>NC_090440.1:1575353813-1576635897 GCF_031143425.1 Pleurodeles waltl
GATAGACTATCTAGTGTCGGCTTGCTAACTCTACTCAGGAAGCATGTCAGGGGAAAGTAACATTTGCATTAGAATATACCTTTCCTAGGTTCAGCATTCAATTCAGTTTAGTCAGCGAAGCATGTAGATCATCAGCAAACTCTGTCAGAAGCACCATCAGGAGGAAAGGGCAGAATAAGGGCTGCACTGGGAAATCAGGAAACATCAAAGGCGACAAGTTAACAAAACACGATTCAAAAGGGGACTGCCACTAAAGCTTACAAGTCATTCCCTTTCATGGAATTACTCACACCAGTTTGATTGGTCCAATTGATGAGTTCATCTTACGCAAAAGGGGCAATATCCAATGAAAGTTATTACATAAATCAAATTTGCAACATACTGTTAAGTTCCCAGGTTTGGTGTGAAGTCATCTCTCCTTTCCATGAGACTCCAATAATTTAACAATTTGTACATCACTTGTTGCAATCCACATTCCTTCCCATGGCACAAGATGCTTTTCTCCTTTCTCATGAGAACAGTTCTCTTAAAAATAAGTATTACTCCCCTTTCAGTCAGCATGTTCCAATGTTGAAACATCCAAGGACACTGCAGTGTAAAACTTACACATAATACAACAGGACTCTTTACTAATCATGTGAAACAACCTAGTGGAAATTTATGTTAAAGAGAAAGAAATGATTTAACAATTTATGCTAATGCAAATATGAAGACTTCAGGTGTAGTTATTCTAACACAAGAAATACAATGCATTAACATTGTCATTAATAAAGCACACATAGTCCCTCATTACAACATTGGCGGTAAATGCCGGCAACCGCCACGGTGATGGACGCCAACATACCGTCGCTGTGGCTACTAGCCGCCAATCGCAATATGACCGTAGACAGAATACCGCCAGAAGGTTGGCAGAATTCCATTGATAGTCATGGCGGCAGACGGCAGTAAGGTGGCTCTGCTGCCAGCAGCAGCGCCATGGCAGAAAAACATAGCCTACCGTATCATGAGCCATGATACGGCCTGGCGGGGTTTTTCTGGCGGCAGCGCAGCGTCACGTCTTCTGCCGAAAGACTCCCTGCAAGCAGGTAAGTTGGGTTCTTCGGCAGGAAAGGGGGGTGGGAGGGTGTTGAGTGCGTGTGTGGGGGTGTTGTGTGTGTCTGTTTTGGTATGCATGCATGCAGGTTTGAATGAATGAATGTGAGTGTATGTTGTGTGTTGTGCATGCATGTGTGCTACAATGTATGTTAGTGTGTGTTGCGGGGTGTGGGTATGTATGTGTGCATGCGTGGGTAGATGTGGGTATGCGTGTGTGTATGAGTGTGAATGTGTGCGCGTGTGAGTGTGAGGATGTCGGGGGGTCTGGAGGGGGATGGTGGGGGAGGACTTTGGGGAGGGTGGGCGGATCAGACCCCTTTAAGTGCCAGGGAAGGAATTCCCTGGCACTGATAGTGCCTACTGCCATGGTTTTCGTGGCGGTAAGATTGCTACAAAAACCATGGCAGTAGGCAGGGTCATAATCCTGAGGGTGGGATTGTGACAGCTGCCGGGCTTGAGACCGAGGTCACCAGCCTGGGAGCTGTTACCACCCTGGCGACGGAGTGGTACATTGGAGGTTTGGCTTGAGCCAAACTGCCAATGTCATAATTTGGGAAAAGGTACCGCCAGCCTGTTGGAGTACCCTTCCCCAAATTACCACCGTCCGCCAGGGTCGTAATGAGGGCCATAATATGCAAACTTATGAAATCAGCATTAATAATATATTATCAAAATGAAAGCATTTCCTTAAAAACTAAAAACATCATTCAGGCACCACATTAAGTATGACAGAGATGTACATTTATTTTTATGCACACAGTAACTTTATACTAATTAATCATAAATCATTATAAATCATTAATTTCTGCTAATAATAATTTATTCTAATGATTAAAATAGAACGGTATTGTTTTAAATCATGTTAGCACTTTGTCCATTCTGGTTGGCACAATATTTGTCTTTAATATAAACATGAACACCTTTAAAATACATGACAGTGCAGCTTTTTCTCTATGTTAGGCTTTTACACCAAATGCTGATGTCTGGTACACTAAAAGCATTACTAACATTTTCACTCCAACAACACAATGTAAAATAACATATCTACAATTCAATGTGATCTCCGTTCACTGCACGTTTTAGGAGTTCAACTTGTGTTGCAGTACATAAAAAAACCTTTAAACTGAACAAACCAGTACACCTAGCAAAGTTCCTAATCATTTGCAGCAGATTAAGAGAACTCTGTCAGAAACTCCCTGCATCTCCGAGTACCTCAGCACAAAAACTCTCTTGCACAGAACAGCTTGTCTCAAACTACTGAATTTCTATGGAATTTATAAAGCAAATTAATAATTATCATATGAAAATGCAACCCACCTCCGCGCACAGCCTTCAGCCATGTGTAACTGGGGGTTGGTGGCACCCAGGCCCTGCAACTAGCACCCCCCCATACAGCCAAGCCCCGCTGTGCACAGCCTGAAGCTGTGCTCAGCAGGGGGTTGGCCACAGGGCCTGGCCTTGGGGATCCAGCCCCCTGAGCTGATTTTTCTAATTCAAGGGGAGGGGAGTGCACGCCCCTTCCCCGAGCCATTATCTGCCCCAGGCACCCCAGGGCCAATTATTTAAATAAAGGGGATGGTGGCTGTGTGCCCCCCCTTCCCAAGCCTTATTAGGCCCTGGAAACTCCATCCCCAAGGGCGACTCTTTTATAAAAAGGGAGGGGGAATGCATGACCCTCCTCCTGGGACAACTTTGGCCCCAGGCACCCCACTCCCCAAAATCTGGCATAATGTTTTAAGGGGAAGGGGGCATGCAGCCCCCTCCCTGGGCCACTTTAGGCCCCAGAGACAACATCCTCAGGGCCTGGTGTACTTTCCAGGGTAAAGGGACCACCCAGACACCCTCCCTGGGCTGATTTCAGCCTGAGGACTTTATCCCTGAGAACCTGGCAGCATTATTAGGGGGAGCTGGCATGCATGGCCCCCTCCCTGGGTGAATGTCAGCCCTGGGGGGCTCCACCCCAAAGGCTTGGTACCTTTAGGAGGGGGGGGCTAAATGCAGCCCCCCGGTGCCTGGCACCATTTTAAAAGGAGCGGAAGGCACTTGGACCCCCTCCCTGGACAAATTTCACTCCTTTGGGACCCAATCCCCAGGGCCCAGTGTTAATATTTCAGAGGGGGGCAAGTGGCCTATCTCTTTTGACTCATGTTGGCCCCAGGGACTCCAACTTCAGGGCCCCTAGTTACTATTGAGGGAAGGGGAATGTGGCACCCCTGCCCAGGCCAATTGTGGCCTCATGGACCATAACACCCCCCCCCCACGGCTCAACATTATTTTAAATGGGGAGGGGGACACACATCCCCTCTCTGGGCCTATTTTGGTCCCAGTGAGCCACCCTGGGGGCTGGGACCAATATCAAGGAAGAGGGGGCACACAGCCCCCATCCCTGGTCCGATTTCAGCCCAGTGGGCCCCATCTCCAAGGGCCTGACATAATTCTGAAGGGGTGACGGACCATATCCCAGTGGCCTGCACCTTAAAGGTGGATGCCTTGGTGCCCTTCCAGGGCACCTACCACACTATCATGTACGGCTGCAGGGGAGCCCCAAAGTCCCCACATCCAGGCAGAGTCGGCATTGCTTCTTTCGGGCCCAAAAACCTGAAAATGCTCCAGAACCCATATGTGGCATTTAGTAAAGTGTGCCCCTAGGCAAATCACCTGCCCTTGCATGGGCTAATAATTGTTGTTGACATTGAGAAAGTTTACTTGAGCCAATGCTTGTTTTAGAACTTGTGTAGGAATCTAGGGCATGTGTCAACTTGTTGCCTGTGGCATCCTCATGACTGGGTGTGGCCAGGTACAACAGCCTTATGACTCAGACTGGGTGTGGCCAGGTGCAGCAGGTTTTTAAAGCCACACTAGTCTTGAAGTGATTGCCTGCTGTCAGAGGTCTTCAGATGCAGAGTGGGATCCTCTGCGCTTGCTCCTGGATCATCTATCCACAGCCCAGGTTGGTGGATGCCGATCCTGGAAAATAAGAGATCAAGAAGATTAGCAACATAAAAGTTAGTAACGCGTTGCACATGCTTGAAAGGCTTCTTACCGGTTGCCTTTAACAGTTGATTTCCGGATGTTCAGACGGACAGCGCGCACTAGAAGTGTATGTTATCAGTGTCCTTGGTTACTTGAATACTTGCCTGTCTATTGTTGTTAGCTTGCAATGGCAGTACAGATTTGAGCGCGTGTTGGACAATTGTTATTTTAACGATTTACTATGAACATGTTTGTTATAGTTGAGTTTTATGTAGCGTTTGTGTGATATCAATCATTGCTTGTGATAAAGAACACTCAGCGCTTGGCACACGCTAGTTTCAAAACGTGAATCAAAGGCGTTCATCACCCGTGAGCAAGGAGTGAGGGCTCTGAAACGTGTTGGGTTAATTTTTGCTGCTGCTGTTATGCTGCTGTTATCAAAATAAATATGCTGTGTGGATTTGATCCACGGTTCGTAGTCTACGAGGTGTTTCATTGTTCGCATGGAGGTGACGTTACATGTTGGATTTATTAGGGTTCTCTACCCTACTGCGGGCTTGCCGCGTTTAAGTGGCCGGGACTTAGCGATAAACTGTGGGTGTCTCATATATACATATACATATATATGTGTGTGTGTATATATATATATATATATATATATATATATATAAAATATTCACTGAAAAAGCAAAGGCTGGAGGGACATTATGGATAGGTTCATTTTTCAGCCACACAAAACCATAGAAATGTAGCAGTTATGCTTGTACTTATAGTTATACTTATGTTAAGAAACTATGGCCCTCAATACAACATTGGTGGCAAATCCTGCTTACCGCCGTGCAGAAGACCGCCAACACACCACTGCGGCTGCGGAATTCCGCTATAGCTATTACGACCCACAGCTCGGAATCTGCCAAGATCTAGACACCCACACAAGTCCGCCACACCAAAGGTCAGTGATAAACTGGTGATAACAAAACCTCCACCGTCATGGCAACAGGAATACGCCCACACTATCACGACCCATGAATCCACGCGGCGGTCTTTCAACCGCGGTATTCCATTGGCGGTACAAATACATACACATTTACAAAACACAACCACATTGGACAAATCGAAATACACACACCTGATACACATACACACACCACTCCCACACACTCAATACAATATAAAACACAGACCCACATCACCCACAAACCCTTACGACAAAAATTGAGAACGAAGCACAGAGAGAGACACCACCATCAACAAACTAGCATCCATAGGCACACAACACCATCACTCACACAACATCCACGCACCTCACATAACACACACAAACACATCCCCTCACACATCACAACACACACCACCTCACACATCACCCACACCACCCAATGGCACAGCAAAGACACCCCAGGTTCTCTGAGGAGCAGCTCAGAGTCATGCTGGAGGAAATCATCCGGGTAGAGCCACAGCTATTCGGATCACAGGTGCAGCACACCTCCATTGCTAGGAAGATGGAGCTATGGCGCAGAATCGTGGACAGGGTCAACGCAGTGGGACAGCATCCAAGAACTAGGGATGACATCAGGAAGAGGTGGAACGACCTACGGGGGAAGGTGCATTCCGTTGTCTCAAGACACCAGATTGCAGTTCAGAGGACTGGCGGCAGACCCCCACCTCCTCCCCCACAACTAACAACATGGGAGGAGCAGGTCTTGGCTATACTGCATCCTGAGGGCCTCGCAGGAGTAGCTGGAGGAATGGACTCTGGTAAGTCAAATCTTAACTATTCCATCCTCCACCCTAACTACATGCTTTCACATACCCCCACCCTCACCCCCATCACTCCAACACCTCACATATGTCCCACTATCACAAACCACCCATCCCAACACCAAGCCCTGCATGCAACACCAAAGCATGGACACCCATCACCAAAGCATGTCCACTACAGATACCCACAAAGATCACCAAACCAAATATTACACAATGTCCTAGGAAAGAATGTAAGCACTGGGGTACAGGGTAACCCACCCATTGCACACAATGGCACACACAGATGCAATAATCATGCCTTTATACCCCTGCAGGACCCCTACCCAATGTCACCGGACAGGAGGTTCCAGACATGTCCACCACCCCCCACAGAAGAGGCCCACAGTGATGACAGCAGCTCTGTCCAACTGGATCTAGATGACCAGCCCGGCCTATCTGGGACCTCGGGACAGTCAGTTCTCCACACACTGGCACATGCCACCACAGAGCCACCCCCCCTCATGAAACACCAGCACAGCACCCACCCAGCGGGCCCATCCCTCTGTCCCCAGGACACGTCAAGCAGCAGTGTGTCCACCACTACAGGGAACCCAGGAAAACCCACAAATTCAAGAACATCAGGGACCTGGGGGCAGTGGGCACACGGTTCAGGGGACAGAGGCACAGCAAAACAGGGGAACTGGGAGGACTGCTGTGCGACAGGGAGAGGACAGGCCCAGGGAACCCACTCTCCACGAGGCCCTCTCCAACATCATGGGAGCGTTCTATCATTCCCAGGAGATGATGGCAATGGTACTGGCCAAGTTTCAGGAGACCCAGCGGCTGCAGGAGGAACAGTATTTGGGGATCAGGGAGGAACTCAAGTCCATCAACACCACCCTGGTCACCATTGTAGGGGTGCTGACGGACCTTGTGAACACCAGGAGTGACACTGTGGCACAACAAGGGGCCCCTGACACTAGCCTCGATGATGAACTGCCCACCACCTCTGCCGGCGCTAGTTGACAGGAGGCACCGCCACAGGACCACAACACCAGCTCCCCACCCCTGCAGATGGAGAACCACCCCGCAAACGGTCCCTGAGATCCAGGCACAAGACAGAGAACAATGCCAAGACCCCCGCCAAGAAATGAGACCACCCTGAATGTCATCCTTCTTTCCTACTTCATCACCCTGTCCATCCTTAAACTGCCCTAGCTCCACTTCCTATGCCCCTTTGGACAATGCACCGGTGAGACAAATAACTGGACTCTGCCATGGATATTCCTCCACCATCACCCCTGACCGTTTTACAACCCCCTCCACTAATTTGCACTTAAATAAACACCATTGAATCACAAAACAATCTGGAGTCAGTCTGTGCTTTCACAAATGTGTATTTGCAATAACTGAGGAAAATAGCAATGTCCATTGTATTGTCAACATACCTATGTCACACAGCTCTAGTCCATGAGGTAACATAGCAGAGGTCACACAGTAGGACCCACATCTGTGAAATGGAAAGGCAAAGTGACAGGTCAGGGTCCATACACTGAGTGAAACTGACAGACATATGATAGGTCTAACAATTGTAGGAGATGTAGGAGGCAGTGATGTCTTCTTACCTGTGTCTCACTGGAAGTATTGCAGGATCACTTTGTTTCTGTTGTCGAGATCCTCTTCTTCCTCCTCTTCTTCACTGTCCACAGGCTCCACAGCTGCCACAAGACCTCCTTCTGGACCATCCTCCTGCAGAAAAGGAACCTGTTGTCACAAAGCCAAGTTGTGCAGCATACAGCAGGTCTGGCACACCTTCTTTGGTGAGTAGTACAGAGAACCACCTGTCATATAGTGGCACCGGAACCTGGCCTTCAGGAGGCCGAAGGTTCTTTCTATAATCCTCCTAGTTTGCCAATGTGCCTCATTGTAGCGTTCCTCTGCCCTTGTCCTGGGATTTCTCACTGGGGTCAGTAGCCATGACAGGTTGGGGTACCCAGAGTCACCTGCAAATGTCGAGGGACAACTGTTAGACACACACTAACCCGTAGGGACAAGCCCAGACAACTATTCACACGGTATAGGGTCCTTGTCCTCACCTATTAGCCACACACAGTGCCTCTGGAGTTGCCCCATCACATGAGGGATGCTGCTATTCCTCAGAATGTAAGCGTCATGCACTGAGCCAGGCGTTCACATGGGAGATGTGCTGGTCGGCCAAACACACCATCTGCACATTCATTGAATGGTAGCTCTTCCGGTTTTTGTACACCTGTTCACTCCTGCGGGGGGTACCAAGGCCACATGTGTCCCATCAAAGGCACCTTTGATGTTGGGGATATGTCCCAGGGCATAGAAGTCACCTTTCACTGTGGGCAAATCCTCCACCTGAGGGAAAACGATGTAGCTGCACATGTGTTTCAGCAGGGCAGACAACACTCTGGACAACATGTTTGAGAACATAGGCTGGGACATCCCTGATGCAATGGCCACTGTTGTTTGAAAAGACCCACTTGCCAGGAAATGGAGTACTGACAGGACCTGCACTAGAGAGGGGATTCCTTTGGGATGGCGGATAGCTGAAATCAGGTCTGGCTCCAACTGGGCATACAGTTCCTGGTTTGTGGCACGATCTAGTCTGTAGGTGACTATTACATGTCTCTCTTCCATTGTCGACAGGTCCACCAGCGGTCTGTACACCGGAGGATGCCGCCATCTCCTCACCTGCCCCAGCGATGTGCCCTACGGACGAGAACAGCGAGCACAGAGTCACCCAACACTGAGGTAGTAAAAAAATAATTTATTGCACACATTTGTCAATCCGCTATGTGCCTGTCTCTGTGTGTATGCACAGCCTAGATATGTGTGACGCATTTAAAAATAATGCCATGTGGCACCCTGAAATGGGGGCTGTCTGACCTGTAATGTGGGACAAGGGGATATGAGGTAACTGCGCTGGCGTTGTACACCGTCGCAGTAGGCGGTCGAAGACCGCAACGCAATCCTATGGGTCTCAGGAGCCAATGACGATACGGTGACGGTACGCACCGCCGCGGACGTGACCGCCATTTTCTGTTTGTCACTCACTTGATACCTGACCTTCGACAGGAGAGGACCTACACCGCAAGTGCTGCTGTGGCCTGTGTCTGGAAGCGACGATGGCTCATGTGTCTGGGGAAAGGGCCCCTGCCATCACTTCGGAGGAGTTGGAGAAGTTAGTGGATGGGGTCCTCCCCCAGTACATGCTACTCTACGGTCCTCCAGACAAACAGGTGAGTACACTGTGAGCATGCTGTATGGGCAATGCCTGTTTGGAGTGGTGTGGATGGAAGATACGGGGGGACTGAGGCCTACATGAGCTGACGGTGAGTGTATGTGCGTAATGGCAAGGGTAGGAACGTGGGACAATGACGGTGACGGTCCGGATGGTTAAAGTTTTTCCTTTTCCCTTGTACTATTCCTCTAGGTCAGTGCCCACCAGAAGAAGGATATTTGGCGTGCCATCGCCAAGGATGTCCAGACCCTGGGAGTCCACCACAGACAGAGCACCCACAGCCGTAAAAGATGGGAGGACATTCGCCGCTGGTGCAAAAAGATGGCCGAGGCCCAGCTGGGGATGGCCTCCCAATGTGGGAGGGGTGCCTGTCGCACCATGACCCCCCTGATGTTCTGGATCCTGGCGGTGGCGTATCCGGAGTTGGATGGGTGCTTGAGGGCATCACAGCAGCCACAAGGGGGTCAGTACCGTCACATCCATCTGACTCTGCACGCATTACGAGGTGTCTGGTTGGGGGAGGTGGGCAGTGGGTTACCCTAGGCCAGGGCGAGTTTTGAAGGCAAGGACCCTTTGTGAGGCAGACTATGTGGCACCCCAACCCCACCAGTGGTAAGAGCCATCTACACCTAGTCAGGCTCCTGTGACTTCCATGTGTGCAGCAATCGGGCATCGGCCTTGTACCCCATGTCCCTGTGATTAATTAGGGAACTCTAAGTGCATGGCGTAGTGCAGAAGGCTACTGTGTCTGTAGTGTCCGCCAACGGTAGCGGTATTGCATGCACTGAACATGTGTTTCTTCTTTCTTCCCCCCCCTCCTTTTTGTGGTCTCCCTGTTCTTGTGTGCATTACCATCATCAGGTGGAGGAGCAGTGTCACTGGAGCAGGAGGGAGCTGCATCCCACATGGCCCTGGAGGGCGAGACAACGGAGTCTGAAGTCACCAGTGGGACGGAGGGCGAGGGGAGCTCCTAGGCGGGGACAGGAGCAGAGACCAGCGACACCGACTTCTCCTCTGATGGGAGCTCCCTTGCGGTGGCGGGCCCCTCTGTGCCCACCGCATCTACAGGTACAGCCGCCACCCCCCACCAGCACCGCCCTCCCAGCAGCCCCTCAGCGTGTGTCCCGTGGCCGCTCACCAAGGAGGGTGGGCATCTCCTTCGCCTCAGGCCCTGCCCCAGTCAGCCCTGATGCCCTCAGTGAGGAGGCCATTGACCTCCTGAGATCCCTCACTGTTGGGCAGTCTGAATGCCATCCAGGGTGTAGAGAGGCAGTTGCTACAAACAAATGCATACCTGGCGGGCATTCATTCTGGCCAGGCAGCCCAACAGCGAGCATTTCAGGCTCTGGCCTCTGCACTGATGGCATCCATTGTCCCTCTGTCCAGCCTCCCCCCTCCAACTTCCTCCATCCAGACCCAATCCCTTGGAGTGCGCTAAGCAACAGGGCTGCCAGTGTCCCAAGGAGCAAGGACAAGGACATTCTGCCACCTCCAAAACTGAAAAAGTTGCCCACATCCCGGAGGGAGAAGGCGAAAAAACCTGCCACCAAGGGCTCAAGCAAGACAAAAGTTGAAAGTGGCAAGACAGTTGTGCCACCATCCAAGGTGGGGAAGGGCCTGAAAATCAAAGGCAGGTCCACGTCCACGCCAACCTGCACGGCGGACAAGACCGCCACCGGCACCGCCACCTGCACCGCCACCACAGACACCGTCGCCAGCACCCCAGACACGGAGCCCTTCACCAGCACTGCAGACACTGTGCCTTTCACCAGCACCGCAGTCAGTGAGCCCGCCACCAGCACCGCCACTAATGACACCGCCGCCAGTCAGCACTGCAGTCAGTGAGCCCGCCACTAGCACCGCCACTACTGACACCGCCGCCAGCACCACAGTCAGTGAGCCTGCCGCAAGCACCACCGCTACTGACACCGCCGCCAGCACCGCAGTCAGTGAGGCCGCCACCAGCACCGCAGTTAGTGAGGCCGCCACCAGCACCGCCACCACAAAGACCGCCACCAGCACCGATGCCACAGAGCCCGCTGCAAGCACCACCGCTACTGACCCCGCCGCCAGCACCACCAACAGCCCCGCAACATCCTGAGCCAGTGGCACCACCGCAGACATGGCTGCCATCCCCAGTGGTCAGTCGTACAAGGCTTGTGGTCAGTTCCAGGAGCCTGGGCAGCTTGCATGTTGCACCACTGTCACATCCACTACCTCAGTCCTTGGCAGGATGAAGCACTCTGGGCACAAAGCCCCCTCCAGAACCAGTGGAGAGATACATCCACTACCTCAGTCTTTGGCAGGATGAAGCACTCTGGGCACCAAGCCCCCTCCAGAACCAGTGGAGTATCACATCCACTTCCTCAGTCCTTAGCAGGATGAATCACTCTGGGCACAAGGCCCCCTCCAGAACCAGTGGAGAGATACATCCACTACCTCAGTCCTTGGCAGGATGAAGCACTCTGGGCACCAAGCCCCCTCCAGAACCAGTGGAGACTGTCATCCACTTGAGAGACTGTGGCTTTGCACTCCTCAGGATTGAACAGTGGGCAACCCACCCACTGTAGAGACTTGAGAGACTGTGGCTTTGCACTCCCCAGGATTGAACAGTGGGCAAACCACCCACTGTAGAGACTTGAGAGACTGTGGCTTTGCGCTCCCCAGGATTGAACATTGGGCATGTGGCCCCCTCGTGGATTTGGCGTTGTGCACTCAACTGGCTGAGGTGCCTCCCCTTCCCCTCTCCCTAAGGTGCCTGTTTTATTGCTATTTGATGCCCCTGCAGTGTTCTCTCCGTCATGGACGGGGATCTTGTGTGGGCCTCGCTCATACCATGTGGGCCCAGTGTTCCACAGACTTCAATGGAGCACTACCTGGACTACTATTCTTGGTGTATATTTTGTTAATAGTGTATATATGTATATTTTTGCGTACTGCATTTTAATATATTACAATGGTTACACTCATTTTCTTTGGTCTTTGCATTCTTCCGGGGGGGTTGGGGGGTGTAACTATAATGTATCATGATGTATTAGTGTGTGTGTTGTCGGGGGTGAGGGTGTGGGTGGGGGTGTTGCGTGTGTGTGTCCCTGTTGTTTCCCTCCCCCCTCCCCTGTGTCCTAGGTGCAGTACTCACCGTAGTCTTCGCCGCCGGCGTTCGTGCTCCTGTTAGAGGAGCAAGAAGATAAGGGCTGGCAGGATCTGCAGCTCTGGTTCCATGGCGTCCGGATTCCTCATGGGGGGCTTAGAGGTGAGCGTTTTCCCTTCGAGGTCCTGTTTCCGCCGTGTTTTTGTCCGTGGTGAATCCGACCTGGAAAAGGTGGCGGATTGGTAGGTTGTGATACTGTGGGCGGTACTTTGTCCTCCGTCTGTCTGTTGGCGGTGACCACCAAGCTGTTTGTTTGTACCGCCGTGGCGGTCGGAGTGTTAAAGTGGCTGTCTTTGCTGGCGGTTTCCCCCACGGTCGTAATTCCAAATTGTTTACCGCCGCTTTAACACCGTCCGCCAGGGTGGTAATGACCACCATAGTGTGCCCTCTCCTTGCTTTCCCCTTCATTTTCACTGCGTTCTCTATGCTTTTCCACTGTATTTTGGATGCCTTCCCTTTGCTTTTCCCTCTCCTCTTTACTGCTTTCTTCTTGCTTTTGCCTGTAATTTTTGTGTCTTCTTTGCTTTCCACTCATTTTCACTGCTTTCTCCTTACTTTTTCCCCTGTATGTTCTGTGCTCTCTCCTTGCTTTTCCTTCATTTTCACTGCTTTCTCCTTGTATTTCCGCCTGTTTCTGTGCGTCCACTCCTTGCTTTTCCCTCATTTTCACTGCTTTCTCCTTACATTTTTCCCCCATACTTTGTGTACAATCTCTTTGCTTTTCCTTTGTCTCACTGCTTTGACCTTGCTTTTTCACCCATTTTTCATTTCCCCTCTCCTTGCTTTTCACTTATTCACACTTTCTCCTTGCTTTTCCCCTTGTATTTTGTCTGCCCTCCCCTTGCTTTACCCTCATTTTTACTGATTTCTCTTTGCTTTTTGACCCATATTTTCTGTACACAGTCCTTGCTTTTCCCTCGCTCTCACTGCCTTCACCCTGCTTTTTCATTCATATTTTGTATGTCTTCTTCTTGCTTTTCCTTTGTTTCGCAGATTTTTGCTTGCTTTGTCACCAATTTTTGAGTGCCTTCTCCTTGCTTTTCCCTCATTCTCACTGCTTTCACCTTGCTTTTTTGCCAGATTTCCGTGTGCCCTCTCCTTGCTTTTCCCTTGTTTTCCCTGCGTTATCCTTGCTTTCCACTCATTTTCATTGCTTTCTCCTTGCTTTTTCACCCATATTTTGTGTGCCCCTCCTAGCTTTTCTCAAATTCTTACTGCTTTTACCTTGCTGATTCACCCATTTTTCATGTCCTCTCCTTGCTTTCCCTCATTCTCACTGCTTTCATCTTGCTTTGTCCCCTACTGTTTGTGCGCCCCACCATGCTTTTCACTCATTCACACTGCTTTCTCCTTGCTTTTCCCCCACAATTTATGTGCCCTCTGCCTGCTTTTCCCTCATTCTCATTGCTTTCACCTTGCTTTTACACAGTATTTTGTGAGCGCTCTCCTTATATTTCCTTAGTTTTCACTGCTTTCTCCTTGTTTTTTCAGCCATTTTTGGAGTGCCCTATTGTTGCTTTTCCCTCGCTTTCATTGCCTTCTCCTTGCTTTTCCCCTCATTTTTTCAGATTTTTTCTGATCTGAAAACTGTGAATGGGGGGGCGCGAGATATAGATATCTTAGAGCATGAGTTATAGTTACATAAATGAACTCTAACTATAACAGCTAAATTTCTATAGTATAATGCCTGGGACTGCTCTTTTGAATTATTATATGCAGCACAAACTTGTAACAAATCTAGCAGATGGCATTACCTGTCACCCTTATGTATAATTGCATTAAATTAAATTGTAATCATGTGTTTAAATGTTCTACTATTTGACATTGAAAATAGATATATATTTGAACTGAATTGGCATTTACACATGTTTACACTATGATGGGAAGTTAAATGTCCACCCTTTGATCTATACCACTCATCCTTGAAAATAAAAGTCTCTTATGCTTCCTCTTTTTAACATTTATATATCTAAAAAAGTGCCTCCCGAATGGTATTTTATGAATGAAATTAATATGGGACATATATGCTTTAATTTTGGGGAACTGATAATTTATGTGAAATAGAATGGGTTATATTGTGCCTTGATGTTTCTATCATGTCTATGAGGGTGGGGCAGTCAGCCTCTGTTTTAAATGCACTTGCACTTTTCTTTGTTTCCATGGCCAGATGAAGGCTACGGCTGAAACACGCCCCCATGTTTGGTAACTGGCATCATAACGCACTTTCATATGAAATATGAACAATAAAAAAAAGAAGTAACTGCACCTGATTATGCTGCCTTTTAGTCTTAGAGCTGTTCTGTGGCCCCTTGAGTGGAAGCAGGGTAAATTGGAGGGAATGGAAGTAAAACATATATAAAAACACACACACACACATGTATATATATATATAGATAGATAGATAGATAGATAGATAGATAGATAGATAGATAGATAGATAGATAGATAGATAGATAGATAGATTTTGCTTGGAACTGCTCATTTGAATTATTAGATGCAGTACAAACTAATCTTGCAGATGAGATTGCATGTCGCTCTTAACACTGTGGAATCGATAACTAGGAAAGAAGCATTGTTTAATGGTTTGAGTGCATGTTCTTAATTAATTACGTTGTGCTTTTAGGTGTTACTACTTATTGACATAAATACAGTGGGGATATAAACAATGCATTTGAAGCTTGAGTTATGGAGCTTTTCACTAGACCTAACCACATAAAATGGTCTTTGGACAAAAACTGGACCCAATCTTCTGTGGAAAGCAAACCACCACAGCATTCAGTCTTTACCTCTGCACAGCAGGGATTACCAAATAGACCTTGGGCACCAAATGCTGCAGTGCAAAGCAAGGTTTTGCAATAGGGATCGGCCTACAGCCAAGTCCACAGACAACCCACTGCAGGTGGCCTTACAGGGCTTAGTTGCCTATAGAGATAAGCTCTTTGCTGATTTTTGTTTGATGCGTCTCAAAAACATTTTTTGTTTTTCTTTCTTTTTCTGTTATGTTGTTTTTTTGGAACTTTGTTGGAAATAGTCAATTTTCCTCTACTGAAAGTACTTTTAATATTGTCTCCAGCATCTCATTGCCAATCCTGTGATTTTTCTTCCTGTTCCAGTCCACTTTGCATTCAAGAAATTAGAGTGCAAAGATGTGCTCAGGTGTGGGGTATTTTCTTACACTTCCTTTACCCCTACTGTGCCACACTCTGTGGTGTGACAGGTTACAACTGTCCTGTTCTTTACTCTTCTACCATAACATTCTGTACTACTTCTCATTCAGGTATTGCTGCATGGGGGATGTTTTGAGTTCATATTGGTCTGTTTGAACTGTGTGCATTAACCTTCTTCTCCACTAGTAGATGTGTGAACAACCTCCACAAGTCAGTGTTCCTCAACCTCTCTACTCACCCTAAATAACTGGACTTCTTCTTTCTCCTCCTTCAGAGCAGCAGAGCACGATCTAGAAAACTCTGCTTTATATGATTTGAACCAAAGATCCTCATTTGGACCACCATTGCAGCAGCAGCGGTCGAACTGCGGTCAGACCGCCAGATTATGAGCAATGCTGGCCTATGGAGTAAAGACTTGATATTATTCAATTCAAATTCAATTCAACTAAATATTATTTTTGTGTTAAATTATTGTTTTATAATGTGTTAGTTTTTGTAAACATATTTTTTTTATTTTTTTTAAGGTTGTGGGATTTAGTATGTGACTGGGTGCATAGTGTTTTATAGTTTGAGAAATTAAAGAACATTCAATAAATAATTTTAAAATAATGTAACTAAATGTATCAAGTTAGCATTAACCTAATAGGATGTGTGATCCTGTAGGAGTGAGATGAGATGAAAGAAGATAGTTCCCCAAACCTTTCAGAGACTTCCAGAGTCAGAAACGCAGGTCTGCACTCCATACTGGACCAGCCCCAAGGGGAAATGGGAATGCGATTTTGAGAAAAAAGGAGACGTCCTTCGGTCTGCCTGTCCACTTTCCACTTAGGTGTCCTTTCTATAGCTTCTGACTGTTGTCCCCAATAGTGGTGGGGAATGTTTGTGTGTGTTTTTACTAAAGAAATGAGGGAAAGGTATATATATTATAGCTTCTTAAGATTGGGTTATTAAAATCCGAATTCTCTGATTATCACATCACCTTCCACAGGTCTTACCTACTTATTCCCTCTTCCTCACTAGGGAGCTTATTATCCTCAACTTTAGGACCATGTTTTTTTCCAAAAGGATGTCTAAGATGAAATGATCAATGGTAGTTACCTTAGGGTATTTGAGTTTATTTGTTTTCCACCACTTCTAGAAAAACCCCCAAATATCCACCTCCTAATTACCTGACTTCAACACACCCTAAATGAACCCATTTTTACATCCAGGAATAAATATTAATTCCTGAATACTCTCCATAGTAAATTTGCCTTTTAACAGTGCACAAGGGTTTTGGGTCGAAAATAGTTCTGATGGCCAAGTCACAAGAAAACTTGACAAGGATTGAATGATAGTTATTTACTGTAAAGGTGACTTGGAAAACAAATTACTGATTTTTCACTTAATTTTTGTCCTTCCTTTATAGGGGCAACAGTATCCAGTTGCAGAAAACCAATGAAGAATCCGAAGACAGTTAGTAATAGAACTATTTTTAGCGCAGCACATGCACTACCATTATTTCCCGGCACTTGTGTTGGTGAATTATCTTGTTTTTTCTTACAGATTAGTAGTATCCAGAATTGGTTGCAGTGGGTAGCCATCAAGAACAAGAAGAGTACACTTCCTTTATGGATTGAGGGGCTTTCCAATTTGCAATGGCTTCAATTAACTTTCTTAGCCATTTGAATAGATGTGGGTGAAATAATACACCTCAAGACTTACACACTGTTAGCATGAAATATACACTTCTCTAACTCTGTGAAGTGATAACTAAAACTCAACTTTTATAAGATGGCCTAACATGACCTACGTCTTCTGTCTCTGAAAAAGTAGATCAAAATGTTGTAATTGTAAACCACTGAACAGACATCAATAAATTAATGAAGAACTTCTTCAATTAAATATTGTAAAGTGACCGGGCATTACACAAATGAAATGGGATGGCTAGGTATTTGTGTAAGCAAATTTGAATATTAAAGTGGTTTTCCTTTCATCCCCTTCCAGAAGTGCAGTCAGTGATATGCCTCTACCACATCAAATTTGCTAAATATATGTATGTTTTCTTGACCTAATAAAACAAAGATGGACTTAAGGTTAACATATATCTGTTTTTAACAATAACTCGGGTTAGAGCAATGCAATCAATACAAGTTATGAGCTCATCCCCTTCTTAAGAACACAGAACAATGTGGATGAGATTGGAGACTGAGATGGAAGAATCAGACATGCTTACAAATGTTTGACCAGATATTCCCAGACATGCTGATTTTAATGCTGGGTGACAGCATAGATCTTCCTACAATGGAGTTAAGCTCCAGATCGAAATCTATCCTGCAGTCAAACGGGCAATGATGTCGTAGAACACTGCCTTTCTTCTGTCAAAGCAAACTCATGATAGACTGCCAGCAAAACTTTGGGCATGATTTAGTGTTTGACAGAAGGGTTACTCCGTCACAAAAGTGAAGGATACCCTGCCCGCCGCATTACGATCTGCATAGGATTAATTCTTCACGTTTTGATGGAGTAACCCCTTCCACCAAAATCTAAATCAGGCCCTAAATCTCTTTCTCCTAGGGTGCACTGACTAAGGGGCTCATTCTGAGCCCGGCGGGTGGCGGGAGCCCAGCGGGAAACCCCTCCCCACGAGGAAGCCGGCTCCGAATGGAGCCGGCGCAGTGGGTATGTGCGACGGGTGCAGTGGCACCCGTCGCGTATTTCAGTGTCTGCAAAGCAGACACTGAAATACAAAGTGGGTCCCTCTTACGGGGGCCCCTGCAGTGCCCATGCCATTGGCATGGGCACTGCAGGGGCCCCCAGGGGCCCCACGACACCCCTCACCGCCATCCTGTTCCTGGCGGTCGGAGCCGCCAGGAACAGGATGGTGGTGAGGGGGTCGGAATCCCATGGGGGATTCCCAGGGCAGCGGAAAACCGGCGGGAGACCGCCGGTTTTCCTTGTCTGACCGCGGCCAAACCGCCGCGGACAGAATGCCCTGTGGGGCACCGCCAGCCTGTTGGCGGTGCTCCCGCATCCCCGCCGCCGGGGTCGGAATGACCCCCTAAGTTCCTATCGAATATTGACCTCCTGTAAACAGTGCTTTTGACAATAAGGAAACAAACAGGTTAGATTTCTAGAGATCCAAACTATACAAGAGTTATATTGGTATAACCAAGGAACCAAAAGTGTAGCTTGAAATCGTGATGCAGTAATTAAATCAAATCAGATCTGCTCTTCATGATTTTTACAATTCGTCATGGTTGGAACAATAGTCAGAAATAATACGGACTTCAACATAATTTCTCTCCAGTCGTTTTACAGATTCTCTGCCTTACCCCTTCCCAGGGTGGGAATTCCTATTTTATTTTAGCAAAAGAGGAGCCCATCAGATTTTCATTTGTCCCGGAATCTACTAAAATTTCTACTGAGACCTTATATCGGTTTGTGCCATCATGCTGAGTTTGTTGTCTGGGATGATTTCCAGATTTTTTACATGGTGTTTGGATATTGTTGTTGGTCTTGTAACAGCCAACAGGTGGCCTCACAAAGGGAAGTCTTATTTCTTAAGACCAGTATTGCTGTTTTATTGGAGTACATCTACAAGCTGTTGGTCCACATCCACTCTGCTAACATGGCCATGCAGCTGGTGATGCTAGTTCTGGTAGTGGTTCCCTTGTCTGTCAGTGAGAGGATGAGTTGGGTGTTTCTAGTGATGTTTTGGAATTGGATGATGTTGGTGTCATGTAGATGTTGAACAGGGTAGGACTGAGGAATGATCCCTCGGGGACTCCACAGATCAGATTCTTAGCCCTGTTTTCATGAGGAAGGGCAGGTGTGGAGCACGGTCATACAGTATATCCCATATCTCTGCTGTGATGTGTTTCATGAGCAAGCAGATGTGGAGGAGTGTGCATGCAAGTGTGCAGTGTTGTTTGGGTTTTGTGTGGTCTGTATGTGTGCTTGGATGGAGTAGGGTGCTAGGTGCTGTTGGTGTCAGAGTGGTGAGGGTATGGCGTGGGAAAGGGCCATGATAACATGCTTGAGGTGCGTGTGAATGCTCATTTAGCATTGTGTGGTGTGGTACGGCAGCAGTGCAGTGAGCCATGGCTGGGATTAACAGCATTGAGGAGTGCAGGAGGGTTTGGTGGGTGGGTGGAAAACATGGTTCCTGGTGTAGGACGCCATCCAGGCACAGACAGGTGCAGATGGGCGCATCTTTGGTGTTCTACCAGCATGCCCACTGTGCCCATCCCCTGTACCTCCATGCTGAGAGGAGGGAGTACCAGAGGGTACTGTGATGTCACTTTCTATGCAGATGGATACTAGGATATCCACAGATGCCACTTTCTGTGCAGATGGGCAATGAGAAAAGTCATCTTGCTTGACGTTTTCTTTTAAAGATGGTTTTGCTGGGATGCTGATGTCATAAAACCCATCAACAAATTTAACTCACTCCACTTTGAATATCAAAAGTGAATACATTCATATCTCTGAACATGTCCTTATTTCAATATGCATTAAGCTGGATGACTTTCCTATTTCTACTTCAAAATGGAGAATGCATATCAATGCTATTGAACAATGATAACAGAACTGAATAAGTACTGCTATTGATGATCATTTTTGTTACACCAATGATACTGATGAATTAAGAACAATGCATTCAGAAGATTTTAATGCATATTATCAGGTCCACATCAATCTCCATAATGGCTCATGAAAGAAAATACTATTTCTGAATTGGAAGAAGCAAAGTGCTAAATTTGAAAGGTTGTTCATCCTTCCAATGATAAAAGCCATAAGTTAAACTGCAACATTATAACTCTATTCTGAGCAGAAGAGCAGGATTTGAATTGTCTTACAATGATGCTAAATATGATTTTAATACCAATAGACCTGGAAAATTGCTAGTTAACTATTTCAATATTAAAAAGGATAACACTCAAATTCTTGTGGTTGGAAAGTTGGGTTTTAGTCTATGACAATCAAAGGTGACTCAATCTACTGCATCAGAATAATTTTCCTAATCTTGTAATTTATCCAGTAATTCACAAAACAAAAAAAAGAATACATTTATTAAATTTAATAAATACTCGGCCTGATTTAAGGAAAGTGGTGCTGCACCAAGTGTACCCCTTTCCTTGTGCCTCTTAGCGCCCCCTAACTCTACCAAGTGTGCATCGTATCTGCGATACGGCGTACTGTGGCGGTAGTTAAGGAAACTAGCGTCAAAGGTTTTGATGCTAGTACAGAGCTTTGCAGGACTAGCATAACAAATGTTGATGGTAATACTGCAAAGCCCATTGAGGCCCATTGAAAACAATGGTTTGTCTCCTTTTAATGCCTGCTCTGAGCAAGAGTTAAAAGTTCTTTGTGCCATTTTTTTTGGCCCTCTAACAGGGAAACGCTCCCTTTATATACATCATGCATGGTGCAGTGGCACAATGCATGCATTGCACCACTTTGTAAGTCTGGTGCAGCAATTTTGGTTTTGTTGGGCCATATTAGCGTAAACAAAATAACGCTAATGTGGCGCAAGGAGGTGCTAGAGGCTCTTAAATCAGCCCCACTGTTTTTAATGCTCTCAATGTTTTTATATTCCCAGGATAAGATAACATTTAAACCACATTTACAGTTGGGACACATTTATTACCCTTATTTACATAAAGTATTTACAACATGCTCTTGATTAATAACTCCATTACCAAAGCTTGGATCACTGTCTTAGCTAAACCAAATAATGATCACTCCTCTGTATCTAATTACATACTTATATCATAAACAAATCAGGGTTGTAAAAGCTATGCAAACCTTTTAGCTTGTCTAATGTCTTTAATCCTCTACATTGATATTATGAAAAGTAACTTACGCAGCTCACTGTGTTTCTTTTATCTTTGATTATCTCTTGATTCAAGTTGCAATAGTTCAAAATGCTTTCTCATCACTATTTGTTTGGTAATTGTTTATGTTAATGTCACTCTATGGTTTTTTAGCATCTACAAAATACTTTACCTAAAAAACAGCATATATCATTAAATGGATAGAGGGGCAGATTTATGAAAAGTGGCACTGCACCTAGTGCGGCGCCACTTTTCTTGCGCCCCTTAGCACCCCCCTAATGCCACCAAGGTAGCACCATATATTTAAACTATGGCGCACCATGGTGGTAGTTGTGGTAGACGCGAATCCTGCAAAACACTCAGAGGCCCATTGTAATCAATAGGAGCCTTTTTTTAATGTCTGCAGTTAGCAGCCATTAAAAAATGCAGATACAAAATGGTGCAAATGAATCTCATAGATTCCTTTGTGCCATTTTTATGGACCCCCCAGCGCCGGAACACCTCCCCCTTGTTTACATTATGCCTGACACAAGGGGTTACAAATTGGTGCAATGCAAGCATTGCGCCACTTTGTAATTATGGCGCAGCATTTTTCCCCTTCAAACGCTACATTAGCGCAAAAAAATGACATAAATCTGGCCCATAGTGTATAGGTAAAATTTGATTTCAGAAACATTAAACTAGCAGCTCAATTTTCATATGTCTATTCAGAATTCTAGTACTGTGGCATTTCCAATTCCAACCCCACAGTTGAGGGACTAAGAGAGATAGCAGGTCTAGTAATCTGTTTTTTACAATTTTGCTTGGGTATTGTGGTCAAACTCTTCCCTTACTTTCAAACTCTTTTATATACAGGACTATATTTCCTTAGTCAAACATGCTCATAAAAATCCCATGATATCAAGTTTCTCCGGTAAAATAGCAATATCTTTAATAGAACAGTATTAAAAGTTTATTTTTGTTTCAATTTATCTTACCTGATTTCCACCCATTCCATGACAGTTGAATATTCCAACTTTCTCATTTTCTTTACGGCCCATGTTATCTAAGCATTGGTTTGTTTCCACATTTCTGATCTGAAAGAACACAGTTCAAAGACTGTAGTAACTGCTTTACTTTCAATGGTTAATTTCAACATATTAATAGATAGGTTCTTAAGCAAATATAAATTTTAAAAACTTGGATAAACATTTACAAAATTTGCAGAAAAAAGGAAATTAAATTTGTTTTTTGGCAAGTTACTCTGTAATCAACAAATGCTTTTTGATCCCTCTCTCCTACTTAACCATCAGGACCCTTTTATTTAATTGAGCATTGCTATGATGCTTCTATAGCTAAAACCTTCCTGATAGCCTTATTTCACTGATATTAACTGCAGCAACCACTCAGGAAAAACATTACTTCTTCCTAGGAAATGAAAGCTCTTGACATCACAGGCTGTCAAACGCTTACAATGGGACCGACAAATATGGTGCCATTTGAACTTGAATGGTAACAGAAATAGAACAGTTTTGGAGGAAGTGCTAAATCTGATGAGGCATCATTGTCAGAATATATTCGTCTATACTCTTCGTAGGACAGAGGAAGTTCCTTTATTTGCACTGAAATTAGGGCAACTCTAAATACAGTCTTATATAACAGCAGTCCTAAGCTAGTTTTATCACAAGGTACCTGCTACTGACCACTCACTGTAAATTCTAATAAGGTGTAAATGCAGAACATTTGTATAAAGAGCAGGGTTTACACAAAAAACATAAAGTGGAATGTTGACAATTTCTGTTAATTTTAAATGTGCATGTTACTCTATGCCAAAGGTTTAGAGGGTAGATATGTGTAAAAGTGATTATACGTGTGCCCTACTTTTTTCCTATTGTAATTTTCATATTCATTCCTATCCAGAATGCTATTCACCCCTCTATTTTCACTGTAGGTGGGGAAATGGTTCAATTTACTGATATAGATTAATGCTTAAATTCACTAAACTTGAATTTATATACATAAACAAATTAATCACACATAATATAGTATCAGTGTGGAATGGTAACATGTGTGAAAGCCAAGCAAAGTTGTTAAAGACCCACATTTTTGTGGGCATTCATAAACCGTTTTATGGTTGGCTAACTCCCACTCTGTTAAGACTTGCTAATGGCAGGAGGGAATCTATTTTCATTGTGGGATGGGTAAATGTGTTTCATGTGTATGAGAAACTGGGTTGATGGTTCAGTGGGTTGTTAACTCTGCTCAAGCAACACCACACGCCTTCTTAGAGTGAACCATAAAAGTCACTAAATTAACCTGTGCTTAACCCTCTGGTAAATTGGCACAAAGCAGTTAGGCTTAACTTAGAGGCAATGTGTAAAGTAGTTATTCAACAAACAAACAGTAAAAAAGCGAAAACAAAACTCAAGTAAAATCCAACATGAATTTAGGAAGATAGAGCAAATCTAATAAATTATTTGACACCAAAATGACAATTAGTAGTAGAGTTTTAAATTTGTAAACATTTTCGACATACAATATGCCCAGTTCTACACATCTACATAGTAGATACCATCCTAATATACATCTAAAATGTCCCATATCCAACCCATGATAGTACCACCACTTGCCCCAGATCTTATGAACATATACAATTTAAGGCGAAAAGTAGCATCTAAAATACCAAAGCACCAACTGTGGACATCTAGTCATGTGAAACTGGGTCCAAGTAAAAAATTATCGCCAACCCCAATGGAGCATGGGTTGGATACAAAGAGTATATTAGGTCAGGTTGACTTTTATGTTTGGACTTAGAACAATTTCTGAAGAAAATGTTCTGAGAAGATTGAGTGCAGCAAGACTGAAGACAGTGTTCGTGGAGGGAGCATTGTCATCAGAGAGGTGCTGGACGAAGTCACTGTGAACATTTTTGTGTTCAGACTTAGCCACTTTTTGCAAAGTTGAAAATCTCTAACGTGATGAGGCTGGTGGCTGTAGTTGACAAGAGTTCCATGAGGCCGAATACCCCTTTGGCAAAAGGTTGGATGAACATGAATTGCTACTGTGGAGTAGAATGTAGTGGGAGCTGCCACAAAGTCAGGTCAACTGGTGATGCACCTTGGGCAGACAGATTAACAGGTTGGTCCCAGTTCTCAGAGCAAGTTTTAGCCAAAAAAGTTTTAAGTCCCAAGTTTTGGATTTGGCTATCTGGGAAAATTTAACACCACAAATAAGGGTCCAGGACTAGAGGGGGTACCACATGGTGGGTTAGGACTCAAGAAGAGATTTGAGATGGTTGGGACCTTTTCTGTCCCTGAAACTCTGATCAGGAGGATGGTGAACTAGCCCTTTGGAGTCACTCTGGTAGTACAGGGTTCAGCAGTAGAACAAGGCTCAAACAGCAGGGAAGGCCTCCAAGGGTAGAAGGCAGTCTTCAGGCAGCAAACAGTCATTCCGGGTGCAGCAAGGCAGTCTCCTAAAGTACACCCCAGGCCACAGCAGTAGACAGTCTTCTGAGAGACCTTCAGAAGGTCCAGAAAGTGAAATGAAGAGTGAGCCTAAGACTCCTATATTTATACTTGGTGTCCCCTTTGAAGTAGAAGTTTCAAGATAATTCTATTTGAAGTTCCCCTGCCCTAGATCCAAGCTGGCTGCATGAACAATGCAGAGGTGACAAGTCCTTTGTATGAAGGCGGAACACAGCCTATTCAATTGCAAGTAGGACTGTGCTCAGCACTGTCCCCCACATCCTACCAGTTGATGGGCCATCCAGTCACACCTAGTTACTTTATTGTGCAGCTCACTGGGAGGACTAAACTCAGTCCAACTTCCAGATGACCCAGGAAGAGGCTGGAGGGACTACTTAGTTAGGCCAGGAAATGTCAAGATTCTAAAAGTCAAAATTGTAACTTAAAATCTGACTTTACCATTAAAGTGGATTTTTTAATTGCAAATTCTCAGAAACCAAACATGAGATTATAACCTGTTCACAAGCAATATTAATATTGCCAAACTGAATTGGCAGTTTAAAACTTTTTCAGGCTGCAGTGGCAGACCTGGGACATGTTTCGAGGGGATAGTTAAGGGAGTGGCAAAACAGGTGCTGCAGGTTCACTAGTAGCATTTAAATTACAGGCCCTGGTTATATGGTATACCACTTTACTAGGAATCTGTACGTATCGTTAATATGCCAATCAGGCATAAGCCAATTTTACTATTTTTAAAGGAGCGAGCACAGGCAGTTTAGCACTTGCTTAGCAGTGATAAAGTGCACAGAGTCCTAAACCCAAAAAACAAATTCTGCACAGAAGGATGTGAAGGCAAAACATTTGGGAGTGGACCACTTTGAGGCTGACAGGTCGAACAATGTGTAAATGCTTGCACATGATATTTACTACTGGATAGAAGCACACACTTGAGACAGATTGAGATAGATTTTTGGAGAATATGGCCAATTTGTACTTATGCATTATTTCTGTGTTGTAGTGACTGAAATATCTAACCACAGAACTACTTAGAATTGATACTGCTCACCATCTACTGTGTTTTTTACCCTTGACAGACAAGTAAAAAGACTCCGAAAGATTGAGATGAAAAGGTGGCACCATTTGTAGCCTAAAATAGAACAGCATTGTCTAGAACGTTCTGCCACTGAACGGCAACTGCCCCTGTTTTACATCATTGTCAAGAATACCAAAGACTCTTTTAGCAAACCCATGTTTTCCCATGTTACTAGCAGAGTATTCCATAAATCTTTCCTGTGGTGAAACTGCTGTTTCTACTTCCTCAGATGTAGTACTTTTTTACCTTAGTCATGAACAGGAGATGAGTAAGGTGTAAAGTAAGTTTTCGGTCCACTTTGTTAATCTTAATACCACCACTCTGAATGCCACCACCACTTCGACTTTCAATAGCCCACTATTTTCACTCTTTATGAGGGTCCTCTCAAGGATTCCCGTGCATTGAGCTCCAATTCCTCATTCAGAATGAAAAAGATGAGTGTAAAGATGTCTCTATATGTAATATGTTGGAGTTCCCTGACACACACCTACAAACAAGACTAACTTTCAAGAATGTACACTTTCTTACCTTAAACCATGTGCTGATCTGCTCTGTGTTATTATGAGTTTTCAGTCAGATATGTTAGGAAGCAGGTGCAAGCTGATTCAGATGCAGTTTCCTTTCTCACCTACTCAAGTCCTCAGGCAGACCAGAAAATGTTAAGGCTCTATAGCTTTTTACTGGTTAAACAAGTTTAAGTACTTTTCAGGCCTAGTTTCATACTTAGATGATGACTACTCAGTCACAAAAGTGATGGATATCCCACCCACCGTTTTACAAGTTCCATAGGATATAATGGAACTCGTAATACAGAGGAGGGGATATCCATCACTTTTGTGACGGAGTTGCCTATCCGCCAAGGTCGTAATCAGGGCCTTAATGTGCATGTTTTCACATGTTCCTAATGGAGTATTACACATGCTTTTCCCATGGGTAAACTACTTTTTTCTACTTCTTGAAAAGTAGTCTTTGTATATTGCAGACATATTCAGTGGAAGAGTACGGGGTACATTGAGTTTCCAGACCAGTTTCTAAAGATGGATCTCACCTCTTCCGCATACCTAGCACTAGGCTACTTTTATGGATTCATGATTCATGTTTCACATATTACTAAAACTAAATTCCACATAATCTTCCCTGGATTAAACTGCTGTTTCTACTTCTTGAGCTGTAGTACGTGTTTACCAGAGTCGTGATTGTTACACTAAAAAGTGAAAATTGAGTTTTCAGTTCACTTTCTAAAGGGGATTTTGACTACTCTGCTACATCTTGAAGCAGCCCACTTTTCAGACACTTCCATAAAGCTTTTTCCTCGGGGTTACACCTGGGATTAGCTCCAATTTGTTTCTCTGGATATAAGACAGGAAAGAGCAGATGTCTCTTGTGAAATTTTAAACCAGCCTTGTATTAGACTTCAAACCATGCTGACTTTCTAGAATGCAGACTTTTTCATCAAATCAAATCAAATCAAATCAAATAATTTCTTAAGCGCACTACTCACCCGTTAAGGTCTCAAGGCGCTGTGGGGGGGAGGGTTGCCGGTTACTGTTAAAAAAGCCATGTTTTAAGGTGCTTTCTGAAGGTTAGGAAGTCCTGGGTCTTGCGTAGGTTGGTGGAGAGGGAGTTCCAGGTCTTGGCAGCGAGGTGGAAGAAGGATCTGCCGCCGGAGGTGGTGCGTTGGATGCAGAGGACTGTAGCGAGGGCGAGGTCACCGGAGTGGAGCTGTTGAGTTGGTATGTGGAAGTTTACTCATTTGTTGAGGTAGGCTGGTCCAGTGTTGTGGAGGGCTTTGTGAGCGTAGACGAGGACTTTGAAAATGATCCTTTTGTTTATGGGCAGCCAGTGTAGGGATCTGAGGGGGTGGATATGTGTTTGTGGTGAGGGAGGTTGAGGATGAGATGTGCGGCTGCGTTCTGAATTCTCTGGAGTTTTCTTTGAAGCTTGGCTGTGCTCCCTGAGTAGCGAGCATTGTCGTAGTCCAGTCTGCTGCTGAAGAGGGTGTGGGTGACTGTTCTTCTTGTTTCTAAAGGAATCCATTTGAAAGTCTTGCGTAGCATGCGAAGGGTGTTGAAGCAGGAGGATGATATGGCGTTGATTTGCTAGGTCATGGAGAGAGATGAGTCTAGAACGATGTCAAGGTTGCGTGTGTGGGTGGTGGGGGCGGTCCGAGGGTGGTGGGCCACCAGGAGTCGTTCCATGCTGTCTTGTTGGGGCCGAAGATGATGATCTCTGTTTTGTTCGAATTTAATTTGAGGTGGCTTGCGGAGTCCGGCGTGCAGGTTAATCTTGGCGGTGGATGGGTTCCTGGTGAGGGAGATGATGAGCTGGGTGTCATCTGCGTATGAGATGATGGTGATGCATGAGGGCGGAGAGGAGAGGAGCCATGTAGATGTTGAAGAGGGTGGGGCTGAGGGAGGATCCTTGGGGGACCCCACAGATGATCTTGGTGGCTGTAGACCGGAAAGGAGGGAGGCAAACTCTTTGGGTTCTTTTGGCCAGGAAGGAGGTGAGCCAGTCCAGGGCCTTGTGGCGAATTCCGGCGTCAAAAAGGCGTGCGCGGAGGGTTTGGTGGCATACAGTGTCGAAAGCTGCAGAGATCTAGGAGGATGAGGGCGACGGTCTCGCCCTTGTCCACTCTGGTCCTGATGTCGTCTGTGCAGGCGATGAGGGCCGTCTCAGTGCTGTGGTTCTTACGGAATCCAGACTAGGAGGCGTCGAGTATGTTTTTTTTTTTCTACGAAGTGAGACAGTTGAGCGTTTACTATCTTCTCATCGACCTTTGCGGGGAAGGGGAGAAGAGAAATGGGACGGTAGTTTGTGAGGTCTTAAGGGTCTGCTTTGGGTTTTTTGAGAAGAGTGTTGACTTCGGCGTGCTTCCAAACGTCTGGGAAGGTTGCGGTGTCGAAGGAACTGTTGATGACGGCACGGAGCTGGGGAGCGATGATTTGGCTGGCCTTGTTGAAAATGTGGTAGTGGGATGGGTCTGTTGGGGAGCCTGAGTGGATGGAGCTCATGGTTTTGCCGATTTCTTTGTCATTGGTGGGGGTCCAGGTGTGTAGTTGGTTGGTGCGGGATGGTGTTGTGGTGTTGGTTGTGTCGGTGGTGGTGATGGAGGGTGCTGATGCTGTGAAGCTGTTGTGTATGTCTGGGATTTAGCGGTGAAAGTAGTTGGAGAGGGAGTTGCAGAGGCTTTGGGAGTGTGGAGGGTCGATGGTGCTGGATTTAGGTTTGGTGAGTTCTTTGACGATGACAAAGAGTTCCTTGCTGTTGTGTGTGTTGTTGTCTATGCGTTCTGTGTGGTGGTCTGGATGAGTTGGTGGTGTTTGCGCATGGCTGTTTTGAGGGCGGAGAAGTTGCTCATTGAGGGAACTTGGCGCCATTTAAAGGCTTATGCTAGTGTGTATTGTTGCATGCGTTAAGAGGCAGGTTACTTCAGTCGGTGTTTATTTTTTTTCCTTTGTCACCTACTCCAGTCATCAGACAGGCCGGAAGATGTTAAGGCTCTAGAACTCTTACTGCTGAAATTATTTTCAGTATGTTTCAAGCCTAGTTTCACACTTCACATTGCATGTTTTTCATGTGTTAATTCTAGAGTATTCAACATACTTGTCATGGGTTAAACAGCTGTTTCTACATCTTGACAGCAGAGCCAGTACTCTTGTCAGGCCCTATGCCTAACCACTGGCAGATAGATAACCCCACATTGTGCTTGACCTTCGGCTGTGCACAGCAGAGGGTTGGCTAAAGAGAGGCCAACAGCCCATTGTACGAGATCTTTGACCGTACACTGCATGGGGTTAAAAGCAGCGCCTGGCCTTGCTGTGTAAGGCCAAGCACCACTGGGGGTCCACAGATCCATGACTACAGCCAAGCCCTGTGCCCAAGCCGAGCCAGGCATCCAACCCTCACTGTTAATGGCCCTAGCCGTGCTCAGCAGGGATCCTTTTTCAGAGCCTAACCTGACGCAAATGTGCAACACCTGCTAGGTAAGGCCATCTACCGCCAGGCCCTACACCTAGTCAAATTCAGCCAGCCAACCCTGCTAGGGAAGGACCTTTGGCCAGACGAAGGCAGACTGGCCGCAGGGCCTGGCCTCTAGACATGCCTCAAGTACCAAACCCACACAAATGGCCAAACCATCTCAAGTGACAAATCCCCAATATGCATAGCCTTTGGCCATGGACAGTAATCTACAGACAAAGGGCCAGGACTTCTGCCAGGCACTGCAGGCAATCCACCATGGGTGGGCAATTCCCTGTCATTTTGTTTTAGTAATTTTTGTTCAGGGTTCTTATAGTGCAACCCATTTGTGTTCACTTTTTATTCTTATGTTACACTTTTTGTTTTTTCTACATTCTATACTTAATTTTGCATTTTTAACTTTCATTTTGGTAAACGGTTTTTGTGTTCATCATTTGTTAAAACTTGTAAAGACATCTTTGTGGTATTTTGTTTTAGATGCACAATATATTTTTGACCATATTGCTAATTTGTCCAGAAGAAATACTTTTCTTACCTTTACTGCAGAATGTGGAGATCATCTATAACGTTGGGTCTTCTTTTTCACCCACAGCGTTAAGTACTTCTAATGAAACTGTTTCCCCCTCCATAATATATACTGTGATTGCTTTTTTATTTCTGCTCAGGATTACATGTTCTGGTGCAGGACCCATGGGTGTTTCAGCACTTCACTGTGCCAAAAAAGTTCATGCCAGGATGTCCACACTGAGGAAACGGGTCACACAAATTTCATGTCATCTTTCATGTGTTTACTTCCTTCTCTTGTCTGGGGTTAGAAAACATTTCCACACTTGTAGAGAATCACTTGTTCTTCCACCCTTATAAGTTGCTTCCATTTCCAATGGATCATCTTTTTGTGTACCACAGTAGATTACTGGCCTAGACTTGTTTCTGCTGCTTGTTGGTTCTGTCCAATTGGTTGTCCTGGCATTGTGGTCACACCAGAGGCTTCCATCTTTCAGCCTCTGGCTAGAAATTAGAAATGGTCTCCTCCAAAGGGTGGGCTTCTTTATTCTACAGGCTATTGACTTATTTTTTGTTAGCGTGAATTGGGTAACCAATTAGATTATCCATTCTTTATCTACAGTTTCAGGATTCATGCAACCTCTGCAGCTCCTCCAATAGAAACAATGTTATGGTACCGTGAGTCTTTTCCCGTACCCTTGGCGCTCACACAACCACAGAGGTAGTACGTTGTTTCCGAGTACCACAAATCCACAAATGACTTCCTTGAAGCTCATTCATTTTTAGAAACTTTGTTAGAATGAATTGTGACATTTTGTTTGATGGTAGTATTTACCTAAATGCAATTAAAATAGCATACCAGTAGTAGTACAATTTAATCTTATCATATTATATGGGATTCCTGGTACTAGGAACTGGAAATGCTGTTCTAGGATGTGCTAGATATACCCTGGCCTATTTCCTAGTAATTCAGAGGAACAACAGAACTTTGTGTACTCCTGCAGAAGTGTTGAAAATACAAATAGTTCTTGATTTTGTTTTTGCAAATCATTAAACTCATTGCCATATGGAAGCTCCACAGCTTGCTGTGCTTTTCTCTTTTGGGGATCCACAATGTTTTCCTTCTTTGCTAAGACTTCTGGACAGGAAGAACAGGAAGGAGGAGATATAGAGGAATATAGAGAGAAGATAAATTAAAAACTGGAAAATACTCAGACTGAGGGCTCAATATTGGCGTGAAGGTGAGGAAGTGAGTTAGAGGGATTACAAAGCAGGATTTGGCCACACGGTCTGACCTCCAATTATGTCCTGCAGCCAACTCACCACCTGCAGCCAACCAGTGCTGTGCAGGGCCTTTGGCTGTGCACAGCTGAGGTTAGGACATGGCCACCATCAATGTACTGAAGCCAAGTAGTCATGGCCTGCTTTGCCTCATTTTTACTGATCTGCTTTTGTTAGCCTAGGGATCTGGGCACATTACCACTTCTCACCAGTGCTAAAGTGCATGTGCTCATTCCTCTAAAACATTGTACACTGGTGTATCCACAATTGGTATATTGAGGTTACTTGTAAGTCTCTAGTAAAGTGCACTATTTGTGCCCAAGGCCTCTAAATTAAATGCTACTACTGGGCCTACAGAACTGATTGTGCCATCCACTTAAGTAACCCTTTAAACATGTCTTAAGCCTGCCACTGCAGAGCCTGTGTGCAGTTTCACTGCTATGTTAACCTGGCATTTAAAACCCTTTGGCAAGCCTTAAACTCCCCTTGTATTAGACATAAGACAACCCTAAGGTATGCCCTAGGTAGCCCATAGGCAGAATGCTGTGTAAGTAGAAGGCAGGACATGCGCTACTTAGTTTTATCTGTCCTGGTACTGAAAAAAAGAAGTTTGTTTTTCAGTACTGTGAGGCCTCCCCGCTTATTGGACAGCACTGTGGATTCTTAACACATTTACTAAGTGTAACTTCTGATTGAGAAGGAGCAGGATAGTCATGTTTGGTAACTATGGACTTGTAATAATAAATCCTCTTTAATGGTAAAGTTATTTTTATGATTACAAATTTTAAAATGCCACTTTTAGAAAGTTGGCATTTTTCTGCTCTTAAGCAAGCTCTGTGTACATGCTGCCTGCCTCCAATGCATAACTGGGCTGGATGACAACTGGGCTTTGTGCATTCCCTCTAGACAGTCACACACAAAGAGAGCTGAGGTATGCCATTTACAACATCCCGATGGCCCATCACCAGGCGGAAGTTCTTTTCTGAGCTGGATGGGAGGGAGGAGCTGACATCTGTACCTGAATAGAGCTGTGCCTGTCCCCACACAAAGAGATGCATAACAAACCTGTAGTGTGTCTGCAGCCAGGACAGGGAAGGGAGGACTTGTGTGTACTTCAAAGCCCCATTTTCAAGCCACCCCACTTCAAAGGCACTGAGTAAAATAACTGAACTTCTGACCCCACCAAATCAGTACACTTCTAGACCTGAGGATACCCTGGCAGGAAGAAGAACTGCAGTGCTACTAAAAGGACTGCAACTCTGCTGGAACTCTGCTGGACCTTGCTGGACTCCTGCTTCACTGTGCCTGTCCTGCCGCCTGCTGCCTTCCTTTCCTGGGCATGAAAATGACTAGTCCTGCATCTCCTCATCCCCAGAACCAAGGGAGTCCAAGGACTTGCTGGCTTGCTTCCTAATCAGGAAGTCTGAGAGCCAAAAAAGACTTCCCTCCACACTGCTTCAGCTGCCAAGAGGTGCGAACCCCATCCTGGGCCTTCAGAGTGTTTTTTTCCAAAAAGTGATGCATTGAGGACATTGTGCCACTTGGAACCAATGAAGTACTGATTTGACGATAATGCAGGACCAGTCTGAAGACATTGCTATGCGATTCAACAACTACGCATTGCTTTCATGGAAAGAGGTTTGACACTGACAGAGACTCAACTGCTCGGATCAGAACTGATGGATCGAGTCTTCAATGCTGATGTCTGCTCCATCCAAGGTAATTTTTCAGTGGGCCCTGCATGGGTCCTGTAACCACCTCCCCTCCATCTTGGTTAGCCAGAACTTTGGATTTACACAGGTCTAGAACTACCCCAATTAACATTTTAGCGTTATTGACTTTTAAACACTCATTGCAGTTCATTCTTTAAAAAATCATATCTTGAGTTCTACTTATTGGAATTTTGTCATTTTGTTCTTGCTTTACTCAGGTAAATATTCTCTTTTGTTCTAAATCGGGGTGGAGTCCTTTTTGTGGTGTTTTCACTATAATACTGTATTAAGTGTTGCACAAATACTTTACACATTGCCCCTTAATTTAAGCCTGACTGCTCTGTGAAACCAGAGAGAGAGCACAGGTTAAAATAGGGTGTGTATCTGACTCATCCTTCCGAGGATTGTGATCCCTACTAGGACAGGGTGAATACCTCTGCAAACTAGAGACCCAGTTTTTAACAGTGGCCAAACCTCCTTTTACATATTCTTTGGCCAAGCGCAGTGAGGGTTGCCCAGAGGCCTTGGTCTCAAGTCAGGTCACATGCTCGTCCCACTGTCAACAGCCAAATTCCAAGGCATGTGAATAAAGGACATGGAATGGGAGAGTTGGCTGCAGGGTACAGTCTCCAGCCTTATCTGGCACCCAAACCTCTGAGGACAGTCAAGAGATACTGCTCACTGTTTCCTGTAAGCAGCAGGGGTTGGCTGCAAGGCCTATCCTCTGACCGTAGGCTAGTCAGCGTACCTCACTCACTGCAAGCCCCCAACTTCTGCAGTGTAAGTTCTTTGCCTGTGTGCAGCTAGGGTTGCCTCTAGGGCCTGGCACACAAAGAGCTGCATAACAAACATGTAGTATGTCTGGAGCCAGGACAGGGAAGGGAGGACTTGTGTGCACTTCAAAGCCTCATTTTCAAGCCACCCCACTTCAAAGGCACTGGGTGAAATAACTGAACTTATGACCCCACCAAATCAGTACACTTCTGGACCTGAGGATACTCTGGCAGGAAGAAGAACTGCTGTGCTACTGAAAGGACTGTGACTCTGCTGGAACTCTGCTGGACCTTGCTGGACTCCTGCTTCACTGTGCCTGTCCTGCCGCATGCTGCCCTCCTTTCCTGAGCATGAAAATGACTAGTCCTGCATCTCCTCATCCCCAGAACCAAGGGAGTCCAAGGACGTGCTGGCTTGCTTCCTAATCAGGACGTCTGAGGGCCAAATAAGACTTCCCTCCACACTGCTTCAGCTGCCAAGAGGTGTGAATCCCATCCTGGGCCTTCAGAGTGTTTTTTTTCCAAAAAGTGATGCATTGAGGACATTGTGCCACTTGGAACCAATGCAGTGCTGATTTGACGATGACGAGGGACCAATCTGAAGACATTGATATGCGACTCAACAACTACGCATTGCCTTCATTGAAAGAGGTTCGACACTGACAGAGACTCAACTCCTCGGATCAGAACTGATGGATTGAGTCTTCAATGCTGATGCCTGCTCCATCCAAGGTAATTTTTCAGTGGGCCCTGCATGGGTCCTGTAACCACCTCCCCTCCATCCTGGTTAGCCAGAACTTTGGATTTACACAGGTCTAGAGCTACCCCAATTAACATTTTAGCGTTATTGACTTTTAAGCACTCATCGCAGTTCATTTTTTAAAAAATCATATCTTGAGTTCTACTTATTGGAATTTTGTCATTTTGTTCTTGCTTTACTCAGATAAATATTCTCACTTGTTCTAAAACGGGGTGGAGTCCTTTTTGTGGTGTTTTTACTATAATACTGTATTAAGTGTTGCACAAATACTGAACACATTGCCCCTTAAGTTAAGCCTGACTGCTCTGTGAAACCAGATAGAGAGAGCACAGGTTAAAACAGGGTGTGTATCTGACTTATCCTGCCTAGGATTGTGATCCCTACTAGGACAGGGTGAATACTTCTGCAAACTAGAGACCCAGTTTCTAACAGTGGCCAAACCTCCTTTTACATATTCTTTGGCCAAGCGCAGCGAGGGTTGCCCAGAGGCCTTGGTCTCAAGTCAGGTCACATGATTGTCCCACTGCCAACAGCCAAATTCCAATGCATGTGAGTAAAGGACATGGAAGGGGAGAGTTGTCTGCAGGGTACAGTCTCCAGCCTTATCTGGAATCCAAACCTCTGAGGACAGTCAAGAGACACTGCTCACTGTTTCCTGCAAGCAGCATGGGTTGGCTGCAAGGCCTATCCTCTGACCGTAAGCTAGTCAGCGTACCTCACTCACTGCAAGCCCCCAACTTCTGCAGTGTAAGTTCTTTGCCTGTGTCCAGCTAGGGTTGCCTCTAGGGCCTGGCCTCCACTCAGTTCCTGCACTCAAACTGCTGCAAATGATCAACCATCAGAGCCCAGGTAAAACGTGATGCAAACAACAGCTAACCACCACAGAGCACAGCCTTTGACTTTGTGAATTGGTGGTTGGCCATACGGCAGCCTACTCCATTGCTGGTGACCAACGTCTGTTGTGCAGAGCCCCTGCCCAACCCAACACAGTATATCAACAAGCTGCAAGTAGCAAACGACTGATGCACACTGCCTTTGGCAACACCATGCTTTTAAAATATATATATTTTATAAAATATTTTTGGTACTTGTGGATTCCGATTTGGGACCCCAAATCCAGAGCAAGCCTCATGCTCAGTTACCACAAACCTTGGAGTGGCTTCATTTTGTGGGCCATGCAGTTTCATTCATTTCCACACTTCCTCCTCAGGTGATGCATGGGTTGATGAACCTTGCTTGGGGTTGGCAGTACCCGTTCATGAAGATTCCCCTGGATTCATCGTACCATGATCCATGGATGCCCGACACCTTCTGCATCTTCTCATGATTGTGGGACTGTTCCTGTTAATGCAGCCCCCCATGGCCTTTTCAGGTGTCTGTGAACAGTGGTTCCAAAAAAGGTACTGCCAAGACCTTAGCTCTTCTAAAATGGTGTTTTTCTTAAGGGGGGGCTTCATGATCTTGTTATGTTGGTATGCAGTAGGGGGGGGGAGTGGGTATCCACACCATCCCCTTGTATGACCTTTGAATTTTTGTCTGCATGATGTGTCATCTATGCTCGCACTTCTAGAAATGGCTGCCACAAAATAATTTCTATTCAGCAGCCCCCAATCGAAGCTCTCAGATTCACTATTCCAAATTTGGAATTGCAGTTGCAAAAAGGACTGATGTAACAAAAGACTCCCTCATCTAATCTGATGTCTTTGTGGTTTTTTTTATGTCTAGATTCATAAAGAATTTGTAGATCCCAAACTGCAGCAATATACAAAAGTGGTAAGCCTTTAAAACTCCCTCAGCAATTTTTTAAAATGTTTCTCTTTTAAAAATTATTGATCAGGTGTACCCCTAACCAACAAAAACACCTTTCTAAAAAGCGTTCTACTTTTATGTCATTTATTGTTTAAGCTGAAGGAAACAACATTTCCCATGGGAGCGAAAGTGGCCAAAAAAACTGTGTCTAAGCAAAACTTGCAGTATTCACTTTGCGTTTTAGCTCTTCTGGAAACATTTTGTTGTATTAAATAAGATAGCATAAAACTCTTCTCAAATCATTTGGTTCTATTAAATAGCCTTTCAGAAGCATGTTTAAATTTGTTTGTATGAGTTTACAGTACAAATGTCTTTCTTAGCTCCATGCAACTGAAAACATAAAACCACTATTCCTCTACAATGGGGAATATCTTTATCTAGGGTTTTGTATCACCCTTCCACCACGCAAGGTGACTCAAGGGAGATGCAAAACCTAGGTGAGATTTACTAAGCCATGCAAGACGTGGCCCTGAGTGACTTGATAAATCTGGAGTAATGCAAGGCAGTGTAAATCACTGCCTTACAATACTCTGCCCCAGGGAGGTGTTCCATGGGTGGAGCATGGGTGCTCCTATGCATCCACCCATGATTTGGGAGCATTCCCAGGTTTACCAACACTGGTTAACCTGGGAATGCATCAAAATACGTAAAAATGCTGTGCCTTCCCAGTGGAGGTGCAATGAGGAGAAGTATCTTTATTTCTCCTAGTTGTTTCCTCTTTTTAGGTGTGCTGCATAGAAACTTAGAAAGAGGAAAAGGCCTCTGAGGATTGTTTTTGTGTGAGAAGGTGCCCCAAAACAATCCTGCCTGCAATGCAGGCACCCTTAAACTATGGTGCTGAGGTACGTGCTTTAGCGTGAAATAATGATTTGCCCCTAGGTTTCTATGTCTCGAAAATTCAATGAAGGGAGGGGGCAATGTAAATGTTTTGTCTCCGAACAGCACGGTAACAACAAATATCGAGATCACAAATAAATCTAAAGAACCGATAACAATGCTTTAAGAAGTAACAGCAGGTAATTATCCAATGTTACCCTAGTTATAATATAGTAAAGATGTGCGTACAGTACCTCACCCAGTGAGTAGTAACGCCTTGGGATCTGAGAGTCTGGATAGATATTTTCGAGGTACCAGGAAAAGGGTTTACATTGCAGTTTTTCTCTCAGGGCTTTCCTGGCGGAGACATCGCCATAATCCACTTTAACAACACCTGGAATTGTAAAAAGAAATACTTGAATGTATCAATCTTTACTCCACCATGAGTCTTTTCATTGATTACTGCTTTATCATTCTTTTCCACCTCCAATTGCAGCTCAACTAGGTGGAGGTGAAATGGAACTGGTTGTACATTCATAGTCCTAGTACCATTCTTTTTCTTCATTTCAACTCTACTGAAAAATATCCCTACTGTATTTTTCCGTAGAACATCACAGTCCGTTTGCAAAAAATGAGTCACCCATGCTGTTTATCCTATTAATTTAGTAGGAGAAATGTCATATTAAATGGAAAATAAATGAATGTGCTTCATTTCAATTACCCATATTTCCATGGAGTGATTTCAAAGCCTCTAATATTTCATGACATGAGTGACCGCACTCCCATTAGATTTTAATTAACTAGCTTTTCACTGTGGTTTCATTTATTCCAAATAAATTAATTAATGACTTAGATGATAAGTAATAGGTCCCAAGAATAGTAAACTCTTATTTCCAAACTTGCAGATAAATAGGTTTTGGGGTTGCCGGACATTTGTGTAAACAATCACTGCATCCTTGGTCATCAAAAAAAGATTATGACCTTCCATTCAATCAATCAATACACTTTATTCGATTGTTAACAAACAATCATAAAAGCACAGATAAGGAAAAGGTAAAAGCAATGAAACAGTTCACAAATATTTTCCATAAATAGGTCTACTCTATAAAATTCAAAAGTTCCATGGCCTATTACATATTTCCACCTTACAAAGCCCAAGGAGACCAAATTTGATCGGTGTGGTAGAAATTAATGTGATTTCAAAAAGACTACCAGCAGTAAACTATAAATCAGTATTGATTTTGTAACCAGGACACATTGTTTCTGAGCCAGAACCTGTCAGAGATACGGGTACACGGGTACACGTATGGCACTGAGTGGACATGCACTTGTTTGTTACACAAGATTGCACCTATTTAATAGAATCGGGGAAAAAACACTGCACGTTGTGCAAAATACTGTTAATCGTGGAGAGAAGGGTGAGTAAGGTTAGAAAGCTGCATTTGAATATATGTTGGGATGAGTGTGTTTGTATTCATTTGTAGTGTGTGTTCGAGAGGTACTTTTATCAGCAGCGGCTGCCACAAATCTCAAGGGGAAGGGTGGGTGCGGGGATGGGCATATGGGTGGGGTTGAATTTCCGACACGGGCCACTTCGTTCCTGTTACCTCTCAATGGTGTTGGTGTCCCTGCAGTCCCTGGGACACCAGGACAAGCTCCTCTTGCAATCCTGGCCTGCTTCTCATGCTAAACCTCTAGCTTGGGAGTGGCGTCAGAATTGGTCTGAGCCACTTGGTCTGTCACTCAGATACTTCATGGGAGTCTGTGCAGTTTTTCCAACCCGGCTTCGTAACACAGCTGGGTTGGAGAAACCCAAGTGCGCATGTGTGTTTGGCCAGTCTAAGACAGCTGGCCAAACACACATACGAGGCTGGCTAAACACTCATGCGCACTTAAATGCACTCCACTCCCCCTCCTTTCTCACCCCTCCCATGGTCGAACCCTCCCCTCCCTGCACATGCTGCTTGCTGAGCCAGCAGCTGAAAAATAAAACAATAGTATACTATAATTTTATTTTTCAGCTGCTGGCTTAGCCAGGAGGGCGATGCTCCTTCGCTATTGCGAAGGAGCCGCCCTGACTTTTATGTATGTTTGTGTGTGCGTGTGTTTGCGAGGGGCAGTTCCAGTGGGGATGGTGTTTGCCGCATATCAACATAAAAGCAGTCTGTGTTCTTTAGAGTAAGAGAGACTGAGGAAAACAGCGCACGAGCTAGCACGATTATATGTTTCTTTCTCAGGCTGCGGGGTGTACTTATCTGGTATCCTTCATTTTACTCCTTGTTAGTAGTTTTTATGAATGTACAGAGATGCTGTTAACACTTGCAAGGGAGCAGATATGGAGTAGATGAATGCCAGGGAACTGCTTTTAAGATGCTGGTGTGTTAACTATGTATACAAGTGGGAATTAATAAATGCTTTGGGTAAATACATGTTGCTTTCCTCAGCAAAAGAAAAAGTACTTGCATATATCGAGATGCTCCCACTGAAAGTGGTTTTCATCAGATGGGTGGACAATGGTTTGTAGATAAGCTGAGCAGTCTCTTTCCCTCCTCTTGGGTTCTTTCTTTTCTAGAAGACATTATGGGGGTCATTACGACCCTGGCGGACGGCGGAGAAGCGGCGGTAAGACCGCCAACAGGCTGGCGGTAAATTTTTTGCAATTATGACCATGGCGGTTACCGCCATGGTCATCCGCCACTTCTCCGTTCCTCCCGCCAGGGCGGAGATGACAGCTGGGCTGGAGACCTGGGTCTCCAGCCCGGCGGTCGTCACAATACCGCCAGCGGTATTTTGACCCGGCTGACCGCCATGGATTTCACTCGGTTTGGAACCGCCATGAAATCCATGGCAGTAAGCACTATCAGTGCCAGGGAATTCCTTCCCTGGCACTGATAGGGGTCTCCCTCACCCCCCACCCCCACCGAGTCCTTCCCCTACACCCCCCACCAGCCCTCCCACCCCCCAAAGGTGGCAGGACCCCCTCCCCACCCCTACCCCCAACATCACATTACACAGACACACCCGACACACACGCAGGCACCACCAACACACATACACGCACACACACCAACATACATGCCAACAGCCACACACACAGTCATACACGCACACCCACATTCAGACTTACACGCACACATCCATACAGACATACCTACAGACATACACGCACTCATTTCCAAACACACAGCACCCCCGCAAGCATACACGCACTCACACACCCCCTCTACATACATGCACACCCCCATGCACCCACGCAACACACAACACCCCCCCACGCCCCTCCCCTAACGGACGATCAACTTACCTGGTCCGTTGATCCTCCGGGAAGGGATGGGATCCATGGGGGCTGCTCTGCCGCCACCACACCGACAACAGAACACCGCCACGACGAATCACAGGACGTGATTCGGTGGGCGGTGTTCTGTTGAAGTGGCGGTGGAGGTGGAGCAACCTCCACTTCCCCGCCGCCCGCCAGTATGGCTGCTGGCGGCTCTCCATCCGAAAAAGGACGGAGAGCTGCCAGCAGTCATAATACGCCGAGCGGAAAACCGCCACCACTGGCGGTCTTCAGCACGGCGGTCCCTCAGCGGTCTTCTCAAAAGACCACTGAGGTCAAAATGACCACCTATATGCCTCATGGGTGGGCACCTGAGTACAGGACTTGGACTCTTTTGCCTAGAGAGAGAATGCTAGTGTCAGGTGGAGGAGACTGGGAAGTAAATGTTTTCTGCCCTTAGTCGATCGTTTTTCTTTATGCATTGCCTCCCTCTAAACCGATTCTATGGATTCTGTTCAGGTGGGAGGTATCTTTATGACTTTTTTAAATGTATTTATAGATTGTGCAAAACAGATTGAGGGCGGCATGAGGACGAGGTGCACCAGGTTGTAGCATAACACTCCAATTAGCAACCGCCGCCACTCACGAAGATACAGCAGCCACATGGGTCTCAGAGGGGCCGGTGGGGCTGGCAGACAGAGCACATTCTGTTTTTTGCGCATGGGAACAATACAATGTAACGACATATATGCTGTGTCACCATGACAACGAGTTCTCAAGGCCTGGCACAGGCTGGTTTAATTCCTTCCCAGGCTGAGCGGTAGTGCAGAGTTTCAGTGCTGCACACAAGGTAATTTTAATGTGCCTATTGGCCCCCACAGCGTATCAGGGAGCTATATGTGCATCTTAATGTGGTGATGTGGACACCAGTATTAAAATGCATTAGTTTAACTCCTGATGCGTGTACTTGGCAGGGCTGTAAGAATCAATCTGTGAGGGTTCAGAAACGATAAACTGCCCAAATTTCACTGAGTTTGGTAGAATTGTAAATGCCCATGAAATATCCTGTGGGTGCAATTTTCTGTCCGAGGCCATCACGTAGGCTCTGCATAGGGGCATAGAATGTCCGTGAGCTTTCAGGTAATGTTTTGAATTCTGAACACTTCTGTACATTACACATATTTTAGGGGCGTAATTCAGGCCCTTGCAGCCCCTTCGGCACAGCGGTGCCCCAATCCTCAAGGGAGCCCCTACTCAGCTTAAGGCCTATGTAATTTCATGAGAGTCTGAGGGGCCTCAGCACATTTTGTAGCAGGGGCCCAATATTTTACATTATGCACTGCACATTTTATGAACAACTGTTGAAGGAGATAGATTTCTAGTTTCCTTACGCCTGGGAGTGCTGACTCCAGTGGTGATGCATGTGGATTCCCTAAATGGTCAAACACTTTTTCCAAAGTGAAGAATGCATTTTATGGGCTGCCTCAATTTCATTAGGTGGTGGGTTCAATGCCTTGCATGCATAATGGCTTAGGACATGCATGTGTGCATATTTTCGGAAATAAAAATATATCTATTTCTGTGGCTCGACACACTGCTATTATATTATAACTGGGGACCTCATGCCTGTGATCATAACTTCTGTGCTAAATTTAAACAAGCATTTGCAATGCAATGGTTCTTGAATTTGTCTGACTTAGAGCTATCAGTATTGACCAAACTTTTCTTGCCACATGAATTGAAAATGAAAAGTAATACAGTTTTACATAGGCGAACCGATTTAAAGCGCCACGCCATGAGCATTAACGTGAAGGAACACACAAATGGAAACAGAAGTTCGCTCGCAGTCAAACATATCGGCAGTTATGCAGTTATCTATATAACAGGGTCAATGTCATGCAAAGCACTCGACTACTGCCCAGCGAGATCACGCTGCCTAGGAAATAAAAAGAAAAGGTAGTCCAGCAGCCATGCGGAAAACATGGGGCCTCGTATGTTTTCAATAGTTTACCGGTGCTGGTGAGGAGGGCTAAACATCTAAAAAGGCATAACGTATACATACCCTTCACAAATTATATCAAGCTAATTTTAAAAGGGAAGCCCACGAACCAACGGAACTGATGGACCTGACATGGGCATGGTTGAAAGTCCACAGAGAGATTACAACAGGGGCCAGAGCGCTTGCTTCCTCAGTGAATGACCTTTAGTGCTTTCAATTTGCAGGTTCCCAATTCTTTTAAACTATATGCTTTCTATTAATCGTGCCCTGTGCTTAATTTCTGGTGATGGACTACAGCACTTATTTTAGGGGAAAGGTGCTTTTTGTTTTTAACAACTGACTTTGAACTGAGACAGGAGGAGAAAAAGAAAAGTAGGAAGACAGTGACAAATGGAAAAAGCAGAGTTTACAACTAACTCGCAAGAACGAGGTAAAGAGGCAGGAAGTGTTGTGTGGTGGAAGAAAGTGTCAGGAAGACAAATCAAAACTAGGTAGCCTTGGTATGCAGCAACCATGGCAATTCGGGGGTGACTTCAGCTGCAAACTCTTGGGAAAAACGTTAACCCCATAGACTTAAATATTTATTTATACAAATTAAGCATGGATAGAATTTAAATTCACATGGTACAGATGAAGGCCACAAAGCACATAATGTATCATTAGTTGTATGCTTGTGTCTCAATAATCATGGTCACCTTTGTTTTTTACTGCAACATGTATATAATGCTTACTACCCCTACCTGGTATGTTGAAGTGCGTTCCTTCATGGGTAACAGGTAGGATGTTTGTCTGGAAGTCTGTCTTCTTTATTTTTATCCTTTTTGGCAAGTGTTTTCATTTTGTCTGTGAGCACCACTGAGTTGTGGTTATTGTTGTATAAGATGCATTGTGTGATAGATGAAGAAGTGTGAGAGATAGGTGTCCAGTTTATGGTTTTCAGTACGTTTGCAACTTGGAGCAGCTCTCCAGGTCCCTTTTGGTATCATGTTAAGAGTCCACTTAGCTGGTTACTGTACTGGGCTGTCCATTCTCAGATATTTTGTTTAAAGTGCATAGTTCCAAGCAGACGAATGCTAAATGAAGAGTTCTGCTGGCCTGGACTTTTTTAATATCATCCCAACTCTTATTGCCTTTGTGAGATGCCAAAATGTGGCCATGTCCTCATTGTCATAATAATGACTTTTAATGTCTAGTTTAGAGCTTGTTATAAGCATACTTTATGTACAGATAACCACTTGGTTGAATTAGTTTTAGAGCCTAATTTAGAGTTTGATGTACAGGTCCTCTGTCATGAATGTGATGATACTCTGTTCACCTTATTACAAGAGCCTGCAGGATATAATGCATTTATAATAAGGGGATGGGAAGTCTGTCATGATTGTGATGGAGTAACATGTCTGCCAAAGTCTAAATCAGGCCCTTATTGTTACTTGTGACTAACGTGGATCCGGGAAAACATCCTCTTCATTAGTTTTGGCAAAATATTTCATTAGGTATACACATGCTATCCAAGCAATAAAGAGAGTAATTCTCCTGGGCGTAGCTTTTTCAGTGAGGTTCGTGAGTGATCTCAAATATCCCAACTAAAACAGGCAGTTGGCTGCAAGGTAAATGGGTGAGATTACCAAGGTTTGGGATAGATGTTCCTATGAGGAGCAGGGTTGGTGCTGATTTGCATTAGGAGGGCTGTTGTCTACAGAGGCACAGTGGGTGAAAAATAATGGGTTGGCATGCTGCCTTGAGCAATCGCCAGTGTGAGACTATTTGCAAACATTCATCCCATCACCTTTTGGGGTTTGAGTCCCCTGGTAGTATGCCTGGAAATCTGAGATGTGCAGATTTCCAGGGCTACTACTGATAAGGTTTGTGATTTCCAAAACATAGTACATTTTGCCCCATTCAATGAGTATCGCTATGGGTGCTGAGTTATATTTTTGTGGTAAACAAGCCACTATAAACACTTAAGCTTCTGCTCCAACAGATGAGCAAGTTTAAAATTCTTAGAGGAATGAGAAAGACAAGAAAAGCAGACACTTCAAATGTGACTCAGGCTCCCAGATCAATCTATCATGCCAGGAAGGCATTTGAGGGATGTCATATCTCAAACAACTGGAGCAACACCCCTGTCCGTCCCACCTGGGCCTGGTAGTTCTTCCTTGAAACTCAAGACAACTGTCATGTACACCACAACGGTCTGGAGCCCCAGCCCTGGGATCACCTATTTTAAATATATTTTCATTGTATGCACATCTATGTTTGCATTTCTACCCTTTTTCATATCAGTTTATCACATAACTGACGGCCATATGTACTTAGCCAAGTTGCAAATATGGGTAGGTGTGTCAGCAAATTAATAGGGTGAGCTAAGACGCAGCCAAGGGTCTTGCTTGGCCCTAAGAGTCCATGCATGAGCCAGGCCATGAAAGTGTTTGGCATGTATACCGTGCAACAAACATTATGTAAAAATATGATAAAGTCTAAACAAATTAAAAAAAGAAAAGTGGATTTGTTTAACAAGTGGAAGCATTTTACCATAGTACTTCAGATTATATCACTGTATTAGCAGTGATTTATTAAAGGTGATAGTATTTTAAAATGAACTTACGAACATTATTGGCTGTCCTCCCAATGACAAAGCCATTAGTGAACTAAGAGCCAATTCAGTAGTCTTGAAGACCCTAAACATGACCTAGATTCTTATTATAGATGGAACAACATAATAGTTGATTAAATCAAACATGAGAGATGCTTGTACAGCACACATCCTGAAATAAAGTATTCAAGAGTGTTCTCATATGTGATAATAAAGAAGAAAGAAGGCCCTGTGAAAAAAAATATTTGCCTAGCATCACACAATTTGGCCGCACAGGGAAGCCAGTATTGATTCCAGGTTATCTGGTTTAACATTTTGAAATTCAGTCAGTAAATATATATATTTCAGTCATACTCTGTCTTCAGTTTTATATCAAAGGTCACTGTTTTTATTTTTATTTTTGGTGATCAATGAGTGAAACTGACACAGACATAGCAAACCATCTCAGGGCCCCTAGACCCAACTACCAAGCCAAGAATGCATTTATTGTGGTGGGTGTCACACCCCAAACACCCCACCCTAAATCTGCACCCCTGGTAATTCTACTCTAGAGGCTCGCAAGGCTGTACAAAGATCAGAGGGCAGACTTTGAAACTTATCAGCAAAATGTTGAGTGTGTTATGGACAAGGAATCACAATGTAGATGTACTAATTGTATGCTTCAATTGAAAACTGTTTTCCTGCAGTGCACAATCAAACCAAGCCAGAGGTTAAACAAATCTTCATGCCCCCCATACTTGTGCCCTATAGCTGTGTTTAAAAGGCACCACTGTTTGTTCCGTACTTGTTGTTGATTTATTATTAGAACAATTATAGGTAATTAGACTTACAAAACCTACAATATATTCTGCAGTAACAATGAATGCATGTCAAAGAACTACATACATTTCTTCTACACTGTCTGCTATGATCTCTACCCTTGCATTCTATGAAGTCTAATGTCAATGGGTGTTAGCTCATTTATCCTTTGCCGACAAACTCAGCATAACGAGATTTTTCTGTATGTAGCTGACTAAGCTTCAGGTTTTCTATTGTTGTACAGTAAAAAAGCATGTGAGAGGTTAGTCCTCATATCTCAAGAAGTATTCATGAATATGTTGTGGAAATTACACATGCATTAGAATCATATACATTAAAACAAAATTGTGGAGATGAGAAATCCTTCTCTTGTGAGGCCTGTACATAACAGGATACATTAATAAAGAAAAAGACATACAGACTCATCATGAATAAGAGAATACCTCATAAAAACAAAATTATACTTTTACACATTAGGAAAATGCCCCTTTTTGCATGGTCACCCCCATTTTTTTACTAGATTCTTTGCTCTTGTTTGGAGTCTGTGTACTGGGACTCTGCTACCAAGACCCAGTGCAGGTTCTCTGGTCTCTAAAACATACACCCCTAATCGGCATTTTTAACTTACCTAAAAAGTCCAGAATATGTGGTAGTACGTGTACCAAGTGCCTTCAAGTTAAATGACACTAATAGACTGAAGCACACATTATGCCACTACTTTAGGGATAATGCAAAACAGGACTGCAGGTTTTCCACCATTAACCTGGTTGTAGTGGCTTACACTGCAAATGTGACCTATCAAAATAACCCCTTTTGACTGGCCTAAATCCTGCATTTAAATATGAATGTCTCCCCTAATTGGGCCTTAAGTGCCCTAAGTTAGGGTGCATGATATTTAAGAGAAGGTCACTTAGACCTTTAGTGTTAAACATTGCCTTACAGTGACAATGCCCTAAAAACTATTTTTACTGTAGCAGGGTTAGCTGTTACATAGAAGCATTGGGATACGTTATTAATAGTGAATAATGTTAGGTTACAAACCAGATAAAAGGTATGTTCTTGGATTTTATACCATATTTATTACATATCCAATACATTGGTAACTTCTAATTTGTAATAAATATTTTACAAAATGTACTTTGAAAAAGTCACCTTTAGAAGCCCATTTGCTTGAGCTTCCAACTGTCGCCAATGAGCTTAGAATCTCCTTGCTGAGGAGTAAATTGGTTCCTGTAGCTGAGAAAAGGGCCTTTTAATGTCGGAAAAATTGATCTTCCCTTTACAAGATGGACTGAGGTCTGTGCCAAGCCCCTTGTATCTCTTTAAAGGATGCCTACTATGTCAGATATAACTTACTGTTAGACCTGACAGCAGTAGAGTGGTCATCCCCTAACTTCCTGCCTGCCTGCCTCCCTCCACTTTTCTGACACTGTTTGTGCTGGTTTTAGGGCCCTGCACACTTTACCACTGCTACCCAGTGTTAAAGTGCATTTGCTGTCTCCCTTAAACATGGTAACATTGGTTCATCCCTAATTGGCATAGTTGATTTACTTATAAGTCCCTAGTAGAGTGCAGTACATGTGCTCAGGGCCTGTAAATTAAATGCTACTAGTGAGCCCTGCAGCACTGATTGTGCCACACACATAAGTAGCCCATTATCCATGTGTCTGGCCTGCCATTGAAAGAACTGTGTGTGCAGATTCACTGCCACATGGACTTGGCATTTAAAAGTACTTGCAAAGCCTTTAACTCCCCTTTTCCTACATATACTTCACCCCTAAGAAAGGCCCTAGGTAACCCATAGGGCACGGTGCTATGTAGGTAAAAGGCAGGGCATGTACATATGTGTTTTATATGTCCTCTTAGTGAAAAACTCCTACATTTGTTTTCCACTACTGTGAGGCTGGTTCCTTTCATAGACTAGCATTAGGTCTGCCCTCATATACCTATTGAGCGGTAGATTATGATCTGAAAGGGGTAACCAGATCATATTTAGTATGGCCAGAATGGTAATGGGAAATCCTGCTTATTGGTGAGATTTGATTTTATATTACTATTTTAGAAATGCCACCTTTAGAAAGTATGCATTTTTCTGCACTTAAAACCATCTGTGCCTTACAGCTTGTCTCCAATCAACATCTGGTCTGTGCTGGTTGACAGCTCCAATGTGCATTTCACCCAGACAAACACAGGACTCTCCGTCACACCTGCATTCATCTGCATATTGAATGGATCTTCTTGGGCTGGAAGGGTGGAGGGCTTGACACTTACATTTCAAAGGCCAGTGGCCCTGCCCTCACACAATGGACTTCTAAACCCCCTACTGGGACCCTGGCAGACAGGACTGAACTGAAAGGGGAACTTGTGCACTTCAAAACCACTCTTTGAAGTCTCCCCCACCCCCACTTCAAAAGCATTTTTTGGTATATTAGTGTTCCTCAAGGGTTTTGGCAATGCTGTCTTTCCACATACATTAGTGTGTTATACTTTATTAGCTATTTGCAAATCTTTAGTTATTCATGGTTTACAATCTGCTTCTCTTAATCTTGTAGTAGCTAATATACAGCAACTTTGATGGCAATAAGCTCTACGCACTTTAATTACAAAGATTTGAGCACACCCACGCTTCTTATTTGTCTTTTAATAATATTTTTATGACTCTTTTTATTTGAATAAGCGGGTCATTTTTGGTGTGGTACACTTTAGTATAAATGTGTTTTTTTCTTCATCTCTTTTGTGATTCAATGATTTAGAGGGATTTTCATTTATGGTACAAAGACACAATAGACTTGAACTTAAAACTTGAAAACTTTGCTCTTAAAAATAAAATATTGAAAATCCTGCAATATACTTAATTTATATTTCATAATTCAAAAAGTTCAAAAAGCTAAGTTTGAAATAATCAAATAATTCACAATATAAGTATAACCTCAACATCAAAATCAACATAGACTCTACTCTGAGCATGACTATGATGACAAACCTGTCTCTAAATATAACCCTGGACAGCGGGTGGTGTTTGCTGATGGATAGCAAAGTGGTAGAGAATCCTAAAGCAGACCCGATAGAGTTTTTAAAAAGTAATGAAAGCTATGCACCCTTAAATATTGACTGGGACACCTACAAGGCTCATAAGGTATAGAAACATGTCATGGCGCATAAACAGGGTATATAGGGGCAGATAGAGGAGGAAATGAGAAAGCTAGAAGAATTGTTAGAAGTACAGGATAGCGCAAAAGGATACAACAAATTAATCTGCAGAAGAATAGAAGTAAACTTGGATTGATGAAGGAAAGAGAAAGGAAGAGATGAGGAGCTTGTAAACTGACTAATTTTGAATATGGGGAGAATAGTGGTAAGTTACTAGCATGGGAGACAAAAAAGGCCTTACGAGAAATCTTAAAAGCCAGTTAAAAGGAAGAGGGGTTGGTGAGGTAATAAATGATTTAGAGAGGTATACACAGAAGATTTGAAAGTTACTGAAGAACAGTGTGAGAGAACAGGGCTGATTGCAGAGGCCCCCTACCTTTTTGCCCCCATTTTCCACTTTTTGCTGGTGTTTTCCTGAATCTGATAGTGCCCTGGGTACTGCTAACCAGTCCCAAATTAGGCTAATTATAATTGGCTAAGTCAACCTACCTATAAGTCCCTAGTATATGGTAGGGCATGTAGGTTTAGGGACCCCAGCATAGGTAATGCACCGATAGGTGCACTGCTGAGGTGCCCAGTGTCATTTTAAAGGCAGGCCTGCCTTGCTGGCTGCTTTTAAATTAAAGTTATATGCAAATTCAAGTTTGGAATTAAAAGTAGTTCGAAAGTCTTAAACTACCTTATTTTTACATACACGTTACCCCTAAGGTGTGCCCTATGTGCCCCTAGGGCTGGGTGCCATGTAACTATAAGCAAGGACCTTATAAAAATAGTTGTATAAGCCCTGGTGAGGTAAAAACAGCCACATTTGTTTTTCCCTCATTGTAGTGAATGGCCTTCATAGGCTAGAATGAGGAGACTTTATTTTAATTTTAAAAGTCCCCTTAAGTGACAGATACAGAGACTTTGATATCAAATTAATTGTTATAATTAATCCCACAACTTCCAGTTGTTGGATTTAATATAACTTGTTCAGGTAAAGAGTTTTAAACTTTACCTGAAAAGTTGCCAACTTCAGCCCTGCATTGTTTTTGCTGCTGTGCTCTGATTGGCCAGCCTCTGGCAGCCTGGCCAGGTTGCCTTGAAGAGGTGTGAAGTGGCCTGGCTTCACACAAAGAGATGTGCCTGTGGGAGGGGATCTCCACTCAGCAGATGGTGAGGCAGGAAGGGGGAGGGCTGCCAAACTGGTCTTCAAAGGCAGAGAAGGACATTTGGTAGCAACACAGCAACACCCCCACATCCTGCAACCCCAGAGACTAGGTGCCCCCTTAATTAGATTAGGAGATGGCAGGAGAGGGGTGTGTTTATGATGTTTAGCCACACCAGTGGGTGGGCTCAGCCAGATGTAACCTCAAAAAATCACTTTCAGCCATGATGGATTTTTGAGGAATGTTGCCTCCTGGGATTGATTTTTGCCACACTTCCCAGGAAGTGGTCATCACAGGGGGAAGGACCCTTCACCTGATTGGAGAACCAGTACCCCCTTGTTTTTCACCCAGGAGCAAGGATAAAACTGGCAGACCTGCACCCACACCTCAGTGCCCTACCAGATCCCTACTGGGAAGTACTACAGAAGAAGAAGGACTGGCCTGCTGGACCCCTGGCCTGCACATGGACCCTGCACTCTGAAGGACTGCACCAGCTGCACACTTGGGATTCACCACAAGAAGGACTTTGCCTGGCTTCAACTGGTTCAAGGAGGGACTCCCTGTTTGCTACAGGTGAATAATTGCTAACCAGAGTCCCCTGCACCAACTCCTGAAGAAATCAACCAGCTGACCACTGTCCAGTGGCCAAAAAGGAGTTTGTGGCAGGTGCATTCTGGGAGTTGTAGTCCACACCCCCCAAGGATCATCTCAGACCTTTTGGAACCTTGGGGTGAGCTGTGGACCACAAAAGAACCTTAAAAGAACATCTGGGAGAAGATCCAGAAGTTTTGGGGAGTTTGGAGAACTTTTGAAAAAAAGCTCCATAGAGGGACCGACCCGCCGCGGCAACTCTAGCTGGCTTGCCTCAACCGCGACCCTGCCTGATTTGTAGGTTCGTCCCGGTGAAGAAAACCTCCAAAAAAGAGACTAAGGGCCTCATTCTCACCCTGGCGGTAATTACCGCCAGGGCGGAGGTCGGCGGTAGCACCGCCAACAGGCTGGCGGTGCTCCGCCGGGCATTCTGACCGCGGCGGTACAGCCGCGGCCAGAAGCGGAAAGCCGGCGGGCTACCGCCGACTTTCCGCTGCGCGTCTGAATCCTCCATGGCGGCGGAGCGCGCTCCGCCGCCATGGGGATTCAGACACCCCCTACCGCCATCCTGTTCATGGCGGCTCTCCCGCCATGAACAGGATGGCGGTAGGGGGTGCCGCGGGGCCCCTGGGGGCCCCTGCCGTGCCCATGCCAATGGCTTGGGCACGGCAGGGGCCCCCATAAGAGGGCCCCAAAAAGTATTTCAGTGTCTGCCCAGCAGACACTGAAATACGCGATGGGTGCAATTGCACCCGTCGCACCTTCCCACTCCGCCGGCTCAATTCTGAGCCGGCATCCTAGTGGGAAGGTTGATTTGCCCTGGGCTGGCGGGCGGCCTTTTGGCGGCCGCCCGCCAGCCCAGGGCAAATGTCAGAATCACCGCCGCGGTCTTTCGACCGCGGTGCGGTGTTCCGACGGCGGTACCTTGGCGGACGGCCTCTGCCGTCCGCCAAGGTCAGAATGACCGCCTAAGTCCGTTGTTGACCGGGACCTCCCAGCCAGTGTATCCGAGGAGGGCTCCAAGGATGTCGGATCAAGATCCAGGTTTACCCCGGTCGAAGGATTTTCACCTCGAAAAAACAACTAAGTCTGAAGGTAAAAATCTACATCGTGGCTCCCGTGATGCGTATTCAAGGAAGAGTTCCAGGAGGTCGGATTGGACTGGCAGGTTCGTCCCACTGAAGAAAATCTTCAGAAAAACTACTGAGTGCAATGGTAAACTTTTGACCGAGGCCTCCCGCGGGCTGTAGCCGAGCCGGGCTCCATCGCGGTCGGCCTTAAACTTTGACTTTGCCCCGGTTGAGGTACGACCAGATGACCAGATTGGAGCTTTTTGTTTCTAGGCGCTAGAAAGCAATAATTGTTTAAAAATTCATATCTCCGGCTCCTCTTATCCGATTTTATTCGTTTTTGTATAATTTTAAAGATAAATAATATAATCTATTTTTATGAATTGGTTTTGGATTTTTAAACTGTTCCCTGTGTTTTATTTAATGACTGTTTTGTGATATTTGAATGCTTTACACTCTGGTGGTCATTCTGACCTCGGCGGTAAAAGGCGCCTACCGCCGGTCAGAAATCCTCCATAATTCCGCCGCGGTCGCGGTAACCCGCCACGGTCATTCTGACCCGCAGCAGCCAAACCTCCGAAAATCCGACAGCCACAACAGACCGCCAGACCAGCGGTCGGCGGAAAAGTGGAGGTGACCAAACCTCCACCGTCACGCCAACAGAAATACGCCCATGCCATTACGACCCACGAATCCACGCGGTGGTCATTCAAACGCGGTTTTCCATTGGCGGTACACACCGCCGCGGTCAGAATACACACAAACGAACAAAACTCAGCCACATTGGTCGATTTGAATTCCACACACCTGATACACATACACACACCACTCCCACACACACAATACAATATAAAACACACACCCACATCACCCACAAACCCCTACGACTAAAAATTCAGAAAGAAGCACTGAGAGACACATCAGCGATCACAGAATACCATCACACAGAGGCACACTACACCATCACCCACACAATATCCACACACAAAACAACACACACCAACACACTCAACACACTTAACTACACATACTCCACCCCACACATCATACACACCACTCCATGGCACCCCAAAGACAGCCCCGCTTCTCAGACGAAGAACTCAGGGTCATGGTGGAGGAAATCGTTCGGGTAGAGCCCCAGCTCTTCGGCACACAGGTCCAATACACCAGCATTGCCCGGAGGAGGGAGCTATGGCAGAGGATTGTCGACAGGGTCAACGCTGTGGGACAGCACCCCAGAAATCGGGAAGACATCAGGAAGCGATGGAACGACCTACGGGGGAAGGTGCGTTCCATGGTATCCAGGCACAACATCGCCGTGCAGAAGACTGGCGGAGGACCCCCACCTCAACCCCCACAATTTACAACATGGGAGGAGGAAGTCTTGAACATCCTGCATCCTGACGGCCTCGCAGGAGTCGGCGGAGGAATGGACACTGGTAAGTTGAAGCTTCACTACTGCTTCCCCCCCACCTGCATGCCAAATCATACCCCAACCCTCACCCCCAACCTCGAACCCCACCCTCACCCCGACCCCCATCCTCACCCCCACCCTCACCCTCACCCCCACCACCATCCTCACCCCCACCACCATCCTCACCCCCACCCCCAGCACACCTATTCCCTGCCAATGTCTCACCATCACAACCCACACATCCCAAAACCTAGGCCTGCATGCGTCCACTAAGCATGGACACCCATCACCAAAGCATGCCCAATGCATATACACATCCCCCCCACAAGCCACCCTCACCAAAGCCCCCACACACAAATTCCAGCACTTGGGGACACGGGAACCCACAGATACACCCATATGCCACACATTGAAACTATAACCATACCTCTATACCCCTGCAGGACCCGACCGCCAACACACCGCCACGGAGGGCCCAGAATTCTCCACACCCCCCACCCAAGAGGCCGTCAGCGATGACAGCAGCTCTGTCGACCTGGACACCGATGACCAGCCCGGACCATCGGGGACCTCTGGACAGTCGGTTCCCCTCAGACAGCCACAGGCCACTACAGACCCAAACCCCTCTGGGAACACCAGCACAGCTCCCACCCAGCGGGCCCATGCCTCTGTCTCCAGGGCGCGTCAATCTGCGGTGTGTCTACCACTACAGGGCACCCAGGATAACCCACCACCCGAACAACAACAGGGACCTGGGGGCAGTGGTAGTGGGCACACCGGCCAGGGGGCAGAGGCCCAGGGAAACAGGGCAACTCGGAGGGCAGCTGTGCGACAGGGGGGGGACGGGCCCAGGGAACCCACTCTCCACGAGGCCTTCACCACCATCATGGGAGCATACAACCGCTCCCAGGAGGCGACGGTACTGGCCCGGTTCCAGGAGATCCAGGTACTGCAGGAGGAACACTATCGGGGGTACAGGGAGGACATCAGAGCCCTCACCTCCACACTGGTTACCATGGTCGGGCTGCTGCAGGACCTCATCAACACCAGGACGGACACTCAACAACAACAAAGGGCCCCTGCCACTAGCCTGGACCAAGAACAGCCAACCACCTCCGCCGGCGCTAGTGGTCAGGAGGCCCCCGCACAACAGCAGCCCACCAGACCCCCACCTCCTGCAGGAGAAGAACCACCCCGCAAGAGGGCCCTGAGATCTCGCAAGAAGACAGAGTAGGATGTCAAGACCCCCGCCAGCAAAGGATACCACCTGATGTCATCCCACTGTCCCACATTGTCACCCTGTCCATCCTTGAACTGCCCATGCTCCATCTCTCCACAGGCCTCTGGACAATGCACCTGTGTGACTGTTTCTCTGGACTCTGCCATGGACATTCCTTCACCATAGCCCCCACCCACTTGAAACCACCCATCCCATTTTGAGCACTGAAATAAACACCCATTTAGCACAAAACTATCTGGAGTCTGGCTGTGATTTCAAAATATTGTAATTGACATGACAGTGCAAATATGTCCTTGTACATAGTGAAGTCAACAAACAGCTGCCACAAAGCTGTAGTCCATGGGGAAACGAAGCACAGGACTCGTAGTGGGGACCCCAGATCTGAAATAGGGATGGAAAAGCCACAACTCAGTCATCATACACTGGGGCAAATAGACAGGCAGCAGAGATGCAGGAGAGTAGTTCACATTCACTAAATTATTTTTGAATTGTTACCTGTGTCCTATTGGAAGTACTGTTCAATGATTCTGTCCCTGTTGTCTGTTTCAGCCCCGTCGTCTTCCTCCTCGTCACTCTCCACAGGTTCCACAGCTGCCACTACACCACCGTCTCGACCATCCTCCTGCAGGAAAGGCACCTGGCGGCGCAAAGCCAGGTTGTGAAGCATGCAGCAGGCCACGATGATGTGACACACCTTCTTAGGTGAGTACATTAGGGATCCACCTGTCATATGCAGGCACCTAAACCTGGCCTTTAGGAGGCCAAAGGTGCGTTCGATCACCCTCCTAGTATGCCCATGGGCCTCATTGTACCGTTCCTCTGCCCTGGTCCAGGGATTCCTTACTGGGGTCAGTAGCCACGACAGGTTGGGGTACCCAGAGTCCCCCAATAGCCATACACGGTGTCTCTCTAGCTGTTCCATCACGTAAGGGATGCTGCTATTCCTCAGGATGTAGGCGTCATGCACTGACCCAGGGAACTTGGCATTTACATGCGAGATGTACTGGTCAGCCAAACACACCACCTGGATGTTCATGGAATGGTAACTTTTTCTGTTCCTGTACACCTGCTCCCTGTCTCTTGGGGGAACCAAAGCCACATGGGTCCCATCAATGGCACCAATGACGTTGGGAATATGTCCAAGGGCGTAGAAATCACCCTTCACTGTAGCCAATTCACCCACCTCAGGGAAAATGATGTAGCTCCTCACGTATTTCATCAGGGCAGACAACACTCTGGATAACACCTTCGAAAACATGGGCTGAGACATCCCAGAAGCAATTCCCACTGTTGTCTGAAATGACCCACTTGCCAGGAAATGGAGTACTGGCAGGACCTGCACCAGAGGGGGAATCCCTGTGGGTTGGCGGATGGGGGACATCAGGTCGGGCTCCAGCTGGGCACACAGTTCATGTATAGTGGCACGGTCAAGCCGGTAGGTCAGGATAATGTGGCGTTCTTCCATTGTCGACAGGTCCACCAGCGGTCGGTACACGCGAGGATTCATCCGTCTCCTCGCCAAACCCAGCGGACGGTGCCTAGGAAGGACAACATGGAGCACAGAGTCAAGCAACCCACAGGTACGTACTCACAGCTTGCACAGTAAACGATTCTCTATGCAGTGAATGGCGTGTCTGAGTGGCTATGCAAGGCCTAGGCCTGTGTGACGCAGTGGAAATTGAGCCATGTGGACCCTCGAAATGGCGGCTGCCTGACCTGTGAAGTGTGACAATGGGATGTGAGGTCAATGCGCTGGCGTGGCACACCGCGGCGGTCGGCGGGCGAAGACCGCGGCACGAAGCCGCATTGGTTAACATTGAAGCCTATGGGTTTCAGGAGCCAATGGCGAAGGGCGCCGGCCGTGGCGGTACGCCCCGCCGCGGTACGCACCGCCGCGGACGTGACCGCCATTTCCTATCTACTTATCCACTTGCGACTTGAAGTTTCACAGGAGAGGACCTATACTGCAAGTGTTGCTGTGACCTCGGTCTGGAAGGGACAATGGCCTCTGCGACTGGGGAAAGGGCCCCTGCCTTCACTGGAGAGGAGTTGGAGAAACTTGTGGATGGGGTCCTCCCCCAGTATGCGCTACTCTACGGTCCTCCAGACCAACAAGTGAGTTTAATTCAATATGGATTTGGGGCCACTGGCTGGCTTGGGGGCCTGGCGGGGGGCCTGGCGGGGATGGGGGGCATGTTGGGGCTGGCGGGGGGCCTGGCGGGGGGCCTGGCGGGGATGGGGGGCATGTTGGGGCTGGCGGGGGGCCTGGCGGGGGGCCTGGCGGGGATGGGGGGCATGTTGGGCCTGGCGGGGGGCCTGGCGGGGGGCCTGGCGGGGATGGGGGGCATGTTGGGCCTGGCGGGGGGCCTGGGGGGGGGCCTGGCGGGGATGGGGGGCATGTTGGGCCTGGCGGGGGGCCTGGCGGGGATAGGGGGCATGTTGGGCCTGGCGGGGGGCCTGGCGGGGATGGGGGGCATGTTGGGCCTGGCGGGGGGCCTGGCGGGGGGCCTGGCGGGGATGGGGGGCATGTTGGGCCTGGCGGGGGGCCTGGCGGGGGGCCTGGCGGGGATGGGGGGCATGTTGGGGCTGGCGGGGGGGCCTGGCGGGGATGGGGGGCATGTTGGGCCTGGTGGGGGGGCCTGGCGGGGATGGGGGGCATGTTGGGCCTGGCGGGGGGCCTGGCGGGGGGCATGGCGGGGGGCCTGGCGGGGATGGGGGGCATTGGGCCACTGGCAACGAAAATGCAGACAAACTTGAACGTGGTATTTCTCCCTCCCTGTACGTGTCACATAGGTCCGCGCCCATGAGAAGATCGGGATTTGGCGTGCCATCGCCAAGGAAGTCCGGACCCTGGGGGTCCACCATCGACGGGGCACCCACTGCCGCAAGAGGTGGGAGGACATCCGCCGCGGGACCAAGAAGACCGCCGAGTCTCTGCTGGGGATGGCCTCCCAACGTAGGCGGGGTGCCTGCCGTCAACTGACCCCCCTGATGTTCCGGATCCTGGCGGTGGCCTACCCTGATTTGGATGGGCGCGTGAGGGCAGCACAGCAGACACAAGGGGGTGAGTACAAGCATCATCTACTCTGTTGTCACGCAGTGGAGGTGTCTGGGTGGGGGAGGAGGGCTGTGGGTCCCCCTAGGCCAGGGCGATATCTGTAGGCTGGGCACCCCCGTAAGCCCCTGTGTCCCCAGCCACCACCCTCAGTAGTGTGTCAGTACAGCCATCCCTGGGCCGTGTCATCCATGGGTGCAGTTGTCAACTCTAGGCGTGTAGGGCATGTTCCACGGAATGCGTAGCGGACCCCAAGTGCGCAACTTAGTGCAGGGGGCATCTGTGTCTGTCATGTCCGCTAACTGTACCGGTGATCCATGTACTCAAAATCTCTTTATTTCTCTCTCCCCCCCCCCCTTTTTGTTTGTCTTTCTGTGCTTGTGTGCATCAGCATCATCAGGCGGAGGAGAAGTGGCATCGGGGCAGGAGGGAGCTGCATCTCACATGGCCCAGGAGGGCCATGCCACAGAGTCTGACTGGACCAGTGAGACGGAGGGCGAGGGGAGCTCCACAACGGGGACGACTGGACCCTGCAGCGACACGGACACGTCCTCGGAAGGGAGCTCCCTTGCGGGGGTGGCACCATCCGTGCCCCCCGCCATTACAGGTACAGCCGCCACCCAGCGCACCATCTCCGCCCTCCCAGCAGCCCCTCAGCGTTCGCCCCGTGCCCGCTCTGCCAGGAAGCCGGGCATCTCCTTCGCCCCAGGCACCTCAGGCCCTGCCCCTGTTACCCCCCGCTGCCCTCAGTGAGGAGGTCATTGACCTCCTCCGAACGCTCATTGTTGGGCAGACTACCCTTTTGAATGCCATCCAGGGGGTGGAGAGGGAGGTTCATCGCAGCAATGCGTACCTGGAGGGCATTCATTCGGGTCAGGCTGCCCATCAGCGATCGTTCCAGGCTCTGGCCTCAGCACTGACGGCAGCCATTGTCCCTGTCTCCTGCCTCCCTCTACTAACTCCCTCCTCCCAGTCTCCTGTTCCTCTGCCTGTCCCACCCACACCATCAGACCAGCCTGCACACACCTCAACACCCAAGAGCAGCTCATCCAAACATAAGCACCACAGATCACGCAGACATTCACACAAGCAACATTCCGATGCAGACATGCCAACAGTCACTACCACCTCTGTGACCCCCACCTCCTCGTCTCCCTCCTCCCTCCCTGTGACGTCTACACTCACACCTTCATTCACCTCACCATCAGCCAGTGTTTCCATCACCAGCATACCCTCCACTCCAGTCCGCACACGTGCAGTCACCACCCCCACTGCCATTTACACGTCCCCTGTGTCCTCTCCCACTGTGTCTGTCACCCCCTCTTCCACACCACACAAACGCAGCCACCCACCCACCCAACAGCCATCCACCTCAAGACAGCCTCCCACTCCTGCACCTGCACCCAAAGACAGCAAACTTGTCTCGCCTACAACCACATCCTCTCCCTCCACTCCCATACCCACTGTACCTACCACTCTCCATTGTCCCAAGAAGATCTATCTCTCTACTGCTACCTTCTTTCCTGACCCTGAGCCCCCCCCTCCTTCTCGTCGGGGTAAAAAGAGCACCTCAGCCACCACCAGCCCTGCAGCCCCCTTGACAAGGGTGCAGGGGTATTGGAGCCCACCAGCCCGCAGGTCTGGATCTTCGCCCAGCAGCAAGGGGACAGCCAGCCCACCCCCTGGGAAGAGGAGCAGAAGGCGGAAGGGCCGCCGCCGGAGCCCGGATTCGATATCCCCCCAGGACACTAGCCAGCCACCGTCAACAGCCACAACTCCAAAGGGAGGAAAGGGCCACAGACTCCCGACTAAGGAGGGCAAGGGCAGCAAGGCGGAGAAGTCAGGCAGCAGGCCTGCTGCCCATGGAGGACCCGTCACAGCTGCCCAGGAGGAGCCCGCAACCCCCATAGCCGCTGCCCCGGGAGAGCCCACCACACCCATAGCCGCTGCCCAGGGAGGACCCAGCCCAGCTGGCCAGGAGGGCCCCACCACCCACAGCCCAGGTGGGCATTGAAGGAGCACCATCCCCGCTGCACAGGAGGGCACCACCAGGCAATGAGCAGTTGGCCATGGAATGGCCGCCGTCTCCAGCACCGCTCCGCTGGGGACCGCCGTCTCAAGAACCGCTGAACTGGGCCCCGCCGTCTCCAGCACCGCTCTGCTGGGGACCGCCGTCTCAAGAACCGCTTAACTGGGCCCTTCAAGGCAAGAACCGCTGAACTGGGCCCTTCAAGGCAAGAACCACTGAACTGGGCCCTTCAAGGCAAGAACCGCTGAACTGGGCCCTTCAAGGCAAGAACCGCTGAACTGGGCCCCACCGTCTCCAGCACCGCTCTGCTGGGGCCCGCCGTCTCAAGAACCGCTGTACTGGGCCCTTCAAGGCAAGAACCGCTGAACTGGGCCCTTCAAGGCAAGAACCGCTGAACTGGGCCCTTCCAGGCAGGAACCGCTGGCCCTTTGGCAGACGTGGCAGGGCAGGATCTGTCTCGGGCAGGGCTGCAGGATGTCCTCTGGCCAACATGCCTCCTCCAGTGGCAGTGGAGTCTGTTATGGACTGTTTGGACTGTGGCTTTGCTCTCCCCAGGATGGCCCAGTGGGCAGGCCACCCACTGTATGGACTGTATGGACTGTGGCTTTGCTCTCCCCAGGATGGCCCAGTGGGCAGGCCACCCACTGTATGGACTGTATGGACTGTGGCTTTGCTCTCCCTAGGATGGCCCAGTGGGCAGGCCACCCACTGTATGGACTGTTTGGACTGTGGCTTGGCTCTCCCCAGGATGGCCCAGTGGGCAGGCCACCCACTGTATGGACTGTTTGGACTGTGGCTTGGCTCTCCCCAGGATGGCCCAGTGGGCAGGCCACCCACTGTATGGACTGTTTGGACTGTGGCTTTGCTCTCCCCAGGATGGGCCAGTGGTCATGGAGTCCCCTCGTGGATCTGGCGTCGTGTACTCAAGTGGCTGAGGTGCCCCCCCTTCCCTTCCCCCTGAGGTGCCTGTCCTTTTTTCTTTCTGATGCCCCTGCGGTGTTCTCTCCGTGGAGTTCTTGTCGTGGGACTGGGCCTTGCCCCTTTGCTCAGGACCCCTGTGGTCCACGGACAGTGGTTGGACTACATTTAGTAGCTGTATATATTTTGTACATAGTTTATTTATTTATTTGGATTACTGCTGTCCATTTTTCAATATATCTGCCCGTTTGAGATCTCTTCTTTTGGTCTTTGCATTATTTCGGAAGGGGGGGGTTTGTGGGTTGTGTCAGTGATCTGTGGGAATGCATTGATGTGTGTGTTGTAGTGGGTGTGGGTGGGTGGGTGTGTGCCGGTAATCTTTTGCCTCCCCTGTGTCGTAGGTGCAGTACTCACCGATGTCTTCCGCGCCGCCGGGCGTGCTCCTGGTACAGGAGCAGGTATAGGAGTGCGGGGATGACCTGCAACTCGGGTTCCATACTGCCGGAATCTCGCGTGGTGTATGTGGAGGTGAGCGTTTTCCCGTTCGTAGTCTGTTTCCGCCGTGTTTTTATCGGCGGTGCTCCCGCCCCGGAAAAGGTGGCGGATTGGTGGGTCGTGATAGGGTGGGCGGTACATTGTCTGCCGCCTGGCTGTTGGCGGGGACCGCCGCGCTGTTTGTTTGTTCCGCCGTGGCGGGCGGAGTGTTAATGCGGCGGGCTGTGTTGGCGGTTCCCTCCAGGGTCAGAATTGCATATTTTGGACCGCCGGCCTGTTGGCGGGTTGGCCGCCGCTTTATCACCGACCGCCAGGGTCAGAATGAGGGCCTCTGTCTCCTAAGTTAAGCCTTGTCGCTCGTTGCCAAGCTACCAGGGGTTGAGCTAGGTTTAATTTACTGAGACCTAACTGGACCTAAGTGGAGGTTAGTGGCCTATTGCTAAGTGTAGGTACTTACCTGCCCTTACCAATAACCCATTTTCCAACAAACAGATTCTAGATTGGTTGGATAACCCTGTTGCAACTTTCTCCAGTGCCCAAGCCACAGCCTTAAATAAGGGAATAGAGCAACACAAAATGATCAAGGCTGTGAAGGAGGGAAAAATGGGACATTTGCAGGACCTGACAGGTTACCAAATGAACTATATAAAGTATTAGGAAACACAATTGTACCGATCATGACCAGGCTATTTAGAGATATCTTTAGCAAGGGACCTGAGCTCTCTCCCTCCTGGAAGGAAGCAATAATCACCCTTATACTTAAACTCACTAACATCCAGAGATTTGTGATTCATACATACTAATATCCTTGGTAAATAATGATTATAAAATGTTCACACACTTCCTAGCAAAGAGATTAAATAGGGTTATTGAATATCTGATACATAAAAATCAGAAGGGCTTTATGGCAGTGAGATACCGCCATGTACTAACTTATGGGTTGATTTGTGCAATTACTGTATTATAGCCGCAACATTCAAAGCACACTTAGCAGTAGTAGCAATCGATGCCACAAATGAGTTTGACTGGGTAAAATAGGCACACCTGAGAGTGGTATTGGGCCACAAAAACATAGGAGGGAACTTTGGCAGGATAATACAACAGATATGTAAAGATCCAGCTACAAAAAGTCTTGTGAATGGCAGCCTAACAGCAGAGTTTAAGATTACTAGGGGCACCAGACAGGGATACCCACTTCACCATTGCTTTTCAACCTATAAATGGACGCCCTGGTGAGCAAATTGAGGAAAGAACGCATGATTAGCTAGCCCATTTAGATACAATGGATGGGAGAAAAAAGTGGCACTCTACTCAGATGATCTACTAATATATAAGGATGACATAGAGGGAGCTTTGCCAGATATAGACAGAATGATGCAGGATTTTGGGAGTGTTACGGGATATAAGGGGAACACAACAAAAAAATAGAGGTAATAACTTGGAACCGTTCCACTAATAACAAGCATATCAAGAAGATGTAATGCCTGGGAATTAGGATTATCCAAGAGGTGGATGAGATTCCTGAAATAAATTAGAAAAAAGCAGTGTTGAAGGCCATTAAGTCATTGAAGAGCTATCCTTATCTGCCATTAACATTTGTGGGCAGAACAAACCTGATAAAAATGGTTGTCCTGCAGAAGTTCACTTTTTTATTGAATGCTATACCCATATTTTTCAAAAAAGATTTACAGTTTTATTTTAGCTGATATAAGGGCAAGGATATCTTGGAAAAAACTATGAAGGAAGACAGCCTAAGAAAGCCTGGGGTTACCTGACTTCCAATATTATGCGCGGGCTTCACAGTTAAAAAAGTTGTAGAGTTTTAACACTAACTCATGTCCTTAATCTTACCGAAACCCTGATCACAAGGTTCTCACTGATTCTGACCTCTAACACAACCATGACTCAGATCTAGACACAACATCTAAACTTACCCTAAACACTGATAATAATTGCTAGACTAAAATATGACTTTAGTACTAAATATAGTGTTAACCCTTTCTTTCACAGTAACCCTAGCTTAGCCATGTAGCATCACTTTCGAATGATGTGAATGAAAGTCAAACCTTTTCAATGCTTTGACTTTCTAAATTGCAGTTTCTCAAACTTTTGTTTTCAAATATTTATTTTTCAAACTTTTTTGAGACCCTTTCTTTAATACTAAAGACAAACCAAGTGACAAAGACCATATGTGGTGTTGCCTAATGCTAACTTTGGTTGCTGTGCTTTATATTTTGGCAAACATCTTTAGTTCATCTATAACAGGCTTCATTGAGTTTTGCAAGTGTCTACTACTTGCAACTGAATTTACCTACCAAAATATTCACACCATTTTAATTAGAGGGGTTGTGTTTTTGAATGGGTCATCTTCTTTAGTGCTGGCACAGGATTTCCATGATTTCAAGATCACTGTTAGATAGTCTGAAATGTTACAGCATATACTGAGGGGCAGATTTAAGAGCCCCTAGTGCCTCCTTGCGCTACATTAGCATAATTTATATTGACACTAATGTGGCCCAGCGAGCCCAAAATCACTGCGCCAAATTTACAAAGTGGCACAATGCATGCATTGCACCACTTTGTAACCCTTTGCTCTACATTATGCCTGCACCAGGCATAATATATGCAAAGGGGGAGTTCCCCATTAAGGGGGCTGAAAAAATGATTCAAAGAAATCCAGGAGATTTCTTTGCATCATTTCTTTCAGCACTTTTACAGCCTGCTCAGAACAGGCGTTAAAAGGAGGCACACCATTGTTTACACTTTGCCTCAATGGGCTTTGTAGGATTAGAATCAAAGTTTTTGATGCTAACCCTGCAAAGCTCCAAACTAGCGTCAAAAATATTGACGCTAGTTCCCCTAACTACCGCCATGGGGTGCCCTATCTTAGATACGGCAAACACATGGTAGCATTAGGGGGCCAAAAGGGGGCAAGGAAAGTGGCACTGGAATGGATGCAGTGCCACTTTTCTTAAATCAGGCCCTGAGTTCATTAGAATCCTTATAGTGATTATTAACATACATTTTGCAGAGGGTGTCACACAAAAATCATATGAAGCCTGTGGTCTGCAGCTGCCACATACTGTAAGATACAGGAGCTTTGCCTTTCAGGACTGTAATTACGCCTAGTGGAATATCTTGAGTTATCAAAGAAAAGTTCAAAGTTAAAAGATTAACATGGAGGGACTTTTTTGTTTTTTTTAAATGATAAAGCCTTATTTTCCATGGGGATGATCTAAATATGGCAAGTCTGGTATCAATTTAAATGTTGTAATAAGTCCAACAATTTACCAGTGTTGAATGTAGCATAACTAACCCAGGAAAATAGTTTTAGAACTCTTTCTGAAAGTTACCAAATTCAGCCCTGTAGTGTCTTTTCCTAATTGGTCAGCCTCCGGCAGCCCAAGCCAAGCTGCCTTGATGAGATGTGAAGAGGCCTGGGCTGAAACAAAGGAAGCTTCTGGTGGGCGGAGAACTGCCACAGCAAATGGCGGAACAGGATGGGGGAGTAGCTAAACTGGTCTTCAAAGAAGGAAAAGCCACTTGGAACAGAAACTGGACCTCCCCCATTTCCTACTGCACCAGACAGGAGAGGGGCTGCAGGAGAGAGGCTGGAAAGGGGTGTGTTAAGGGAAACGTAGCGGCACCAGTGGGTAAACTCAGCCAGATCTAAACTCTAAGACTGAAGTTTTGCCATCTTGGATTTTTGAAGAATGCTGCTCCCTGAAATTGAGTTTTGCCACACTTCCCAGGAAGTGGTAACTCAAGAGGATGGTGGCCTGTACTGTATTGGACACTTCCAACCCCAGGAGCAACGATAAATATGGGAGAGCTGCCCCACAAATCAAATCCCTGCTGGAAGAAGATACTGGAATAAAAATGATTTCCATGCTGGACTTTGGCCTGCAGAAGGACTGCACCAGCTGCACACTTTGGGCTTTAACAAGAAAATAACTTTGCCTTGCTTCTGCACCTCCAGGAGTGTACTACCTGTAAGCAACAGGTACAAAGGAGCTGACCAGAGTCCCCTCCATCAAGTCCTGCAAGGAGCACCCAGCTGACCAGTGTCCAGTGGTCATTTGAGGATTCTTACCAGATGCAATCCTGGGAACTGTAGCCCCAACTTTCAAGGTGCAGCTCAGAGCTTCTGGAACCTTGGAACACGTTTGTGGACACTTTGAGGACCCAAAAAGTACTTCTGGAAGAAGATCCAGAAGTTTGCAGAAGCATTTGAAGCTCCATAAGTTGACCGACCCGTCGTCGAGAGTCAAGCCGGCCACCATCAATCATGACCTGGGATGAATTTCAGGTTTGTCTCACTGAAATGCTCCAGAGTCCCAGACTTCCAGGATTTGACCGGGGGCTCACAGAAAGGCAATCCGACGACATTGTAGTGAAATTGGCTTACTGAGGAGGACTGTCTGACATTGGAAAAGAAAAACTCCAGAAAAGTTTCTAAGTGTGAAGGTAAAACATTAACCGAGTTATTCTGCTCAGTGTATCCAAGCAGGGCTTCATCGCAGTCAGCCTCAAATTTTTACTTTGAACTGGTCGAGTACGACCAGATGTCCCAGGATGGTGCTTTTGTTTTTTAGGTGCTAGAAAGCATTTCTTTTTTATGTAATCTTTAAAAATTCATATCTCCGGTTCCCTACATTAGTTTTTTGTCATTTTGGTGTCATTTTGAAGATATAAATATGTTCTATTTTTATAAATTGGTGTTGGATTTTTATTGTGTGGTTTGTTTTACTTATTTACTCTTTTGTTTATAATAAATGCTTTACACATCTGTCTCCTAAGTCACACCTAACTACTCATGGTCCAAGCTACCAAGCATTGAGCAAAGATTAACTTACTGAGACCTTGACTTGAGCTAGTGGGGGTTTGTGGCCTATTGCTAAGTGCAGGTACCTATCTGTCCTTACCAATAATCCACCTTCCAACACAGGCCCACTAGTGGCATTTAATTAACAGATCCTGGTCATAGGTAGTGCCACTTTACTAGGGACATACAAGTAAATTAAATATGCCAATTGGGTGTAAGCCAATTCTACCATGTTTTAAGGTGTTCTCCCCTTAAAACATGCATGTGCATGTTAGCACTGTTTAGCAGTGGTAAAGTGTGCAGTGTCCTAAAGTCAGCAAAAATGAAGTCAGCAAAACAGGAGGGTTGAATGCAAAAAGCTAGGGGTGAGAACCATGCCAAGGATGCCAGGTCTAAAATATGCCAATCTTGTTGGGTCGAGAACTCTTTTGCAGTCTCCACTCATTGCCACTCCAGTGGACCCAAATTCAAGTAACAGCCTAGGTAAATCTGCAAATAATATTTGTCTGTGTGTACTGGATGAATATACTCGGCATATAATCATTGTTTTTATGCAGAGATTTTCAAATGCTTAATGGCCCTCATTGTTCATCCATGTTTTCAGTATTTTATGTGGCAGAGTACATTTACTAAGCATTGCAAATGCTGCATTTCTTAGAGTATGCTCCAGAGATTAATCATACTCCATGGGAGTCTACCCTGTGGTGACTCCTATTGACTATGTCTACTATTACTTTCTTTACTGTTGAACTTTCAAATGTTTCTCCTGTTTTAGGGCCTCAGTGAGATTCTTTGTGTGAAGGTAGTGTAGTATCTTCTTACTTTTAAAATAACGGGATAACTCATTTACATTTAATGAGATAATATTGACTGTCCTGTCCAGTATGGGTAGTAGCGTCATTTAGTAAGTTATTTCTGTGTCCTGTTATCAGGAGAAGTACATCTTGTGTGTTGTATTGGGATAAACAAAGCAGTATTACCAAAGCATGGGTTAAGGGATTAATATCCATGCCAATTATCAAGAGAGGTCTGCAGTGGTCTTCAATGAAAGTACTACATATCTTTGAATGGGGGAATTCCCAGTCAATATTGTACTAACATCAAAAGTTCTGTTGGCAGTTGGGTCAGATTGTGTGCTGTGTGTGCGAAGGGAAGAGGGAAATAATGGAAGAAACTACAAAAATCATAAACTGAGAAGCGGCTTGTGCATGAGTGGCATTGCCGTTGGAGGTGTAATATCTATCAATACCCCTCAATGTGACTAACTACAGTATGGAACACCTCCATGTGAGAAAGTAGCCTCTTTCTTGCATGGTTAACCTAATTTTTGGCCTGTTTGTCAGTGTTTGTAAGTGTGTTTTTACTGTGTCACTGGGATACTGCTAGTCAGGACCCCTGTGCTCATAGTTTGTGGCCTACATGTCAGTATGTTTTACTGTGTTGACAGTATGCGTGACTGTGTCACTGGAGTCCTACTAATCAGAACTCTAGTGCTTATGCTCTCTCTGGTTCCAAATGTGTACTTACATACTGGTAACCCAATACTCCACTATAAATTGGTATACTGGACCCCCCTTGTAAGTCCCTAGTATATGGTACCTAGGTACCCAGGGCATTGGGGTTCCAGGAGATCCTTATGGGCTGAAGCATTTCTTTTGCCACTCATAAGGAGCTCATTCAAACACTTCTTTAGGACTGCCACTGCAGCCTGAGTGAAGTAGTCTAAGCACTATTTCACAGCCATTTTCACTGCACCAGGTCACTTATAAGTCACCTATATGTCTAACCTTCAGACCCTAAAGGCTAGGTGCATAGTACCTGTGTGTGAGGTCACCCCTGCACTAGCAGAGGTGCCCCCATGTTGTCGAGGCCCCTTTTCCTGGATTTCATGAGTGCGGGATGCCATTATAAGTGTGCAATATATATAGGTCAACACCTATATATAGCTTCACAGTGGTAACTCTGAATATGGCCATGTGAGGTGTCTAACAACTGGGAATTGTACTCCAATACTGATTTCAGTATTGGTTGCACAATCCCATGCACTCTGGGGGCTCCACCATGGCCCGGCAGTACTACCATACAAGCCTTCTGAGGTTTTCACTGCAGCCCCAGCTGCTGCCACCTCACAGACAGGCTTCTGCCCTCCTGGGGCTTGAGCAGCTCAATCTCAGGAAGACAGAACTATGCATTTCCTTTAGAAGAGGGGTGTTACACCCTCTCCCTTTGGAAATAGGTGTTACAGGCATGGGAGGGGTATCCTCCCAGAGCCTCTGGAAATGCTTTAAAGGGCACAGATGGAGCCTTCCTTGTATAATCCAGTATACATCAGTTCAGGGACCCCCAGTCCCTGCTCTGGCATGAAACTGGACAAAGGAAAGGGGAGTGACCACTCCCCTGTCCATCACCACCCCAGGGGTGATGCCCAGAGCTCCTCCAGAGTGACCCTGGGTTCTGCCATCTTGTTTTCAGGATGGTCCAGGAACTCTGGGAGCATCTGAGTGGCCAGTGCCAGTAGGTGACGTCAGAGACCCCTCCTGATAGGTGGTTACCTGGTTAGGTGATCAATCCCCCTCTCAAGGCAATTTAGGGTCTCTCCTCTGGATGTTTCCTCAGATTTGGATTGCGAGACTCCAACAGGAATTATCTGCAACCTCTGCTTCACCTTCTACCATCGGATCAACCATAGAACTGCTCCAGTAACTCTACAGCTGCAACAAAGTGTCCAAGAAGGGTAATGCAACTCTGTAACTCCAGCTCCTGCTAGCAATTGCAACAGTTTCCAGGTTGTGCATGCTCCGAGGACTGCCTGTCTTCATCCTGCAACAGAAGGACCGAAGGAATCTCCCATGGAGTGACGGAGTCACTTCCCTGCTTCTGCAGGCACCTCTCTGCAGCAGCGACCAGTAATCTGGGTCCCCTCTCCTGATGACGGGTGTGGATTCTGGAACACAGGTGGTGGACTGAAGTGACCCTGACTAAGAGCTTGCCTCCCGAGGCAGACAGTACCCCTATTCACGGCGTGTTTTGCAGCTCCTATGGCTTCTGTGCACTTCTTCAAGAAATCCTTCAAGCACAGCGTAGCCCAGGCCCCCAGCACTCTATCCTGTGACGCTCAGCTTCCTGAGTTGTTCTTCAGTAGCATGGGATCTCATTGTGTAATGCTGTGACGACCACCATTTGCAACTCCTTTGTCCCCATGTTCTGGGACTCCTGTGGGTGCTGTCTGGTCTTCTGTGGGCTCTCTGAAGTGCTGAGAGCCCACTCTGCCTCCTCAGTCCGAGTTGAGACCCCCAGATCCCTCCTGGGTCCAGGTAGCGCCTTTTCCCACCAACCGCGTCTTTTGCGTGAGCCAAGGCTTGTTGGCGGAATCCAATAACGAAAACCAGCCTGCATACAACAACTGGATGTGGGACATCTCTTGCACCAAGCAGGAACCCACAGCTGTCTTCTTTGGTGCATCTCTGACTTTTTCTTCTAAGCGGAGAATCCACTTTTGCACCTTCATCCGGGTTAGCAGGGGCTCCTGTTACTCCTGGACTCCTCAGCAACTCTTGGATTTGGTCTCCTCTCTCTGCAGGTCTTCAGGTCCAGGAATCCTTCATTGGTGTCTTGCAGTCTTGCTTGGTTTTTGCATTATTCTTTATCACGACTTCTAGTGTGTTCTGAGGAAACTTGCTGTACTTTACTCCTGTTTTCCTGGGCTCTGGGGTGGGGTACTTTACTTACCTTTTGTGTTTTCTTACACTCCCAGTGCCCCTCTACACAATACTCTTGCCTGGGTGGAAAACCGACATTCGCATTCCAATATTTTAGTATATGGTTTGTGTTCCCCCTAGGCCCATTGTAGCCTCTGGTGATTTTCACTATTTGCACTATTTTATGACTGTTTACTGACCTAATTTTAGTTACTAATGTATATTTTGTGCATAATATTACCTCCTAAGAGAATATAGCCTCTAAGATATATTTGGCATTGTGTCCCTAAAATAAAGTACCTTTATTTTTGGTAACACTGAGCATTGCTTTTCGTGTGCGTGAGTACTGCTTGACCATAGTGGTATTGCAAGAGCTTTGCATGTCTCCTAGTTCAGCCTCTGCTGCTCTGCCTATAGCTACCTCTAGACAGCCTGGCTTCTAGACACTGACTACATTTCACTAATAAGGGATAACTGGACCTGGTATAGGGTGTAAATACCCGTGGGACCCACTACAAACTAGGCCAGCCTCCTACAGTCGACTGTCTGGAGAGAATCCTCCAAGACTTGGGAGTAGTATTTTTTAACACAGGTGTGGCATTCTAGATGTGAAATATATTATCTGTGAAGTGCTTGGGTACAATGTGATGCTGAGATTTTCTGTTAGTTCTCCAGGCAGAAATCCTTGAAAAAGATTCTAAGTTCCAAATTTCAGGGTTAGCAGGAGGACTACACTCTGACAACAGCCTAGGGTGACAGGATCCCAATAACAGCACTTGACGTTTAGGGCTAACACAAAAGAATCCACCAGTAAGACCCAGGGCATGCCAAGTTGTACCTGGTCAGCTGGGACTCTTCAGGAAAGTAGGCTTCTTGCAGTTTTTGTGGGTTCTCCTCAAGTATCTCAACATCAGGTGCAGTTTGTCTTGGGTCTTCCACATGTCCAGTAGGGTGCTGTAGAAGCTACCCAGGGGTGCCACATTTATGCCTGGCACTGGCCTGTGGTGGGGTGGCTTCTGGCCCCTCCCTAACCAATAGGAAAAAGGTTCCCAGGGGTAACACTAGTCACATTCTCCACCTGTTCCTCTGCATCCTACTGCAAACAGTCACGGAATGGCACTGTCCTCTGAGATCCAATCAAGTAGAACTTTTATTCCCCTGTTCAGAGTTCCTGTGCCCACCCAAAAGGTGGAGCCAGGGAAATGAGCTACCCATCCACTGAAGTCAATCAAAAATGGTTCTGGGTGCAGCTCATCTCCCACTGAGATAAGAGCCTGACTGGCTTGAAAGACAAAGGTGAGGTAGGCCAAGGGGTCAGTGTTAGAAATGGTGTCTCTAGTTGGCAGAAGTATACACAATCCTAGTCAGGGTAAGACACCACAATTCAAATTATCCTGTGCCCACCTTCTGGTAGCTTGGCACTGAGCAGTCAGGCTCAACTTAAGAGGCAATGTGTAAAGTAGTTGTGCAACAAATCATACAGTAACACAGTGAAAACACCACACAAATACACCACACAGGTTTAGAAAAATAGATTAGTATTTATCAGAATAAAATAAGGTCAAAATGACAGAGCTCCAATAATCACAAGTTGAAATATCACTTTTAAAAGGTTTAAAATAGTCTTAGGTGGTCATTACAACCCTGGCGGTTGGTGTTAAAGTGGCGGTAAGACCGCCAACAGGCCGGCGGTAAAAAAATTGCAATTACGACCGTGGCGGAAACCACCAACAAAGACAGCCACTTTAACACTCCGACCGCCACAGCGGTACAAACAAACAGCGCGGCCTTCACCGCCAACAGACAGGCGGGAGACAAAGTACCGCCCACTGTATCACAACCTACCAATCCGCCAGCATTTCCGGGGCGGATTCACCGCGTATAAAAACACAGCGGAAACAGGATTCCGAAGGGAAAACGCTCACCTCTACACACCCCACGAGGAACGAGGACACCATGGATCCGGAACTCCAAATTCTCCCTGCAATAGTCTTCCTGCTCCTCTACCAGGAGCACGAACGCCAGCGGTGAAGACCACGGTGAGTACTGCACCTATGACACAGGGGAGGGGGGAGGGAAAAAACAGGGACACACATACGCAACACCCCTACCCCCACCCTCACCCACTACAACACACACACTAATAGAGCATGATACATCACAGTTACACCCACGAAGCCCCCCGGAAGAATGCAAAGACCAAAGGAAATGAGTGTAACCATTGTAATATTTTAAAAGCAAGTACGCAAAAATATATATATACAACATTAACAAAACATACACCAAGCATAGTAGTCCAGGTAGTGCTCCAATTAAGTCCGTGGAACACTGGGCCCACAAGGCATGGGCGAGGCCCACACAAGATCCCCGACCATGACGGAGAGAACACTGCAGGGGCATCAGAGAGCAACAAAACAGGCACCTCAGGGGGAGGGAAAGGGGGGGCACCTCAGCCGCTTGAGTGCACGACGCCAAATCCATGAGGGGGCCACATGCCTACTGTTCAATCCTGGAGAGTGCAAAGCCACAGTCTCTCAAGTCTCTACAGTGGGTGGGTTGCCCACTGCCATATCCTGGGGAGTGCAAAGCCACAGTCTCTCACATCTCAACAGTGGGTGGGTTGCCCACTGTTCAATCCTGGGGAGTGCAAAGCCACAGTCTCTCAAGTCTATACAGTGGGTGGGTTGCCCACTGCTTTATCCTGGGGAGTGCAAAGCCACAGTCTCTCAAGTCTCTACAGTGGGTGGTTTGCCCACTGATTTATCCTGGGGAGTGCAAAGCCACAGTCTCTCAAGTCTCTACAGTGGGTGGGTTGCCCACTGTTCAATCCTGGGGAGTGCAAAGCCACAGTCTCTCAAGTCTATACAGTGGGTGGGTCGCCCACTGCTTTATCCTGGGGAGTGCAAAGCCACAGTCTCTCAAGTCTCTACAGTGGGTGGGTTGCCCACTGTTCAATCCTGGGGAGTGCAAAGCCACAGTCTCTCAAGTCTATACAGTGGGTGGGTTGCCCACTGCTTTATCCTGGGGAGTGCAAAGCCACAGTCTCTCAAGTCTCTACAGTGGGTGGTTTGCCCACTGCTTTATCCTGGGGAGTGCAAAGCCACAGTCTCTCAAGTCTCTACAGTGGGTGGGTTGCCCACTGTTCAATCCTGGGGAGTGCAAAGTCACAGTCTCTCAAGTCTCTACAGTGGGTGGGTTGCCCACTGTTCAATCCTGGGGAGTGCAAAGCCACAGTCTCTCAACTCTCTACAGTGGGTGGGTTGCCCACTGTTCAATCCTGGGGAGTGCAAAGCCACAGTCTCTCAAGTGGATAACAGTCTCCACTGGTTCTGGAGGGGGCATGGAGCCCAGAGTGCTTCATCCTGCTAAGGACAGAGGTAGTGGATGGATCTCTCTACTGGTTCTGGAGGGGGCATTGTGCCCAGAGTGCTTCATCCTGCTAGGGACAGAGGTAGTGGATGGATCTCACCACTGGTTCTGGAGGGGGCATGGTGCCCAGAGTGCTTCATCCTGCTAAGGACAGAGGTAGTGGATGGATCTCTCCACTGGTTCTGGAGGGGGCATTGTGCCCAGAGTGCTTCATCCTGCTAAGGACAGAGGTAGTGGATGGATCTCACCACTGGTTCTGGAGGGGGCATGGTGCCCAGAGTGCTTCATCCTGCTAAGGACAGAGGTAGTGGATGGATCTAAACACTGGTTCTGGAGGGGGCATGGCGCCCAGAGTGCTTCATCCTGCTAAGGACAGAGGTAGTGGATGGATCTCTCCACTGGTTCTGGAGGGGGCATGGCGCCCAGAGTGCTTCATCCTGCCCGTGACGGACTCAGTAGCGTCAGTGCCCTTGGCGCTCATGGGCCAGCTTTGCTTGAGACGGCGGTGCCCAGTTCAGCGGTGCTTGAGACGGCGGTGCCCAGTTCAGTGGTGCTTGAGACGGCGGTGCCCAGTTCAGCGGTGCTTGAGATGCTGGTGCCCAGGTCAGCGGTGCTTGAGACTGCGGTGCCCTGTTCAGCGGTGCTTGGGACGGCGGTGCCCTGTTCAGCGGTGCTTGGAGCGGCAGGCTCCTTTGCAGTGACTCAGCTGCTGGCGGTCCTTCCTGGCCCAGCGGGGCTTGTGCTGGCGGTCCTCTCTGGCCCAGCGGGGCTTGTGCTGGCGGTCCTTCATGGCCCAGCGGGGCTTGTGCTGGCGGTCCTCTCTGGCCCAGCGGGGATGATGGCGGTGGCCTCCTGGGCAGCAGGGCTGGTGGCAGTGGCCTCCTGGGCAGCTGGGCTGGTGGCAGTGGCCTCCTGGGCAGCAGGGCTGGTGCTGGCGGTGGCCTCCTGGGCAGCAGGGCTGGTGGCGGTGGCCTCCTGGGCAGCTGGGCTGGTTGCGGTGGCCTCCTGGGCAGCTGGGCTGGTTGCGGTGGCCTCCTGGGCAGCAGGGCTGGTGCTGACGTTGGCCTCCTTGGCAGCTGGGCTGGTGGCGGTGGCCTACTGGGCAGCAGGGCTGGTGCTGGCGGTGGCCTCCTGGGCAGCAGGGCTGGTGCTGGCGGTGGCCTCCTGGGCAGCTGGGTTGGTGGCAGTGGCCTCCTGGACAGCAGGGCTGGTGCTGGCGGTGGCCTCCTGGGCAGCAGGGCTGGTAGCGGTGGGCTCCTGGGCAGCGGGATGATGGCGGTCTTCTCCGCCCTGCTGCTCTTCCCAGACTTGCTGAGTTTCTTGTGCCCCTTCCCCACCTTGGAAGGTGTCGCAGCTGACTCCACACTCCCACCTGGACCCCTGGGAGTGGCTTTGGTGGCTGGAGTCTTCCCCCCCTCTCCCGCCGGGCACTAGCCAACTTCTGATGCTTCACAGGTGGGGGACTGTCTGTGCTGTGGCTCCGTGCCACACTGGTGGCCGGTGCACTCCAGATTCCGGTGACTACAGGCACCACTGGTCCCGGAGATGTTGTGGCTGAGGAGCTAGATCGGGACCTAGGAGACGGACGGGGTGGGGGAGGTGTGGGAAAGACGTCAAATTTGGACAGGAAAAGTTTCTTGGAGACACTGGGACGGGTAGCTGGAGGAGGTTGTGGTTGTAGGAGGTGTTCGTTTGCTGACTTTGGGTGAAGGTGCATGCGCTGGAGGCTGTCGTGAGGTGGATGGCTGTTGGGTGGGTGTGTGCCTGCGTTTGTGTATCTTGGGAGGGGGCGTCACAGACACACTGGGAGAGGATGCAGGGGACGTGTGAATGGTAGTGGGGGTGGTGACTGCACGTGAGCGGGGTGTGCTGGTGGGTGTGCTGGTGATGGTAGTAGTGGCTGTAGAGGTAGTGCATGCAGGTGTGAGTGTAGACGAGACTGGGAGGGAGGAGGGAGACGAGGAGGGGGACACAGTGGAGGCAGTGGATGTTGGCGTGTCTGCATGTGTCTGATGCTTGCGTGAGTGCCTGTGGGATGTGTGGTGCTTATGTTTGCCAGAGCTTCCCTTGTGTGTTGACATGTGTGCATGCTGGTCTAGAGGTGTGCTTGGGATAGGCTGGGGTACAGGGGATTGGGTCTGGGTGGAGGAAGTTGGAGGGGGGAGGCTAGAGACAGGGACAATGGCTGCCATCAGTGCTGAGGCCAGAGTCTGAAAAGCTTACTGAAGGGCCGCCTGACCAGAATGAATGCCCTTCAGGAATGCATTTGTTTGTTGCAACTGCCTTTCTACACCCTGGATGGCATTCAAAATGGTAGACTGCCCAACAGTGAGTGACTTGAGGAGGTCAATGGCCTCCTCACTGAGGGCAGCAGGGGTGACTGGGGCAGGGCCTGAGGTGCCTGGGGCGAAGGTGATGCCCACCCTCCCGGGTGAGCGGGCACGGGGCAAAGGCTGAGGGGCTGCTGGGAGGGCGGTGCTGGAAGTGGGGGTGGCGGCTGTACCTGTCGATGGGGGGGGCACAGATGTTGCCGCCACCACAAGGGAGCTCCCATCAGAGGACGAGTCCGTGTCACTGGTCTCAGCTCCTGTCCCCGCCGTGGAGCAACCCTCGCCCTTCGTCCCACTGGTGAAGTCCGATTCCGTAGTGTGGCCCTCCCTGGCCATGTGGGATGCAGCCCCCTCGTGCTCCGGTGCCACTGCTCCTCCGCCTGATGATGCTAATGCACAGAAGAAGAGGGAGACCACAAAAAGGGGGACGACGACAGAAGAAAGACATGTTGAGTGCATGTATTACCGCTACCGTTGGCAGATACGACAGACACAGAAGCCACTGTTCAATTCCTGGGAAATGGCCTACTAGGCTATGGACGACATCTGCACACATGGATGACACAGGGGCATGACTAGGTGTACTTGGCACTCTACAGAGGTGCGGTGGGGAGCCACATGGACTGCCTTACGGAGGGACCTTGACTACGGAACTCGCCCTGGCCTAGGGAAACCCACAGCCCACCTCTCCCACCCAGACCCCTCCACTGCGTGCAAATTCAGCTGAATGAGAGTGTACTCACCCCCTTGTGGCTGCTGTGATGCCCTCAAGCGCCCATCCAACTCCGGGTACGCCAACGCCAGGATCCTGAACATCAGGGGGGTTAGGTGCGACGGGCACCCCTCCCATGTTGGGAGGCCATCCCCAGCTGAGCCTCCACAGTCTTCTTGCTCCAGCGGCGAATGTCCTCCCATCTTTTCCGGCAGTGGGTGCTCCGTCTGTGGTAGACCCCAAGGGTCCGGACGTCCTTGGCGATGGCACGCCAAATAGATTTTTTCTGGTGGGCGCTGACCTACATGAGTTGTACAGGGGGAAGAGAAGCTTATTACCAACTGCACCATCAAAGTGATTGGCCCCCATCCCTACCCTTGCCATGTGGCACATGCACTCACCGTCGTTTCATGCACGCCGCACTCTCCCCCTTCCTTCTTACATCCACCCCTCTCCACACAGGCATAGCCCATACAGCATGCTCCCAGTGTACTTACCTGTTTGTCTGGAGGACCGTAGAGTAGCGTGTACTGGGGGAGGACCCCATCCACGAGTTTCTCCAACTCCAACTCCTCCGATGTGAAGGCAGGGGCCCTTTCCCCAGTTGCACGAGCCATTGTCTCTTCCAGACCGAGGTCACAGCAGCACTTGCAGTGTAGGTCCTCTCCTGTCAAAGATCAGGTATCGAGTGATTGAACAGATAGAAAATGGCGGTCACATCTGCGGCGGTGTGCACCATCACCGCCGGCGTACATCGTCATTGGCTCCTCGGACCCATAGGGTCCAATTTTAACCAATGCAGCATTGCGCTGCGGTCTTCGACCGCCTACCGCGACGGTGTACAAAGCCAGCGCAGTTATCTCACATCCCATTGTTCCACTTTAGAGGTCAGGCAGCCACCATTTCAGGGGCCCACATGGCGTCACACATACCTAGGCCTAGACTCAACACACATACAGGCCACTTTTTAGATTATGATTGGTGTTCTGTGTAAGCTGTGGGTACGTACTGAGTTGTTTGACTCTGTGCTCGCTGTTGTCCTTCATAGGCACCGTCCGCTTGGACATGTGAGGAGATGGCGGCATCCTCCGTTGTACCGGCCGTTGGTGGACCTGTCGACAATGGAGGAAAGACATGTGATAATCACATACAGGCTTGACCGTGCCACAATCCAGGAACTGTGTACCCAGTTGGAGCCAGACCTGATGTCAGCTATCCGCCATCCCACAGGAATCCCCCCTCAAGTGCAGGTGCTGTCAGTATTCCATTTCCTTGCAAGTGGGTCATTTCAAACAACAGTGGCCATAGCATCAGGGATGTCCCAGCCCATGTTTTCCAACGTGTTGTCCAGAGTGTTGTCTGCCCTGCTGAAACACATGCGCAGCTACATCGTTTTCCCTCAGGTGGAGGATTATGTTTATTATAGTTATGTGGGTGATGGTATTGTGTGCCTGTGGCTGCTAGTATTGTTGATGGTGGTGTCTCTCTCTGGCCTTTGTTCGTGAATTTTGGTCGTAGGGGTTTGTGGGTGATGTGGGTGTGTGTTATATATTGTATTGGGTGTGTGGGAGTGGTGTGTGTATGTGTATCAGGTGTGTGTATTTCGATTTGTCCAATGTGGCTGTGTTTTGTAATGTGTGTGCATTTTGAGCGCGGCGGTGTGTACCGCCAATGGAATACCGCGGTTGAAAGACCACCGCGTGGATTTATGGATTGTGATAGTGTGGGCGTATTTCTGTTGGCGTGACGGTGGAGGTTTTGTTTTCTCCAGTTTATCACTGACCTTTGGTGTGGCTGACTTGTGTGGGTGTCTGAATTTTGGCGGATTCCGTGCTGTGGGTCGTAATAGCTGTGGCGGTGTTCCGCGGCTGCGGCGGTGTGTTGGCGGTCTTCTGCACGGCGGTAAGCGGCTGTTACTGCCAATGTTGTAATGACCGCCTTAATCCTTAGAAATAAACAGTTGTCTCTTTGTTACACACAGTACCTGGTATGCGTAAAAAATAACAATGCACGGAGACTGCAGAGGAGGAGATGCGTGGCAAAACATGGTGTTGCGTCAAATTTTCTGGCAAGGCACAGATGATGTGTCATTTCTTTCCATGCTGCATGGGTTTTGCTTAGTTTTTCGGCATGCAGTGTTGGTTCCTCACTGTGGTGCGGGAATATTTTCACTACCAGGGACGATGCTGGGAAATCCTTGATGTGCTGGAAGAAGGCACGTGATTAAGTTGATCTGGTAGACGATGTGTTGAATTTTCAGTTGCAAGGCAGGTGCTGCATCAAATTTCCAGTCTAGAAGTCAGGACTGCATCATTCCGGGTGGCTGTGAGGCAATTTCTCTGTCGCAGTGCAGGCTTTGCATTGATATCGGCAAGCGGTGCATCAATTTTCGATGCACAAGGAGTTTCCTGAAGAGATTAAGTCTTTTGCTCCTGAGACTCCAGAAAAAAGGAGGCAAGCTTAATCCAACCCCTTGGAAAGCACGTTTGGGAAAGGCAGAGTCCTTCTCAGCAAAGTCGGAGGCCATCAGGGCAACAGTAGGGCCGTAGTACTTCTCAACAAGGCAGTCCAGATGAGTTATTTGGGCAGCCAGGCAGTTCCTCCTGACAGGGTGCAGGTGTAGGTCCAGAATTGTCTGGTTTGGTGGGGTCAGAGAACCAGTTTACATCAATATCATATAAAATGCCAACACTCGCCTCACAAGCAGTTAAAGTGAAAATACAATTCTGTTTTTGGAGTCTGCACCTGAAGGCCAGTGGATCAAATGATGGAATTTAGTAAGTTCCGCTAGTACATGTTCAACTTAGAACCACAATGTTCCCACCCTTGCAAGGCAGTAAACAATTAGTTGAAGATCATATTAAATGCAGTCATTTCTCCTTAGAGTACTTAAATTGTAAGTACTTAAGACTATATATGTGTGCAGTGATTTGCAAAGGTGACAGCAAGTAAGGCAGACAGCAGTGCTGAGGGTGGAGATAGAACTGTCCTGTGTGGTCCATTAAATACCTTAAGAATGATTTGATATGGCCCACTAACTCGGTGGCACTGCGGCATCCAACATCATTGTAGCTGTCTTTATGAAGGCAGTATTGTTTAGGGAGGAGAAGGAAGAAGCACAGGCAGAGGATGTAGGTGAAAGACTCCATCATAGATTTACATCCCCTGCATAAGTCATCCTGAACACCTGTTAATTATTCATATTTATATGCTTTCAGCAGAATCAAGCCAAGCCGCAAGCCGGAGTAGTTGTGTCTTGACGTGAATTTTCAGTGGACAAGATAAGTAAATCAAGAGCATTAACGGTTGATTTAAGTCCACCGTGATAAGAGTGTGCTTTTAAGCAGTTGGCTTTTAGGTAATCTTAAGCTGACATTAGCCTGGCTTGTTTCAACAATGTTTTTGATAGCTTTTTGGGAGGTAAAGCAGCTTGAATGAGCTCTTTGGCTACAAGCCAATCGATCACAACCTGCTAGAAACCACATTTCTGAAGTCTTATTTAAATAATGCCCCACAGAAGCTGCTTGATGGACCCGGGCTACGCTGCCAGGGGCAAGCCCGTCTGCGCCCGTCTGCGCCCGTCCGTGCTCGTCCGCGCCCGGACCGCGCCCAGCGCCACCCCCCCCGGTCCGCGCCACCCCCGCACCAACAGAAGCCGCTACTCGGCCAACGAACTCATCGCCCTCAACCCCGGCTCCTCCACAACTTGCTTCCAGGCCACACCGAAGAACACCAAAGGACCCTTCTCCTGTCGCACCTGCAACTTCACCTGCAACAGAACAAGAAAACCTGCAACAACCAGCACAAACCACCTCCACTGCATACTCCTCAACACACGCTCCGCATGAAAGCACGCCATCGAGCTCTGGGACCTGCTCGACACCACCGCCCCAGGCGTAGCCTTCCTGACCGAAACCTGGTGGAACGACTCCTCAGCACCTGACATCGCCATAGCCATCCCGGACGGCTACAAGATCACCAGAAGAGATCGCCCCAACGGAATCGGAGGAGGAATAGCCATCGCCCACAAATCCACCCTCAAAATCCACACCCACACGGACGACACCCTCAAGACCGCCGAACACCTGCACTTCCGGATCCACACTGACCCCAACACCACCCTCAGGGGAACGCTCATCTACCAACCCCCAGAACCACGAGCACCCTTCAGCGACTCTATCGCCGACCTCACGAGCACCCACGCCCTCGCCTCTTCGGACTACGTCCTCCTTGGAGACCTCAATTTCCACTTGGAGAACAACAACGACGCCAACACCACATCTCTGATCGACAACCTCTCCAACCTCGGCCTCAGACAACTGGTCAACACACCCACCCACATCGCCGGCCACACGCTCGATCCAATCTTCTCCGCAAGCAACCACGTCACCTTCAGCCACACCACCGAACTCCATTGGACCGACCACCACTGCGTCCACTTCACATTCAAGAAGCACACCAAACACCACCGCACCCAACCACCACCTCACCGCCGCTGGAGCAAAGTCACCGAAGACCAACTGACCAGCACCCTCACCCAGAACCCGCCCACCGACCCCACCGAACCAAACACCGCCGCCATCAACCTACGACAGTGGATCAACGACTGCACCAACACCCTCGCACGTCTCAAAAGGCCCACCGACAACCAAGGTAAGAAAAAAGCCGCCTGGTTCACGGACGAACTCATCACCTCCAAATGCACCTGCCAGAAACTAAAGAAGAAATGGCTCCTCTAACGCACACCAGACAGCCTGGCAGCCCACAAGGAAGCCACCCGCAAGCACCACCAGCTAATCCGACTCGCCAAACGCTCCCACTTCACAGAACGCCTGGACAACAACGCACACAACAGCAAAGAACTCTTCTGCATCGTGAAAGAGCTATCCAACCCCAGCGCCAACGCCAATGACATCCCACCCTCCCAAGAACTCTGCAACGCCCTGTCCACCTTCTTCTATCAGAAGATCGCCGACATCCATGACAGCCTCAACACCACGCCCCCGCCAGACCCCACCACCGACAGCTCCACCTACACCAACCGCCTGACCGGCTGGACCCACGTAGACGACTCGGAAACTTGCAAGATCATGAACTCCATCCACTCAGGATCCCCCTCAGACCCATGCCCCCACCACGTCTACAACAAAGCCGACTCTACCATCGCCCCCCAACTTCGAAAGATCATCAATTTATCCTTCGAAACCGCAACCTTCCCAGAAAGCTGGAAGCACGCCGAAATCCACGCCCTCCTCAAGAAACCCAAGGCAGACCCCAACGACCTCAAAAACTTCCGCCCGATCTCCCTCCTCCCCTTCCCGGCGAAGGTCATCGAGAAGATCGTCAACGCTCAGCTCACCCACCACCTCGAGGACTACTCCATCCTGGACCCCTCCCAGTCCGGTTTCAGACGCAACCACAGCGCCGAGACTGCTCTCCTCGCCGCTACAGACGACATCAGACAGCATATGGACAACGGTGAAACATCAGCCCTCATCCTCCTGGACCTCTCCGCAGCCTTCGACACGGTTTGCTACCACACCCTACTAACACGCCTCCACAAAGCCGGAATACAAGAAAAAGCCCTCAACTGGATCTCCTCCTTCCTCTCCGGCAGAACCCAGAGAGTCCGACTCCCTCCCTTCCGCTCCGAAGCCACCAACATCATCTGAGGCGTACCCCAAGGCTCCTCCCTAAGCCCGACGCTGTTCAACGTCTACATGGCCCCCCTCGCACAACTGGCCCATCAGCACAACCTCAACATTTTCTCCTACGCCGACGACACCCAGCTCATCCTCTCCCTCACCAAAGACCCACACACCGCCAAAGCCAACCTCCATGAGGGAATGAAGTCCATCGCCGAATGGATGAGAAAAAGCCGCCTGAAATTGAACTCCGACAAGACAGAAGTCCTCATCCTCGGACGCACCCCCTCGGCCTGGGACGACTCCTGGTGGCCCACCGCACTGGGACCCCCTCCAACACCAACCGACCACGCACGCAACCTGGGCTTCATCCTCGACTCCGCCCTCACCATGTCCAAGCAGGTCAACGCAGTTTCCTCCTCCTGCTACAACACCCTCCGCATGCTCCGTAGAATCTACAAATGGATCCCGATGGAAACCAGAAAAACGGTGAGCCAGGCCCTCGTCAGCAGTAGACTAGACTACGGCAACGCACTCTACACAGGCATCCCAGCAAAAGACATCCGACGCCTCCAACGCATCCAAAACGCCTCCGCCCGACTGGTGCTCGACGTACCCCGCCGATGCAACATCTCCCACCACCTGAAGGACCTCCACTGGCTCCCCGTGGACAAGAGGATCACCTTCAAGCTCCTCACCCACGCTCACAAGGCACTCCACAACGCCGGACCAGCCTACCTGAACAACAGACTCAACTTCTACGTCCCCTCCCGCCAACTCCGCTCCGCCAACCTCGCAATCGCCATCGTTCCCCGCTTCCAACGCAAGACCTCCGGCGGCAGATCCTTCTCTTATCTCGCCGCCAAGACCTGGAACGCCCTCCCGACCACCTTGCGACAAACCCAGGACCTTCTCACCTTCAGGAGACTCCTCAAGACCTGGCTCTTCGACCAGTAGCAGCAGCCCCCCCCCCAGCGCCTTGAAACCCTAACGGGTACGTAGTGCGCTCTATAAATATTGTGATTGATTGAGCATTGCTATTTATAGGGGGCTTCAGACAGACTTCATCCATTTGTATTTTTTTCATTCATAGTTTTTCCCAACCACTACAGCGCGCAATGTGGGGCATTGGGTTAGCACACTTCAGCCACTGCATGATTTCACTCTGAGTTACAGCATGCTGCCCTTTCACAAGGAGCACACCCTACACAAAGTAGTTTCATTTAGCATCAGGTACTTACTGTGGAAATGTGTGCTTTTTTCAAACCACGAAAGTAGTATTTGCTTTAGCCAATATATTTTTTTTGATTCATAATGGTCTGGCTGCTTCCCCAACAATACGATTTTGCACAAACCATGACAGAACAAACCAAGAACTGGAAAAAACAAAAGGCTGACGAGCATCGCCAATCCTTTTGCCTTTGCCACTGGTTATTGTTTTTTGCTATCCTTTTCTGCATGACAAAAGTTGTATTGCTCTCTGTGAGACTTTTGTTTCAACTAATGTAACAGTGGGCCAGATGTAGCAAACGTTTGTGACTCGCAAACGGGCCGAATCGCAATTTGCGACAGTGCAAAATCGGAAATGGGATGCAAAAAGCCCATTTCTGACTCGCAAAAAGCGATGGGATCCGTTTGCGAGTCGCATCTGTTGCGACCCCATTTTGCGAGTCGCAATTTGCGAGTCGCAACCCATATGCAATTGCAACTCGCAAATTGCGACTAGTCGCAAAAAGCCCAGTTTGCATGTCCCATTTACCACTAACTCAGAGCAGGTGGTAACCATTACCAAAGTATAAAAGGAGACCCAGAAGCCATCTGGGTTACTCAAGATGGCGGAGATATACCTGATAGCAGTGAGGAGGAGAGTCTACGCAGCCCAGCAGAGGAGGAGGAGGGGCCACAGACAGGAGAAGATATATAGAACCAGGCAGACTCTTTTCCAGCAAACTGAAGAGGAGATCTATGATAAATACCGCCTTAGCAGCGCAGCCATTCTAGAATTAATAGATTTACTCAAACCACAGCTAGAACACAAGACTCTGCGTGGCTGCGCCATCCCTACGCATGTGCAAGTACTATGCGCACTGCACCTCTTGGCCTCAGGGAGCTATCAGGGGGTCATTGCCGTGGCAGGTGGGGTATCCCAAAGTGCAGTGTCAAGGTTCCTCAGGGCATTCCTAGATGCCTTAGTCACGCACAGGTCTCACTTCATATACTTACCAAGGAATGAGGCAGAAATTAACAGCACCAAGCTGGACTTTTACCGCATTGCCCACTTTCCCCATGTCATTGGATGTGTAGATGGGACACACATTCAAATATGCCCCCCTGCTAATCTGGAACACATTTTCCGCAACAGAAAGTGTACCCACTCACTCAACATACAGGTTGTTTGTGATGCCCATTACGTCATCACGGACATCGTAGCTAAGTTTCCAGGCAGTACCCATGACTCATACATTTTTAGGCATAGTGGGATACATCAACGCCTGGAACGTGGGGAATTCGGAGACGGCTACCTCCTAGGTAGAGCCACAGACACTTGCAGACATACACACAGGTCACTGTGCACGACTATCTGGACTTCCTAACAGTGTACTTTTGTGCCCAACAGGTTACAGTGCATATGCTCTAAGGCCTTGGATCATGACTCCGTTTCTAACACCAAGAACTGAATCAGAGAGGCAATACAACAGTGCGCATAAGAGGACCAGGAACCTGATCGAGCGCACCTTCGGACTGCTGAAGGCAAGATTCAGATGCCTCCACCGCAGTGGAGGCGCCCTCCAATACACCCCCATTACCGCTTTCAAAATTGTGGTCGCATGCGCCATCCTCCACAACATAGCCACCCGACGTGGGCTACCTCTCACCCCTGCAGACCCAGATCCTGATGATGAAGAGCAAGAACAACCACATCACCATCATGGGGATAGGAGTCTAGCTAATCAAGGCAGAGTGAGACGGGACCACATTGCAACGCAATATTTTGGCCGGTACGTGTCAACTCCCACCATACTCACCTATTAACCATTTGTTAAGTGGAACAAAAATAACTGTTTTATTAATGTCATGAAGAAACTATATACAAGTTGAAATTGTCCATGGGCAGGAAAATGCCAACCAGTCATGTGGCACATTAACGCCATGTGCCACATTAATCTGTCCTGGCTGTTATCTATGATCTCCTGCCCCCTCCTGCCAGCCTGGCTGGTCCCTGCTGCGTCCATGGTGCTGTGCCTACCACTCCTCAGCACCCTACTGTCAGTGGCAGAGACACTGCTCACTGTTGAGCCCTCCTCCCAGGTGTATTTGTTAACTTCCTGGCTGTGATGTCATCATCATGTGCCAGGAAGTGTTTCCAGAGTGTTCTGGTATGCTTTCTGGAGTGTTCTGCTGCACCTGCAAGCAATTTTGAAGGTAATCGCAATTTGCGACACCCACTCGCTAATTGCGAGTTTGTTTTTTGCATACTCGCAAACAGCGACCTCGCAAACTGCGGACTCGCACACAGCGTTGCGAGTCCGGCTGCGAGTCGCAAAATCGGATCGCTTTTGTTTCTGACATTCCAATTTGCGACTCGCATTTTGCGAGTCGCATCAACTCGCAAAATGCGAGTCGCAGTTTTTATTTTTGCTACATCTGGCCCAGTGTTAGCTATTTGCAGTGTAGCAAATCCAATGCATTTGTTCCTATTTACTTCAAAGTTAATGTGATATCAAAGATCATTATTTTAAAACATTTGTTAAACATGATTCAAAGTCAATAAGCCCTTGGCCGGAAGTATTCAGATGCATAGGTTTCAAAGTAGACTCATGTTATGTGAAAAGAAAATCATTTAAATCTTTTATTATGGAGTAAAAAAAATTCTAGCATTCGCGCTAAGAATTTTTCAATTCTATTAAGGACACGGAGGCGAGGATTATGCTTCTCTTTCCATGCTTTATTTTTAACAGCAGCCAATGAAAATCATGGAAAACAAAAAACTACATGTCCTAACACTTGCAATATCACGTGATGATCATAGAGGAGGAAGCCTATAAAGTGTTGCACCACACCCAGCCACTCCTCTTTCTTTGTCCAAAACTCGCAACAGATAAGTCAAAGTCTTAACATGAAACTTGAAAACGAAATCCTGAAAAACAGAAGAACTGGAATCCAACTTGACAGGAAGTAGAGCGATACCGGAACGGGCCGAAACTACTTCTCGTCATTTCCTAGTAAAAAAGGAAAAATTCAGGCCATAAAAACTGAATACCATAAAGAGATACTTATATCTACTACTAAATAGGGTGGGTTAGCACTGAAATACAGTAACTTGTACATGAGCTTCAAGAAATAATATGTACCACAATAAAACATATACAACAGTGCGGCGGGATAATCCTCGCCTAAGTCGTCCTTAATAGAATTGAAAAATTCTTAGCACGAATGCTAGAATTTTTTTTATTCTATGTCAGGACCGGAGGCTCAGATTATGCTTGTTCAAAGCTGATTCACGACCACCGATGCAATATCCACAATAGGTTTACAATAGAAAGTTTTAAAAGTTGAAGGAGAAGACCAGTCTGCTGCCTTAAAAATTTCCTCTAAACGAGAACCCAAAGCTAAAGACTTTGAAGCCATAGCGCCTCTGGCAGAATGAGCACCAAATCCAGAAATATCAATGCCTGCTTCATTCAGTAACCAATGCATCCATCTAGCGAGGGTGGCTGACGAAACAGGATGATACGGCTTAACTAATGAAATGAGTAACTGTCCCCCATATCAGAACGAAACTCTTCTGTACTCACCTCGTAAGCTCTAAGGCACTGCACCACACAACGTTTGGGGTTGTCCACAAAATAGGGATAAGAAACGGCCTTCAGATTGCATTTAGTTCTACGCGAAATAGAAAAAGAAACCCCCTCAGGGGAAAAATCTCTCCCAGCCAAATCCAGAGCCCTAACATCTGAAACTCTCTTACAAGAAGTTAAACATAACAACATAGTGAGTTTAGCTGACAACTCTTTCCTAGACAAAAATCTATTGGAAGGCCAAGATTCTAAAAAACGAAGGACAATATTCACATCCCAAAGGGAAGAATAACGAGGACGAGGGGGATTAGCCAATCTGATACCCCTCATTAATTTACACACAATTGGAAACTCCCTGGTGGGTTTACCCTCCACTGGTAAATGGCCTGCCGAAATGGCAGACCGATAATTATTGATAGAGCGATACGCTAGACCTGACGCTGCTAGAGAGGATAGGAAATTTAGGACCAGACAGCAACCTGCTGAAGAAGGATCCGCACTCCTAGAACTACACCAAGAACTCCATCGCTTCCAAGCCGAAGCGTATCTCTTGTGAGTACTGGAGGACCAGGAACCTGCAATGAACTCGGAAGACTCTTGTGAAAGACATGGGATGCTCCATCTTTCCCTGAAAGATGCCAAGCCACCAGGGATAGCTGACCCGACAGGATTAATGGATGCAAAAGACCCAGAGGGTCCTGGAGAAGATTCTCCCGGAAGGGAAGAAGGATCGGATGATCGCAACTCAACTCCATTGCCAACGGGAACCATGTCTGAGATCTCCAAAGAGGAGTCACCAGGACCAACTCCGCTTGCTGACGTCTGATCTGAGCCAAAACCCTGGTATCATTAAGAAGGGAGGAAAAGTGTAACTCTGTTCTTGAGACCAGTCCTGAAGAAAGGCATCCGTCTTCAATGCTTCCGGATCTGGTCTCCAACTGAAAAAACGTTTTATCTGCCGGTTGAGGCGAGACGCAAACAGGTCGATTGAAAAAGGACCCCACCGTGCAGACAGAGTTCTGAAAACTCTGGGATGTAACCTCCAATCGCTGAAGTCCCTCAGGTGACGAGAGTTCCAGTCTGCCACCAAGTTGTTGGCCCCAGGAAGGTACTCTGCCACAACTGAAATCCTGTGCTGAAGGCAAAAGTGCCAAAACTCCTTGGCTATCTCCGCAAGAATGCGGGAACGAGTTCCCCCCAACTTGTTGACATATCTCACTGCCGAGATATTGTCCATGCGAAGGAGAATACAACAGTTCGCTCTGATGGGAGAGAGACTCTTGATTGCATCGAGTCTATCTGGAAACCCAGAAAATCTATCCGTTGAGAGGGAACCAGAATGGATTTTTGGGCATTGATTATAAAACCCAGACTCTGAAGTAGAGACACTGAACATTCCAGATGAGACAACAGCAGGCCTCGATCCTGGGCCAGGATCAGAATGTCATCTAGATAAATTATTAACCGGACCCCTTGGGAGCGAAGGAATTCCACGACTGGACGCATTACCTTCGTGAAACACCAAGGGGCAGAAGACAGACCAAAGGGGAGAACTTTGTACTCGTAATATTCGGTCTCCCAACAGAACTGGAGAAATCTCCGATGCGGAGGAAAAATAGGAATGGTCAGGTAAGCGTCTGTGGTTCTAAAAATTCTGGACCCATGTAATCTGCTTTGCCACAGCAGTACGATTTTAGTATCAAAAGACCGATAATGACTAGTACACTAAGCATGAGCATTTTCGCTCAATTCCAGCAGCGTTTTCACCTCGAAATCGCCATTTTCATCCTGCACTCGTGGCTCCCATTTTATACACGACAGCCATTTTAAAAGTTGCCCTCACATAGGCTTATAATACAGTCAGATTTGATTCCAAGGACACGTACACCTTGATTGACTTTTCTCTGACCTGGGCAAGCTGGAACCATTGCCTCAGGCCAAACCTGTTTGGTCAGTCCCTCTCCCAGTGGCCGAATCAGATAGCATCAAGGCACACCAGGCCATAAAACCCTTATTATCGCTCACACACCCTGCCTAACTTGCTCACACCTGCACCTGCTCTTTTCTTCTTCTTACTTTACGAGGGGGAGGTGCCCGTTTTTATTGGGGGTCCACACTTATCTGATGTGAAATTCTAGGCCTTGCCGGGTAATTTATTATGGGTTGGATGACATGAAATATGAGGTTTCATCATGACACTGTTTTTTCCTTTGTAGTGAAAACATGTGAATGACCAACCAAAATGTCAAGAATGTTTGCCTGAAGCTTAAAAAACTGTATATAAGGAAACCTGATTTTGCATTGACAGACAGTCTCCTGAGAACATACAAGTCGTGCTGTTGTACTTCTAGGACGCCTGTCAATTGGTTGCAGCCAATAAATTCGATCTTTGACTTCACCTAGAAGACTCTGAGTTTCTGTAGTCTGAATCAGGAAAGTACCCGAGGTCTTTGGGTGTACCCTGGCACCGCTGGGTTACCGGATCAGTACCGGTTCTGAAAAACCCAGTACCTCACGTCCTTTAGATCTAAGTGGACCAACCAGTCTCCCTCTTGGAGAACGTCTCTCAAAAATGGATGCCCTCCATCTTGAAATGACGATATAGTAAAAAAACGTTGAAGTCTTTTAAGTTTAGAACCACGCGCGAACCGCCGCCTTTCTTGTCTACTAGAAACACTGGGCTGACAAAACCTGAAGGGTGACGAGGAACCCTGACAATGGCGCCCTTCTTTACTAGAGCTGAAATTTCTGCGGAAATGAGACTGTGTTCTTGAAGGGAAAAATACACCTGCCTGGGAAGGCACTGTTGATACGGGGACTCGTAAAATTCTAGCTTGAACCCCTGCACGGTCTCTAAGACCCAAGCATCTGAGGAAATCAGATGCCAAGCCTCCAAAAAACTCTGAGTTCTGCCCCCCAACATTACCTCTGAACTTACAATCAAGCTCACCTGTGGCTCCCGACTCCTGGGAAAAAGATTGATGGCCTTTGGATCTCCCCCTGCGGAATCTGCCCCGACCATATCTTGGTCTCGACGGGTAGAAGGTAGAAGAGGAGGAGTCGTACTCCTGAAAACCTCCTCTTCCTTGCTGGTAGAAGCCATGTTGCGGGCCTTGTTGATTGAAGCGGCCGAAGGCAGGCCTTTTGTAGCGTCTGGCCCCACTAAAAAGTGGACGTAGAACTCTCCTGATGGATCCTTGTGCCTTGTCCAAACTGGCGTAAGTGGAAACAAACTTGGAAAGTTCTTTCATAAAGGGGGACCCAAACAGCAAACCCGGGGCCACAGGGCCTGATTCAGATGCAGCGAGGTCGGCCAATTTGGGTTCTAGCTTCATCAACACAGATCTGCGACGTTCAGAAGATATGGCGCAATTGGCATTGCCCAAGAAGCAAAGAGCTCTCTGAGCCCAACCTACTAGAATGTCCAGGTTGATAGGCTCACCCGACTCCTTGGCCTGAAAGGCCAACTCTAAAATCTTAGTTAAAGGACCAGAAATGTCCAACAGCTTATCCTGGCATCCGCGCCAGGCACGATCTATACCCTTCTTTGGGTCTTTTCGCGGATTTCTTGAGGAAAGTGACCAGAGTAGGATCTAATTTGGGGGTCTTGGTTACTTTGGAGGGAAAATCTGGTCTGGGGCACTCAGATCTCAGCCTAGAGTGAATATCCTTATTGAAGCTGTGTATAATGTGGGCTTCCACATAATCCGCCACCTCAGGGGGTGGTAACCACAGTGAAGATCTGGGGTGCACGATGTCCTCTGGTTCGAAAGTCAGAACCTTAGGGGTAGGAGCCTCCTGGTGATGAACTTCCTTCTTGCGCTTACGAGGGGGATCATCCCCCTGCTCGGAGGAGTGCTCAGAGGAAGAAGAAGCTGGGTCACTAACAGCTTTCTTTTGCGATCCCGCATTATAGTCATGCTCCCTTGCCATGTTTCTTATAAGGGATTCAAAGTCCGCAGCATGCGGGTTAGTAATATGCTTAGAAGCCTAGGTGCTCGTTGAAAGGGAAGATTCCCCAATGGGTTGGGCGCCCGCCGGGGCTACCCAGCCCTGTTGTTCCACCAAACCCAAGAGATGGTGTTTGATGGGTTGAATGGCTTGAGCTAAAGCCTGATTGACCGAGTGACACACTCCTGCGTCAAGAGCATATACTAAATCTTGGTCAAAAGAACAAGCTGTATCATCCAGATATTACAATTCCTCGGCTTGGTCATTGTAGCCAGCCATACCGTAGAACAGCACAAAGGGCTCCAAAGGAGCAGTATAAACAGTTGAAAGAAGCAGGGCAGAAAAAACAATCAGTTAGGATGTGGAGGGAGCTGCCCTGTGAAGAGGTTAATTATACCCTTGTAAGCAGGCCCAGCCTGAAGAATAATTATTTCAACCCCAGTGTACAGGCACTGGGGTGTAGGTGGGGAGCTGATCCGGTGAGAAAAAAGCAAGTAAATTAACAGCGCTGCTGCGCTTATTCATAAGGAGGAAGAACCTCTGCGGAATGCGCTCAAACAAGCGTGAAATGGCCTTGAAAAGGCTTTAGGCTAAATATCTACGCGCTCCGGCACGAGCGCTACAGGCAGGGGACCCCCTGGGGCAAAGCAAACAACAGACTCGGCCCGGCTAACAAAGCGCTTGGGACTCGAGTAATTTACAGGCCCCCCGGGGCAGAGCAAACAACACGCGGCTTCGCGCTGAGAGCCAAGGCAGAATAAAACTCCGGAGAAGCGTGCACATGGGCTGCACTGCTCCGGATAACGCGCTCACGTAGAGCGCGTGTAATAAAATAATATAATTAATAAAATCATAACACCGGCTATAAAGAGAGGACTGCGCGGGAACGCGCGAGTCCTCGCTCCCCTGCTCCCACTCCACACAATTAAAAAGCGATCCAAACGGACGCTTTAAAAGGAGGGAAAAACTGCTCCCATACACATTAACATTTAAATATACTGATAAGAGGAAAAAGGGAAAATCACTTAACTGGCTGCGAAGCAGCAAAGAAAGAGGAGTGGCTGGGTGTGGTGCAACACTTTATAGGCTTTCTCCTCTATGATCATCACGTGATATTGCAAGTGTTGGGACATGTAGTTTTTTGTTTTCCATGATTTTCATTGGCTGCTGTTAAAAATAAAGCATGGAAAGAGAAGCATAATCTGAGCCTCCGGTCCTGACATAGAATTGGTTACCTTCTCATTTTACTTTTTGTTTTTTATTAGTAAGGCCTTGGCTTTTCGCATGGCCATTACAGCTGCTAGCACAGTCACTGTTTTACATATTCATGAATATTTTTTATATGACTCAATTGTTTGTTTTTTTACAATTGAAAGAGGAGAGGAGCTCAAAATAATTTTCTTTTGAACAATGTCTGCCGCATTGCTTTTATTTTATTCCTCTATTCATGAATTGATAATGAAATACAGTCTAGGGAATACGCTAAAACCACAAACGAAATTAAACCCAACCATCTCGTCTGGCACTTGCGGTTTTTCACGAAATATCCAGTAGATGGTAATGTTTTTCAACAAATGTATCAAATGAGTTGCAAAGAAGAATTCACTTTCAGCAATACACCTATGCCCGCATAGTGTTGAACTTCGATCCCTTTGCAAGGGCGCCAGTTTGTAAATATGGTGCTGGGTGGGGGACTGTTCTGCACAGCCGGAGCATCAATAAAAAAGCTGCTTCGGTGACAAAGGAACTTGTAAATCAGTCCCAATGTGTCTTCTCTCTCTTAGGGGCATATTTATGAGAAAGTGGTGCATCGGTCCAAATGCACCACTTCTCTTGCGTCGCCCTTGCCCCACCTAATGACACCATTGTTGCACAATATTTACAATACAGTGCACCATGGCTGTTGTTACCACAAGAGCATCCGAATTTTCGATGCTGTTGTGATGCTTTGCTGCACAAGCATCAAAAATGTTGATGCTAGTGCAGCAAAGCACAGGGAGGCCTATTAACGTTAAAGAGTGTGTCATTTTAACGCCTGCCTTGAGCAGACATTAAAAATGACAGAAAAAATGGTGCAGTGAAACCTAGTAAATTTCACTGCGCCATTTTTTCAGGCCTCCCTGTGTCGGAACGCCCCCCTTGCATTCAATATACCTGGTGCAGGCATAATGTGGTGCAAGGGGTTGCAAAGTGGGGCAATGCATGCATTGTGCCTCTTTGTAAATCTGGCACGGGGGAAGGCCACTATAGCACCGCCTTAGTGTCCAATAAATTACACTATAGTAGTGCTATGGTGGCGCTATATATGGCCCTTAGAACTCCTACCAATCTACATTCCTCTCTCCCTTTCCACTGCACCCTCAGCCCCTTTCATTCACCCTATTTGTTGTATAATGTATTTTAACATTATATGCAAGGTTGATTGTTAGAAAATCTGAAGCTCACACCCCCACAAACTCACTGACTAAGCTACCCCCCTCAGGGCCCTTATCTCTAATGGGCCTGATAATTGAGATTACAGTGTGCACTTGGATTATGAGTAACGCGTAAAGCTGTGGGCCAGAAGGGTCCCCCAGGCAATATCTTTGTTCAAAGCGGCCCTTATTTTTGTGTGAAAATATAGCCAAAAAGGAGAAATTTATGAATAAATCGGAAATCCAATTACACGATTATTGCCAATTTTATTTTGTATGTTTTAATAATCTTTAAGAAACTGCAGCAAATTACCAGTCCTGGTATCAAATCAGACCTCATTATGCATGGTGAAATTTCACAAGCAATCATTACGCCCTCATTACGCATGGCTCTCATTACCTCCTCACCGGGCCCTCCTCACCCGAGTCCTTACATTAGAGGGTTGTCCCTCCACTGACAGTCGTAGTATGTAAGTATTTCTTTTATTTTTGCCATTTAAAAAAATAATAATAATATCCCTTCCCCTCACCTCTTCCTGTTATGATACCAAGCTGCGGCCAAGTAGGTGCAACTGGGGAGGGAGGGACAGAGGCAGGGTAGAGGACTGGAATGAGGATGACCCTTATGACCCTTCAGATTACTGGTAAGTAACAGTTTGGTTAAGCATGATGGAATTTAGTGGAGCAATAACTCTTGGTAAAATTACACCATATGCAATTCCATTGTCTCCTGACCTGATAATTCCGGGTGCAGACATATAAAATCCTTTCACATGCTGCAGGGGCTTGATCCACTCCCAGTCCTTGCAGCAGAAGGAAGGTTGGGAGTAGAAAGGGCTCTCCAGACAATATAAGTTTGCAAGGACAGCTCGAGCCCTCCAACTATCATGGGCCACATTTCTGTACAGCCCAGGCTGAAAAAGTGTGTGGTTTACTTTCCGAAATCAGGGATAACAATACAGAAAAGGACATGGTACCTCCAGGTTTGTGCGGTTATACTTCATTCCAGGGAGAGAAATTGAAGTCAATGAATTTTCATGAGGTAATTCTGTCTGAAATTGGAAATTCTGGCTCTCCTGGCCTACACACCAAAGTCCAATAAACTGTAAATGAGGGCCTTAGTGGGCTCTCAAGGTCCAACTCATAATGACATAGGTTTCAATAGACCTGATTCAGACAGGAGACTCACGATTTTGTAAGCCAAAAATGGCTTTATTTTAGGTGCCTTCCATCTAAAACTTCCTCTGTTGCAATATAAGTCAAAGGGGAAAATACATCCTTCCGATTTTCTGTAACAAAATCTCCCTCTCCCCAATTAGAAAATGTTGGCATGTATGTAATGACTTGTTTAATATGAACCTGGAGTTGCCATTCTGGCTCGTGATGGTAACTCTGGGCCAGAATCACAGTCCCTTTAATGGCCACTCGCAATGCAGGCCAAGGATGCTTGGCAAACGTTGCGAAGCGAATATCAAATCGATGAAATAATGGATCACATTCTACGAGGTGTGCCTAGTGAAAATCAATATTAGTAATGTACATGAAATACCATCAGCAGATAACAGGTTTCTATATAATGGAACCTTCACCATGTCTGCTCCAAAGCTGAAACGGCCTGGTAACCGCATATATGATATTATTACTCAGCAATGCCCTTGTACAAAAGAGACAGTCAATAAAGACGCTGCATTACCAGTTAAGTGAGTTCACATTTTAATCATAATGAACACTTTGCAAACGAAAATAAGTAAACCATTTGCTGAATAGGCGTACATTATACACAGAAAAACATTCAAAATTGCATTCTTTTATTATGCATAAGTTTTGCATTATAACGGGACTAAATTAAAAGCCATCCATCTTGTGAGGCTCTTGGGCAACATCTTTGCAGATGAGTATTTAGCTCTTAAAGTAAGTCACAAAAAGGTATACAGCTGTAAGAAAAATTATTATAAACATAGATAGATCCGATTTTCCTAAAGTATGCTGTGCCATACTTACATAAATTTAAAGGCCAGTCGTGTCATCTCTGCAGCACTCGGGCATTAAATGACATCTAGCGTGATCCTAAGCTTGTCTTGCCCCTCCTTACCCGCAAGACATTCCATGATTCAGCTTCTATCATCTACCTACTTCCTTCTCCCCCACATATCCCATGAATAGTCTCCATGCTGCTGCTCCTTCTTAAGCCACAACAGACCAAATGAAAACGCTCCCATAATCCTACCCCAGCATTATGCTCAATACTCAAATAAACCAATGACAATCAATCTATCACTCACTAGCCCTAACTCACAACATGAACGAATCCCCATAATTCCTTCCATCTATATCCCCAACAAGCCACATGCAACAATTCAGTTCTTCCCACCAACTCGCTAACACCAACAGACTTCATGAACCAGTCCCTTGAAACACCTCTGTATTCCAAACTCGACAAATACGGTGCATCTTCACAGAATTCCTCCTTCAGACAGTCAGCAGATGAGAGGAGACCAGGTTAAAAGCAAGCAAGCCAGGTGGACCGAACTCACTGAACAACTGAGGAGTGTTGACAAATAACAGTGTTTAATGACAGTTTGCAGATGTGGCGGATGGGTCCATTCAAGTATACAGCGCTCTGCAACGTTTGTACCTGCAGCCTGAGCACTGTGTACATGTCTGAATGCTTTCTTAGTTTCATTAATGGGAGAGGTTACCACATGACCAATAGTCTGGTAGGGTGGAGGCACCCACACCATGTCAGTCCTCAGGCAGCACCAGTCATTATTTTGTCACTCCCTGTTCTCACACTATTTCCCGCCAGCTCCTGCAGGGTGCTTTTAATGTCTCACAAGAACTGTACCTGAACATTGCCATTGACTAGTATCACTCTCCATTTGTCATACACTCCGGTCAGTCTACCAATCAGCACAGTGCATGCTAAAAGCAAGGGAGAAGGGGCAAGCGTGGCTGCCTGTCTGCATTTGGATAGACTGTACCCTGTTTTATATCAACATCCTCATCTCCTAGTATTGCCTCGGTGCCATCAAGATTCAGCACTTGGTGGACATATCAAGGACTTAAGTGCTGATGTGATGGAACCCTAAGAGGTCAAACAGCATTACTCTCCAATGGAATGGAGCATCTCAGTAGATCCTCGCTGGGTGCTATGATTCGTAGGGGTTCTGGTCCCTTACTACTGTTGTGTTCCTCTGAGGTTGCATATCTTTAGGAGTCAGTTGAGCAGGGGAGACGGTTATGCCAGTAACTCATTTGTAATGTGGTTGCAGGTGGTGGACATCGGCACTAATGTTTGGAGACAAGTATATATATTTGTCTTCCTTACACTTTGACCAGAGCTAGAGGGAAATATCAGAAAAAGGAGAAAGGACGATTAAAAGATAGCAACATAATTACAAAGTGAGAAAACAGAGATAAAATACAACCTGAAGAGTGAGCTAGAGAGACCGGAATTGTGTGGTGGTGGTAAAATGAGACGTGAAGCTGAATCAAAAGTACTGCTGCAGGTGCATGGAAAAATTAGGCTGATTGATCAGTTTGCAGATGGGGTTTGGGAATTTGGCCTGGTGGATAAAGTTTTTTTTATAATTTATTATTATTGGAGAATACAGAGAATAGAGCTACCGTTTACTTCGATAGCATCACATTGCACCTGTGCAATCTGCACCTCGTACAATGGACAATGAGACCTAGACCACTTTGTTAAGCAGTTAGAATGTACTGCCAATGGTTGACGACCGGACGTCCAACCCTGTACCGACCAACCTCTGCCACACAGCAAAAAAACATTCTGCTTATGCAGGTTTAAGCAGCAAAAACTGCCTTTGCAGGGCAAGTCAACCCCTACTTCTTGACACCAACAGCAAACAATCTCACATTATACTTTGCTTAACTGTGTAAGACACTTCAATGTCTGATATAGGCTCAGTCCAGGCCCCGAGCTGCAGTCGATTCTTTCACTAAGTATGCCTCAGCAGCACCCAAAAATCCTTAGGTCATGAGGAGGGCAGCAAAAGCTCTGCATGAACTTCCATTTGCTGCCCACAGTAAACATCAAATAGCCATTACGTCTTGGTCGGTGATCATCCTCTTTCCCCAATGCTTAGACCCTGGCCATTTGGCCAGTGATAGAAATGGGGTTTCTGGTTGGCTAGGGTATGCACCTCGGCCAGGCAGAACTTACCCACTCTAGTCAGGGAAAAGGAGTTACACGTCCAAGATAACCCCTGCTCACCCCCTTGGTAGCTTGGCACGAGCAGTCAGGCGTATCCCAGAGGCAATGTGTAAAGCGTTTGCACAACACACACAACACACTGACGCAAAATGTACACCACAAAGTAAACACAACACTGAGCTATGTAAAAATAATCTGTATTGCACAAAACATAATTAGACCAACATTACACTTAAGTAATACCCTGCTACCTTAGCAGTTGTCAGAATGTTAGACAAGTTACTAATACTCTGCAAGAATACACAGTTGTCACATTAGAACACGTAAGTACTCAGGATTCTGACACATAAGCAGTAGTCATGAATTACAGTAAGAATTCTATGCACTTGTCATGAATACATCCTAAATACCCATAAAAGGAACATTAGAAAACATCTCACAAGTCATAAAAATACATATCAGCAACCCATGCCCATAAAAGAAACATCAGCACATATATGTAATGGAAGGAAAAGCAGGTAAAACATATAATTTCCCTAGGTCCATACTTGGCTCACTGAGCCACTATTTCCCTAAAAAGTACCTGGTCTCCTGATGAAGGGACACTCCTAGTGCCTAAAAGATGAACGAGGGCCCCTAGGCGCTCCTATGCGCGAAAACGGGGGCCACATGGTGCTCCTGGGTAGAGAGGGGCGATTGGCACCTCTCCTCGTAGAAAACAGGCCCCTCTGGGGGCCCACGATTTGGATTGGGGCCGGCCTCGGCCTCCTCACACCCTGTCCTCGGGTGGGGGCCGGACGAGGCCCAACAAGCAAATATGGGGGCGAGAGGGAGGGGGGGGCCTCCGTCGAGGTCTCCCTTCCCCGTTTGGGAAAAGAACACAACTGCCAGGAAAAGGAGCGGCCTGCCCCTAATGCAGAGACCAGGGGAAGAGGGCGATCCCTGCGCCTTCCCCCGAGTCCTGCTCCTGAGGCTTGGTAGGTCGGACCCCTCCTGGGGCCCGCGTAGACACTCTCCTGCACCGAGGCAGTTCATGAGTGTCTGAAGAAGGTTCCCAGGCTGCCGCAGTAATTCCTGAAGGATGGGAGGCGGCTGGTGCCCTGGGGGCGCTCCCAAGAGCGGACCGTGCCCCGGGGGCACCAAAGGAGCACGTTTGCTCCGGCTTTGTTTCTTCTCGTGCCCCGGGGGCACCAGAAAGAGCGCGATCCTTGCGCTTTGGGCACAGCAGACACCCGGGCTGTGGCAGTGACTTTGGGGACCTCAAAAGGGCACTTTAAAAAGCGCAAATGCCTTGTGTTTTGGCCCCAGGCGCGGTGGTGATGTGGGCACAGAGGGTGCTTCATGAACAGTGCGAAGGGGCCTCACGGTGACCCGGGGCTGCGGCGGTGATTTCTGGCAGCCAGGGAGCGCTTTAAAAAGCGCCAACAAGTCACACAGGATTGCGTCCCCACCGCTTTAGTCAGACAGAGCCATACTCCTCGTGCTGTAGAGAGTTTACAGAGGTCAGGGGCCACAACACCCTGCCTCTGGAGACAACAGATGAAGAAGGGGGTTGCAGGGCTGGAGAACCAGTCCAAGGTGGTCCTGGTGAGTCCTTTCAACAGCGTCCTGCGTCCAGCTCCAGGTAAGGTTGCTGGAATCCCAAGAATGTCCAAAAGATGTCTAAACTGTGGGGAACATTCCCCTTTACTTATACTAGGGTTACAGTGTGTTTTTCAATGGCCAGGAGAGGGTGTTCCAACCAGTTACAACTGGTTCTGGGAGTGCCCTTTTTCTCCTCCAGCACAGGCTCCAAACATCAGTGGGGAGTAAACGACCCTATTATGTGAGGCCAAGGCACAGCCTTTACAAATGCAGGTGTTCCCCGCCTCTCCCTTCTCTCAGCCCAGGAAGGCTTTACAATATGTAGATGCACCTCTGTAACACCTCCACCCTCCCTGTGTTCAGGATGTCTGAGAAGTATGCACAAAGCCCCAACTGTCAGTCTGCCCAGACGTGGATTGGAGGCAAGCTGCAAAACACCAAAGTCATAAGCACAGATAAATGCACACTTTCTAGAAGTGGCATTTCTGTGATAGTAATAAAAAATACACCTATACCAGTAAGCAGCATTTCTCACCACTATCACAACCATACCAAACATGCCTAAGCTACCCCTCATAAATCAGACAACACCCCTTACACATAAGTCAGGGCATTTCCAATGCACTCCTATGAGGAGGCAGCACTCACAGCAGTGAGACACCAAGTTAGGCTGTTTGTCACTACCAGGACAGGCCACGCAACATGGCACAAGTCCTGACTTCTACATACATGGCACCCTGCCCAAAGGGCTAGCTAGGGCGTACCTTAGGGGTGACTTACATGTAGTAAAAGGGGAGTTCTGGGTCTGGCAAGTAAACTTAGATGCCAGGTCCCTGTGGCAAGAAAGGTTTGACATGCTACTTCAGTGGGTGGTGCAAGCAGCGCTGCAGGCCCACTAGTAGCATTTAATTTACAGGCCCCGGGTATAGGGATACCACTTTACAAGGGACTTATAGGTAAATTTAATATGCCAATTAGGTATAATCCAATCATACCAATTTTGTAAGGGGGAGCACATGCACTTTAGCACTGGTTAGCAGTGAAAAAGTGCTCAGAGTCAAAACGTCAGCCAACAAAGGTCAGATAAATAAGGAGGCAAAAAGCAAAAAGTCTGGGGAATGACCATGTAAAAGGGCCAGGTCCAACAGCCAGTAACAGTGGAAGTGTCACCAACTGTCTATTGCGGAACTCATGCACCCATCCCAGCAAAGGCATTAGCCGATGTCTTCTCCACCATTTGTGACAGAGTAACACTAACCTTAGTCCAGTACCCATAAACATGGGGACATTACCATACGAGATGCTCAAAATCCGCATCAGAGGCCCACACCAAAAACACTCTGAATGCCTGCTTAGCCCCATTTTACAGAGACTCAGTGGACTATAGTACAATATATGCAAATAACGAAAATGAATCACATGAAATTTGCTGCTTGACGAGAGCTTTGCTGCCTGAGAGCAGAAATACTACCAGTTCTCGTCTGATATCACTCTATACAGTGCCGTTGCCTGTTTATTTTTGGAGCTGCCTGCATATACAGGAGCTTCTTGTTTTACAGATATGTCCAACGACACAACCAGCGTTTTGGGTGTGACCAAGGCCAGGAAATGTGCAAGTGTTACAAAGCTGGGTTGTTCTAGTGGTAAGCATTTCATGTGTTCTCTATATGCGGCCCTTTGCCTAAGAATATAGCTTGTGGTGTGCACTTAGCTCCATCTGTGAATGTGCTTATGTCTATGAACAATCTGTTCATCTTATGCCGGCGTGCGTTATTTGTCACACACATCTGTGCGCGCAAGGGAGTAGGAAACGTTACAGTGGCCCCTAGCACATTCTCAAGGGCTGTGCCACACACTTCCAGGACGCAATTACCCCACAAACAGGGGCGGGGGTTTTTGCACACCGAATACTACGTCGCAGGGTAAATGAAGCAGATAGAAGGGTGTGGGGGAGTTCCATACTACACATGTAGCTCCAAAAATCCCAGGACTGCCTCGACTAGAGGATGGGTGATGGATAAACAGGCTGAGGCCAGCAGAGGTAGAGTTTGGCCATCATGCAGCTGGCTCTCTAGAACCCCATGGAGAGCATGTTTTTCATGGACAGTTCTAAAAAATGTTTGCACTAGGTACAATCTGATCTATACTTTGAAAGCACTATTTCATCTTTAACTTAAATGTATTTGTGCATTTTGTGGTGGCTTAGTTTGTATTGTGTGTAATGCAAGTTTAAAATAATGACTTACACATTGACAGTGCTTTTTGTGACAGGAAGGGATCCTCTAGCACTGAAACAACACAAGTCACTATTCCCTGCAGCACCAAACAGGATTCATATGTTAAAGAAATATTTTCTAAATTTTAAAGTCTTTATCATGCTCTTACATTTTATTTGTTGTGTAATGTACAACCCAAATATTTTGGAGATTCTGCATGTTCCTCAGCATTTAAGCATGTTCCTTGGCACTTGGTACTACTGCCTCTGCACAACTGCAGAGGCATTTTAAGTCACAGACAGAGTGAGCAATTGCCCGGGGCCCAACCTTCAAAGGGGCCCGTCCCATGTCCGCCTTCCACAAGCACGACATAAGGACCATTGCACCAGCAGATTTTACCTGGGTGGGGGAAAGAGGTGCTGCTTGATCAATCACTTGACAGTGCATCATGTTTCTGTCCTCTTTTCTGAGACTACTCTCCAGATATGCAATATGTCATACTGGCCTATGTTATCTGAGTTTAGAAATCGTCGCACCTTGTTCTATCCTTACTTATTTGTTTACTTCTTAGAAACAAACCTTTGAATCAGTTACTGCAGATCTCATGTTAGACGTGTCAGCCCTAGGGCTGTCTTCCCCCAAAAACTTTTCCCTCTCCTCCATTTTGCTGGATCTTTTTTTTTTGCATTAGGACTCTGAGCATTTTGATACTGCAAACCAGTGCTCTAGTGTATGTGCTCACTTTTCAAAACATCGTAATATTGTCTTATCTGCCTATTGGCATATTTCATTTACCTAAAGGATTCCAGTGAAGTGCATTGCATGTGCCCAGGGCATGTAAATTAAATGCTACTAGTGGGCTAGCAGTACTGATTGTACCATCCACTTAAGTAGCCCTCTAAACATATCTCAGGCCTGTCATTGCAGAGACTGTGTTTGCAGCTTTAAACTGCCATTTCAACCTGGCAAAATAAACCTTTCGCCAGGCCCAAACCTTTCTTTTTTAATACATTTGTCCCCCTAAGGTTGACCCTACACAGCCCCAAGGGCAGGATGCATTCAATTTAAAACGTTGTACATTTGCTCTTAAGTTTTTCATCTCCTGGTAGTGAAAAACTCTTAAATTAGTTTTTCACTACTGCAAGCCCTACTTCTCCTATAGGATACCATCGGAGTTGCCTTATTACATTTTATAAGTGTAATTTCCAAATGGGATGAGGGAACCTCTTCAAGTTTGGTGTCTCTGGATTCCTAATTAAAAATCCTAACTTAAAAATGACACTTTTAGAAAGCTGGTGCCTGTAGCCTGCTGGGTCATATGACTGGAATAGTTGGCAGTTGTGTTTTGTGTGTTCCTCCTAGACAGCCTCATGCAATGGGAGCTTAGGTGTGACTTAAGGGGTCATCACTGGCAGGATGGGCAGGAGAAGCTGGGACCAGCATCACTTACACCAGAATAGACCATGTCCTGTCTCCATACAATGGGCTTAACAACCCTGCATTGTCACTTCAACCAGCTTGGAGCTAGGGCAGGGGAGACATGGGGTTCTTTGCACTACAAATACACTGTCTAGAACCTTCTCCCCCTTCCAGAACCAAATCACCAGTGTATAAAAGATGGACCTCAGACACCATCACTTCAGTGCACTCTGCAGATCTATGGATACTCTTACAGGAAAAAGGACTGCTGTGCTGCTGAAAGGAATGCCACTCTGATGGACTGCTACTCTGAAGGGGCTGCTGCCTTGCTGTGCTGACCTGCTGCCCTCTTGCCTTGGGAAGAAGAAGAACTGGATCTGCGTGTGGATCTTGAACCCAGGACCCCAAAGTAACACAAAGGGCTAGTCTGATGGCCTCCTGATCTGAGCCTCAGGGACATAACAAGCTCCCCACAGCTCCTGTACCTGTCTTCAATGGGTTCTTGGCCTCCATGAGGTGCCTCTCAGATCCTGGGCCCTTGGTGTGACTCCTGAGCTCTTACAATCATGCTTTTAGGCTCTTTGCAACTTCAAACATGCTCGCTTTCACTGGAATCACTCCGCTTGCATGGATATCAGTGTGAGCTACCGCAAGTCTGTATCTTCACACAGCAAGCATCTCCACCCAGTGGATCGCCAATGCAAGGCTCCAGCTCACCCGTCCGTGATTCCAGGCCTGCTCCTTGGCCCACACAGACCTTAGCCAGCGATGCTCTCCTTTTTTTTTTTTTTTTTTTTACAAATTAAGCGCTGGTTCGTCCCTCATGGATGCGTTGCACAAGTAGGGTGACCACCCATCCGTAAATTTCACGGACTGTCCGTAATTTTGCCCTGCCGTCCGTTGTCCGTGATGAAAGGCTTAACGGACGGCATTTGTCCGTAATTTTAGCCTTTCACCAAATGGACAAGGGAAGGTAGAGTGAAATTAAGGGCCAATCAGTTTCCCCAGCTGGGAGTCTCCTGTGCTCTGAGGGAGGGGCAGACAGATAAGAATCAGACCTTCTTGCCAGGGGTCTCCTTCCCTAAAGACATGCAAATGTGCGCAACTGGTAAATCTGCAAATACAAAGGGGCTTGTAAACCTGCATTGACTTTGCTAAAAGGAGTCACTTGAAGTTTTCTGGTGGCAAAGATATTTCTTTTAGAGAGGTATTGTAATGGTGTTCCAAGGTGAGCTGTGGAGTGTGTGGTTTTAATGGAGTGTTATAACATTTTTTTAGTACTAGGTATAAACTGTATATTATTCAAATCTGTATTTGAGAAGCGCTTTTTTTTATTTAACCGAAATGTATTTGCGCATTTTGTAGCAGCTTTTATTATGATGTAATTGTATTTTTCACAGTTCTTTCAGCGACCTCTGTACCTCATAGTACTAACAAACATTGGCAAAGCCAACAGGTCTCGTCTACGAAAGAGTTATTGTCTTTGCTAATGTGTTTTAGCCATTTGCCATGTTATACACCAGAGTAGCTGCTGTTCAGCATGGCTTAAGGTTAGTGGCATAGTTGTGTGGAGTGGAGTAGAGTGGCATAGGAGCAGTGGCGTAGAGCCCAGTGGTGCAAAGTACAGTGCAGTGGGGTACAGTGCAGTTGTTTAGAGAGCGTTAGCGTAGAGTGCAGTGGTTTAGAGTGCAGTGGCATGGAGTGGCGTGGGACAGAGTAGAGTGCAGTGGAGTAGAGTGGCATACAATAGAGTGGCAGAGAGAGCAGTAGTGTAGAGTGGTACAGTGGCATAGATTGCAGAGTAGACTTGCGTTGCAGGGAGTGCAGTGGCGTAGTGTAGAGTGGTGCAGAGTAGAGTGGAGTGATGCAGAGTGCAGTGGCATAGAGTGCAGTGGCATAGAGTGCAGTAGTACATAGTAGATTGCTGTATAGTACAGTGGTGGAGAGTGCAACGCTGTAGAGTAGAGTGTCAGTGCAGTGATGTAGAGTGGCACAGAGTGGCGTAGAGTCAGTGGTACAGAGTAGAGGGCAGTGGAGTACAGTGCAGTTGTTTAGAGTACATTGGCGCAGAGTGCAGTGGCATAGAGTGGCATGGGGTAGAGTTACATAGAGTGCAGTGGAGTAGCAGAGACTGCAGTAATGCAGAGTGGTGCAGTGTCAGAGTGCAGAGTAGACTCATGTGGCATAGAGTGCAGTGGTGTAGAGTGGTGCAGAGAGGAGTATTGTAGAGTGGTGTAGAGTAGAGTATAGTGCCTAGTGTTCAGTGGCATAGAGTAGAGTGGTGTAGAGTGCAGAGTTGCAGAGTAGAGTGTCAGTGCAGTGGTGTAGAGTGGTACAGAGAACAGTGGCATAGAGTACAGTGGTTCAGAGTAAAGGGCAGTGGCACACAGTGCAGTTGTTTAGAGTGCACTGGTGTAGAGTGCAGTTGCATAGAGTGGCATTGGGCAGGGTAGAGTGGCATAGAGTGCAGTAGAATAGAGTTTATTGTGCAGAATGCACTAGTACAGAGCAGAGTGGTGAAGAGTACAGTGGCGACCAGTGCAGTGTGCAGGTGGGAAGGCTTAGCAAAGGTAGTGCAGGAGCATAGGGTTTCTTCGGGTCAGTGAGTTTACAGGTTCTGGCAGGGCAAGAGAAAGCTGTGCATGATAACCCCAGATGGTGATCCATGGAATGGTCAGTAGGAAACAATGAGCAGTGTATTAAGCCTTCCTTAAAAGTATTTACTGGTACACCCCATCTAATGCAGGGATGTGGGCAGAAAGCCAGCGAGCCACCCATTGGACCTGTGCAGCTGAATAATAGCATTCTAAGTCCAGAAGACCTAATCCACCCGCAGTCACAGGTAACTTTAGAGTGGAAAGAGCTACCCGATGGCACCGCAGCAACCAAATCAGATGGCCAATGGCCTGTCTGAAGAAGGAATGAAGGACGAGCAGGGGAAGGTTTGCAAAATAATGCTGTCATTGGGGTAGCACACCATCTTCGCTAGTGCCACATGGCCCACTAAAGAAAGCAGAAGAGAAGACCAAAAAGCAAACTGGGCTTGGAGGGACCACTCGCTCTGCCGAGATTTTCATCCTGGAAATCAGTGTAAGAATGGTAGATCTTAATCACTAGATATCGAAAAGGTAACTGGTTCCTAGTTCAATCTGAGATCTAATTGTATATAAGGGGGGAAACAGTGTCATATGTTTAAGAAACACTAATTACATTTTTAAATTTGTACATTTTGTTTGTAAAATTTACATCCCAAATATTTTGAAGATTCTATGTGTACTTGACACTAAAGGATAACCCAAATCTCTAGTTTGGCTTTTTCTCAATTTCAAAACCATTTAAAGACATGGACAAAGCAGGCAATTGCCTTGTACAACCTTGCAAGGGGTCTGCCCCCTGCTCATCCTTCACAAGCACTAACAGCGGACCATTGCACCAGAAGAGTTTGCCAAGGTGGATGGGTGTTGCTTGTTCGACCACTTGACAGTGCCTCTTCTGTTTCGCTCCTGTGTGCAGAGACAACTCCCCAGGTACCCAATAACTTTGAATAGTCTTGGTGGACCCATCTTGTCTTATTTTAGGAATTGTCCCACCTTGTTCTTCTCTTCTTTATTTATCCAGTTATTAGCAACAACGCTTTGAATTACTTGCTGAGGATCTCCCATTTTATCTCAATTTCATCCTCCTCTCTTATTATCTCCGATTTGTAGTCCAGGCTCCCACTTCTGAGATAAATGTAGAGTCCCAGACATACACTCTAGTGCAGTGAGACTACAAACAAGTTATGGGTGCCTCTCATCCTGACATTAGGTGTGAGACTGTCGTCCACACCATCTGCCCAGCCTTTAAAAAAAAAGTTAGGTTGAAAGTCAATGGGCGGTTGGGGTAAGCCAGATGTTTTTGTTCAAATTGTTTAAATACGCATAAGGTTAATTACCTTAATGTTTCCCATACTGTTTGCCAGGGGTTTTAAAATGTTCAGAAACATAATCAAAATGTTTCTGTTACTTTCTCTTCAAGAAAGATCGGGTAGATTTGGGTAGGGGGGATGGGCTTTCCACAGTACTGAAAGGACATTAATTTACTACTGAACAAGGACGTAATGTGACACCTGAATGTAGCATACCAGGAGGCAATCACAAAAAGACAACAGTGAATAAATAGTGCTATGTTAAAAAAGAGTAAATAAATGCACTGACATAGTGAGGCATGGCCTCTCTTGCATGTGTCTGTAAAACTGACGTTTGTTCTTGAATTTTTGTCCTGAATTTTGACCCTTTGTCCTGAATTTTTGTCCTGAATTTTGACCCTTTGTCCTGAATTTTTTACAGTCCTGTCCAGAATTTGCCTCAATCCCAGGTGGTCACCCTATGCACAAGACCTGACTTTTTGGTTATCTTAATCGTTTTATCGTAGTTCTTCGTATAACTGTTGCGGACCATTCGGGTTTTTTTAGTCAGAGATTCATGCTATTGACATTAAATGTTGCGGCTGACGCATTTCAACACGGCCTGCTCTCACTTATAACACCTTGGTTGGTTTGAAGCAACGCTATCTTCCGTTTTGACAGAGGTCAGGATGTCTTTACTAGGTTTTCAGAAGGATACTTTTGACAGCGCCGTATCTATTTAGAGGTTTAAAAGACGTATGCATGTAATCTTTTCGATTTCCCCATCTATGTCCACAATTTTATTTTCACATCTGTTTCAACAATCTGTCCTACCATCCAAACTAACTCTTCATTCTCTTTTACTGCAAAATTCAAGACATGCTTTTCGGTGTCGTTACGAAGCTGCATTTAAAATAGACTTTTTAGAAAAGCAAAAACAATTTGCAAAGAAAGCTTATAGTTAATATACTGTTGATTTAAATTCCCGAAAGGCGCGCCAGAAAATAATAAAAAAGTGAATAAAAACAATGTACTTCGGACTACGGCGAAAGGCTCTTATATAAGCAGGAATGGATTGAAGGTAGGCAGTTGAATGCAGTTAACACAAGAGAAAGTGTAGCAGATACTGTTGTGGATAGAAGGAAGTCTGTAATGAGGGGGAGGGGTTGCTAATTTAGTTAGGGAACATGGAGCCCACCCTGCCATCGTTTCAGGTAGACTGGGTAATCATGCGCTTTGCTATACACTATTTGTACTCATTACTTGGAATTTAATAGTTTGCATATTTTGTTCCTTTTTCGGCAGTTATATGATTATATTTATCAAAAATTATGTACTTTTTACATCTCCTGAGGAAGACTCCTGGTTGGTGTAACATTTACTATTAATGTAATGTTATACAGAAAAATCTCGAGATTAAAAACAATGTCTGAACTTTAACGATGCATTAAGTTTAAAGACTTATGTTCTGATCAAATGAAAAGGAAGACTTTTGAAAAACTGGCCAAACATGAACTTAAAAAAGGAACGCACAGAGCAAGATAAAACATTTCCAGAAGAAAATAAAATTGTGCTTTTGGCTGTGACCCTTGAGAAACAAGACAAGTGTAGGGGAAGTTGTGGTAATTTTAACAGAATCTTAACTGTGGCAATCTAAACATTGGGGGACTCATTTTGAAACAAAGAAAACTCTAAAGGGCTACACAACAAAAATCAATTGTCTCAGGCTAAAAGCAATTCATCAAAATATATGACTAAATATATGTGGGGTACCTGTGTGTTGGCTTGAGTTATGCCTTCCTAGGGCACCTCCTGTCAGAATTGGTCCCCTAGCCCGGGACTCTGACGTCTGACCACAAATCTACTACTTTTTCCTCATGACTGGAAGGGATACTTTTGCCACTGCATGCTCTTCCCCAGTTTGGAACTACTTCTCCATCGATTTGTGACAGTGAGCAAATTACGCCTTGGAAAAGGCCCAGGTATTTCCTGAGGGTGTAAAAGCTGTTGGCTGAGAATTTTTAATTAACTATGTAACCTGATCAGACCTGAAAACATTGCAACTTTCTAACGTGTGAAAATAATGATGTCCAGGAAAATATGAAAACTCAAATAAGAATAATAATCAATCACCATCGTAAATGTTCCATGTTGGTAAATTGACCTGTCCATAAAATGCTGTATACTTATCAACAATAATTGTGTCATTTACACTGTCTTTGTTTAAAGACTATTGATATGATGGGATAGAGTGCCGTACCCATTCTGATGGAGTTTTACAGATGTCACATACCCTAACCAGCCCCTTTATGCAGATAACTGGCTATTTCTGTTGTGTTAGGCCACATGTGAAACTAACCCCTGGGAAGTTTATCCATTTGCTATTCACTGCACGTAAAAACTACCCCCAAATGTATATATCAAGATCACTGAATGCAGTAAATACCACATGTGGTAATCACCGCATGCGATTAGTTCCTAGAGATTAGAAGTAACCAGGCCCATTGGTAAGCATTGAAAATTACCTCTGAAAACCTTCCCCATCCAAAAGAAGAGGTACATTTGATCAAACAAGAAAAAGATCAAAGTACACATCAATAATTGTCAAAACGGTACAAATATCACAAGCAAAATCCAGAAAAGATAATGCTTCATATTCCTGCTTTTAATTGCAAGGTCTGTCATTTAATATGACGATCATTCTCATAATTGAAGGACATAGCTGCATCACAAGAAGAGCAGGAATGAGTCGAGATACCCAGTCAAAAAAAATACACGCCTGTAAAAGGCGAGATATTTTGAACAGCTAAGGGTCCTGCAAAGTGTACGGTAGTCCAATGATTGGACACCTTTGAATATACTGACATAACTCAAAAGCTTGATACTCTGCAATTCTGCGCTATACCATTTGTACTTTGCCTCATTTTTGATTGCATTTTCTCTGCCCTCTCAGCAGAAACAGTCACTCCCATCGAAATGTAATTCAGAACTTAAAACCCCCACCCCCGGTGGGTCCACCTCAATTAGAAGGTATGGATCACCTTTTTCTCTACGGTCATCGCCTTTTTTCACCACAATGATCACTGTCACCCTTCAAATTACTGATTTTATTTCTAACCACAAGTACACTTTTTGTATGCAGGATTTGCTTCTCCGCCTTTTCCTACTCCTGAGGAGACTCTTTAACAATGCATTGGCCAAAAAGCACCAAAACCTAGCAAGAGATATTGGGATTACATTAACAATCACAGTTGATTCAGCCTCCCTGTGGCATCACTCAGACTCCTATGTAACGACAATAACGACGAAATTTAACTATAAGTGGTCTCCCAAATTTCCTAGTTAAAGGACTGATGTTAGACATTATTATGAGTAAACCGGAAGGATACAATGTTGTGAATTATGTTTTACTTTATATAAATCATTATAAGTATTTTACAATATCGTATGCATGAGTAGGGTTTCATACATGGTGGCAGTAAAACTTTATAAAACCAAAATAACCTGTGCAGCCACGTATATGTTGCCGGTGACGTTTTAACCCATGGAAACAAATATCTACGTCATGAACGCAGATAAACTTTTAGCAGGGGCGTAGAAACCCCCTCATGTAAGCAGTTTAAGGGGGTAGGGGGCTGCCACTGTGTGCCATGGGTTGGTGAAATGGGTCACAGTAAATATTAATCCGTTGTTTGGAGTCCTCTTCTGCCTGCAGTTCTGACACAAAGGCCCATATTTATACTTTTTTAGCACCGCATTTGTGCTGCTTGTTGACGCAAAAGCGGCACAAACTTACAAAATAGCCGCTTTTTGATGCAAAAGTGTAAGCTTGCACCGCTTTTACGTCAAAAAGCGGCGCAAATAAAGTATAAATATGGGCCGAAGTGCTCACAAATAACACTGTTAGACAATAAATGGCAGAAGGTTGGGGCAGGAGATCCGACATCCAAAAGACAGAGAGAAAAAGGATGAAATCATGAAAATACTGTCAAACACTGAAGGACAAATAGGTAAGCATGAGAAAAGTTTAAAAACAAAAAAAATAAAGTAGAAAGTCGAAAGATGATTAAATAGATGTAAGAAAGAAAGAACGGGAACAGAAGGAAAGGTAATAGGAAATAAGGAAAAAGGTGAAAGGTAGGATGGAAGGGTAAAAAGATTGATGAATGGACGTGTGACAAGATGGACTGAAGAGCAGAAGGACTGATAGGTTACAGGGGGAATGAGTAGAAGGACGAGGAATGCAAAGATGGGAAAAAGTGAAAGGATGTATAGATGAAAGTATGGATAGATGGATATGTGGACATACTGGTGGGCAAATGCATGAAAGGATGGATGTATATAATGATGGATGGATGATTAAAGGGTGAAGCTAACTCTCATAAAGAGGGTATAGTTTGATTGCCTCATGTGCTTGGTGTGAGCAGAGATATAGTTTAAGTAGGGGGAATTGTAATGTTCTGGCTGCTCCCTTGGGTTCGAGGGCTGAATATGAAATGTAAAAAAATAACTAATAATTACAATATATTTGAAATAACAGCAGGAGCATGTGGAGCCTCATTGGTTTTGCAGCTAGTAAACATGATAGTGGGTCTTATGATTTCCATTATAGCCAAAAGCAAGTTTATTACTAGTATAGCAGGAGGTCTGATAATATAGTCTGTTGTCTACTGGTGCACACAATAATTTCGCTATCGGGTCCTTTGACTACAGGATTTGAGTATGGGCGTTACCCAAGCTAGTGCTTTCTTTAACACATGCTTATCATAGAAATAATGTACCTTACCCACACCCCATTGGCCTCTTTCGTCCCAGTCATAATCCACACGAGGCAGCCCCACCCACCACAGGCCTATCACTACACAAGTGCACTTTCTAGCTCTGGGAGCATCACAGTCTTAGGCACCCCACAATCTTCACACGTCGTGTGTTTTTCTCTGTCATTAACAGGTAAGGCTATGTATCTCTTTTGCTGAGAAATGTGATTATTAAAATTACTTTGATGTTTACTTATTGCAGTGATTGAGGAGCAGTGCAAGTATTGCACCACCCACTGACACACTCCCTGTCCATGTGCGAGGTAGGGATGGGGAGCACAATGCAAGGTGGCATTGGTGGGTCGGTTCAGAAACCGCTAAGTGATTGCATGACACATGCAATGTGCGCAGGTGCGCACTAACAGCAGAAAAGGCTGCAGGTTGTTTTTTTTGCTGTTTTTTTTTTAACAACCCAGCATCACTTTCAATGAAACTTCGTTGCTAAGCAATCATTATATATATATAAAAGTTTTAAGCTTAGATGAACTTTGTGCTCCCTTGTAAACAGTGGGTTCTGGTTTGAGAAGGGGGTTGAGAAGTTCAATAAGATCAAGTCCTTGGAGGTAGATGATAACCTCCAAATTTCTATGGTAGATTTGTACAGCCTTATCAAGCAGGCGGTTGATGAGGTAGTAAATGACCCTGAAAGTTTTTCAGTCTCAGTTGGAAGGGCAGAGTCTGGTTATCCGCACGGACAATCAAGTGGTTCGGTGCTATCTGAATCTACAGGGTGAGATGAAGTGCCTACACCTGCATTGGCTAGCAACTCAAATTTATTCTTTGGTGAAACCCATTTACTATCTTTAAGGAATGTCTACATTCAAGTAGAAATGCATTTTCAGATGGACTGTTATACCTGGCAACTTTTGGAGTGATTTCCCCCGGACGTTTCGCTTTCTGACCTTCTGATTTGACTGTGTGCTGAAATTCATTTTTCCAGCCTTTAGGACTCTGTGCACTTTTTCACTGCTGACCAGTGTTAAAGTGCATGTGCTCTCTGTCTAAAAGATGGCAATATTCACTTCACAATGATTGGCATACATGATTTACTGATAAGTCCCCAGTATAGTGCACTAGTTGTGCCCAGGGCCTGTAAATCAAATGCTACTAGTGGGTCTGCAGCACTGATTGCGTCGCACACTACTGTAGCATTTCAAACATGTCTCAGGCCCCCCACTGCAGTCTGTGTGTGAAGATTAAACTGCAATTTCCGACCTGGCAAGTATACCCTCTTGCCAGGCCCAAACCTTTCTTTTATTATATGTAAGTAACTCCTAAGGTTGGCCCTAGTTAGCCCCAAGTGCAGGGTGCAGTGTATTTAAAAAGTTGGACATGCACTTTTAATTTTAACATACCCAGCTAGTGAAAAACTCTTAAATTTGTTGTTCACTATTGCAAGGGCTATCTCTCCCATAAGCTAGCATTAAGGTTGGCTTAAAACATCTTTTAAGTGTAATTTCTAAGTGGGAAAAGACAGAAATATGGAATGTGGTGTCTCTGAACTTGCAATCTAAAAATACATCTTTTGGTGAAGGTGGTTTTTAAAATACAGGTCTGAAAATGACACTTTTACAAAGTTGGCATTTTCTTACTTTAACCATTCTATGACTTAGCCTGTCTCTAAATACAGGTGTGGGTTTAGGTGACAGCTACATTTGTGCATTCCCTCCAGGCAGGCACAAACAGGAAGGGCCAGGTGTGACAGGAGATACATCTGCATTCATCGGCATACTGATAGTCGTCCTGGGTAGGGAGAGGCAGTTCACACTTACACCTAAATAGGTTGTGTGTCCTGCCCTCACACAAAGGGCTAATTACCCCCTACTCATCGTCTGGAGCCAGAGCTGGGTTGAAAGGGATTCTTCTGCACTTCAGAGAATTCTTTTGAAGTTGCCCCTACATCAAAGGCCATTTTGGGTATAAGTACTGGGCCTCTGACATCATATACTCAGAACTCTTCTGGACTGAGGGCATTCTACCAGGAAAAAGGACCGCTGTGCTGTCAGGAGGGACTGCCACTTTGCTGTATGCTCTGCTGGGTTGGCCTGCTGTCTACTACTTCTTGCCTGGGAGTGAGAGGACTGGATCTACCGCTCTACATCCTGCAATCTAAAGTTCTCCAAGATCCTGACTGAGCTTGCCTCCTGTTTATGAAGTCACAGGGTTATCAAAGAAATCACTTGCATCCTGCTACCAGCACCTGCTGTGAGTCCCGCTCTGCTAATTGGTGCCAAATTCAGTCCTGGATCGTTGGAGGTGAGTGTGGTGCTGCAACACAATAACTGATACCAACAACACTGGGACATCACTTGGAACCGATGCAGGAATGCTGCTTTGCCATTGCCTGCACGGAAGCGGGGACGCTGCTCACCGAGGGTGTGATGCAACAACCCTGACTTACAATGCAGCCTTGGCTTGGCTGAATGAGCACTCATGCATGGAAACCAGTACTCATCGCTTCTGGACATCGAAGTATCAATGACGTTGCCCAGTCAGCAAGCGGCGCATCCCCTCCTCTGGATCAACACATCGTCACTGAGTATTGACACAACAAAGGTACTGTCAATAGGTCTGCATGACTCCAGTGCCCCATTATGGTCAGACTGAACTTTTGGACTTGCCCAGGTCCAGCACGACCAGATACTCCAGTTGGAGCTATTGTCTTCTAAGCGATGTATTTTAATTTAAACTTTAAAAATTCATATCTTGACCTGTGTATGTTGCATTTTTGTCATTTTGGTCTTGTTTGACTCAGATAAATATTAGCTATTTTTCTAAATTGGTATGGAGTCTATTTGTGGTGTTTTCACTGTGTTATTATGAGTACTCAGAGCAGGCATTAAACGTATCGAAAACAATGATGCAAAGAAATCTCTTAGATCAATCAGGGAATGCCCCTTTGCATCTATTATGTCTGGCGCAGGCATAAAGTAGGGCAAAGGGTTATGAAGTGGTGCAATGCATGCATCGCACCACTTTATAATATATGGCGCTGCGTTTTTGCCCAACTAACTCCAGATTAGCATAACAAAAGTTATGCTAATGTGTTGTTAGAATGGCGCTAGGCCCTCTTAAATCTGGACCTAAGTTTCATCTAGAATAGAAGATTGTTTTGCTGGTACTTTGGAAGGATGATCATAAGCAGTATCATTCCTCACTTGATGTGAGAAGAGCTCTCTTGTGTAATTTGGAATGCACTAGTGAGTTTTGACACTCAAAGGCACTTTTTGTTTTTTTTAGGAATGTGAAACAGAGCAGAAGGTGTCTTCATCTACCTTAAGTAGGTGGATTAAGGAGGCAATTTCCCAGGCCTGCAAGTCTGTTGGGGATCTTCCACCTTCTAAGATCCAAGGTCAATCTACTAGATCTGTTTCCTCTTCATGGGCTGGGGTGGGTAGAGTTTCCATTCAAGAAATTTGCAAGGCAGCTACTGGGCCTCCTATTATACATTTGTCAAGCATTACAGAATGCATATGACGAAGGAAACATCTGATATATTTTTTTTAATGTTATTACAGATGGGCCCACAATGCTGCATCCCACACTGAGACAAGAAGCAAATATGGCAGCACGAGCCCATCAAAGGTTTTCCCATTGTCCGAAAAGGCTCCAAAGCCGTCAGAGTCTGGGTGTCTGACCTAGGCAAAGGGGTCCGAAAAAGTGACCTTTTTGGTCTAAAGTATGGGAAGCCGACATTCGCAGGGTGAGCCTCTCCTAACACCATAAGTACTGCGATAAGGAAGAGGTTAAGGAACTAATGTGTGCCCATCTACATTTTGATATAGTCTGACACCCACATCTCGATATAGTGCTATTGGTTAATTAAACATTTTAAAGGGTGAATGCATAAAAGAGCGCGAACTATCCTGCTCTTTAAATGCCTTATTAATAGCAACACCAACATTTGAACCTACTGGCCGTCGTCTTATCTTTTACATGATCTGTAAGGCACCGTGCCCACGGTACGGTCCTTTACAAAAAAACGATATACAAATGCTGATTTGTTTTCCCAACCTGGCGATATGATATAGAAGAAATCTTTAAATTCGTCCATCCATACTTCTGCCAGTCGCCTGTTGTTCTTGTTGATCACATGGCCGGTTCCTCCAGGAAAAGTATAAGGTGTCGCTTTGCGAAAAACATGGCCAACGTGGGAACACGTGACAATTTCTAAAGATCCACCACACTGCCAGATCTGTAAAAAACACAAGAGAAGTTTTAAAGAAAATACATGTGTTGTCGCTGAATGAAGTACAAACTGATACAAAATGATAAGACCGTTTATTTTTCTTTTAGCCAGTACCCAGCATATATTTTCCATATAAACTATATAAACAAATGTGTCATAGTCCTTATGAAAGCTGAGCCATGGCGAGGTGCGAGAGAACAGTCTGATTCTATGCAAAATGCCCCAGGGTCAGAACCAGCCTGCTTGGCCCAGGAAGTACAAAAGATAAGCAAGGAGCTAATATATTCGACACTCTCCAGGTTGTCCATAACGCACACCTGAGATATAAATGCAAAGAGAGTGTCTCCAAAGACAATGTTGCTATCCAGCTGAGGAAGCAGGAAAAACCCAAAAGACACAGAAACGTTCATTTGCAAATATTAAATGAAATGGCGTCCCATGTCAGATTTGATTTAAAGTTTTTCTTGGGTTCAGGGTATCGATTTCGCTGGTCTCACTCTTTTACTGTTTCTAGATCGTACTTTGTTTACAATGACTTTAAATCCAAAGCAGTTCTATATTTTATAATGAGAACATCGCGAAGCCCAAAACTAATTTTTCATAATGTTTTCGTTGTTGTGCGAGAGGACGAGAGGTGTGCGCTTACTGTGGTTTTTTCCAAGTGATTTTTTTTAAAGCGGAGTGGAGTGCAAGATAGAACCTTTAAGAATTTGATGCTGTTATATGGATGATAGAAAGTGCTTCAGTACACTTTGGCTTTATGTAGTGTTTTGTGTCGGGTGTGGATGGCGGAGACTCTTCATACAGTGCCAAGAAGCATGAGAGGCTAGAAGTGGTCGCGCATGCAGATACCTTCTATCCCTGAAATGTTGTTGGACTGAGTAGCATCGCTTTGGAAAGCAGTGCTGTTCTCCTAAAAAGGTCTGTCAGAACAAGAGAAGAAAGAATACCCAGGTCGCCTGAGCCAGCTTAGAATAGCTGAGGAAGGTCAACTGTGGTACATAACCTGAACTTGAGATGATCCTGAGAAGGACATGGCCTTTCAGGTTTCGATGGAGCCATGTATAATTTGAAAGTAACAGTTTGCACAAGTGTCTTAGCATTGGCATCTTGAAGGGTAAGTACTAGGCCCTTAAAATGTAAAGTTTTTGGCATTTGACTCTCTAAAGAAGAGAGAGTTGTGAGCCAGTTCCCAAGGAGGAGAGAAGAAGATAACTGAAGATCCACTTTTCCTCCATAGGTGGATAATTCTCCTACGAGGCTGAGCACAAAGCTGGGACCACTGAGGAACCTTTGTTGCTGCTGACCTGTGGGGAGAGGAAGACCTGCCTGTCTGTGGGAGATGAGACTGTCTACCAGTATTGACCAGCCTACAGAGAAAAGAAGGGTCAAACTGACTGCAAGGACCTGTGTGGAACAGCCACTGGACTACAACTACCCTGTTACTTGATGGCAGTCCAACAAGTTACCCTGGAAGCAACACAAAGAAAACAATGAGTGCAAAACAGGACATGTCACTTTACTTAGGAAGATGTAACATCTTCATCCCTGAAACTCCCCATTTCTGCGAGGAACCTGTATCTGCATCTCTTCTTATGGTAGGAGTCTTGATGAAATACCAACTCTATCCCGTAGTCTTCCCCACTATCGCGTTAGGTACAAGAGGTTGATTCAAGAACTGTTCGAGATGTTGTTTAAGGCTAGGCAGTTCCAGTTGATTTCAACTCACAGACAGTAACCTGAGTAGTTTCCAGTTTACTCCTATTCACCCCGGTGTCTGCTGTGGGACCACTGTCCAGACACCAGAAACTTATGACCATGACTAATGGATTTCAAGATAGAGGTCACCCTACCTCTCTTACATCTAATGGACATCAAGGGTAAACAGGCATCCTTGCAAGTCTCAGTCTCTAATTTCTCAGCCTGGGGGTTTCTGCACACATGCAGTCCATTAATTGTGCCCATGCCCCAGGGACTGGTGACACCCCTTCACAAGAAATCACCAGAACACCCACAATCGGCAGTTCTGTTTGCCAAATAAAGAGTGGGTTCTTGTTATCTGGAAGGAAGGCTCCTCTGGGTTAGTTTTGTAACATCGGAAGAGCTGCATCAAAATATTCGTGAGCACAGAGTAAAGCCTCAGTGAAAGTAAATCACTGCAACTGAAACACCAGCACAATTACTTTAGCCTTTGAAGAGTATTTCTGTAGTTCTTTCTAGGAATGCTTTCTCTCGCTAAAGTAACTGTCATTAATTTGGCTGGGTTAGGTCTGTAAGGTCTTCTGGTAACAAAAACGGTTTCTCTGTAGTATAAGAAGGTTGGCAGGGACCAATGTTAATGTAATTTCTATCATTTTGAGCCTGCAAACCAGAATAACATTTGTGGTGAGTAGTCTGTCCCAAAAGGTGCTAGGCACTTGCAGTTTTAGTTGTTTATTTTAATTGTATGTGTTCTATATTATTTCTGTGAAAACTGTGCATATTTACTAGCCCCCTTCTACACTGCAAATGGCAGCACAAATAGGGTAATGTGGCATCTCTTTTTGATATATTGTAGATCTTTAGCTCCACAAAAATTAGACCGGTTTACCTTTATCGAGAATAAATAACCTGACTTGGTGCTCCTGATAGAGACCTGGCTTCACCAAAGTTAAGCTATAATATTGCTAGATGTGACTGCCAGGGAAAAAATGGTAAGGGCATTGCTGTAGCTTACAATAGTGCTAACTGTTGTGCAATTTCGTTGTTTCAGCTACCATATTGCGAAAGTGTATTATTTCCATTAGATTTTGGATCCCTTTCTACTTTTGGGAGCTTTTCTTTATAGGCCCTCTGGCCACTCTACACAGTTTCTATAAGTTTTACCAGAGGTAATAGCCATTCAGGGGCGTACAGGTGCTCATTTTACACTCCTGGGTGACTTAGGCATCATTTTTGATGATATTCATTGCAATGAAGCAACTAACTTACTACACCATTTGGTTGCAATTCAACTTGCGCAATTGGTCAATTGGCCTACATATAAGAAACTTAATCTCCTTGACCCAGTGCTCCCCAGATTACATTGTATGATAGTTATACCCCTTTTCCGGTGATGTGGTCTTGCCACGTTGTTGTCTGAATTCTATTACAAGCCCAAAACATGCTTAGCTCTCCAGCTAAGGGTTCAAGTACAGAACAATGGTGGTCAAGATTAGATTCTACAGAATTTAAGCATCTGCTTTTGAGTTCCAAACCAGAGGTGACTGGTAACATTTTAAATGCAGATCAGAGTCTTTGAGATAGGATTACCACGTCATCAGATTAAACTGTGCCATTAAGGAAACGTACAAGCACCAGGTCCAAGGAGATGGCACCTTGGTTAAATTCTCAGTTGCAAGAGTTAAACAAAAACTACAAAATACTAGAAAGAAAGTGGAAAAAGACATATGATGAATCTAGTAATAGACACTATATGAAAGCAATGGAGAATTACCACTACTCTGTAAGAAGAACTCAAGTTGTGTCCTTTGCTCAGAAAATTGTTAATGCTGCCAAAGAAGTATTTACACCAATTGAGCCAATGACTGATCCAGCTGGGAAGAATCCGGTAGTGATGCTATTGGCTGTCTAATGCAATCATTTAGCCAATTTATTTTTAAAGAAAATATCAGATATTTTCACATCCTTCCTTCTCCAGGGAACAGTTTCTGCTTTAGATGTAATATGTATTCAATATGAAGCTTCTAATTAAAATATTTCAGTCTTTTTGCCTTTCTCCTTTCTTCTTTAGGAGAGAAAAAACAATGGTGCCCTAGTGAATACAGTAAAATTTGGTTCTCCACTGCACCCAGAACATTTAAAAACAAACAGCAGATATTATCTATCCTATTCTAGATGAGATTTTGAATCAGTCCCTTATGAGTGGTGTGGTACCTAAAGTCGGGACCAAAGCAGTGCTTATATTTCTGTTGAAAAAAACCTTCCTTAGATCCTCCACAACTGGAAAATTATAGACCAATTTCCCTACTTCCTGTTTTGAGGAAGATTGAAGAGAAACATGTTAACCAACAATTGTCTGAATTTTTGGAGAAGAATGATCTTCTCTCTTCTCAAACAGGCTTCTGGCCAGGCCACAATACTGAATCAGCCCCCTTCCCAGAGGTCAATAACCTCAAAATGACTTTGGATCTAGGGTGTACAGCAGCTTTGATCTTGGTATATATCAGTGCTACTTTTCACACAGTATCTCACACAATGTTGCATGAGAGGTTACATGTTTTGTGGGTGAACTCAGAAAGCCCGGAAATGGCTTGCATCCTTCTGCTTTTAGATTTATGATAAATCTTCCTATCCAGACTCCTTGTCTCTTATGTGTGGAGTACCTGAAGGATCTTCATTAAGCCCAACACTGTTCAACATTTATGTTCCTCAGCTAGTTGATATTGTTCAGTCATTCCGTCTTCCATTGGTCTCTCATTCAGATCACATAAAGTTGGTCATCCTTTTGGCCGCAGAACAGCAAATATTAGACCTGCCACCTGTTTTGCTGAAGTTGTTTCTGTTGTCTTAGGACTCTGTGCATGTTACCATTTCTAACCAGGGCTAAAGTGCTTGTACTCACTTCATAAAACATGGTAAAATCGGCTTACACCTGATTGGCACAGTTAATTTACTTATATGTCCCTAGTGAAGTGATATATCATATGCCCAGGGCTTGTAAATTACAGTTCAACTAGTTGGCCTGCAACACATATTGGGCCACCTTCCTAAGTAGCCCCTTAAACAATGTCTCCGGCCTCCCAATGCAGCCTCTAATCAGTTTTAAATGGTCAGTTCTACTTGGCAATATAAACCCCTTGATTAGCCTAAAACTCCCTTTTTATTACATTTAAGTCACCTCGAAAGTAGGCCTTAAACAGCCAATTGGGCAGGGTGCATTCTATTCAAAAGGTTGGGCATATCCTGGTAGTGAAAGACTCATACATTTGTTTGTCACTGCTGTGAGGCCTACCACTTCGATAGGATAGCAATGGGTCACCTTATTACATTTATTAAGTGGTAACATTAGTTTGGGAGTAGGAGCAGATTTCATGTTTGGTGTCTAAAGAACTGTAATTTAAAATCCTCTTTAATGGTGAAATTGGATTTTAAGTCACAGTTCTGAAAATGACACTTTAGAAAGCTGGCATTTACTTATCCAAACCATTTGGTGCCTGCAGCCTATTCCTGGGACACATGGCTAAGTGTGAGTGGAAGTTGGCCTTTGCACATATGCACATTTCCCCCAAACAGCCACACATTAAGAAGATTGTTAACAGAATGGGACATCTTAGCAAGATGAGGAACAGACACATTTAGCCCCATTTACATTTCAAAGAAGAAGGCCTCAACACACACACAAAGAACTTCACTCTAGCCTTTTTTGACCTCAGACTCAGTGGAGCCAGGGAAGGGAGACAAGGCATTTTTGACATTGCTTTAGGGGGAACCTCCGGAAGTTTCTTCCACTTCAAAGCTGGAAATGAGCATAAAACTAGGGCCCTCAGACCCACTCTTAAGTTCACTTACGGACCTGCAGAGGACTCTCAGATGGTTGTCTTGCTGAATGTGGGCTTCTGTGTACTTAAGATGACTGTCTTGCTCACCCAAGATGACTGCTGTGCTGTCTGAATCAAAACAGGGAAGAATGACAGGTAGGGACAAATTCAATCCTAAATTGTAAGAACAGTCTTTAATTCTGTTACTTCTGGGTTTATTTCTTTCTCATATTTATTTCAAAGTTTTTTTAATGTAGCAAAAAGGATCTATGGTAAACAAAAATAAGATTTAGTACAAATCACATAAATAAGTATAAACAAAAATGTTACTCACAATAGATACATAATCGACCACATATAAGATTTAACAATAAAAACCATCCTAAGATGGTGCCCTGCGCATTTAAATAGTGGTCACTATAGTGTCACTCCACATGTGATCCACTGCTCTTTGCTCAGGTACTGGGCTTTTCGTACACTTGACTATCAACGTGTTGTGTATTTCTTTCACACAAGCGTGATATCGTGCATCCCAAATCTTTACAATCTAGTCCATTATTTGACAAGCCCAATACACCTGCAATACAATGAAGTCAACGCGTTTCGGCCTACTGACTTAGGGCCTCATCAGGACTGGAAAAGGGCAAAAGTGGTTCTTAGTTGTAGGAAAAAACCGGAGGAAAAACATCCTGTATATCCTCGTCGAGAAATTAAAGCGGTGAACCAAGTTGCTCATATTTGTTAATTCGAAGTCAAACGTTACGACTCGTCTCGGCACCTTAGCGGGGGAATAAAACGTCTTATTGAGTCCAGCGCGTTTCAATGTTGCTGACACTGCAGCGAGACTCGTTCAGAGCGCGTCTTCCGTATACGCGTTGTTGCTAAGAGACGTCGCTTAGCAACAACGCGTATACGGAAGACGCGCTCTGAACAAGTCTCTCTGCAGTGTCAGCAACATTGGAACCCCGCTAAGGTGCCGAGACGAGTCGTAACGTTTGACTTCGAATTCACAAATATAAGCAACTTGGTTCACCCCTTTAATTTCTCAATGAGGATATACAGGATGTGTTTCCTCCATTTTTTTCCTGCAACTAAGAACCACTTTTGCCCTTTTCCAGTCCTGATGAGGCCCTAAGTCAGTAGGCCGAAACGCGTTGACTTCATTGTATTGCAGGTGTATTGGGCTTGTCAAATAATGGACTAGATTGTAAAGATTTGGGATGCACGATATCACGCTTGTGTGAAAGAAATACACAACACGTTGATAGTCAAGTGTACGAAAAGCCCAGTAACTGAGCAAAGAGCAGTGGATCACATGTGGAGTGACACTATAGTGACCACTATTTAAATGCGCAGGGCACCATCTTAGGATGGTTTTTATTGTTAAATCTTATATGTGGTCGATTATGTATGTATTGTGAGTAACATTTTTGTTCATACTTATTTATGTGATTTGTACTAAATCTTATTTTTGTTTACCATAGATCCTTTTTGCTACATTAAAAAATCTTTGAAATAAATATGAGAAATAAATAAACCCAGAAGTAACAGAATTAAAGACTGTTCTTACAACTTAGGATTGAATTTGTCCCTACCTGTCATTCTTCCCTGTTTTGATTGTGTATTTACCCTAGGCAGGTTAGGGTTATAGGGTTTCCCCTGATCTTGCGCAGATGTGCTGTCTGAAGCCTGTCTTGTACCCACAGAGAACTGTCCTGCTGCTTGAAACATGCTTTTCTGCTTGGAAGCAGGACTACCAGAGTGACTGCAAAGGGTAGTTGGCTTATCTCCTGATCAAAGCCTCAGGAACATAAAGGGCACCAACCATTTTAAACCTGCACCTGGACCAGGCCTGAGCAAGTCCTCCTTGCCCTCCAACTTAAAAAAATGTATTTGAAAAAGTTCTCTCAATATCCTGAGGAGACTGAGACCTACCTACTAGCTGATTCACACAAGGTGCATCACTGGTCAGCCTGAGTTTGGATTAGCTTCCACTATGTTCTTCTCTCCAGTAGTTAATCCTGCTCAGCAGCTCCTCTCTGTAAGGGTATCTGGCCTCCTGTAGCCCTCATTAGACCAGCCTGAAGCTTAATCCCACTGAAGATTTTCCACTTCCATAAAAGAGACTATGCCCTCATTACAACATTGGCGGTAAAAGCCACTTACCACTGTGCAGAAGACCGCCAACACACCGCCATGCCCGTGGAAATCCGCCACAGCCATTATGACCCACAGCACGGAATCCGCCAATATTCAGACACCCACACAAGTCCGCCACACCAAAGGTCAGTGATAAACTGGCGAAAACAAAACCTCCACCGTCATGCCAACAGAAATATGCCCACACTATCACGACACACGAATCCACGCGGCGGTCTTTCAACCGCGGTATTCCATTGGCGGTACACACCGCCGCGCTCAAAATACACACACACATACAAAACACAACCACATTGGACAATTCGAAATACACACACCTGATACACATACACATACACACACCACTCCCATACACCCAATACAATATAAAACACACACCCATATCACCCACAAACCGCTATGACTACAAATGAGAAAGAAGCACAGAGAGAGACACCACCATCAACAATACTAGCATCCACAGGCACACAACACCATCACCCACATAACTTCCACGCATCTTACACAACACCCCACTACATATCAGCACACTTATCACCACACACACCACCCAACACATCACCCACACCACCCCATGGCACGGCAAAGACACCCCAGGTTCTCGGAGGATGAGCTCAGGGTCATGATGGAGGAAATCGTCTGGGTAGAGCCACAGCTATTCGCATCACAGGTGCAGCACACCTCCACTGCAAGGAAGATGGAGCTATGGCGATGAATAGTGGACAGAGTAAACGTAGTGGGACAGCACCCAAGAAATCGGGATGACATCAGGAAGAGGTGGAACGACCTACGGGGGAAGGTGCATTCTGTGGTCTCAAGACACCACCTTGCGGTTCAGTGGACAGGCGGCGGACCCCCACCTCCTCCCCCACAACTAACAACATGGGAGGAGAGGGCTTGGCGATTCTGCATCCTGAGGGCCTCACAGGACTAGTTGGTGTCTGGTAAGTCAAATCTTAACTATTAAATCACCCACCCTAACTGCATGCCATCACATACCCTCACCCCCATCACTACAACTCCTCACAAATGTCCCAACATCACAAACCACACATCCCAACACCAAGCCCTGCATGCAACACCAAAGCATGGAAACCCATCACCAAAGCATGCCCACTGCACAAACCCATACACCCCCCTAAACCATCATCACACAAGGTCCCACACAGGAATGCAAGCACTGGGGTACACGGTCACCCACCCATTGCACACCATGGCACACACAGATGTAATGAACATCCTTTTATACCACTGCAGGACCCCTACCCAACGTCACTGGACAGGAGGGTCCACACATGTCCACACCACCAATAGAAGAGGCCCACAGTGATGACAGCACCTCTGTCCAACTGGATCTAGATGACCAGCCCGGCCCATCGGGGACCTCGGGACAGTCGGTTCCCATCACACAGTCACAGGCCACTACAGAGCTTCCCCCCTCTGGAAACAGCAGCACAGCACCCACCCAGCGGGCCCATACCTCTGTCCTCAGGACACGTCAATCAGCAGTGTGTCCACCACTACAGGGAACCCAGGCTATCCCACCACGCCAACAACAACAGGGACCTGGGGGCAGTGGCAGTGGGCACACGGTCCAGGGGACGGAGGCCCAGTAACACAGGGGAACTGGGAGGGCTGTTGTGCGACAGGGGGAGGACAGGCCAAGGGAACCCACTCTCCACAAGGCCCTCTCCAACATCATGGGAGCCTACCACCACTCCCAGGAGACGATGGCAACGGTACTGGCTAAGTTTCAGGAGACCCAGTGCCTGCAGGAGGAACAGTATTTGGGCTTCAGGGAGGAACTCAGAGCCATCAATTCCACCCTGGGCACCATCGTAGGGGTGCTGAAGGAAGTACTCAACACCAGGAGGGACACTTTGACACAACAAGGGGCCCCTGACACTAGCCTGGATGATGAACTGCCCACCACCTCCGCCGGCGCTAGTGGACAGGAGGCACCGCCACAGGACCACCACACCAGCACCCCACCCCCTGCAGAGGGAGAACCACCCCGCAAACAGTCCCTGAGATCCAGGACAAAGACAGAGAACAATGCCAAGACCCCCGCCAAGAAATGAGACCACCTTGAATGTCATCCTTCTGTCCCACTTTGTCACCCTGTCCATCCTTAAACTGCCCCAGCTCCACTTCCTATGCCCATTTGGGCGATGCACCTGTGAGACTAATAGACTGGACTCTGCCATGGACATTCCTCCACCATCACCCCTCACCATTTTGCAACCCCCTCCAATATTGATCACTAAAATAAACTCCCTTGAAGCACAAAACAATCTGGAGTCAGTCTGTTATTTCGGAATAGTGTATTAGCAATTACTGTGGCAAAAAGCTCTTTCAATTGTAATGTCAACATATCTATGTCACACAGCTCTAGTCCATGAGGAATCAAAGCAGATGTCACACAGTGGGACCCACATCTGTGAAATCATAAGGGAAAGTGACAACTCAGTGACCATACACTGGGTGAAAACGACAGACAGTAGAGAGGTAGTAGTGTTAAAGTACATGTAGTAGGCAGGTTTTGTATTCTTACCTGTGTCTCACTGGAAATATTGCAGGATCACTGAGTCCCTGTTGTCCATGTCTTCTTCTTCTGCTTCTTCGTCTTCACTGTCCACAGGCTCCACAGCTGCAACAACACCGCCATCTGGACCATCCTCCTGCAGAAAGGGCACCTGTCGTCGCAAAGCTAAGTTGTGAAGCATACAGCAGGCCACGATGATCTGGCACACCTTCTTTGGTGAGTAGAAAAGGGATCCACCTGTCATATGGAGGCACCTGAACCTGGCCTTCAGGAGGCCGAAGGTCCGCTCGATTATCCGCCGTGTTCGCCCATGGGCCTCATGGTAGCGTTCCTCTGCCCATGTCCTGGGATTCCTCACTGGGGTCAGTAGCCATGACAGGTTGGGGTAACCAGAGTTACCTGCAAATGGCGTGGGACAACAGTTAGACACACACTAACCTGTAGGGATAACCCCAGACCCAGACAACCATTCCCACTGTCTTGCTTCCAGGTGCTCACCTAATAGCCACACACGGTGCCTCTGGAGTTGACCCATCACATAAGGGATGCTGCTATTCCGCAGGATGTAGGCGTCATGCACTGAGCCAGGGAACTTGGCATTAACATGGGAGATGTACTGGTCTGCCAAACATACCATCTGTACATTCATCGAATTATAACTCTTCCGGTTTCTGTTCACCTGTTCAATCCTGCGGGGGGGACCAAAGCCACATGTGTCCCATCAATGGCACCTATGATGTTGGGGATATGTCCCAGGGCATAGCAAATCACCTTTCAATGTAGGCAAATCCTCAACCTAAGGGAAAACGATGTAGCTCCGCATGTGTTTCAGCAGGGCAGACAACACTCTGGACAACATGTTGGAAAACATAGGCTGGGACATCCCTGATGCAATGGCCACAGTTGTTTGAAATGACCCACTTGCAAGGAAATGGAGCACTGACAGCACCTGCACTTGAGGGCGGATTCCTGTGGGATGGCGGATAGCTGACATCAGGTCTGGCTCCAGCTGGGTACACAGTTCCTGGATTGTGGCACGGTCAAGCCTGTATGTGATGATCACATGTCTTTCCTCCATTGTCGACAGGTCCACCAGCGGTCAGTACACCGAAGGATGCCGCCATCTCCTCACATGTCCCAGTGGACGGTGCCTATGAAGGACAACAGTGAGCACACAGTCAACCAACTCAGAGGTACGTACCCACAGCTTATACAGAACACGAATCATAATCCAAAAAGTGGCCTGTATGTGTGTTGAGTCTAGGCCTAGGTATGAGTGACGCAGTTAAAAATGAAGTCATGTGGGCCCCTGAAATGGCGGCTGCCTGACCTCTAAAGTGGGACAATGGGATGTGAGTCATATGGCAAGGGTAGGGATGGGGGCCAATGACTGTGACTGTGCAGTTGTTAATAAGTTTCTCTTCCCCCAGTACAATTCATGTAGGTCAGCTCCCACCAGAAAAAAGATATTTGGCGTGCCATCGCCAAGGACGTCCGGACCATGGGGGTCTACCACAGACGGAGCACCCACTGCCGGAAAAGATGGGAGGACATTCGCCGCTGGAGCAAGAAGACGGCGGAGGCTCAGCTTGGGATGGCCTCCCAACGTGGGAGGGGTGCCCGTCACACCATGACCCCCCTGATGTTCAGGATCCTGGCGGTGGCGTACCCAGAGTTGGATGGGCGCTTCAGGGTATCACAGCAGCCACAAGGGGGTGAGTACCCAGAGTTGGATGGGCGCTTCAGGGCATCACAGCAGCCACAAGGGGGTGAGTACACTTTCATCCTGCTGATTTTGCGTGCAGTGGAGGGGTCTGGGTAGGGGAGGTGGGCTGTGGGTTTCCCTAGGCCAGGGCGAGTTTAGTAGGCAAGGTCCCTCCGTAAGGCAGGCCATGTGGCACCCCACCCCACCTCTGTAGAATGCCAAGTATACCTAGTCATGTCCCTGTGTCATCCATGTGTGCAGATGTCGTGCATAGCCTAGTAGGCCATTTCCCAGGGATTAAACAGTGGAGCCCAAGAGCACCGCGTAGTGCAGGGGGCTTCTGTGTCTGTCGTGTCCGCCAACAGTAGCGGTAATGCATGCACTCAACATGTCTTTCTTCAGTCGTCGTCTCCCTGTCCTTGTGTGCATTAGCATCATCAGGCGGAGGAGCAGTGGCACCGGAGCACGAGGGGGCTGCATCCCACATGGCCATGGAGGGCGACACTATGGACTCGGACTTCACCAGTGGGACGGAGGGCGAGGGGAGCTCCACGGCGGGGACAGGAGCTGACACCAGCGACAGGGACTCGTCCTCTGATGGGAGCTCCCTTGTGGTGGCGGCAACATCTGTGCCCCCCCCCATCTACAGGTACAGCCGCCACCCCCCTATAAGCACCGCCCACCCAGCAGCCCCTCAGCCTTTGCCCCGTGCCCGCTCACCCGGGAGGGTGGGCATCACCTTCGCCCCAGGCACCTCAGGCCCTGCCCCAGTCACCCCTGCTACCCTCAGTGAGGAGGCCATTGACCTCCTCAGGTCCCTCACTGTTGGGCAGTCTATCATTTTGAATGCCATCCAGGGTGTAGAAAGGCAGTTGCAACAAACAAATGCATTCCTGGAGGGCATTCATTCTGGTCAGGCGGCCCTTCAGCGAGCTTTTCAGACTCTGGCCTCAACACTGATGGCAGCCATTGTCCCTGTCTCTAGCCTCCCCCCTCCAACTTCCTCCACCCAGACCCAATCCCCTGTACCCCAGCCTATCACAAGCACACCATCAGACCAGCATGCACACACGTCAACACACAAGGGAAGCTCAGGCAAACATAAGCACCACACATCCCACAGGCACTCACGCAAGCATCACACACATGCAGACACACCAACATCCACTGCCTCCACTGTATCCCCCTCCTCCTCGTCTCCCTCCTCCCTCCCAGTCTCGTCTACACTCACACCTGCATGCACTACATCTACAGCCACTACTGCCATCACCAGCACACCCACCACCACACCCCACTCATGTGCAGTCACCACCCCCATTACCATTCACACGTCCCCTGTGTCCTCTTCCAGTGTGTCTGTGACGCCACCTCCCAAGATAAACAAACGCAGGCACACACTCACCCAACAGCCATCCACCTCACGATAGCCTCCAGCCCATGCACCTTCACCCAAAGTCAGCTAACAAACACCTCCTACAACCACAACCTCTTCCTCCACTCCCAAACCCCCTACAGCTACCCGTCCCAGTGTCTCCAAAAAACTTTTCCTGTCCAACCTTGACCTCTTTCCCACACCTCCCCCACCCCATCCGTCTCTTAGGTCCCGAAGTAGCACCTCAGCCACAACATCTCCGGGACCAGTGGTGCCTGTAGTCACCGGAATCTGGAGTGCACCGGCCACCAGGGCAGCCAGTGTGGCACAGAGCCACAGCACGGACAGTCCCCCACCTGTCAGGCATCAAAAGTTGGCCAGTGTCCGGCGGGAGAGGGGGAAGACTCCAGCCACCAAAGCTGCTCCCAGGGGTCCCGGTGGGAGTGTGGAGTCAGCTGCGGCACCTTCCAAGGTGGGAAAGGGCCACAAGAAACCAGGAAAGTCTGGGAAGAGCAGCTCGGCGGAGGAGACAGCCATCATCCCCGCTGCGGGAGGCCACCGCCATCATCCCCGCTGGCCAGGAGGCCACAGCCATCATCCCCGCTGCCTAGGAGGCCACCGCCATCATCCCCGCTGGCCAGGAGGCCACCGCCATCATCCCCGCTGGCCAGGAGGCCACAGCCATCATCCCCGCTGGGACAGAGGGGACCGCCAGCACAAGCCCCGCTGGGACAGAGAGGACCGCCAACACAAGCCCCGCTGGGACAGAGAGGACCGCCAGCACAAGCCCCGCTGGGACAGAGAGGATCGCCAGCAGCTGAGTCACTGCAAAGGAGCCCGCTGCCTTAAGCACCGCTGAACAGGGCACCGCCGCTCCAAGCACCGCTGAACAGGGCACCGCTGCTCCAAGCACCGCTGAACAGGGCTCCGCCACTCCAAGCACCGCTGAACAGGGCACCGCCGCTCCAAGCAGCGCTGAACAGGGCACCGCCACTCCAAGCACCGCTGAACAGGGCCCGCCGCTCCAAGCACCGCTGAACAGGGCACTGCCGCTCCCAGCACTGCTGAACAGGGCACCGCCGCTCCAAGCACCGCTGGCCCATGAGCGCCAAGGGCACTGATGCTACTGAGTCAGTCACAAGCAGGATGAAGCACTCTGGGCACAAAGCCCCCTCCAGAACCAGTGGAGAGGTACATCCACTACCTCTGTCCTTAGCAGGATGAAGCACTCTGGGCACAAGGCCCCCTCCAGAACCAGTGGAGAGGTACATCCACTACCTCTGCCCTTAGCAGGATGAAGCACTCTGGGCACAAGGCCCCCTCCAGAACCAGTGGAGGGATACATCCACTACCTCTGCCCTTAGCAGGATGAAGCACTCTGGGCACAAGGCCCCCTCCAGAACCAGTGGAGGGATACATCCACTACCTCTGCCCTTAGCAGGATGAAGCACTCTGGGCACAAGGCCCCCTCCAGAACCAGTGGAGAGATACATCCACTACCTCTGCCCTTAGCAGGATGAAGCACTCTGGGCACAAGGCCCCCTCCAGAACCAGTGGAGAGATACATCCACTACCTCTGTCCTTAGCAGGATGAAGCACTCTGGGCACAAGGCCCCCTCCAGAACCAGTGGAGAGATACATCCACTACCTCTGTCCTTAGCAGGATGAATCACTCTGGGCAGAAGGCCCCCTCCAGAACCAGTGGAGAGATACATCCACTTGAGAGACTGTGGCTTTGCACTCCCCAGGATGGAACAGTGGGCAACCCACCCACTGTAGAGACTTGTGAGACTGTGCACTCCCCAGGATGGAACAGTGGGCAACCCACCCACTGTAGAGACTTGAGAGACTGTGGCTTTGCACTCCCCAGGATTGAACAGTGGGCAACCCACCCACTGTAGAGACTTGTGGGACTGGGGCTTTGCACTCCCCAGGATTGAACAGTGGGCAACCCACCCACTGTAGAGACTTGTGAGACTGTGGCTTTGCACTCCACAGGATGGAACAGTGGGCAATCCACCCACTGTAGAGACTTGTGAGACTGTGGCTTTGCACTCCCCAGGATATGGCAGCGGGCAACCCACCCACTGTAGTGACTTGAGAGACTGTGGGTTAGCACTTCCCAGGATTGAACAGTGGGCATGTGGCCCTCTTGTGGATTTGGCGTTGTGCACTCAACTGGCTGAGGTGCCCCCCCCTTTCCCTCCCCCTGAGGTGCCTGTTTTCTTGCTCTCTGATGCCCCTGCAGTGTTCTCTCCATCATGGTCGGGGATCTTGTGTGGGCCTCGCCCATACCGTGTGGGACCAGTGTTCCATGGACTTCATTGGAGCACTACCTGGACTACTAAGCTTGGTGTATATTTTGTTTATGGTGTATATATATATTTTTGCGTACTTGATTTTAATATATTACAATGGTTACACTCATTTCCTTTTGTCTTTGCATTCTTCTGGGGGGTTTAGGGGGTGTAACTATAATGTATAAATATGAATTAGTGTGTGTGTTGTAATGGGTGAGGGTGGGGGTGTTGCATGTGTGTGTCCCTGTTTTTTCCCTCCCCCTCCCCTGTGTCGTAGGTGCAGTACTCACCGTGGTTTTCGCCGCCGGAGTTCGTGCTCCTGGTAGAGGAGCAAGAAGATGAGGGCTGGCAGGATGTGCAGCTTTGGTTCCATGGCGTCTGGATTCCTCGTGGGGTGTGTGGAGGTGAGTGCTTTTCCTTCGAAGTCCGGTTTCCGCCGTGTTTTTATCCACGGTGAATCCACCCCGGAAAAGGTGGCGGATTGGTAGGTTGTGATACTGTGGGTGGTACTTTTTCTTCTGCCTGTCTGTTGGCGGTGACCACCAAGCTGTTTGTCTGTACCGCCGTGGCGGTCGGAGTGTTAAAGTGGCTGTCTTTGTTGGCGGTTTCCGCCACGGTCGTAATTCCAATTTTTTTACCGCCGGCCTGTTGGCGGTCTTACCGCAGCTTTAACACCGACCGCCAGGGTTATAATGACCACCTAAGTGCCTGATTTAGGTCTTGGCACAGGAAAATACTGTCCACTGAATTACGATCCCATTATCTCCTATGGGGAAATATCCGTCATGTTTGTGATGGAGTATTCCCTTCAGCAAGATCTAAATCAGGCCCTTAGTCTGGACATAGTAATCTTCACCACAACTTCATCCAGCATCTCCCCAGTAATGATATCCCCCCTCGGACATCACCAACTGCCTTGCCCCGCTTAACGTTACCTTCTCAGATACTTTTATATTAAATTTCTTCTACGTCTGAAGGTAAGCGGAGACTGGGACCAATCCAATTTGTGTATCTGAACTGTGCTTCATCCTGGTTGGCAATCATTTTCGTCTTTGCCGTGGTCTGGCACCTGTAGATATTTTGGCGCTACTCCTGCAGAGTACTTTAATAGCATCATGTAGAATGACGTTATTGTCCCCTACCCTGCGCCATGGTGCACCGTATTTTAAATATGGCGCACACATGGTGGCAGTAGAGTGCGCTAAGGGGCGCAGGGAAAGTGTCGCTTCACTCGGTGAAGCACCATTTTCCATAAATCTGCCCCTAGATTTTAGTAAATTATAACTTTGGCTCTACTGATTGGCATTTTGTCATGCAATGCTTAAATACTATACTCATTGCTTCTAAGTTAAGCCTAACTGCTTTTGTGCCAAGCTACCTGAGGCTTAAGCACAGGTTAATTTAGTGACTTTTGTAGTACACCTTGAGAAGGACTGTGGCTGTCATTTGAGAAGGCTCATACCCTCTTCAATCAACTAACCAATTTTTCACAGCAGTCAAAAGAAGTTAATTTAAAATCTTTTCATACAGCAGTAGCCAAATGGGTGGCTAATTGCTGTTTAAAACAGACCGCCACATTACGACCGCAATGGTAGCGCCGCAGTCGGACCACCAGCACCGCCTCGACAGTGTGGCGGTGCTGGCGATCCTAATCCAACTCCCTTCTCTGCCCTAATACGACTCTCTTCACCACCATGAAACAGCTAGCGGAGATGGAGCGCAGGGAGCCCCAGGGGGACGTCTGCACTGCCCATGCACTTGGCAAGACGATTTTCACCGCACAGGGGGTTCTTCTTGCAGGAATGAAGTCTTTTTGGTCCTGAGACTTCAGGGAACAGGATGCAAGCTCTATCCAAGCCCTTGGAGAGCACTTCTTCAGCACAGCCAGAGAGCAGCAAGGCAGCAGGGTAACAGCAAGGCAGCAGCCCCTCTCATAAAAGCAGTCAGGTGAGTCCTTTGGGCAGCCAGGCAGATCTTCTTGGCAGGTTGCAGGTTCTGGTTCAGGTTCTTCTCCAGGAAGAATCTGTGACAAGAGTGTCTTGTCAAGAAGTGTCTTTGTTGGTAGGGTCATAGACCCTGCTTAAATACCCAAATGTGCCTTTGAATTGGGGGGGTGGCGGGCTTCAAAGAGTGGCTTAGAAGTGCACAAGGTCCACTTCCAATTCCATCCTGTCTGCCAGGGTCCCAGAAGGGGGTGTGGCAGTCCTTTGTGTGAGGGCAGGCTACTGTCCTTTGACATGTAAGTGTCAGGCCCTCCACCCTCCCAGCCCAGGAAGACCCATTCACTATGCAAATGTATATAAGTGTGACTGAGCATCCTGTGTTTGGGGTTGTCTGAGTGAATGCACAAGGAATCTGTCAACTAAACCTAGCCAGACGTGGATTGAATGGCACAGAAGGATTTAAGTGTAGAGCAATACTCACTTTCTAAAAGTAGCATTTCTAAAATAGTAATATAAAATCCATCTTCACGATTAAGCAGGATGTTGTATCACCATTCTGGCCATACTAAATATGACCTGGCTACTCCTTTCAGATCAGGATCTACCACTCAAACAGTATATGAGGGTAGCCCTAATGCTATCCTATGAAAGGAGCAGGCCTCACAGCAGTGTAAACATGAATTTAGGAGTTTTGCACTACCAGGACATATAGAACACAAATGTTCATGTCCTGCCTTTTACCTACATAGCACTCTGCCCTATGGGCTACCTAGGGCCTACCTTAGGGGTGACTTATATGTAGAAAAAGGGGAGTTCAAGGCTTGGCAAGTACTTTTAAATGCCAAGTCGAAGTGGCAGTGAAACTGCACACACAGGCACTGCAGAGGCAGGCTTGAGACATGGTTAGGGGGCTACTTATGTGGGTGGCACAACCAGTGCTGCAGCCCACTAGTAGCATTTAATTTAGAGGCCCTGGGCACATGTAGTGCACTTGACTAGGGACTTACCAGTAAATTAAATAAGCCAATTGGGTATGAGCCAATGTCACCATGTTTTAAGGAGAGAGCATATGCACTTTAGCCCTGATTAGCCGTGGTAAAGTGCGCAGAGTCCTGAAGCCAGCAAAAATGAGGTCAGAAAAAGAGGAAGAAGGCAAACAAATTGGGGGTGACTCTGCAGAAAGGCCATTTCCAACACCTCCCTATTAAAAACTGATCCAATATAAACCCCTAAGTGTTGTTCTCTGAGGGCCTGATTCACAAAGGGCTTCCGCACTCATAGTGAAGGCCCCACAGGCATGGGGAAATCTTTGCAATTGTGGTAAAATCTCCACAATGATAATTCTCACACCTGAGATTTCACTATGAGTGCAAAGACTCCCCGTGACTGTGGGGCCTCTGTCACAAGTGCAGAGGCCCTTTGTGAATCAGGCCCTTAGTCTTTACAAATAAGGGTCTGAGTCTGTTGCAACATATGGTACATACCAGCAAGATCCTTGAGATATTCAATCTCTCACTTGGTAGTGATTCCCAGAATTTGTGAAAGTAGAAGTGGTCGTCAGTCATTTTCCTTTCTTACTTGGGATGATGATTATAATAATAATAATAATAATAATAATAATACTATTGTATGTGATTACATTTTTATTTTTCTAAAGTAATGACTGGACACTGACTGATAATATGGTGTAAACTCTATTCTTAGTATCCTTAAGTCTTGGACTGCTTGACCCATTACCTTGGTAAAGTCAAGTGCTAAAATGAGTATTTGCTCATTGAACCTAAGTGCAGCAATGTTGTACTGAAGTCTTAATTATAAAGTCCAAATGTAGCGAAGTTGAGGATGATTTGTTCTGCTAAGGGAATAAACCCCCATGGTGAGAAGAAAGAACAGCTAAAAGCCTACATGTTGGTGTCTCAATTCACTGAAGGAACAATTTCTGAATTAAGGTTAGGAACATGTGAAGATGCCTCAGAAGAGATGGCTGTCATTGCAGACTATCTAACAGAGACACCCAAGAACTCTATTTCTAGGGGCACTACCTCTTCTACCACAGGTTGGGTTCTCATATGTGATGCTTACTTAGTGGATGGTCTGTGGCTCGGTAAATGGAACTAGTCCTCTACAAAGGCAAAGACTTGACTGGCAAGAAGGCTAGGAATTTTGAGTTTGTGCAAATAAAGTTGGTGCACTGCGAAGAAAAGAATAGGCTAAATATAATCAGTAGACCCAGAAGGAGAAGAAAAGAATGAGGCCTTAAAATAGAGATGGCCTACAAAAAGAAATATTGTCTGTAAAGAAAGAGAAAATTGTCAGAGACCAAAATATGAAAGTCCTTCACACAGAGGTAGCACCTTCAGCCTCGATGCCCCCAAACAATGCATCCATCTCCAAAAGACCTTGTACCAGTCTACACCATGAGTAAAGGTATTCTGCTTTCATTAGAATCTTGCGAGCTGGCTTCTGATGTTCATAAACTGAGTGGCATGGCTGAGAACAGTCCCCATTGTTTGCTTTCCGTGACAGGGATCCAGACTACAGTGCAGCTGAGTGATATTGAGTAAATGCACTGGACAAGATAAGATGTGGGCAGTAGTTGTAAGGAGGGTGGGGTGTCGTCAACCTCCTGCTTTAGTAGCGACAGCAGGCGTAGGGTTTTTCATGGGCCTCTTCTATCTGCAATTTGGCAGACAAAGGTTCATACCTAATGCAAAAGGGTGGAAAGGGGAGTAAGTGAAAGGATGGATGGATTGATAGATATGTGAGTGAAATGGTGGGGAAGTGAAGGGTTGGATGGATAGATGCATAAATGGATGAGTGAAAGGATGGCTGTAAGGATGGATGAGTGAACGGGAGGAAGGATGGATGAATGAATGGATGGATGAGTGGATGAATGTGTGAAAGGGTGGAAGATAGATGAGAGAAAGGATGGACTGATGAGTGAGTGGAAGGATGGATGTTGAGTGAAAGAACAAATGGATGATGGGCGAGTGGATGGATGGATAGAGTGAAAGGCTGGATGGATGGATAGAGCGAACGGCTGGATGGATGGCCAGGTTGAAAGGGCAAATGGAAGGCTAGATGGATGGATGAGTGAAAGGATGGATGTAAGGAAGGATACGTGAAAAAATGGATGAATGAGTGAAAAGGAGGATAAATGTATGGCTGGATAACATGGTGGATGGATACACATTGTAACAATGAACCACCCCGTGTGTATGTGTGCAAACAGGAATGTCTACCTTCAAGAAAAATAACACTCAGTCCAGAAATGCAGGCAATTTTGCAGCTATGCTACAAGGAAACCTGCAAAGCACGGATGAGTGTTGTTCTGCAGAAAGGGCATAATTCCTGTTTGCACAAATACACACAAGGTGGCTGAATCACATAATGGGTGGTGCAGGATGATGAGCACATGACTCAGAGTGGCTATGAGGCTGCATGTGGACAGCTCACACCCTTCCATTGCTCTAACAACACAAGTAGGGTGGCAGAGGATTCAGTTACTTACTTAAATATCTGTAAAATCAAATGCAAATTATTCTTTACATCTCCCTTTGTTGTATGTGCACAAATCCCTAACAACACCCATGGCATGCATATGTAACACAGTCAAATCAATGAAAGGGGTAAATATGCAGAAGACAATCATAAGTCATTCAAGGTGGGTGTAACATACTAGGAAATGTGGACTGCCAGATTGTGCCAATGGTGACTCCATCGAAAGGATGCTCAGGTGGCACAGTGTGCCACTATGGGTCCATAAATGTGAGCCTTGATGTCTGGGTCTGTACAATGTCACTAAGGGCCAGATGTAGCATTTTCAGATTCGCAAAATCGGATGCAGAACGGTGTCTCAGACACCGTCTGCGAGTCGCTATGGGGTTGCAAAGACCCACCTCATTAAGAATAATGAGGTGGGTCGCATTTTGCGACCCCATAGCGAGTCCCTGCACTCACAGGGATGGTGGCCTGCTGAAGACAGCAGACCTCCATGTCTGTGACTGCTTTTTAAATAAAGCAGTTTTTGTATATTTTTTATTTTGCAGCCTGTTTTCCTTAAAGAAAAACGAGTTGCAAAATAAAAAAAATAACGAAACCATTTGGTTTCGGTTTTTCAGAGTAGGCAGTGGTCCATTGGACCACTGCTTGCTCTGAAAAACCCTTTTTGGCAACATTCACAAAGGGGAAGGGGTCCCATGGGAACCCCTTCCCTTTTGCGAATGGGTTACAACCAGTGTGACATTGGTGGTAACTGCGAATTGCTTTGCGACCGCATTCACATCACAAAGCAATTCAGCATAGCGATGCGAGTCGCAAATAGGAAGGGGACACCCCTTCCTATTTGTGAGACACATTCACAATTTGCGAGTCGGTACCGGCTCGCAAATTGTGAATGAGCATCGCAAACGGCATTTTGCATGGCGCAAACTGCGATTTTCGCAGTTTGCACCATGCAAAATGCTTGCTACATCTGGCCCTAAGTCACCAGTAGCAAGTAAATGATGACTCATGTTAATGGCCACTACAGTCCAAGATTGACATTTTACTATCCCATTGCACAGGATGATGCCTTACCTTTTTTGGAGCTGCCTTTTCCTAGATATCTCTGGTGATTTGTATTACCAGTTACCTACCATCAATGTTGACACTCTTCAGGATGTCCTGGGTTCCTTCCAGACACCATCTGTAGTCACAGGGAGATACACAGCATTGCGGGTATCCACATGAACCACCCACCAACCAACACACAGCACTGAGCAGCACAGCTACAGCCCTGGACTCTGAGGACTCAAAAGACAGCAATAGGAGTCCAGCGGCAGCCTATAAGAAGTGCAGAGATGCCTCAGTCCAAATAAAGATAACTCTTATGCCATCAGAGGCACCCACTCTCCGCTAAATGGACCACAGCAGTCCCTGGCTGACATAGCTGCTGTCCTGAGGAAGAGGCTGGAACAATTGCCTGCCCAAAGTGGCAGCAGCATGATTGACAACAGACTGGGGGCTGTCCAAAATGTCCTGCAGTCCATGCAGAAGAATGTGGCCTCCCTACTTGAAAACCTGGCTGCCTACCACCGTGATGTAGCTGCTGTTTGCAAAACCAGCTGTTCCTCCTTGCTGCAGTGATACCTTTCACTCTCCCACAAATGACAGCTGCCGGGACCTTTGATTCCATATCTCTATCCCCTGATGTGTGTGTGCCCCCTCAACTTCCTTCAACATCAGCACCACCAATGGCACAGGATGCACAAAACACACACATCAGCGGATGCAGATGTGGAAGGAACATCATTCACCAGAAAAACACCCGTTAACTACAGTCTCTGGCACATGGACAGTATCTCTTTAGTTCTGTGCTTAAGATCATGCCAATGTAGAAACAGCTTGCAACGTGCCCTCTTCACCCTACCACTGTTTACTTATCATGCATGGACTGTCATAATCTCAATTCCCACCCATTGTCAATTTGGACACCTCCTCACTGATGCACATCTCTCCAACAAATGTCTCAGGACATGTCCCTCCCCCTTGGACTTTGACTGTAAATTCAATGGCTTGGGATCTCTCCTGGGGTCAATATACTGTATATTGTACATCATCTGAAACAAAACTTGCACATGCAATTAAATTACCATATTAAAATATGTTCTGCTTTTTTAAGTGATCCATTAACTGTTTCAAATGTATGCATTGTGTGAAGCTATGACCATAAGTACTGAACAAAAGGACATGTGTGGCTTTCTGTCAGACACAAAGCCACATACATAGACTCAAACATGATAGAGGTGACTGACAACATTTCTGAGTCTTCCAAGCATGTATTAAACAGCTACCATGCAAGTTTATGTATGGCATGTTCGGTTCAGAACACAAGTGTCTGGAAATATGTCTGTTGATTGTACCAGTACAACACTGATGTGACAAACAAAATAGGCATATGTAAGACTGGAAGGGGCAGCAGTTAGTATGCAATTATCTTTTTCCCAAAAGCGGTAGAGTGCAATGTTCTAAACTTTTGAACAATTAATGTTACATCACCTACCAAAATCTATGGATGGTGGCTGATTACGTGTTTTAGAACCTGTTTCCATGCACAATCAGAGTGGCACAGACAGCACTGAGTGGTGTACTGAGTAGTTGATGTCATACCGCTGCCAATCAGACAGGTACTTGGCCACAGGGGATACATATAGTCACACATGTATATCAATACTAAATGCACAATCAAAGGCATTTGTCTAACATGACCAGTGCAGACATGCTATCACCCAGAAAGTTAATCATCATGGACACCATATTGTAGGAAACTAACATGATTAATTTATACTAAAAATGTCTACCTATCAAAAACCTAAACTGCACACTAACCTTCACTAACCTAACCTATACTAACTAATCGTAAGGTATCCCTACAGCTAACGAATCTTATTTAGAAATATCTAATTTATGTAACACCACCCAATGAACATTGACCCCCCCCCACCCACTCTTAAGAGACAAAAGACAAGAGGGACAATATTAACTAAGGCTAAACATAGACTAACCAAACCTATTGCCTAAACAAATAAACATTTTTTTTAGTTTTAATCTTTTTTATTTTTTTTATTTTCCAATTTTGTTACACATACCCCAATACATAACTCCCTCAAACTCCCCCAAAAAACAATAAATCCCACCCCCAACTATACCAACTAGTTCCTAATAATATTCTACTCTATGCTACCTTACCTATGCCTACCCATCTAAAACCCACTAAAACTATTTACAATTTAAACTAGGAGAAGGGAAGGTACTGTGAAGAGGAAAGGGTCCAAAGTCAGTGCCTCTTCTTCTTTTTAATGCACTTCAAAAGTTTGTAATTTCTTTTATTTGCCTCTTCCAATTTGGCCAACCTCAACTTAATTTCGGCTATGTCATTTCACATTTCCTCCTCAAATGTGGTGGCAGTGGAAGCTGGTCTTGGCTGTGGATGGGATGGTGTTTTAGTAGGGGTTGTCGATGTTGAGGTGGCAAAACCAGCAGACCCACCGCTGACCTTCTGTCTTGAGGTTCCACTTGTGTGTGTTGGTTGCAGGCGGTTTGGCCTGTCCTCCATGAGGAAATGCCTGCCATAACCCCAATACATTTTCGTCTTTGTATCGCCTGGCCATCCTGTGGTAACCTTTCTGACCTGCACAGATATGCCAGTATTTCTCGCCTTTTTCTCAAACGTACGTTTGTATGCTGGAGTCAGTGAGGCTGCTAAAACATGAGGGGAACATGTCATCAAAAACTGCGTTGGGTAGAGGAAGAACAAGCATGCAACGGAAACGGCAACTTCAGATGACACATGTTGTCCACCAGAACTCGGAAAACAACGTCAAGCACAACATTTATACCAATCTGCCTCCCAAGCATCTGCGATATATTGTTCAAGTTGCAGGGATAAATGCTAACTAATGTTGCACACTATCAGTGCACAAGCTTGTATATCTCTTAAGTACCAGGTAAACACTCACCATGCACATCTCATGCACACTTAGGCCCTCATTATGAACACGGCGGTAAACACCACACCGCCAGCGGTTAGAACCACCAACAGACGTGCGGTCTGAACTGCCAAATTATGAACCAACTGAAACACAGGCATCCTGAAAACCACTCACCACCAGCAGAGGAGTGCCGACAACGACGGTAGAGCCTGCCCACAGGCCGACAGAATGGCCCTACCCACCCATCAAATAATGAAGCACTAGACCGCGGTCAGTTCCGCGGCGGGAACCACCGCCACGCAAAGACAGGCGAAAACAAATCAAATATAAAGAAACACTCATCTGAGGCTCACACAACACGCTGAAGCAGACATGGATAGAGAGTTGGAGATCATGCCAGCCCTGCTCCTTGCCATATACCTCCACGATCAAGACCGCTGACGAAGACGACAACGGTAAGTACCGCAACCTACTAAACAAGGGAAGAAAGGGCACAGTTACATACCCACCCACTCTACCCACCCTGCAACGCTCCCACAACCCTTCACAGCAGCACAAGCCATACACCCCACAGCAAGAGGTACTTACCTGACACAAGGCAAATCCAACCTTCCCAAAGTACATACATGTGCCCAACACCCCCAAACAATGAAACGAGAGACCACGGATCCAGAGTGCGCCTCAAACAACACAGGCCACACATTAACCTTTATTGTGCTCACAGAGCAACAGAAGTGCATAGAAGGCCAATGGCCAGTCCATAGTCAAAGAAGTCCGATGGGCCACAATGGCCCCAACTTGACTCCCACAAGTGCAACGGTACTCCACCTCAGAGGGGCAACAATGGGGCATCCAGCCACCTCAGGTAACAGGGGCTGGGTGGTGGGGGTGGTTATTTACAACTGGGAGGAGCTTAGATTTCCATTTGGAAGGTGGAGACTGGCTTATGCAAGGAGGGCACCATCTTACATATCTTTCATTAGCATATATTAAGTAAAGTATATATTTGAAACACATATTTAATTTCTACTTTACAAATTTTGCAACATTCTGTACAATACTGTTTGACATGTTTAACATTTTACATTTTTTTTACTTTGTTTTACCATCTATTACACATTTTTACTATATTTTCCCATGATTTCTATGGGTTTCATTTGGTGCCCATTTTGTTTACCGCTTCCTTCTATTTTGCAGTCTATTGGTGTTGTTTTGGGTCTTTTTTATCCATGAACACGTTCACAGTCAGTAGCTTCTGTTCATCGGGACAGATAAGTTATTTTTTAAGGATTTTTAAGAGTTTTGAGGGTGGGAGGGATATAGGATGGATGTATAAAAGTTGGGTATGGTGTTGTTTGGGAATTTACAGTATATTTTGATGTGTTTTTATTAGAGTTGCACTACTTTGTTATATCATATCTTTTACATTGTATTACTAATATATGATTATGTCCCATTAAAATATGTAATGTTACTTATGTTTTGATGATTTACAGGCCATTAGGAGTTTGGCAGACAGAAACATCCACCTGCCAAACTCCTGATGAGGAGACTGCCACAGTGCTGGTGATCTCTCCACCGGCCTCATTACAACTTTCCCACTGGGCTGACTGGTGGAAACAAAGGTTTCCGCCTGTCAGCCCAGTAGGAAAGGTGAAACAGCATTGTTCCCAGCTCATAATTGACTTGTGACCGCCAGACTCATAATCAGCTCCTAAATGTATTGTATGTGTGTATCTGGGAATGCCATATATTGTATAGATGGGTATTTAATTTTTGGTTTGCAGGCTTTAACTACAAATTAATTTGATGGGAATTTGGTGTTTGCATTTTTCTTTAAAGGAAATCAATTTTGATTCATTTTAAACCAACTTATTTTTGTTTACCCTTTTTCAGATTTCCTACAGTGGTTCTTTTTTTAATCCCTTCGGTGCTGAGGACCGAACGGTTCCATCCTCGGCACAGCACACGTGTGCTGAGGACAGAACCATTCCGTCCTCATCATAAGACCACCAAATCCCTCTGCTGTAAACAGCAGAGGGATTTGGTTATTCTGAAAACAGCCTCAGGAGCTGGGAAAGAGTTTTCCCAGATCCTGATGCTGTTTTTAGTTTTCACTGAAATGACAAGCAGCATGCACAGTGCACTGATGTAATTTCAGTGAAAACAAATGTGAAATGAGTTGATTGGCTCATTTGACTTTCTCTGCCTCTGTAGTCAGGCATCTATCTCAGCCCACAAGCACCCAGGTATACAGGAGAGGTATCACTGGAAAGGGGAGAACCTCCCCATTGCAATGAAACCCTTCCCAAGTGAATCCCTGAGTATGTTCCCCAAGCATGGATCCACCAACTGGACACCAGGGAGGGGGAAGCAGCCACTTGGGCAAGGGTTTCTGCTCTCTTCTGACTTTTTTCAGCTAAATCAGTCTTTCTGCCCCTTCCCAAGGGGAGCAGAATGCCCACTAGGCCCCAGGGAGATTGTTTTTAGCCAGAGTAGGGGTGGCAGCTGCCCAGATATGGCTTGGGGGCTTAGTAATGCCCCCAAGTCTCCCAAAAAAGAGCACAGTCCTTCTGCCCCCTGGGGCAGATGGGTGCAAAAGCCCATATCTTCTCCCTCCATGGGGGGGGTAGAGAGCCCACTAGGCCCCAGGGAGTATTTTATTTATCCAGAGTAGGGATAGTAGCTGCCTAGAAGTAGCTTGGCAATGCCCCCACCCCACCCAATAAAAGGAGCAGAGCCTTTCTGGGGGCAATAGCCCCTAGTCTGCCCCAATCCAGGGGGGAGAAAGTCCACTAGGTACCACAGAGTATTTTTCTTCACCAGAGTAGGCGTGGGGCCTACCCAAAATGGGCATAGTAATGATCCCACCGTCCCTCCCAAAAAATGGGCACAGTCTTTCTGCCCCCCCGGGGGGCAGATATGACAAACAGCCCCGATCTGCCACCCTGGGGTGGGGCAGAAAGACCACTAGGCCCATATATTAGCCATTTCCACTCCCCTTGCGGGCAGATCAGCAATATTTGTAGGCTGATCTGTTCCCAAAGGGGACAGAAAACCAGTAGATACCAGGGAAAGTTTCTGTGTGGATTTGAACTGGAGTTCAGCTGATGGTCTGCGTGTACTGGCGTATGGCTGGCTGTGTGTATACTGGTATTTTGCTGGCTGTGTGTGTGGACTTGTGCTTGGCTGGCAGTATGTGTGGACTATCGCTTGTTGACAGTGTGTGTAGCCTGGCACTTGCCTGGCAGTGTGATTGGACTAGTGCTTGGCTGGCGGTGTGCATGGACTGGTATTCGGCTAGCCGTGTGCCTGGATGGTGCTTGGCTGGCGGTGTGCATGGATGATGCTTGGCTGGTGGTGTTTGTGTGGATGGCAGTTGGCTGGTGATGTGCATGGACTGGCGCTAGGCCGGTGGTGTGCATTGATGGGCATGGCTGGCAGTGTGCGTGGATGGCACTTGGCTAGTGGTGTGCATGGATGATGCTTGGCTGGTACTGTGCCTGGATGGCACTTGCCTGGCGGTGTGTGTGGATGGTGCTTGGTTGGTAGTGTGTATTGATGCAGCTTGTCTGGCGGTATGCGTGGACAGGCCATTGGCTGGTAGTGTGGCATGCATGAATCCCCCGTGTATTCTTACCAAGAATCCCCTGTGAATCTCAAATTTAGCTACAAATTTATATTTTCTTCATATTACTGTGTGGGAAAGTTGTAGGGTAAGCGCACCAGCACAAATTCTCTACCACCCAGCGTTCCCCTCAGTCGCTCGATAAAAATTATACTTTACTTGTGTGGGTGCCCAAAGCAGAGTCTTGGTGACCCCTCAATCTCGACACGTTTTTGTCCCTTACCTGTTGCAGGCACTTTGTCCACCCATACAAGTGAGGTATCATTTTTATTAGGAGACCAGGTGTCTAGTTTTTGAAATGTCTGGGTTTGGTAGGTTTTCCTAGATGGACGCCAAACCCAGGACCAAAAATTTAGATTACCTCCTTGCCAGAAAAAGGTTGTGATAAGTTTGATGCCTCCACAAATTTATTTGGGCTGTTTACTGTCGCTGACACCAGGCCTACTCACACAAGCAAGGTGCCATTTTTATCTGGTGACCTGGGAGAATATAGCATGTAAGGACGCTTGCGGCTCCCTGCAGATTCCAAAACTTTACATCACAGAAATATGAGCAAAGGTGTTTTTTAGTGGACATTTGAGGTTTGCAACGGATTCTGGATAACAAGATATGATGTGAGCCAAGCATGTCAGCCCACCCTCGTTACCCCTAGGTGTCTAGTTTTCAAAAATGTACAAGTTGGCTAGGTTTCCCTAGGTGCTGGCTTAGCTAGAGTCCAAAATCTCAAGCTACCAACTGTAGGAAAGTACCATCTTTCTTGGCATGTTACCCCCAATTTTACATGTATGTCAGTATGTTTTTGCCTGTCTCACTGGGATCCTGCTAGCCAGGACCCCGGTGCTCATTGTTTGTGGCCTAAATGTGTATGCCTGTGAGGTGCCTAACTGTGTCACTGAGGCTCTGCTAATCAGAACCTCAGTGCTCATGCTCTCTCTGCCTCTAAATTTGTCACTATAGGCTAGTGACTACATTTACCAATTTCAATTGGCATACTGTACCCCCTTTTAAGTCCCAAGTATATGGTACCTAGGTACTGAGGGCATTGGGGTTCCAGGAGATCCATATGGGCTGCAGCATTTCTTTTGCCACCCATAGGGAGCTCAGACAAACCCTTACACAGGACTGCCATTGCAGCCTGCGTGAAATAATGCACACATTATTTCACAGCCATTTTCACTGCACTTAAGTAACTTATAAGTTACCTATCTGTCTAACCTTCACTTGCTGAAGATTAGGTGCAAAGTTACTAAGTGTGAGGGCACACTTGCAGTAGTAAAGGTGCCCCCACATAGTTTAGGGCCATTTCCCCGGACTTTGTGAGTGCGGGGACACCATTACACGTGTTCACTACATATAGGTCAATACCTATATGTAGCTTCACAATGGTAACTCCGAATATGGCCATGTAACATGTCTAAGATCATGGAATTGTCCCTCCATTCCAATTCTGGTACTGGGGAGTCAATTCCACGCATCCTGGGGGCTCCACTATGGACCCCAAGTACTGCCAAACCAGCTCTCTGGGGTTTTCTCTGCAGCTACAGTTGCTGCCACCCCACAGACAGGGTTCTGCCCTCCTGGGGTCTGGGCAGCCCAGTCCCAGGAAGGCAGAACAAAGCATTTCCTTTGAGAGCAGGGTGTTACACCCTCTCCCTTTGGAAATAGGGGTTAAAGGCTGGGGAGGAGTAGCCTCTCCCAGCCTCTGGAAATGCTTTGAAGGGCACAGATGGTGCCCTCCTTGCATAAGCCAGTCTACACCGGTTTAGGGAACCCCCAGTCCCTGCTCTGGTGCGAAACTGGACCACTCCCCTGTCCATCACCACCCCAGGGGTGGTCCCCAGAGCTCCTCCAGTGTGTTTAAGACCTCTGTCATTTTGTTTCCAGAGGTGTGGGGGCACTCTGGAGGCCTCTGAGTGGCCAGGGCCAGCAGGTGACATCAGGGACCCCCTCCTGATTGGTGCATACCTGACTAGGTGGCCAATCCTCCTCTGAGGGCTATTTAGGGTCTCCCCTGTGGGTTTTTCCTCAGATTACGACTTGCAAGAATCCAGCAGGACTCCTCTGCACTTCTCTCTTCGACTTCTGCCAAGGATCGACCGCTGACTGCTCCAGGACACCTGCAAAACTGCAACAAAGTAGCCAGAAGACTACCAGCGGCATTGTAGCACCTAATCCTGCCAGCTTTCTCGACTGTTTCCTGGTGGTGCATGCTCTAGGGGCTGCCTGCCTTCACCCTGCACTGGAAGCCACGAAGAAATCTCCTGTGGGTCTGCGGAATCTTCCCCCTGCTTCAGCAGGCACCAAACTTCAGCTTCATCGGTACTCTGGGTTCCCTCTCATCCTGACAAGCATGGCCCCTGGAACACAGATGGTGGACCCAAGTGTCCCAGACTGTCCAGAGGTCCAACTGTCTGAATTTGGAGGAGGTAAGTCCTTGCCTCCCCTCCCCAGACAGTAATCCTGTGCACCATGTGATCTGCAGCTACAAGGGATTCTGTGCACATTTCCAAGAAATCCTGCATCCCCAGCATTCCGTCCTGCGATGCTCAGGTCCCTGAGTTGACCTCCGGTGTTGTGGGACCTCTCTTTGCAGTGTTGAGATGACCACCGTGTTCAGTCTTATTGAACCCGTGTTCAAGGACTTCTGCTGGTGCTTCCTTCTTTTCCGTGGGCTCTACCTTGCTGAGGGCCCCCTCTGTCTCCTCTCCCAAGTGGTGACATCCTGGTCCTTTCTGGGCCCGGGCAGCACCCTTTTTCTCCAACTGCGACTCTTGCAGGTAGCAAGGCTTGTTTGCAGTATTTTGCCAAGGAAACAACTCTGCATCCTAAAGCACACCATGGGACATCTTCTGCACAAAGAAGAACCTCCTACCTCCTTTTGTTGTTGTAAAACCTGCAGCTTCTTCCAACAGGAGGCAGCCATTTTGCACCTTCATCTGAGGTTTAGTGGGCTCCAGCCCCCCCGGACACTTTAGTGACTCTTGGACTTAGTCCCCTTCCTTTGCAGGTCTTCAGGTCCAGGAATCCATCTTCAGTGTTTTGCAGTCTGTTGTGGTCCTTGCAAAATCCTTTATCACGACTTTATTGTGTTTTTGGTGAAATAGTAGTACTTTACTCCTACTTTTCAGGGTCTTGGGGTGGGGTATCTTGGACACCCTTAGTGTTTTCTCACACTCCCAGGACCCTCTACACACTACACTTGCCTAAGGGTGCATTCGGGGTTCGCATTCCACTTTCTTAGTATATGGTTTGTGTTGCCCCTAGGCCTATTGCATCCTATTGTGTTTTACAGTGTTTGCACTACTTTCTGACTGTTTTACTTACCTGATTTGGTTAGTTGTGTATATTTTGTGTAGGTTACTTACCTCCTAAGGGAATATATCCTCTGAGATATTTTTGGCACATTGTCACTAAAATAAAGTACCTTTATTTTTAATAACTATGAATATTGTCTTTCTTATGATATAGTACCTATATGATATAAGTGGTATTGCATGAGCTGTGCATGTCTCCTAGTTCAGCCTTGGCTGCTCTGCTATAGATACCTCTATCAGCCTAAGCTGCTAGAACACTACTACACTCTACTAATAAGGGATAACTGAACCTGGTATAAGGTGTAAGTACCATTGGTACCCACTACAAGCCAGGCCAGCCTCCTACACCAACATCGGGAAAATAGGGTCAGTTTTTGGTGGAAGACTGCCTGCGTCCATATTGTTTTTATTGGCTGTTTCCTGTTGTGGAAACTAGGCCTACCCACACAATTGAGGTACCATTTGTACCACGAGATATAGGTAAATGCTGGATAGAAAGAAGTTTGTGGCTTTCCTCAGATTCCAGAACTTTCCATCACAGAAAAATGAGGAAAATGTGTTTTGTTAGACAAATGCAGAGGTTTGCAGGGGATTCTGGGTAACAGAACCCGATGAGAGCCACACAAGTCACCACATCCTGGATTCTCTGGATGTCTAGTTGTCAAAAATCTACAGATTTACTAGGTTTCTCTAGGTGCTCACTGAGCTAGGGCCCAAAATCCACAGCTAGGCACACTGCAAAAAAGGGGCAGTTTTTAGAGGAAAAATGTGATGTGCTCATGTTGAGTTTTGGGCCATTTCCTGCAATGGGCACTAGGCCTACCCATACAAGTGAGGTACCATTTTTATCGGGAGACGTGGTGAAACGCTAGGTGGAAGAAAGTTTGTGGCTCTCCTCAGATTCCAGAACTTTCCATCACAGAAATGTGAGAAAGATTTGTTGTTTGGACAAATCCTGAGGTTTGCAAAGGATTCTGGGTAACAGAACCTGGTGAGAGCCATACAAGTCACCACATCCTGGATTCTCCTAGGTGCTAGTTTACAGAAATGGGCAGGTTTGACAGTTTTCCTTATGTGCTGGCTGGGCTGGGGCCCAAAATCCACAGCTAGACCATTGCAAATAAAGGGTCAGTTTTCAGTGGAAAAATGTGATGTGTCCATGTTGCGTTTTGGGCTGTTTCCTGTTGTTGGCACTAGGCCTACCCTCACAAGTGAGGTACAATTTTTTATCAGAAGACTTAGAGAAATACAGAATAGTAGAACAAGTGTTATTGCCTATTGCCCTTCTCTTCATTTGTGCCTTCTAAATGTAAGGCAGTGTGTAAAAAAGAAGTTGCTTTGAGACTTGCCATCTAATTCTCATGCTAGTATGGGGTACCCACAAATTCAGAAATGTGCAGGTAACTACTGATTCTAAACTCCATATCTTGGTCACATTTCAGAAATACATAGGTTTCCTTGATACCTATTTTCCACTGTTTATATTTTACCAAACGAATTGCTGTGTACCCTGTACACAATGAACAACCTTTGCTAAGCCCAGCTCAGCTATTGGCTCTAGGTACTATGGGTTCTGGGTGAACCTACAAGCCCTATAGATCCCTGCAACTCGAAGGCTCAAGCAGACACAACGGTATATGGCTTTTGAAAATCTGCCATAGTTAGGAGGAGTTACAGATGAAAATGTTACAGCAATGGCTCCTTTGCACAACTGAATTTCAATATTTTTCCATTTCAACCGATCCTATAGGAAAACCTTGAAGGATCTACACAAATTATACCTAGCTGAATTCAGAATTGTGTCTATGTTTCAGAAATGTATAGCTTTCCAGGATCCACCATTGGTTTTATACCAATTTCTACCACTACCTGGAAAAAGGTTGAAAGCACAAAAAATAGGAAAAATGGGCTATGTCCCAGTAAAATACCAAAACTGTGTTGAAAAATGTGGTTTTCTATGGTTTCCTGAAAGCTGGGAAGATAGCGATTTTAGCACTGCAAACCCTTTGTTGGTGTAATTTGCAGGGAACATACAAGATGCTTTCTTCTACAGCACTGTTTATCAATTGTTCCCCACAAATCCCATATTTACCTATATTTGGCTTATTTTTTGGTCCCCTCCGGGGGAAGCGACGAACCCTGGGTACCTTCAGATTTCCCAGGATGTTGGAAAAAAGGATGCAAATTTGGTGAGCATACCTTATGTGGACAAAAGGTTATGGAGGCCTAAGCGTGAACTACCCCAAATAGCCAAAAAAAGGCTTAGGGCCTCATTACAAGTTTGGCGGTTCGTGGACCACCATGGCGGCACTGGTGATCCGACCACCGTTGGGTTGGCGGTTGGATCTCCATATTACAAGTTATGCTGGCCTATGGAGCAAAGACCGCTGTGGTTCTGGTGGTGGTGCCAGGCAGCACAGACTGAAGAGGTTACAAGGCTGCACAAATAGGCCTACAGAGCCTTTGTGGCCACCAGGCACATTATGAGGTTGCACACCGTCAATGTGACCATGGCGGTCCATCCATCATGTCTCAGCAGGCAGAAACGGGGACTGTAAAGGGAGACACTCACCTGCAGGCAGCCTTACATGTCCGGTGCCGCCATCGAGCCCATCATACAAGTTCTGCTGCTGCTGATGATCACCGAAGGTGCACAAAGTCCAGTCCGCCATGGATGCAACTGACCATGAGTACACACACCTACCTGTGTCATTACACTCAACAATTAAACTGGCGGCAATGCTGCCACACGGAGAGGGCACCAGCACCCTTGAAATGTGCACTGTCTGCTGTTCTGGGCAGGGGGACCCCTGCACTGTCCATGCCTGTGGTATGGGCACTGCAGGGCCCCCCATGTGGCCCCCTGCACTTGTTCTCTGCCAGCTTTTTCATGGTGGCGAAATTGCTATGAAAAGGCTGATGGAAAACAAGGTTGTAATTAGCAGGGTGGCACTAAGTTCAGCACCACCCTGGCTTATTACAATCAGGACCGCCATCAGCCCATCGGGATCTTCGTTCCTGGATGGGGCCATGTAGGTTGGCGGGTTTAACCGTCAACCTCGCAATGTGTCAGTCGGACCGCCACAGCCTTGACAGTGCGACCGCCACCACAAGTCTGGCGGCCTTCTGAATGCCAGACTCGTGATCAGCCCCTAAAAGCCTACAACCCTGACAAATGAGCCAAAGTAAACATTAAGATATAACTAAAAGAAACACAGTGCTAAACAAGGAAATAAAATAAAATACACCATAACAATAAAAAGTTCAATGATGTATTAATTGTTAATATTCCATCATATACTTTAAAAACAAAGTAATTAAAATATAAATATAATTCACAATTAACAGCACACAAATACACTTTTTCAGCCATAAAAACAAATAGTAGAATAAAACAAAAATAAATTATTGCTCAAAATATAATTTATTATTAGTAAATAATTCACATAAAAGCAACCTCTAAATCATATAAACAAAGAAACACTTTAACATAAATATTTTATTAATGTTCAATAAAAGCCAACCATAAACAAAACAATACAAAAAACAAAAGAAATAAACAATGACATGTTAATCATTGAATAATAAGGAATCAATAATAGTTTACATATAACTCATGTAGCGTAACATAACCTAATTATTTGTATACTATATATTCAAAATGTCTCATAAAAAAATAATAATTCTGAATATAAATTTTCACACAATTCAAAATATTACATTTTATTTACAAATTAAACAAATATGATATCACATTTTTAGTTTTTTCTTAATATATCTACATGTGCACATAGAAATAAAAATTGCAACAAACATATTTTTGAAAATCTCCCCACACTTTTTCAATTTCCCGCTCTGAATTTTTTTTATTTAAAATTAAAAAATAATATTAAAACTAATTTGTTTACAAATTTTAATACAATATCTTTTTTATGATAAATATATATGAACATTTTACATTAAAAATTGACAAAAAGCAATAATAAATATAACACAAAAACCATAACACCCTAAGGGCCTCATAACAATTTTGGCAGTCCGTTGATCGCTATCGTGATATTGGCAGTCGGACCGCCGTATTACGAGTCATGCAGTCCTATGGAGCATAGACCACAGCGGTCCCACCGGCACCATCAGTCAGCACAGACTGCAGCGGTCATGAGGCAGCACAAACAGGCCGCCGGACCTGCACACCACAAATATGACTGTGGTGGTCCAACAACCACATCTCAGCACTCGGAAACGGGGAGTACAAAAGGAGGCACTCACCTGCAGGTAGCCTTGCATATCTGGTGCTGCCATGGAGACCATCACACATGTCCAGCCGCTGATGATCATCAATGGAGCACAAAATCCATGATGCCGGGGGCGCAACCGACTGCAAGTCCACACACCTACTTGTGTCAGGACACTCAACAATAGATCGTCACCCCGTCAGCCACATCGTGTGGGGGTCACGCTACAGGCACCAACTACACATCTAATTGGGTCAAGCGTCAGAATCAGACACACAGAAGGACACATGCACAGTCACAATACGCCCCCTTTGGGCAGGTCACTCACACTGCCCTGCAACGCCACACTAAAAAACACGTCTACTCATCTCAGGCACAGGGACAGTGAAATGTACACAACATTTTTTCAACACCAAAAACACATCAACATCACATCTAAAAATACAACTCACACATTCACATTTCTCACATGTCACATTCAACACACATGTGTATGGATGTGGCCTGGGGCACAAACACTACTACCAGTAAACAGCCCTGCAATGGACACACACATCACCCACATTGCAACACAATGGAAGGACAATAGGGGGCACAATACACAGAGAAACAAATATACTAAGCTCACTATGCAAACAATACCTGCATAATAGCGATGGGTCATCAGGAACAGTCAGGGAAGGAGGCTGCACTGGGACACATATAACTTTGCACATGCCCCAATAACAACATTTGCACAGGAACTGGCCCTACATGTAGTTCTTAGACAAACACTACTAGACCCAAATGACATGTCTATCTGCACAATGTGGAAGGGCAAGTCAGCAAAGTACATACAACTCCAACTGCATGGAATCTACATGAAGTAGCTGCAAGGTACATGAACACATGCACAGTCAAATGCAAACAAAGGTAGCCCAACTGAACACACTTCATGTCTGCACAAACAAAACTCAAACTGTCACACATTAGATTAATCCATAATCCATATCAGAGGGACAAGTATAACACCATACAGGCTCACATTGGACCACATAAGATGAAAAACTTACCATACCATGCAGAACACAATGCAATGACACCACAATTTCATTAACACATATCCATACTGTCAACATCTAGCTTTGCCTTGGGGGACACCAGCAGTGTTCACAAAGTCAGATACCGCATACAACAGCAAATGGATCAGCAAGCGGGCTGAAACACACACAACTGGTGGCAGACAACACAAGTCACTCAGAAACAACATAAAGTTAGAAATGGAATTGCAGGACAAATGTGTACCACAAAACACCTGTGTGGGTTCATTAAATTTAAAGTTTTGTAAGTCCAAGGCCATTGGCCAGTCCATTTGGTTCCGCACCGGCATATCACTGTGATGTTACTTGACTCCTAACTGCCAGGGAACCTCCACCGGAAAGGCATCAAGTGGGCAAACAGGCACCTCCGGGATCATCTTTGGGGGGGGGGTGGGGTTGGATTTGTGGGGGAGGGTTTGAGCGTGGGTTTGGGAGGGGTGGGCTTCTTCTTCAGGTGAGGGGTGGGCTTCTTCTTCGGGGAGGGGTATGGGTGCTTGCAGAGGGGCAGGTGTGAAAGAGGAGGACTTAGAGGTAGAAGGTAAGGGTTGGGAGGTGGGTCGGATCTCTTGGGTTTGGGACAGGGGGTGGAGGGAATAGGGATAAGGTCAAGGTCAATGTCAAACAAAAAAAATTCTTATGTACATGGTACAGTCAACAGAAGGGGTGGGGGTTTGGTGCTCAAGGGAGTGGCTGTCTGCTTTGTTGGTGTGGATGTCCTGGGCATGTGCATGTGTGAGGTATGCTTGTGTTTGGGTGGTATTTGTTTCATGGGGGAGTGTGCGCGTTTGTGTATCTTGTGGGGCTGGGAGAGGTAAGTGCTGGGGGATGGTGTGGTGGATATGTGTGTCTGTTAGGGTAGTGTCTATAAGAATGCTGGTAGTAGTGGTTATCTGCTTGCCTGTTTGGGTGGCGTCAGCAAGTATGGTGGTTGTGGTAGATGTCTGTGTGTCTCATGGGGAAGTGCCTGTGGGTATGATGGGTATAATGGGTGTGTCACTGACTGCTGTGGTGGTTCCAGTGGGTATGCCGGTGGCGTTGGTGGAAGTGTCTGGGGAAGTGGTGATTGATGTTGTGTCTGTGGGTGCCTGTTATTTGCTTGCGTGCCAGTGTGTTTTGTCGTGCTTGTGTCTGTGTGTGCTGGTCTTTGTGTGTTGAAGTGGGTGCATGTGGATCAGTCTTGTGTTCTTGGGGTAGGTAGGGGAATGGGGTTTGGATTCAGAAGAGGGAGGTGGAAGGGGGACGGAAGGTGGACAGTGGACAGTCTGCTGTCAGTGTGGAGGTCATAGCCTGAAAAGATCTATGTAGGCCAGATATTGCACCATGAATGCCTTCCAGGAATGCATTAGTCTACTGTAGTTGGGTTGCCAATCCTTGGAAGGCATTCACAATGGTTGTCTGACCTACAAAAATACTTCGCAGGAGGCCAATAGCCTACTCACTGAGGGCAGCAGTAGTAACAGGGGCTAGGGTGGAGGTGCCTGCGACAAAGGAGACTCCCACTCACCTGGGTGAGCGGGTACGGCCAACTGAATGGGGAACAACAGGGAGGGTGGTGATAGAACAGGGAATGGTGGACAAAGATGGTACAGGGGTATGCCCAGATTGGGTCCGCCACCACTCAGAAGTGTCCACTGGAAGAAGATTCCAATGATGGAGATGATGTTCTGGGCTCCCCCGTAGCACTCCCTTCACCCTCCAGGCCACTGGGTCTCTCTGTGTCTGTGGTGTCTTGATCCGAGGTCCCATGGCCAGATGCATCCCCACTCGGATGTGGCTTGCCTTCTTTGCTTCCCTGGGCTGATGCTGCAAATACAAAGAGAAACAGGATAATCATATGTCCATGTTCACACTTGAAGAAGAGCTCTGATTAGCCAACATTACCATGATGTCAAGGTGGCGCCAGCACCAAAATCCACCTAAGTGGTCCATAGAAGTGCAACACCATATGCATACATGCCTTCTGAACTGTCAACAGTTGCCCACAGGAAAATCAGGAAATCAGAAAACTACAATTGCATGACTGAAGTTGTGCAATCACAGTAACCATTTAAGTATTAGGATACCTCATCACCCTCAAAGCTTTGCCCCATGGAGCAGAGCTCAGTTACCTGTTGTCATACAATAGTAGGCCTATGCTAAGTTCATTCCCATAGATTCCACACAAGATCATACACACATCTATTTGTCACATATATAATTACCCAACAATAAGAAATGATGCTCCAAAATCCTGCCATGTTGCTGACAAAAGTACAATAGCCTGGAGAATGGGATATGGAAATACTAATGTCACACCAGAAACAGGTCCACAATGTACACTGCACCAAGTGATATTTGTCCCAGTGAAGTCATGGAGGTAGTACTAATGTTGCTCAGATTGGTCACACATGTAGCATGTAAATGGACACTGTAGATACCATGTGCAATATGTCTGGGAGAGATGTCTCCAAAACCATGACACCATGAAAAAGTAAACTCCAGGGTAATCACCACTAATATCTGGCACCCCTTATCATTACATACTCCGAGTGCATCAGTAGATGCAATTAGTCCCTTGGATGTTGGGGCCCCTCAACATGTTGTCCTATTGGAAGCTACATCATTGTCTTAATTACAGTCATGCAGACCTAGGTCTCTGTCTGTGGATGAATGCTTGTACTCAAACATATGGGATTTCAACATAACTGCAAGTCACTCCATGGTGCAGGCCAACAGTCAGGTTGCAAACCTTACCCATTTCACATGTGCCAAGCAGTTTGCTATATGCTGCCACATCAATGGCATAGAAATGCACATTGTGGCTCAAACCTTTAGACCTACCTGTCATGTCCCTCATTGCTACTACAGTTGTACATGCCAAATGACATGCTATGATGCATAAGGGAATGTGTCAGCCAATAAACAATGGTGACACACTCATGTATGTGGAAAAACATGAAATTGTAATTGGCTTATTCCACACACAGGTTGCCATGCACATATATGTGAGGGAATACAAACATCATCCCATCAACACAGGTAGGCCATGCATTAAACAACAGCTTACAAATGTTTTGCTAATGAGAATGGGACACATGCTGACATGCAGGCACAATGAATGCTGGGAACAGTGATGGCACATAAATCATGTCAACGTGCATTCCCCACTTACCAAGGGTAAGTAGTGATCTGTAGCTGCACCCTAAGTACAATGTATGATCTGTCACATGTAAGATGGCCATCTTCACACTAGAGACAGTAGTGAGGTACCAGCACCCATCAAACGCTGAAGACAACTAGCCTCTGGATGGTAGATGCCAAGTTACTTATGTACCAAGACACATAGCTGAGGACAATGATCCATCACTTCCTTACCTATGGCCGGTAACATTGAGGAGTACTGGTCTGTTGCATAGAATTTACACCCAATACAACAACAAACAGTACTTGATTGATCACTGGACACAGCATTATGTCGACCCTGGAAAGCAAGTTGTTTGTGGATTGTACACAGTTATGTCCTAGTTCCCTGGGTCAATTGGCAAGGCACATAGGTATACAACACATGACATGCCTTCTCAAACAATCACTTATCTAGTGTGTTACACATGGTTCATCTCTAATGATCAGGGGGAGCTGCAGAATCTAACACATTCATTTGGAAATGTGACAGCCAGGAATATGTCTTGTACTCACTCCCTTGTGGCTGCTGTGCTTTCCTCAATCTCCCATCAAGGTCTGGGTAGGCCCCCACCAGAATGCGGGCAATTAGGGGGGGTCATGCCCAATGGGCACACTGACAATGCAGGGAGGACCATCCCAGCTGGACCTGTGTGATTTTCTGCACCCAGCATATCATGTCCTCCCACTTTTTCCTGCAGTGGGTACACCACTGGCTGGTGACCTATAGGTTCTGCACCTTCTTGGTGATGGCTCTCCATAGTCCCTTTTATTGATTGATGTTGACCTGCATGGATGCAAAAGACAAATTAAGAGATTATAATCACATGTTTCATCACAAATAGTTGAGTCACATACATGTCAGTAACATCAAGCTAGGACTTTTTCTATTTGTCAATACTCTCCAAGTCTGAAACACACAAGCCAATAAGTACAGGGACATGACTACGGACATATATATTACCATCTGCAGACTAACCCACTACCCTGCTCATAGCCTAAAATGACTAGGCAAGCTTGCATACATCAGGTAGCCTGTACTGTGATGTGAGCCTCTATGAAACACTACACACCTATGTTGCTTCTGAAGGCTAAACTCCTTAGGCAAAAATGGACCAACACATTCATACTCTGTGACAATGACTCACTACATATAGTCCCAACAGGCAGCTGCCACAGTACAAACTTCAACATTACACATGTGTAATAATCAAGAGGCTGGCAGGGTGGGCACAGAAAGTGTCTTCCTTGTCCTTGTGTGGTCATGTGGCCTACCATATGCAGACTCATGCCACTTCAGGGGTTAGGGTTCTGTGTTCTGTACCTGTACCACAGAACACTCCTTTGGGCGTATATGTACAGAGATGGCATCCAACAAATAAAAGCATGCATTGTACAGTTTCTGCTAATTGACCAATGAATCAACACACTGCCTGCACTGTGGGACTGTCAGTTATGCAATATGTCTGTACAGTTCAAATATGACCTGTGTGACGTTGACAACAGAGCTGTGGGAGTAAGGGACATGTCATGAATCTAAGATACACATTGACAATGATGCTAAGTGCACATATGGACTAGATTGATGATTTACCTCTAACCCCATTCCTAATCTAATCAAATGAATGAGGCATTCAGGGCAGGTTTTGCCACCAGAGCCTCATATTGTCCACATGCCAGGATCTGCTGAGGTACAGACAGTGGGCACAGTGCCACAGTTGCATAGCTACAGTAACTCTACAGCAGCCTAGACTAGGCTCTTGTATCTGCAGGCTGAGCTGTCAGACCCTACGTGACACTCCATTCCTATCACTTCCATGATTGTCATGTAGTGTGTGTGTCAACCTGAAGGGCAGAGTGACTTATGATATGCCTTCCACACAACAGTTTAGCAAGGGCAGATGTGGTTTCAAAGATCTGTGGTATTATACACATTGCTCATATGACTCTCAACTGACTCATACAACATGCATACACAGCTCACACTGTCATGCACATACATGTTGTCTGACATTTACAACAATCATGAGGAAAGAGATGACAGTTGATAGCAGTAATCCGTCTTTACCTAGTTATGTGCATTAAACATAAAGATGATCTAGGGCCCCAAATGCCTCACACAACACAATGTGGCTGAACTTAACAAATGGCACTGGCCACTAATACCTGCACATTGTCCATCCCAATGTTGCCACAAAGACTGCAACAACAGGTACTCAGGAAGTCTAACTGGCACATATTGGGCACATTCTAGCCTGTGAAGAGGGAAAGGATGGTGAAGTACAGAGAAAATTGTGCACGTGAGGCACTTACCTGTTCCTCTGGTGAGCCACAGAGCTTTCCTTACAGCAGTAGGATCTCAGTCACAAGCCTCTCCAGCTCCTCTGGAGAGAAGGTAGGGGCCTTATCACCTGCTGGAGGTGGCATGATTGCTTCCAAAGGTGGCACACAGCAGCACAGGTCATGGAGATGTTTCTAGTAGCAGTCTCAGGAGTCAAGTGTGTGAAACTGCAGAACATTGCAGTCATGTCCACCATGTACGTAATTGTCACCTCTGGCGAACACAGCCATTGGCCCCGCGACCGCTCCTGGCAAAAACGTTAGCCTATGGCTGTGTCCATCGTGGTTGCAATCCCCTACCGCCATGACGACTTCCGCTGGTGGTCACGGGCGGCTCCTAATGTCCAGTGGAGTAGGTTGGGCATCTGCCATTTTGGCAGCCTGAAATGCTATATTTGGTATTTTAACCTGCATCACATCTGCAAAAACTGATTTTGGACCTCACAAACATCCTTATCCTCTCTTGTCATGTAGGTCCTACTACTCAAACACAATTGTTGTATGTTGCAGGACACAGATGTCATTTAACATTAGGGCACAGTCCACCAACACCGACAGTCATTTTGGTAGTCGGGATGTACAGTCACATTTTGAGGGGCAAATGTGTTGCTCATCTTTGAGTTTGGTCCATATCCAAGGTGAGGACATGTGTTGAAAACCATGGAGGTCACATGCGACCCTTGTATTATTTGCAGTTGTGATGTGTACTGGGTGCCATGTCTATCCAGTCAGAAATGCTTTGTCACATGATATCATTGACATGCATCATGTATGTTGCTGTGGACACACAGACTAATGTTAGAAATCGTGTCTTGTTACACATAGGTACCCAAGGAGGGGGACGATGTGACAAGCTCCTGTCTATACCTTCAGACCGTGGAGCACAAAATACCATATTACCACCGGGATAGGCAAGCAATAGTGGACGTATGCAGTCAGTTGGAGACAGAACTGATGCCAGCTCTTAGTTATCCAACCAGCATACCACTCATTGTAAAAGTCATATCAATATTGTACTTCCTAGTCACAGGGTCCTTCCCATGTACAGTGGCTCTTTCTGCTGGTATGATTCAACCTATATTCAGCCTGATGTTGAAGGATGTCCTCTCAGCAATATTGAAACACCTTGACAGCTAGATCCAGTTTCCCCAACTTGAGGACTTAGCCCATGTGAAGGCTGACTTTTATGGTTTTGCACGCATCCCACACATGGTGGGTGTCATTGATGGCAGACATGTTGGCTTGGTCCCACCGCAGGCCAATGAACAGGTTTATTGCAACAGAAACGTGCAAATTGTCAGTTTGGCGGATCTCTACATTTCACCAAATTGCCTGTTATCTGGGTTCAGCCCATGGGTCCTTCATAATAAAGAACAGCACCATACCCTTGCTGATGTCACAACTGTATCCAGAAAGGGCCTGTCAGATTGGTAAGTCACATCTGTCCTGATTGTGTGAGTGCAATGTCAGGTGCTACAATCATAAACTGAGTGACGAGTTGCACATATGACCCATTCCTTTACAGGAGACGCCACATATCCAAACCATCCTGGGTTGTTGACACCACTAAGGAAACCAACTACACCAGTGGAAGTCTGCTTCAATGAGGCCCATGGAAGAACACAGCAGGTAAAGGAGCAGGCTTTTGGCTCCTGAAGACCAGATTTAGGTGTCTGGACGGGAGTGGTGGAGCACTCCTCTACTCACCCCGAAAAGTGTGTCAGATCACTGTGGCATGCTGCATGCTTCACAATATCGCCCTACGGACGAATATCCTGTACGTCCCAAAGGAGGGTGAGTTTGCAGTGCCACCGGGTGAGAATCCTGAGATGCCAACCGAGGATGACTGTGGTGAAGAGGAAGGAGCGGGGAAGATCTCATCAACAGCTACTTTTCATGAGTGTAAGTATGTCATGTGATGTAATGACTGTGACTGTACAATGAACTGTATTTGTGAGAATGTGTGGAGCTGAGTGTTTTATCAACAACTAGGGAGCTGATACTCTGCAATATTCAGCCAAAGGCTGCTTGAAGAGTTAGCCTTTGACATATCCCCCCCTTGATTATGTTGCTTTCTTTGTGTAGGCTTCATTGCAATGTAATTATATTTCCAGTTCCTTGCTATGTGATTTGTGTATTAGGTATGTGTTCAAACCTACTCCTTGTTTTGTCTTTGTACAGGTACCTTCACCATGATATCCTCAGGTGGGCATTTCAGAGTTGTGACATTGGTGGGTATATGATGCTCTTCTGACATACAACGTAGACATGGATTGTTCCAGGAAATGTGGGTCACAAATATGGGATGTATGAGACTTGTGGCAAGGCAGCTTGCACTGTGTTTGGGTGGAAGGTAAGAAGTGCACACTGGACTTGTTTTATGTGCTGTGCTGTGCTATGCTGGACCGACTGCATCATGTGTGTCATCATGTAGACATGAAATATGTAGTCATAGATTGCAAGCTAGTCATCCACCCTTCACATCGGGTAAACACCATTCTTGCATGACCTGTGTGTGTTGCTTGGAGCGTTGGGTTCTTGGGTGTTTGTAGTCAGCTGGTGGGTCTGGGGTTTGAAGCTATTGTGGATTTCTTCTGTCTTTCGATGGAAGTGGTTTGCCAGTGAGTTGCAGAACTCCTGTGATGTCGGGGGTTCATTGGAGCAGGTCCTGGGGGTGGAGAGCTCATTGATGATGCCGAAGAGCTCTTTACTGTTGTGAGCGTTGGCGTTGATGCAGTTTTTGAAGTGGGTCCTTTTGGTAGGTGCAGATCAGTTGGTGATGTTTGCGTAGGGCATCCTGGAAAGCGATGTGGTTGGAGTTGGTAGGGTCAAGGTGCCAGATCCAGTGGCTCGCACCAATGTAGATGTGCCTGGTGTTGATGAGCCAAAAGAAGGGGAAGATTTATTTTGAAAAGCCCTGCTCAGACCAGCACGTGGCCTCTGTGCTAGTGTTTGTAGTACCAGGAATGGTGCCTCCTGAAAACTGCAGTCATATCAGTGCCTGTAGTACACACACTTGACAAATGTGTGTACCCTTAAATTGATAAGTAACAAACAGGAGTATACAGAGAAGTGACCACTGGTCTAGTGTTTGGGGTTATAGAACAGTCCCTGCTGGGAGTTGCAGTCATGTCAGTCCCTGTTCTCCACACACTATACAAATGTTGTCTACCTAAGTGAGTACTCTTCAACTGTGACTTGCTAAATAGAGGTCTTTGAGCAGGTGAACATTGGGCTGGTGAGTGGAGTAACAGTAAATGAGGCAAAAGGTGAGCTATGAGTATGCATGATATAGCATTTTTGTGACATTTTTACTGTTGTGACTTACCAGACTCTACTCCCCCATGTATTCTTGTCAAGCCCTCAGGATGCAGGATGGCAAAGCCCTTCTCCTCCCAGGGAAAGAGATGTAATGGGGCAGTGAGGGGGTCACTGGTGCCTGGAGACCAGGGAATGGACCTTGCCCCTGAGGCCATTCCACCTCTTCCTAATGTCCTCCTTTGTGTGCAAGGTGGTGCCAACAGCATTCACTCTGTCGACTATCCTGTCCCGCATTCACATTTTCCTACTGAGAGGAGTATGCTAGACTGGGGCTCCAAACAAGTGTGGCTCTACTCTTATAATTTCATTCACCATGACTCTTAACTCATGTTCAGAAAAATGGGGATTTTTGGAACGTGAGATGGTGAAACAGAAACAATGGATAACAGAAGTCCAATAGGGTGTGAATGGAAAAGAATATATGCACAGTGGTCAATGGGATGGTGAAAAAAGGGGTGCCCGATCTATGTGCTCTACAAAAAAAGGTACTAGGGCTTTGTTGTCTTGCAATGTAAATGCAAAGGATTGTAGTCTGTAAAGGGAAGTGTTTTATAGTGTCTTTTGCAGGTGTGTCCAGTGTGGCAATGTTTGTCTGCTATGTTATTTCAAATTCATCCAATGAGCTGTTGTGTAATACATTGGCAATTGTGGACCACTATGGTTTGGACCACTATTGGCTGACTGCCATGGGGGTTCGGCATGGCGACTATGTGCTTGTAATATGGTCAGTAGTTGGTCGTGGTGCTGATGGTGCTGGAGGTCGGACCACCTATTTCAAGGCCTCCACGCAGCTGGTGGTCTGTCTTTTTTGGTTGGTGGTCTGCAGTCTTGCCTCTGTAACTCATAATAGGGCCGTCTGGAAGACCACCAACATGGTGATCTTTTTAGGACCGCTATCATGGCAGGCTGGCGGGCTGGCAGTCCGACCAGCAAACTCGTAATGAGGCTCTTAGCACAGGGGGAATTGCCTAGCAGCAAAGGTATTAAAACACTTTTTTCAGTTTTTGGATTTCTTCAAGGTTTTTCACTTGGGTTGTTTATATCATTGCATTTTTGGGGGGCTTTTTGGAATCATATTTTACATTTTTTTACAGATTATTATTATTTGTTATGTAGAGCTGGCTAAACATCTACAGCTACAAAATGGTAAATGTTATAGTGATTTTTTGGTGTTGGTGTTTATGTTATGTTTATTTTATGTGGAGTTGTTTTGATTATGTGTTGTTTTTTTAAATATGGTGATCTGAATTTGGTTTTGGTTAGTTACTCATTAATTTATTTTGTTTTGTAATTTATATGTTTAATTTTACTATATCAGTATGTATTGATTTTTTTCACTGATGTAATACAATATTTATATCATTTTTCTAAAAAAGTAAATGTTTATTGTTTTAGGTTATGTTTTTGAGTTTTTTGGTAGGTTTACTCGTGTTTTAGAGGATGGATTTAGCTATTACTTCTGTGTAATCTAGTCCATTGTTATTTACAAAGGTTCTGACTGTGCATTGTGGCATTTCTTATTTTGTTTTCATTTGTTTGTTAAGTTTAGGGTCATTTTGGGTAACTTATTGTTCTAGTTTTAGTTTGTGGTAGATTTGCTCCTTTTGTATTGCTTCAACAAATTTGTATAGTATAGGTTTATTTCTGCCTAGTGTGGATTAAAATAAATTGTGCAATCAACTGCATTTCTTGTTTTGGCTTCCTGTGCCAGGTTGCAGTCATAATACATAACTACAGTGGTCCGAACAGAAACGTTTTACATTTTGGAGTCACAAATATCAGCTCAAATGTCATCAACACACCCCCCAACTAAATCCGTAATATAAATTAAATCATATAAATACAACACAAACAACATCTATAATTGAAAAAAAAATATTTATACACCCAGTATCACATAAATATGAAATTTAAAATATTATACAGTCAAAATGATCATTAATCACACAATTTAAAATATAGTTGCCCCTTGACAGGTATTGCAAAAAGGTAAAGAAAGTGTTCAGGAAAAGTGCTTGTGATTAGAGAAAAGTGGAAAATAAAAAAATATTCAGTCTGGATTGCTATACATAGATTATATGCAGAGGAGAATATGGGTTGACCATTTGACAATCACATGAATGTAAAACACATTTCCACAAGGGTAAAAAGTCCTAACCACAATTGCCATCCACATGGTCTCCCTACACCAATCCAAGCTCAGTACAATCATCGATGTTTCGATCCGACAAAGAAAACAGGGCCATTTCTAGCCTCAAAAGCGGGTCTACATCAGGACTCACAATGAAAAAAGGGCGACCTATAGACAAAAGGAGTGTGGTGAGGTTCTCCATGAGGGTAGAGATGTACAGGTCACTCTGGTTGTCAAGGTAAACGTTGAGGTTGTCAAGGAGTATGTAGTCCTTTGAAGTGAGAACACTGGAAGCGATGAAGTCAGCCAGTGCTTCACTGAAGGGTAAGTGGCGTCCAGGGGGTCTGTAGATGAGCGTTCCATGGAGGGTGATGTTTGGATTAGTCTGGATCTGAAAGTGAAGGTGTTTGGCCACAGAGGTCTGGACATTGATGATGGTCTTGAGGCAGAGTGATTTTTTGTGGACAATGTCTTGGTATCTTCCAGGAGCACGTGATGTATCACTGTGGCTCTTTTAGTGCATGCATTAGATGTTTTAAAGTAGGGATAGATGGTAGTTGGCCTGTTATGTGACTTTGGGTTGTATGCCTTTAAGGATTTTGCTTCTGGGTGCCTTGGAACTAGTGCTTGCTTCTTTTAGATCTTTAAATATTTTATAGCTTCTACTTCTGTCATGTTTTGGGGGTGGTTGTGCTCTTTATTATTAATTACAACATGTTCTTCAGTGGTTGTCCTTCCGTTGCATGTATAAGAGCATTATATAGTATATTTCCAGTTTATAGTTTCTGGCGATGCGCTTTCTTGGCTGTAGGTGTAGCCTATGTGACTTAATAATCGCTTTCCTTTCTGTGAAGTGATAAATTTGGCACCTTCTGTCATTTTGCCTGTAGGTAATATAAATATATATTATAGTTTATATGTTGCATGTTACTTATTTATATTTTTAAAAGTACAGGTACATTTATTACATTTACTTACTTGTTTTGCACAGTTTTGTAGCCTTTCTTTCAATTTAATTTCAATGTGAAGTAGGTGTTTGTTTTTGGAGGAAACACAAAAAAATAGAATTATTTGTTATGATTTAGTTACCGCAAGTCTGTTGAGTTTTAGGGAGTTAGGCTTATTTTTATTTTCAGATTTTTGAAAGCAATATACTATTACGTCTGCTGGACTCCTCTGGTTGCGGGGATATATTGGGCTTGTAGGTTAATCAAGAACCCTAGGTACCCAGAGCCACCTTGCAATGGGTTTTCATTCTATACCGGGTATACAGCAATTAATTTGCTGAAATGCAAAGAGTGAAAAATAGGTATCAAGAAAACCTTTGTATTATCAAAATGGGCATAAGATAAGGTGTTGAGAAGCAGTGGTTATTTGAACATCTCTGAATTCCGGGGATCCCACACTAGCATGTGAATTACAGGGCATTTCTCAAAAGAGACGTCTTTTTTACACACTGTCTTACATTTGGAAGGAAAAAACAAGGGGCAATAACACTTGTTTTGCTATTATGTGTTCCCCCAAGTCTCCCGATAAAAATGGTACCTCACTTGCGTGGTAGGCCCAATGCTCGCAACAGGAAACGCAACATGGACACATCTGACGTGTTTTTTGCAAGCTGTAGATTTTGGCCTCTAGCTCAGCTGGCACCTAGGGAAACCTATCAAACCTGCGCATTTTTGAAAACTAGACACCTGGGGGAATCCAAGATGGGGTGACTTGTGGGGCTCTCACCAGGTTCTGTTACCCAGAATCCTTTGCAAACCTCAAAATGTGGCCCAAAAAACACTTTTTCCTCACATTTCGGTGACAGAAAGTTCTGGAATCTGAGAGAAGCCACAAATTTCCTTCCACCCAGCGTTCCCCCAAGTCTCTTGATACAAATGGTACCTCACTTGTGTGGGTAGGCCTAGTGCCCGTGAAAGGAAATGCCCCAAAACACTATCTGGACACATCAAAAATATCAAATACAAAACTACCTGTTTTTGCGGGGAGGGGTACCTGCGTTTTTGGTCCTGAGCTCAGCAGCCGCCTAGGGAAACCTACCAAACCCAGACATTTCTGAAAACTAGACACCCGAGGGAGTCCAGGGAGGTGTGACTTGCATGGATCCCACAATGTTTTCTTAACCAGAATCCTCAGCAAACCTCAAATTTAGCTAAACATTTTTTCCCACATTTCTGTGTGGGATCACCGCACCAGGACAAATTTCCTAAGTTGGAGGTTTGCAGGGCATTGTGGGTAAGAAATTGGTGTGGGGTGCATGTGAAGCACACCACCCTGGAATCACCCAGATGTTTAGTTTTCAGATGTGTCTAGGTCTTGTAGATTTTTCTGCATGGCAGCGTCCCAAAGTCCAAAAAGTGTAGCCCTCACCATTCCATGTGGGACGATTTTGAGAGTTAGCCAAGCTCTCATGGCCCAAATGTAAAACCAAAACCCAAAATAATCAATTGTCCTCTGGCTTGCCGTGGGATAAGATGTTTTAGTGTGCGGGGGAGAGCTGAAAGACTGTTATCACCTTCAGTTGGGGTGGGGGCATAACCAGGCCCATACTGGTTGGTAGCCACCACCCCACTTTAAATTTTTTTTGAGGTTCCTGGCATCTAGTAGAATTTCTGCCCCCCCCCGGGGTATGGATCAGAGGTAATTGCCCCATCTGCCCTATGGTGGGCAGAACAACTTTGGTCCCATTTATTTGGGGTGGGGGTATGGCCATACCCCCACCCTCTTATTTTGAAAAAAAAAATCTTCCCTGGTCTCTGGTGGGCTTTCTGCCCCATTCGTGGGCAGATGGGCCTTCCAAAAATAGGCCGATCTACCCCCAAGGGGGGCAGATATGGCCAACAGTAATGTGCCCCCATGGGGAGCGACCCTTGCCCAAGGGGCTGCCCCCCAAACAAAAGACACACATGCACACACACACCAAACCTTGGTGCCTAGGTGGTCTCTGCCCCCCCCAGGGGCAGATCGGCCCAATAGAAATAGGCCGATCTGCCCCCAAGTGGAGCAGAAATGGCCTAAAATAAATTTGCCCCCCGAGGGGAGCGACAGTTTGCCTAAGGGGTCGCTCCCCACATATAAAAAAATAAAAATTAACAAAAAAAATATTATCCCTGGTGTCTAGGGTGTTTCTGCCCCCCCCCCCCGGGCAGACTGGCCTAATTATATTAGGCCAACCTACCCCCAGGGGGGGCAGAAATGGCCTAAAAATATTTTGCACCCCCTGGGGAGCGGCCTTTGCCCAAGGGGCTGCTCCCCTTATGTGCAAGTATAAAAAAGAAATCCCTGGTGTCTAGTGGTTTTTGGCCTAATAAAAATAGGCTGATCTGCCCTCGAGGGGGGCAGGAATGGCCTAAAATAAATGTGCCCCCCCGAGGGGAGCGACCCTTCCCTAAGGGGTCGCTCCCCACATATAAAAAAAAAAAAAAAAAAAAAAAAATATCCCTGGTGTCTAGGGTGTTCTGCCCCCACCAGGGGCAGATTCGCCTAATTATATTAGGCCGACCGGACCACAGGGGGGGCATAAATGGCCTACAAATATTTTACACCCCCTGGGGAGCGGCCCTTGCCCAAGGGGCTGCTCCCCTTATGTGCAAGTATAAAAAAAAAAATCCCTGGTGTCTAGTGGTTTCATAAAAATAGTCCGATCTGCCCTCAAGGGGGGCAGAAATGGCCTAAATACAATTTGCTCCCCTTATGCATAAGTACAAAAAAAAGAAATCCCTGGGGTCTAGTGGTTGCTTCCCCCGGGGGGGCAGAAATGGACGAAAAATAATATGGCCCCCCTAGGGTTGACCCTTGGTCAAGGGGCTGCTCCCCTTATCAAAATATATATATTTTTTAAATCCCTGGTGTCTAGTGGGCATTTCTGCTGCCCGATCACATCGCGAACTAAACATAAAACTATTTGATTTTATATATTATGATATATTTTTGTTTGTGTTTTAATGTTAATAATAAATAATAATAATGTGTTTGGTATATTCATTGTTTTTTAGGTGTGCAATTTTTTGGGGGAGAGTGTTTCATTTTTGGTCGGTATAATATATTTGAATTTAGTTGTAGGTATTAATAATAAGAGTGGGTTTATTGGAAGTAAATGGTATATGTTAAAATCGGTATTTTGGTGTTTTTTCTGTATTTGGTAGTCATTTTAATGATAATTTTGTAATCAAAATTGCTGTGATAGATATCTGTGACATATTATATGTTTATTTATAGGTGATGATATTTGTTTTTCCGACATTTATTTTATTGATATTTGTGAAAGTCTGGGTTTTTGACAATGAAATCTGTGTTATTGATTTTAGTGTTTGTGTTAGTTGTGTATATGGATGTGTTCTCAGCAATACATTTCTGACATAGGTGTATCTCTATGTTTGTTGGACTGATATTATATCAGTGATCCCTACTCAATCCTAGATGAGCAAAACCATGAAAAGCAGGCATTCAGATTAGGCCCAAAAAAATGTTAAGTGCACTGGCATAATTGTTGTAATTTTTGTAATTTGTAAAACAAAATGTACACTTAATTACTGAGATTATGCCATAATGCCGCTTTGCATAATGAATATCCAGTTTAGGGACAAATTGTAACACAAGATGCACGAAAATAAAACAAACATTGCAAACACAAGCAGCATTTTCCCACCATGAGTGGCATTTCTTTATCATGGATGATCACCAAACATTTCAAGTTGATGTTTTTCTCGAGTGGACCATTCATGTACTTTTGTGTGTGAAAATACATTTCAGAACACAAGCACACCTCTTTTTAAGCAAACGACAGGCAAATGAATTTGAAACTACATTTCAAAGTTGAATTTTTATCTGACTAGACCATTCAGGTAGTTTTTTTAGCACAATACACATTTTTATTTTTGTTTAGCAGGACTAAAGTGCATAGAGATAGAGAAGCTCCTGAACATAAGGTACAAACTTCCTCTTTGTGCCCTGAAGACTCCTCCCTTTCTTTTGTTCAACTCTTGATGATTTGGGACTCAGAATTTTCAAATTTATAAAATTTCTTTACTGCCATTACTGATTTAGTAGTGATGGGTAAAGGGCACAACCATGAGCTAGGCCCAGACTCAAATTGAGTAAATAATATTCATCAGAGCAATCCTTTCCTTATAATGCTACAAGCCTTTTTTGGGGGGTGGGACAGGCAGGAAGGTGCTCCAGGCAGTATAGAGAAACTATGGCCCATATTTATACTTTTTGACGCAAACCAGTGCCGGCGCTGGTTTGCGTAATTTTTTTTACCGCCGGCTAATGCCATTCCTATGCCCCATGCGGGTGCCTTATTTAAGGAATTACGTTTGCAGGCGCTGCAGACTGGTCAGAGTAAAAAAAAATTACTCAAACCAGGCAGCGCCGGCGTAGGGGAAAATGGGGGTTGTGCGTCAAAAAATGGTACAAGTCAGGTTTGAGGCAAAAATCATGCCTCAAACCGGACTTGCGCCATTTTATGACGCACAACTCCCATTGAAATGACTCCTGTCTTAGCAAAGACAGGGGACTTCTGTCCCCTGGGCATGGCACTGGCCACAGTGGCATGGAGAGGGGCCCAAATTAGGCCCCCTATGCCACTTTAAAAAAAAATAAAAAAATACTTACCTCAACTTACCTGTACTTACCTGGTATGGGTCCCCCCATCCATGGGTGTCCTCCAGGGGTGGGGAAGGGTGGCAGGGGGTGTCCACAGGTCCCTTAACGCCTGCCCTGACCCAGGCATTAAAAAGCGGCGCACATCAGGCTGTGTGCCGTTTTTTAAGGCTCGCCCTCTCCTGTGCATCAAAATAACGCAGGAGTATAAATAAGGCACACAGGCCTTAAAGTCATTTTTTGGGCGGGAACGCCTACCTTGCATTTCATTAACGCAACGCAGTTTCCCGCATCCAAAAAATGATGCACACGGAGAAAATTTGACGTCCGCGGGCTTGTGTGTCAAAGTTTAAATATGGTGCATGGTTTGCGCCGAATGTGCGTCAAAGTTTTTGTCGCACATTCGGCGCAAACAGAGTATAAATATGCCCCTATGTTCTTTGTTCTCCATGTCTCCTTCTGTGCTTGTAATGCGGCGGTGGCCACTTTGTGTAGCCAGTGAGTATATGTGTGGTGGCTACTTTGTCTATATTCTCTATGCCTCCATGCATCCATGCAATGCAGCGACCACCATTTTTCGGAGCCAATGAGTGAGTGTGTGGGTGTGTGTGTGTGTATGTGTGGTATGGACATTTTTGGGCTGATTATAAGTTTGGCGGATGGAAAAACCTGTCCATCAAACTCCCGACAGAGAGGTCATTGCGGTGCTGCCAACCTTCATGCTGAACCCATCATACCTTCCCCACAGGGCTGACCGGCGGAAACCAAAGTTTACGCCAGTCAAACCATTGGGAAAGGTGCGGCAGCACGCTTGGGGCGCTTGGGGCACCAGCGCCCTTGAAATGTGCATTGTCTGCCCAGGTGCTGCTGGACAGGGGGCATGAGAATGGGCATGGGCATTGGCACTGCAGTGGCCCCCAGTGGCCCCCTGCACTTGTTCTCCACCAGCCTTTTCATGGACGTTCAGTGCTGCCCTGGCTGATTACAACCAGCCCTGCTGTCAGCCTGTTGGGATCTAGGATCCCGACGAGGACGGCAGTAGGTTGGCAGGTCTGCCTGCCAACCTCGTATTGTGGTGGTCGGACCGATACAGCCGCGTCAGTCCCAACGGCACTGCAAGTCTGGTGGTCCTAAGACTGCCAGACTCATAATGGGGGGCCTTTGTCTTTTTCTTCCATGCCTCCTCATTCACTGGACATGCGTGGATGAGCTAGCCATCACCACTGAGTGCATCCAGTGTGTGTTGTAATCCCTTTATTTCACTTTTAAAAAACATTATCCAGGAACAGTGTTGGAAGAAGCCAATAACATTTTTGCCTGATGTATTTATTTGTGATTTTGGCTGACTGTAGTATAGCGTTGTTGTTTTTGATTCACTTATTCGTTTTTTGCCCCCTCCCCTGCCTCCCATTGAGTCCCCTGGGCACTGGGGGGGGGCACGAGAAATTATGTAATTAACTCACTGGATAGAGTTTCCATGGGCATTATGACTGATCCATCCTTTCCTGTTCATTTTTTATACTGTATGATGCCTTCCATAGGTAGAGACTTTATAATTGATCAATTAATAATGAGTCCTTTAAAAAGACATAAACATATGCATGAACCTGAGAAGAAAGCATGTTTATTAATGTATAGGAACACTTAATTTTAGCTTCATTTGCAACATGACACCACACTTAAATAGTACTTCATAAGTACCATTCTCCATTGTGTCTTCATGTGTCATTTTATATCACAAAACTTATTTTAGAATGCAATAATAAAGTAGGTTGATGTGTGCATGTTTAACTTTTTTACCTGATTCCTCTTGCATACTGCCAAACTCCAGTACTCCTGAAATGACCTCAATTGATTACACATCCAAGGTGGTCAAGGCGTTTCCCTCCCATGTGGTAAGTATTAATTTGAGTGGTGGTCCTCCCACTGTTGCCAGGCTAATCCCCCTTATGTTCTGACATAATATCATGTAACCTTCTTTTTAAGTAATTGAAACTCTTTTTTATATTCTGAACTTTACTTGGGTAGCTCAATACTGCATTCACATTATCTGTAATGTCTTTCCACTGACATGCACATGCTTTTTAGGGGTGTTTTCCACATTAGATGTCCCATGAGTATGTCTACCAATACCTCTTAAGCACAAATATATTTTTGAAGTCTGCTGGGAACAATCACATCTGTTTAGCGTTGCCCATCATGTTGTTGATGCCTGAGCTGAGGAAGGCATTGGAGTTCAACACACACAGTCCTGAGTAAATGTTGACAATAATAAAGTAGTCACAATGTTTGCAGGTGCAACCCTGGGGATTTTGGGTGAACACTTTTGCTAGATATTTGTGTCATCCTTGTCAGCTAATGGCCTCCTTCTCCTCATGTCCCATTGAAAATTCCAAAAGTGATGTTGTTATGCTGTTCTGATCGTGCACCATTTACCGGATGCAATACACAATGACATTTCATATTTATCACACCCGATCAAAACCGTACTTGTACATTTTAGCAGGTGCAATAAGTATTGATTCCCAAAATTTATCGTACCTCTGAAAAAAATGTAGTGCGGGGCCTGAATTTTCACCCTATGGAGTTGGATTTTAACAGGTACAGTAAATTTCAGGGATTTAATGGAAACTCATAGAAAGTGCCTTTTCAGTTTTGTGCAACATTTACCTTTATGCTTTTGTGTCACCTAACATGATACACTCCTCAATTTAAAATAAACCAAAAGCATAAATATCTATTACAGAGTCATTTTAGGGATTAAAAGAGCAAAATAGATGCTTACCCTGAATGACATTTCAAGGTTTTCTCCACCCCAGATGTCCATACCAGAATCGTATGTTCCTATCTCTTCAAAATAATCTCTGTGAATTGAAAATAATCCACCAGCCATCGTAGGGGTTCTACATGAAATACACATGAAAAAACATTTGCTGTGGAAACATTTTATAGATCTAAATAATAATTAACAGTGGCAAATTCTTGCTAATTGCATGGTAACGGTTGTACATCTTTAAGCAATGCTCATGTTAACCATATGGTTGTGATGGTAAGGTAAGGAGACATTAGTAAGCATGCATTTTCACACTGTTTCAATTAAGGAGAGTGCATCAGGGGCAGAATCATGAGTATGTACAGTCTACCGAGCATGGACCAACATCGCAACTATACGAGCTGCAAACAGCAAAAAAAACATGAAACAATGTTGGCCAGTTTGTGCTTACAGTTTGTCTGCAGCTTGTACAATCACTCATTGAGTTTCAGAATTGAAGGTATGGCCGCAGAGAGCACAATGTTTTTAAAAAGCATTATCAAAGCCAACAGGTCTGGGGTTGCCTGCTGGCCCTTTGGCTTTGAAAATGCTTATTTAATTTGTGAAAGTTTTTTGTAAAGCTTTAGTACAAAAAATATTCAAAGGTGGCTGCCTATGCATGTTACTATTCATTTGTGTGCATGCCTGTGCGATAATCATTGAAATGTTTTTATATAAGTAAAAATCAAGTAGAGATGTTAATCCATATGTTCCCATAGCTTGACGGCCATCTTTGAATGGTTTTCATGTTAAAAAAAAAGATGGCACCCCATTTGAGCAGAATATCTGCACCCAAGGGCAATGAATTTCAATTTTTTGATGAACAAATAATGAATTATGCATGCACTGTGCTCATATAAATGGATGTGAGCAGTACAGTTTTGAAGAAGCTGGAAGGCCCTCGCCAAACTGAGAAAACAAATCATAAAAAGTAAATGGCCAAAAATGTTTGTTTAATGATAAAGCATCCTTTAGGGCAGTAATCCCTGGTACTGAAGGAGGCTACTCTTTGGGTGGATGTTATGCACACTGTACAGGAGCAGAATGCGGCCCATTACAGTGAGGTTAGCTAATAGCTGAAGTGGGCTCACCCTGTGCCCCATGTTGTATGCTATGATGGGCAGAAGAAAATGACATGAATGACGTTTCAGACCAGCCCATGGAAAGAGATGACTGAAAAGTGGTTCAGGGGTTGCTTTGAACGCTACAACATGATGCCCTGCGGTGGCGGGCCATTTGCTGACATAGAGCGGTAGCCTTTCTTTTGCCTGTTGCTATGTTTGGGCTGTACCTCCCTTTGCCCCCTTCTCCCAGGCTGCTGGTACCCGTGTGCGGAGGGGGCCTGGACCAGTGCTGCCGCTGGTGCTGTCCCTCTGCAGAAACTTGCAGTAGCTCAACACCAACCAGCAGGAAGCACATCCTTGGGTAGGGATCCCCTTTCCTGTCGTGGTTTGGCCCTCCTCAGCTGTTTTGGGTACTTTTTCCCTGTGGTGGACGTCCTCCCTGGTTTCTTTCCCACTTGCATTCTCCCCCTCCTGTGTGCTTGGCAGTTCTCTAGAAGGCAATGGATTGGCTCTTCCATGTCTGGAAAGGTCCAGTGTTGGCAGATCTTCCCACTTTTCTTGCTGTACCTCTAACCTCTAGCGGAGGCACATGTGAAGTTTTCTTTTTTACAGCAGATGGATCCCCTGATTTCCAATTTGATTTGCAGTCCTGCAGTTTGTGTGGCCTCTGCTTGTCCAGCCCTTCAGTCAGTCTTCCACTCCTTGTGTGTTGCTCTACTGTGATGGCAGGGTGTTTATCATTGTTTGCCATTCTGTCAGCTCAGGCTGGACGTTTTTGGAATGGCCTCTTCTGCTTGCCTCTTTTCTTTGGGGTATGTAAATTGGTCACATCACATACATCTGGGTTGCTTGCTATGCCTTTTTCTGGCAGTACGCTCTTTTGGGGTCTGTATGGTTGGGTACAGTTGAACTGATGGGTCTTCTGTGCTCCTGCAGAAACTGACCATGCCCTGCTCCTTTTTGCTTTTCCCAGACAGTGGGTGCGCTCCCATTGTCTTCCTGTTTGGTTTCGGAGTTGGACCTGGCAGCCTCCTTTCTTTTCCTGTTGTCAGTTTCCTCTTTCTCACCATTCCTGTGGCTTCGCTTCTTCTGCTGTTCCTTCTCCTCCGCGTAGGTATTTCCCTTGGTAGCTCTAACAGTCTCCCTCACAACAGGGTCTGACATTGCAGTCAGTTGCTTTCCTTGGGATGGAGACCTGTGGTGTCTGGACATGTTTGGTTCCACCTTCTTGGCCACACTGTTACTCCCCTCTTCTGGCAATCAGTGCAGTGGTGGATGGCTCCAGCAACTCTGGTGAATAGGTTTCTCTGGTTCTTCCAATGCCCAACCCGACTCCTGTCCCCGCATGCCAGCATGATGGAATGGGGAGCAACTTTGGGCGGTCTCTCAGTCCAGGTGTGGTGATTGCCTCTCCTCTCACTCCGCGGACTGGTAGGAGTTAGGAGCTCTTTCTCTAGCACACTTGCGAAGTTCACCTCTCTTTTACACTCAAATGGTTCCACTTTCACCTGTCACCTTTGTGGCAAACAGTTCTGTCTACACATATTTGGGGACAGGTTCTCCATTCCTTGCAGCTCTTGAATTTCCATTTGTCGGTGGGGGTGTCTCATCTGTCTGCAGCTTACCTCTGGGAGATGGACACTGTACAGGGTGGCAGGCTCAGTGGTATCTTTCTGTTTTCCAATGGCTTCTGTCTGGTGCCATGTGTATTAGCCCTTTTTTATCACTGTTTGTGCGCCCCTCCTGCTCTCCTCCCTGTATTTGTGTCCAGGTTCCCAATTCCAGTGTGTTCTGGGGTGGATGCCCTCTCTCATCCATGGCCTTCCCTCCTTTTGTATGCCTTTCCTCCCTTCCCATTGTGCCACAGACTCCTGGCCCGAGTGAGGAGGGGACATGTCCACCTCTTTCTGAGTGCTCCCTTCTGGCCTCTCCTGGGTTGGTTACCCTTTGTGCTCTTTCTTGCAGTGGCTGGGGAGGGGTTCTTCCTTCTCACCCTTGCCCTGGTCTCCAGTTCTTCCCCTGGAAACTTATAGGACATTCTGTCTGCTGGCATAGCTCTTTTTTGGAGGGGCCTGAGCTTCCAGGGTTATTTTTGCTCAATCCGCCCTTTCAGTCTTCAGTTTTAGTCTGGGGTCTTCCTCTGGTGCTCAGGGACTTGCACTATTCTACTTTTGAGTCATTGGAGTGTGTCTCCACTATGTCAGTTGCCTGGGGATGTTGGGCTCTGTCTAGCCTACCTCCATGTTTACGCTTCATTGCTGTTTGTTTGATGCTCGGATTGGAACTAGGGTTTCTCCCTTCAATGGTCTCCTCTGTTCTTTGACTACAAGAATTGCCATTGACCTTCATTTATTCTGGCTCCCTCTACACCTGGGAATGGTGTGGCTCTCCATCACTGTTGTTTGACCGGTGTGCCTCTCTTTGTTCAGTACAAGTGGTTTTCGGACATTGCATGCATCTCTTTCTGCATTTGTGTGTTCTCCGTCATGGTCTGCAGGCTCCCTCTCCTGCTCTTCATCGGTGGAGTTGGTCTCTGTTTGCTCTACTTTGTGCCTCATAAATCAGGCACTTGCCTGGCGGGATACAGGGGACTTCTACTCTAGGACTGGCTGCCTCATGGGCTCCTGATGCTGGTGTTTCTATTGTTTCCCTTTTTACAGCAACTTCCTCAGTTTTCCGGTCTGACTTCTTTCCCTTTTGCATCTGGAGATGTGAGTCTCTTTAGGATCTGGGGCAGTGGTTATGGCTGTGGCTCTGCCTTGTTCCCTATGCTTGATGTTTACTCTCCCCTCTTGGTTTGCAATGACTTCAGTGCTTTATTTTCCATTTATAAGAGTTGTTTTTGTTTCTTTGGGATTCCGGTTGTGCTGGCCTTGCTTTGGTATATCATCATTTGAGTAAGTATTGGTATAACATAAAGGTTAGGGAGATAATAGTTTGATTACTCACGGCAATCTTCATTACTCCAAATACCTTTTTCTCATACCAATACTTATGACCCTCTCTCCCAACACCCACTCCATACCCTGAATCCTCATGTTGGCTTGGGGACATAAAGGACATGTTGTCACTCCATCCCCTTTTATCCTACATAATGGTTGGAGGGGCTTAGAGGGGGGAGTGTCTAGCACTAAAAACGTGTGGTTGGATTGAGCTAGGTCACATGGTGCCTGGGTAGAGGTTGAACACCTCATTTGAGTAAATATTGGTAGGAGAAAAAGGAATTTGGTGTAATGAAGATTAATGGTAAGTAATCAAACCATTCACCCTCATTCTTGAAAATGACGCTACAGGATGCATTAATATTACATGGCTGTATGGCATAACATCGCCATCAGTCTTAGTCCCATACAATGCCACATAATTTCTTAGTGACTTACAGTATGGTGTAGGTTAAAAAATATACAATACAGTCAACAAGCAAAGAACTAAAAGAAAATGACACAATTAAAGAACCAAAAAAGAAATGCTAATTTACAATTGCAGATTTAAAACACCCAATTTAGGGTGCAATGCATCTCATCCTTGAGTTATGTTCTCCATTACCAGGTTATTGCAATATTTTTCTAAATCTGTCTAAGACCATCATAACCCTGAAATGATATTAATTGTTTTAAGCCACCCGCACTTTCTTCCTGAAAATCTATCTAGAACCAGCTCTGGACCTCGACTTCCTGAATGGCACACAAAATCATGTACACATTTTCATAAACGCATCTGTATGCCATTGACATTACAAAGCTCTCTTAATGGGTGCTTATTATAGGGCTAACACTTTTATGAAAAATGTAGATGTATATGTTAATTGAGCCAGTTTTATATTGTAACTAGTGGGTCTAGGGGCACTAAAATCAAAACTCACTCAACAGATAATTTAAACGTCAATAGAGTTCCCCAATTTACCTACTTGGGCTTGCAATTTGTGGCCTCAATAGATTGGAAATACCTTCTTACGATTAGCACTTAGAAAATGTTGAGATCTGTGGAAGCTGTTAAGAGATTTGTGCAAAGGTAGGATGGAAACCATTTAGACCCACACTGGAAAGCTATAGGGCATAATGTTTGTCAGTAGGTTGCTATGGGGCAGGTGTTTAGGGGTATATTAGCCACATACCTCTCCAAAGATAGAAAATAGGTTTTTACACTAGCTTCCTAGCAGACCCAAAATCTACTTCTAACTTCACTAGACAAGAGGAGTCCGGGACGCCTTACATTTCCTATTTTATTAGAAGTTGCCCCGTCATGTTATGACATTGAACTTCAAAAGAGAACCGCTTTCTCAAAAGCTGTGCTAAAGGACAGCATAAGGTTAGATAACGCTTTAGATATTCCCAGTTTAAATATGTTAACCAGTTGTTTATGGATTTAGGTGTTCCTGAACACTACGAAAATTCAAATGGTATTCATTGGGAGGAGAAATGCAAATTACTGGACAATCTTTTTAAGAACTATGAACGCGAGCGGATGTTATGCTGATGGGATTCCCAGCTGAGAGTGAAACCCTTGCTTTCAGACAATCCCACAGAAACGTATTTATTAAATGTCAAAAATCCGCTGTTTAAATTTTACTTAAGCAGGTTTAGGTTGAATACTTTGCATTTCCTTTTGACATTCCGTGTTGCCAACTTATGAAAGAAAACACTGCCTCCATGCCCTTGTGACAATATATCAGCACAAAACACTTTACATTTGTTCTATTTTGCACATTGTACATATTCCTTGGAAATGTTTTTTGTTGCCACTTTTTAACAATTTAAAAATATCCGTTCCAATAATGAGACATTTCTTTTAATTCAGCAACTTTAAATAGAAAGGGGGTCCGTTTTGGACTACCAGGCTCCGGGGGCCACCACCTTCCCAGAGCTATTTTTGTGGAGGGGGCTGCACGCCCCCCCTCGAGGAGCCACTAATGGCCCTGGGAACTGCCAGCCCCCCCAGGGCCAGCTCCTGCTATGTCCCAGCGATGGTTGGATTAAAGTATAGTAATGAAAATTACTATACATTAAAAAAGCCATAGAAATTCACTAAAAAGAACGAAGGTTCCGGGGATGTTATAGCTAGGAAATAGAATTTAAATTTAAGAAACCATAGAAATTCACTTAAAAAAACAAAGGTTACAGGAACGTTATAGTTAGGCTCACATTTTAAATGTATCAAACCATAGAAATTCGCCAGTTATAGTTGAAGTTATCTCAAGTAACTACAACTTGTGCTCTAAGGTAACTATAACTCGCCCTCTTGCCATGCACTGCTATTCACCCCACAAATAACATCACTTATGACATCTTTGATAACATCATTGATAATGTCACTGTAACATCTGCAGTAAAATTATTGATTACGGTGGGCACAAGTTATAGTTACCTTGGGCACGAGTTATAGTTACTTTAGACAATTCTAATTATAACTGATGAATTTCAATGGTGTTATGGCCTAACAATAACGTCCCTGTAACCTTTTTTAAAAGTGTTTATATATATATATATATATATATATATATACATATATATATATATATATCTCACTACGATGTGAATGTCTAAATAATTATTTAAAAACTGTATTACACACAGTATAAGATAGGCTGCTGCAGATTGGTTTAGTCAGAGCCACTGGAATTATGCGGCAGGGGAGCCACAATTTATGCAGCAGGGTTAACAAAATTATGCAAGAAGAAAAATAAAATTATGCACCATAATGCATCACATTTTTTCTAATATTACTCCATTTGTTTTTTAACTTTTCTACACATGACAATACTTTTTGGACAAAGATGGTACCTCATTCGCACCAGATTAACAACTAAATACCAAAATAAGCAAATGAAAAGTGAAATGACCAGTTAACCTTAGTGAAGGTCCTTCCACTGTGTAAGAACACATTGCCACATTTTACTAACATTTGATATGTTTGACAAAGAAACAAGTTTTTGTTCAAGTCTGTAGCTTTTGCACCAGATGATGGATTATGTTGCAAATGAAGGAGATCCATAATTATGCGAAAAAGCCACAGGCTCACATAATTCCAGTGGATCTGAGTGTAGTGTTTAAGATAAATCAAGTGCCTTCAAAGTATGGATTTAGTAATAGGTAATCAAACTGTACCTAATGCAAGCCTTTTTATAAATATTCATTAAAAGGACAACTTCTAGAACTCAACACTGTTATGTCACGAGTCATCATGAAACCTGAAGTGACTCTATCAATTAAGTCCTATAAGGTTCTCAAGCAGCCCTTACATTTGGCGATTAACCAATTGCGCACATTTACTTTTCTTTCAGGTAGCAGGCACATTGGTCTCTGTCTTGCCTTCACAACACGAGAGCCCCACCCCTTTCATTATCACCCAGAGGTACAGCAACATCCACATCAACCATTCAGGGATGACTCTTTATTTTTTGTTTAACAAAAAGTAAGGGGAATATTTTTTGTGACATTAAACAAATACAGGCATATTGATCCCTACAGATCCTGCCCACTTTGACATGCAGATGTGTCTTCAAGTAAGTTGAAGAGCAGCCAGCAGGGTCGAATTCAGAAGCAGAGCCCTGATCATCTGAACCCCTGGGGCTTCACAGTGATGGCCAGGAGAAAGAGGAAAAGCGTGAGAACCATGTATAATATCAAAGACCCGGCCCACATGAGGGTTTTTTTCTGGGGGCTAATTTTTACATCTACAAATGGACAGACACAGCTCTTTCTTAGAGAGATGATCTGAGGAAGGTGGCAACATGTGGCAGGTGTTTTTTATGAAAGGGCCATCACTACCATTAATGTAGCAGGAGCAGTGGCACTGGGACCAAGGGTGTGAGGGGGCAGCTACACCCCAATTACGACTATCTTACTAGTAAAAAGTGGAGTTGAGGCCCATTTTCCTTGTGAGTTTTAGAGATTAGGTAACCCGTGTAGCACAGGGAACAGGACCCCAGCACCAAGGAAAGGTAGATGCGACATCAGGCCTTGTTCCCTTTTTTATTACACAAAGAGTAAGACAAACTAATTTGATACTCAGGCCAAGGAGCAATAGTTCTGTGTGGTGGGGAGAGGATGAAGCCTGTTTCATAGGACTGTAGGTATCAATGGTGCTGAAGGTGCAGTGGCACTGAGGCCCATTGGTGTGAGGGGCTGACTAAACTCCAATTATGGCTGTTTTGTTGTCCTTCCTTGTTTGCATTAGGCCCCAGTGCACCCTTGCTGTGCTAGTGTTTTTGGCCTCATATCAATGGCCCAAGGGAGGTGAATATTGAAGCAGTGGAGACAGCTTAGCTGGGGCCTCAGACAGATGACAACCCACAACCCGAAGAGGATCCAAGACTGAGAGCCGGAAATTGATGCAAAGTCTTCCCTGCATGATAAATAAACAACGCATCGCCGTGTGAAGCCCGAGAAATCGACGCACACTCTCCCTGTTTTCCACGCATCTCCTCCTCTGCGGTTCCTTGCGGAGATTTTGAATGCAAGCCAGGTACTTTGTGCTTGCAAGAGACAATTGTTGCGTTTAAGAGACTAAAGACACTTTATATAATTTTTACTGTGATATTTTTACATGTACTTATTGCATCTTAATCATTTTGACCTGCATCTTATCAGATAAATATTATATATTTTTCTAAACACTGTGTGGTGTACTTTTGTGGTGTTCTACTGTGTTATTGCATGATTTATTGCACAAATACTTTACATATTGCCTTCTAAGTTAAGCCTGACTTCTTAGTGCCAAGCTACCAGATGGTAGGCACAGGATAATTTGGATTGTGTGTGACTTACCCTGACTAAAGTGAGGGTCTTTGCTGGGACAGAGGGTAATCTGACTTCCAACCAAAGACCCCATTTCCAACAGGATGTGTCATAAGAGTGTGAGCCAGGATGTGTAGATAAAACCAAGTAATGTGTTGCCCTCATAAATTGTGGAGGTTTAGAGACGCAATGGGTGCTATCTCACGGGACATTACTGACCGTATTTGTCTACCCCTACCCAGTGTAATACTTGCATCAGCCAAAAACCCTTTTTTTCTGTGTAGGATAACGCTGCCTATTAAGGCTTCACTCTCTTGTATTTCATCATCCTCGAGGAAATCTTTCAGGAAGGGGGAACGATTTTGGTTCCAAGTGCAAACTTGTGGGTCCGTTTCACAAGGTGAAAAGCTGGTCTGTTCCCAATTGGCGTCAATTGGAAGTGGTCTGAGGGGAATGTTTGTTTGCATGATATCACTTGCCAATGTTCGAAGAGTGTCACCATTGTGGGCAGAGGGGAAGACAACCATTTCTACATGCTGCATGGTAACCATAGCTAATCTCTCAGGGGAATTAGGGAAAAGGATTGTTCAACTTGTAACCATGGCTTGCCCTCATGGTCAAAATTCCAATCGAGGGAAGGCTGTAATTAGGCTACTAATGTGTGTGACACCACATCTGTAAACCCCAATCCACCTCAGCCACAGAAGAGTCGTGGATGGCAACTTTGGGGATTTACCCTACCACATAAAGGCAATCATTTTCTGGTGAATCAACGCCAGGGTTGTTTTGGAGAAAGTGAATGACAGTTTTTGCAAGAACCAAGATATAAAGTTCATTTGAAGACTGACTAGCGTGCCCTGCCAAGACATTTTGCATTGGCTCTGTTGATATAGATCCTTAAACGGCACAGTGATCAGAGGGAGACTATAACACCCATAGATTGCCTGTGTCTTGGAGGGCAAACTGGTGCTCAGGTTGCAGATTGTGGATTCTGACCATGCAAATCCTCCCCTTTGGACTGGTTCTTGTAGGCTATTCTGGGAATCTGCTATCCGTAGGCCTTGAGTTTTCTGGTAGTTGATTTTAAAGCCTGATACATGTGTGAATCTGTTTAGTTCCAATTGGAACGCTGGTATTGATTCAGATTGGTTGGTGTTGAAGCATGAGATGTCATCAGCAAACTTGGCAAGTTTGTATTCTCTGTCTCCAACCATTAACTCATGTATTTTTGGGCTTCTCTTGATGTTTGCAAACAGGGGTTCCAGAGCCAAGGCAAAAATGAGTGAGAATAGGGGGCAACCCTGTCTCATTCTTCCTGTGATGGCCATGTTAGGGGAAGACTCCCTGTTAACTTTCATTTTAAGAGTCAGTTTTTGAAAATTAGCTTGAATGAAAGTTTTTATCTTAGGGCCAATATGGATCTTTTCTAACAAATTAATTAGGAATGGCCAGTTCACCCTATCAAAAGCCTTCTTCACATCAAGGGACAGAAGGACAACTGGCTTGTTCAGCTCTTTGGCTGCTTCCTTATGTGTTAACGCCAGTCTAATGTTGTCATTTGCCTGTCTATTTTTTATCTAGTGTTGTCATTTGCCTGTATATTGTTTATGAATCCTGATTGGCAATTGGTGATGAGGCTCAGCCATATTCCATGTGGCCTCATGACCAGGATAGAGGAGGGAAAAGTTTATCTAGATCTATTTCTAGTGTTCGGCTAGATGCTAGAATGTGGCCATATGGGAGATAAGCTCACACAGGACTGCTGTAGCTGCATCCCATAATGCTGAAGGAGCCACCTCCTCATTGTCTTTTTCCACAAAGTAGTGTTCTCAAGTCTCCCTGACGCACTCCCACACTCTGGGGTCTCTCAACATCAATTTGCTGAGCCCTCAAGATTTGGGGAATGGTTTCTGGAGGCCTACGGTAGTCATTGTCAGCCAGAGGGGAGCTTGATCTGACAATAATTGTATATCTCTACAGGAATGGAGGAGGATAGGTAGTAGGCCCCTGGAAGTGAGGAAGTAATCTATCCGAGGATGAGTTCAAAGAACACTGTAGAAAAAAGTGTAGTCCCTGTCCCCAGGATGGTGGTGGTGCCAGATGTCTACAAGGGTAAGTTCTTGCATCACTTGAATAAGTGAGTCCCTTCATACAAGGATCCCCATTCTGCGTGTTTTCTTCATAAAGGTCACATGAAACTGCATCAGGTACCAGTATGAGCGGAGGCACTTCATATCTGCTTTGAAAAGATGTATCTCCTGTCGCAGGGTAAGGGCTTAGGAGTCATACATTTGATTCTGGCAGAGTAACACTTTTTATGTATTTGTCAAAAATTATAGAGAATCAAAGCTGGCTCCTAGGACTAATGCCAGAGTCCTCCCTCATCCCATAATGTATGTGTGGTTGATGCTGGCTACTGTAAGCAACAGAGCTGCGGAAGGTGGAGCAGATCATGAGAGTCACGTTGCATACCTCCAATAGATTATTGCCTTATTGCACTTTCTCTTCTGAAGATGAGGGGTGGCCATCTTTGTCCCCTCTGTCAAGGAAGCTTGTGCGCTTTTCTGCGGAAGAAGCATGATGAGTAGAAACACAAGCCTCTTTGGTCCATTAACTTCATGCATGTTGGTTCCTGAGAATGAGCCTGGGAGGAAATTGAGGTAAGGCCCAGTATCTTACAGGCCTCGAGGTGGTTTTGCTCTGCAAAGCATTTCTCTTTGTATGTGAAAAGAAGCCAGGAAGGTTAACCCCAATGACAGGGGATCTTTTCTTTTTGTAGATGCTGAGTAGTGTCTCTAAAGTCTTTCCGGCGAGCCATGGTGTGGGTCGAAGCATCTCAGAACAGGAGAATGGTATTCCCCTGAAACGTATGCAGTTCCTATTGACTGGACTTTTTCAGAATGTCATCTTTGGTGTGGAAGTAATGACCTGTGTGAGCACATCAGGAGGGAGATTCCTTTGTTATTGATAAGTGGATTAAAATCCATGCATGCGGTCCAACAGGATCAGGGGAGGTCCTCATGTTTTTGCAGTATGTGGGCAAAGGGATCTTGGGTGCACGCTTCCATATCTGCAGTTGAGATCACTGTGGCAATGTGTCTAATCTCAATATTATTCTATCAGGAATGGATTTCTTGATTGTCTAGTTTGTCTTGAAGAACAGTGTAGTACCTCTCCGGTCTCTCCAGGCTTGTGTGTGACTGATATTATCCTGGGCTTGTTCAGCTACTGTGGCCTAAGCCTGTTTCAGGCACGTGTCTGTCTGGCGTAGTGAATGGCCGAGGTCTGTAAAGGCTACATTAAAGTCTCAGAGGAGAGATGTGAAGTCTTTGCAAAATTACGATAGCAAAGTTTGTTTATTTTTATTGGTGGCTGCTACCTGCAGATCGGCTGATGGCAGTAGGCTAGTCGTAAAGGCAGGGGGCCCCAACTCTGCAGCTGGCAGGAGTCCAGCTTCTGAAGGAGGTCCTTGATTGAGGAGGCCCACTGGGCCTTGATTTTAATTGAGGAGGCCCGCTGGGAAGGTTTAGGTTCACACACAATCCAGACCAGGAAGGCCCCTGGAAGTCTCTTTGTGTCACTCAACCTGCTCTGGGGCCTGATTGCATTGCTCCGGTGAGCAGAATGCCAGGCAGGAATGCCAGGACGGAAAGGAAACCCTGTCAGCCTAAGAGGAGCCCTGATTAATGCCTGCCCACTCGATCCCCCAGTCATGAGAAGTGGAGGATCACAGTTGGGACAGTTGGGGGGCACGTTGCACTGAAGGGAATCCTCAGTGGTCCCAGTCACCCCATCTTCAGGGCTGATCTGAGCACATCCTTTATGAGTCCCAGTGGAGTGGACAAGCTGCACGTAGGTGCCCACACAGAGCAGCAGGAGGAGAGGGGACCACAGGGATAGTTCGCTGTCTACACTAATCGCCAATCCCCTCCAAATGCTGGGGTGAGAGAGTTAACAGTATCTAGAAAGAGCAGTGAGTGCCATCTTGTCTTCTTGGTGCAGAGCTGTCCCCAGATTTAGATCATCATTGATCTCTGGGCTGTCATCTTGCATCTGTTCACAAAATTCTGCAGGGGGATATTCCACACCATTTTTACTGGCACATAGCCCTTTTTAGAGGGATTGAAGGGGCTGGATCGCAGAGCTCAGAGGAGACATGTACTAGCTGATCTCCACTCTGGCCCGGTCCCCCAATTTAGTTTATTTTACTCCTGACAATATGTAGTTAAGTAAGTGTGCCATTTTATTATTCTGATATGATTTTGTTTATTTTGATTGTTTTGCTTGCGTGTCTTGATTAGGTTCATTTATACATTTAACCCTTCTATTCTGTATAGAAATGTATTGCAATTCAAAATCAGAATGCTCTAATTCACTAAGGGTTGTATTCTTCATACTAATTCTTGCTGTATTTACTGGCAGATATGACTGTCTCACTGTATAAATCAAGATAATAAAACAAATTATTTATCTTAGCTGTAGCTTCTCAAGAAATGAAGATATTATTGCTAGAATTGGTCACTTGAGTTTCCAAATATCTGGAGTTATCTCTTTTCTTGGTGGAAAGTATCTATTGTGATGAGCAGTTTTGAAGGTACACGTTTATTTAGATTCAGATTTGTTTTTCCTCTGTTGTATTGTTGCTCCAGTATCTCCATGTAATTATATATCCCTTATGATTTTCTTGATCTTCCGTTGCTCTTTAACAATTATCTATGTTTTTTAATTTAAGTTTTAATTTCTTCAAGTTACCCGAAAGTGGGGTGAGGGGTAACATTTCCTATTCCAGGTATGCTTCATTTAATTTTAATGTCTGTACATCTTTTTTCTCTGCGACCATTCTTGCCTGGCCTTCCAAATGCCTGACAGAGTCCAACAGAGGCTTCTCTGAGGGAAAGTATACATGCAGGAGTAGGGGAAATATCATGAAGATACTACAGTGGTAACAATTGTAGCCATAGAGTTAGCCATTACAGACGGTTTATTTTTCTTCCCAACAGGTGATACAAAAGGACCTGTAGTTGACTGAGATGATATCACTAAATTTGAATTAAGTGCATTTTCCTTGGGTTTTCATGATGTAGTTCCAAAGGGGTTCTGTGGCTTTTATATGTTAGATGTTTCCATCTGATTCTGTCTCTTCTATATCTTAATCTCTTCTCTGGATGTTTCATTTCTCATTTGGCTGTACACCAACCCTAGGGACAGCTCCATCTGTGTTTTGTGAGTTTCTTTGGAGAACGTTAATTGTCATGTTCAATGGCCCTCAGAACTGACTCTTTGCAGCAATTCTACCCTTTGTAGTGCCTCCATCTTTAAACGTTTACTTTAGCCTTGCAGTCCCGAAACAGTTCTGGATTCTTGAAATGTAACAAGGGCTTACTGCTAATTTGCTTATTTTCCACTCTCTTCATTAGTTCTGACCCGTTCCGTTTCCAGGGAAAAGACACACTCAGCTTGTAGGACTTAATCTATACACTTACTCAGTGGTAGTGTTTGATGTATCTTTTACTTTATTTAGTGACTCTTGACTTTTTCTCCTTATTTCTTTCTTTCAGGGCTTCCAAAACAAGAAATCCAGCACCCTTCCAAAAAAGAAACATGGCACCTAGTCTGCCCTCCCTGTTCCAATTCCAGCACTCCTGAAGGTCCCTGAGCTTAAATTGAAGATATACACGTTAATCTGTGAGTCCTCCAGCACAAGCACACCAGAGCCATTTTCACTAGGATTAGTGCAATGTCTGGAAAACTGGGGGCCGGATTTAGAGTTTGGCGGATGGGGTTACTCTTTCACAAATGTGACAGATATCTCATTATAGCCTATGAAGATCGTATAGCCATCATATTTGTGATGGAGTAACCCGTCCACTAAACTCTAATTCAGGCCCTACATCATGGATGCTCTAGTGACATAGCTGACTTTCAGCAGCCACCTGAAACTCCAGTCATTGACCTTCCAGAGTCCTCTGTTTGACCTTGCGACCTAATAAATGACACCAGTGCAACTGATCACTAATACCATGGGTACCACTACTCCTGCTATGCTGAAGCGTAATCACATTCTGCAGAGAGAAAGACTAGTTCAAATGCAGTGTATTATGGGTGTGCTACCACTAACCTCTTCCACCTAGAATAGTGAATGGGACTCTGCAATATATGCACTTTCCCAAATATTTGTTAGAATGATGTTATTATAGTAGATGTTAAACCCACGTCTAAGTGTATGTTCCTTTAGTATTTGTTAGACTAGAGATATATTAGTAAATCTGAACTCCCCCTCCAATATATTAAATTTGCATTTATATAGCCCTTACAGCCACCTGTGTTAGGTAGGCGTTAGTTAGTATGTTAAATTTGACCATCCAAAATGTATGCACTGCCCCCAAGGTTTATTAGACTGGAACTAGAATAGTACATCCCCCTCCCAAAAACAATATTTACTTGCCACAATGTTTGTTGGGCTGATGTTTACAAATTTGGACTTACCCAAAATATGTCCTTACTGCAATGTTTGTTAGATTGGACAGCTGACTACATTCTCCCCTTGCAGAAATGTTCCCCAATATTTGTCAATCTAGAATTAGAGTAGCATTTTTCCACAGCCTCTCCCAAAAATATTCACTTGCTGCAATGTTTGTTGGCTTGGAATTACAATAGTAAGTTAGCACTCCCCCAAAATATGCCCTTATTACGATGTTTGCTAGACTGGAGTTAGAACAGTAAATCTGATTCCAAAATGTGTGCCCATTACCCAATAATTGAGGGACTGAAGTTAGAATTGTACATTTGGACACACAATCCAAAAATACACAGCATAATATTTGTTGGAATGGTTTTAGAACAGTACTCCCTACCCGCCAGAAATTATGTGATACCAAATGTTTGCTGGACAAGAGTTAGAATGGTATATCAGACTTCTTTTAACTAATATATGTACTTTCCCCATTGTTTGTTAGACTAGTGTAAGAATAGTAAATATGATGCCCCCAATGTCTGCACTTTTCCCAATGCTTATGGACTGGAGTTAAAAGAGTAAATTAGCAAAGTAGCCTGCTTCCCCAATGGATGCACTTTTACCAATATTTTGCGCCACATTAATGTCATTTTCTTTTAAGCTAATATGGCCTAATGAGGCCAAAATCACAGCACAAAATTTGCAAAGTGGCACAATGCATGCATTGTGCCACTCTACAAATCTTTGCACTACATTATGCCTGCATCAAGCATAACATATGCAAAGGGAGCATTCCCAGGTTAGGAGGGAAGAACAATGGTGCAAAGAAATCTAGAAGATTTCTTTGCATCATTTATTTAGGCACTTTTAACGCCTGCTCAGAGCAGACATTAAAAGGAAGCATGACATTGTTTTCAATGGGCCTCAATGGACTTTGCAGGATTAGCATCAACATTTTTCTGCTAGTACTGCAAAGCTCTAAACTAATGTCAAAAATGTTGACACTTGTTCCCCTAACTACTGCCATGGTGCACCGTATCTTAGATACAACGCACACATGGTGGCATTAGGGGGGCGCAAGAAAAGTGGTGCTGCACTAGGTACAGCGCCACTTTTCTTAAATCAGGGTCCTACAATCCCTAATGAGGCGTTGAGCCCCAACGTATGCATTTTCCTCAATGTTTGCATGATTAGCGTTAGAATAGTGAACCAAACCCCTATCCCCAACAGATGAACTTTTTGCAGTGTTTGTTAGACTGGTGTTAAAATAGTAACTCTGACCTCCAAATGTATGCACTTTTCCCAATTTTGTTAGACTGGAGTTAAAAGTCAATTGGACCCCCTTAAGTGTATACACTGCTGCAAATATTTGTTGAACTAATTAGAAAGTCAATTTGCCCCCCCATATAAACTTACCTCAGTGTTTGATCGTCTGAAGTTAGAAACGTAAATTCATCCCCTCCCCAGTGTCTGGAGTTTCTCCAGTGTTTGTTGGACTCAAGTTATTATAGTAACTCTGACCACCTCACAATTTATGCAACTTTACTAGATTTGCATACGATTCTAGTTATAATAATGTACTTTAATTATTTTGTATTTGTTATTTCCTTTAATGATCTTGAACCGAGTAAGATTAGTACCTATATAGGACCCATTGTTTTATCCTGCAATTTATTAAAGATATTTTGAGCATGTTTAGTTTAAGTGTATATATGTTTTAACATATCTTTTGATTAGTTTTCTATTGCGTTTTGTTTTAAAAACATATTTTCTATTTGTTGTTTCTTTTTTGTTTAAAGGTATTTATTCAGTTGTATATTTTAAAAAAATGTTATGATGGTTTAATAAATGTAAAATACGTTTCTATCTTTCTATTTGAAACTATTAATAATTATGCATGTGTATATTGTTTCTTTTTTATATGAATTACAATTATGTTTTTATTTAATTCCCTTTGCATAAAAATATATTTAACTGTATAAACTAATATGTATTTCTGTTAATTTATAGTTGTTATATTCATGTTTATATAAGAATGTGAGTAGATGTTAAATTATTCTTTCTTATAATCAGTACTGTAGTGTCTTGAAGACATGTCATGGTGCAGTTGCCTCTCATAGGGTTGTCCCTACACTAACATGCACCAATCTCATAATAGGCATCACCAGTCAGATGACCTTGCCAATACAAATGATTTGGAAGCATGTTTCCTCATTCCAGTTTCCATCACCACTACTGTCTCTTTGTTATTTCCTATGCTAAATGTGGGCCTAAGGCCCACAAAACATCATAAGTACCAGTGAACATTTTATTGTGATGAGCTGTATGTGTCAACTCCACGTATTGCTTACCTAATCTTGGTACTTTTAAATATTACTACGCTCAATGAAACTTTGGGGTGAAGCATTGACAGCTATGTGAATACTATCAATTCACTTGAGAAGACTATTCTTTGAACTACTTTGGATTTCCAAATCAAGTGCAGGTCGGGTAAAGGCAGGAAATCAGACTGGCATGTCATGTGACATAGTGTTCCATTGTGTGTCGCATAATTTGGAGGCATGTGCAACATAGCTATAGCAAAGTTATTGCTACTCCCTGGGGATGCCACTGATCCCAAACTCAGCTTTCGGTTAAAATAAAGATTTAGGCCTGATTTAGAGTTGGATGGATGGGTTCCTCCATCACAAATGTTGCAGAGACCCTGCCTTGTTACAAGAGCATTAAACACTATGGCACTTGTAATATGGGAGATGGGATATCTGTCACGTTTTTGATAGTGTATCCATGTGCCAAACTCTAAATCGGTTCCTAAGAGTGAGGTCCAGTTTCTAGTCCCAAAGACCTGTCGAGAACATATAGAAACTGTCTTTTTAACCAATGTCCTATCTGCTCCAAGTCAGGCATACATCCTAGGAAATTGAGGCTGTCAATGCTAATTATGATGTGAGGTTTGTGGTTTTCTTCCTCACTATCACCCCTGGATGTAGAATTGTGTGGTGCTGACAGAGAAGATATTAGTTGGGGCACCACTCAAGTACCCACTTGGACACATCATGCTTGTTTTCAGAATGGTGGTACATAGCTAAGTCTGATATGTATCTGACTAGGTCACAATGACCAAGTAAGACTTTTCTTGGAACCTTTTGATAGGTTGATAACTAGAAACCAAAAGGTTGCTTTAAATTAATAGTTATTACTCAATGTCACATAAGATAGTGTTTTGCTGCTTGAAAGAATAATCTATGTAAATTTCTGGTCACCTCGTGTGATATATATGCATTGGCCAAATCTACACAAACATTTAAACAGGTTTTATGGTCGACATGTTTTTTAGAATAGTTGACCTCTAGGTTCTAAAAGAAAATATTGGGGCTCATTTAAGCATTTGCAAGTGGAATTTTAGAATGTCAGTAGGTTTAACATACCATCTGGAGGGAAATTTATAATACACTTTTCTCTTTTCCCCAGTGATGACAAAGGTTTATTCAACACAATTGCTCTTTCCGCTATGGGAGGAGGCAATTTTGCTTGCAGTGTAAATCCCTGCACATATTCCACAATTGCAGTAAAAGTAAAATCTACTACACCAAATTTGGATTCTAGTAATGCACTGACAAGGTAATGATTCAGAGCCTGATTCACAAAGTTAATTTACACTCTTGAGTTACTTTACGCTTTTAAGTCGTTTACTATTTATTAGTATTCACAAACTGGAGTATTGTAGTAAACTACATTTTGTAGTAAGCACAACAGTACACATGCCCCCCCAGCAGCTATTGCAACACCATCCCATAGACAATAATTAAGGTGGGGATGCACTCCAAAAGTGTAGGTTAATATACAAATGCAGTTTTTGAATAGTTCTCTGTAGTATGTTTTCTAGTATATCAAAACATAGAACAAAGTGCAGTCTGTGAATCAGGCCCACATTGTCAAAAAACCCGTATAGTATCAATAACATGCTAGTGGGTTTTACAAGTATGTTAGAAACACTATGCATACCGTTTTTAAAAGTGTGCCACAAATTCTATGGTGGTCATTCACAAATTTAATGTCACCAAATTTGGCAGTGTATGCTTATTTTGGTTATAGGCAGCTCCTCCACGAGTATTTCTGTCAAACCCTTGGCAGAGACAGACATTTTAGTACCAGATGGACATTTACCATGGACGCAGCTCTTTAGGCCCTTATCACAAGTGGCCTCTTAACTACGATGGGGCCAGTAACAGCACTTACAAGACCAATCTTTATTATGAGATCCTTGAGAAGATTGCTTATCCCTTAACTTTTATCAGGAGATTTTGACCGCTGAAAACTTTTAGCAGCTGATATCTCTGGGTGAAAGTCTGGTCCAAATGGAGCAATTAGCAAGGGAATCGGATGCTGGATCATCGATTAACCAGTAATTCCTCCTTTCTTAGTGGCCCCCTGGTTTAATTTACAATGGACACATTTTCCCCACTCTAAAGCGCCTGATATTGGTAACTCTGGGGGTGAGAAAATCTGATTCACTTACCAATTCATTCATAATGAGTTTCTTAGTAGCTGGGCTGGCTTTAGGTTGGTGCGGCTGGTGCAGCTGCACTGAGCTCTAACCTGGAGGAAGGGAACTGCCCTCAAGGGGGGGCACTGTGATGAGCAATAACGTATGATTTAAAAGCACCTGCTGCAAAGTTCCTTTTGTGTCTAGCTTTCAGGCAGCACAAAAATAACAATTTAACTCTTGTGATTAATGTCCCTGCTAAACAGAGAGAAAGATTGGGAGTTTTATCTAGTGGCAGCTTTGACTCATTATAAAGTAGAGTCAATATGCCTGCTGAAAAGAACAGATCTGTATTTTAAGTGGATAGCTGATTGGAGCCTTTCCAGCACTTTAGAACTAATTGTATGTGAGAGAGGGGCTATGGAGAGATGAGGCAATTTTGCTTGGCGGTAGTGAAGGAATCCAATAAGCAGGTATAGACGGGGAGTGGGGGTAAAAAAGATTATTGCACCAAGTGTCACTATCACTAAAGCTGGTCCTACTTAGTAGGATGATTCCGTCATGCTTGTCAGAATCACTGTAACTTTTCTTCTTTAAATTACACTAATGCGATTTTCCCTATCTGTCATTTCCTCCACATGTTGTTAAGATCCCGCTATTACATTGTCTTAAAACCATAGTAATATTCAGTGTGTGCTAGATATATCTGGATCACTAGTGCTGGCACAACCTTTCAGTGATCTATAGCAATGAGCAAAAGTTACATTGGTACCAAACGAACTGTGCAAATAGTTTTGATATCTTAATCAGGGGAGACTGGTGTACATGGGCACAAAGGGCGTGGCCCTGCCACCCTTTAGAGAGAGGCAAGAACAGGGAAAATAAACACAGAGAAGCTGAAAAGAAATTACTGCTCGGAGACAGTGTGTTGCATCTCCTGGGTGAACTCTAGTGAACTTTGCAGATGTCCAACTGCGCAAGAGCCAGGCAGGGGAGGTTTTCTCCAACCTGCAGACACAAGCTACAGCACTGACATCAGAGGAGAGGTAGTGTTGAATTGGAAAGCCATAGATCAGGTTCCTTTTGGGTACCATAAATAGTGGCCCTGGGAATCGTTAGGAAGGCTCCATTCACTTCAATGGCTGTAGGTGGGGCAGGCTGATGAGGACAAGGAGGGAGTGGGTGGCAACAATTTGTTGATTATCACAGTGGGGCAGGCTGTAGGATGGGTGCAGGGGGCTGCACTTCTGGCAGAAACACATGTTTAGTACTGCATTTGGTTTCACTTTGAAAAACACATTATGGAGCTGAGCATGACAGAGGGCTCCCTATCTCGACTGTAGAGGCCCAGGAGAAGGGAGGAACCAGCTGTGACAGCAACTGCCCTAGTAGACTCAGGGGTAAGTGTGTCCAGTTAAGCTTCCTCATTAGTGGCATCGTCACCCCCTACCCCTATGGGTGGGGGTCTTGATGAGCCTCTTCTGTCTGCAGCTCAGCAGACACAGGCTTATAGTGAAGTTGGGTGGATGAGCGGGTGAAAGGAAGGATGGGTAAATGGATGGATAAAGGCGTGGATGGATAGTTGCATGGATGAATTGGTTAAAGGATGGATGTAAGAATGGGAGAGTGAAAGGGAGAGAGTGTATGAGTGAAAGGGTGGATGGATGGATGGATGGATGAAAGGGTGAATGGATGGAAGAGTGAATTGATGGATCGATGGATGATGAGAGAATGATGGATGGATGGAAGAATGAGTGAAAGGATGAGTGGAAGTGTAAAAGGATGGATGAGTAGATGAAATGATGTAGTGACAATATGGATGGATGATGCACAGGATGGATGAGTCAAAGGATGTATGTAGAGATGGATGAGTAAAACAATGGATGGATAGTGAAAGGCAGGGTAGGTGGATGGATGAGTGAAACAGTGAATTGATGGATGGATGCGTAGATGGCTAGATGGATGAGTGAGTGAAAGGATGGACAGATGGACGAGACAAAGGAAGGATGATGGATGGAGTGAAAGGATGGATAGACAGAGTGAAAGGGTGGATGGATGAGTGGAAGGATGGATGGATGAATGGATGGATGAAGGGATGGATAAGTGAAAGGATAGAAGATTGAGTGGATGAATTGGTTTGATGGATGGACCTCCCTGGAATAGTGGCGGATCTGCTTTATGGGCTCCATTGCCGCACTACACCCTCCTTGTTTTGGGGTCAATTTTTATTGTCTCAAGAATAATTATTCACTTTTTCTATAACACAAATAAAATGCAGGCCACTCCAGGTCCAGTAGCAAACTGAGGCAGATAGTGATATTGTTTGATTGTTGACACAGGTGCATAAAAGTGCTTGCACTATTCTAGCACTGTGAGCATGTCTGTGTGACTACATGTGTGAGTTAAAGTGGGGGAAAGTCAGTGAAGGTGTGAGAAAGACAGACTGAGAAAGAGTGACAGTAAGGGCACATACGTGTGAGACTGAATATGAGTGAGAGAGGAAGAATGCCAGTGAGTGTAATTGAGTGTTACTGTGTCTGAGACACAGTAAGACTGAGTAATTCAGAATGAGTGAGAATGAATGGGAGTGAGACATAGTGGGTCACAGTAGAATGAGTGAGACAGTGTGAATTAGTGGACTGAGTGAGTAAAAGTGAGATATAAAACTTGCGGGTTATTTACAAGAGGCCTGTGCTGCCGGAACATCACTGTTTTAAGACGCTCCAGAGGCATAGGCCTCTCGATCATATCTATGAGGCAACGCAAAGCAACCCTGTGTGGCTTTGCAAGGCCTCATAAGATATAGAGTAAGGCAACGTAGAGCATTGCGTTGCCTTACTCAGTTTCAAGGAGGTGTTGCGGTGGGTGTTCCCACGCAACACCCATAGATTTTGAAGCTGCCACAGATTTACAAAGTCATGTAAATCTGGAGCATCGCCAAAACCTTATGCTTCCCCAGTGCAGGTGTAACAAGGGGGTATGCTTTATTTTCTCCTCATTTTTTCCTCTTTCCATGTGTGCTGCATTCTGCAGCACACATAGAATGAGGAAAACACCTCCATGGATTGTTTTTGTGCAGGAAGGTATCCCTTCCTGCTCAAAAACAATCTTGCCAACAATGCAGACACCTTTGCACCATGGTGCAAGGGTGCCTGTTTTGGCCCTAAGAACCATGTTGTGCACCGGCGATTGCTGAAAGGATAGGAATGCACCATATCTTGTAGATACTATGCATTCCTGCACTTTGGATTTAGCATATGGTAGAGCAGCAAAAAGACTTGCAGCACTGCCTTACGCCAAATCTTTGTAAATGAGGCCCTTAGTGCAAGAAAGTGTGAGAGAAGCTTTTAAGAAGCTAATTGGAATTCGAGCCAGGATTACGCGCCACCACTTTTAAAAGTCACCAGCCGCCACTGATCTTAATATGGGATGGATTTCTTTTTGTACTGGTTGGTCGATACAGATGACACCACCGAATTCCAAAATTGTCCAATACATGTGTCATTTATAATCTGGTACCAAATACATAATACATAGGCAAGAGTTCATTGGTAATATTACCTCCAATCATATGTTGACAGAACAGAGTTTGTTTTTCGTGACTTGCTAAAACTGGTAACCGATTAGATATTCTCAAAACAAGGGAATGTCTGCTTCAGTGGAAAACAGCAATACTATAAAAAATATAATAAATACAATACCGCCCTTGTTCGAGATTTAAAAAAATGCTCACTATGATATATTTACCTATTCCATTTCATAATCTTTATCGATGCTTGGGAATTATCGGTGGACTAGCGGGGTTACCTAAGGCCTTAATGAAACCAAACGAAAGTAGTCACTTTCCCTCACTTTTGGCCAGTAAAAGGCAATCATAGTACAGGTGGCCCTGCGCCTACTACCACTTTCCGTGCTGCACAAATGCTTGCTTTGTCACAAATATGTATTTTTTTAGGATGTTTCGAGGAAATATCGCAAAATTATCCACATAGTGCCAAATTTGATTTGAGTTTGACTTTCTTCCACAAAGTCAAACATAAAAAGTCACATGAGGCACGGAAATTCGCAAATTTGACATTTCACCAGGGCTTAGTAAATATTTGTCACTGTATTAGGTATGCTTTTGCATACATCGCCCAAGCCAGTATATCTTACCTTACAGGCAGCGTTCTGTCTCCTTTCCTCCTATCCATTTCTCTTTGTGGGACAGGATACCATCGAAAATTAAGTTTCCAGTTGAACCCCCCGTATGTCATGTCCGATCCAGCCATGTATTCAAAAGTGTCGTCACTGATGACATCAATGATTGGGCAGACTACTGTTCTTCTGCAGAAAAGGAGCATACCAGGCATCAGTCAGACATTTATTGTACATTGTAACCTTAAAACAAGCAACGATTATCTCTTTTTCCATAGGTCATCACCGAATGCCAACATTCATAAGAGGATAACTCACTATGAAAGGAGTTTCATTCATGGATCGTTCAAGCACTCTTGTAATGCTCATTGGAGGTATTAAATTGAATGCAAAAGAAAACAAATTATCCCACTAGTCTGAATCAAACTGTGTCAACTGCGTAAGAAAATATAGCCTGGATTGGTGACTATTCATTTCAGGAACCTTTGTGCAGCTGAACCTCCATGGTTCCAGGCCGTGTGATTTTGTTCGATTTCCTACCTTGTGGGGAGAGAGCAAATATTTTTGGTCTCAGTTAGATAACTTTACACAAACAAGATGAAACCAGCAATAAAAACTAGTCTAAAAACTCAAGTTTCTACCAGGTATGACTAAAAGAATTCCCTCATAATTAGAAAGAACTTGTCCCATGATTGAGGCTTCATTGGGACCCTAAGAAATCTACGCTTCGAACTTAATAGTTCTGCTCACCCTGCTACTCCAAAGCAGTGCAAACACTTGGGCAACGTACCTAATGATCACTGAAGAGTTGCCATGTCACTAGTGTACCATAGTGTGACATATCACTGCCTCCCTCTCTGCTAAACAATCCTAGCCTTTACAATAACCTAATTTCTCTTTGATAAGTGTGCCAAATAAATATTTATAAATAGAAAACACTAACATCCAACCAGCTCTTTCAGCTTATCACACACCACCTTATTCTGAGCAAATTATGCCATTTAGTATGTGTGTTGGCAACCGTGACTATCATATTTGAGCCAGAAAACTGTACATCCATTTATCTATAGCTTTTCAGTGAAAGTATATACATATATTTATGTGGTCAGCTTGCTACCCCTGCCCTAGTCCCCCAATACCTTCCCTCCATTTTCCATCTACATGGCCCTTCCCCCTTTTTTTAGGGTCCATTACGGTGACCCTGCCAATGCCGGCCTGCTCACTGCGGTCAGATTGCTGCCCCAGACTGCCAGCTGCCTTCCCTCTGTTCACCATTTGTGTGCCTCTTTCCTATCCTGCCAATCCTCTGTGAACAGCTTATTGCTCCTGCCCCATGATGCCACCCTTACATGGTCAACTTGCTGCCCTTGCTCCTGCCCCCTCCTTCCAGTCCTTCGATCTCTATGTGAGTGCCTCTGCCCACTCCTTCCTGCCCTCCATGTTCTGTTGTGCTGCCCCTGCAGGGCTTCCCTACATAGTCAGCTTGCTGCCCTGGTCCCTCCTCCATGTCCTCTATTGTATGAGTCTGTGACCTGCCCCCTCCCACCTGCCCTGCGTGATCATTTGTGCTACCACTGCCCCTCCGCTTCTCCTTCAGGCTTAGCTCGCTGGCACTACCCTCCTCCTCCCTGCTCTGTTGTCCATGCCACAGCGCCCTCCCTCCTGGCATGTATCACTCGATGAGCCGCCACTTCCCCTACCGCTTGCCTTCCGTGGTCAGTTTGTTGTCCCGACCTCTGCCTCTCTCCTTGCCCTTGCCCTCTGTTGTCCAAGTCCCTGCCTTGCCCGATCACTCCTGCCCTCCATGGTCTGTTGTTCAGCCACTTCCCCATTACCTACCGTGCGTGGCCTGTTGTGCCATTGCCCCACCCTCCTTCCCTCAACTGTCCAAGTACATGCCCTTTTCTGCTCCATCTTCAGAGTGTTCTAATGAACAACTAGAGAGCTAACATTTTTATTTATGACAAAAGTGCGGCACACTTGAAGCCATATTGATTGAATCAAAGCCAAAGCACTTAAAACATTTATTTTTGAAATTACCAAAATGGGGGGGGGGGGTTTGTTTTGTCATAAAAATGATGCTTAAATCTGTAGAAAGCAAAATTACGACACATTTCCTATTACTTCTCAAATATCTTCCTCATCCATTTCAATTAAACATTCTGACATGCAGACTGAAAAGCACTTTTTACATCAGCCATTCTGTATTTATGACACAATTGTGGCACCCCTGAAAGCAATTTTGATGGACTCAAAGGTGTAAAACAGAAAGCATTTCCTACATAGGTTACTGAAGTAAATGGAGAAACAAGGGAGTTTGATAACAAGACTTCTCCCAGGATGGATACCCTAGAACAAAGAGCACAAATGCAGCCGTAATATCACCTAAATGTATCCAAAATAAAGACCAATGATAGAAATGTGTAAACGGATTAAGTAAGTCATGCTTTTGTCGATATATTCGAGGGCTCATGCCATGTGTCCTCATTTTAGCTTTCTAGAGCACTAACAATAATTTCTATGAGAAAGATTGCAATATTCTGGCTACTCCCAAAGATAGCAGGGTCCCTTGCTAGGTATAAGGAGCAAGGTAGCCCAACCAAGGGCTACATGCCAATGGTAAAACTGTTTTTGCAGCTGTTTCCCCCTCTCTGTCCCAGGCACCAAACTGTGAATCAGAACAAAAGAGCAGTCCCTCTCATGTGTGTCCACCATTTGCCCTTCTGAGGCTCCCCTCTTGAAGCTCACTTTTTGGGCTCACATCCTGTTTGGCCTCCCTGCCAGGGAGAGGATACACCACTTTCAACAGTAGGCCCTTTTGTGGTCCTTCCTGAGAGTCATTTATACCTCCCCCAGAAGGTCAGAAGTCTATCTCGCGACCAGCAACCATAAACGGTCAATTAAACACTAAAGGAACAAAGTGGCAATTTCTAAAGTGGCCCTTTACTTAAATGTTACATGAAATTCGACTTGGGCATCAGGTCAGAATTAATATAATGATTATTTATTTACCTTCAAGTACTAACTTTAGTAGTCCATTCAGACGTTAGCACAGCTGAGTTGTCATTGAGCAACCATGTACTCACCCATGGGGATACTACTAGCCTTTCTAAAGCAAAAACAACAAGTTAAAGTTTTTACTGTTAGGACATATAAAAGCAAATGTCCTAATTTTTATATACAGTACCCTGGCGTAGAGCTATATTAGAGTAGAGTATATTAAAAAGGAAGGTATGGACTTTGGGACTGGTTTAGATGCTAGTGGATGGAATACCTTGTCACAAATGTGACCCATCCACATATTATGATCCCCATAGGATATAATGGGATCGTATTACAGTGGACGGGATATTCATCATGTTTGTGACAAAGTATTCCCCTTCACCAACATCTAAATCAGGCCCTTTGCCTTTAGTTTACATAGCAAAAACGGGTTAGCAGTCGAAAATTGCTCTGCAAGCCAGCAATGATGGGCAATAGCAGGCTGGGAGTTGTGTTTTGCTTTGTCCCAATCTAGGTGGCACAATAAATGCTGCAGGCCATGAGGGACACTTTATCTTACAGGCCCAGGGTACCCCGGATGCCATATACTATGGACATATAAGTAAGTTAACATACACCAATTGAGGGTGAGATAATCAGATGTACTTATTTTAAGGGTGAGAGCACTGGCACCAAGCCTGATCGGTAGGGCTCAGTGCATTCTCAGAGTTAAAAAACCAGCAGCATCAGTCTAAAACTTTGGGGGTGAACATGCAAAAAGAAGTATTTCCTTACACGGAGTAAAGATTTAGCTTTCTTCTAGATTTTGTGTAATTCTGCTCAACCGTTTTATCTGCATCTCTGTTTAATTTTCCCTCTGGAAATTGCATGGGGAAATTATTATGCTTTTGAACTGTTTTTCTAGAGCCCCACTTGACAGATTACTCTAAGACTTTCCGGAAGGAAACTCCTATGGAGACTCTGACCTAATTCTAACCATACAGTGGCACTATATATATAATATATATATATATATATTCACTTAAAAACCAACAGGTGACAGGGACACTATAGTTAGGCTAACATTTTAAACATACAAAACCATAGAAATTCACCTGTTATAGTTAGCTTTATTTCAAGTAACTATAACCCATGCCCTAATTTAACTATAACTCGCTCCCTGCTATGGTTTTGTATGTTTAAAATGTGAGCCTAACTATGGCATCCTTGTAACCTTTGTTTTTTTAAGTGAATTTCTATGTTTTATAAAATTCTATTTCCTAACTATAACGTCCCTGTAACCTTTGGCTTTTTCAATGAATTTCTATGTTTTTTAACATAAAGCAATTTTAATTAGTATACCTTAATACAACTACTGCCACGCACGACTTTCAGCTGTGCACTATTGGGGTTGGCTGCAGGGCCTAGCCTGTAGCTTGGCCCTGCAGCCAACCCCCCTACAACCACCTAACTCTGCACCACACATGGACTTCGGTCGTGCATGACGGGGGTTGGCTGCAGGGCTGGGCTGTGGCCAACCCACTGTAATCACCCAACTCCATCCCACGCATGGCCATTGCCCATGGTGTAGTGAGGGTGGCCTCAGGTCCTGGTCTGCTGCCAGGCCCTGTGGCCAAGCCCCTAAAACTATCCAACCCCCAAGCCACACATATCCTTATTAGCATGCAGGGAAAGAGATGAATACTACACTTTCAGCAAGTGGGAGCAGTTTGACAACTCCCTGTTTCTGAAAGTGGAGTTATGTTTGCTTTTGCTTGGTGGGAGCAGTAGCAAACAGCTACTTCTTGAGGGGGGACACCTCAGAGGTAGCCGGAGCCAGATTCTGGTGGTGGTGTTCCCTAGGCCCAGAAATGGCTTCTTATATTGTATTTGCCGCTGGGAGGTAGTGGTCCCTGGAGCACAGGGGGCCGTGTGGCACCCCGCATGCATTACTAATTATTTGCTCCAGGGAAGTGCAAGCTCTGGGGTGGCAGGGAGCCAAGCACGTCCCCCCACATACATTACTAACTCTTTGTTCTGGGAAAGTGGTGGTCCCCAGAGCAGCGGGAGGCCATGCAGCCCCACCACATACATTACTAATTTTTTGCCATGGGGTGGTGGCGGTCCAAGTTTCAAAATGGCTGCTGAGACTTCATGGTTGAAGTGCTGGCAGCCAATTAGATCTCTGCACGAGATCAGCAGTATTCACTATGTCGTGCAACCCTATAGATACATATTTTGATTTAGTTTAATTTCTCTTAAACTACTGAACAAATTTACACCAAATAAAAAAAAGGTCATGTGAGAACCAAAAGCTACCTTTCTGACAAATGCTGTGTATTTCTGTGCAGTGGTTTGGGCTGCAGGCGTGTCTAAAATGTGTATGGGAATAAACTTAGGAAGCAGACTTTTTTGACTCCCCTTTTTCTTGCCCCAAAACTTTTCATGCACAACAAGATCCTAAAAGGCACAATTTTTGGAAAATGTTGTGAAGATTCATCAAGCGATGCCAAATATATAGCCAAGTCAAAAAATGTTTTTTGTAAGAAAATTAGGTCCTAACTATAATTACCTACTGCCCTGGGAGGCACCCAGCTCAAATGACCCCCTCACCCAAAAAATAATACTTAGGCTGGGTCCCAGGGGGATGTGTCCCTGGGGCCAAGATCGGTCTAGGGAGGGTGGGGGGCATGCAGCCCTACCCCCCCAAAAAAAACAGGTCCCAGGGATGGGATCCCCAGGCCCGAGATCGGCTTGGGGAAGAGGGCCCCATGGGGGCCTGTGAAAAAGGTCAGGAGGGACCGAATCGCATCGGGAGAGCACTTAATAAATTGGTGTTGGCACGCTCAATAATGTTCGTCCAAGAAAATTTGTGTGTGTTATTGAAGGGGCAGCCAGAGTCATGCTCGAACTGCTGTGTTTCAGCTTCGGTGTTTACAGGCATTATGTTGGTGGATTGTTATATTTAAACACATATACATATATATATACACACATACATGCACATGTATATTCACAAAAAAAACAAAGGTTCACTTTTTACCCACAAAAAAAACATAAAATTTCAGCAGCTATAGTTATACTTATAGTTATATTTATGTTAAGAAACTATAACTCGTGGCCTCAAGTTACTTAACGGCAAGCGTTATAGTTTCTTCAGATAAGTATAACTATAAGTAAGTAAGTTATGTATTCTTTAAAAAAAAAAAACTTTAAATACACAAACATTAAAAATTGTAGGTATAATTATAACTTCAATTTACAATTTACACATCACCTTCAAATTACTACGTACCACACCTCTAAACAAAGTTTTGTCACCTCACTCGCCACATTACATTAGCGTTAACTCATGCCTTTTCCATGCACTATTTATACCCTTGCATACTACATTACTTATAGCATGTGAAATCATAGCATTCATAACAACACATATCTTCGCAAATGACATTATTTTACACAGTGCATGGTACAGTGGTGAGTTACAGCTAGTGTTGTCTGGTTAGCAAGCTGAAAAGAGTGTGTAACAAGGTCCACTACTTTTAATAATTTGAAGGTGCTGTAAAGTAGAGTGTAGTGGGGTGTTATATTGGGAAGTGATGTAGACTACAGTAGAGTAGAGTGGCATACAGTCTAGCTGATTTTTGTAGAATGGAGCGGTGTACAGTACATTGTTGTAGAGACTGGTAAAGTGGATTGGCATTCAGTGTTGGAGAGTACATTGGCATTGAGTGGCGCAGAGTGGAGTGTCACACAGTGGAGTCGTGGAGTAGAGTGGAGTACTGTGTCAGAGTAGAGTGGAGTAAAGTGGGGTGCAGTGGCATACAAAGGGTTGCTTACAGTGTTGTATATTGGAGTAGAGTATTGTAGAGTAGAGTGGAGCAGCCTGTTGTACAGTGGCATACGGTATAATACAGTGTTGTACAGTGGCGAGAAGGGGTATACACTGAAGTAAAGTATTGGAAACTGTTATACAGTATAGCAGACTGTTGCAGAGTGGAGTGGAATAGAGTACAGTAGTGTGTAAAATAGTGGAGCTGCATAGAGTGGATTGTTGTATTGTAGCACACAGTGAGGTAAAGTCTCGTACTGTAGAGTAGAGTTGAGTGTAGTGGTGTATTGTACTGTTGAGTGAAATACAATAGAGTGTAGTGGTATGTCATAGAGTACAGTGACATGGAGTGGAGTGTGCCGGCATAGCATAGGTAGTAAACTGTAATAAACTGGAGTGGGGTCTTGTAAAGTAAAGTTGAGGGCTATGCTGTATAAAAAAATGTTGTACAGTGGAATAAAGTGTTGTACATTGAAGTGTAGACAGTGAAGAAAACTGGCTGTCCCTTTGCAGGGCCTACTCTGCCTTATATCCTCCTGTCAGGGTCACTCCCTATGGGTAGTGAAGCCATCCCAACAGTAAAAGGACCCAACTCAAACTGAAACTTTCCTCTAGGGGGGTCTTCCTCCTTTCTCTCTGCCAACTTGGGTAGTGAGGTGCCCACCTCCCCTACTCCAAACTTTGCTAGGGCAACACCTAGCTTACCCAAAGAGGTCCCCCAACACTTGAGCAACCCCACCATGACCAATAGGGTCAGGGGGCCTACTTTGCTATTGGCCCTGGGGTCTGCCTCCCAGGCCAAGTACATTGCTGCCAGGAAGGCTAGCACCCAGCAGAGGCTACTGACAGCTGTCAGTACCCAGAACCACACCCTAAGCTCTCCACTGACAGGTGGCTGAGCTGCTTTAGGGGCAACTTTGGGGTCCTGGCACCCCTCTTGCTGTCTAGAGTGGGGGGCTACCACCTCCTGTGGCAGACACCCTCCTTCCACTCTCCCTTCTGTCAGTGCAGGGGCAACACCTTGCATCTGGACAGCTGCCTGACTACTCAGGACTTCCTTGGGGTCAGGTGAGGCCTCACCAGTGCCAACTCTGGGCTCCCCCTTACTGGGGCAGAAGGCCCTTGGCTCCCTGGAACTCTCTTTAAGAGTGGCCTACCCTTCCTTTTCTTCTTTCCTTTTCTTGGGGACCCCTGTCTCCTAACTGTAGGGACTGACTCCCCAGGACTTTGGGTTGGGGGGGCGCCCTGGGCGACCACCCCATCTGTGACCAGACTCACCTCTGGGAGGTCATTGCCCAGGATACAATCTAGGGGAAGGTCAGCACTGACTACCACCCTAATCCAGTCAAGGATACCCTCCCTCTCTAGGGGCACTATGGCTACAGGTTTGGAGGAGACCTCCCCTGTGGCTATCCTGACTTTCTTTGTCTTTCCTGGGACATACATGTCTGGGGTCACTAACCGGTCACTCACTATAGTGTGACTGGCACAGGTGTCTCTCAGGCCAGTGGTAGGGATCCCATTCACCTGAATGGGGTGGAAGTGCCTACTTCCACCCTCAGGGATCACCAGCTTACCATCTGGTACTGTCTCCCAGCTCAATGCTAAGAGGACTTCATCATCTGAGGAATCCTCCTCCATGGCTACACTGGACAGCCCAATGCTAACCACCTTCTTTGGACAGGCTGCATCTCCTCTGAAGTGACCTGTCTGCTGACAGTCAAAGCAAGCCCTACTGTCCAAGAGCTTTTTTAACCCTGGGTCTCCCTGTCTCTGCTTGTCAGAGTGGGAGTCGGATTTACTCTCCTCCTTCTTAGGGTTCTGGGGTACAGAGGGAGTCTCTGTGGTGGGCTTACCACCTCCCTCCTTAGGTTTTTGGGGACCTGTCCCCCCCTTCTTAGAGTCTCCCCCCTGGGACTTGACAACCACCCTGGTTCTCAACCACTCATCAGCTGCCTCCCCTAGCTCTCTAGGGTTGGTCTGCTTAGAGTCCACTAGATGCTGGCGTAACCTTTCTTGGGTACAATTGGTCCAGATGTGCTCTCTCATGATCAGATTGTATAACCCCTCATAAGTATCTACTTTGTTACCAATAATCCAGCCCTCTAGTGCCTTTAGTGAAATGTCCACAAAGTCAACCCAAGACTGGGTACTGACCTTCTGGGTGTCCCTGAACTTCATTCTATATTGCTCTGGGGTCAGACCAAACTTCTTGGCTAAGCACCTCTTCATACTAGGGTATGAATCTGCCTCCTCCCCCCTTAAGGTCAGAAGCCTATCCCTCCCTGAGTTGGGGACCAACTCCCACAAAAGGGAACCCCAGTATTGAGGCCTAACCCTTCTCATTTGGAGTGCCCTCTCAAAGGCCCCCACCCACTTATCTATGTCATCCCCCCCTACATAAGCAGGAACTACCCCCTTGGGTAATCTGGGGCAAACTCCCCCACCCATGGACACCTCAGCTTCTTTATCGCTGCTTCCATCTCTTTTCTCTTTGTATGCCCACTTTTTCTTTTCTAGGGCCAGCTTCTCTGCTTCCAAAGCTATGTATGCTAGCTGGGCCTCCAGCTCTCTTTCTCTGATGGATGGGTTCTCTCCTCCTGAAAGGACCCCCTTCCCACCACTAGCTTTGGATCTGCCCCTAGTGACTGTATTTACTGAGGACCGTTCTTCCTCATCCTCACTTAGGGTCAGATGCCTTCCCTCCCCTGAGTGGTTAGAGCTTGCATCCTACCCTTCTTTCTCCCTCCTCTGGAGCTTCTTCTGACTCTACCTCTTGGGCCTCAGCCCATGCTGTCAGGGATGTGATCAGGATTTGCTTCCTGAGATCAGTGGTTGCAGGCAACCCTCTTTCAATACACAACCCCCTAAGATGGACTACTGTCAGTGTGGGTAGGCTAGCCAGATCAAGCTCCATGGTTCCCTAGTTTTGTGTCAACAAAACCTTTTTGCAAAAATTGGAAACAAGAATTTAGAAAAATTAAAAAAATTCAATAACTGAAATTAATCCAAATTAAAAATTAAAAACAATTTTTGCACTAGGACAATTTAAAGGATTTTTAATTTGTTTTACCTAAAACTGCAACGTGATATTGAACACAAGTACAGGATCCCGTCGCTGCTTCCAATTATGTTGGAAAATGGGTTATTGGTAGGGCAGGTAGGTACCTACACCTAGCAACAAGCCACTAACCTCCACATAGGTACAGTTAGGTCTCAGTAAATTAATCCCAGCTCATCCCTTGGTAGCTTGGCAACGAGCGTCAAGGCTTAACTTAGGAGACAAAGTGTAAAGCATTCAAATATCACAAAACAGTAATTAAATAAAACACAGGAAACAGTTTAAAAATCCAAAACCAATTTATAAAAATAGTTTATATTTTTATCTTTAAAATGACACAAAAACGATTAAAATCGGTTCAGGGGAACCGGAGATATGAATTTTTAAAGAATTATTACTTTTCTAGCGCTTAGAAACAAAAAGCGCCAATCGGGTCATCTGGTTGCACCTCGACCGGGGAAAAGTCAAACTTTCAGGCCGACCACGATGGAGCCCTGCTCGGCTACAGGTCGCGGGAGGCCTCGGTTAAAAAGTTACCTTCTGACTTAGTCTTTATTTTGAAGTTTTTCTGCACCGGGACGAACCTGCCAGTTGAATCCGACCTCCTGGAGCCCTTGTCCGGATACGCGATGTGGGTTTCCTCGGTGGTGATTTCTACCTTCGGACTTAGTCGTTTTTTTTAGATGAAAATCCTTCGACCGGGGTAAACCTGGATCTTGATCCGACGTCCGTGGAGCCCTTCTCGGATACGATGGCTGGGAGGTCCCGGTCAACTTTTTACGTTCGGACTTAGTCTCTTTTTCGGATGTTTTTCTTTACTGGGACGAACCACGAAGTCAGGCCGGATCGCGGTTGAGGCAAGCCGGCTAGAATTTCCGCGGCGGGTCGGTCCCTCTCTGGAGCTTTTTTCCAAAAATTCTCAAATCTTTTCCAAACTTCTGGGGCTTCACCCAGATGTTCTTTTAAGGTTCTTTTGGGGTCCACAGCTCACCCCAAGGGTCCAGAAGTTCTGTGATGGTCCTTGGGGGGTGCGGACTTCAACTCCCAGAATGCACCTGGCGCAAACTCCTTTTTGGCCACTGGACAGTGGTCAGCTGGTCGCTTTCTTCAGGAGTTGGTGCAAGGGACTCTGGTTAGCAATTTTTCACCTGTAGCAAACAGCGAGTCCCTCCTTGAACCAGTTGAAGCCAGGCAAAGTCCTTCTTGTGGTGAAGCCCAAGTGTGCAGCTGGTGCAGTCCTTCTGAGTGCAGGTTCCAGGTGCAGGCCAAGGGTCCAGCAGGGCAGTCCTTCTTCTCCTTAAGTTCTTTCTTCTTGAAATTTGGTGGGGATCTGAGGTGTGGGTGCAGGTCTGCCAGTTTTATCCTTGCTCCTGGGTGAAAAGCAGGAGGGCCCTGGTTCTCGAATCAGGGACAGGGTCGTCCCCCTGTGATGACCACTTCCTGGGAAGTGTGGCAAAAATCCATCCCAGAAGGCAACAGTCTCTAAAAATCCAACATGGATGAATCTGATTTTTGGAGGTTACATCTGGCAGAGCCCACCCACTGGTGTGGCTAAAAATCATAAACACACCCCTCTCCTGCCCTCTCCTAATCTAATCAAGGGGGCACCTAATTGTCTGGGGTTCCAGGATGTGGGGGTGTTGCTGGGTGGTCCAAATGTCCTTCTCTGCCTTTGAAGACCAGTTTGGCAGCCCTCCCCCTTCCTGCCTCACCATCTGCTGAGGGGAGATTCTCTCCCCCAAGCACATTCCTTTGTGTGAAGCCAGGCCACTTCACACCTCATCAAGGCAGCCTGGCAGAATCTGCTGCAGGCTGGCCAATCAGAGCACAGCAGCAAAAACAATGCAGAGCTGAAATTGTCAACTTTTTAGGTAAAGTCTAAACTTTTTACCTGAACAAGTTATATTAAATCCAACAACTGGAAGTTGTGGGATTTATTACAACAATTAATTTGATACCAAATTCTTGGTATGTAACATTTAAGGAGACTTTAAAATTTAAAATAAAGTCTGCCCATTCTAGCCTATGAAGGCCATTTACTTCAATGAGGGAAAAACGAATTTGGCTGTTTTTACCTCACCAGGGCTTATAAATCTATTTTTATAAAGTCCCTGCTTATAGTTACATGGCACCCAGCCCTAGGGGCACATAGGGCACACCTTAGGGGTGACCTATATGTAAAAATAAGGTAGTTTAAGACTTTGGAAGTACCTTTAATTCCAAAGTCGAATTTGCATATAACTTTAATTTAAAAGCAGCCAGCAAGGCAGGCTTGCTTTTAAAATGACACTGGGCACCTCAGCAGTGCACCTAGGTGTGCACCACCTATGCTGTGGTCCCTAAACCTACATGCCCTACCATATACTAGGGACTTATAGGTAGGTTAACTTAGCCAATTATAATTAGCCTAATTTGCATATCCATTTTACACAGAGCACAGGCCCTGGGACTGGTTAGCAGTACCCAGGGCACCATCAAAGTCAGGAAAACACCAGCAAAAAGAGGAAAATGGGGGCAAAAAGTTATGGGGCCTCTGCAATCAGCCCTGTTTTCTCACACTGTGGCAATATAACAGACCATTAAGGGCAGAACGAAGAGGAGGTACCTATACAACCATACATGTTAACAGACATGATTCGGGCAGGAGACTACAGATGTTTTTAAGCCCCAAAGGTCTTTATTTGATCTATCTCCTCTTTTCTATTGTATGTTGATGGGGTAAACCTATTCCCCGGGTTTTTTCAAAATCTCCCTCTTACCAAATTCAAAATGTTGTCAGGTATGGTACATTGAATCACAGGAGACAGAAGGAATGGATTAGGGGCATAGACTTAGACAAGCAGGTGTCAGGGGTTGCAACAGGGACAGCAGGAGCCAAATACACCACACAGGGCAAGCGGATGGCAGTGCAGCAGAACGGACCATTGAACGCAATAGGGAGGAGACAGGGTCATGGAAACATGCACAACAAAGTGCAAAGAGGTAAGGGCAGCAAGCTGACCAAAACCGGACAGACAGGAGGGACAGTGGCAGCATAACTGACCATGAAGGGCAGGAGGGAGGGGGCAGGGACCCAGCCCACAAAAGGCAAGAGGGAGGGGATAGGAGCCTGCATATGGAAAATGGAGACCAGAGGACAAGGGGGCAGAACAGGAATAACAAGCTGCCATGGGGGGGGCAGATAGGATGGGTACTGGAAGCACAACACACCATGGAGGGCCACAGTGATATATAATGGCATACACACAGACAATGGATGGAAAGTGGGAGGGGGCAGTAAGCTGACCACACTGGGCATGTGGGAGGGACTGTGGCAACACAAAAGACCATGCATGGTAGGCAGAAGGGCTACTGACATCACAACAGCTAGGATCAGGGGCAGCAATCCGACCACAATGAGCAGGAGGGAGGTGCTGTTGCAGCACAGAAGACCATGCATGGAGAGCAGGAGGGTTAGTGGCATCACATTGGCCTTTGTGGGTAAGAGGGAGGGGGCAGGGTAATGCCCAAGGGACCATTGAGGACACAAGGGAGGGGTAGACACAGACAAGAGAGGGTAGGGAAAGGGGCTTTAGAACAGGCCACGCAGAGGAGGGAGGCGGAGCAGTTATAGCACAACAGAGCATGGAGGGCACAAGGGAGTTGGAGCAAAATGGACCATGGAGGACAGGAGGAGGGAATAGGAGCATGAAGCAGACAGGCAGGGTGGAGGTGGCAGGGACAGAGTCATCTGATCATGCTAGGCAGGTAGTAGGGGCAGTGGCAGTTCAATAGAACACTACATGGAGAAAGGATGGGCAGTGCCAGGTCCTTGGAATATGGTGGGCAAAAAGGAGTGAGCTGGTGCGTGCACACAGACATCGAGGGCAAGGGGAAGGAGGGTATGGGCAGGCAATGATGGGGCTAAGAATTGGGCAGCAGAGTGCAGGAGGAGTGGGCAGGGACATCCCACTAAATGAAGGGCAGTTTATTGACATTATAGAAATTGTCATGAGTGCTGTAATATCTGGGAAAATTAGCAGTGCATGGCGAGGGTGTCAGTTATAGTTATCTTAGGGCAAGAGGTATAGTTACTTGAAATGACTCTAACTGATGAATTTCTATGGTTTTGTTTGAGTAAATTCAGAACCTAACTATAAGTCCCTGTAAGCTTAGTTTTTTAAATTAATTTCTATGTATGTTTTTTTAATTCTATTTCCTAACTATAATGATCCTGTAACCTTTGTTTTTTTCAGTAAATTCCTATTTTTAAAAAAATATAAAGCAATTTTAATTACTATACATTAATCCTACTCTGCGCACGGCCTGTGGTTGACTGCAGGGCCTGTCTCTCTGCGCATGAGAATAGGTGTGAGAGGGTGTCTCTGGGTATGAGAGGGTATCTCTAGAGTTTCATATGGGAAAGGGGAACCCAACACCCGGGGCCCTGCCTTATTACATATTAGAGCCAGCTCCAGGGTGGTGCAACAGGTGCCACTGCACCGGGTGCTGACTAAAGACACACTGTTTGCAAGTTTAATATGATTTCAAAAGAACCTGCTGCAGATTATCTTTCCTCTCCCAGTTTTCAGACAACAATAACAATTTTAAGACAACTTTAAGATTAATGTTCTTCCTGAGAGATCGGAGTTTTGTTTAGTGGAAGTTTTGCCTCATCATAAGGTACCACTAGCACAGAGGGTTAAAATGCCTGTTGCACAGAACGTCTACCATGAGGATCACAAAGTTCATGTAATGTTAATAGGTCAGTTGGTTACTGCTTTTGTCAAAGAGATTATTTTGTTGCTTGTGGTTTAGAAGTTAATATCCAAATGTAGAACAGTGAGCAATTAACTGTTATCAAAAAGCTGCATGCAAACTTCAAGGTATAGATTAGAGCATTCTTTTCCCTAGTCTTTCATTAACCTAATGTTGCAAAATGGGTTACATTAAGTAGAAATCAATTCTTATTATTAAAGAGACCTCCAAACATGGTGTTCCTTTTAAGTATTGAGTTTCTGCTTCTCCAGACCAAGCACTGCTGAACTATACTGCCTACTAGTAAGGATGACATGATTCCTACACCTTGTAATCCTTTGTCCTACGTAACATTTTATATACACTGATTTACACACTTACCATTGATTGTCTCTGTGTAATGTGTATGTGATATAAAGTGCTCTGACATCCTACACTGATGTGAGTGGTGCTATAAAAATAATTCAATGCATCTGAGAGAGAGTGGTTATGGAGACCTGAGGGGCACTGTAAAAGGGTGGTAGTGAGGGAATCTGTGGCAGAAGTGGTCATTGGGGGACGCCAACAGTGTTGCACAGGGCACCACCAGCACTAAAGCTGGCGCTGTATATTTTATCTTAATGGGAGAGGGGAGCCGCCCAGCCCCCCTCCGCAGACCCCTCACCAAGCTGATTTCCGCCCCAGGTACCGCATCCTCCTGGGTCCGACCTGAATTTTCTTTTGAGGTAGGAGGGGGCTGCATGCCCACCTGGGCCAATTTTGACCTCAGGAGCCCCACCCCCAGGGACCAGCCCCAAAATATATTGCTTTTATGTGGGGGGGCCCCCGGCCAATTTCAGCTTCGCTGACCCCATCTCCTGAAGCCCAGCCTTAACATATAGATTTTTTTTTGGGAGAAGGGACCGCACTGCCTCCCTCCTCGGGCTGATCTTGGCCCGGGGGACATCATCCTTGTACCTTGCTACTCACCTGTGTTACCCACGGGCACTGCGGGGAAAGCCTGAATTCCCCGGTTTCCTAGCCAGCTCCCCGTCTCCTGCAGGAGCTGGCATTGCTGTCACAGACAGGGAGCTGCTAAACATGCAGCTCCCTATCTGTGAGATCAATTGTTTCCTCTGTTCTCCTTTCTACATGTCTGCAGGCAGGGGAAAAAGAGGAAATCTTACTCCTAGCAAGCAAGAGCTGTTTGACAGTTCTTGGTTGCTGGGAGCAGGATTTTTGGTCTGACTTGCCAAGAGCTGTCAAAGCTCCTGCCAAGTGAGACCAAACAGCATGAGCCATCCCTGGGGGGGGGGGGCAATAGTGGCTCCACAAGGGGGGCCACGTAGCCCCGTCCAATGTTTAAAGAGCCCAAGGGAGGTGTGGTCCAAGATCCTGGGGGTCCACAATGGAACCCCTTCATTCTTTCAATTCAGTCCCAGGAAGTTGGCAACTCCCCTCATTTTGTTGCAAATGCCCTGGGGAGGTGGGGGCCCCAGAGCTGTAGGGCTACGGCACAGCCCTACTTATTTTGAAACAATTGCCACAGGGAGGTGGTGCAGCCCCCCTACTATCTGACCTAAGCCCCGGGGAGGTGACGCTTCCCAGGGCATAAATAAGCCCAGGATGGGGCTCAGTGTGCCCCGTACTTTATTTTTGATATGCCCCCGGGTTCTAGCCCATCCAGGGGCTTTACTAAAACAAGTGTTGGAGACCGTGTTTTTTTTTTTTAATAATGTTTGTCACCAAATTTGCAACCCCGTCATGATTTTGTGGCAATTTTTTTTTAAGTGCTTTTTTTCCCTAGGGGAACCCAGCACTAGACCTAAGAGTCAGGGCATCCCTACCCTGCCCCCTTCTCTTATTTATCTTTTTTTTGGGTCTCAGCTGAAGCTGAGTACCAAGATGGCTGCCAACACCTCCTTGTTGAAGTTTTGGCAGTTTATCAGATCTCAGCATGAGATCGGGAGGGTTTCCAGAGCCTTCGCATCCCTATATATTTACAAATTTGAATAGTCTTTAATATCTCATAAACTACTGAACAGATTTACACCAAATTAAAAAAGGGCACTTTCTGGACTGAGAGCTACTCTTTTGCCAAATCTGGTGTCATTCTGTCCAGCGGTTCAGGCTGTAGACCTGTCCAAAAACCCTACGGGATTTAACATAGGAAAAACATGTTTTGGGACTCCCTATCTTTCTCGGCCCCTACTTGATGGATTGCCCCTAAACTTTTCAAACAGCAGCTGACATGAGCATCGAATTTTTTGGGAAAATTCATCAACTGTTTCCAAAGATATGGGCAAGTAAAAAAATGCTTCTTCAATAGAAACTGGATCCTAACTATAACTACCTAGTGGCAACCGTCCATCCATTTGTTTGCTGTTGTTGGGCTTATGTAAATAAACTTCCAGCTAATGCACACGCCACTTAGTGCATATGTATTTTTTGGGGTGTGGATGATCTTCGGGAGATAGCGCTAAATATATATATTGCAGGGATCCCAACCTGTTCATGGACCTCCAATGCTGAACTCTAGAGCTGTGGGAGCCAGTGAGCAAAATCACATATCACCTACTGGCAGCTGCCAGGAGGTAGTTTGAGTTAGGAGCTGGTTTCCATAGGAAGAGCATTTATTTTAATTTTGCTAACAACTTTGGCACCGTTTGACGAATCTTCATGAAATGTTCAAAACTCATTTGCCACTCACTTCAGCTCCTCTTCAGAAAGTTACAGGGTGATTTGTCAAGTGGTGTCTGAGAAAAAGGAGAGGTCCCAAAAACATTCAATTTCACTAATTTGTGTAAATCTTTTCTATAGTTTTTGAGCTATTAAATAAATATATTTAAATATACCTAGAGACAGAGAGGGTCCATGGATTTGACATTTCTCATGCTGAGATCTGATTGGCTGCCACCACTTCCACCAGGAAGTAGTGGCAGCCATTTTGGTATTTGGACTCTGCCAATCCCCAAGAAAAAATTAAAACAAACACAAGGGGAAAAGTAGAATCTGGTAACTAGGAAGTGTGGATTGTGCCTGTCCTTGTACAAGGAGATTCCGAATAGAGAAGCACCCCCTGCCCCAGCAGCATGGGCTTTGTGACTGGCTCTCTAGCTCCCAGGCAACCTGAACCCTCCTCTCACACCTGCGCCACCCCTTTAGTTTGTGGAAGTAACTCCAAGACAGCCACCTCCATTTTGTGAGCCCAGCTTCTCTGCATTATAAAACAGCCCAGTGAGTAAGAGTCAAACAAAGTGTAAGATAACAGACTTTGGGGGTCATTATAAGTTTGGCAGACAGAAAAGGCTGTCCGACAAAACCCCTGCAGTCAGGTTGCTGCCAGTGATGCCGCCTTCCTGCAGGCCCCATTATGAGTTCTGGGCTGGGTCAGCAGGCGGAAATCTGGTCCAGTGGGGAACAGCTTACAACATTGACAATGTTGCAGTGTGTAGGGTGCACCAGCAACTGTTGTGCTGTTCACTTCCTGCACCACATTTCCACCAGTCTTTACATGGAGGTGCAACCACATTGTAAATGCTGGCAGAGAGGGGAGTTGTGGAGGATTATGACCGCCAGTCCCTTCTGTGGAGGTAAACTGGTGGTGCTGGTGGTTCCACCGTGGCCCAACCACCATGGTCGTAATGCGGCAGTCAGATTGCCGCCAAAGGGGTGGGACCACTGATCTGGCAGTGGTCAGAACACCACCGTGACAATGAGGCCCTTTGTGTATTCATGTAATTTTTTTTAAAGTGCTTTTTTTGCCTACTCGTGTCTGTTTACATTTGGCTCCCTGTTTTTCTGCAAACTTGGGGCCTCATTTACAAGGCCTTAGCACCACCATTGGGTCTTTCTTTAAGCAATGGTGGTGCAAGCAGTGCATTGCACTGCTCCACGTTTACAAACTGAAGCACTGGGCCCAGTCTGTCAGTTTTTAGAGTCCTGTATCACATTATACCTGTGCCAGGTACAATCTATGCAAGGTAGGCATTCCTTCACGAAAAGCCAGGCAGAATGGAAGTCAGAGCAGGCGTTAAACTGACGTAGAGCTTTTCTCTATGGGAGCCCTCCTCGCATTGCTGGTGTAGCATAATTTTTTTTACACTAGTCCAGCAATTTGTCAGTTTAGCGCCACAGATGCATCAGAATTTCTAGCGCATCTGTGAAAATGTGCGTCCTGGAGCTCTGTATTGTAAATACAGCTCATCCATTGTGTCCTTAGGGAGTCGCAGGGCAGTGCAAGAAATCTGACACATCAGAGCCAATGCATCAGATTCTTGTAAATGAAGCCTTTGGTGTTTCAAACTGCTGTTTTGTTCTACCCGTGCTTGTATGGATTTACATCTTGTCTATCTGCAAACTCAGTACCTTTAAATGGCTGTTTTTTTTCCACCCATGACAGTTTGAATTTCCCTTCTACTTTTTACAAAGAGTGCATTAAGCCTCCCCCCTCTCCTCACCACTTACAAGGTTTAAAGAAGGCTAAAAAGCATCCTTAGTGGCTAAACGGAGTGTGTTTAGGAGACTGCTTAATCTGATGTGTGGTTTAAAATGTGCTTGGAACGTGTATGCAGCACTTTTTTTCTTAAAAAATAATTTGTTTAAGTGCACAAAAAGCAGTATTTCCGTGTTTTCAAAATTGTCCGTTACCTGAAAAGAAACTGGTAGCCAGGAAGAGTGGACTGTGCCTGTCTGTATCCAAGGAGATTCTGTATAGAAGCGCACCTCCCTGACCCAGAAACTTGGGCTTCAGGTCACTTGCCCCTCACATATGTTTATATTAGTTGTTGCATTTGTAGCTGTGATTGGCTTCTAGGGCTAGTATTTCTGTTGGATTAAGGGCTTAGGGTTTGAGTTGTGATTGGCTGTTCTGGCTAGGGTTGTGATTGGCTCCTAGGGCTAAAGCTCCCACTGGAGTTCAGGGTTACTGTTCTGATTGGCTGCCAGGTGTAAGGTTCTGATTGGCTACTAGGGCTGAGGTTACCACTGAACCTAAGGGTTTAAGGTTACAGTTCTAATTGGCAGTCAGGGCTAAAGTTCTGTTGGTTAGAAGGGCTAGGGTTGCTATTGGACTTAAGGCTTAGGGTTTTGGTTTTGATTGGCTGTTAGTGCTAGGGTTCTGACTGGCTAAGGTTTCTATTGGACTTAGGACTTTGGTTGGCTGCTAGGGCTATGGTTACAATTGGGTAATAGGGCCAGGTCTCCTTTTGACTCTAGGGTTTAGGTGTAGGTATCTGATTGGTTAGGGTTAGGGCTAGGGTTTCATTGGTCAATAGGGCTATTCAAACCTAGAGCTCAGCGCGTATCAGCCCAGGTGTCAAGGCTAAGTGCGGAGAAAAGAAGGGCAGTTGCCTTACTGAGCCTGTCTGGGCCAGGTCGGGCCTAAGGTCAGAGATGCTGCCCAATTTCTCTATTACCAGCTACCACTTTAAGCTCTCCACATCAACCAACATCCAAACGCAATATCAGCAAAGGCATTCTACTCATGCACCACAAACAAACCTCACACAGATTTCAAAGTCTCAACAACCACTACAAAACCCCACAAACCACACCTATGCTCAATTCTACCACAACTATAACACTATGGCACCTTCATTCTCACAAAAAACACAACTCCATCCTATACCACTAACACATCTATACATCACCGAGACAACACAAAGCCACACTGCACATAAGGTTAATACCTCCAGACACACACTCCCTGTTCATATAAAACACCAGCTCTATCCTCTACTTGTTCCTAACAGACCCCTTTTTATCATGACGAAACCTATACTCAGCCTTCCATCGCACCATCCACCAACACCCTCTTTTTACCAGTTATACGCAACTAACAATCCTTACACTCCACTCGACCACACATATTACCCCTTCCATTGATCAAATCTAACACAAACACTCATAACTCTTGTCCAGCCCCTCTTACACATCACATACAATCCTCTCCAAAACACATCACCAAACCCTGTATCAAATATCACTCACCAGCAATAACTTACATGTCGATCCTTCAAAGAAAACCACTACATCAATATTTCCTCCCATTACTCTGTCAACCAAAACACACAGATCAGCATATCAAACTCACACACACTTTCATAACACTTTCAATCAAGACCATTTCGACCCTCATGACTACACAAATAATACAAATCATGAACCAACTTTACTTGAAAATTCTCAATCTACACTAACATCTACCACAAACACCCCATCACAGCAACATTCATTCACCCGCCTCTCATCCATTGCACAATTTAGGACCAGATTTTCAAAATTCTAGCACATCAGGACTGATGTGCCAGATTTCTTGTGTCTCCCCACCGCCAATTAACGACACCATGGGTGTGCCGTACTTACAATATGGCGCACCATGTCACACGTTAGGATAGTACCTTCAAAATTGTTGAAGCTATTTTGTTGCTTTGGTCCACTAGCGTCAAAAATGTTGACACTAGTGCATCAAAGTGTAAGGAGGCCCATTGATTTCAGCAGGTGCGTCGTCTTAATGTCTGCTTTGAGCAGGCATTAAAAATGACGCAATAAAATCCTGTAGATTACATTGCGTTTTTTGTGGGGGCCTCCTAATGCTGGAACGCTCTCTTGCATATATTATGCCTGCCACTAGCATAATGTGGTGAAAGGGGATGCGAAGAGGTACAATGCATGCATTTCACAACTGAAAATATGGAGCAGCAATTTTTTCCTCATTGAGCCACATTTGCTTGAAAAAATGACAAGGAGGTGCTAGGGCCATGAAAATCTGGCCTTTGAAGCCTTAGAATATGACCCACATGCTCCACCACCACCCCAACCCATGCTCCTTCCACCTTAAACAGACCCAAACAAAATAAACAACATGCTACTCTTCACAATTTTGCATCAACATATCTATTACAGAAGGCTACTCTACACAAAGAACACCACTCACCATGTCACTCTCAACCACTATCTCCACCACTGACAAACACAGACCTAACAAAATGTCTTCTAAGCCTGCTGGGTGAGGGAAACAATATAGAAAAACAACACTATTGTGGCCCTCATACATTTAATATCAGAACTAATGACACACCTGCTACAAATTCAAAATATACTGATCACTAATCTACAAAACTAAATCACTCTACCACCAAAACACAATATCTAAACTGCCTAATAATAAATGCTTGATCACTGTCTAAAAACAAGCACCACATCTACGAGCTACTCATTGACATACAACCTGACTTACCCTTCATAATTGAATCATCATGGTAGGGAGATGACATGGCTCCAGTGTTGCATGAAGCCATTCCTCCAGGCTATCAAACCATCACACAAGAATGTACAGACAAAAGAGAAGGTAGACTAGTTGCTATATTCAAACAAGCAACAAACCTTAGCAAAACAGACAACATCTCCATAAAAGGTTGTAAGGCCCACAGAACCAGATGCAACCCTACACCAACTTTCTCCTGTAACTTCCTCCTCCTTTACAGACCACCACCTAGCAAATCCATATTCCCAGGCACATGCTTAGACATAGTTTCAAACTTTATACTCCAACCTATGCTTTCTTGGGGACCTAAAAATTTGGTTTTACAAACCCAATCTTCAGAAGACTACCGAAGAGTAGGCTTTTTCTGACATAACCACCATACTCAAACAGCAATGAACTGAACATCCTTGTGTATGTAAACATTTATAAATTGATTTATATATATATATAGATATGTGTATTTCTTTGTATAAATATGTTCATTCACTGTGTTATCTTAAAATATATAAATATTCTTTAGGCCTGTTTAACAAATGTATATTTTACTTACTGTCAAATGTATATATATATATATATATATATTTTACTTACTATCAAATGTATATATATATATATATATATATATATATATATACATCTATATATATATATATATATATACATATATATGTATATAATATAATGTATATGTGTAGATATATATACATGTGTATATTATTCTACACTTGATATGTTCATCGATCATTGCATAGTTTCTATATAAGTTGTTAGATGTGTATGGGTCCATTTTTATTTTATCTATCACAAAATATTATAGTTAATATTATCTGAACTATTTATGTACAAGCATTTCACTCTTGCAATATTGAGAAAAGATAGAATAATGTTATAAAAGTAAAAAAAAATTTTTTTAACTCAAATACTGCAACTCCTGAAAGTGTGTTTATATGATACAACTTTAAATCTCAATATGATATGTTCCTTAAACATATATTCCCTCACTATTTAATCATGAATCTATATATTTACTACTTTAGTCCTATTGTACAAGAGGAAAAAAAATACTAACTCTAAAGCTTTACTGAGTCTCACCATCACCCTATACCACCATCCTAATAAATCTATCCTCTAACCACACTCTCTCACTCATCCCAAACCCATTCTACTACTATGGTCTCCGAAATAACCCTTCCTAGATTTTTCCCTCCTCTACCCCTCCTTACTCCCCAAAACATCAGTTTACTATTATGATCTCCCAAACAACCCTACTAAATGCTCTGTCATGTATCTCTCCTTTGACTCATCCCAAACCCTGTTTTACTACTATGATCTCCCTAATCCCTTTCTACAGACACATCCTTCCTCCATCTCTCCTATACTTATCCCAGGCTCATTTAACCACTATGATCTCCCAATCAACACATCTGGGGCCAGATGTATCATTTTATCCAATAGCGATGACCTAATTGCGATTTTTTGCGAATAGCAATGAAGTAATCGCTATTGGAATGTATGAAACTCCAGGAGTTTCATACTGTGATTCGCAAGGGCTCGCAAATGGATTAATATTCCTTAGGTAGGTCGCAATTTGCGAGCCTTTGTGAATGGCTACAATCACAGGGATGGTGGCCTGCTGGGCTCAGCTGACCACCATGTCTGTGATTGCTCTTCAACTAAGCAATCTTTTTTTTTTTAAATGCAGCCCATTTTCGTTAAAGGAAAACGGGATGCGTTTAAAAATGAAAAATCAAAAGTTTTCTTTTAATTTTTTAAGAGTAGGCAGTGGTCCATGGGACCATTGCCTGCTCTTAAAAAATGTTTTCACATGCATTCACAAAGGGGAAGGGGTCCCATAAGGACCCCTTCCCCTTTGCGAATGGGTTACCACCATTTTGAAATTGGTGATAACTGCGATTGTATTGCGACCGCATTCACGGTCACAAAACAATCATACATACCTCTGCAATTCGGTATTAGGAAGGGACGCCCTTGACACGCCCCTTCCTAATACCGAATCGGTATGTAATCGCAATTCCAATTTGAGATTCGGTTACAAGTTACCAAATCGCAAATTGGATTTGTGGAGAAGTGTGGCACAAGTGGAGAAGTGTGGCACAATGGTTAGAGCGGCAGACCCTGAAGCAGAGATCTGGCTCAAGACCAGGGTTCAAGTCCCGCTTCGGCAGGTCTTGGGCTCAATTCCCTTGGACCAGATAATTCTCGCCTCGGTGCCTAATCTAATTAATGGGTCCCACTCTGCAACTCTGGGCAATAGCTTGCTTAATCTCCACAACAGCCCCAACAGCACTTGGATGCCTTGCTTCACCCTGGGGGTGCCCAGGAGTGGACACCTCACAGGGAAAAGCCAGGAGGGATTCCATAGCGGTATGAGTACAGCGCCTTGAGACCCTAACGGGTGAGTAGTGCGCTACACAAGTGCAAATTTACATTTACATTTGTTACATGCCAAAATACAGTTTTCGCGATCGCAAACGGCCCTTTGGGCTGTTTGCGATTGCAAAACACTTTGACACATCTGGCCCTTGGATTCTTCCCTCCTCTATACCTTCATTATTCTATTCCATGGGTACTCACAAACATTTCCCCAGGGGCCACAAAACACTGTCTGTGGCATGCCCGAGGGCCGCACTGATGGCAGTAAGCTGAAGGTAGGGGGGCTGATGGAAGGTGGGCACAAGGCGGTGGGGTGCAAAGTAAGGTAAACCGCTCATGTCTTGAAACACTTTTTTGAAGTTTGCTGACAGTTTATCCTTTTCTTACATGTCTAGTGCAAGATATCTTTAAAACAAAATGTGTTCCTAAAGATAAGTTGTCTAGGCCACTTAGTTAATGTGTAAATAAAGTATGCCCTTTTCACATCTTTCAGAGTTTTTCTGCTTTGTCAAGTGAACAGCTGCTGTTCACGAGGGGGCCGCAATTAAAGGTCAGGCCCCCGGGCCGTACATTGAGTATCCCTGTTCTATTCAATCCATCTAATAGACTCACATGTCCTCTGCTCAAATTAACTCACACTTTCTTATACTAATACTGCACTTATATTTCCCTATTCTAATCCACCAAATGCCGAAAAGAGCTTCCACTCCTCGACAGCGGTAGTAAGCTCTATATAAATACAATGACAATTACAAGTGGGCAGGCTAGGAATCACCTAATATCCTAGGCCTGGATGTGTGGTCCCACAGGGACACTGCCAGGTGTCAAATGTTTTTTGTACATTTGTAGCAGATGCATGGGGGATCTGTGGCAAAATATTAAAAAAAAGAGTGATCTGCCCGCACTTGTTTTTTTTCATGCCTACAGATGGGCCAGGCCCTAGGAGAACAATCTTTATATTTGGGGGTTGAAGACCCCTCCCCAGGCTTATTTAGGCCCCAGGGACCCTATCCCCAGGGGGCAGGCTGGTTATAAGTAAGGGGAGGGGACCCCATCCCCCCAGGATCTAGCCCTCAGAATAAAGTGGGAGGGAGGCACATGGCCCCTTCCTGGGCCAATATTGGCAAGGGGGAGCCCATCCTGAGGCCCTGTCCTACTTATAAAAGGGGGGAGAGGGCAGGCAGACCCCCCTCCCTAGGCTGATTTCAGACTTGCAGACCCCATCTCCTGTGCCCCAGCTTTATTAGTAACGGGGAGGAGGGCCACAAGGCCAACTCCTCAGGCTGAATTTGGCCCAGGGAAGGGGGTCACACGACCTTCCTCCCAGAACCATTAATGGCCCTGGGGGCTCCATCCCCAGGGCCAGCTCCTGCTATGTCCGGGGGTGCCCACCCCAGGACATAGCAGTTCCCTTGCCTGCCATGGGTAGGGAAACCTGTGTTTGCTCTAGCTTGGTTGGAGCAATTTCAAAACTCCTGCCAAGGAAGAGCAAAAATCAAGTCTACTCCTAGCAAGCAGGGGTAGGAAAATGCTCCTGCCCACCAGAGCAGACATTTCATCTGTTTATGTGCCCACACTGAAAAAGGCAGGAAAACAGATGAAAAAATTAATCCAACCATAGTGTAGTGAGTGCTCTGGATGGACACCAGAGCACCCACCCTTTGTTGGGCGGGCCTTGGGAGATGAGGTTCCCAGGGCCAGAATCGGCATAGGAAGGAGGGTCATGCAGCCCCCACGCCATTTAGACATTGGCTGGGCCCCACAGGATGGATCCACATAGCTGATATTGGCCTTGGGTAGGGGGGCTGCATGCTCCCTTCCCATTTTAAAAGGTGCAGGACCCTGGGGGATTTATGTCCCCTGGGCTGCAATCGGCCTGGGGAGTGGGACTGCATTTTGTTGACATGTTTCCTGGATATCTCTATTTGTGGGCAGAACTGAGTTGACCCGTTCCACTTCTGCCTTTGGAAAATGTTTGAAAAAATGAAGGCAGTGTGTGGAAAGAGTGTCAATAGTTTTCCAAAGGTTTCTTTCATTGGGATTTCCAAACCAATTCCTGTGACAACACCTATGTCATTGCCACCACAGTGTACAAACATAAAGTCTGGATATTGACAATCCTTAATAGTTTCAGCCAAAGGAAGTACTTGATGCCACTTTAACCCTCTTTGGCTGATCCAAGTAATATCCACATTAGACAAACCTAGGTCCCTGTCAATAACACTTCTTTTTGCACTCTCTCTGGCCCATAACATAATGCGTTGACCCACAATCCAGACTCTGAACATCTTGGAGGTAGTCTGGAGAAGCACACAGGAGATGGCAGCAGCTGAATGAGGCTGGTATGAAATGAAAATCAGTTGAAATGGTGGGTAGTAGGTACAGCCTTGAAGAAGTGATTCCATTGGCTGTTGAAGATATTTTTTAGGTGAAGGTAGATAGTGGGGTTATTTGAATTGTAAGTATATATTGGATTGGGCTTAGACAAATTGGAAAACAGTAAACACAGCTCTGATATGTTTACTCAAAGATTCAACCACACCTGCTACATGTGGCTTGAAACTAAGCATGCTCTAGTCAGAAACTGTTATGAACTTGTGACCTGGTGCAGCAGAATGTTGCAGACTGTGTAACCATGATAACAGAGCTAGAGGACAATGCAGGGGAAGGGAATAGAACAAATGACTAGAATGTGACTTTGTTTTACCCAATATATAGAGGCAGTAATGATTCCGTAATGATTATTTAATGTTATGATTTGATTTTGTGTTCTAAAAAAAGTGTTTATATGGATGTTTTTCTTTTATAAGATCAAAAAAAAAATTCTGAACATCCCCGTGGATCCACAGATCTACCCGCAAATTTACACAGGGGGGCCGCGCTGAGCACCACAGTGGATCCATGGATTTACCAAAACTCACATTGTATTGACTAACTTTTCAGGAGCACTGCAAAGGGTTAACTATCAAAACCAGTGAGAAGTTGTAGAACATTGTATTAACATGAAAGGGAGATTGTGATTGATTTATTGACTCAGAGATTTGAAGAGGTTGCTATTACTGGTTGACTGCTTTGAGAGTGGACTTCCATTCCTGTGGTTAGTTTTCTGAGCTTTGTTCAGTGAGAAGAGATTCTAACTGATACTGAAAGAGAATCATAGAGTACAAGAAAAAGAATCTTCAGGTATGTTTAGTGAAATATACTTTATTTTAGAAAGTGTTAGTATATGAATACATGAATATTAGGTTGAAGAAAGTGAGCAGCGTGTTCACAAAATGGTATACAAATATATATGGTAGGTTTGTGATTTATGTAAAGGAATTATACAAGTAATTCATTATATAAGAAAGGTATTCAGCTGACCTTGGATAAGGGGATTCATGGATGTTTCCAGTTTCTGCCAGTATATTAAAGTGATCCCTCATTTTTGCTGAAAGTACTATGGAGAACACACTAATGAGTAATTTACTGGTTAAAAATGTTATAAGGAGTTCTAAAAATGTAATATAATAATGTATACAGAAATGGGTATGTAAAAAAGCAATGTTGAATTTATGCAGAAAGTCACACATGTATTGAGAGGTGATAGAGGTTATTTCACTATGAGTTAGACATTGATGTGAGTGAATTATATTACTTCAAAAGGTAAGAAAAAGGATTGGGAGAGAACAGGCTGTTTTTGCTGTAGAAGGTGAAGGGGTCAGATATACTGTATGTAGAAGCGGAGGTTCTGTATGCTGACAAGGAGTTGGCTGTGTCTATAGAAGAGAAAAAAAGTGTTTTTAATTTTTATAGTGTTAAAAGTCTGTAGGAGGCTGGCCTGGCTTATAGTGGGTAGCTTGTGGTACTTACACCCTGTGCCAGGTCCAGTTATCCCTTATTAGTAGAATAGAGGTGTTTCTAGCAGCTTAGGCTGATAGAAAGAAGCTATGGCAAAGCAGATTAGGCTGAACTAGGACACATGCAAAGCTCCTACTATACCACTTATATCATATAGCACAATATCATAAGAAAACACAATACTCAAAGTTACTAAAAATAAAGGTACTTTATTTTTATGACAATATGCCAAAACTATCTCAGTGAGTACCCTCAGTTAGCAGGTAAGTAATATACACAAGTTATATGCACACAAACCCAAAACACGTAAGTAACAGTAAGAAAAGTAGTGCAAACAATGTAGAATCACAATAGGATGAAATAGGTGAACATAGGTCTAGGGGCAACACAAACCATATACTCCAAAAGTGGAATGCGAATCACGAATGGACCCCATACCTATGGGAGGTTGTAGAGGGTCACTGGGACTGTAAGAAAACAGTCAGGGTGTCCAAGATACCCCACCCCAAGACCCTAGAAAGTAGGAGTAAAGTTACCCTACTACCCCAGAAAGACACAATAGTCGTGATAGGGGGATTCTGCAAGAACCACACGCACCAGCAAAACACTGAAGACGGATTCCTGGACGTGAGGACCTGCAAGGCAAGAGGACCAAGTCCAAGAGTCGCAATAGTGTCCAGGGGGGCAGGAGCCCAGGAAACCCCGGATGAAGGTGCAAAAGTGCTGCCTCTGGGTGGAAGAAGCCGAAGAGTCTGCAACAATAAAAAGGGCTAGGAACTTCTCCTTTGGATGGAAGATGTCCCACGGCGTGCTGGATGTTGCAGAAATACCACAAACCTTGCTAGCTGCAAGGGTTGTGGTAGAGGTTTTTGGGTGCTGCAGGGCACCAGGAAGGACCAGGATGTCGCCCCTTGGAGGAGGAGACAGAGGGGGCGCTCAGCAACTCAGAGAGCCCCCACAGAAGCAGGCAGCACCCACCGAAGTACCAGAGCAGGCACTTAGAAGATTTGTGAACCAGAGTCACATAAGGAGGGTCTCACGACGTCGGAGTCCAACTCAGAGGGTTGAGCACTGCACGACGGAGTGCTGGGGACCCAGGCTAGGCTGTGCACAAAGGAATCCTTGGAGAAGTGCACAGAAGCCAGAGCAGCTGCAAATCACACAGTACACAGGTTTGCTGTCTGGTGTGGGGAGGCAAGGACTTACCTCCACCAAACTTGGAATGAAGGATCACTGGACTGTGGGGGTCACTTGGATCTAGCTCGTCAGGATGAGAGGGGACCCAGAGGACCGGTGATGCAGTCTTTTGGTGCGTGCGTTAGCAGGGGAAAGATTCCATCGACCCACGGGAGATTTCTTCTTGGCTTCCAGTGCAGGGTGAAGGCAGACAGCCCCCAGAGCATGCACCACCAGGAAACAGTTGAGAAAGCCGGCAGGCTGAGGTGCTACAAGGTTGCTGGTAGACGTCCTGCTACTTTGTTGCGGTTTTGCAGGCGTCCTGGAGCAGTCAGCGGTCGATTGTTGGCAGAAGTCGAAGAGGGAAGTGCAGAGGAACTCTGGTGAGCTCTTGCATTCGTTATCTGAAGAATACCCCAGAGGAGAGACCCTAAATAGCCAGAAAAGGAGGTTTGGCTACCAAGAGAGGTAAGAACCTATCAGAAGGGGTCTCTGACGTCACCTGCTGGCACTGGCCACTCAGAGCAGTCCAGTGTGCCCCCAACACCTCTGAATCCAAGATGGCTGAGGTCTGGGACACACTGGAGGAGCTCTGGGCACCTCCCCTGGGAGGTACTGGTCAGTGGAGTGGTCACTTCCCTTTCCTTTGTCCAGTTTCGCACCAGAGCAGGGCTGGGGGATCCCTGAACCGGTGTAGATGGCTTATGCAGAGCTGGGCACCATCTGTGCCCATCAAAGCATTTCCAGAGGCTGGGGGAGGCTACTCCTCCCCAGCCCTTCACACCTATTTCCAAAGAGAGAGGGGTGTAACACCCTCTCTCAGAGGAAATCCTTTGTTCTGCCTTCCTGGGCCGGGGCTGCCTAGACCCCAGGAGGGCAGAATCCTATCTGAGCGGTTGGCAGCAGCTGCAGTGGAAACCCAGGAAAGGCAGTTTGGCAGTACCCGGGTTCTGTGCTAGAGACTGGTATTGGGGTGACAATTCCATGATCTTAGACATGTTACATGGCCATGTTCGGAGTTACCATTGTGACGCTACACATAGGTAGTGACCTATGTGAAGTACACGTGTGTAATGGTGCCCCCGCACTCACAAAGTTCGAGGAATTGGCCACGAGTGATGTGGGGGCATCTTGGCTAGTGCCAGGGTGCCCACACACTAAGTAACATGGCACCCAACCTTCACCAAGTGAGGGTTAGACATATAGGTGACTTATAAGTTACTTATGTGCAGTGAAAAATGGCTGTGAAATAACGTGGACGTTATTTCACTCAGGCTGTGGTGGCAGGCCTGTGTAAGAATTGCCTGAGCTCCCTATGGGTGGCAAAATAAATGCTGCAGCCCATAGGGATCTCCTGGACCCCCAATACCCTGGGTACCTAAGTACCATATACAAGGGAATTATATGGGTGTACCAGTGTGCCAATGAGTGTGCCAATGAGAATTGGTAAAATTAGTCACTAGCCTGCAGTGACAAATTTAGAAAGCAGAGAGAGCATAAACACTGAGGTTCTGGTTAGCAGAGCCTCAGTGATACAGTTAGGCACCACACAGGGAACACATACAGGGTATACACTATGAGCACTGGGGTCCTGCCTAGCTTGATTCCAGTGACACAAGGGCAACAACAAACATAAATACAGTGAAAATGGGGGTAACATGCCAGGCAAGATGTTACTTTCATACAAAGTCCACTTGCTATGTTAAGGTATATGTTTACTGTCTAATGTACACTGTTAAGGAGATAGAAAATAATACAAATATGAGTAAGCTCACGGTAATATGGACTGCACGTGTAACTACTGGTGCCCCCTTGCTAAGGAAAAGCTGCTGTTGGGCAGCAAGTGTAGGAGGCCCCAGGCTGGTCACACGTGATCATGTGTGCACATGCGTGTGCACCCATGTAATGGCTGTGCAGGGAGGGTTCCTGGCATACACAGCCCAAGAGCTGCACTTAGGGAGCCTGACGCAGAAGGAAATATGCAGAGTGGGTGGTGACCTGGAGTAGGCCTCATGAGATGGGTGTAACCAGGGAAAGGATAGTCAGTGTGCTTACTGTATTTTTACCATAGGGACACTCCAGCACATGTCAACATCAGTGTGCTTACTTTCTTTTCACCGTAGGGACATTCCATTCAATGTCAATATGAAAGAGTGGCCTAGAGTATAACAGTAACCTGTGTGAAAAAATGATGCAGAAGGTTACAAAAGCATAGCTGTACAATTTATGGGTCATCCAGGAATGTCATCTTTCTCTGACTCAGCTCAGGATTAGGGTCAATTACTGCTCTATCCAGCTGCCTGAGCAGGGCCTTGCATCAACCAGCTGTCAGCCCCTGCCAGGAAATGGGCGGAGAAGCCCTGAAAGGAATGCTAGGAAGGACGGGCTGAGTTTCAGAGCACATGTGGCCCAAGCTCCTGGACGATGCCATTTTTGAGCTGTGCCAGAAGACTGTGCAGGAAGGAGGGGACAGGGGCAAGGAAGTGATGTGGCATGTCTGGATTGGCCAGAGGTGCAGGTCTGCTGGACACTTCTGCCCCCACTTAAAAGGTCCTGCACAGGGGAGAGCTCTCTCTCACCTGTGCTTCACTGCTGGACACTGAGCCTGCAGACGGACATCATGGACATCTGGAAAGAAGAACCCCCTGACTGCCCCCTGGGGCAGGGACTCTGCCCCTGAAGGACTTCAGGCCCAGCAAAGCGCAGGCCAGGGCAAGGTAAGCTGGCCCCCATACTCCCCCTGAGGACTAGTTGGGGAAAAGACTGGACTGGAGCAAGGAGAGCACGCTGCCCAGAAGGAAAGGAGGGCACCCAGAGGAAAGCCTGGTGCAGGGAAGTCAATGGTACTGGCCCCCTATCACCTGGTCACCAGGAGCAAAACGACACCAGACCCATCCAAGTCGGCTCCTGGGGCCCGAGATATCCAAAGGAGAAGGTATGTGACCTTTGACCTACTCCTGAGTGAGTGGCGAAGTGTGTGGGGCTCCGCTGCTGCTCCGGTCGATGCCCCCGGGGTTGGCCAAGTCCTGGGGCTGCCCCCAACTGAAGTAAAGCTGGGGACTGCCATCGTGACCCCTGTGAAGACAAGCAGAGGGCCCCAGACCCCATCCCAGGGCCCCACAGAAGAGAAAGACAGGGAGTGCCATCACGCTCCCCGTGAAAATGGTGAAAAGGGGGCCTCAGACCCCATACCAGGCCCCCAACAGGATGAAAAGTCGGGGTGCTGTCGCACCCCCTGTGAATGCTGCGAGAGGGTCCCTAGACCCCATCCCGGGGCCCCGCATAGAGTGTGAGGACACTCCCCGGAATGGCGAGGGGAGCCCTGGACCCCATTCCGGGGCCCTGATGCAGCAGGAGAGGAGGGGGGAGTGCTGTTGCACTCGCCCCAGGCGGCCCACCCGGCCACCCAGCAGCACACGTCTGCCTGCAGAGTGGGTAGACACCAAAATCCAGGCCGGCTCCCATGGCAGTACCTAGAAATGCTGGCCATGAGGGGAACCTGTGGGAGCAGCCGGGGGGCTCCCTAAGCCACTCCTCAGCACCACTCACCTGACGGGAGTGTCTGGGTGGGACCAGACACCCCCCTAACGATGAGGGCAGCCGGTGGTGAGCTCCCCGCGCTGCCCTCCAATGAGGAGGCAGCATGAAGCGGGTGTCGGGTCGGACCGGACACCCCCTCCAAATCAAGAGGGTAGCCAGGGGGTGGGCTCCCCGCGCTGCCATCGCCCAGGAAATGTGGAGCAAGGCAACAAAAACGGGAATGCTACAAAAGGAAATGCGAACTGGTCCTCCCCGGCACAGCGGGAGAGCTGCTCATTAAATATGCATATGGCCCATAAGGCTTTGCGAGCCCAGGTCCTCCAGGACACAGTGTTCAGCTCGTGGTGGCCCCAGGAAGATGGGGCTACCACCAACCAAGTGCCCATTGTCAGGGGGAGTGGGAGGAACAGTGCAGCGTCCCCCCAACACCAAGTTTATGTCCTCCACCTTAGGATGGGTGGGACAAAGGAAATATAACCACCCCTCCCCAAAAAAAAAGAGAGAGGTTACAAGTGAATGTATAGTACCAGCATTTTATTACTTTTGTTTTTGATTGTGTGATTGCACTCTCTAGGGGTGCAGGTTGGTATTACACCAGAATAATCAAATGTATGAGGTTATATCAATGTAATCTAAAAGTAATTCAAAAGTAATCTTTATTGTTTCAAGTATTTAAACATGTTTCTAGATGGTTCTGGTAATGCTGACTTTCATAATAAAACTGATACCCACTCTCCTGTATCATAATTATGCTTATTCGTCAGGCTATATTACAGGAAAATGTTGCATTGGGATAGTAGGGATTGTTTAGCCATGTGGGTGGTTGGATTATATTTCCCTAAGGTGGAGGCATCAGAGATTACACAATGTCATCCAAGGGTAATTCCATCCATTTGTGTATATTTGTAAATTGTTGCACAGTATTGAGTAGTATGTGTGTGTAATAAATGTACGTTTACTTTATCAAAAGAAAAAGCACAGACTGGACAATCATTTATTGAGTGCCATGCTTGCTTGCCCGTGAATGGGGATTACTAACCCACACCACCTCCCTTGAGTAAGCCTTGGACTGTTCAGTAATGCTACTGTATGAGAGTCAAGTGCTACAATGGTGTGTTTGGTTCCTAGTGGTGGTCCTGTGCGGACCCATTACTTGTGCAGGCCACACGACTAATGACCCACCTTCCAACATGAAAGCAATATGTAGTTTTGTATTTGGATAATATAGATTCTCATTTATATAAATTGTGGTTTAAATATGGTTTAGTGTACTAATTGTGAGAATAGGTACACAGTTTTATTTGTAAGTTCACTTGGCATTAGAAAATCTGTTTAACTAAGCTTATACTGTGTGTTGTGAGAAAAGTCACCCTTTAAGTGAGATCTATGTAGACTATAGAAGAGAGTGCATTTTTATTAAAAGATTAAACGTGTTGTTCTGAGATTTAGTGACTGAGAGGAAAGGTTGTAGAGGCCTATTCTCAGGTATACATGCACTCTACTAGAACATATGGATCTTAAATAGCTTATAAAGAAAAGATACAGTCAATCTTGTATCTAGTGAAATAGTAAAAAAGTCACTGTGTATTCACCAATGTAGATACTAATAAATTAAGCCATACATCAAGGATCACACTGATCTATAACATAATCAGGGACACGCTGATGCATACACTGACACACCTAGGCACACGCTGATCTGAACACTCCTATGCGCACTGTGATGTATAGAAAACATATCCAGGAGCTTACTAATGAGTAGAGTGACACACCCCGGCATATACTGTTGCATGCAATGACACAACCAAGTGGACATTGATGCATTGACAGAGACAACCAGGTGCACTGTAATGCATACACTGTAATACCTAGTTGACAGTGATCAATACACTGACACATCCAGGGACACACTGACATATACACTGAGACACTTTGGTATACAGTAATAGATCTAGTGGGACACAGAAATACACTCCTATCTATACACTGGCAGAGCCAGCCATTTACTGATGTATACAGTGACACCTGAAGCCACACTCTCTTTCATATAGTGATACATCAAGGGATGCAATTATGAATCTAGGGACAGATACAGGCACATACTGATGCAAGAGTGACACAGTCAAGTGGACACTGATGTATTCAGAGTATCATTGAGATGTACAGTGATGTATACACTGAGACAGCCAGTGAGAGAGAGATGGATGGAGTGATACTCACACACCTAGGAGTACACTGGTGTATACACTTCCACACGCAAGCACACACCAATGCATACACTGATTCACCCAGGTAAATATATAGATATTCTGAGACACTTAGGTGCACAGTGAGATATAGAGAGGTATATGGGTAGGTACACCATAATACATACACTGATATACTTAGAGACATATTGATGCATAGACTGAGACAGGTAGCTACACACTAATGGATAGACTGACACACCCAGGTATACAACTAACCAGAGGCTGATATACCCAGTCATATGGTGATGCATATACCGATGCACCCAGACCTGAATACTATCAGACATCTTGAGAGTGATTAATACATACAGTAAGAGACTGAGAAAGAGAAATATCCATAGACTGACAAATGTGAGAGGGCATTAATCTATAGTTACACTTATGAATATTGTGACACAAGTAGACATACGGTAGTACATTGACTGGTAGGTGTAGGATAAAGGGGGTCATTCTGACCCTGGCGGCCGGTGGCCGCCAGGGCCACCGACCACGGGAGCACCGCCAACAGGCTGGCGGTGCTCCCACGAGCATTCTGACCGCGGCGGTTCAGCCGCGGTCAGAAGCGGCAAGTCGGCGGGCTCCCGCCGACTTACCGCTGCTCGGGGGAATCCTTCATGGCGGCGGAGCGCGCTCCGCCGCCATGAGGATTCTGACCCCCCCTACCGCCATCCTGTTCATGGCGGGAAAGCCGTCATGAACAGGATGGCGGTAGGGGGGGTCGCGGGGCCCCTGGGGGCCCCTGCCGTGCCCATGCCAATGGCATGGGCACGGCAGGGGCCCCCGTAAGAGGGCCCCGCAAAGTATTTCAGTGTCTGCCTTGCAGACACTGAAATACGCGACGGGTGCCACTGCACCCGTCGCACCTTCCCACTCCGCCGGCTCGATTACGAGCCGGCATCCTCGTGGGAAGGGAGTTTTTCCCTGGGCTGGCGGGCGGTCTTTTGGAGACCGCCCGCCAGCCCAGGGAAAAACTCATAATACCCTCCGCGGTCTTCTGACCGCGGAGCGGTATAATGAGGGCGGAATTCTGGCGGGCGGCCTCCGCCGCCCGCCAGAATCAGAATCACCCCCAAAGTCTTGTGCTCAGTGATGCATTAGTACGCAACCTAAGATATAGGCCCCCATCATGACTTTGGCAGTCTTTTGCAAATGCCGCCAGTGCTGATGGGTTTGAGTGATTGGGTACATGAGTATGATTGAGCTGATGGAAGGGGTGAGTGCATGTATGTGTGTGCATGTGTATGTAAGTGGACAGAGAGGGGGTGAGTGTTTGTGTGAGTGGACTGGGAGGGGGTGAGTGTTTGTGCAAGTGGATGGTGGAAGTGGGGTGAGTGTTTGTGTAGGTGGACGGGGAGGGGGTGAGTGTTTGTGTAAGTGGGTGGGGGTGTGGAAGTGATCAGGGAGAGCGGGTGAGCACATGCATGTGTTGCAGGGGGGCGTGAATGTATGTATGTGGTGTAGGGGGGAGTGAATGTATGTATGGGGTACAGGGGGGAGTGAATGTATGTATGTGGTGCAGGGGGGAGTGGATGTATGTATGTGATGCAGAGGGGAGTGAATGTATGTATGCGTGCAGGGGAGAGGGGGTGTGAATATATGTATGTGGTGCATGGGGAGGAGGGAGTGAATGTATGTATGTGCTGTGGGGGAGCAGAAAGGGGAGTGAATGCATGTGTAAGTGCATATTTGTGTATGTATGTTAGTGTGAATGGGGGTGTATGAGGCGAGTGCATGGGTGTGTGTTTGTATTGGAGTATGTGAGTGCATGTGTGCGGGTATGTGGACATGTGTGCGAGTGTATCCTGGTGACAAGAATGCTTATTCCTGTCACCAGGGTGCAAGATCAACATTGTCTAGAAACACCACTTTTAAAGAACATAGGGCCAGATGTACCAAAGGATTTTACCCATTCTGTGTCTATGGGAAAAAACTTTCGTACATATGGCCCATATTTCCTTAAAAACAAAAAAGTGCAGCGGAGCTAATATTTGAATTTATTCAAGAAAGAAAGTCAATTCTCTGCTTAATGCCTACCATTCAAGAATGCACAAATTTGAATGAACAATTACTACAACCACTGAATGCGCAAATATTAGAGTTGATATCAATTGATAAAATGGAACACCAAGGAGTAACAATACTATTGAATGATAAACTACAATCAAAATTGTATTCTTTGGAAAAATATGTTTCCAAAACTGTGGGATTAGAAAAGTGTTTGCGTGTTTGTAAGAACTGTAGAGTGATTTTGTGGCATAATTTAAATGTTGGAGAGGATTAGTCAATGGAGCTATTGGAAAAATAATAGATTTTATTATTTCTCCAAACAGAAGTGAAGTTCAGTATGGGGCAATTAATTTGATGATCTTGGCGATGTAAAACAGATAGCAAGATCTTTTGCACGTTTGTTACTTGTGACAGACCTGTCTGTATGTAGAAAGCAGTTTTCTATCTCTAGCTTATGCTGTAACAATACATAAGTCTCAAGATCTAACTAGATGCAGCTTTTATTAATATTGGTAGCTCTTTATTTAAGGAAGGTATGTCTTATGTAGCATTATCACACATAGAAGTTTGTCTGGTTTGTATCTAATAGACTTTAATGACAGTAAAGTAAATGCGGATTTCAGTTGTGTATTGCAGTACAACCATTTGAGAACCCCATATGCTCCACACTTAGAGCAGTATCCTACTTATAAATAAACCTAATATCTTACCAAAATGAAAAATTGCAAAAGATCTGACTGATGTTCTAGAGAAAAAAAAAAGAAAAAGGAAAAGAAAGAAGTATCAGAGAAAACAAGAGTAATAGTAATGGTGAAATTGTAGGTTACCAGTTATCAAATTTGTCTGCAGTGAACTGTTACACCAATGTAGTTGTTAATGCACTGTTCCCTGTACCTACTTCGGTCTATGAACTTAAAGAGAAAAGGGAAAAACAATTATGCTCTGCACTATTATCTTTGTTAGAACGGTTTCGAGTGATAGAACAAAAATATACTCTGCATCTTGTATTAGAGATATTGCAGATATGTCCTCTCGATCTGCACGGCTTAGACAAAATACTCAAGAAGATGCATAAGAATATTTGATGGTCCTAATAGGAATTTTAGAAGAAGAGATGGTACCTATTGATGAACTGTTTAGATTAAGTTACTCATGACAGCACAACTGTGAAAATTGCTTCAACCACAGAATTTGATTAAGAAGGATTTATCTACCTAACTTTACCAGATAAAAAAAACTGTCAGTTTTGAAAAGTTGTTTAAAGATGCTTCACAATATAATACAAGCATAAAGTGCATCTCAGACCTCCTTTCAAGATTGATCACAAGAAAAACTGAAGAGTATATTATCTTGATGCTACAATGATGTAAAGCAGATGGAACTAAATTGGACACTCAAATCACAAATTTTTAAGAAAGGCAAATCTCAATGTATGGTAAAACATATATCTGCACAGCTATTCTTTTCCATGAGGGAGTAAGTGTTACATCTCAACATTACACCATTTACATAAATAATACAACGGGATGGACAGAGTCTAATGATAATAAGCTTACACTTAAGCAGAGATTAACATAGAGATTGCCAAATTCTCACCTTCTGCTTCTTGAACCAAATTTCTAAGGAAGATTACTACTGGAGGAACAGAACAGTAATGTATTGTATTGTATTGTATTGGTTTATTTATAGAGCGCATTCCGGCCGAAGCATCAAAGCGCTAGACAAAACCAGAGACAATGGAAAACAGCACAAGCTACCCTAACAGAGTCTAATTTGCAAAAAGCCAGGTTTTAAGGCTCTTCCTAAAGGCCAGGTGAATCAACATTTGACGGAGCAAGAGGGGCAGGCCATTCCAAAGCTTGGCCACTTCCACCGTAAAGGCTTGGTCTCCCCATCTGGCCTTGTAACAACGAGGCACCTTGATCATAAATTTGGAAGAGGATGTCAAATATCTTGACGGTTGATAAAAGTGTAGCATAGATTTCAAATAATCGCATCCCTCCGACTGTGATGCTTTATGAGTAAGGCAGAGTGTTTTAAAAATAATTCTCTTCTTAATCGGGAGCCAGTGTAAAGATGAAACACATCTACTAGCTGATGTAACCTGCAGGAGATTCAAAGTTAAGCGTGCTGCCGCGTTCTAAATAGACTGTAATTTGTCTAAAGAAGATTTGTTCGCATTGAGCAGCAATGAATTACAATAGTCAAGTCTAGAAGTGACTAACGCAAGCACCACCGGCCGCCGTAAGTCATCCTCTAAAAGATGTAAAATTTTCTTAAGTGTTTTTAATATCCAAAAACAAATCTTGGAGTTATAAAAGTAGAACATAAGGCATCATAAGGCTTAAAAAGGGTGATGTTTTTCTAAGGGATTTTAAATGTAAAAATAATTTTTTGTATTGGATGGAAATTGGGCACATACTACTGAAATGAAAATAGACATTACAATCGGTGAACTACAATATACATGTACTGAAGACAAAAAAACTGATGATATACTATAGTACACTTTAAGGGATGAATGGTGTTTCTGACATCATGCGGCCTACCAAGGGTGATTTTTACAGACACTTTTAAACTAGTAGTGTGATTCATACACATTAATTGCATTGCAAACCTGTAATATCCTTTATAAAATTTGAGAAGTAAAGGTGACCGAGTGTGAGTAATATTGCTATTGAGTACCACACAAAGTAGTGTTAATTTGAAATAACTTGCTATGAAGTTATGTTTTTTTTTAAAAGTCTTTATGACTATTTTATCCCCACTGTTCAAGGATGAGTATCTATTGTGTATTGCAAAAGTATAGAAGCTAGAGCAGTGTATTAGGAAATTTTAAATGTTGAAATCATATTTGCAAATGTACATATATTGCTAAATATTTGTCATGTGTGTAAATTAGCTATATATTTTTTATTACAGTTTAAAAACTTTGAATGGATAACATAATACAATCAAAGTTTAACTCATATTTATGATTTGCATATTTTTATACATGTAAAAAGTTGATTTTACTGTAGTAATGTAGGTAAGTTAGTACGTCTGTGTCTGTTCATAAACATACGCCGCTACAGATAGGTAATGATACTAATAGAGGAATACATTAATGTAAATACAGGTGTATTTATCTATTTATATATACTAAGAGACTCACAAAACACTGATGTTTAACCTTAGAAACTTTGACAAAGACTATTACATAGAGTGATATATTGAAGGATACACAGGAATAGACTCTCAAACATTGATGCATTTATTTACATGCACTGGTTCACTGTCATGTAAACACTAAGGCCCTCATTATGACATTGGCAGTAAATCCCACTTACTGCCACGCTGTCGGCTCCCAACTAACCACGGCAGTGGCAGATATCAGTTCACCATATTATGACACACACCAATCTGACAGAATTTAGCCACACACACAAATCCGCCAGCTCAAAGGTCAGTGATAAACTGGCAGTATCAAAACCTTCACTGTTACGCCAACAGAACAACGCCCATCACATTATAACCCACAAATCACCACGGCGGACATTCAACGGTGGTAAACCATTGGTGATACATACTGCCACAGTCATAATGGACACCCACATACAAAACAATACCACATTGGACAGTTCAAACAACACACACCTGACACCCATACACACACCACACCCACAACACTATAAAGCACACACCCACATGACCCACAACCCTTTACAAATACAAACCATTGCCACCTGAGAGACACCAAGACCACTGACACAACTAGAGCCACACACTACTCACACGTATACACCACTTACACACTCCACATCACACACCCCTACACATTACCCAACATACCCTCACCAACACACCTCACATAACACCCATGGCACCACAAAGACAACCCCGTTTTACAGAGGAGGAGCTAAGGGTCATGGTGGAGGAAATCGTCAGGTTAGAGCCACAGCTATTTGGAGCACAGTGCAGCAAATATCAATAGCCAGGAAGATAGAGCTATGACGGAGAATCGTGGACAGGGTCAAGGCTGTGGGACAGCACCCCTGAACTAGGGATGACATCAGAAAGTGGTGGAGCGACCTATGGGGGAAGGTACATTCCATAGCAGCAAGGCACCAGTTCAATATACAGAGGACTGGCGGTGGACCCCCACCTCCTCCCCCACAACTCACAGTATGAGAGGAGCAAGTACTGGCAATACTGCATCTTGAGGGCCTGGCTGGAGTCGGAGGAGGACTGGACTCTGGTAAGCCAACTCTCTACTATTATCACCCTCCCTACCTGTATGCCATCACATACCCTCACCCTCAATTCCATCACTTCACTACATCCCACACACCCCACCATCACGTCTAACTCATCCCAATTTCAAGCCCTGCATGCTGTACCAATGCATGGACACCCCTCACAGCCCTGCATGGACACTCATCACTAAAGCATGCATACCATAGAGAACTAACAATCCCACCATAAACTAACATACACAAGTGAAAGCTGGCAGGGCAAATCCAACCATAGAGGGGAAGCCACAGACGTACAATATGTCAGACACATAAACCATAACACATCATTTACATCCTCACAGGTACCCCAGCCAATGTCAGCGGAGAGAAAGTGCCAGCAATATCCAGTCTCCCAACTGAAGAGGCCCAAAGTGATGACAGCAACTCTGATCTTCAGGATCTGGAAGACCTACCTGGCCCATCAGGGACCATTGGACAGCCGCTTACCCAGGCCCAGACTCACACTGGAAAGGCTACCACAGCACCCACTCAGCATACCCACACCTCTGTCCCCAGGACATGTCAATTGGCAGGGTGTCCTCCTCTATAGGGATCCCAGGCCACACCTTGCACACAAGACAATCAGGGACCTGGGGTCAGTGGCAGTAGGCACACAGTTCAGGGGACAGAGGCACAGGCCACCAGGGACACTGGGAGGACTGCTGTGTGCCGGGAGAGGACAGGACCAGGGAACCAACTCTCCAGGAGACACTCGCCGAGATCCTGGGAGCGTATCAACATTCCCAGGACACGATGGGCCAGATCCTGCACAACGTGCAGGAGAAGAGGCGGCTGCAGGAGGGAAAGTACCAGGGGATCAGGGAGGACTTGCAGGCCATCAACAACACCATGATCTCCATAGCAGGGGTGCTGGCAGACATGGCCAACATTATGAGGGAGGCAGTCTCACACCAGCGGACCCCTGCCACTAGCCAGACATCTGAACAGCCTTCCAACTCTGCTGCAGCTAGTGGCCAGGAGGCCCCACCACAGGACTCACGGGCGACTAGCACCCCTCCCCTTGCAGAAGGTGAACCACCCCACAAACATTCCCTGCGATCCAGGCAGAAGCCAGAGACACTTGCCAAGACCCCCACCAGGAAATTAGACTCTCCTGATTGCCACCCTTGTATCCCACTCTGTCACCCTGTCCACCTTGAAATGCCATTGCTCCCCTTCCTATGACCCCTTTGACAATGCACCTGTGCTACAAACAGACTGGAACAATATCCATTTCACTTTCCCCCTATATGTTGGCACTTCAATAAACACCATGAAAAAAATCCATTTGGAGTATATCATTTATACCAAATATGTATTCATTGAAACAGGTACAAATATTGCAAATTAACTATACATAGAATGAGCATTTATTAATGACCTGTAGCTGGCTGTAGTGATTACGCCAGGTGTATATGTCAGGTCACCAACATCTGCAAAATGAATTGCCAGATGGAACATGAAGTGGGCATAGAAGTGTGAAACATCAGCATGCCATTGCCACACAGATTACAACCAAAGTCATTGAAATGTAAAGTTACACTTTCTTACCTGTGTGTCATTGGAAGTATTGTCGAATAACTGATGTTCTGTTTTCCTCATCCTCATCCTCTGCCTCCTCATTCTCACTCTCCACAGGGTGCACTGCTGCCACACGGACATCTCCAGTCTCCTCCTCCTACAGAAAAGGGACATGTCGTCTGAGGGCCAGATTTTGCAACATGCAGCATGCCACTACTATCTGGCAGACCTTCTTGAGTGAGTAGCACAGGGAACCCCCTGTTAGATGCAGGCACCAGAACCTGGCCTTCAGGAGGCCAAAGGTCCTTTCAATTATCCTTCTTGTTCGCCCAGGTGTCTCATCTGCCCTTGTCCTGGCATTCCTCACAGGGGTCAGCAGCCATGATAGGTTTGGGTAACCAGAGCCACCTGCAAATATTGAAGGACAACATTTAGTCACACACTATCCTATATGACCCACATCATACCCATACACCAATATATACTGGGTGGAAACCAGGGCTCACCTATTAGCCACACCCTGTGCCTTTGTAGTTGGGCCATCACATTTGGGATGCTGCTATTCCTCAGGACAAACGCATCATGCACTGACAAAGGATACTTAGCATTGACGTGGGAGATGTACTGGTCTGCCAAGCACACCATCTGAACATTCATGGAGTGGAAACTCTTACAGTTCCTGAACACCTGTTCATTCTGCTGAGGCGGGGGAACAAATGCAATATGTGTTCCCTCAATCGCCCCAATTATGTTGGGGATATGCCCCATTGCATAAAACTCGGCCTTCACTGTGGCCAAATCCTCAACCTGGATGAAAACAATGTAGCTGCATATGTGTTTTATCAGGGCAGACAACACTCTTGTCAGCACGTTTGAGAACATTGGCTGTGACATTCCTGCTGCCAAGCCCACTGTCACTTGGAAAGAACACGTTGCCAGGAAATGAAGTACTGATAGCACTTGCACAAGAGGGAGGATCCCAGTGGGGTGACAGATAGCAGATATCAGGTAAGGTTCCAATAGGGCACACAGCTCTGTGATTGTGGCCCTGCCAAGTCTATAGGTGAGGATAATGTGCCTGTCCTCCAGTGTTGCCAATTCCACCAGGGGTCTGTACACAGGGGAATGTCTCCATCTACTATTCATCTGCAGCGGTAGGAATCTAAGGGACAAAAGAGTGAGAAGCCTGTCACAAACTGAACAATGGAGCCACAACAGTAGTTTGCATTCTGTAAACATGTAATGGGTCAGTGTGATTTGTCCAGTATGTGCTTATTTCTCTTGTGACACAGCATTAATCTAGATGCCTGCCCCTGAAATGGCGTCCACCTGTCCTGTGTGGAGGGACAGGTGGAAGTGAGGTGATTCCGCTAACGCTCTGCGCCATGGCGGGAGGCGGTCGGCAACCGCTGTGCAACTCCTCATTTGTTAACGTTGGGCCCTATGGGTTACAGTGACCAATGGTGATCTACATCGGCGGTGACGGTATGCACCGCCGCGGACGTGACTGCCATTTTCTATCTGATTCTTCTTTTGTAACCTGACCTTCCATAGGAGAAGACCTACTCTGCATGTGATGCTGAGCCCTGTGTCTGGAACCTACCATGGCCCGTGTGACCGGGGAAAGGGCCCCAGCCTTCTCTTTGGAGGAGTTGGAGAGACTGGTGGATGGGGTCCTACCCCAGTACGGACTGCTGTATGGGCCTCCAGACCAACAGATGAGTACACTGTGGGCACGAAGCATGTGACATGAATGCATGGAGTGGTGTGTGTGAAGGCCTCATGTAAGGGGAGTGGGTGGATGTGCTCTTTGTGGTGTACAGCTTGTGTGCTGAGCTATGTGTGTACCAATGGTGATGGGAATGGGTATGGTGGGCCATATGTGTAACAGGCTGGACTGTTTGTCTAATGGTATTTTCCTGTGCGTATTGCCTCTGCAGGTCAGTGCCCATCAAAAGAAGGGAGGTGCGGACCCCGGGGGCCTATGGCAGGCGGAGCACCCACTGTCGCAAACGGTGGGAGGACCTGAGACCCTGTGCATGGAAGACAGCGGAGGCCGATCTGGGGATGGCCTCACAATGAGGAAGGGGTGCCCATCGAACCCTGATCCCCCCTGATACTAGAGGTGGCCTATTCAGAGCTGAATGGGCGCTTGAGAGCATCACAGCAGTCACAAGTGGGTGAGTACAGTGCTCACGACAACTTATGCTTGGTGGGGTGGTATCCGGGTGGTGGATGTGTCTCAGTGGGTGCCCCTAGGCCAGGCCTGACATAGCAGTGTAGATCCTCTTGTGGCTAGAGTTCTGAAGGGATAATCCTGTCCTACCTAGCTTGTAAGCATCCACTACTGGTCAGGGATGCGTGGGTCGCAGGTGTGCTGCAGCTGGCAGTGTGTGCCCCTCCTCATGCCTTGGTGGCTAGCGAGATCAGTGGTGGTGCAATGCATATTGCGTAGGCCTGTTCCCTGTGTGTGAGGGTGCTGTATACGTCGAAGGTGGTGTTGGTGCAGCCATTGACACAGTGTATTCTTTGTCTCTCTCCCCCCTTTTTTGGTTTGTCATCCTGTCCTTATGTGCATGAGCATCATCTGGCAGAGGAGCAGAGGCACCAGTGACGGAGGGAGCTGCATCCCACAGGACTTAGGAGGCAGAGTCCACCGACACTGAGGGCACCAATGGGACAGAGAGCAAGGGGAGCACCCTGGCGGTGGCTGGAGGGGGCACTTCAGACACAGATATCTCCTCCGATGGAAGCTCCCTGGTGGTGGCAGACACTTCTGTGACCACCCCAGCTACAGCTGCCACCCCCTTACCAGCACTGCCCTCCTAGCAGCCCCTCATCAAGTTGCCTGTGCCCGCACACCCAGGAGGGTGGGCATCTCCTTCTCCACAGGCACCTCAGGCCCTGCCCCAATGAGCCCTGCTGTCCTGAGTGAGGAGGCTATTGACCTCCTGAGATCCATCTCTGTAGGGCAGTTGACCATTGTGAATGCCATCCAGAGGCTGGCAGCCCAGATGTAACAATCTAATGCATTCCTGGAGGGCATTCACACTGGATTGGCGGCCCAACAGAGATCGATCCAGGCTCTGGCCTTCTCTCTAATGGCAGCCATTGTCCCTGCTTCTACCGTCCCCCCTTCAACTTCCACTTCCCAGTCCCATTCTCCTCAACCCAAACCCATCCCAGGCACACATACAGATGAGCATGCACACAAGACAACACCCAAGAGTGTCACAGGCAAACACAAGCACCACACTTCATTCCACAGGCACTCACACAAACACCATCCAGTTGCAGACGCTACAACATCAACTATTTCCACTGTCTCCCCCTCCTCCCCTCCACCAACCATATCCACACTCACACCTGCACGCACTACATCATCATCCACTACCAGCATCATCACCACACCAATCAGAACACACACCTCACAGGCAGACACCTCAACAACATCCACCCTGCGTACCTTGTGTCCTCTCCCACTGTGTCTGTCCCCCCTAAAGTACACAAACGCAAGCACTCAGACACCCCCAACAACCATCCGCCTCACAACTGCATACAGCTCATGCACCTGAACCCAAATCCCGGCAGACAGACACCTCCAACAACCACTCCCTCATCCTCCACTACCATTACTTTACCCTCTTCCCGCCCCAATGTCCTTAAGAAACCTTTCCAATCCATCACTGACCTCTTCCCTACCCCTCCCCCCGCCCTGCATGTATGGACAGGGTATCACAAACCCAGCCAAGCACCTCAGCCACACAGTCCACGGGCCCAGTTCCATCCGCACCTACTCGTGGTGGAAAGGAATCCAGGCCACATTTACTGAAGGGGAAGAAGCCTGCACCAGCCATCCTCAACGGGAAGGGGCCTGCACCAGCAGGCAAGAAGGGCAAGGAGCCTGCATCTCCCACCTGAAAGGGCAAGGAGCCTGCACCAGCAGGCAGGAAGGGCAAGGAGCCTACACCAGCAGGCAAGAAGGGCAAGGAGCCTGCACCCGCCACCCAAAAGGGCATGGAGCCTGCACCAGCAGGCAAGAAGGGCAAGGAGCTCGCACCAGCAGCTGTCACGGAGCCCCCACCACCAACCATGGTTGTGCATCCATCCAAGGGTGCAGGGGATGTGCAGGAGCCTCCCACCAGCACCACCATAGTGCAACCACTTGAGGGTGCAGGGTATGTGAAGGAGACTCCTACCACCACCAGTAGCACCACTACAGAGCAGCCATCACCGCCGGTGGACGCAATATAATCCTGCCTCCAGGGGATGCTGTGTGGCCTGTCCACTCTGGAACCAGTGGGTAAAACACCCACTCGAGAGACTGTGGTCTTGCACTCCCCCGAACCAAGCAGAGGGCATGTTGCCCCCTCCAGAATCAGTGGTCTTGTTTCCGCTCCCGGCTGAGGTGCCCTCCCAGCCCCCTGAGGTGCCTGCTTATTTGCCAACTGATGCCCCTGCAGTGTTCTCTCTGTGTTGATGCAGGTGACAAGTGGGGCCTTGGACTTTGGCCTGTGGCCATGGGGCCCACTCGAACTGAGGACTGGCGGTGTCCCTTGTTATGTACATTTGTAAATAACTGTTACATTGGCTAAATTATTATTTATACTGTGTTGATATTATTACAATCATTTTGATAAATTTGTTTTGTCCTTGCATTATTCAGCCGATTTAGGGGAATTAACTTGTTTTCTTGTGCAGCTGGATGTGTGTATGGTGTGTGTGGGGTGTGTATGGTGCATGTGTGTGTCACTCTTTTATTCCCCCCTCTCCCTTGTGTGCTAGGTGGCTGTACTTACCGTCGTCATTTTCACCGGCGTTGGTGTTCGTGGTGGAGCAGAACGTAAAATATCATCAGAAATACATGCAGTTCGGGTTCCCTGGCGGCGGTTCTTCCGTGTCTCCAAAGGTGAGTCCTTTCACTTCTGTGCAGTGTTTCTGCCAGGCTTTTGATGTCATTGGTACCGCCCTGGAAAAGGTGGTGGATTGTGTTGTTGTAATATGGTGGGCGGAACTTTGACTTCTGCCTGGCTGTAGGCGGCTACCGCTGTGGTGGCTGTTGTTTCCGCCCTGGAGGTCGAAGTGGTACATTGGCTGTCTTTCCGAGATCTTTCTGCTATGGTCACAATTTGGTGGTACTTACCGCCAGCCTGTTGGCGGTATTACCGCCACTTTATCACCGACCGCCTGGGTCGAAATGAGGCCTAAGTGCCTTACTATGACTTCAGCGATTGGAAAAGGCCGTCCGCTGAAGTTCTGCAGTCACGTTGTTGCCAGTATGGCTGCCTTCCCGCGGGCCCCAATTACGAGTTTCCCGCTAGGGTCAGCAGGTGGAAACGCTTTTTCTGGCTGATAGCCCAGCTGGAAACAGCCCACTACATTGACGCCAGCTCATAAAGAAGCCAGCGATAATTCTGCGGTGGGTAAGGTGCACCACCACCCATTGCGCTTTTCACAGTCTGCAGTCCTACAATGTCCATGTCAAGTGCATGGTGTGAATAAACGGGGCTGATTGCAGAGGCCCCCTAAGTTTTTGACCCTATTATTCACTTTTGCTGGTATTTTCCTGACTCTGATGGTGCTCTGGGTACTGCTAACGAATCCTAGGGCCTGTGCTCTATGTAAAATGATTACACAAATTAGGCTAATTATAATTGGCAGTATCAACCTACCTGTAAGACCCTAGTATATGGTAGGGCATGTAGTTTTAAGGACCCCAACATAGGTAGTGCACCCACAGGGACACTGCTGAAGTACCCAGTGTCATTTTAAAGGCAGGCCTGCCTTGCTGGCTGCTTTTGAACTAAAGCTATATGCAAATTCGACTTTGGAATTAAAAGTACTTCCAAAGGCTTCAACAACTTTATTTTTACATACAAGTCAACCCTATGGTATTCCCTTAGTGCCCCTAGGGTTGGGTGCCATGTAACCATAAGCAGGGAACTTATGACAATTGTTTTATAAGCCCTTTTGAGGTAAAATAGCCAAATTTATTTCTCTCACTATAGTGATTGGCCTCCATAGTCTAAAATGGAGAGGCTTTATTTCAATTAAAGTCCCCATAAGAGCCAGATATCTTGAGTTTGGTATCAAATGTTTTGTTATAATAAATCCCACAACTTGCAATTGTTAGACTTAATATAATTAGTTCAGGTCAAACGTTTTAAAACTTCATCTGAAAGTTGCAAACATCATCTCTGTAGTGCCCTTCTCTGATTGGCCAGCCCCTGGCTTGATGAGGTATGAAGTGGCCTGTGGTGAACACAAAGGATGGGCCTGGGGGAGGAGATTTGCCTCAGCAGATGGTGAAACCGGAGGGGGCAGAGCAGTCAAACTGGACTTCAAAGGCAGAGAAGGACATTTGGAGCAGCTCAGTAGTATCCCCATTCCCTGCCACTCCAGACAATTAGGTGCCCTCTTGATTATATTAGGAGAGGGCAGGAGACGGGCGTGGTTAGGAATTTTAGTCACACCAGTGGGTGGGCTCAGTCAGATCTAACCTCCAAAAATATGTTTCAGCCATGTTGGATTTTTGTAGAATGTTGCTTCCTGAGATTGATTTTTGCCACACTTCCCAGGAAGTTGTCATCCAAGGGGGAAGTGGCTTGCCTGTGATTGGACAGTCGGGACACCCTGCTTTCCAACCCAGGAGCAAGGTTAAATATGGCAGAGCTACGCCCAGACCTCAGGAGCAAGTTCTGCAAGCATAGACCAGCTGACCAGCGTCTAGTGGCCATTTGAGGATTCTGACCAGGTGCTTTCTGGGAACTGTAGTCTCAACTCCCAAGGAGCAACTCAGAGCTTCTGGAAACCTGGATCAGGTTGTGGACACTTCAAGGACCCAAAAAGGACCTCTGGAAAAAGATCCAGTAGTTTGGGGCCATTTGCAGCAACTCCATAAGTTGAAGAGGTGCATTGGGGGAGTTGTAGTCCCAGTCCCCAAGAGGCTAGCCAGAGCTTCTGAGCCCTTGGCTGGTGCTGTGGATCACTTTCCTGACTCAAGAAACTCTTCTGAAAGTAAGTGTAACAGCAGTACTTATTGGGTGTCCTGAATTCTGGACTTTGTCCCTGTCCAGTGTGACATTTTTTAACACTTTGAGCGCAACGCCCGCGGTCATAATGTGGCTGTTGGACCATCACATTGGCGGCGGTCCGGCCACCACTGTGGCCCTGGAGTGCTTGAAACCAACAGGGTTAGAGAACAATTTCTTTTTTTTTGGTAAGAAAAAGTATTGAAAACTTAGGAAAAACAAATACATTTGCATTATGAAAACACAACAGTGTGCAATAACAGCTACTTTGAAGAAAAACATTGTAAAAATAAATTAGCACCAGTGGCTTTTGACCTGTAAAAAGAAATCATTGACATTTTTAACTTTTGCAACCACAAGATTATGGCAGATGCTGCAGGATGTTACCATTTAACCTAATCCGATGCATGTGGCTGGCATACTGATATTCTGAGCAGTAGCTTGCCTACATGATGATGTACCAGGTTCTGCATTGAAATGTGTCAGTTCTTTTTTTCTTATCATTCGTTGATATGCCCATTTGTGGATTGTGCGCAGATACTTTCACATACTCGATGTTCCGTAGCTGTATTTCTTTGATGTACCACGAGAAAAACTTTTTTCACAGAGATTGCATTTCACAATTCTTGCACTGACTGTTTTTCCCCACTAGGTATGGTAAAACATTTCCATACATCATTCTCTTTACTAGATGAAGAAGGCACCTTTTGAGAATCATCTTCTTCGGTAATATCTTGAGACTCTCCAGGTGGTGGTGGAGCACTTCCTTCAGCCATTCTTGAAACTTCTGTAGCAACATGATCACAGCTGAGATGCTTCTCTCTCAAAAGCCAGCAGAATAATAACTGTTTTAGGGAGTGACACTACCCAAAACTAGGTGTGGATCAAAAGTAACCATGAAATGCCAGATTACTCTTTACACATTGATTGGCTCCGCGGTTTTGAACTGGATTTGCAGTTCCACGGAAATTGTAATATAAGATTTGTGTTCTATTGTAAATAAATAAAAGATGTTCCTGAATTGTAAATATGTTCAGGCTTTGATTTATATGGGAAAGAATGGGGTGCATTCACTCATAGTGAAGGGGACAAAGCAGGAACACTACTGGCACACATAATAAAAGCAGAGCCCTTCCCCCACCCCCATTCTCCAAATTATCACACCACAACTAGATAAAATAACTACGCAACTGGGGATAAATGCAGCATTCCATGACTATTACACAACATTATACTCAGCCCCCCCAGTAATAAATCAAGCTAAGATCGATTCCTTTCTGGCTGACATTACACTACCAACACTTACTAAAGAGGCCAAACTGCAATTAAGCGCACAGTTAACACAAGACGAGATACGGGAGACTATTAAAAATATGGCACAGAACAAAACACCGGGTTCGGACGGACTACCGTCCGAATTTTACTCCCTCTACAGCTCACAGCTTGCCCCACAGTTAGAAAAATTATACTATGCCTCATTACAACATGGAGCTCTCCCAGATACGACCAAACAAGCAATAGTTACCTCACTATTAAAACTGGGGAAAGCCACAACAGACATCTCATCCTATAGACCCCTGTCTTTACTAAATACGGAATATAAAATACTAGCAAAAATATTAGCGCAAAGACTACTCAATTTTATAGATAGCCTAATACACACAGATCAGTGCGGATTCGTTCCATCCCGAAACACTTCCCTAAACATCCGCCGACTGTACCATGTGATGGATGCTGCCAGGGGACGATACCCGGGGGGGTCACTAGAACTTCGGTAGGCGTTCGACTCCCTGAGTTGGGAATATATGTTCAAAGTATTGGAGAAGTTTGGAGTCCCTCACGACTACACACGCTGGGTCCGGCTGTTATATACTTTGCCGACGGCAAGGGCACTCACAGGACAGAACATCTCTGATGCCTACCACGTACACAGAGGCACCAGGCAAGGATGCCCATTATCCCCCCCACTGTTTGTCCTGGCGATAGAGCCATTAGCCCACCGTTTACGGAAAGGCAGCGTAGACTGGGGAATAAATACACCTAGAACAAAACACACTGTATCATTATATGCTGATTACATTATTTTATACTTAAGAGATCTGGGGCAAAACCTGGACTCCATGGCACGAATATTTAAAGAATTTACACCACTATCAGGACTAGCCATAAACTTTGAAAAATAAATAGCGTTTTCCCTTTCTGGTCCAGATCCGAGAAACACAGCACCATTCTGTGATAAACAATTACGAATGGTTGCGAACACATTTCGGTACCTCGGTATACAAATTTATCGTACCCCAATAGATCTATTAGAAGGCAACCTACAAAGGGCGATGGTTTCACTTAGGTCACAGATCCAGTTTTGGACATCACTACCAATATCAATTGCAGGTAGACTAGCTCTGGCCAAGATGGTGATGTTGCCCCGCTTGCTATATTACTTTATGAATTTACCAGTGAGAATTCCAGAGATATACTTCAAGACACTCCACTCGATGTTGCTTGAACTAATTTGGGGAAGGGGAAGATGCCGTATTGGCCTAACTAAACTGCAGATGCCGGTGTGTCAGGGAGGCATGGGTGCACCAGACTTTAAGGCCTACTGTGTGGCAAGCCAACTACAGTGGCTGGCATACTGGTTGGCCGGACAAAACTTTCAAGAAATAGAGTACACCCAAATGATGTTGGATAAAGGTAGCATACACTCCTTGTTATGTCCCGGGTCTCAAACCCCGGAGAAAATACCACTTTTACTATGAGTAGCCTTGCAATACTGGAAACTATCACTCAAATACACAGCTAAAACAACTCCGTACTCCCCCAATATTCCACTATTGGGATTACCAGTAAATACAGGCGCGCTGACTCAACATCAAATACAAAAATGGACACAAGAGGGCATAGATACGGTTGGGTCACTGTTTAAAGATCAACACTTACTAGCACACACGGACTTCACACACAAACACAACCTGACTTAATCGCTGTTCCTTCTGCATGCCACCATACTACACTATATTAAAAAATACTGGACCCAAGACGGTATAGAACCCCCTACAGATGAGCTTGTAAGTATTATATACACAATAGGTCATGGAAAGCACCTAATTAAATGGCTCTATCGCGGGCTAAGGACTCATTTATCACTGCCCCTGACAAAACTAAAAACTAAATGGGAGACGGACATTGGCAAAGAGCTGTCTGAGGATGATTGGGAGGCAATAATAAAGTATCCTAGTCAAATACCACGCAACACTAGATTCAAATTTATACAGTATGCCATACTGCATAGGGCATAACCCACACCACACAAGCTACACTTGCTGTACCCCGAAGCACCATCAAGATGTCCTAGATGTGGCGCTGAGGAGGCAGAGCTATTACACATGCTCTGGAACTGCCCTACCATTGTACAATATTAGAATGGGATGAAAACGATGCTAGAGAAAATAGCAGGGAACACTGTATGCCAGACAATGGAAGCTTGTGTGCTGGGATTACTCCCACGCTCGAGGAAAGGAAAAGCAGTCTCACGTCTAACAAACTTAGCACTCATCCTGGCAAAACGCCTACTAACTAAGCGCTGGAAAGCCACGGCGGCCCCCCCAAGTGACGCAATGGTGTGCAGAGGTGATAGACTGGGGAAAGGCAGAAAGTATAGCCCTTAAAAGAGAAGAGAGTAAGGGATTGAGAAGTTACCCCTTAGCTGAGGAATGGGATGAACTATTAGATAACTTTGTAACAATATGTAGAACAGAAGGGATCCAGGTCAATATATAGAAATGTCGATACTTAACGGCAAGTATAAGGTATATTGAAAACCTGATACCGAGATATCCCCCCAAGCACCATAATATTACTGAAGCATGAACAACTGATCGGAACGACATTATAAGAACCCCAAAATAAACATATGCTATATAGTCTCAAGAGGTACAACTAGATAAAGTCATCAATTAATGTGCAGCTGTCAATGCACCCCTACAGAATAGTGATATCAAGTTAAGATAACAGTTAAAGTTACAAATTTAAAACAAACAAACGAAAGAACAAGATGGTTAAACGTTTTATACCATGCAAGATTAATACGCATAGAGTCAATGATTTGAAAAACTTGTATTACGTTGTCTACAAAGTTCTATATGCATGATGTACAATGTCATTTAACACTGCCAATTTAGCAGCTATAAATACTGTATTTCTGACTGCTTCCCTGAGATGATGTATAATGTAATCTGTGAAAACTCTTGAAAACGATAATAAAAAGATGTTAAAAAAAAAGGAATGGGGTGCATATGTAATTTTTTTGAAAAAATGTATCTCAAATCAGCGGATGCGAACTGTGGGTTCATTCTGGTCATGTGATCGGAATGGAAACCATAGAGCTGTGTGGTTCCAAAATTAATTAAAAATAATAATAATATTACAATACTACTTCAGACCTGTGTAGATAATGAATAAAGTATAAAACAAATGTATCAGCAGCACTTTTAAAAGAAGGATTGGACCTCTTGAATTCAATTTGCAACAGTGTACAGGGTTGGAGTATTTCATTTTGGCAAGGAGCTTAATGAAAGGATTCCTAACACTTTTTCCCTATACATTTGGGGTTAATATATATGTATGAGAAAAAAATTATAACGACGTAAAAAAAATAACATCATACACAATTTATAGTTTTAAAATACACTTAAACAAACCTTTGAAGTTCCATAAAATTACAAAAGGTTAAAGGGGCATTAAAGTTAGAAAATAGAGTAAAAAAACTTAGAAATTCACCAAAATAAGAAAGGTTACAGGGATGTTACAGTTAGGAAATAAAATTAAAAAAAACTTGGAAATTCATGTCATGAGTGATATAATTTGTGATGTCATAAGCAGTGCCTTACGGGAGCACAAGTTATAGTTAGCTCAGGTAACTATAACTGCTGAATTTCTATGGTTTTGTATGAGCCAATTTAGAACCTAACTATAACGTCCATGAAACTCTTGGTTTTTTCAGTGAATTTCTAGTTTTTTTTAAATTCTTTTTCCTAACTATAAGGTGCCTGCAACCGTTGTCTTTTTTAGTGAAAAAAAAAAAAAAATATATATATATATATATATATAGTAAAACACCGACCTTGCCAGACATCCGAGGCTGCTAGTTCAGTAGCGGTCCAGGCGTGGCCCTAGCCATCCACAATTTATTACCAACATTCCTCCTGTTACATACAGAGAGTTCCTGGACACCAAATGGAAGTTCAAAATGCTTTATTCACCAATGCTTCCTCCCAATACAATGCGTTTCAGCCGTAGCCTTGATCATGTAACAAGTGAGAGTGTCTCACACACCAACTATATACCACAACCAACATACACATAAAGATAAAATAAGGACTATCAGATTACATAGCTATCCCACAATGTGCAAATGTCAGCACCATCTTAGAATGTCCCAAAAAAAACATCCACAATACTACAAATGATCTTATAGTTACAAAATTATCTACTATACTTGCTCACTCTAAATAAATTAATAATATTCATTATAATCATTTAAATCATTTAAATAGTTCCATATTAAATATTAAATATTGATAATATCAAAAATGATCAAAAAGATATAAAAGCATAGTATACACTAGATAACGTTGTATTCCTGAAAATATCCACATGACTTACTCTCTATGATCATTAGTTAGTTATAATCATTTAAATAACCTCCATATTACATATTAAATATTTAAATATTGTTGATATCAAAAAGTGGTCCAAAAACTATAAAAAGCATAATATACATCCAATGACATTGTGTTCCTGAAAAAATGCACATTGGTATACAAATGTACCTAGACAGCCCTGTAAAGATGTTCAAAACAATTTGTATGTATGTGTGCAGATATGTGTATCTTACTGCCTACCACATATCGAAACACCCCCAACATTGTCACATCTATCACATAATTTACATAAAACAACTATATATAAATAACCTAAAATTGAGATGGACTGAAAAAATATATATACATATCCAGCAACTTCAATTAGCCTAGGTGTACATTCATCTCCTCACTTGAATTCAAACCCCCAGGGCTCAGGGTGTTGAGTCTAATGATCAACTTTGATTCCAAAATCCTCATATTTTTCTCTATGTTGCCACCCCTAATAGTGGGTTTAATCTGATCAATAACTGCAAAACTCAACAGCCTCTCATCCCCATTATGATTATCATGGAAGTGTCTTGCCACTGGGTATGTTCGATCAAAATTGCGAATCGCTCGAATGTGTTCTAGAACCCTCTTTTTAGCCTTGTGCATTGTGCTACCCACATACAGTTTCCCACAGGGGCACATCAGGCAATAAACACAGAAATCTGTATTGCAATTAAAATGTCCTCTAATTTGATAAGTCCAATGTCCATTGTCCCCAGATACTTTAAGACAGTTGTTACTGTATTTACATGCTTTACAATGTCTACAACAGAAAAAACCCTCAGATTGATCAAGGGACATAGCTCTAACACTATCCCTAGTTATTCTATTACGACTGAGATCATCTCTTAACGATCTACCCTTGCGAAAGGTGATCGCAGGCGCCTCAGAAGTGACATTACCTAAGGTGGAGTCATTCAGTAGTATATGCCAACTCCTATTCAAAATCTTTCTCAAGACCTGTGACTGGTTAGAATAGGTTGTGATAAACCTCACCTTTTGATCACCTACTTCTGAATCTATCCTCGGGTATATTAGATTCTCTCTCTTTATGTTATCCGCCTTATTTTTAGCTTGAAGGATCATTTTGCTCCTATACCCTCTCTCTAGAAAGCGTAAGAGAATATTATCACTTTCTTTCTGATAGTCCTCCCAAGTACTACAAATCCTGCGGGCTCTTAGGAATTCCCCAAAGGGAATACTAGCAATAAGATTAGGAGGATGGGCAATGTTCGCATTCAATATGCTGTTTCCAGCCGTCAATTTTCTATGGAGTTTCGTCTTTAATGATTGTTCTTGGACCATAACTTCCACATCCAGAAATGCAATCTGTTGTTTGCTACTCTGGTCAGTAAGATGTAAGTTGTAATCATTGTTATTAAGGAAGGCTACGAAATCTCTCGCCGAAATCTCATCTCCTTTCCAAATCACAAAAATGTCGTCTATATAACGACACCATAAAATGACCCTTTCATCAAAGTCGGGTGAGCTAGTAGATATTTGCTCCTCCCACCAGCCCATCACCAAACTCGCATAACTCGGTGCGAAACAAGTACCCATAGCCGTACCCTGTGTTTGTTTGTACAGCTTGTCATCAAAGAGAAAGAAATTGTTATTGAGGCAAAAACTGATCATATCACAGATCATCTCAGTATGCATCAAAAATTAAAGTGATCTCGCCCTTAGAAAATGTCGAATTGCTACTAACCCCAAATCATGTTGGATGCAAGTGTACAGGCTAGTAAAATCCATAGTTAGGAGATAGTCCTCTTCCCATTTGATTCCATCAATAATCCTTAAAAACTGTGTCGTGTCTTTTATATAAGATGGAAGGCTTTCAACAAAAGGTCTAAAAAAATAATCAATGTACCTAGACGTGTTCTCCAGGAGAGACCCTATTGCAGAAACTATAGGTCTCCCCGGGGGATTCACAATGCTTTTATGTATTTTAGGTAATAGGTACAAGATGGGAATTATTGGTGAATCGCATTTGAGGAAATAATACTCTTCCCAATTAAGCAGCCCTTTGTCCCTCCAATCCAACAACATTTCAAAGTATTGAGTATTGGATTTTTTAACATCCATCAGATTTACCGGTATGTAGCAAGTTTGATCATTGACCTGTCTCAATCCTTCTGCTAAATAGGCATCCTTATCCAAAACAACGACATTTCCCCCTTTATCTGATTGCCTAATTACAATACTACCATCATCCTTCAAGCCTTGTAGGGCCTCATGATCAGTTTTTGCCTCAATAGCAATTTCTTTCTCTTTGATGACAAGCTGTACAAACAAACACAGGGTACGGCTATGGGTACTTGTTTCGTACCGAGTTATGCAAATCTGGTGATGGGCTGGTGGGAGGAGCAAATATCTACTAGCTCACCCGACTTTAATGAAAGGGTCATTTTATGGTGTCGTTATATAGACAACATTTTTGTGATTTGGAAAGGAGATGAGATTTTGTCCAGAGATTTCGTAGCCTTCCTTAATAACAATGATTACAACTTACATCTTAGTGACCAGAGTAGCAAAAAACAGATTGCATTTCTGGATGTGGAAGTTATGGTCCAAGAACAATCATTAAAGACGAAACTCCATAGAAAATTGACGGCTGGAAACAGCATATTGAATGCGAACAGTGCCCATCCTCCTAATCTTATTGCTATTATTCGCTTTGGGGAATTCCTAAGAGCCCGCAGGATTTGTAGTACTTGGGAGGACTATCAGAAAGAAAGTGATAATATGCTCTTAGGCTTTCTAGAGAGAGCGTATAGGAGCAAAATGATCCTTCAAGCTAAAAATAAGGCGGATAACATAAAAAGAGAGAATCTAATATACCCGAGGATAGATTCAGAAGTAGGTGATCAAATGGTGAGGTTTATCACAACCTATTCTAACCAGTCACAGGTCTGAAGAAAGATTTTGAATAGGAGTTGGCATATACTACTGAATGACTCCACCTTAGGTAATGTCACTTCTGAGGCGCTTGCGATCACCTTTCGCAAGGGTAGATCGTTAAGAGATGATCTCTGTCATAATAGAATAACTAGGGATAGTGTTAGAGCTATGTCCCATGATCAATCGGAGGGTTTTTACTGTTGTAGACATTGTAAGGCATGTAAATACAGTAACAACTGTCTTAAAGTATCTGGGGAGAATGGACATTGGACTTATCAAATTCAAGGACATTTTAATTGCAATACAGATTTCTGTGTTTATTGCCTGATGTGCCCCTGTGGGAAACTGTATGTGGGTAGCACAATACACAAGGCTAAAAAGAGGGTTCTAGAACACATTTGAGCGATTCGCAATTTTGATCGAACATACCCAGTGGCAAGACACTTCCATGATAATCATAATGGGGATGAGAGGCTGTTGAGTTTTGCAGTTATTGATCAGATTAAACCCAGTATTAGGGGTGGCAACAGAGAGAAAAAGATGAGGATTTTGGAATCAAAGTTGATAACTAGACTCAACACCCTGAGCCCTGGGGGTTTGAATTCAAGTGAGGAGATGAATTTACTCCTAGGCTAATTGAAGTTGCTGGATATGTATATATATTTTTTCAGTCCATCTCAATTTTAGGTTATTTATATATAGTTGTTTTATGTAAATTATGTGATAGATGTGACACTGTTGGGGGTGTTTCGATATGGGGTAGGCAGTAAGATACACATATCTGCACACATACATACAAATTGTTTTGAACATCTTTACAGGGCTGTCTAGGTACATTTGTATACCAATGTGCATTTTTTCAGGAACACAATGTCATCGGATGTATATTATGCTTTTTATAGTTTTTGGACCACTTTTTGATATCAACAATATTTAAATATTTAATATGTAATATGGAGGTCATTTAAATGATTATAACTAACTAATGATCATAGAGAGTAAGTAATGTGGATATTCTCAGGAATACAATGTTATCCAGTGTATACTATGCTTTTATATCTTTTTGATCATTTTTGATATTATCAATATTTAATATGTAATATTTAATATGGAAGCTATTTAAATGATTTAAATGATTATAAGGAATATTATTAATTTATTTAGAGTGAGCAAGTATAGTGGATAATTTTGTAACTATAGATCATTTGTACTATTGTAGATGGGTATTTTTGGACATTCTAAGATGGTGCTGACATTTGCACATTGTAGGATAGCTACGTAATCTGATAGTCCTTTTTTTATCTTTATGTGTATGTTGGTTGTGGTATATAGTTGGTGTGTGAGACACTCTCACTTGTTATGTGATCAAGGCTACGGCTGAAACGCGTTGTATTGGGAGGAAGCATTGGTGAATAAAGCATTTTGGACTTCCATTTGGTGTCCGGGAACTCTCTGTATGTAATAGGAGGAATGTTGGTAATATATATATATATATATATATATATATATATATATATTTATTTGTCTTTTTCAGTGAAAATATATATATATATATATACATATATATGTGTGTGTGTGTACATATATGTGTGTGTGTGTGTATATATATATATATATATATATATATATATATATATATATATATATATATATGCTATTACTCAGTGACAGTCACTGTGTAGATATAGTTAGGACCACGTTTCAATAGGAAATGGATTTATTTTTTTTGGTTTGCTAATAACATTGGTGCTGTTTGATGAATTTCCACAAAAAAAGGTGAAGCCAGCTCAGTTCTTTCCTGTAAAGTTTCAGAGTTTTCTGTCAAGTGGGGACCAAGAATGAAGGAGGTCACAAAACACATTTTCCAAATTCAATTTTCCATAGGAACATTACAGTTTAATATAACTACACCAAATTTGGCAGACAGCTACGTCTTGATCCAAAAAGTGTGCTTTTTGAGATTTCCTGTAGGGGCGTTCATTGGTTTTTGAGAAATTAAGATAAAAAATGTATGTAATATAGTGAGGCAGTACTTCTGCAGAGAATCGTGGTACCACAAACTCAAAGTATGTGATCTGATTAACTGGCATGGTACTCCCTCTGAACAACCACGGTATCCTAAGGTCCAAACACACGATCTGATTTGCTGGCTTCAGCATGAAGCGAAAGTTGCAGCAACCGTTTTATGACTTGAGGACTCAGTCCCAATGTTGTAAATATATATATATATATATATGAGGATTATAGGGCTGATTCCTCGGTCCTTGTGAAGGGGTCCCAGAGCTGCACTCCCTGGTGTCAAATTATTTTATTTTTTTGGTGGAACTTCCACAATGCTCAGTGCAGCCTCCATCTAATTTTGTGCTTGTACTGTGCTTCAGTGAAAGAAAAGAGTAGGGCTGCCTGAAAGGAGGTAGATGCGGGGCCTGGACAAAGGCTAGGCTCTGCAGTCAAAGGCCATGTGTGATCAGGTGTTGGCAGCCTGTGGGGGGGGGTTTGGTTGAAGGCTTTGGAGGCAGATCAGGACCTTCAGCCAACCCCACTCTTTAGACAGGTGAAATAGTGCGTAGCAGGGGATTAACAGCTCACAGTGCTTTGGGTGCAGGACCTGGCCACAGGGTATGGTTCTAATTAGTATGGTAATAAAATATTACTTTACATAAAATTTTAAAAAATTAGAAATTGCTAAAAAAAAAAAAACTGACATTATAGTTAAGTGAATATGTCAGTTAAAATGTTATATTATGCTTTAATATCTAAAAACAGTGAAATTCACTAGTGTTAGTTAACTGATGTAACTATAATTCACACCTTCACCAGACCTCACATATTACATCACTCATGAAACGGTCTATGGCATAATTGTTAACATCAAAGCACCATTTAAAAGGACATCAATGAAAACACTGTGCATGGCGGAGGCGAACGTTATAGTTACTTCAGTTAACTACAACTAGTGAATTTCAGTGTGTTGTTTTTAGTTTATAACTTTACATTTTATATGACATTTGGACCTAGCTATTACATCATGTTAACCTATTGTTTTTTTAAAAGGTTAAAGCTACATTATAGTTAGGTGAAAATGTCAGATAAAACATACCTTTTTATATGACCAAAACCACTGTAATTGACCAGTTATATTTTTTTTCCAAGTAACTCTAACTTGTGCCCTAAACTAACTATAGCTCACACCCCTAATATGTATAGTGTTTTCTTCAATGATGTAATTTTAGATGTTGCAAGAACATTATGATTAATTATGTCATTAAACATGTCATGAATGACGTAGTATATATCAGGTAATTAGGTGGTTTTGTTAGTTTAAAATTTTATGTATTAACTAACATTTTCACCTAACTATAACGCCACTTAAATCTTTGTATTATTCAATGAATTTCTATGTCTTTTTAACATAAAGTAAGATACTAGTTGCCAAGCACGACGTAGGGTTGGACGCACGGCCTGGTGTGTTGACAGGTCCTGCACCTACCCCCACGGGTGCCAAATTCCCCTCTGCTGTCTGGGGTCTTTGGAATAGAACTAAGAAATCATCTCTTATGGAGAAGTCAGTTTTTATTACAATTTTGAAAATGCCACCTTTAGAGAGTTAGCATTTTCCTGCCTTAACCTGCAGCCTGTCTCTGGGACACATGACTGGGTGTAGCTGACAATTGGGCTTTGTATATTCCTTCCAGACAGCCACACACAATAAAGGGCTGACGTATGCCTGGATAGCCATAACTTGCAGGAGGGGAGGGGAGGATATTGGAACTCTGCACAGTTCTACTTAGCCTGGAATAGGCTGTACCCTGCCTCGACACAAAGGGCTGCATACCCGCAGTAGTTAGTCTGAAGCCAGAGCAAGGGAAGCAGGAAACCTGTGCACTTCACAGGGAAATCTCTAGAAGCGTCCTGCACTTCAAAGGAGGCACCTGGTATAAATAGTGGACCTAAGGCACCAACTCTTCAGTACATAGATGTGGAGACTGTGCCATGAAGGACTGCTGTGTCTCTGAAAAGACTGCCAGTCTACTGGATTGCCACCCTACTGCTCATGCACTACTGCCTTGCTGGGCTGCTGCCTTCCTGGATTGCTGCCTTGCTGCCCTTGTGTCTAATTCAAACAGATTTGGACCCGCACCTGAACCCAGGACTCCCAGAGTGGTTCCAAGGGTAAGCCTGCTGGCCGGTTGTATGTCGGAATGCCGCCTGCCGAAACAACGAGTGCCTGAACAACGAGGTCGGAACACCGACCTCGTTGTTACCACTAATGCCTTAACAACGATATTTCGTTGTAAAGGCATTCCAGTAATAGGCACCCATTGATCCTGCATGCGTCACACTGACCCCCCAACCCCGCCCCAAAACCTAAAACGCCCGCCCCCCCCAAACCCACCCCAAAACCTAAAACCCCTGGCCCCCCACCCCGCCCCAAAACCTAAAACTCCCGACCCCCACCCCACCCCAAAACCTAAAACGCCCGCCCCCCCAACCCCACCCCAAAACCTAAAACCCCCCGACCTCCCATCCCGCCCCAAAACCTAAAACCCCCCGACCCTGCCCCAAAACCTAAAACGCCCTGCCCCGCCCCCCACCCCTGCCCCAAAACCTAAAACCCCCGACCCCCTACCCCCGACCCAAAACCTAAAACGCCCACCCCCACCCCACCCCAAAACCTAAAACTCCCGACCCCCCACCCTGCCCCAAAACCTAAAACGCCCTGCCCCCCAACCCCACCCCAAAATCGAAAACCCCTGACCCCCCACCCCACCCCAAAACCTAAAACGCCCCGCCTCCCCAACCCCACCCCAAAACCTAAAACGCCCCGCTCACCCAACCCCACCCCAAAACCTAAAACACCCCGCCCCCAAACCCACCCCAAAACCTAAAACCCCCAACCCCGCCCCAAAACCTAAAACGCCCCACCCCCCAACCCCACCCCAAAACCTAAAACCCCCGACCCACCACCCCTGCCCCAAAACCTAAAACACCCCGTCCCCCCAGCCCCACCCCAAAACCTAAAACCCCCCGGCCCTCCACCCCGCCCCAAAACCTAAAACCCCCTGACCCCCCTCCCTGCCCCAAAACCTAAAAACCCCCGCCCCCCCACTTACCTGAGTCGTCCTCCTCAGCCGACTACCTTGTTTGTGCCTTAACGACGCATGTTCGTTGTTCAGGACATGCGTGGTTTAGGCACAAAATAACGAAGTTGTGGTTAAAGAAAGCGTTGTTCCGCTTTCGTTAACCAGGACTTCGTTATTAAAGAGTCGCGTAGAGGACGTTTACACTGCTGGCCACTTATTAAGAGCCACAGTAAATTAACAGGCTCACAACCACCTGAACCTGCACTGAGATCTAGCTGAGAAAGCCCCTGACCCCAAGAGGTGCCCCTCAGGTACTGGAGAGCCTTGATGTCACCTCAGAAAGGCTGAATTGAAGTTGTTGGGCTCTTTGTGATGGCAAATGGGCTCATTGGCCCCAAAACATTGTCACCTGGCCGGCTTGCTCTCTGTCCTGCTCTCTTTGCTACATTGACAATCATCAGAGATGCTTCAATGCTCCTCACGGCACCCACCACAGTGATCAGGACCCTTTGTGCTGGACTGAGAGGCTGACTTTTCAGTAGGCTCCAGGTCGAGGTTTTAATTCCTCCTGAAGAATCAAAGGATTTGTGATAATTCTGCATTTCTCCTGTAATGGAGAATTACTACTTAATTCATTTTCTGCTACTCTCCCTGTGGAAATAAATTATACAGTGGTTTCTAGCATCTAGAAACCACTGCATAAAACTCAGCGCACTTGCATCCTCTGCAGTGATTAAAAGTTTTAATGCAAGTGTGCCGGTGAGAGGTACATGCAGTTTTTTTAAAGAAACCACTGCATATCACACTCGGTGCCCTTACATATTCTGCAGTAATTAAAACTTTTAATCACTGCAGAGTATGCAGCGGCAGCAAGTGGTATTTGGCCGCTCTATTTTTATAGTGCAAAATGATCCTTTGCCTCCATTTTTGGATGTGGGGAAGGATTTTGTGCTATGAAAATAGCACCAAATGCCCTCTCTACCCAAATGCAGTATTCAGCGGAATGCAGTGGATTTTTCATGTAATTCCCCAGAATCAAACTTCAATTCCACCCAAACCTTTCAGTGGCAATAAATTGGTCCCGTCACCCGACCCACGGTCCATCGTGGACAGCCTGAACATGTCACTTTCTTCCGGTTTTGCATGACCAGATAACTGCGAGTGACAATTTGGTGCTAATGTCATCTAAGGTGCTGATTACAATCTCAGCAGCATTGCCTCCGAGACCGCAAACATGGCAGGGGTGATGGTGCCATCAACACAGTGGCATCATCCGTGTCATATTACAATGTTCCTGACCTTCAGAAATGTTGTATTACCACATTTCCGCCGTGGCTGTCCCCTGGCTCTAATAAAATATAATGCAGAGGGGAAGCACAGCCCCCTCTGCCCAGGGGACTGCCACCTCCCCATAGCTCCAAGAAAAGGTAAAGTGGGGGCCGCCCGGCCCCAGGCTACCCAGGAAACCACCACTTTCCCAGTGCTCAAATAAAATATAATATGAGGGGGCTACCTAACCACCCCGCTGCCCTGGGAAATGCCACCTTCCCAGGGCTCTGATCAAATGTAATGTGTGGAGCGCCAGCCCCACCACTATCCCAGGGACCACTACCTCCCCAAGGAACCAATAAAATGTCATGTGGGTTGCCACCCGGCCATCCGCTACCCGGGTGGCTGCCACCTTCCCAGGGCTCCAATAATATGTAATGTGGGGGGCTATCTTCCCCCCTCACTGCCACAGAGACCACTACCTCCCCAGGGCTCTAATCAAAAGTAATGTGGGGGCGACCAGCTCCCTCCACAGTTCCGGGACCACCACCATGCCGTGGCTGAACTAAAAGAATGAAGGAGGCCCTGGGGACCACCACCTACCCAGTGCTATTTTTATGTTGGAGCCATAGATGGCCCTGAGGACTGCCACCCCCCAGGGCCAGCTCCTGCTATGTTCCGGGGTGTCGACCCTCAGGACATATATGTGACTTGACAGGAGCTTAGACAGCTCCCGCCAATTCAGAGCAAACACTTCACTTTCACAAGTGACAGCTGTCAGACAGCTCTCACTTGCAGAAAGTAAGGTTTTCATCTGTTTCACTGCACACAAATATGTGTGCAGGGAAACAGATGAAAACATTTCCCCCGCAAGCAGGGATTTGCTATTTAAAGCAGCTCCCTGCTTGTGTGAGCAATGCTGGCTCCTGTAGGATGCCGGAAGCTGGCTTGGACCGCAGGGGCCTTCAGGATCCTGCCACCGTCCTGTCACCGTCTCTCTCTTTCATCCTTTAAAGGGATGGAAGAGAGAGAGAGTTATTGCTATAGTTTCTCCATGCAATGACTTCAAAGAGTCAGACTAGCAAGATGTTTGGTACGAATATTATATTTAAGTTTGGATGAACAGAACAACAGAGACACTTCTGGCCTAATGGTCAAGGTCTTGTGCTGTCACTCAGTAGGCTAAACGTTCAAATCCTAGTATCGCCTGGCAGTGTGCCTGTTCATTTTCTAGTTTTTCACTGTTAAAAATTCCTAGTGATGGAACACTGAAGTATTTTTCCCCTTGAAATCTGTGGGATGAATCTCATAGCTAATTCTGGACAGTGTCGTGTAAAGAGTAATCTCTGGCCTTATGGTTAAGGTCTTAGATATGCAAAGGTTAAGGGTTCCAGTCTAGGTGAGACTGCGGGCATTTCCAGCTTTAGTTCCCTTTCAACTATAAATATTTAAGTTACATACTGAAAGGTCATCTCACTCTTTTTGATTGACAAAAATATTTTTCTTTTCATTTTTTTTTAAGTATATCATTCATCAAAGCCTGAATCGCTCTCTCTATCTTTCAATATCTCACTTCCTCAGGGTTGGGTTGTTAGGATGGTTGGCTGCAGCGACTGGTGTCGGGCCAGGCCCTGATGCCACATCCACTGTGCACGGCAGAAGGCTGTGCGTGATGCAAGGATGGGTGGTTATAGGGGGTTGGCCACAGGGCCTGGCCATGCACGGCGATGGTTGGTTTAACATTTAGTAATGAAAATTACTTTGCAGTAAAAAAACATAGAAATTCACTGAAAAAAACAAAGGTTACAGGAACATTATAGATAGAACACCTTTTGAAACATACAAAGCAAATGAAATTATAATTAAAGTTACCTCAAGTAGCTATATCTCGCACCCTAAGGTAACTATAACTCGTGCCCTCGCCATGCACTGCTAATTACCCCACTAATTATGTCACTCTTGACATCTTTGATGACATCGTTGATAATATCAATGAAATATTTGCAGTAAAAGAATTTATGAAAATACTGTGCATGGCAGGGGCATGAGTTATGGTTACCTTAGGACACGAGTTATAGTTACTTGAGATAAGTACATTTGTATGTTTTTTTAATTCTATTTCCTAACTATAACATTCTTGTAACCATATATATATATATAGATATATATAATACAAAACCATAATGTTTAATATGTTTTTGCATTGCCATCCTGGGTTTCTGGTGACATATTGCAAACCACTAAGGCTGTAGCCTAATGGTGTATTATGTCATTGGACCCAACAGCAATATAGGATCATATCACAAAGTTACCCGTTATCAGTCTATCTATCTATCTATCTATCTATCTATCTATCTATCTATCTATCTATCTATCTATCTATCTATCTAACTAACTATTGAACAATTGATGCATAGATATCTGTAGGAAACTCCTCCTTTTTGCCCTGGTAAACCCATACGTTTTGGACAGATACTGATGGTTACTGACTCTTGGCTCTGCCCTGGGTACTGCCTACCAGTCCCAGGTCCAGTGCCCTGTGTAAAGTGGATATGCAAATTAGGCTAATTTAATTTGGCAGTATCAACCTACCTATAAGTCCCTAGTATACAGCAGGGCATGTAGGTTTAGGGACCCCAGTGTACGTAGTGCACCCATAGGTGCATTGCTGAGGTGCCCAGTGTCATTTTAAAAGGATGCCTGCCTTGCTGGTTGCTCTTAAATCAAAGTTATATGCAAATTTGACTTTAGAATTAAAAGTACTTCCAAAGTCTTAAACTACGTTATTTTTACATACAAGTCACCCCTAAGGTGTGCCCTATGTGCCGATAGTGGTGGGTGTGATGTAACTATAAGCAGGGACCTTATAAAAATTGTTTTATAAGCCCTGGTGAGGTAAAATAGCCAAATTAGTTTTCCCTCACTGAAGTGAATGGCCTCCATAGGCTAAAACTTTATTTCAATTTACAAAGCCCCCTTAAGTGTCAGATACCTCAAGTTTGGTATCAAATTATTTGCTAAAATAAATTCCACAACTTACAATTGTTGGATTTAATATAACTAGTCCAGGTAAAGAGTTTTAAACTATATCTAAAACGTTGTCATCTTCAGCTCTGTAGTGCCCTTCTCTGATTGGCCAGCCTCTGGCAGTCTGGCCAGGCTGCCTTGATGAGGTGTGAAGTGGCCTGGCTGAACACAAAGAATGTGCCTGAGGGAGGAGAACTCCCTCTGCAGATGGGTAAGCAGGAAGGGGGAGGGCTGCCGAACTGGTCTTCAAAGGCAAGGAAGGACATTTGGAGCAACCCAGCACCTCACTCACATCCTGCAACTCCATACAATTAGGTGCCCCCTTGATTAGATTAGGAGTGGGGTGTGTTTAGGATTTTTAGCCACACCAGTGCTTGGGCTCAGCCAGGTGTAACCTCCAAAAATCAGTTTCAGCCATGATGGATTTGTGAAGAATGTTGCTCCCTTGGATCGATTTTTGCCACACTTCCCAGGAAGTGGTGATCACAGGATGATGGACCCTGCACCTGATTGGAGAACAAGGACCCCCTGTTTTTTTACTCAGGAGCAAGGATAAATATGGCAGAGCTGCAACCACACCTCAGATCCCTACAAGGAAGAACATCAGAAGAGGAAGGACTGCCCTGCTGGACCCCTGACCTGCACCTGGACACTGCACTCTGAAAGACTGCACCAGCTGCACAACTGGGCTTCACCACAAGAAGGACTTTGCCTGGCTTCAACTGGTTAAAGGAGAGACTCCCTGTTTGCTACAGGTGAACCATTGCTAACCAGAGGCCCCTGCACCAGCTCCTGAAGAAACTCACCAGCTGACCATTGTCCAGTGGCCCATTTGGAGGTTGAGCCAGGTGTATTCTGGGAGTTGTAGTCCACACCCTCAAGGAGCAAGCTTCTGGTACCTTGGGGTGAGCTGTGGACTTCCAAAACACAGTAAAAGACATTCCTGAACAAGATCCAGGAGAAGTTTGGAGAACTTTTTGGAAAAAGCTCCATAAAGGGACTGACATGCAGCGGCAACTCTAGCCAGATTGCCTCAACCACGACCCAACCTGACTTGCAGGTTTGCCCCGCTGAACAAAATCTTCGAAAAAGTGACTACGTCCGAAACGTGGAAAGTTGATCAGGACCTCCCGCACAAGGTATACGAAGAGGGCTACAGGGATGTCAGATCAAGATTCAGGTTTGCCCCAGTTGAAGGATTTTCATCTCGTAAAATCGCCTAAGTCCAAACGTAGAAATCTTCACCGAGGTCTGCTCCAGGAGGTCGGATTGGACTCGCGACTTGGTCCTGCAGAAAAAAATCTTCAAGAAAACGACTAAGTCCGAAGGTAAACTTTTGACCGAGGCCTCGCGTGTGCTGTAGCCGATCAGAGCTCCATCGCGGTTGGCCTTAAATTTTCACTTTGCCCCAGTCGAGGTGCGACCAGATAACCAGACTGGCACTATTCATTTCCATGCGCTAAAAAACGCTAATTCTTTAAAAATGCATATCTCCGGTTCCCTTTATCCGATTTCATTCGTTTTGGTGTAATTTTAAAACTAAAAATATTTCCTATTTTTATAAATTGGTTTTGGATTTGTAAACTCTTTCCTGTACTTTATTTAATTACTGTTTTGTGATACTTGAATGCTTAAAACTTTGTCTCCTAAGTTAAGCCTTGCCGCTCATTGCCAAGCTACCAAGGGTTGAGCTGGAGTTAATTTATTGAGACCTAACTGAACCTAGTGGGGTTTAGTGGCCTATTCCATAAAGACATAGATCTTAAATTGTGGCTTATACATAAACACCTGCTTGCGCGGGGGAAGTGGTGAGATAAAATGTGCCTACTCTATATCTTTTCCCCTTAAAGTTTAGTGTATTTGGACATAATTAAGAAGTCCTTTTTAAAACACATGTAAAACAATCATCCAATCTATGATACCTTTTAACAATCCTTACCAATCCATACCTCCTTTTCCTTCGTACTAGAAACCAGCCACTAGTTCAAGCAAAAGACAGTAACTTTAAAAAGACAAAGTGCCTAATTTACAAGGCCCTAGCGCCTCTTAGCGCCACACTAGATTTTTTTTTTTTACACTAATGTGGTGTTGAGGAGGCCTTTCTCCTTCACCATATTTACAAAGTGGTGCAATGCTTGCATTGTACCACTTTGCACCCCCTTGCGCCACATTATGCCTGCACCAGACATAATGTATAGAAAAGGGGCATTCCCCTGTAGCGACGCCCATAAAAATGGTGCAGATAAATTTACAAAATTTCACTGCACAATTTTTTGTGTCATTTTCAATGACTGCTCAGAGCAGGAGTTCAAATGACGTGCTCATTACTTTCAATGAGCCTTCCTTTGCTTTGCAGGATTAGAACCACAGTTTATGGTGCTAATCCTACAAAGTACCAGAACAGCATCATACATTTTGACGCTATTGTCCTAACGTGCACCATGGTGTGCTGTATTGTAAATACGGCTCACCCATGGTGTCGTTAGGGTGTGCAAGGGGGAGACGCAAGAAAAGTGGTACATTACAGCTAATGCACCATTTTCTTGCAAATCTGTCCCAAAAAGAGGAGCTGAACTTCAATTTACGTGTATCTTCTCCCCTAAAAGTATATGTACTATTGGAACAGCTTTGTTCATTGTTACTTTTTGAATTTTGGACAGTGTGATGGCATGATTCTAAAAAAGTGTGACAGTTTTCTCTAAACCTTTTTTCTTTACTTCTTTACTTTATTTTTGCTTACTGCTTTCAGTCCCATGCCCTACCACAGCCAGCTTTCAGCTTTTATTGCGCAGCTCCTCAACATGATCTCCTTACATGAGAGATGGTTGGCTATGTGGGATCATTAACTCTGTCTTGAATGAAGAAGGAAAAGTGGATGTAAGAATGTGAGAATATGTGAGACGGATAAAGTACATAAATGTGATGTGCTATGGCAGCAGAGCTAGTCCATGATAATGATGTTTTGCTAATCTGTTTGGTTAGTGAACACTTGTTTGTTTGCCTTTAGCCCAACATTGCATAATAATACATAATAACGAGTTGTACCTTTTACAAGTAGCATGGTTTACATAATTAGCAATCAAATAGGAAGAGTCAAAATGAAAACCCTGAGAAAGTGAAGAATGTGAAAGTTTATAAAGCTCTGTAAGAATCTGTTAGAGGTGCATAAAACACGTCAAACTTGTCGTATCCATTTTTTGCAGTTTTGACAATCAATCTTTGATTTCTGCTAAATATGCATCATCCTCATGTAGATTTCTGTGCACATACTAACATTAAAGTGTTCTAATGTAGTGCTATCACACATTTCTGTATAAACTGCAGATTTATATAGTGTAGATATTTATTTTCATACGTAATATTGATACATTATACATTGTTGTAGAATGTATAATCTATGGATGACTCATAGACTATTCAAGTCATAGCATGATTGCAAGCATTTTTTAAATAATGTACACCATTTGCTCACTTCAGGAATATTGGTAGGGTACATTTACATAGCACAGACGTTTGTCCATAGAGCCTGGTGGTGCATACCTCATCACTGGCTAATGTGTAGACGTGAAGCCGTTCACTAAAAATTCCATGAAGGATGAGGTATTTAACAGGCCCATCGCATTGAGGTAAGTAATGACCCACGGCTTTACGTTTACGGAGCTATTGTGTTGCTTATACACATCAATAGAAGTAAAAAAGGCATAACCTCAACCTAATCGGTGTGATTTCACAGTTCTGCTTTATATTCTGCTTGCTGGAAAAAGATATGCCCAGGTGCAAAAACAGGTTAAGGAAAAATTGGGTTAACGTGTACCTTGCTGAATGCCTTCCAATATGAAAAGTTTATAGAAAACTTTCATATCTGTTAGAGGATGTGGTCGCTAAAATCATCAGTGACTGCATCAGTGATGCCATTTGAGATGTCTTCATTGACGTCATCAGTTATGTCATTTAACATGTCACAGGTGATGTTATGAGTGATGTAATGTGATAAACGTGCCTTTCCAATAGTTCGGTCCTCTTTTAATAAGAACAGAATAAAGTCCACAAATGCAGACACATAGGTGAGTTTGAAATAACAGGGCTAATAAATATCAGTACAACATTTTGGTAGACAAGTTAGCAGATGATCTCACATGTTTTCCTTGATTCGTGCCAGAAGAGGCTCAAGCCATCCAACAGTACATTCACAGTGAGCATCCAAGAAAGTTATAACCTGGCCCGTCGAGGCAGTTGCTCCTCTAAGTCTGGCACGAATTAGTCCTGAGCGTAGTTCCATCCTAAGAATTTTCACTTGAACTTGCAGTTTGTTCACATAATTCTCCAGGGGAGTTTTTAGAAAATCTGTAAAGACAATATAAACACTGAATTTGTAAATGGCAGGGTGAATATCAGGCACAGTCACCAACAAGGCAACTTTATATGAATGGTTTCTTCTGCATATTTCCATATTAATCAGTTACTGGTAAATACATACCAAATAAAAACAGCTTATTATGAAACAAAAATTACCAATAGGTCAAAGTACAATAACATTATTTTACAGGAAGTATAATTGTGGTTCCAAATAAACAATATGGTCCATGGAGAATATGCCAAGTATTTATTGGCCTGTGTTGTCAAAGGACATCCTACAATAATTCACTATTGTTCTATGAGCTGCTTTTTTCTAAAGTACTATTTATGTGGAATTAAGCATTTGCTGATAATGGCGAATTACTGTATTGAGGGGACTACCAATTTGTGTTTAGAATAGCTTTGTGGTTGGTTGGGAGCGGTAGGTAAGAGTCATAACTGAGGAAGAGAGTTTCGCATTTTCACAACTCATGGCCGACATTTGTTGTGATAGCTATAAGACCGATATGAATGTTTCGATGATGGTAATTGTTAGAAATGGGGTTTTTGGTTGGCAGTCAGGTTGCCCTCTGTCCAAGCAATAACCCTCACTCTGGTCAGGGTAAGTCACACACAATCCAAAATCAGCCTGTGCTCACCCTCCGGTAGCTTGGCACGAGCAGTCAGGCTTAACTTAGAAGGCAATGTGTAAAGCATTTGTGCAATAAATCATACAACACCATAGCATAACACCACAAAAATACAGCACAGTGTTTAGAAAAATATATAATATTTATCTGGGTATCTTCAGGTCAAAACGATCAAAGTTGCAATACGAATTTGTAAAGATATCACTGAAAAGTGATAGAGAGTGTCTTAAGTCTTTAGAAAGTAAACAAAGTCTCTTTCAAACACAAAGTACCTGGTTTCTGGTGGAAGATCTCCTCAGAGGGCCACAGAGGAAGAGGTGCGTGGAAAAAGGGTGTGTGCGTCGATTTCTCCCCAGCACACACGGACTTGCGTCGTTATGTTCCACGCGGGGAAGTCGGGCGTCGTTTTCCGGCGCGCGGACAGTCTCTTTCTGTGGGTCGCGGGGATTACCAGATGTCCCGGGTCTGAGCGTGGATTTTCCTGCTTGTTTTCCGGCTGCGCGTCGTTCTGCGGGGCTGTGCGTTGAAGTTTTGATCTCACGGCAGGCGTCGCGTCGATTTCTCCCGGGAAGTCGGGCGGCGTTGTCCTTGCAAGGCCGTGCGTCAAAGTTTCAGTCGTCCCGAAGGCGTCGCGTTGATCAGCGTTGGTGTGCGGCGTTTTTCTTGCCGCGGAACAAGCTGTGCGTCGAAAAGTTCGGCGCACGGAGCGTCCAGGAGGAAGAGTGAAGTCTTTTTGGTCCTGAGACTTCAGGGAACAGGAGGCAAGCTCTATCCAAGCCCTTGGAGAGCACTTTTACAGCCAGGCAAGAGTTCAGCAAGGCAGCAGGCCAACAGCAAGGCAGCAGTCCTTTGTAGAAAAGCAGACAGGTGAGTCCTTTGAGCAGCCAGGCAGTTCTTCTTGGCAGGATGTAGTTTCTGGTTCAGGTTTCTTCTCCAGCAAGTGTCTGATGAGGTAGGGCAGGAGGCCCTGTTTTATACTAAGTTGTGCCTTTGAAGTGGGGGTGACTTCAAAGAGTCTCTAAGAAATGCACCAAGCCCCCTTTCAGTTCAATCCTGTCTGCCAGAGTCCCAGTAGGGGGTGTGGCAGTCCTTTGTGTGAGGGCAGGCCCTCCACCCTCCCAGCCCAGGAAGACCCATTCAAAATGCAGATGTATGCAAGTGAGGCTGAGTACCCTGTGTTTAGGGTGTGTCTGAGTGAATGCACAAGGAGCTGTCAACTAAACCTAGCCAGACGTGGATTGAAGGGCACAACAAGATTTTAGTGCAAAGAAATGCTCACTTTCTAAAAGTGGCATTTCTAGAATAGTAATATTAAATCCAACTTCACCAGTCAGCAGGATTTTGTATTACCATTCTGGCCATACTAAATATGACCTTCCTGCTCCTTTCAGATCAGCAGCTGCCACTTCAACAGTGTATGAGGGCAGCCCCAATGTTAGCCTATGAAAGGAGCAGGCCTCACAGTAGTGTAAAAACGAAGTTAGGAGTTTTACACTACCAGGACATATAACTACACAGGTGCATGTCCTGCCTTTTACCTACACAGCACCCTGCTCTAGGGGTTACCTAGGGCACACATTAGGGGTGACTTATGTATAGAAAAAGGGGAGTTCTAGGCTTGGCAAGTACCTTTAAATGCCAAGTCGAGGTGGCAGTGAAACTGCACACACAGGCCTTGCAATGGCAGGCCTGAGACAAGGTTAAGGGGCTACTGAGGTGGGTGGCACAACCAGTGCTGCAGGCCCACTAGTAGCATTTAATCTACCTGCCCTAGGCACATGTAGTGCACTCTACCAGGGACTTACAAGTAAATTAAATAGTCAATCATGGATAAACCAATCAGTAGTACAATTTACACAGCGAGCATATGCAGTTTAGCACTGGTTAGCAGTGGTAAAGTGCCCAGAGGTCAAAAGCCAACAACAACGGGTCAGAAAAAATAGGAGGAAGGAGGCAAAAAGTTTGGGGATGTCCCTGTCAAAAAGCCAGGTCCAACATGACCCCCTACCAGCCTAAAGCCAGGGGAGAACAATCACTATCCTGATGTACTTCCCTGTTTGAGGCGACAGAACAAGGACCCAGGCCCACAACAGCAGGGGCATGCTCCAGTTCTTCGCCTTCCTGACTCCAATTGGATCACTCTGTCCATACTCTCAGGGCCCACTAAGCCAACCCATGGGGAACCTTTCTCCTTACCTGCGGATCCCATCTGTGCAGCACCTAACCTTACTTTGCTCACAGATGTATCCCAGGAGCAGGATAGTACCACCATGACCAACACAGTGGTGTTGCCCACTCTACCCCCGGGGTGTGACACTTGTCCCCTCCCCAGGGATAACTCTGTCCACCCGGACAGCAAGCCACAGTGATTACTGACAGCTGTCAGGGATGAGAGGCAGGCCCCAGGCCTCTCAAAGCTCTCCAACCACTGTGGCTGTGGAGAGTGGGGGGCGGTAGCCCCAGGTGCTGGGCACCCTTTAACCACTCTCCCTTCCACCAGGTCAGGGATGACAGCCTGAACCTGGTCCTCCCCTCGGGGGCTCTGTACCCTCCCTCCTGGAGCGGTACCCCCCCAGAGTCCAACATGGTCAGGGTGCTTACAGAAGTCGCCCTGTACCATTCCTCCACCAGTGCAGGGCTGTTAACCTGCAACTGGCCCTCCAACCTGGGGCCTGTACCTTCAGGTTGGACTAGGGCCCGGGGTGAGGCTTCCCTCCCCCTGCCCTCCCTTCTGGGGTCCAGCACCCTCCAACTAGGAGTGGCCTCCTCAGAAGACACCATGGTAGGGGCACTGTTATCAGTAGCCCCTCCCTCCAGGTCCGGGGGGACACCCTGAACCTGGTCTTCCAGCCCAGGGTCTGTACCCTCAGACTGGATCACTGCCTGGCAAACCAGGACTTCCTGGGAGGCACACCTACCCCCCACCAGGTCAGAATTTAACCTCTGCACCTGACCATTCAACTCAGAGTCACCACCCTGAAGTTGAACAATTGCCTGGCACGCCAGGACTTCCTGGAGGGCACACTGACCCTCCACCAGGTCAGAGTTTAACCTCTGAACTTGGCCATTCAACTCAGAGTCACCACCCGGAAGTTGAACAATTGCCTGGCACGCCAGGACTTCCTGGAGGGCACACTGACCCTCCACCAGGTCAGAGTTTAACCTCTGAACTGAGCCATTCAACTCAGAGTCACCACCCTGAAGTTGAACAATTGCCTGGCGCACCAGGACTTTCTGGGAGGCACACCTACCTCCCACCAGGTCAGAGTTTAACCTCTGAGCCTGATTCCCCAACCCAGGGTCACCACCCTGAGGTTGGGCAATTGCCCGGCACGCCAGGACTTTCTGGGGGGCACACCTACCCCCCACCAGGTCAGAGTTTAACCTCTGAGCTTGGTTCCCCAACCCAGGGTCACCACCCTGAGGTTGGGCAATTGCCTGGCACGCCAGGACTTTCTGGGGGGCACACCTACCCCCCACCAGGTCAGAGTTTAACCTCTGAACCTGGTCATCCAACCCAGAGTCAACACCCTGAGGTTGGACAATTGCCTGGCACAGCAGGACTTCTGGGGTGGCACATCTACCACCCACCGGGTCAGAGTTTAACCTCTGCACCTGACCGTTCAACTCAGAGTCACCACCCTGAAGTTGAACAATTGCCTGGCACGCCAGGACTTCCTGGAGGGCACACTGACCCTCCACCAGGTCAGAGTTTAACCTCTGAACTTGGCCATTCAACTCAGAGTCACCACCCTGAAGTTGAAAAATTGCCTGGCGCACCAGGACTTTCTGGGAGGCACGCCTACCTCCCACCAGGTCAGAGTTTAATCTCTGAGCCTGGTTCCCCAACCCAGGGTCACCACCCTGAGGTTGGGCAATTGCCTGGCATGCCAGGACTTTCTGGGGGGTACACCTACCCCCCACCAGGTCAGAGTTTAACCTCTGAACCTGGTCATCCAACCCAGAGTCAACACCCTGAGGTTAGACAATTGCCTGGCACGCCATGACTTTCTGGGGGGCACAGCAGGACTTCTTGGGAGGCACACCTACCTCCCACCAGGTCAGAGTTTAACCTCTGAACCTGGGTATCCAACCCAGAGTCACCACCCTGAGGTTGGGCAACTGCCTGGCACACCAGGACTTTCTGGGAGGCACGCCTACCTCCCACCAGGTCAGAGGTTAACCTCTGAGCCTGGATCTCCAACCCAGGGTCACCACCCTGAGGTTGAACAATTGCCTGGCACGCCAGGACTTTCTGGGGGGCACACCTACCCCCCACCAGGTCAGAGTTTAACCTCTGAACCTGGTCATCCAACCCAGAGTCAACACCCTGAGGTTGGACAATTGCCTGGCACTGCAGGACTTCTTGGGAGGCACATCTACCTCCCACCAGGTCAGAGTTTAACCTCTGAACCTGGGTATCCAACCCAGAGTCACCAACCTGAGGTTGAATCTTTGCCTGGCATGCCAGGACTTCCTGGGGGGCACTCTCACCCCCCACAAGGGACACACCGTCCCCAAGGGCCACACAAGAGTCTGGTTGGCGCAGGTCTCCCGACCTCTGCCCATCCGGCAGAGTCTGGGTTTCCCCCAAACCAGAAACGGTTTCACCTGGGTCATTCCTGGGGGGCTCTGCTCTCAGAGCTGTCCCCTGACTCTCAAGGTCCTCCACTGGGGTCTGCAACCCCCTCTCAACCCTATGTCTGGACTTCTGCACCCCCTCACTAGAAGGGGTACTGCCAGACACCAGAACTGTTGGGATGCTGGCTACAGTCACCCCCCCAAGTTCTTCTGACACTGCGGGGCTTCCCTCAAAAGGTGGCCCTACGGTACAGGCTAGGCTTCCCTCCTGGTGTTCCCTCATGGAACCCTCTAGGATCTGGGACCTACCTGGGACACTACCATCCTTTCCCACCACACTCGGTTGGGAACCACCTAGACCACTCCCTTCAGGAGCACCCCCAAATGCCTCTTCAGACTCTCTGGTACTCACCCAGAAGTCTGCCTCCATTGTAAGTTCCCTGGGGTCAGAGAACTCACACTCCACCTGGTGTTGGCGTAGCTCTGGAAAATAAGGACCAGACATATGCTCTCCAGCAATTAAATCACTCTGCCCTTCACATGTATTAACCACAGTACCCTTCACCCAACCACCCAGTAACTCAACCTTGGAAAAGCATTCTACTTCACCCTCCTGAGACTGGTGAGACAGTATCTGTCTGTCCCTGACACTCAACCCATACTCTTCTGGGATGTCTCTACACTCTATATCCAGGACGTCCACCAGGGGGGAACCCTTTTCTCTGTCACTCTCTGCTAGAGTCAGTAAAGTGTCCCTCCCCCCAGTAGGAATATGACTCCCTGTGCCAGTTCCCCAATCCTTCTCAGGGACCCTGTGCATAACGGGAACTATCTCATACCCTTGAACCACCTGGGGTGTGTCAACTCCCTTCTTCAAGTTGGGCACCACATCTCTGGGCTTGTGCCCTTCTTGAGCAGTACTGGATGCAAGATTTTTGAACTGGACTCAGCCCTTCCGGCCTCCAGTTTCAGCTCTTTACAGCTCAGCTCTTGAGCTGCAATCTTTTCTTCTTCCAGGGCTAAGAGACTTGTTGACTCAGCCCTTTCAAGCTGCTCATCTAGCTCTTCCATACACCGCTCTAGAGCTAGGAGCCATTCATCTCCCACTGGTTCTCTTTCCTCATCTGAATAGTCTTCCTCCTCATGTGAGTAGTCCTCCTCCTCATCTGAGGGGTACTTAGTCATTTGGTTTCTTGCTGCCTCTCTCTCTGCCCATCTTTCTTCCCCCCAGACTATGTAGGCATGTAGCATCTCTGCCTTAGTAGATCTCCTGGCTACAGGAAGGCCCCATTTTCTGCAAAGCTTCCTTAGGTCAGCCTTAGTGAGGTGGTCAGTAGGCACAAAGAATGAGTAGGTAAGCAATCTCATTGCTGACAAAGTCTTACTGGCAAGAACCAAAATCCAAAGTCCAAAATCTCAATAGTATATCCAGGAGGACATCAGAGAACCAAAAGCAAAAAAGATGAAAAATCAAGTTGACCTTCAACTGTGGGTAGGTAGTGAAATACTTAGCTACTGTATGTCACTGCACAAACACAAGTCCTATCCTCACCGCTGATCACCAATGTTAGAAATGGGGTTTTTGGTTGGCAGTCAGGTTGCCCTCTGTCCAAGCAATAACCCTCACTCTAGTCAGGGTAAGTCACACACAATCCAAAATCAGCCTGTGCTCACCCTCCGGTAGCTTGGCACGAGCAGTCAGGCTTAACTTAGAAGGCAATGTGTAAAACATTTGTGCAATAAATCATACAACACCATAGCATAACACCACAAAAATACACCACACAGTGTTTAGAAAAATATATAATATTTATCTGGGTATCTTCAGGTCAAAACGATCAAAGTTGCAATACGAATTTGTAAAGATATCACTGAAAAGTGATAGAGAGTGTCTTAAGTCTTTAGAAAGTAAACAAAGTCTCTTTCAAACACAAAGTACCTGGTTTCTGGTGGAAAATCTCCTCAGGGGGCCACAGAGGAAGAGGTGCGTGGAAAAAGGGTGTGTGCGTCGATTTCTCCCCAGCACACACGGACTTGCGTCGTTATTTTCCACGCGGGGAAGTCGGGCATCGTTTTCCGGCGCGCGGACAGTCTCTTTCTATGGGTCGCGGGGATTACCAGATGTCCCGGGTCTGTGCGTGGATTTTCCTGCTTGTTTTCCGGCTGCGCGTCGTTCTGCGGGGCTGTGCGTCGAAGTTTTGATCTCACGGCAGGCGTCGCGTCGATTTCTCCCGGGAAGTCGGGTGGCGTTGTCCTTGCGAGGCCGTGCGTCAAAGTTTCGGTCGCCTCGAAGGCGTCGCGTTGATCAGCGTCGGTGTGCGGCGTTTTTCTTGCTGCGGAACAAGCTGTGCGTCGAAAAGTTCGGCGCACAGAGCGTCCAGGAGGAAGAGTGAAGTCTTTTTGGTCCTGAGACTTCAGGGAACAGGAGGCAAGCTCTATCCAAGCCCTTGGAGAGCACTTTTACAGCCAGGCAAGAGTTCAGCAAGGCAGCAGGCCAACAGCAAGGCAGCAGTCCTTTGTAGAAAAGCAGACAGGTGAGTCCTTTGAGCAGCCAGGCATTTCTTCTTGGCAGGATGTAGTTTCTGGTTCAGGTTTCTTCTCCAGCAAGTGTCTGATGAGGTAGGGCAGAGGCCCTGTTTTATACTAAGTTGTGCCTTTGAAGTGGGGGTGACTTCAAAGAGTCTCTAAGAAATGCACCAAGCCCCCTTTCAGTTCAATCCTGTCTGCCAGAGTCCCAGTAGGGGGTGTGGCAGTCCTTTGTGTGAGGGCAGGCCCTGCACCCTCCCAGCCCAGGAAGACCCATTCAAAATGCAGATGTATGCAAGTGAGGCTGAGTAACCTGTGTTTGGGGTGTGTCTGAGTGAATGCACAAGGAGCTGTCAACTAAACCTAGCCAGACGTGGATTGAAGGGCACAACAAGATTTTAGTGCAAAGAAATGCTCACTTTCTAAAAGTGGCATTTCTAGAATAGTAATATTAAATCCAACTTCACCAGTCAGCAGGATTTTGTATTACCATTCTGGCCATACTAAATATGACCTTCCTGCTCCTTTCAGATCAGCAGCTGCCACTTCAACAGTGTATGAGGGCAGCCCCAATGTTAGCCTATGAAAGGAGCAGGCCTCACAGTAGTGTAAAAACGAATTTAGGAGTTTTACACTACCAGGACATTTAACTACACAGGTACATGTCCTGCCTTTTACCTACACAGCACCCTGCTCTAGGGGTTACCTAGGGCACACATTAGGGGTGACTTATGTATAGAAAAAGGGGAGTTCTAGGCTTGGCAAGTACCTTTAAATGCCAAGTCGAGGTGGCAGTGAAACTGCACACACAGGCCTTGCAATGGCAGGCCTGAGACAAGGTTAAGGGGCTACTGAGGTGGGTGGCACAACCAGTGCTGCAGGCCCACTAGTAGCATTTAATCTACCTGCCCTAGGCACATGTAGTGCACTCTACCAGGGACTTACAAGTAAATTAAATAGTCAATCATGGATACACCAATCAGTAGTACAATTTACACAGAGAGCATATGCACTTTAGCACTGGTTAGCAGTGGTAAAGTGCCCAGAGGTCAAAAGCCAACAACAACGGGTCAGAAAAAATAGGAGGAAGGAGGCAAAATGTGTGGGGATGTCCCTGTCAAAAAGCCAGGTCCAACAGTAATGTTCTCATTTTCTTTGAAAAGCGGGCAATGTGATACACTCTTCCTTTGAACTGCAGTGAGTTACTGCATGAATGCAGTTGTCTACAAGAAAGTAAGTGGATACAGATAGTTAAGCATTGTAAGAGTATCAAAAGGAGCTTGAATAGAGGTTGCTATTTTTTCTTATCTTGTTCCCAAATGGCAAACAGCTATCTATTTGTGAGAAAGGAAAAAAACACAAAAATAAATGATGATAAACATCAATAGCTGTGTCTAAAGTGCATTCATTTAAGAGATATAAGTGAGTTATTTTAGACAGAACAGTACAGAGACAGAATAGAGTAAACCTTCATGATATTTCCTCACCTCTGATCCATTATCCCTTACAAGCTCCCCACCCTTATGCTTATCACTATTGGAATATTCTGAAATGCTGCATCTGGTCAACGTCTCGCAATGCATGGCCACAAGTCACTGCAGGTGGCCATCTCTCGCCTCATGCACTCAGCGGGTTGGCCACAGGGCCTCACCCCTAACTCCAGCTGACTACCAACATCCCACAGACACCCATCTGACATTTTTAAACATTTCAGTGTGGCAGGACTCCCAAAGATGTCCCACAGGACCTCTCAGTGCCACACTGGGTCCCACAAGAGCTAGGGGTCTAGGGTGCAAGTACCCTACCACCTTCTATATGGCTTTAAAAATATTTTCATGAATCATGGAACAGGTCCCTGAATCCTGTAATGGGAGCTAAAATATTTTGCTTCACGCACATCGCACTTTCTCACTGGACTTGCGCCGACCCCCAACAATTGTTTTTCCCCACTGGTGTCCTCCATTAGCACAATCTCATCCATGCTTTTTCAATTATTCTGCTCGGCATGGATGGCGATGTGCTAATCCTTTGCTTAAAGACTTTTTAGTAAAAATGGCAGAAGGCTAAACTTGGAAACTACCTGGAGTTTTCTGCTTCTTTCTTGCATAATTTATGCAGCACTCCAAGCCTGAAAGTGTATTGTCTTGACTTATATTGGGTACCCCTTGGGGTCTGGACAAACCTATATCTCTCTGATAAGTTCTAATCAGAGCAAAAAGCTTGTGACAGGCGTTGCTTATGTTCATTCCAGGTTGGTTTGGATGGTATTTTACCAATCCAAAACTGTAATACTGTGCCTGGAGTGGTGAAAGGCTTTTGCCATGTTCCAGCTGGGGATGGATGCCATTGGGCTAATCAATGCTTAACGTCTTTGTTGTAAAAATGGCAAAAGGCTTCATCAGTTTCTATCTCAGTGTGGATAGCATTATGCTAATCCTACGCTTAAACAATTCTTCTAGAAAAAGCAGACATTTGAGCTGAGTCGATTCAGTGTCAGTGCTGTTGTAAGGTGTCTCATATAAAAGAGCTGTTTCCTACCCAATTCTTTTTTTGCATAATTTATGGGGCATATATTTATATCAAGCAGTAGTTCTAGTTAGGATCACATTTCTGTTGGTGTTAGATTGTTGGGGGGTTTGCTTATATCTGAAACATTCCAAAAGAAAGCCTCGTCCACCTTAGCACCTCCCTGAAACTTTTGGAGTGAACCGTCAAGCGGGGGCTGAGAAAAAGCTAGTTCCAAAATGCATTTGTTACAATCAATTCTCTGTAGAAAATTAGACAAAGATATAGCCAAAATGGCTGAATGGACCTTGGCAGAAAGCTAGATCTTGATCCAGAAAATGAGATTTTTGTGATTTAGTTAACTTCATTTATTAGGTTTTGAGGAATTAAGGTTCAACATGTTTATAAATATCAACCCGTAGAAGATCTGTGGACCAGACAGATTGAAAGATAAGATCTGAGTGGCTACTACCACATCAGCAAAGATGGACTGGCAGCCATTTTAGGGGAGGCAGGGTAGAGATACCCTGGGGCTAAAAACTGTAACTTTTCTTCAGTTGGAACTGAGGAGTTGTGGCAAAATTACAAATAAATGGCAGGGCTGGGCAGGGCAGGGTTTTATATTACAAAAACCCTAGAAATTGATTGAAAAAAAATCCAAAGGTTAAAATGTGTTAAAGTTAGATGTAAATACCGGTAAGCATAATGTTTTAACCCAAAAACACAGACATTTACAAGTTGTATTTAACTAAAGAAATTGTAACTTGTGCCCTCACCTTGCATTGCTCATGACTGCATATATTACAACACTCATGAAATGTTCTATGACATCATTAAAAACATCACCAATGACATCTGAAATTACATCATTGATGACATGGAGCACAGTACTGCTTATATTTCCGAAAAAGAATTTAGTGGAGTGGGTCACCCTGGCAGTGGGTTGTAATCCTACAATGGCCCCAAAAGTTTTTTCACCCAGCTAAGGGAGAAGATTGGGAGCTTTGTTCCAATCCTAGGAAATTAAATGGGCCAATAGGCACCGAAGACAGATTTTATTAAATGAAAACTAAACAGTCTTTTTGCCCCTTCTTCTGGAGTGAAGAGTGGAGGATGCACCTGTAATCAGCCCTTGGTGGGAATAAACTACACCGAATTCCTTCAATATATTATATATAATTTTTTTAAAGAATGCAGTTGGGGGCCACCACATCCTCACATCAGGATGCAGCTTGCTACTGAGCCACAGCAGTCTTTCCTTCCCCTGGGACCTGAAGCATGTACACCCCCATCACCATGGCAAGCAAGAAGAAGTTTATGTGTAGTTTGGACATATATTGGCTGTTAGTGAGGTGGTTAACTCCCCACAACCTGCCTACCCTGAATGCCAGAAAAACTGCTTTGTGCCAAGGGATGAGGGATATAGTACAGTGACAAGACTGGCAAGCCCAGCACCCCATTCTGTTTCACAACCTACTCCCTGGTGGTCTGCGAGAGATTCTGTTGTTGTATTGTACATGTTGTTCATTCTATTTCTATTTCTGTGGAGTGGTCAAGAAAAAGTGCTGGTTGCATTTGTTGTATGCAAGAGGCTTGTGAGGAGTTATTGCTCCTTGTTTGCATCTCACCTGCTGTAAGAGTATGCAGGAATCTTATGAGGACTAGTGGCTATGTCTTACTACATGTTTTGCATCCCTGGTCCTGCGAGGGTATGCAGTTGAGGGTGAGTGTATAAAATGTTTCCTTGGTCCTGCAAGAGTGTGCAAAGGAGGGTATGCTGTAGCGTAGCAATAGCCCCTGGTCCTGTACAAGTGTGCAGTAGGGGGTGAACATGTAGTATTTATCCCTGGTCCTGCAAGAGTATGCAGTAGAGAGAAAATGTGGATCATTCGCTCCTGGTCCTACAAGAGTATGCAGTAAAAGGTGAACACGTGGTATTTGTCCCTGGTCCTTTATAAGTACCTAGTAGAGGATGAGTGTAGTGATTGTCCCTTGTCCTCCAAGAGTATCCAGCAGAGGGTGAACATGGACTATTCACTTCTGGTCCTTCAAGAGTATGCCGTAGAGGGTGAACATGTAGCATTTGTCCCTGGCCCTGCAAGAGTACCCAGTAGAGGGTGAGTGTAGTGCTTGTCCCTTGTCCTGCAAGACTATGCAGTAGAGGATGAATGTGTGGTATTCACTCCTGGTCCTACAAGAGTATGCAGTAGAGGATGAATGTGTAGTATTTATCCCTGGTCCTGCAAGAGTACCGAGTAGATGATGAGAGTAGTGCTTTTCCCTTGTCCTGCAAGAGTGGGCAGTAGAGTGGCTGTGTGGCATTTATGTGTTAACTCTATGTTCCTGGTCCTATGAGAGTGCTCCTTAAAGCGCATGGTTACCTACGTCCTTATTGCACAAGTGTGCATTAGAGCGAGATTGTATGAATGATGTCCCTAGTCTTCAGATTGGCTGGGTGGCAGTAGAGGTAGGTGTAGGGCACTTTCCTGGTCGTACAAGTGAGTGCTATAGATGGTATGTCGATTAAATGTGTGTCACTGGGGAGAAAATATTGTTCCCCTGTTACTGCGCATGCTAGTGGTTTTGTTTGGATGTGTTCTGTGTGGGCTGTGTATGATGTGCTTTTTGTTTTGTATGAATGAGGTAGGATGCAACCACTGCTTGAATGCAAGGCAGTGTGCTCCCTTTTTCTTTTTTGACTGTTTGAATAATGTATAGGGCTTTTCTAAGCTAGAGTCTCTATGGTTCTGTTTGTATTGTAATTATCAAAACTAAAGTCTTTTACAGTTCTGTTTGTATTTATTACTATGCTTAAAGAGAAGGAGATGTGTTATAACCTGTAAAGGTTGTAATAACCTGCAGTGGTTACACGGCTTCTCTATTTCCTTAGCCTGCTCAGCTGGTGCATGATGTCACAGAATGTTGGTGAGTGACTGAAGGAGCGGACAGTTAGAGAGAATGGGCTGAGCAGAGAGGATGCTGCTCCTGGTAGGTGTTTCCATTAAGTAATCTGTAACCAAACCTGTGACCTCTTCAATAAACCTACTACCAGTTATCCTATGTGAACTGGCTTACTGACTTACCAAGAAGGGATCTTAAATTACAAGACCCTTTAATATTGCATGTACCTGGGGGACCACCCCTCACCTCCCAGACCTAAGGTCATTCAGCCTGGGTCACTCCCAGAAAAAAAGATACAGTACTTTGCTCCTCGTCCATGTGATCAAAAGAGAAGAATTATCCAGAGCAGGGTTTCAAAATTCTTCTATAATGAGAACTGCTCCATGTACTACCACTTTGTTGCATCTCACATGCTCAGTTTATAAAATAATAATTTGGTTTATAACAAACCTTTAAAGCAAACATGTAATATGCAAAACAATAAAAAAAATTACAAAATCACTTGTAAAAAAGTAACAATCATACAGTGTAATCAGATGAGATAATGGGTAAAGTGACAGTGCAAAAAGACAATAAAATCAGACAGTACAATTCATTTTAAAATTGATATCTTGTGATATGATCAGATAGATTGCTATAGAGTAAAATAACATTACCTCAACAGTTAAAATCAAAAACATTATTTTTATTTCACCACTCATTAGGATTCTTCTATTTCCCAACTGCTCTCCTAAGTTTAACCACAGAGGCAACGAATCTATAAACAGTATGACATATCTCATCAGTTTGGAGCAGCTGCAGGTGCTTCAAAGTAGCTTTACATTTCCTAATGTGTAACTGTCACAGAACAGGTCTCAATATTGTACTCTATGTTCTTTGTACAATGCACCAAAAAAACATATGCAGTTGTGACTGAGCCTCTAATGAGTTACGAGTGCACAATACAATAAGTATTTTACCATATGCACTTTTGAGGGATAGGACATCAAAAAGTGGGACACAACAAGCCTGAATCTTAACAAGTAAAATTTCTGCTGGTGGGGAAACCTCAGCAGGTATTGCTCAATATTGGGAGTTGTACACAATGGAAGATTCAACTTCACCAACCTTTTCCGTAAATCCCCCTCCAATTTCTTTTCAGCAATAGACCTAAATAATTCACATTTAACCAGTGATTTAGATTATCAAACAGTTCCTGCCTATTGATTGCACGAAGGTCATCTTTTACTTGTGAAAGCCAATTAATATTATTAGCCGCTGCAGATTTAAACAATCTGTGATCACCATTTGTGTAAGGGCTGCTTCTGGTCTAGACCAGACTGATAACCGCGGCAGAGTAGGAGCCAGGCATACAACATCTCCCATATGGTTTTGACCAAGTTCCTCATGCACTATTAGGGAGGGAACACTGGGTGGAAGTGACAAAAGTCTTCGCAAAAATCTATTTTTAATAATTTTCAGCTGGGAGTGATCAGTGTACCACCATACCCCAGCACAATAATTGACAATCAGTATAGGTCTAGCTTTATATATATATAGTGATAGGGGCGTCCAAGGGCATTGATCCTAATTTAGCACCAAATCTGAATAGGGAAGCGGTGGCTTGTTCCAACTACATTATGCACACATTTCTCAGATGCTTCCAAGTGTTCATATTATCACATGGAACCCCCAGATAGGTGAATGTGGGTACACACTTTAAAAGAGTACCACCAATGTGAAAAGGGGTAAGCCTGCTCCGGGTGCATCCACATACCATGACAAAGGATTTGTCTTTGTTCGTACAGAGACCCAGCTCAGACATAAATGTCAAAAATCTATCTCAATGTTTCTGGAGTCCCCTTCCCGTCCTACCTATAAGCACAGAATCATCACATACATGAGTATGGGCAGCTGTAAGGACCTCAATCTGGGTGGGTCAGTTGCAACGTTTATCAAAAATCATCTAAGTCATTTAGGTGAAGACTAAAAAGAAAAGGGGCCAACATACAGCCTTGTCTGACCCCTTTATTGATCCTTATGTATGGTGTACATTCCACATTTAGCCCAAACCTGATGCTGGCTTATACATCCGTATACAGCTAAGATAGCAGGTGAATGATCTTGGATTAGTGCCTTTATTTATCAGCATATTCTGCAGCCTCCCCTTTAACATAATATCAAAAGCGGTGCTAAGGTCCTTGAATGCCAAAAAGAAGCATCCCTCTTTTACAGCAACATATTTACTTACTACCAGGTGTAAGTTTAGACACTGTTCTACAGTCCCAAGACCCCGTCTAAAGCTGTACTGCGTAGATGTGAGAATGGAGTTATCAATTGCCCAGTGTTCAAGTTGCCCCAGCAAATCTACCCAATTCCCTATATCAAATGTATTTTTTGTGCAGCCCTATATGGCCACCCTAAGAATATTTTGTAATTCTCTTGATTTTCAAATCCTTTAATGCATGAGAAAGCCATTTTTACTTAGGGGCAGATTTAAGAGACCCTAGCACCTCCTTGGCCCATAGTAATGTAATTTTGTTTAAGCTAATGTGGCTCAACCAGGCCAAAATTGCTGCGCCAAATTTACAAAGTGGCGCAATGCATGCATAGCACCAGCTTGTAACCTTTTGTGCTACATTTTGCCTGCGCCAGGCATAATGTATGGAAATTGGGCGTTCCCCCATTAGGGGTGTTGAAATAATGGTGCAAAGATATTTAAGAGATTTCTTTCTGTAATTTGTTTTGGCACTTGTAATGCCTACTCAGAGAAGGCATTAAAAGGAGACACACCATTGATTACAATGGGCCTCAATGGGCTTTGCAGGATTAGCGTCAATTTTTTTTTTATTAAGCTAGTACCAATATTGATTATAATAAACATACTGCTGAATCTGTGTTATTATTTTCTGCATAATAATTTGAAGAATAATTTGCATTACAGAAGTGCGTCTAGTAAACCTAGGATATCTTATGTTAGAAATTCAGTTGAATATAAGTATTACAGTTACCATCTAAATACATCTGGGTCTTCTAAAAACCTGTGTGTGATGGAAGTTGGTATACTGCTCAAGTGCAGCACTGGGTTGTATCAGGTACAGCTTGATGTCTTAGTTTATTTTAGAATATGATGTGCATGGTTCTTTGAAGGCTGTGCCTTGGGACCACACTACCCATACTCTCTCTTTGAGTCAGGCAATAGGCACTTCAATCTTCCACAATGGATATGGACCTGAGGAAATGCAGCTGAAGATTGGTAGTTCAAGGGAATGAAGCAACAATGTGCAGTCAGTTTGGCTCATAAAGGTAAGTGGCCACAGCGAGGAGGGTCAGAGGCATGTAGATCCCTCACTAGGGTCCAATATTATTGACCATGCGGTCCTGTGAAAATTCTGGCTTTGTAGGCCATAGTGCAATCAAACGTTACTGGGTACCAACTGCATCAAAGGGTTCTTTCACCTCTGCTGTCCTGGGCCACTGTTTCAAGCATTTTCAAACTGGGGCCATGTACCACTTTTAACTTTTGATTTTCAGGGTAACATGGTGGAACAGTCCCAGGCTTTAGAAACATTTGCCCAGCCAGAGCCTTTTCTTTAAAAAGGAAAAGTGCTTCAATGCAGACACAGCAAAATACTGTGAACGAATTTACAAATATCTATAGTTTTCAGTTCAAATTCCAAATTAGAACCTTTCTTGATAGGGCTTGGTAGGATAACCAGAGTACAAATCAAGTCCCCTTAAACAAATTTCAAAATGGGTAACTAACCCTATAAACATAGGGCCACATTTATTTTTGGGTGCTGTACCATCATTTTTTCTAATACTGTGGTGGTGCTAAATTAATTTGAGGTCTACAATGTGGCGCTAGAGGCATCTAGCATCACTTTTTCTGGGCTAGGGTTATTTCCCATCAGCGTTGGATCTGCGTGCATCAGATATCGACAAATCGATATGCAATGTTGGCATTCCCGCCTAAAAAAATGACGCTAGCCTGCTAGCAATGTATTTACAAGCTTTTCAAAAAATGACGTGTGCTTAGGAAAGGTCGTGCTAACTCTGACTAGCGTCAAAATTGTAACGCCTAGTCAGACCAGGTGTTAAAATGACTCAGGCATAGGTATATAAGGAGAACCCATACAAAACACTCTGGCAGCCTGGAGGACGACATGAACCTTCCCCTGTAACAATGTGGGGCACCAAGGAGACCAGCGCGACCCCCCACCATCACCACAACATCATCCAGTACCACAACAGTCACCATCACACAGATCACAGTGGCAGCGCAGGAGAAGGGAGCACCAATGGGCATCCCTGATTGTCCTCAGGCAGGAGGAGGTTATCACCTTCTACTGGCTGTGCCAGGAGTCAATCGTACATCTGCTCCACCTCATTGCACCACAACTGCAGGCAACCGTTGAGTGGTCCATCACAATCCAGCTGTTGACCAAGATCCTGGCTGTGCTTCACCTCCTTACATCTGGATAGTTTCAGATCACAGCAGCACGAGTTGGTGGAGTATTGCACCCCTCCCTGTCTGCATTCCTGCCCTCAACTCTGGATGCAATCATCTGACTCACACCCCAACACATCCTCTTCCCCATCACTCAGCAACTGCAGTTGGAAATTAAACATGACTTCTATGCAATTGCTGGGTTTCCCCATGTTCTCTAAGCCATGGATTGCACCCATGTGCTACTTGTACCAACTGTTGCAACAGAACACATCTACCAGAACTGGAAGCACACACACATTGTGGCTTAATCCTCAATGTGCTGGCCAAACACTCAGGTAGTGTTGATGAAACATACATCTTCTGCAACCCCATCATCAATCAGAGGTTTTAGGATGACATCACAGGAATGGCCTGCCTGTGGGTAAGCAAACCGCAAGTACCTAGCAGACACAAGAACAACTACACAATACACAGATCACTGTCTGCCTGCATAGTTAGGAACTGCTCTATGAGGCCTGTCACACATACATGCACTCTGCTTCCGTACACGTATCTAATGCAAATCACCCTGACATACAGGTGAAGACATCTCAAGCCACTTTTGCATATGTTGCATGATGCAAAGGCACATAGCCATGCATGGCAGAAAGAACATCTGTTCTACATTTCTGTGTGCAAGGGAGATGTACCATCTACACTGGGGGGTGGTCACATGTAACACACATGGGACATCACCTGTATCATGCCTCATACATCAGGGATCAGGGGCCTCAATTACCAGGCCCTTGCACCACTTTGTGCCACCAGAGCAACATCTGTTTGATGCTCCACTTGCACAGTGTGCCAGGCCATGTTTACAAGACCATGCAAAGCCACCTTGCATGGCTTATCCTGGCCTTGCAAATATGGACAACTTACATGCATAACACTATGTAAAAGGGCCATTCCATGGGTGTTGCTTGGGGCATACCCATGCAACACCCATGGAAGACAAAGCTAACTGACGTACTCACAGATTTATAAGCCTGGGAATGTATCACAATTTTATTCCATCTCAGGGGTGGCATTAGAGTGACGCAACGGGTAGAAATATCTTCATCACTCCCTGTATCTTCCTCTTCCTATGTTTGCTACATTCTTCAGCACACATAGAAAGAGGGAACACCCCTTGTGATGGTTTATGTGCAGGAAGATGTTCCTTCCTGCACAAAAACAATCATCCTTACAATGCAGACACCCTTGCACCATGGTGCAAGCCTGTCTGCATTGGCGCTAGGCAGCAATTATTTGTGCATCAGTGCAGGGGGAGAGGACAGAAAGGTGCCATACCTTGTACATATGGTGCATTCCTCACCTTCCCTGGTGATGCAAGGCAGCACAGAAAGAAACGTACTGCTCTACCCTGTACCATGGGGCTCATAAATGAGGCTCTAGTTGCTAGATGAAAAAACAACACCCATGGCCAGGTGGCATATAGATGTACAAATGTCTAATGTTGTGTATCAAATAACTCACATCTCACAATAGAGAAGTGTAATGCTACATACAGACATCACTCCCCGTGCTACTGAGGCAGCAGCCTTGGCTGGAAGGTGTTCCTTTATACACAAATTCATTGTAAGAAGTACACTTACAACCCCTGATTTAAGTGTGAATATGTACTCGCAAGACAACTTCTGTGTACGTCCAATTGTATGGACCTCAAATTGGCAGGAGGACCCAGGTAATGTGTACCAGTTCCCCTTCTTAAAGACGTAGTACAGTGCAGGAAGCTGTGTGGCTGGACTATAGATGATCACACACAAATCTGCAGGATACATGTCTCATGTGCACAAATTGCATACAAATCTGTCTCACATGTACACAATGTTACAACACCATGGCATGCAAACATGTATTGGGAAATGGCAGTTGTCACATCATGTCACTCAGTTGCGATGTGTGAGGCCATATTGTGCAGATGGCATCATGTCAAATGTCATGGCCAATGTAGGATAATCAAAGACATGGACAAAAGTAATGTAGGGCAATACCAACATCTGGGGAGGAGCATGGACCCAAACATGTGTCTGTGTGAGCCATGTCTGGCATGTCACCAACAACCTAGGCTGGACATACAAAAAAGATTCACAGCCACATTCCGTCCCACCACACATGTAGTGGCAACACAAAACATTGAGTGGACTAGAGGGATGAGAATCAGACACAATCCAACCCTGCTGCACAAATATGCCTGTCAGGAAGTGGATTTATGTGATGTATCTGCTCATGCACTGTATTGGACCTCACATGCAGTGAGTGAACAGGCCCTTGCAAATGGCACTAGACTGGCATGATATGCATATATTGTGTTCATAATTGGGAGAAGTGTATGACAATCCAAATACACATATTTGCAGGATGTACACAAAGCAGGAAACCAAAGCAATGACACTTTTTTCCTTTAACATTTCTGCTGACCAAGGTTATAGCATCCAGGCATGTGTAAAGACACCTTTTGCAAATCCACGAACAGACGCGGAGATGGCCAGGCACATGTTTGGACCAGGAACATTGTGGAGAGAATCTTTGGCTTCCTAAAAGCCCGCTTTTGCTGCCTTGATGTATCAAGTGAGCGACTGCTGTATTCCCTCCCATGACCTGCATGAAGATCCTGGCATGTGCCATTTTGCACAGTATCCGTGTGAAAAACCAATGTCCCCTGGGATGAGGAGCAGGAGGCTCCCTGGGAAGAGGAGGAGGATGACACGCCAAATCATCCAGACATACATAACATTGCTGCACAGCGATGTGCCCACATTGTGCAGGGTTTCTTTACCTGAAAACATGTGGAGTAAGGAATGACTGCCAAACATGTGAATAAATAATCCTATACAACATATATCTGGAGTGCTTGGCACAGTCCCATTTCCAAAACAATCTTCATCCAGGAAGCCATGAGTAGGCCCTAGTAGTTGTCAATCTAGTGTGAACACTGTTGTCATCCTCTAAGTACCAGACACAATGCACTGAGCTCTGAAACGTGTGCTATGTAATGATTGCATTGCATGCCAAACAAACATGTTTGAATGAAAACAGTCATATCTGCCATTGAACTATTTTTCCAAAAACAAAACAGGTAGGAATTCCTGTATGATGCATCATGGCAACACTGTATGCCAAGGTCTGTAAATAGTAGTCAGGAACTGCAACAGCTGCTCAGTGTGAGATATGTGTTAAATCAATGGGTGAAAGATTGATAACACTGCTGATAAATCACATCAACATCTTTTGCACTCACATGTATGACAAATAGTAAGTGTATCACAGAGGACAGAACATCTGTATGTGTAGCACAGTGTCCAAAAAAATCTGTGATCATCTTGTGTGTATGCCAGACAATATCATAGCATGTTTCATACTGTTAGCAATAGGTCTGAGTATATCAGGACATAGAATGACTTGTATTTGTATGTGGGAACATTGACTATAAAGACCATAATCCAAACCACCCTGCTTACTATGCAGCTGACAAAGTATAAAGTCAGTAGATGTGGGTGACTACTCCTCACAAATACACCCACATGGAAGCCCAGCAGAGTTCAAATCATGGCTTAAAGCAGAACCTGCTAATTTGTGCAGTGGAATTCCAGAGTACCCCAGAATTATCTCTGGAATCAGGATAGTTTTGGGACCATTAACCCTACTCCGCAACAATAGGCAATAAACCAATTCTACTGTGCTGCATATTTCCAAACACATGTGCAGGCCATAATCTCCCATGGCCCACTGACAATGAGGAGCAGGAACAGCTGGACAATGAGTATGTGAAAGATAGGGAGCAAGCACAAAATGTAACATCAATAGCAGCAACATTGCTGAGTTAACAAAAACTAGTCATAGCATGTGTGCGGTACATGTGTGAGTGACTCACAGTGTCAAAAGAGTGTGATTACAAGAAAGAGTGTACCTATGTAAGATAACACATAGCATCACAACCAGTGTGTGGCCAAATCACCTGCCCAAACACAGTGTGAAAAAAGCCATCCAGTTTGCATATACTACACATTTGTAGTCACTGAAAATGGTGTTGACTGACCCTGGTTGTACCTTGGGTTTGCTAACCAGGCCTAGGGCCACTACTTTGAACAAAATGCATATGTTATATTGGCAAAAGCACAATTGCCAACAAAAGACAACTGTAAGTCCCTAGAAGATAAGAGGGCAAGGTTGAATCCAACTACCTATATGTCCCTAGTAGATAATTGGGCAATGATGAATCAAACTACCTTTATGTCACGAGTAAATAATAGGGCAAGGTTGAATCCAACTACATATAAATACCTAGCAGATAATAGGGCAAGGGTAATTCATCATGTTTCATCTGCAGATGATTGAAGCAAGGAAAAGGTGGCTGCGAGTAATCAAGTATAACTGTTGTTTTCACATTCATGCTCCAGATCTACTGTTTTCAAGCTAGCGAGCGGCATGCCGGCATGTGACCGCCATCCCCGGCTGCACCGCAAGGACAGCTCGAGGGGTAGAGACATCACATTCACCAATTAGTCCAGCTTGCTGCGCAGCCAGAAGAATGAATGCAAGTTACTACAGGACACACGGGGAGAGGCCTTGATCCTGCCCTCTGTTCCAGTAGCAGCAGACGCGGCACAGGCCATGCTGCCCACAACAGCGGCAGTGGCAGGAGGCGCATAAAGGTACCGCCTCTACTCACGGCGTGAGACACGCAGTACACACGCTGGGGAGGCCTTGATCCCACCATCCCTCCGAGTAGCAGCAGACACAGCACAGGCCACGGCCCCACCTCACCAGCAGCGTCAGGAGGCGCATAAAGGTACCGCCGTTCACCCGAGACGCGGGTCACGCAGGACACACATGGGTTGTCCTTGTTCCTGCCCTCCCTCCCAGTAGCATCAGACGCGGCACAGGCCACTCTGACCTCCTCAATGGCAGTGCCAGGAGGCGCATAAAGGTACCACCTCTCACCCACAATGCAAGACACGCAGGACACACGCAGGAGGGGCCTTGAGGCCACCCTCCCTCCCAGCAGCAGCAGACGTGGCATAGGCCACACCGCTCACCTCACCGGCAGCGCCAGGAGGCGCATAAAGGTACAGCCTCTCACCCACAGTGCAGGACACGCAGGACACATGTGGGGGAGGCCTTGATCCCGCCCTCCCTCCCAGTAGCAGCAGACGCAGCACAGGCCATGCCGCCCATCTCACCAGCAGCGCCAGGAGGTGAATAAAGGTACGGCCTCTCATCCGCTGGGTGGGACACGCAGGACACATGTGGGGGAGGCCTTGATCCCGCCCTCCCTCTCAGTAGCAGCAGACATGACACAGGCCACACTGCCCACCTCACCGGCAGCGCCAGGAGGTGCATAAAGGTACCGGCTCTCACCTGCGGCATGGGACTTGCAGGACACACGCAGGGGAGGCATTGATCCCGCCCTCCCTCCCAGTAGCAATAGACGCAGCACAGGCCACGCCACCCACCTCACCATTAGCGCCAGGAGGTGCATAAAGGTACCACCTCTCACCTGTGGCATGGGACACGCAGCACACATGCAGGGGAAGCCTTGAAAACACCCTCCCTCCCAGTAGCAGCAGATGTGGCACAGGCCACGCCGCCCACCTTACCAGCAGCGACTGGAGTCACATAAAGATACCGTCTCTCACCCGTGGCTCGGGACTTGCAGGACACACGTGGGGGAGGCCTTGATTTCGCCCTCCCTCCCAGTAGCAACGGACGCGGCACAGGCCACACCTCCCACCTCCCCGTCAGTGCCAGAAGGCACATAAAGGTATCACCTCTCACTTGCGGCACGGGACATGCGCAGGGCATGCGCGGGCTCATCCCCGGCAAAGACCAGGCCAACAGCTGGCCCGGCTGCACCCATCAGAGCCCAGAGGAGGCTGGGCAGGGCCACCCCACTAAAATTTCTTGCCATTTAATAGGTAAAGTGGGGCTCGAATTGTCTGCCTCGACAAGGGAGCATATTATTATTCTGGGCACAGGAATATTATCTCTACAGAGTTCACTTGGGCACTATACCTACACATTGATGCCCCATCCTACTACGGGGTACGTTTGAACTATACAAGTCTTATTGACCTGTACGACAATAAGGGGCCTAGCGAGGATACAGACGTGTTGAAGTAATATTATATAAGCAACTCTGTTCAAGACTAGTGTCCAGGATGGGTAAGAGGAAGCACCCGAACCCAAAAATCACATCTCCTCACCAAGATCATACATCAATACTAAAGTATATCTCAGGTGCAATGGGGGCCATAGATAAGCAGATTTCAAATGTAGAAGAAAGGCTTTTGTTACAAGGGAGCTTTATAGAGGCCTCAACCTTGCATTATAGCCCCTCTAATCTAGACCCTGACTCCACTCACCGGACAAAGATAATAGCGAGTAACAGTCAGGATGAAATCCAAAATGGCTGTATTCAATACATTAATGAGACTGTACTAGAGGACGAAGATTTTCCCCCTCCACCTAAACGTACATGAAAGCTTCGAGTACTCCAAAGGGGAAATATTTCAAACATTCCGACAGCCGAATCTCATAATAAAGGAAATATAAGTACTCAATCCACTGACGAGCCACTAATTAAAACTGTCACAAATAAACCTTCTCAGAAGACAAGTGAAATTATATCAAAACCTTATGCAAATATCTTAGACACAATCAAAGCTTTAGAACCTACAGTTAAATCATCACTTGATACCCTCTTAAATCACCTAATCCAAGTGGAGAGTAAAGTTGCGACTATTCTTGACCTATTCAATATACGATCAGTTGATCTAATCCCCACAACTATTCATTCTAATGGTACAACCCACTCAAACCCATCCCCAGTAACTGAGTTGCAATCTCCGCCAATTACAGCTTTAGAGAAGCAGCCTCCCCTAGAGACATGCATATAAGCGGAACGTACTCGCAGTGCATATCAGACTATGTCAACACACCTAAGTGTAAGTGACCCTGGAAGGGAAAACATACCTCATTCACCACTCCTTCCAAGCAACATTTTACATCTACCCCCGCAGTGACTCCCTATGTAGTCATTCTGGCTAATGTCCCTACTATACCCGGCCATAACCGGGAATCATGGATGGCATTAAGAAATAAATCTTTAAATTAGATAGGATCTCAAATGGAACCTGCATGGCTGGCACCCTACTCAAAGATATAAAGATGATGAGGAGAGGTGAATATGTAGGCAGGACTCAGAAAACACTATGTGGAGACTGAGTGGTGCTCTCTTTTAAACCTCCAAGACTGGTAGAAAGAATCTTACAAAGATTAAGTGCATGACAAGTATCTATCCGTGAAATTTCACTGTTGCCATTAGATTATTTTTACCAAGGCAACAAAGGTCAGGATCAATCCAGAAACTGGTGCCCATCATTAGGAGAGTTAAATGAGCGTAACAATGCCGTACCCATTAGCAACAGATTTCAAGCAATTTTGCACCTGTAAGAATTGGATTGACTGAGTGGTGATCTGGCCGGCCGCACCAGGAGGGGTATATCCGTGGAATTTATGCCTGATATATCAAACACCAGCGAGCCTGCCGCGGGCAGTAGCGGGGACGTACCCATGGGAACTATTGATGATCAGAATACCATTAGACTCGGAGTGCGAGAAAAAGAAGATCTCAATCATTCGGTTATTAACCATTTCTTCCTTGCTCTCAATGGGGTAAAATCTGATACCTCTGAGAACATGGAGCAGGGGCAGTAAGATCAGGACAGGAACTTTTGTTTTGTAATGTGGCAGTACTTCACAGCAAGACTGAAAATGTTGAATGGATAGACTTCATCGGAACATTTTCCTGTCTGTGTTTTCAGTAAACCTGGTGTATGAACCCCATATATATAAATGGTAGCAGGTCATTCCACACTCCTGCTATCCCTTCCATACATGGGAGTTCGACAGGGGGACTCTGCACTTATATCTCAAATTCGAACTGATAAAGACGATTAGGCCAACCTCTAACTCTAGTTATCAAATGATTGTGTGTAAATTACAAAGTTTGTTTCAGTTAGTCAGTATACATTTTTATAATAACGCTCCTTTGTGTAAAATCTTAAACATATTCAGATAATTGCAGGATGACCTAGCATTAGTGTGTAACTCTACTAGGAGAGAGACCCTCATTGTATGGGGGTGGGAATTTCACTATACACTTGTGCACAGAACCCTCTGAGAAAGTCTGTGGCCTATACGAAGGGGGTAATGAGGCCCAAGTTCACTTTACACATAATCACTATGGAAACATAATGAATGACACCATGTATAGGTTTTACTTATCCTTCTCAAATGAAATTTGTGCTAGTAAACCGCAATTTAAACTTACCTTTAATGGCAGAGGTGCAAACACAACAATTGATTTTATTCTAACATCTAATAACTTCTCCCATAGTGTGTCTAATCAACACACTCACAATATAGTACTCAGTGATCATTACCCTCAAAGCATACTCCTCGCCTTGCCTCCACATAAAAAAAAGCATAGGGAATCCCCAGAACTCTTTAGTAATACAGAATTGGCATCTAGAAACGGGTATTACCTACGCTGGTCTCGGATCGAACCATTAGGTTCATGAAGCAGTTACTTAGTGACCATACTAAAGATTTTGGGATCTGCCTTGAGGATAACACACATCCATAAGAAAGAATTAGAGCCTTTACCGCAATTACATGCAGCATTAAAAAGAGACTTAGGCCCTCATTACAACCCTGGCGGTCGGTGTTAAAGTGGCGGTAATACCGCCAACAGGCTAGCGGTAAAAAAAATGGGATTTGGACCATGGTGGTTACCACCATCCAAAAGCGCCACTTTAACACACCAACTGCCAGGGTGGTAATGGCCGCTGGGCTGGAGACTTCGGTCTCCAGCCCGGCGGCTGCCACAATCCCAGCCTCGGGATTACGACTCGGCCTACCGCCATGGTTTTCGTGCCAAACATACCGCCACAAAAACCATGGCGGTAGGCACTATCAGTGCCAGGGAATCTCTTCCCTGGCACTGATAGGGGGCTCCCCTGGCCCCCTCCCCCTCCCAGAGTCCTCCTCCACCTTTCCCCTCCTGCCCCCCGGACATATACACACCCACACGTGCACCCATATACACACATGCACACACGCATACCCACCACCACCCATGCATGCACACATACATAGCCACACACCGCAACACACACCAACATACCTGGCGCTGCTGTCAGCAGCAGCGTCCGCCAGCAAAACACCGCCAGGCCGTATGCTTGCTCCTGATACGGTTAGCAGTATTTTGCTGGCGTGGCGGTGCTGCTGTCAGCAGCGCCGCTTTACCACCGTGCACCACCATGACCGTCTGCGGTGTTCCGCCAGCATTCTGGTGGAATGCCGTTGGCGGTCATGATACCGGTAGATGGCTGGTAGCCATGGTGGCAGTATGTTGGTGGCCATTGCCGTGGCGGTAGGCGGTCGATAACGCCAATTTTGAAATGAGGGCCCTAGTTCTACCGCGAGAATGCCAGGATCCTGGAAAAAAACAGGTTGGTTTGATTCTGAATGTACCAGGGCTCATAAAAATCTTAAGAAGGCCCTAAATAAACCAAAAAGAAGCAAGAGCGAGACTCACACACTCAGACAGGAGTATAAAAAGGCCGTTAAAAATAGGAAAAGATGTATAAAAGAAGAGGCTTGGAACACCTTGTACAAAGCAAGCCTCAAAAACATAATGTCACATTCTGGAAGGTAGTAAACTCCCTGCTGCTGGGAGAAAAAGAATCTCCCAGTGTAGAAATAGCCATTACAGAAGAGGAATGGATTGCCCACTTCTCTGAAATATATAGCTCTAAAAAATCTCAGGACTATGGCCCTTCGTCTTCGGACGTAGATCACTATACAGGAAACTCGTTGACTACTACCCCACTATTTAGCATAAAAGAGATCACCAAAGCCATTAATGCAAGTAAGAGTGGGAAAGCACCAGGCCCAGACAGAGTTCCAGTGGACATATATAAGTCTGATACCACACTTTGGGGTCCTTTATTGCCTCAGGTCCTGAAAGCATGCTGTTCCACAGGTTTTATTTCTACAGCAGAGTGGGCAGAGTCCATCATAGTACCAATATACAAAAAGGGCGATTGCCATGATCCTGCCTGTTACAGGCCTATCTCGCTTCTTCACTCCTTTGCAAAGATATCTGGCCGGATCATCTTGAATAGATTACATGAGTGGGCTGAAACAAATAATATCCAATTGGACTTTGCCCATTTAAATTTAAATATCCTGATTAAAAAATATACTAAGATTAAGAAAGGCAACCTTTATATGGTCTTTGTAGATCTGACCTCGGCCTTTGATTGTGTTGTCCACAGTAAATGATGGTCTACCTTGATTCATCTGGGGGTAGACGAAACGATAATCCACTTTATAAGGAAGTTATACTCTGGAAGTAGAGCAAAGGTAAGGCTTGGGATGCACGGTGAGTGTACTAGCTCATTTAATATAAATAAAGGGGGTACGACAAGGCTGTGTGTTAGCACCATTCCTCTTTTCACTACATATATAAATAAACTTGAGACAGTACTAGTCAACGAATGCAAGGATTTACCTCAAATTGGTTATCGGCTGATTACAACTGTAAATCGCCGTAAATATGGTCTGCCCAACGCAGATTTCTGCGCTGCAGTTTCCTGCCCAACACAGTTTAGTTTTCTGTGCCAAAGGAATGAGCAATGGGTGTTGCTGGGGACATACCTATGCAACACCCATTGCTTTTTGACATTGCCCCAGTTTTAAAAGGAAATGTAAATCCAAGGCAGCTCCAAAAACTAATGCCTCTCCAGGGGTGGTGTTAGAGTGGAGCGACAAAGAGAAATACTTTTTTACTCCTCGTTATTTGCTCTTTCTATGGGCCTCATTTACAAGGAAATGGCGCAGGGTGGTGCTGCAAGCAAATTTGCAGTGCTGAGCTGTGTCATCGCCAAAATGCTGGGATGCGCTGCTTAATAGCGTTTTGCAGATTTCCCCACATCGCCTCTGCAGCCCAGATGAGTTATTTTCATTAAGCGTGAGTCAACCACGCTGCACTGTGTCTCGAGGCCCGAATAAAGTGTAATTGGAGTGAGCACGCACCTATCCGTGCCGCCGAGGTGAGGTTTGCTTCGATGAGCGCTCCCAGGGCACCAGAAGGCCATGACTTAGGGCTGATCACCGCTGCCGCCCGGTTGAGTCTTTTCCTTCTTGGAGGATGGGCAAGGAAGGAAGCCTCATTTGAGGCTCCCTTCCCCACCGGGTCCCTTGTGTGTTTTTGAGATCGGGCGGGAAGGAAGCTTCATCGGAGGCTCCCCTGCTTTGCATTCTGGAGACCGCGGGTGGGTTGGAATCCTTGCCAGATGCCTCCTGCACCCCAATGTGCCCTCATGGCCCCCAATTGTTGTTGTGGCTTTGCACCACCCGCTCTTGGAGGGCCACTTGTGGTCCGGGGGGCACCTGAGATCGCAGGCCACAGGAGGGGCCCCAATATAAAAACAGGAGGGGGTGCGTGCCATCCTACTCCCCCCCAACATCACCATGAGGACCCTGCTGTGCGTAGAGGAGCACCGGGGGCCCCCTTGGGTGCTTTGTGGCACTAGAGGTGCCTTTTCATCAAAAACAGGTACTTTTAATAGACATATGCTTTGCCCCTGTTCCATTCAGGGGCATGCTGGAACTGATATGTTAACCTGACTCTTTGGATGATGTGCCATATATGTGCTGATGTTCCTTTTATGGGCATGACATGCTGATATGTCTTTATGAGTTGCCATATGTTTTATAATGTTCCTGGTGTGGGCATTTATAATATTTATATGACAAGTGCATTCCTTTGGTAATGTGATTCCTGATTACTGTATTGTTGCAGAATAATAAGTAACCTGTGCTTTATGTGTGATTACTACTGATTATGGTGTAATGTTCTGAGAACTGCTTGGGTAGCAGGGTATTACTGACATGTTGTGATTGGTCTAATTATGTTGTGTACAATACAGTTTATTTTTACATAACTTGCTGTTGTGTTCCTTTGTGGTGTATTTATTGCGTCACGTATGTTGTGGGTGTTGAGCAAACACTTTACACATTGCCTCTGGGATAGGCCTGACTGATTGTGCCAAACTACCAAGGGGGTGAGCAGGGGTTAGGTGAGCAGGGGTTATCCTGGACTTGTATCTCTTTTGTCCTGATTAGAGTGGGTGGGTTCTGCCTGGCTTAGGTGCATACCCTAGCCAACCAGAAACCCCATTTCTAACATTGTTTGTCAGCGGTGAGGATAGGACTTGTGCTTGCACAATACCATTGTGATTCATTGTTGCACCACAAAAATTGCGTTTAGACCATCACATGTTTTGCTTCTCCTAACTTTCTCTCATTGGTTATTTTTCCTGTTTTCAGTTCTCATGCTTAGGTATTTGGGTTGTCACACTTCTGTTTACTTTATCTTTCAAAAATGGGGCCAACCTTTAACCTAGAGGACCTGCCATTTTACACGCAGGAGGAATTAGAGGGGTTCTGTGGAGAGAAAGGACTGTCAGTGAGCGGGGACCTCAGGAGGTGTCTGAATTTCTTTGAAAGGTTTGTGACATGCCCAGGGGAAGAGTGTTCTTAGGGGGTACCCAGAGGGTCCTGAGTGTAGTGCGGATTCCCAATGGGAGGGCTCCCAGACCTCATTTCAAGAGAGCGGTAGAGAGACTGAGCAGGAGTGTGAGGATGATCGGGCAGGGACACCAGTAGACAGGGAAGGCCCCAGTGATAGGGAGCCCCTTGCTGGGTCCAGTGCAAGGAGCAGTGTCACCTCTCATTCCTTGACACCTGATGAGCTAAGAGATAGGTGGGAAGAGAGGGACCTGAAGTTACAGTTAGTGCACCTAGCTGTGGTGGAGAGAAGGGCTGAGGTGGGAAAGACCTTAGTGCAGTAGAGAATGGCAGCAGCAGAGAGGGCCTTTGCCAGAAAGAGATCCACTGTTGAGTGCAGTCTGAAGGTTCTGGACTCATCAGTGCTGTAGATGGAATCCAGTGGTGGCAGCAATGTAGAGTGCTGTAGCAAAGATGTTCCTCACATACCCACAGATCTGGTACCTAGGTTCCAAGAGGGGGGTGAAATACGTCAATGGTTGAAGGAATATGAGAGGGCTCTGGTAGAGCGCAGGATCCCTGAGAAGGATTGGGAGACTGGCCTAGGGAGCTATATTCCTGAGGAGGGGAGGGATGCCGTACTGGCACTGGAAGGGAGTGACAAGGAGGGGTACTTCACTATGAAGAATGCACTGATTGAGAAGTATGTTTTTTTTTCCCTGAGGCATACAGAAAGAGGTTCAGGAGCTAAAAGAAACTGTCCCACCAGTCTTGGGAGTAGTTTGTGGAGGATTGCTGCATTGCAATAGATGGGTGAAGGGCAGCACAATAAACAATTTTGAAGGGCTGTTCAATCTGATTGTCAGAGACCACCTGCTTTATTGTTGTTTTTCAGGGTTAAGCCAACACTTGTCAGTGTGTGAGCTCTCTGACCCCAGGGAGCTTGCAAAGGAGGCAGACCTCTGGTTGAGTGCCAGAGGGTCTGGTGTAGCATAAGGGGGGGGGGTTCCTAAAGAGAATGGTCTAGGTGTTTCCCAACCAGGTGTGGTGGGAGAGGCTTGTGTACCAGGTAGGTCCCAGTGTTATGGGATGGGTTTGGGTTCCCATGTCTTGTCTTAGAGGAGAGGGAGTGAGGGTGGGCTGTGTTCCAGGATGTGTGAGACCCAGTCTTATAGCCTGGTTGGTTCCATGAGGGAACCCAGGAGGGAAGCCTAGCCTGCACCTTAGGGCCAGCTGCTCAGAGGGATCCCATTTTGCCTGGAGGGCTTGGGAGGATGGCTGGTGATAGCGTTATACCAGCCCTGGTGTTGGGTAGTCTCACTCTAGAGTGGAGGAGGTAGAAATCCAGGTGTAGGGTTGAGAGGGAGTTGTGGGCCCCAGTGGAGAACCTGGAGGGGCAGGGGTCAGCTCTGAGGTCAGAGCCCCCCAGGAATGACCTTGGTGAAACTATTTCTGGGTTGGGGGAATCCAGACTCTGCCAGATAGGCAGATGTCAGAAGACCTGCACCAGTCAGACTCTAGTCCAGCTCTTGGAGAAGGTGTTTTCCTTGTTGGGGGTAAATGTACCACCAAGGAAGTCCTGGTGCGCCAGGCAATGGTTCAGCCTCTGGGTGGTGACTCTGGGATGGATGATCAGGTTCAGGGGGTAAACTCCGATCTGATGGGGACTAGGTTCGCTCCCAAGGAAGTCTTTGTGGCCCAGGCAGTGGTTCAGCCGCAGGGTGGTGACTCTTGGTTGGATGGTCAGGTTCAGGGGGTAAGCGCTGACCTGGCGGTGGGTAGGTGTGCTCCCCAGGAAGTCCTGGTTTGTCGGGCAATGGTCCAGTCTGAGGGTGTTGGCTCTGGATTGGGTAGACAGGTTCAGGGGGTAACCTCTGATCTGATTGGGGAGCGGTTGGTGGGCGCACCCCTGTTTGTGACTTCTAGAGGTACTTCCAGAAGTGGAAAGGTGCGGTGCCCCAGGGGTGGGGTTCAGGGAGGAGGAAACTCACCACGGACCCCGGTGCAATCCATGGGTGGTGACCCTGGGTTAGGTGACCAGTAGCCGGGTGATCCTTGGCTGGCAAGAGAATTGTGCAGGACGGCTGTACCCAGCACCTTGACAGTTATGGATTCTGGTGATACCCCTCCTAGGAGAGTAGGGCAGGATCCTAGAAGGAGGGGTAGAGGGAGGAGAGCCTTGCCTATAGCCCCTGTGGAACCTATGGGTGCGGACCCTAGGTTGGTGGATCAGTGGCAGGGTAGACTCCCTGAACTGATTGGAAGTGGATTGGAGACAGGTTGCTATGCACCTGTACTATGCACCTGGGGCTACCGCCCCCACTCATTGTGGTTTCAGAGACCTGAGGTTCCTAGATGGCCTGGGGCCTGGTTCTGGCCATTGGCAGCTAGGGTGCCCCCATGGGTTAGCCTAGGATTCCTGGGAAGCATTGACAGAGGGACCGAACTGGGATCAGAGTGGCGTAGAACTTGAGCATGACCCTGCAGTTATGGGCCAGGGTCTATGTTGTTTCGCCTGAACCAGGAAAGCCCATCAAGGTGTTGATTGGTCTCCCCTGGCTTTAGGCTGGTGGGGGATTGTATTGGACCTGACCCTTTTGGCAGGTTCACCCCCTGACTTTTTGCCTCCTTCCTCCTATTTTCTCTGACCTCTCGCTGTTGGCTCTAGGACTCTTAGCAATTTATCACTGCTGATCAGTGCAAAAGTGCAGATCCCCTTCCTTCTAAAGTTGGTATGATTGGCTTATACCTAATTGGCATATTTAATTTACCTGTAAGTCCCTTGTACAGTGGCATCTCTATACCCAGGGCCTGAAAATGAAATGCTACTAGTGGGCCTGCAGCGCTGCTTGCGCCACCCACTGAAGTAGCCTTTCAAACCTGTCTCAGGCCTGCTAGCATCTAAATTTACTTGCCAGGCCCAGAACTCCCCTTTTACTACATGCTCTAGCTAGCATTATGGGCAGGGTGCTATGTATGTAGAAGGCAGGACATGTGCCTGGTAGTGTGGCCTGTCCTGGTAGTGATAAACAGCCTATTTGGTTTCCCACTGAGTGAGTACTGCCTTCTCATAGGATTGCATTGGAAATGCCCTGCCTTATGTGTAGGGGGCATTGTCTGATTTATGAGGGGTAGCGTAGGCATGTTTGGTATGGTTTTAATGGTAGTGAGAAATGCTGCTTACTGGTGTAAGTGGATTTTTTATTACTATTACAGAAAGTGAGCATTTCTCTATGCTTATGACTTTAGTGTTTTGCAGCTTGACTTCAATCCACGTCTGGGCAGAGTGACAGTTGGGCTTTGTGCATACATTTCAGACAGCCTGTAAACAGGGAGGGTGAAGGTGTCACAGAGTTGAATCTGCATTTTGAATAGTCTTCCTTGGCTGAGAGAAGGGGGAGGTGGGGCACACATGAATCTGTAAAGGCTGTTCCATGGCCTCACACAAAAGGGTTGTTTACCCCCAACTGATATTTGGAGCCTGTGCTGGAGGAGAGAGGGGGCACTCCCAGAACCAGTTGTAACTGGTTGGAACCTCCACCCTCTTTCTTTCTGAAACCCTTGCAAAACTGAGTATAAGTACAGGGGATTTTTACTCACAATGGAGAGACACTTTGGAACTTAACTTACTTGTAACTGGACACAGAACGCTGCTCGAGGGACTCACCAGGAACCGTCTGCTGCTGTGCTGACTTGTGACCTACCTAGTCACTTGGAGGAACTGTCAACTGCCTGCAAACCTTTGTGCTGGCCTGCTGTTCGGGCCCTACCACCCTGAGCTCCTTCTGCTGTGTCCAAGGGCTGGGTGCTGTGACCCCGGACCCTTGCTAACACGCTAGAGGAGCGCTTCACCTAAAAATGTTAGAAATGGGGTTTCTGCCTGGCTAGGGTATTCACCTAAGCCAGGCAGAACCCTCCCACTCTAGTCAGGGCAAGGGAGTAGCATGTCCAAGATAACCCCTGTTCACCCCCTTGATAGCTTGGCACGATCAGTCAGGTCTATCCCAGAGGCAATGTGTAAAGTGTTTGCACAACACCCACAACACATGTGACACAATAAATACACCACAAAGGAACACAACACCAAGTTAAGTAAAAGTATACTGTATTGTACACAACATATTTAGACCAGACACAACATGTCAGTAATACTCTGCTAACTAAGCAGTTGTCAGAACATTACACCATAGCTACTCTGCAGAAATCAGCATTAGTCACACATAACACACAGGTTACTTATTATTCTGCAACATAAGCAGTAATCAGGAATCACATTACTAAACAAATGCATTTGTCATAGAAATATTATAAATGCCCATACCAGGGACATTAGAAAACATATGGCAAGTCATAAAAGGAACATCAGCAGATATATGGCACATCTTCAAAAGAGACAGGTTAACATATCAGTCTCAGAATCCATAAAAGGAACAGGGACAAAGCATGTGTCCATTAGAGGTACCTGTTTTTGATGAAAAGGCAACTCTAGTGCCACAAAGCACCCAAGGGGGCCCCGGTGCTCCTCTGTGCACAACGGGGGCCTCATGGTGATGTTGGGGGGCTGCACGCCCCCCTCTGGATTGTATATCAGGGCCCTCCGGACCACAACTGGCCCTCCGAGGAGGGGGGGGGCAAAGCACCAACAACAATTGGGGGGCCACGAGGGGAGCTTGAGGTGTGGGGGCCTCCAGTGAGGCTTCTGCACTGCCTATGGTCTCCAGAATGCAAAGCATGGGGTCCGGTGGGGTGGGGAGCATCTGATGCGGCTTCCTTCCCCGCTCGATCTCAAAAACACACAAGGGGCCCGGTGAGGATGGGAGCCTCCGATGAGGCTTTCTTCCCTGCCAGTCCTCCATTAAGAAAAAGTCTTACTCGGGCCGCAGTGGTGTGTTGCCAACACCAGACACTGAAACCCCCCTCCCTTGTTTAATAGCCTGCTGTCTGCACTTTGGGAAGCAGCACATTGTCTGAAGTCTGCACTGTCCTAAATGTGGGTGTGCAGGCAACATTCCATGGCTAGTCCATGGCATCCCTAGGGGTAATCTAAGCAATGGTCTCAGGTGTCAACACATAGCTGGCACATGGAGCAACCCTTTGGAGGTATTGTGTCAATGAATCATAGGAAATGTGGCCTATGCATGGTCTGATCCTTGTAATGCATGCACTTTCACCTATGTACACCTTCTTCTATACATTAGCCACATGGAAAGAGACGGGTGTGTGAAACACAACTATTCACAAGCAACACAGCAACCCATATTACTTGAAAATTGATTATTTCATGACACCATACACATAGACATATCTGAGTCACGGTATAAAAAAATCAACTTTCTCTTAGTGTCACAGTCTTTTTGTATGTGGTTGAGAGAGGCTGTGTGTTGTTGGAGCTGTGTTGAGGAGTGCTGGTGGATAAGTCTTTTGTGCTGTCTTCTGTCTCTGTTGTGTCTCTGATGTCTGTTTTATCCTGACTATTTGTCTATTGTATTATTGTGAGAGTATAGTGTTGGGTGTTTGTCCTTGGGGTAGTTTAGTCTGTTGGGGTAGTTGGGGGTATTTTTTTTTCTGGGTGGTCCTGCACCTACACTGTGCAATTTCCCTAGCATACATGCTGGACACTTTCCTGTTAGCACCACAATGCACGTCAGCACGTGTGCAGCCTGAGGATGTGGGCACATTTCCAAAACATGCTGCCCATGCACATGTTAACGTGTTGCCTTGGGTGATGTCCCTTAGCATTAGGGATGCAATTTTGGGACATTTGAGTGGGTCATGTCTCATGTAGATGAGGAAGGATGTATGAGACCCTGTGAATAGGCATAACATGTGGAATGCCAAACACATGTATATGTCACACACACAAGTGTACATGAAAAAAAGAATGTAGTGTTTTGCTGATGGAGAAAACATGTATGTGCATTGTCTTTGGTAATGCAGCAATGACATCAAAGGATGTATGTCAAACGAGGAGACATGGATGTCTGACAACTGTTGTATGTTGCATAATCGGGGACATGTGATGAAAAGAGTGAGGATGGAGTATTGGGAGTCATGACTTAGGTGGTCATTCTGACCTCGGCGGTAAAAGGCGCCTACCGCCGGTCAGAAATCCTCCATAATCCCGCCGCGGTCGCGGAAACCCGCCACGGTCATTCTGACCCGCAGCAGCCAAACCTCCGAAAATCCGACAGCCACAACAGACCGCCAGACCAGCGGTCGGCGGAAAAGTGGAGGTGACAAAACCTCCACCGTCACGCCAACAGAAATACGCCCATGCCATTACGACCCACGAATCCACGCGGCGGTCTTTCAAATGCGGTATTCCATTGGCGGGACACACCGCCGCGGTCAGAATACACACAAACGAACAAAACTCAGCCACATTGGCCGATTTGAATTCCACACACCTGATACACATACACACACCACTCCCACACACACAATACAATATAAAACACACACCCACATCACCCACAAACCCCTACGACCAAAAATTCTGAAAGAAGGCCAGAGCGAGACACCACCATCCACAAACTAGCAGCCACAGCCACTCAACACCATCACCCACACAATATCCACACACAAAACAACACACACCACCACACTCAACACACTTAACTACACATACTCCACCCCACACATCATACACACCACCCCATGGCACCCCAAAGACACCCCCGCTTCTCAGACGAAGAACTCAGGGTCATGGTGGAGGAAATCGTTCGGGTAGAGCCCCAGCTGTTCGGCACACAGATCCAATACACCAGCATTGCCCGGAGGACGGAGCTATGGCAGAGGATTGTCGACAGGGTCAACGCTGTGGGACAGCACCCCAGAAATCGGGAAGACATCAGGAAGCGATGGAACGACCTACGGGGGAAGGTGCGTTCCATGGTATCCAGGCACAACATCGCCGTGCAGAAGACTGGCGGAGGACCCCCACCTCAACCCCCACAATTTACAACATGGGAGGAGGAAGTCTTGAACATCCTGCATCCTGACGGCCTCGCAGGAGTCGGCGGAGGAATGGATACTGGTAAGATGAAGCTTCACTACTGCTTCCCCCCCACCTGCATGCCAAATCATACCACAACCCTCACCCCCATCCTCGAACCCCACCCTCACCCCCACCCCCATCGTCACCCCCACCCTCACCCCCACCACCATCCTCACCCCCACCACCATCCTCACCCCCACCCCCAGCACACCTATTCCCTGCCAATGTCTCACCATCACAACCCACACATCCAAAAACCTAGGCCTGCATGCGTCCACTAAGCATGGACACCCATCACCAAAGCATGCCCAATGCATATACACATCCCCCCCACAAGCCACCCTCACCAAAGCCCCCACACACGAATGCCAGCACTTGGGGACACGGGAACCCACAGATACACCCATATGCCACACATTGAAACTATAACCATACCTCTATACCCCTGCAGGACCCGACCGTCAACACACCGCCGCGGAGGGCCCAGAATTCTCCACACCCCCCACCCAAGAGGCCGTCAGCGATGACAGCAGCTCTGTCGACCTGGACACCGATGACCAGCCCGGACCATCGGGGACCTCTGGACAGTCGGTTCCCCTCACACAGGCCCAGGCCACTACAGACCCAAACCCCTCTGGGAACACCAGCACAGCTCCCACCCAGCGGGCCCATGCCTCTGTCTCCAGGGCGCGTCAATCTGCGGTGTGTCTACCACTACAGGGCACCCAGGATAACCCACCACCCCAACAACAACAGGGACCTGGGGGCAGTGGTAGTGGGCACACCGGCCAGGGGGCAGAGGCCCAGGGAAACAGGGCAACTCGGAGGGCAGCTGTGCGACAGGGGGGGGACGGGCCCAGGGAACCCACTCTCCACGAGGCCCTCACCACCATCATGGGAGCATACAACCGCTCCCAGGAGACGATGGCGACGGTACTGGCCCGGTTCCAGGAGATCCAGGTACTGCAGGAGGAACACTATCGGGGGTACAGGGAGGACATCAGAGCCCTCACCTCCACCCTGGTTACCATGGTAGGGCTGCTGCAGGACCTCATCAACACCAGGACGGACACTCAACAACACCAAAGGGCCCCTGCCACTAGCCTGGACCAAGAACAGCCAACCACCTCCGCCGGCGCTAGTGGACAGGAGGCCCCCGCACAGCAGCAGCCCACCAGACCCCCACCTCCTGCAGGAGAAGAACCACCCCGCAAGAGGGCCCTGAGATCTCGCAAGAAGACAGAGTAGGATGTCAAGACCCCCGCCAGCAAAGGATACCACCTGATGTCATCCCACTGTCCCACATTGTCACCCTGTCCATCCTTGAACTGCCCATGCTCCATCTCTCCACAGGCCTCTGGACAATGCACCTGTGTGACTGTTACTCTGGACTCTGCCATGGACATTCCTTCACCATAGCCCCCACCCACTTGAAACCACCCATCCCATTTTGAGCACTTAAATAAACACCTATTTTGCACAAAACTATCTGGAGTCTGGCTGTGATTTCAAAATATTGTAATTGACATGACAGTGCAAATATGTCCTTGTACATAGTGAAGTCAACAAACAGCTGCCACAAAGCTGTAGTCCATGGGGAAACGAAGCACAGGACTCGTAGTGGGGACCCCAGATCTGAAATAGGGAGGGAAAAGCCACAACTCAGTCATCATACACTGGGGCAAATAGACAGGCAGCAGAGATGCAGGAGAGTAGTTCAGATTTACTAAATTATCTTTGAATTGTTACCTGTGTCCTATTGGAAGTACTGTTCAATGATTCTGTCCCTGTTGTCTGTTTCAGCCCCGTCGTCTTCCTCCTCGTCACTCTCCACAGGTTCCACCGCTGCCACAACACCACCGTCTCGACCATCCTCCTGCAGGAAAGGCACCTGGCGGCGCAAAGCCAGGTTGTGAAGCATGCAGCAGGCCACGATGATGTGACACACCTTCTTAGGTGAGTACATTAGGGATCCACCTGTCATATGCAGGCACCTAAACCTGGCCTTTAGGAGGCCAAAGGTGCGTTCGATCACCCTCCTAGTACTCCCATGGGCCTCATTGTACCGTTCCTCTGCCCTGGTCCGGGGATTCCTTACTGGGGTCAGTAGCCACGACAGGTTGGGGTACCCAGAGTCCCCCAATAGCCATACACGGTGTCTCTCTAGCTGTTCCATCACGTAAGGGATGCTGCTATTCCTCAGGATGTAGGCGTCATGCACTGACCCTGGGAATTTGGCATTTACATGCGAGATGTACTGGTCAGCCAAACACACCACCTGGATGTTCATGGAATGGTAACTTTTTCTGTTCCTGTACACCTGCTCCCTGTCTCTTGGGGGAACCAAAGCCACATGGGTCCCATCAATGGCACCAATGACGTTGGGAATATGTCCAAGGGCATAGAAATCACCCTTCACTGCAGCCAATTCGCCCACCTCAGGGAAAATGATGTAGCTCCTCACGTATTTCATCAGGGCAGACAACACTCTGGATAACACCTTCGAAAACATGGGCTGAGACATCCCAGAAGCAATTCCCACTGTTGTCTGAAATGACCCACTTGCCAAGAAATGGAGTACTGACAGGACCTGCACCAGAGGGGGAATCCCTGTGGGTTGGCGGATGGGGGACATCAGTTCGGGCTCCAGCTGGGCACACAGTTCATGTATAGTGGCACGGTTAAGACGGTAGGTCAGGATAATGTGGCGTTCTTCCATTGTCGACAGGTCCACCAGCGGTCGGTACACGGGAGGATTCATCCGTCTCCTCGCCAAACCCAGCGGACGGTGCCTAGGAAGGACAACATGGAGCACACAGTCAAGCAACCCACAGGTACGTACTCACAGCTAGCACAGTAAACGATTCTCTATGCAGTGAATGGCGTGTCTGAGTGGCTATGCAAGGCCTAGGCCTGTGTGACGCAGTTGAAATTGAGCAATGTGGACCCTCGAAATGGCGGCTGCCTGACCTGTGAAGTGTGACAATGGGATGTGAGGTCAATGCGCTGGCGTGGCACACCGCGGCGGGCGGCGGGCGAAGACCGCGGCGCGAAGCCGCATTGGTTAACATTGAAGCCTATGGGTTTCAGGAACCAATGGCGAAGGGCGCCGGCGGTGGCGGTACGCACCGCCGCGGTACGCACCGCCGCGGACGTGACCGCCATTTTCTATCTACTTATCCACTTGCGACTTGAACTTTCACAGGAGAGGACCTATACTGCAAGTGTTGCTGTGACCTCGGTCTGGAAGGGACAATGGCTGCTGCGCCTGGGGAAAGGGCCCCTGCCTTCACTGGAGAGGAGTTGGAGAAACTTGTGGATGGGGTCCTCCCCCAGTATGCGCTACTCTACGGTCCTCCAGACCAACAAGTGAGTTTAATTCAATCTGGATTTGGGGCCACTGGCTGGCTTGGGGGCCTGGCGGGGGGCCTGGCGGGGATGGGGGGCATGTTGGGGCTGGCGGGGGGCCTGGCGGGGATGGGGGGCATGTTGGGGCTGGCGGGGGGCCTGGCGGGGGGCCTGGCGGGGATGGGGGGCATGTTGGGGCTGGCGGGGGGCCTGGCGGGGGGCCTGGCGGGGATGGGGGGCATGTTGGGGCTGGCGGGGGGCCTGGCGGGGATGGGGGGCATGTTGGGGCTGGCGGGGGGCCTGGCGGGGGGCCTGGCGGGGATGGGGGGCATGTTGGGGCTGGCGGGGGGCCTGGCGGGGATGGGGGGCATGTTGGGGCTGGCGGGGGGCCTGGCGGGGGGCCTGGCGGGGATGGGGGGCATGTTGGGGCTGGCGGGGGGCCTGGCGGGGATGGGGGGCATGTTGGGGCTGGCGGGGGGCCTGGCGGGGATGGGGGGCATGTTGGGGCTGGCGGGGGGCCTGGCGGGGATGGGGGGCATGTTGGGGCTGGCGGGGGGCCTGGCGGGGATGGGGGGCATGTTGGGGCTGGCGGGGGGCCTGGCGGGGATGGGGGGCATGTTGGGGCTGGCGGGGGGCCTGGTGGGGGGCCTGGCGGGGATGGGGGGCATGTTGGGGCTGGCGGGGGGCCTGGCGGGGGGCCTGGCGGGGATGGGGGGCATGTTGGGGCTGGCGGGGGGCCTGGCGGGGATGGGGGGCATGTTGGGGCTGGCGGGGGGCCTGGCGGGGGGCCTGGCGGGGATGGGGGGCATGTTGGGGCTGGCGGGGGGCCTGGCGGGGGGCCTGGCGGGGATGGGGGCATGTTGGGGCTGGCGGGGGCCTGGCGGGGATGGGGGGCATGTTGGGGTTGGCGGGGGGCCTGGCGGGGATGGGGGGCATGTTGGGGCTGGCGGGGAGCCTGGCGGGGATGGGGGGCATGTTGGGGCTGGCGGGGGGCCTGGCGGGGGGCCTGGCGGGGATGGGGGGCATGTTGGGGCTGGCGGGGGGCCTGGCGGGGGGCCTGGCGGGGATGGGGGGCATGTTGGGGCTGGCGGGGGGCCTGGCGGGGGGCCTGGCGGGGATGGGGGGCATGTTGGGGCTGGCGGGGGGCCTGGCGGGGATGGGGGGCATGTTGGGGCTGGTGGGGGCCCTGGCGGGGATGGGGGGCGTTGGCCCACTGGCAACGAAAATGCAGACAAACTTGAACGTGGTATTTCTCCTTCCCTGTACGTGTCACATAGGTCCGCACCCATGAGAAGATCGGGATTTGGCGTGCCATCGCCAAGGAAGTCCGGACCCTGGGGTCCACCATCGACGGGGCACCCACTGCCGCAAGAGGTGGGAGGACATCCGCCGCGGGACCAAGAAGACCGCTGAGTCTCTGCTGGGGATGGCCTCCCAACGTAGGCGGGGTGCCTGCAGTCAACTGACCCCCCTGATGTTCCGGATCCTGGCGTTGGCCTACCCTGATTTGGATGGGCGCGTGAGGGCAGCACAGCAGACACAAGGGGGTGAGTCCAAGCATTATCTACTCTGTTGTCGCGCAGTGGAGGTGTCTGGGTGGGGGAGGAGGGCTGTGGGTCCCCCTAGGCCAGGGCGATATCTGTAGGCTGGGCACCCCCGTAAGCCCCTGTGTCCCCAGCCAACACCCTCAGTAGTGTGTCAGTACAGCCATCCCTGGTCCGTGTCATCCATGGGTGCAGTTGTCAACTCTAGGCGTGTAGGGCATGTTCCACGGAATGCGTAGCGGACCCCAAGTGCGCAACTTAGTGCAGGGGGCATCTGTGTCTGTCATGTCCGCTAACTGTACCGGAGATCCATGTACTCAATATCCCTTTATTTCTCTCTCCCCCCCCCTTTTTGTTTGTCTTTCTGTGCTTGTGTGCATCAGCATCATCAGGCGGAGGAGAAGTGGCATCGGGGCAGGAGGGAGCTGCATCTCACATGGCCCAGGAGGGCCATGCCACAGAGTCTGACTGGACCAGTGAGACGGAGGGCGAGGGGAGCTCCACAACGGGGACGACTGGACCCTGCAGCGACACGGACACGTCCTCGGAAGGGAGCTCCCTTGAGGGGGTGGCACCATCCGTGCCCCCCGCCATTACAGGTACAGCCGCCACCCAGCGCACCATCACCGCCCTCCCAGCAGCCCCTCAGCGTTCGCCCCGTGCCCGCTCTGCCAGGAAGCCGGGCATCTCCTTCGCCCCAGGCACCTCAGGCCCTGCCCCTGTTACCCCCGCTGCCCTCAGTGAGGAGGTCATTGACCTCCTCCGAACGCTCATTGTTGGGCAGACTACCCTTTTGAATGCCATCCAGGGGGTGGAGAGGGAGGTTCATCGCAGCAATGCGTACCTGGAGGGCATTTATTCGGGTCAGGCTGCCCATCAGCGATCGTTCCAGGCTCTGGCCTCAGCACTGACGGCAGCCATTGTCCCTGTCTCCTGCCTCCCTCTACTAACTTCCTCCTCCCAGTCTCCTGTTCCTCTGCCTGTCCCACCCACACCATCAGACCAGCCTGCACACACCTCAACACCCAAGAGAAGCTCATCCAAACAGAAGCACCACAGATCACGCAGACATTCACACACGCAACATTCCGATGCAGACATGCCAACAGTCACTACCACCTCTGTGACCCCCACCTCTTCGTCTCCCTCCTCCCTCCCTGTGACGTCTACACTCACACCTCCATTCACCTCACCATCAGCCAGTGTTTCCATCACCAGCACACCCTCCAGTCCAGTCCGCACACGTGCAGTCACCACCCCCACTGCCATTTACACGTCCCCTGTGTCCTCTCCCACTGTGTCTGTCACCCCCTCTTCCACACCACACAAACGCAGCCACCCACCCACCCAACAGCCATCCACCTCACGACAGCCTATCCCTCCTGCACCTGCACCCAAAGACAGCAAACGTGACTCACCTACAACCACATCCTCTCCCTCCACTCCCATTCCCACTGTACCTACCACTCTCCATTGTCCCAAGAAACTCTTCCTCGCCACTGCTAACTTCTTTCCTGACCCTGAGCCCCCCCCTCCTTCTCGTCGGGGTAAGAAGAGCACCTCAGCCACCACCAGCCCTGCAGCCCCCTTGACAAGGGTGCAGGGGTATTGGAGCCCACCAGCCCGCATGTCTGGATCTTCGCCCAGCAGCAAGGGGACAGCCAGCCCACCCCCTGGGAAGAGGAGCAGAAGGCGGAAGGGGCGCCGCAGGAGCCCGGCTTCTACATCCCCCGCGGACACCACCCAGACACAGTCACCAGCCACAGCTCCAAAGGGAGGAAAGGGCCACAGACTCCCGACTAAGGAGGGCAAGGGCAGCAAGTCGGAGAGGTCAGGCTGCAGGCCTGCTGCCCAGGAGGAGCCCACCACCCCCATAGCCGCTGGCCAGGGAGGACCCAGCCCAGCTGGCCAGGAGGGCCCCACCACCCACAGCCCAGGTGGGCATTGAAGGAGCACCATCCCCGCTGCCCAGGAGGGCACCACCAGGCAATGAGCAGTTGGCCATAGACCGGCCGCCGTCTCAAGAACCGCTGAACTGGGCCCCGCCGTCTCAAGAACCGCTGAACTGGGCCCCGCCGTCTCAAGCACCGCTGAACTGGGCCCCGCCGTCTCAAGAACCGCTGAACTGGGCCCCGCCGTCTCAAGAACCGCTGAACTGGGCCCCGCCGTCTCAAGCACCGCTGAACTGGGCCCCGCCGTCTCAAGAACCGCTGAACTGGGCCCCGCCGTCTCAAGCACCGCTGAACTGGGCCCCGCCGTCTCAAGCACCGCTTAACTGGGCCCCGCCGTCTCAAGCACCGCTGAACTGGGCCCCGCCGTCTCAAGAACCGCTGAACTGGGCCCCGCCGTCTCAAGCACCGCTGAACTGGGCCCCGCCGTCTCAAGCACCGCTGAACTGGGCCCCGCAGTCTCAAGCACCGCTGATCTGGGCCCCGCCGTCTCAAGAACCGCTGAACTGGGCCCCGCCGTCTCAAGCACCGCTGAACTGGGCCCCGCCGTCTCAAGCACCGCTGAACTGGGCCCCGCCGTCTCAAGCACCGCTGAACTGGGCCCCGCCGTCTCAAGAACCGCTGAACTGGGCCCCGCCGTCTCAAGAACCGCTGAACTGGGCCCCGCCGTCTCAAGCACCGCTGAACTGGGCCCCGCCGTCTCAAGAACCGCTGAACTGGGCCCCGCCGTCTCAAGCACCGCTGAACTGGGCCCCGCCGTCTCAAGCACCGCTGAACTGGGCCCCGCCGTCTCAAGCACCGCTGAACTGGGCCCCGCCGTCTCAAGAACCGCTGAACTGGGCCCCGCCGTCTCAAGAACCGCTGAACTGGGCCCCGCCGTCTCAAGCACCGCTGAACTGGGCCCCGCCGTCTCAAGAACCGCTGAACTGGGCCCCGCCGTCTCCAGCACCGCTCCGCTGGGGACCGCCGTCTCAAGAACCGCTGAACTGGGCCCTTCAAGGCAAGACCCGCTGAACTGGGCCCTTCAAGGCAAGAACCGCTGAACTGGGCCCTTCAAGGCAAGACCCGCTGAACTGGGCCCTTCAAGGCAAGAAGCGCTGAACTGGGCCCTTCAAGGCAAGAAGCGCTGACCTGGGCCCTTCAAGGCAAGAAGCGCTGAACTGGGCCCTTCCAGGCAAGAACCGCTGGCCCTTTGGCAGATGTGGCAGGGCAGGATCTGTCTCGGGCAGGGCTGCAGGATGTCCTCTGGCCAACATGCCTCCTCCAGTGGCAGTGGAGTCTGTTATGGACTGTTTGGACTGTGGCTTTGCTCTCCCCAGGATGGCCCAGTGGGCAGGCCACCCACTGTATGGACTGTATGGACTGTGGCTTTGCTCTCCCCAGGATGGCCCAGTGGGCAGGCCACCCACTGTATGGACTGTATGGACTGTGGCTTTGCACTCCCCAGGATGGCCCAGTGGGCAGGCCACCCACTGTATGGACTGTATGGACTGTGGCTTTGCACTCCCCAGGATGGCCCAGTGGGCAGGCCACCCACTGTATGGACTGTATGGACTGTGGCTTTGCTCTCCCCAGGATGGCCCAGTGGGCAGGCCACCCACTGTATGGACTGTATGGACTGTGGCTTTGCTCTCCCCAGGATGGCCCAGTGGGCAGGCCACCCACTGTATGGACTGTATGGACTGTGGCTTTGCACTCCCCAGGATGGCCCAGTGGGCAGGCCACCCACTGTATGGACTGTATGGACTGTGGCTTTGCTCTCCCCAGGATGGCCCAGTGGGCAGGCCACCCACTGTATGGACTGTATGGACTGTGGCTTTGCTCTCCCCAGGATGGCCCAGTGGGCAGGCCACCCACTGTATGGACTGTATGGACTGTGGCTTTGCTCTCCCCAGGATGGCCCAGTGGGCAGGCCACCCACTGTATGGACTGTATGGACTGTGGCTTTGCACTCCCCAGGATGGCCCAGTGGGCAGGCCACCCACTGTATGGACTGTATGGACTGTGGCTTTGCTCTCCCCAGGATGGGCCAGTGGTCATGGAGTCCCCTCGTGGATCTGGCATCGTGTACTCAAGTGGCTGAGGTGCCCCCCCTTCCCTTCCCCCTGAGGTGCCTGTCCTATTTTCTTTCTGATGCCCCTGCAGTGTTCTCTCCGTGGAGTTCTTGTCGTGGGACTGGGCCTTGCCCCTTTGCACAGGACCCCTGTGGTCCACGGACAGTGGTTGGACTACATTTAGTAGCTGTATATATTTTGTACATAGTTTATTTATTTATTGGGATTACTGGTGTCCATATTTCAATATATCTGCCCGTTTATGATCTCTTCTTTTGGTCTTTGCATTATTTCGGAGGGGGGGGTTTGTGGGTTGTGACAGTGATCTGTGGGAATGCATTGATGTGTGTGTTGTAGTGGGTGTGGGTGGGTGGGTGTGTGCCGGTACTCTTTTCCCTCCCCTGTGTCGTAGGTGCAGTACTCACCGATGTCTTCCGCGCCGCCGGGCGTGCTCCTGGTACAGGAGCAGGTATAGGAGTGCGGGGATGACCTGCAACTCGGGTTCCATACTGCCGGAATCTCGCGTGGAGTGCGTAGAGGTGAGCGTTTTCCCGTTCGTAGTCTGTTTCCGCCGTGTTTTTATCGGCGGTGCTCCCGCCCCGGAAAAGGTGGCGGATTGGTGGGTCGTGATAGGGTGGGCGGTACATTGTCTGCTGCCTGGCTGTTGGCGGGGACCGCCGCGCTGTTTGTTTGTTCCGCCGTGGCGGGCGGAGTGTTAATGTGGCGGGCTGTGTTGGCGGTTCCCGCCAGGGTCAGAATTGCATATTTTGGACCGCCGGCCTGTTGGCGGCTTGCCCGCCGCATTATCACCGACCGCCAGGGTCAGAATGAGGGCCTTAGTGTGTGTTATGAGTCATGTGGGTGCTGAGTGCCATTAAACTCAGCTTGCCTTGAAAAATCTTGGGCTTGTAAGTCATTTTAAAACTGTAACCAATGTACGTGAGACATATAAGTACGGTAACATTACCTATGTGTACATGTCAGCCTGGCCTAGCAATGTATGACATTGAGACATGTTCAATGGCCTTATTGAGTTGTCAGAAACATAATGCTTTATGGGCATTTGCAAGTCATGTGTAATGTGCAATGTGTGACCACAGAGTTCATTGTGCAACATTCACAGTGTTGTGTCACATTTTATTTCTAGCAGGGGGACCCGAGCCATACACCAAAGGAGAGGTGGACAGCTTCCATGACCCAGATGCTACCAGTGAGTGTCATTCTGTATGTATAATAGCTAAAGCAAGGATTGTGTGTGATGTTGTATGCTGTGTGCAATGCCATGTACAAAGTGCATGTATACAAAGTCAAACTCCGTAGGCTTTATATCTTTATGGACAGTAAGGGCAAGGTTCACCCCAGATGTGCATTTGCATCAGACTAATCTCAAGGAGGTTCCGATTGTAATCGCTGAGAGCCCAGAAATGTGCTGGTATGAGCAAAGAAAAATGACCACAGTGCCAGGATCTGTGAACATATGTGATAGTGGAGTCATGAGTGAACATGGCAAGGTACTGTATTCCTGAGAAAATATTAGCAGATGCACAGAGAGACTTGTGCTACTCACAGTGCAGTCCATGTCTTATGTGTCTGGCTAGCCCACACAATGGAGCTTATTTACAAGCCCTGTGGTGCAGTCTGGTGCAGCAAGTGTCTTGCTGTGAACCCTGCGTTACCAGGAAAGGGCATAATTGCTGCGTATTTACAAGATATGGGGCATTTCTGTCCTCTCCCCCTATGTTTGGCCATGAATTGGGGCCTAGCGCAAACACAGGCACTCTTTCACCATGGAGCAAGGATGCTTGCGTTGTGGGGATGGTTGTTTTTTGTGCAAGATGGGACACCTTCCTGCACAGAGACTATCACATGAGGTGTTTTCCTCTTACTATGTGTGCTGCATTCTGCAGAACACATAGGGGGGGAATGGGAAAAATAAAGATAATTCTCCACCTTGTCTCAAAGGTTGAGTAGGAATATGACGCATCCCCAGACTTGGGAATCTGGGAATGTGTCAGAGTCCTTGATATTCCATGGGTGACCCATGGGAACTCACACACCAACACCCATGGAATGCCCCTTTCATGCTATTTCATGCGTGAAACGGGCCCATATTGACAGTGCCCTGAAAAGCCAGGCTAGGTGGCTTGGCATGGCCTTGTAAATATGGGCTCCCATGCTGCGCCACCAGAGCCTCTATGAAAAAGAGGCTCCAGTAGCGCAGTGTGTGGGTATGGCCTAGGAACTGATGCCCATTGTGTATGATTCAAAAGACAGTGCTGGCAGTGAGACCATGTGCCCAAGGTACAGGCACCAACACATCTGTGCTAAGTGCTAGTGTGCAGCAAGCAAATATGAATTTTGGACACATAGGTACAGGCAGTGGGCTGCATAATTTGACCCATACAGTTACTCGGGGAGTATGCTAGGAGTCATAGCACAGCCCACCATGTACTGGGTGGATGGGGGAGTAATTTGATGCATCTCAGGGTGATGTGAGTGAACTATTCACCATCCATACTCACCAATGATACCTGCCACATGTAGAGGCCATGCAGCAATGTGTCTAGATATGTGTCCTTGCCATATCAGGCTTTTGGTGTTGTTAAAAATGCAATCTGAATCACAGTCCTTGCTCAGATGACTTTGATAAATGACAGTGGATCCAACTGCAATGAAGCAATCAGAAAGGACATTGATGAGCAATGCAATTTGATGGATGTGCCATGCCATGGTCAGAATACAGCATTTTACATAACCATAACCAAAGAATACATGGTACTTCACAGATGAGTTAGGATGGGGAATTGCTAGTGTGTGACAGTAGCTTAGGCTTGGTACCTTGACCATAATCAATATGGAGAAGAAGAATATCAAGCAGATAAATGTTTGTTTTGCCCTTTCAGGTGTTCTTGTGATATGTGATATGTATCATGTGGTGACTGAAGATTGTGTTTACATGACATGCTTGGCAACAAAATACTTTATCTGACATGTACTCTTACTGTTTACACAGGTAATATTAGACCATCCGAGATGTGTGCCTTTGAAAGAAGTAAGGACCATTACACCCACATCCGAAAGGTGAAGAAGACATTTAGAAAGATGGGCAAGATGTACGAGAGGGAAAGTGCATTGGGGTCATGAAGTGCCTTCCCCCAGTGGCACCCAGGAGGGAAATAGACACCTCCACCCAACACCGCCATGGAAAGACTCGGGCCACCAACAGGAACTGGCCTGCAGGGGCAGGTCCATCAACCTCCACTGCACCACCAACTGCTCCAGCCCAAGCACAGCCCCCTCCACAGGTCCAGTGGGAAGATTCTGAGCGGGACATTCGCAAGGTGGTGGCAGACCTCAAACTACGTATGGCCAACATGGAACATAAACAAGTTCAAATGATGGGGCAGCTCCGTGCCATCAAGGCAGCTATCTGCAAGCCCTGAGCAGCTGTCTTGCCCAATTTAGACTTAGCTCTCTTCCCATTGTATATAGTTTTTTTATTGTTGGGGTTTTTAGATAATTAATGTTAGGTAAGGTAATGTAGGTTAGTTGTAGGACATGGTAGTTTTTATTAGGGGTGGGATATTTTAAGGGCTTTTTTATAGTTTGGATGGTTTTAGGGGGGAAGGTGTATTAGGTGTATGTAATTACAAAATAAAAGACAAAACAAACCAAGAAAATGTAAGAAGACAAAACAAAACAATATATCTTTGTTTAGGACTAGATGTTTAGTTTCTGTATGGGTGTAGTTGCTGTTGTCTATGTCAACAGATATGTTTTAAGAGAGGTGAGGGGGTCGATGTTTGTCATGTGGTGTTAAATGTATAAGATACGTTAAGATAAATTAGTTGTAGATGGAATAGGATAAGGTAGTGTAGGTTAGGTTAGGATACTTAGGTTAGGTAGTTTAGAGAGTTTTAGTTGAATGTTATTAGCCTTACTGAAATTGTTGTTTTCTACCTTATAATTTCCATCAATGTTTCTGACTAGGATTTAGCATCTCTGCACTGGTTGAATTGGGGACATGACTTTGGCTTTCAAGCAGTATTTTGATGTGTGATAAGTTGTATTGCCTATGTTTATGTTTGTGTCTGTTGGCAATGGGATCGTTTCAGTCTTCTACAAGTGGCACTGATGATTGTAAGTGCCAATCTTGATGTTAAGTGATACACATGCCAAAACAGCTATTCCTGTGCATTTGCTCAGTGGTGGGCAAATATGGTAAATGCATTGGCGGAATGTTGTTTTTGCCATCATCCTAACTCATGGCTTTGTTACTCACACACTTAACGCTGCCCTTCACAGACTTACATGTGCATCATTTGGCTGTCACATCAATGTTGACTTGTTGATAACTTCCTTTTGTAGACCAGCCCCTTGTGGTGTTAGTTACATCAGCTATCACAATGACTGCATAATACCTGTTTCAATACATGCTTTTGTGTCACAGAAATTATTTGTTTATCAATGTAGTTATCATATTCCCCAGGTTTGTTCACTCAGTCTGTGTAGCTTTGTCTGGGAAAGCAATCCACATATATCCATTTGGTAAGTAGTCAGGGTACTTGCCTCACACCAAGCACCATGTTCAACTTATTCCTGACTCAAATACACATACACCAGGCTGGTTTGACTATGTGACTTTATTTATATGTGCAAATATTTTGTAGGTAGACAGGACCAGTTCATGGGACAACAACCCCAATAGGTGTATAGGGTCAGTGGATGTCCAGACATAGCCCATGTGGTTGAACATGTCATGAGACAAGTGTTGAAGAGGAGTGCTTTAGTGAGGAGGAGGACCACATTGCCATTAGGGAAGATTGGCCACAATGACAGTCTACATATGTGAGTGGTCAACAGTGGGACATTCCAATTGAGTATGGTGCCAGGTGTATTGACACTGGAATGATCTCACAGCGGTGGCGCTAGCAGTAAACTACACTGCTCCGTATTTACAAACTAACACATTGGGCCCAATAAGTCAACTTGTAAAGCCTTGCATCAAATTCAGGGTAGCCACACAGAACTGACAAAGTCAAATTTATAACATTTTATTGTGTCATTCTCCGACTTCACTGCGTCAAAATTGTACTGCCCACACAGGGCAGGTGTAAAATTGAAGCAGGGAGTTGTCCTATGGAAGACTCCTCGCATTACTAGAGTTACGTCAGTTTAACAATGCTACTCCAGCAATGTGTGAGTTTAGTTGGGGTAAAATTCACACAGGGATTCTTTGTGTGGGAGACTCCTTGTGTTGCTATAAGTAGCGTCAGTCTGACAATGCTACTCTAGCAATGCATGAGTTTAGTGGCAACAGATGTAGTGGCTCCATCGCATCATTAGGGGATGTGCTGGAAGCCCAAGAAATCTGATGCATCAATAGGGATGTATCAGATCCTTGTAAATGTGGCCCTAAGTCATGGGTAACTGCAAATATTTTCCCAGGCGCCAAGGTGCCGGTAGGGTGGTGGTCAGAGGGTCGGGAGGAGGTTGTTAAGGTAGAGAGGTGAGGAATGTACTTTTAGTGGCTGAATTGAATTGCACAATGTGGAACCAGAAAACCTACAATCAATCCTAGCTTCACCAATTGACCAAATTGTGTGATCCTACGCAATTGTCTAATTTCACTTTCCCTCCCTTTTTTTCATTATCACATATAAGAGGAACTTGAAATGCATGACTCCTCAATGTGCGCTATACAAAAACGTTGCCTATGTTTGATTTCATAAACTATAATGTTGTATTATGTATAATAGCAACCCCGGACACTCAAAGGCTGCACATCATGACTAACTTGCATCTTAGTTCACTATGGCATTGTTGTCAGGATGCGCAGGGAAGCATAATGCGTTGTTCAAATGGGTGTAAGTTTTGGAATTTATGTTTCCCTCATCTTAATTACTTGATTTGACTCGTGAGAAAGTGTCACTCATACTTGTTGAAATGTCACTCATAATTACACTGAAATTATGAAAATGTCACACACAGCAATATGAAACCTTGGCAGCTAAACCTGAGCACGAGATGCCTTGAATCATCTCAGCTCGTGCCCTTCGCAACCGTGAAGGCGGCGCGCCGGTGGCTGTGATCCTCACAGAGGTGAGTCAAACACATTTGAGGCTAAATCATTCATGGTGCAGGGTCAGGGATATCTAAATCTCTGCAATCCTACTGCACTTCTCTGGCTTGAGTTACTGCTGCTAATCTGAAGGTTTGTGGTGAGATTCCTGCAATTTCTATCGGTATATCAAGTTTGTATTCATTTGTCACTTCCTATTGTTTGGTGCTCTACTGCCACCTTGTGGATATTGAGTTTGGAAGGTGGTTGATTCTCGTGTCTGTTCCATACTGGTGCTTTTTTTTTTATTTTATTTTTTTAAATGTCCTTGACATTTCATTATTTATTACATTTACAGTCGTGCATAATATTTCACCTCTGACATTTTTTCTACCTACACTTAGAGAACCTGTACTAAAATGGTCAAAATGACAACTATATAAAGGCGTTTGGTACAAACATTTCATTGGAAAAAATCCTTGCTACTTCTACATTGTCTGGGATCTGTAGCACAGGACATTTTTGAAAACCTCCTGATCTGTCGGATGAGGAAGAGGGGGATGCTGCATCTATTATGAATGAGTACAAATAATGCATTACAAAGTTGGATAAACACTGTTTACCGCAAATGTCAATAATACTGGAAAGGTATCATTTTGGAATGTGTTGATAAGTCAGTCGAGGATTATGTCACTGCTCTTTGACAATTAGCATTCACGAACAATTTTGGTGGTAATACTGAAGAACGCATAATGGACAAGAATATATTGAGATGTTAAAATGACAGGGTGAGGTAGGAGTTATGGTTGATGGGGATCCTAAACTAGAAGAAGTAATTACGATTGCTAAACAAATTGAGCATTCTCAGGCATGTGCTGCTGGAGTATGACAAAAGAAAATTTATTTACAAAATGATAATTTATTGATGCTAAATCATATGTGTTGGTGAAAAACAAAGACATGCAGAAAAACAAGAGAGCATGTTTTAGGAGTGGGAATGTTGACTATTAGGCCAATAGCAGGGACTGTACTGCTTTGAAGTGTGAGCACAATATGTGCGAACAATTGACACTTTGGAAAATGTTGCAGGAGTAGCAGTACCAAATCTAATGAAAAAGTTACTGATTAAAACAGCAAAAATAGAATCAATGAGGTCAACGCTCTGCGTAATCTTTCCTCTCGCAGATCACAGATACTGTTAAAGGTGTAGATGAAGATACTGGACATCCCACTGATGTTCTACTGTTCAATGGGGTTGAAATAGAAATGTCGATGGATTCAGGTGCTCATTTGACTTTGATATCCACAGACGGATAATGGTGTTACTCTGAAAGGTAAGAAATGTAAATTTGCCCAAGAAGAGATGGATTACTTAGGCCATGTGATCTCTGTCAAATACATTCAAAGACTGTCAGGCCAGAGAAAAAAGAGTTTGTGCAAACGTTCTTATGAATCACCTAATGTTATTCACGATTTCTGCATAATTTTGACTGCAAAACCAGTTTTTTGGGAAATCTTTAAAAAAAAAGAAATGGATTTTCAATGAAATGAGCAGTGTGAAAGAGAATTTGTGGAGATTGAAATGTGTTTGAGAGATGCTCGGAACTTAAGTAGTTTTATCCCAGGGCTATCCTGTTCAATATCTACGAATTCCAGCAATAAAGGGCTTGGGGCAGTATTAAAACAACTTTAAGGAGATAAAGAATTGACTATTAGTTTTGCACCTAGAGTGCTGAGATCTGAGCTCAAGTATCCTGTTATTGAGAAGGATGCCTTTGCTGTCTATTGAGCCATAAGAAACAAAAATGTGTGTCCAAAGGTTTGATGTATTTTCTGATCATAAGCCTTTGCATGAAATCTTTCACACAACAAAAAAGTATTAGACTTGTTGTCTAGTCGAATTTGCAAATGGATAGTGTCATTGCAGGACTTCCAGGTTTGTTGTGGAGGATTCTAATACCAGCGTTATGATGGTTGGATGACAATATCAAAGTCTATGGAATGATAGATGGGTGTATTACTGTGTCTTAATAGTTGGAGGCCTTAGTCAAATATGTTACGCTTATCAGTGTTCCTGAGATTCTTAAAGGAGGATTTTGGAAAGGGTCAAGTGAGGCTGAGAAGGCGTATGGTAATGTGTGTGATGAACTGTAGGTAAATAATGCTTTAGAGTTGAGAAACGTAAGACTAGTATCTTTAGACGTGTTGAGAACACAATTGATAGAACTGGCACATTTTGGACATTCAGGGATCAACAAAACAAAAGAAAGGTTGAGGTGTGATTATTGGTGGCCTGGAAGGGATGTGCAAGGAGAGCAAATCATTAGAGATTGTGTTGAATATTCTCTAAGTGATAAGATAAGGAGAGTAAGAACTCTCCCATAGTCTGTAAGAGAAATTCCAGTGAGGGTCATGGAAAGAAATTGCTCAACATATTGTGGGTCCAATGACTATGGGCTTAAGACCTGTCTTTTTACTTGTACTCATGTGGCCTGAGGTAGCGGTGGTGTCAGAGGTTACCAGAGCATTTGTATTCAGATTCCTAGAATACACTTTCACGAGGGAGAGTAATCCTGGTGCCATCCTTACTGATAATAGTGTTCAATTTACTTCACATGTAGTGGAATAATTCTTACAAGAAGGAGGGATAAGTCATAAGAAAGGCTCTCGTTATCATTCACAAACCAATGCTATGGTGGAGAAATTGATCAGGACTCTGATGGAAAGTAAACATCCAGTGAAGGTTTGTGGAAAGGATGATTTGTGGAGGAAAATTGAAGTTTATGGATTCCTTCCACATGCCACGACTGGTCAGACTTTTTTTAGATGTTTTGCTGGAGACGACCTAGTACCCAAGTTTCTCCTTTCTGATTAAAAAGGAGTATTGGTCAGGATGAAATCGGGTAGAGAGCAAGAAATTAGGCCAATTCTGACAAGTGCTTGTTGAAGAGAAGAGAAGAAAACAGTTACAAAGAAAATTTGATTATGATATAACCAAAGGTGTATCTGAAGCAAAGGTCAACGTTGAAGATTTGTCTCTTTCAAAATCTCAGATAAATAGCTGCTGTCATTCCAAGTATAGCAAACCGGTGCTGTGAAATTGAAAGATGGAGGCACCTGGAATTTAAAACAGATTTTTGCGATTAATGAGTGACTTAACAAGTGAACTGGTTGATCTTTTATGCTTTGATATGTACATTTTGATTGTGTTTTATCATAGTAGGATAATGTTTATCTTGTTGAAATTTCTGTAAGTTAACATTTAGGACTTAGTATTAGCACTCAATGTTTGCTTCTTCCATATTTCTTCTTTATTCTTCTTACGGTATATTGCAATTTACTCTTGTCTGGTGGCTTTGTTTGATTCTGTATCACCTTTTTCTTGGTATTCCTTTTTTGTTGTTGCATTTTTACATCTCTTTGTTAAAGGGGAAGTGTGTGGGATGTGGATCCTAGCTCCTGCCTGTTTAGAATCCTGCTTATATCACAAGAGGTTCTAAGTTCTAGGTTCCAAGTGGAGAAGGAGTTGAGGGAGAAAGACAGTTGGAGGTTGAAGTACTTCCACATGAATTAAACAGATTTTATACCTATTCTACCTGAAGTATTTGTGTTTAAGGTTGTACACCTCACCACACCTACTGGCTTTGTCTGGGTATTCACAATACATAAAAATACCCTACAGCCTTTGGTAATGCATTTCACAATATAAACCTGTTGGATTGAACATGACAGGAAACATGTACTTTTCACAATCTACAAAGATAAGTGCATTTGCGCTATCATATATCAGGTTTGCTCTTAGGGATATCTGAAACACTAATTTGGATCACTAGTCTGTCTGGTTATCACCCCGTACATCACTACATAAGGAGTCTACTACTGTGAGGTATCTAATCTCAGACAGTAATGGGTTTGTTCAGTGTGGCTACCCCACCTCCAGCACATCCAAGGTTTCATTTGCAGGGAAATTAGTGCTTGTCACATTCTACCTGCAGTGCTGCAATGTCAGGTGCATGTCTGACTTGACATGGGTGTCCCATAGATGAGTCTTATGCCCCTTGAGGGCAATAGGTTTCAAATATGCAAATGTTCTCACTGCACAAGCCTTGCTGCTCCTTTGAACATTAAAAGCTATTTTTTTAAATCCCAGTAGTTTATTAATCTTCTCAAGGTAGCCACTTTGCAAACAAAGTGCAAGTATCTAAAGAGTGTTTGCCCCAACCTCTGGGCATGAATGTATCAACTACAGCAGTCAAAGACAGGAATTTATCAGATACAGCAGTTATCCCTCTCTTCTTTCTGAGTACCTTTCAACTTTCTGAGCAAGTGCGGTAATTTAAGATGGCAGGTGGAATTTTGTGTGATTGGTGGGGTACCCATCCAATCTAGTAGTACTACACTATCTCTCCAATTCGTTCTGTCACTTAAAGGAAACAATCCATTTCTGTCTGATCCACATGTTGCATTCTGGGTAGGACTGCAAATTGCACCCTAAACCCAAATGTATGGCACACCTCCCTCTGATGTGATCTCTGCCCTAAATGACAATTTTCCCCTCTAAAACTCTTAGATTAAACACATGCTGGAAAACAGAGGCAGCCTGGGATCCTACTATTGCCGGCACCTGGAGTCATTTCTCCCCATGGTAAGCAGTAGCAGTATGACAACTATGGAGAATGCAAGCCTGATTTCCTCTGTTCAGCAGAAGATGAACCCACCTAGAGTTGGTCTGCTCTCTCCTAGAGCTTATTTTCAGTAGGATTCTATCGAGGAATACCATGCTACTGTGAGGTAAAAACAGTGGTCTTAAAGTAAATATTTTGGGGTTGTTCATAGACAGAACCCACTATGCTATAGGTCTCTAGAGTAACAACAGCAGCAACAGCATTCATGACCCTTGCCAATGATGCTTGGATGAACAGATGAGCAGCAGTGGTGGCAAAGGCACACAGGTATACATCACTCACTTTTCTTGACAGCACCAGTGGAGGAAAAAAAGGTGCAGCAGCAGTCATAGAGTCACATAACTTCCTACAGTTCTTACCGGTATCGCTCAAGGGAGCAAAAGTGCAGAGACAGTCATGGAGGCACATGGGCCCTACCATATGCAGAGCTCTTCTATGTAAAATATGACAAATGCATACACCAAATATGTGAGGTATATTGTTATATTCAATATAATGGCAGCTGGCCTTTAAATCAACGGGTCTCTCAGATTCAAATTTGGTGCCCGAATATTAGAGGAATCCTGGGGAACCAATTCTGATCTCTGTCAACCATGAACTGTTGGTTCATCCACCATAAGCTATTTAAGAAGGCCTAGCTCCACATTAGCATCATTTTTTTAAGCTAATGTGGCATTAGGCTTGCAAAATGGCCATGTCATATTGACAAAGTGGAGCACTGCATGCATTGCGGCACTTTGCTACCCTTTGTGTGTCATTATGCATGCGCCCTGCATAATGTATGCGAAGGGGGTGTTCTGGCACAAGGAGGCCCCAAAAATGGCACAACATAATATACAATATTTCATTGCACCATTTTTGGCATCATTTTTAATGCTTGCTGAAAGCAGGCATAAAAGGGATGTACCCATTGGAATCAAAGGGCCTCCTTGCACTTTGCTCTACTAGTGTCATAATTTTAGATGCCAGTGGAGCAAAGCACCACAATACCGTAAAAAATGTTGACAATATTGTTCCCAATACCTCTATGGTGGGCGGTATCTGAAATACAGCACACGCATGGTGGCATTGGGGGGGTGCATGGGGGTGCAAGAAAAGTGCAAGAAAAGTGCAAGAAAGTGCAAGAAAAGTGGTGCTTCACAATGTGAAGCACCACTTTTCTTTAAATCTGGGCCTTGGTAATTATTGGATGACATAAAGTTTGTACCCTTTGTTTTCAGAGGTCTAACCTGCCACAATTTAAAAGGGGAAAAGAGTAAAAGAATTGCAGAAGCTAAATCTCAAATACCTGGGTGTTGGATTTTATGGGGTGCAATAAATAGCACCCTCCCTCTAGACCACTCACAATCAGGGCCTAGATGCTCTCTTTCAGGTTCCACTGCTTAGCATAATAGAATCAACATTAACTGTTTAATCATGTTGACAGCATATACTCTGAAATAAAATCTACACATATACACATATTTTGGGTGTTTGAACAAAACAAAAAAAATCATACCTCTTTCACTAGCATCATCCACCAAGATTATCTCAGATAATAAATAGTGTGGGGAACGATTTATAACACTGTGAACAGTACGAAGAAGGGTGCTCCAAGCTTCATTGTGAAACACAATAACGATACTGGTATTTGGAAGTTCATCCGGGTACACTTTTGTCTTGCATCTGCAAAGAGAAAGACAACTTTAAGCAATAAGATCATTATATTTAAAAAATAATTCTAAAGGAGTAGTCTGTTTCAAATTTGTAACTGTTGCAAAGGAACCTCATTTTGCAGGGCGATCCAGAATGTTAATGTTTGTTCAACCATGGAACTGGGCTCCATAATTAATTTTATTGAAATGTGTAGATCACTAATTACTGATGAATCATCCTTTAAGATGAATCCTAACACTGATCTATATTAGAATTTCAAGACAACAAATAATCATAACATACACCCTAAAACTACAATCAATAACATTTATTTAAGAGTTTTAGAAACGTATGCACGTTATTACGTTAAGGTTGTTAAATGATTAATAAAGTACTGTACGGTGACTTCAAGGCATTCTACAGTTGAAAACCAAAGCCCATATTTGTTAATATGACAGAAAATATACTTGGGGGGATTCACAAAGGAAAATATACATGTGGATATTTTCTCACATGCAGGTCTACTCAAACAAGTAGGTGTAACTCTTCACTTTCTTGTGATTTACAATTTGTGATTGGAGAGTTACACCCATTTGAGAGAGGGGGTGGCGCCTCCTACATTAGAATCCAGAGTGTAAAGTTACTACTAATAATCAATAGGGATATTATTAATCAAGATATTTAAAAAATATTTTAATGTGTCATACAAATATAGAATACCATTAATGTATTATTAAACTGAAACTCATGAAATAAAATGATACAGCTCATTAACCCATCAAATTAAAAGTGCATTAAATAATATAATAATATTTATTTATTTAGTATTTGTTTATTTATGTATTCATTCACACATATTAATTTGTAAACAATATAATCAAAAGTAGCCACCCTCACTAGCATGTTTATTCTACTTAACTTTAATAAACTTACATAAAATATGTATTTAATTAATTGAAACACTTTTTTAAATAAAACAATTAAGATAACTTCCATGTTATATATATATATATGTATCTATATACATTATATATACATATACATATATATATATATAAATATAAATATACATATACAAATACATATGTAAATATTCAATTAAAAAAGTCCTGATATATGTGAGAAAGATAGTAGCATTTTAAGTGACATTAAAAAACTCAACAACACACGGAATTTTGCCAATTATGCCTATGTGACATAAGTATAATATGCTACTATCAATTTAACCAGAGCATATGGCGGCACCTCCACAAATCCACCCTGAGCATAGAATATGTGCACACAAATTAAAAGCTAATCACTTCAGCATATGCCTCTGGTGCAGAAGTCTCTAAATGTTATGACATGCTAATTGAAACTACCAACAATATGAACCCATGTAGCTTGGCTGGTTAGTTTGAGGTTACTTGTGTTGGTTACTTTCCTTGACCACAGACAGAAACTAGGCCTGTGAAGAATTTCAATTACTCCTGAGTAATTAGGCATTACTCTTTGATAAAGAATTTCAGATAATTATGCGATTACTCTTGCCTGTTCAATTTAGGGGGGAAAATTGTTACTGCAAGAGCAAATTTAGCACTATTTCTCTGTACAATAATGCATCCTTGTCTACATTTTGGATGCAAAAATACATGAAGTAAATTGGGGAACAATCCTAAACCAAGAGCACATTTAGGGCCTCATTACGAGGTTTTAGCACCATGAAAAGGCTGCTGGAGAACACATGCAGGGCGCCAAAGGGGGGCCCCTGCACTGCCCATGCACTTGGCATGGGCAGTGGCGGGGTCCCCCTGCCCACCACCACCGCAATGTTCACTGTATGCTGTGCAGACAGTGAACTTTGCAAATGTACTGGTGCATCCTGCAGGTGACAGCATTGCTGCCAGCTCGATTTCGAGCCACAGACAATGCTGCCACCAGTTGTTAATTCTGGGTGAATATGTTACACATAATTACTTGAGTTATGCCCACTCCTAATGCAAACCAAGTATCATATTCGAAGGTGCAATGTCTATGACAGCACCATATCTGAAGAAGCAAAGACAAATAATGCAGTGGAAAGTTGGCACCATTCCATCCAAGAAATATTTGAAAGAAGCAACACTACATTCTAACAATTCCTAGAAATACTTAAAAAAGAAGAAAGCTTCCAAGAGCTAAAAATTAAACAATCAAGCTCAAACCGAAACTCTCCAAACAAACTAAATGAATAAATGAGCTCCTAGCATTAAAAATAAGACTCTTTATTACCCACACAGGCCCGGCCTAGACTCAATAGCAAAAAGCCTGCCTTAAAAAACCACTGACCAATAAAAACATTTAAACTCCATAAGACACAAACATGCATACCTTATTAATATTTATTTCTGACCATTATTAAAACAAATGTAAAATATCAATCTGAATAAAAAAGTAATTGAAAAACAGAAATTCTGAGTGCTAATTAAACTTTACTATAATAAACATACAAAATATATAAATACACAATACAAACTACCCACCATTATTTTTTCTGCCATCTATAAAAATATATTACCACCATAAAATCATTATACAAACACAATAAATAAACATTAGACCAAAGAAATAGCATTGCCCACCCAATAATATAAATAAATAAAATAACACTTACAAGTTTGGAGCTGAAGTCTTGGTCAATTAAATGATCATCAAAATATAAAGAAATAAAAAAGGGTTAAAAAATTTAAAAATAACCACCATAAAATAGAACATACAGTATGAGACCAATGAAAACCACTCAAAAAAGCAAAGGTTCAAGCCAGACTGTGAAAACAAGAAAAAAAAAACATTTGGTTTAAAAATAACCAACTTCTCTTTCCTTGAAAAAAAATAAGTCTGGGGTACAAATAAACTCAGGTGTTTGAAAAGAACTTCCTGTAAAGCAACAACATATAAATCAACCCAAAAACACTTACAACTATGGTACAAACCGAAACACAGTAAAAAGGCATTAAAATCCAACTTAACCACACTGGGGAAAGTATTCACCTTTGAGCAGTTCAGATTTACTATTTCCACTCAGAACTTTACCACACTGGGGAAAGTGCTGGATCTTGGGAGGTGGTTCAGATTTATCATGCCCACTCTAAACTTAACCATATTGGGGAAAGTGTTGGATTCTAAGGGGCTGAGACTTACTATTCCAAGTCCACACTTAACCACATTGGGAAATTATGGACTTTTGGGATGGGGCAAATTTAGTATTCCTAGCTTAAATTTACAGACATTAGGAAAAATACAGTACTTTAAAATTTCAAAACTAATTAATACCATACTAGAACACTATATTAGACATTACACTAACAAATACATTACACATATCAGTTTTAACTATCCAAAAAAGTAAATTGAGATTACTATCAATTGATGTAAAAACACAAATATAACTATAACTTTCAAATTATTATGAAGCATACTTTTAAAAAAACAAATACAGTTTCAAACGATTATTTAAAAATATAGATATTTTAAAATATATAAATAGCTTTAAACCCCCCCAATCATAAGGAAATATCAAATAAAAAAACTAAGGCCCTCATTACAACCCTGGCGGTCGGTGGTAAAGCGGCGGTAAGACCGCAAACAGGCCGGCAAAAAAAAAAAATGGAATTATGACCGAGGCGGTTACCGCCGCAGTCATCCGCCACTTCACCATTCCGACCGCCATGGCGGTGAAGACCGCTGGGCTGGAGATTGCGGTCTCCAGCCCGGCGGTCGTCACTAGACCGCCGACAGTATCAGGACCCTGCATACCGCCATGGATCTCGGGTGGTTGGGAACCGCCATAAGATCCATGGCGGTAGGCACTATCAGTGCCAGGGAATTCCTTCCCTGGCACTGATAGGGGTCTCCCCCACCCCCTGCTACCCCCCACGAATCCTCCCCCTACACCCCCCACCCCCCTGCCGCCCCCCAAAGGTGGCACAACCCCCCTCCCCACCCCGAACACGCACGTATACACACCCCTACATGCACACACCCCCAACATGCACATATACACACCCCTACACGCACACACCCCAACATGCACATATACACACCCCTACACGCACACATACACCCTGACAACACATACCCGCACACATACAAACAGACATGCACACCGTCCGACCCACACACATTTCCCATACACACAACACCCCTCCGCACGCATCCACTCACTCACTCACCCCCTCTACACTCTCACACGCACACCCCCATGCACGCAGAAAACACACAACACCCCCCGCCCCCTTCCCTAACGGACGATCAACTTACCTTGTCCGTTGATCCTCCGGGAGGGGACTGGATCCATGGGGGCAGCTCCGCCACCAGAACACCGTCACCAGAACACCGCCACACCTAATCATAGGACGTGATTCAGTGGCCGGTGTTCTGTTGACGTGGCGGTGGAGGTTGAGCAACCTCCACTTTACCGCCGTCCACCAGTATGGCTGCTGGCGGCTTTTCGTACGAAAAAGGACGGCGGGCTGACAGCAGTCATAATACGCGGCGTGGAAGACCGCCACCACTGGCGGTCTTCAGCACAGCGGTACCTCGGCGGTCTTGTAAAAAGACTGCCGAGGTCATAATGACCCCCTAAATTTTTTCAACCAATGAATATATTTACATTAATCAAATTCAATATTTTATTAATAAAAATAAAACATATTTACACATATTAAGGACCTACAAATGTTTTACCAACCTGTAAAAGACCTATAAAATATTTTCAAAACATAGCAATATTAACATGAAATAATAAAAAAATAAAATATTTTACATGTAATAATTTGAATTTTAAATAGTTAAAAAATAAACAATTTAAAGATTAGATTTCATAAAATAATTTATTGTAAAAAATCTGGAAAAATAAAAACATAAATTAACATCAAAATTGTATTAATGAAATACTTAAAAATGTTAACATTTCAAAGTAATCCCCACTCTATGGCCCTTACACTCTTTACTCAACATTGTGCTCCTAAAATCAAAAAGAAACACACATTTAAACAACAAATACATTATGTTAAAACAAACAAATTACACTTAATTTAAAAAATTATAATTTTACATGTAATATTCTGACCATGATATCCTTGACATCACAATATCAAACACAATATTTATACCTTAAAATAATCTTTCAACATTAATCTGTTGGAAGACCAATGCTAGACATCGATGGCTGTCCTACATGCCTCTAAAGCCCTCAATATGAGTGCAATGATGTGCATGATAACTCCTGTTATCACACATATCGGAACTATGAAATGTGTGCCAAATCCTGTCATTCCACTTTCCTCCCTGGAAAGGTTTGTATTTTTTGTTTCCCTTTCTGGGTTGGGAAGAGGAGTAGATCACCCCACATTTGATAGAGGTGTAGGGTTAGGGGTTTCTTTACTAGGAAAATATTTTCTCCATAAGAATAAACAAATTGTCAATATGGACAAGGGATCCTATTCCCTTTCAGTAGAGCTCTCTTCTTTGTGGGGAGCCAGTGAAGGGATTTGAGGTGTGGTGAGATTCGTTTGTGGCGGGGGAGGCCAAGGACGAGGCGTGCGGCTGTGTTCTGGATTCTCTGGAGTTTGCTTTTGAGTTTGAGTGTGGTGCCAGCGTAGACGGCATTACCGTAGTCTAGTCTGCTGCTGATGAGTGCATGGGTGACTGTCTTCCTGGTCTCTGGGGGAATCCATTTGAAGGATTTTTTTAGAGTGCGGAGTGTGTGGAAGCAGGAGGAGGTTAGAGTATTGATTTGCTGTGTCATGGAGAGGGAGGGGTCCAGGATGATGCTGAGGTTGCGTGTGTAGTTTGCGGGGGTGGGTGCGGGGCCTAGGGCGGTGGGCCATCAGGAGTCGTCCCATATGGTTTTGTTGGGGCCGAAGATGATGATCTCAGTTTTGTTGGAGTTAAGCTTGAGGTGGTTGGTCGTCATCCAGTTGGCGGTGTCGAAAAGAGCAGCGTGTAGGTTGGTTTTGGCGGTGGTGGGGTTGCAGGTGAGGGAGAGGATGAGTTGGGTGTTATCTGCATAGGAGAGCATAGTGATTTCGTGTGATCGGAGGATGTTGGCTAGGGGGATCATGTAAATGTTGAAGAGTGTGGGGCTGATGGAGGAGCCTTGGGGGACTCCACAGATGTTCTTGGTAGCGGTGGAGTGGAAAGGTGGAAGGTGGAGTCTCTGGGTCCAGCCGGTGAGGAAGGAGGTGAGCCAGTCTAAGGCTTTGTGGCGAATTCCTATGTTGTGTAGTCGTGTGTGGAGTGTGTGGTGGCAGACAGTGTCAAAGGCTGCAGAGAGGTCTAGGAGGATGAGTGTGACGGTCTCGCCTTTGTTGACTTTGGTCCTGATGTCGTCAGTGCATGCGATGAGGGCGGTTTCCGTGCTGTGGTTCTTGCGGAACCCGGATTGTGAGGGGTCAAGAGTGTTGTTTTCTTCGAGGAAGTGCGATAGGCGGGCGCTGATTAGTTTCTCTGTAACCTTGGCGGGGAAAGGGAGGAGGGATATGGGGCGATAGTTGGAGAGGGTCTCCGGGTCGGCTTTGTTTTTTTTTAGGAGAGTGGTGATTTCCGCGTGCTTCCAGGGGTCTGGTTAGGTGGCGGAGTCGAAAGAGGAGTTGATTATGTCGCAGAGTATGGGGGCGATGGTTGGGCTGGCTTTGTTGTAGATGCGATGTGGGCAGGGGTCAGAGGGTGATCCGGAGTGGATGGAGTTCATGTTTTTTTTCGGTTTCTTCATGTGTGGTGGGGGCCCAGGTGGTGAGTGTGGTGGGGGGGTCATGAGTGGGAGTTGAGTTGGGTGAGTGAGGGGTGTGTGTGGTGGGTGGGTGTGGTATGAAGCTGTTGTGGATGTCCAGGATTTTGTGGTGGAAGTGGTTGGAGAGGGCGTCACATAGGGGCTGTGTGTGTGAGGGGTCTATGTTGCTGGATTTGGGTTTGGCTAGTTCATTAATGATGGTGAAGAGTTCTTTGCTGTTTTGAGAGTTGTTGTGAAGGCGTGTCTTGTAGTGATCTCTTTTGGTGGTGCGTATGAGTTGGTGATGGGTGCGAATGGTGGCTTTGAGGGTGGAGAAGTTGGTTGTAGAGGGTTCTTGTCGCCATGTTGTCTCTGCTTGGCGGCATTTGCGCTTGGAGTTCGGGGGTGAACCATGGGGCGTTCTTGATGTTGCGGGTGGCGATGTGTTTTCTGAGGGGGGCTAGTGTGTCTGCGCAGGTAGTGATCCATTTCCAGAGGTTGTGTGCTCCTGTGTTGGGGTCGTTGGTGTGGGGGGGGTTGTGAGCCAGTTGGGAGTTCAGGTGTTCTGTGGGGATCTTGTCCCACATGCGGTAGGGTGTGGTGCGTTGATGGTGGTGTGTGGGGGGTTTGGTGAAGGAGAAGTGGACGCAGTGGTGGTCAGTCCAGAGGAGTTCGGTGGTGTGGGTGTAGGCTATGTGTTGGCTTGAGGTGAAAATTGCATCGAGCGTGTGTCCTGCTGAGTGGGTGGGTGCGGTGACCAGTTGTTTGAGCCCAAGGTTGGTGAGGTGGTCTATGAGGGAGGTAGAGTTGTGGTCTTGTAGATTCTCCAAGTGAAAGGTGAAGTCACCGAGGAGGATGTAGTCTGTGGAGGTGAGGGCGTGCAAGCTGATGATGTCGGCGATGGTGTCGCAGAAGGCGGGGCGTGGTCCTGGTGGTCTGTAGATTAGTGTACCTCTGAGGGTGGAGTTGTTGTTAATGTGGATTAGGAAGTGCATGTGTTCTGTGTTGTCGATAGTGTCTTGGGAGCTGGTGGTGACTTTGATGGTGTCCCTGTGTAGGATGGCGATGCCACCACCTGGCCTGTTGAGGCGGTCTTTGCGTTGGAGTTTGTATCCCTTGGGGGTGGCGATGGCTATGTCGGGTTCCGAGGAGAGGTTGGTCCAGGTTTCCGTGAGGAAGGCGATGTCTGGTGAGTGTGATGTGATGAGGTCCCAGAGTTCTATGGCATGTTTGTGAAGGGAGCGGGTGTTGAGGAGCAGGCAGTTGAGGTGGTTGTGGTGTTGGTGTGGTGCATGAGGGTGTTGTTGTGGTTGTGGGGTGGTGTGCTGTGGGGCTGGTTGGTGGGGGTGGGGACAGAGCAGGTGTGTGTTGCGTTGGGGGTGTTGTGTGTGTTGTCGGGGGGGGTCGCTATGGCTGGTGTGAGGGATGAGGAGCAGAAGAAATGACAGGTGGGGCAGGTGAAGGGGCCATGAGTGTGTGTGGGGCTGGAAAGGGTGCAGGTGGGGCGAGGGCCTGCGTTGAGTGAGTGGAGGGTGAGGGGGGAGTAGGTTTGTCTGAGGGGACCAGGGGGACTGGCGCTGGGCGCAGTCTTGGCGTGGACGGGCGCAGACGGGCTTGCCTTTGGCACGCCTTTGGCACGCCAGCAGCACGTCCGCGCTGCGGCTGCCATAAATGGAGGGGAGGGAGGGATTGGCAGCTGGGAGGAGGGAGGGCAGGACGAATGGGAAGGCTGGGGGGTGGAGCTGCAAGGGACGCAGCGGCTGGGGAATCTAACAGAAAGGAACGGACAGTGAGAAGGAGGAGGGGGGAGGTGGGAGGGGCCGCAGGGGACGCAGCGGCTCGGGAATCTAACAGAAAGGAACGGACGGTGAGAAGGAGGAGGGTGGAGGCGGGAGGGGCCGCAGGGTATGCAGCGGCTGGGGAATCTAACATAAAGGAACGGACGGTGAGAAGGAGGAGGGGGAGGTGGGAGGGGCCGCAGGGGACGCAGCGGCTGGGGAATCTAACAGAAAGGAACGGACGGTGAGAAGGAGGAGGGGGGAGGCGGGAGGGGCAGCAGGGGACGCAGCGGCTGGGGAATCTAACAATATAAGGAAAACGGATGGTGAGGAGGTGGCGCTGGGCGGCGGAGCGGGGAGCGACCTGCCTGCTGAAGCAGGGTCGAGGGTTGCACAATAGTTTGAGAGACAAATATCCAAAGCTCACTATGCAAACAATACCTGCACAATGAGGATGGGAGCATCAGGAGCACTCATGGCACACATTACACTTTGCACATGCCCCTAAAACAACATTTGCACAGGAACTGGTCCTTCAGATATCTCTGGAACAAACAGTAGTAGAGCATAGTGACATGCCTATCTGCATAATGTGGAAGTGAAAGTCAAGAAAGCAACAGCATGGGTTATACATCTAGATGAAGTAACTGCAAGGTACACACATCAAAATGGACACCTGTACAGTTAAATGCAAAGAAAGCTAGAACAACATGAAAAAATGTACAATCCATATCAGAGGGACAAGTCTAACACAGTTCATGCTGAGATTGGACAACACAAAATGAAACACTTACCATATCAAACTTAACACAATGCAGTGACACCCCATTTGGATTAACACCCACATATCCTACAGTCAACATCTACCTTTCTCTTGAATGACACCAGCACTGCCCACTGCACAATATTGCAAAAAACAGCAAGTGGATCAGCAATCAGGCTAAAATACACATAATTGTAGGCATACATCACAAGCTACTGAGGAACAACATAAAGGTATAAAAGGAATTGCAGGACAAATGTGTACTCAAAATTCTACAACTTGGGGTTTATCAACTCTAAATGCATCAGAGCAAAGGCCATTGACCAGTCCATATAGATATGCCCATGCACATCACTGTGCCCACACTTGACTCCAATCACTGCCAGGGAACCTCCACAGAAATGGGCATCAAGTGGGCAAGCAGGCACCTCAGGGCTTATCTTTGGGTGGGTTGGGGTTGGGTTTGGGAGGGTTTTTTTATTTGGAGGGTGGGCTTCTTCTTGGGGGTATGGTTGTTTGCAGGGGGGCAGGTGTGACAGTGGTGGACTTTGATAAGGAAGGGATAGGTTGGGATGTGGGTGGGGGCCTGTTGGCAAAGGGGGTAGAGGGAACAGTGGAGACGGCATGCTCAAAAAGGAAACTCTCCTTGGGAAAATGAGGAGGGTCCCCAGAAGGGGTTGGGGATTTGGAGGTTGAGGGAGTGGTTGTCTGGTGTGTGGGTGTAGATGTCTTTGTGTGTGCATATGTGAGGTATGCTTCTGTTTGGGTGGTGTCTGTTGCATGAATGAGTGTGGGCATTTGTTTGTCTTGGGGCTGGGAGGTGGAGGTGTTGGGTGATGCAGTGGTGGATGTATGTGTCTGTTGGGGTGGTATCTGTGAGTATGCTGGATGTTGTGGATGTTTGTGTGTCTGTTGGGGTGGTGTCTGCCAGTATGCTGATTGTGGTGGATGTTTGTGTGTCTGTTGGGTGGTGTCTTCAGGTATGCTGGATATGGTGGATGTGTCTGTGGGTGTTATGGTGATGTTTGCAGGTATAGTGATGTGGTGGATGTGTCTGTGTCTGCTGTGCTGTTGTCTGGATATATAGTGGGTGTGGTGGATATATCACTGGCCTTTGTGGTGGTGTCTGAGGGTATTCTGCATTTGGTGTTTGGGTCATTGGGGGTGGTGGGAGTGTCTGGTGAAGTGGTGGCTGATATTGTGTTTGTGGGTGTATGCTGAGTGCCTGTGTGTCAGTGTGTTTTGTGGTGTTTGTGTCAATATGTGCTGTTTGTGTATGTTGAGGTGGGTGCCTGCAGACGTGTCTGTGTGCTTGGGACAGGAAGGGGAATAGGTGATTTGAATTGGGAAGAGGGAGGTGAAGGGGAGGAGGAATGTGGGGGTGACTGACTGTCCCAAGCACACAGTCAGTGAGGAGGCCAGGGCCTGAAAAGATCTCTGTAGGCCAGACATGGAACTATGAATGTCTGCCTGGAAAGCATTGGTTTGCTGAAGTTGGCTGGCCAACCCCTGGATGTCATTAACAATAGCAGTCTGACCCACAGAGATACTCCTCAGGAAGTCAATAGCCTCCTCACTGAGGGCAGCAGGGGTAACAGGGGCTGGGTCAGAGATACCCGCAGCAAAGGAGATGCCCCCCTTCCTTGAATGAGTCGGCACAGCCAACTGGGTGGCAAACAACAGGGAAGGTGGTGATAGAACTGGTGGTGGTGGACAAAGATGGTACAGGATTAGGTCCTGGTGGGTCCGCCACTACTAGGGAGTGGTCACTTGTGGTATAATTTGATGATGACAACGTTAATCTTGTCTCATCCATGACACTCCCCTCACCCTCTGGGACACTGTGTCCCTCTGTGTCCGTCGTGTCATGACTGGAGGTTCCGTGTCCAGATGCTTCTGACTTGATTATGCCCTGTCTCCTTCAATTGCCAGGGCTGATGCTACAAATACAGAGAGGAAAAGGGTCACTAGATGTTGCTAATCACACTTAAAAAACAGCAGTGATTAGCAATCATTACCATGACGTCAAGTAGGCCCCAGCAACAAAGTACATCAAAGTGTCTCCTACATGTACCATGCCACATGCATGCATGCCATCTGAACTGTCAACAGTTGCCCACAGAAAAATCAGGATCTCAGACAACTACAATTGCAAAGTTGAAGTTGTGCAATCCCAGTAACCACTGAACAAGTAGGAGACCACATCACATTCAATGCTTTGCCTCATGGAGCATACCTCAGTTACTTGTTGTCATGATATAGTAGGCCACTGCCAACTTCATTCTCACATATCCCACACAATATCATGCAGAAATCTATTTGTCAAATACACAATACCATAACAATAAGAAGCCATGCTCCTGAAACCTGCCATGTTGCTGACAACAGCACAATAGCCTGGAGAATGTGACATGGACATACTCATGTCACACTGGAAACATATCAACGATGCAAACTTCACCATGTGACATATGCCCTAATGGAGTCATGGAGGTAGCACTAATGTTGCTCAGATATGCTACTCATTTGGCATGGAAATGTACACCGTATACAAAATGTGCAAAATGTCAGGGAGATATGTTTTTAAAATCCACAACACAATGAATCAGCAAGCCCCAGGCAAATCACCCCTAACGTCTAGCACCCCTTACAATGACGTAATCGGATTGCATCAGCAGACGCCATTAGTCCTTTGTATGTTAGAGAGACCCAGAGATTTGCAAGTACTTGTAGAAAGCCCTCAACATGTTTTGTCAATGGGAAGCTGAATCACTGTCTCCATTTTGGTCCTGAAAACCCAGATGTCTGTGGATGAATGGTTGTACCCAACATCATGTGATTTCAACATAACTGCAGGTCATTCCATGATGCATGACAACAGTCAGGTAACACACCTTACCCATTACACCTGTGCAGTGCACATTCCCACATGATGCCACATGAATTGCATGAAATGCACATTGTGTGTAAAAACTCTAGTCCTACCCATCATATCCCTTATTGCTACTGCAGCTGTACATGTCAAATGGCATGCTGTGACAGGTTTGGGTATGTGTCCGCCAACAATCAATGGTGACACACTCCTGCCTGTGGCACCAAATGACATGTAGTCCCATTGCAAATGTCCTATTCCAAACACAGCTTGGCATGCACATATATGTGAGCAAATACAGATATCACACCATGAACACAGGTAGACCATGCATGAAAAAACAGTGTACACATTTTGTCAGAAGAGAAAGGGAACATGCTAACATGTAGACACAAGGAACTTTGGCTTCAGTGATGGCACATAAATCATGTCAATGGACATTCCCCACTTACCAAAGGAAAGCACTGATCTATAGTTGACCCAAAGAATAATGTATGCTCTGTCACATATATGATGACCATCTTCACATTATAGAAAGTAGTGAGGCACAAGCACTCGTCTGTGGGGGGGCGGATGCCAATGTACTCATTTGATGAGACACATGGCTGAGAACAATGATCTATCACTTCTTTTCCTTTGGCCTGTAACACTGGGGAGTAGTGGTCTGTAGCGTAGAATTTACACCCACAACAACAACAAACATTACTTGATTGATCAATGAACAAAGCCATGTGTTTTCCCTGGAGAGCTAATTGTTAGTGGATTGTGCACAGTTGTGTCCTAGGTCCCTGGGCCAATAGGCAAGGCATATCAGTGTGCACCACATTACGTATCTACACAAACGGTTACTCATCTACTGTGTCACACATGGCTCATCCCTAATCGTCAGGGGAAGATGTCTGAACCTGACACATTAATTTGTCAATGTGACAGGCAGAAATATGCAGTTTACTCACTGCTGTGTTCCCCTCGAATGCCCATCAAGGTCTGGGTAGGTCACTGCCAGAATGGTCGGGCCATTAGGGGGGTCATGGTCCGATGTGCCACCCGCCCATGCTGGGAGGACAGCCCCAGCTGGACCTCTGAGATCTTCCAGGCCCAGCATCTCAGGTCCTCCCACCTCTTCTGACAGTGGGCACTCCGCTGGCTGTGGACAGCCCAGGTAGCACACCTTTGGGGTGATGGTTCTCCGTATCGTCTTTTTCTGATGTGTGTTTACCTGTATGGATGCAAGAGACAAATAAAGGGATTACAATCACAAGTTTTTGCCCAAATGGTTGTGTCACACACATGTCAGAAACACCAAGCAAAAAATGGTAAATTTGTCAATACACCACATGTGTAAAGCATACAAGTCAATAAGTACAGGGACATGACTACAGATTTTTGTACCCATCTGCAGACTAACCTACTACCGTGCTCATGGCCTACAGTGAATAAGCAAGCCTACTTACACTAGGTAGCTGACGCTCCAGCAACATGGACTGTGATGTAAGCCACAATGAAACACTACACACATTTGTGACTTCTGAAGGGTAATCTCCTTAGACCTGACTGGACCAACACATTCACATTCTGCAAGACTGACTCACTGCATGCAGTCTCTACAGTCAACCTACATACTTCATCCTTCCATTTGGGTGGCAATGAAGGGGCTGGCATGGTGGGTACAGAAAGTGTCTTCCATGTGCATGTGTGGACATGTGGTCTACCAAATGCAGACTCATTTCATGGGGGGGAGTTCTGTGGTATATATATGTCACACAGAACACTCCTTTGGGCATATGTCTAAACTACAGTGATGGCACCCAACATACAAAGGTATACATTGTTAAATTTCTGCTATGTAACAAAGCTACTGAGTCACATGTCATGGCCTCAAGGAATCTACACACTGTCTGCACTGTAGGTCTGTCATTTGTGCAATAAGCCTGTACAGGACAATTATGATTTATGTGAAGGTGACAACAGAGCTGTGGGACTAAGGGACCTGTCATGAGTGAAAGACACACATCGACAATGATAGAAAATGCACATTTGGACTACTTCTGGGATGTACCTCTGTACCAATTTCAAATCTAATCAAAGGAGTGAGACATTCAGGGCATGTTTTGCCACTAGAGCATTATATTGACCACATGACAGGAAGTGCTGGTGTACAGGGAGTGGGCACAGTGTCACAGCTGCATAGCCACAGTGACTCTCCCACAGTCTGGACTATGGGCCAGATGTAGCAAAGGTTTTTACCCATTCTGTGTCAATGGGAAAAAGTGTTCGTACATATGGCCCTATGTCCCATACTCCGAGATACATTCGAGAGGCCCTGGTCTCTGCAGGATGAGAATACAGAGCCTACATGACACTCACATTTCCATCACTTCCATGAATGTCAGTACATCATGTGGTCATCAGCAATGTGGCTTGTGATTTGAATGGCAAACTAAAGGACAGAGGGGGTCATTATGAACCTGGCGGTCTTTGACCGCTAGGGCCAAAACGACGGGAGCACCGCCAACATGCTGGCGGTGCCTCCCGGCGTATTTGGACGGTCGCACCGCCGGGGCCGGCAGTATACCGCCATTTCAGCCCCGGCGGTGATAATCCACCAGGGCAGCGCTGCAAGCAGTGCTGCCCTGGGGATTATGACTCCCCTACCGCCAGCCTGTTTCTGGTGGTTTGCACCGCCAGGAAGAGGCTGGCGGTAAGGGGACTCAGGGGGCCCCTGGGGGCCCCTGCACTGCCCATGCACTTGGCATTGGCAGTGCAGGGGCCCACAGGCAGAGCCCCGTCGCAAATTCGGGCAGTGAAATGCGCGACGAGTGCTACTGCACCCGCTGCACATCAGCATTGCCATCGGCTCAATTACGAGCCGGCGGCAATGTTGATGTGACTTTTCCACTGGGCCACCAGACGGTAACCCTGTTACCGTCCGCTGGCCCAGCGGAAAAGTCAAAATAGGGAGCCAGCCATACCGCCAGCAATGGCGGTATTCTGGCGCCCCCATGAGTGAGTCATGATATGCTTTCCAGACAACAGTTTTTGCAAGAACAGATGTGGGTTGAAAGATCTGTGGCACTATACATATGGCTTACAAGATCCTCAAATGACTCAGACAAGGTGCATACACAGCTGATGTTGTCATGCACATACATGTTGTCTAACATTAACAACCATCATAAAGAAAGAAATGTCATTGGATGGTGGTAAAGACTCCTTGCCTAGGTATGTGCATCCAACCTAAGGAGGATCTAGGACCCCAAAAACATCACACAGCACAATGTTAATGAACACAACATATATAACTGGTCACCAGTACCTGTACCACATACATCACATTGATGTGACACAGACTGCAACAACAGGCACACAAGAAGTCTAACTGGCACACAGGGGCACATTGTAGCCTCTGAGGAGGGAAACAATGGTGTTGAACAGAGTCAATTGTGCACATGAGGTACTAACCTGCTCCTCTGGTGGGCCATACAGCAGTCCATACAGAGGAAGGGCCTCTTTCACAAGCCTTTCCAGCTCCTCTGGAGAGAAGGCAGGGATCCTATCACCTGCTGGACATGGCATGATTGATCACAGAGGTGGCACAAAGCAGCTCAAGTAGTGGAGGTGTTGCTGGCAGCAGTGTCAAGTGAGTGAATTTGCACAAAACGGCTGTCACCTCTGTCACATACGTGGCCATCTTTGGAGACGGACAGAGCCATTGGGCCACGACTGCCACAGGCAAAAACATTAGCCGATGGCTGCATCTGCCGCGGTTGGAACTTACCGCACACATGATTTCCGCTGTCGGTTGTGGGTGGTTCCTAATATCCAGTGGAGTAGTTCAGGGATGCACCATTTTGTTGGTATGAAATACTGTATATGGCTTTGTAAACTATGTCACACCTACAATATATGAGTTAACTCATCACAAACACCCTTATTCTGTCTTGTTATGTAGATCCTACTACACAACCACCAGCGTAGTGCGTTGCAGGGCACAGATGGTATATGACAGCGGTGCACAGTCCACCATTGCTGATGGTATTTTTGGCAGTCGGAAAATACAGTCACAGTTCGAGGGGCAATTGTGTAGCAGATAGTTGGGTTTCACCTGAATCCATGTTGTGGACACGTGATAATAACCATAGGGGTCACATGTGACCCTTGTGTAGTTGCCAACTGGGATGTATTCTGTGTGTCATATCTATCCAGTCAGAAATGCTTTGTCACATGATATTGTTGGTATGCATCATCCATGTTGCTAAGGACACACTCACTAATGCTACAAATCACGTCTTGCCACACATAGGTGCCCTGGGAGAGGGAGGATGTGACAACCTCCTGTCTACTGTACACTGACAGAACTTCAGACCATAGAAGACTGCCACATCATCCAGTTATATTGCCTGGATAGGCAATCAACAGTCAACTTATGTCATCAGTTGGAGCCAGATCTGTTGTCAGATAATAGTAATCCACCCAGCATACCACCCATTGCACAAGTCATGTCAGTAAAACACTTCCTGGCCACAGGGTCCTTCCAGGATACAGTGGCCCTATCTGCTGGTGTGTCCCAACCAATGTTCAGTCTGGTGTTGAAGGATTTCCTTCCAGCAATGTTGAATCACACTGACAGCTATATCGGGTTTCACCGAAGTGAGGACTTACCCAATGCGAAGGCTGACTTTTGTGGTTTTGCCCACCTTCAACATGAGCTGGGAGTCATTGATGGCACATATGTTAGCTTGGTGCCACCTCATGCCACTGAACAAGTCTATCACAACAGAAAGAACTTTCCATCCATCCCATCAACGTGCAAGCTGTCTGTTTGGCGCATCTCTACATCTCAATTGTGTGTGCTCATTATCCTGGATCTGCCCATGATTCCTTCATAATTCAGAACAGAACTTTACCCCAGCTGATGTCACAAATGCAGCCAAAGAGGGCCTGGCTTGTTGGTAAGTCACTTCTGTCCTGATTGTGTTTGAGCAATGTCAAGTGCTACGGTCATGAAGTGAGCTACTCATTGTTGCAATTGTGTCCCATTCCTTCATAGGAGAATCCGCATATCCAAACCGTCCTTAGTTGTTGATGCCGCTGAGGAATCCACTACACAGGGGAAGTCTGCTTCAATGAAGCCCATGGAACAACATGGTGGGTACTGGAGTGGGCTTTTGAGCTCCTGAAGTCCAGATTTAGGTGTTATGGACAGGACTAGTGAATACCTCCTTTTCTGACTTGGGAAAGTGTGTCAGATGATGTTGGCATGATGCATGCTCCACAACATCACCCTGTGGAGGAATATCCTCTACATCCCAGAGGAGGATGAGCCTGCAGTGCCACTGGGTGAGAATCCAGAAATGCCAACTGAGGATGACAGTGGTGAAGAGGAAGAAGTTGACTTGCGAGGAAGTCTCATTCACAGCTACTTCTCATGAGTGTAAGTATGTAATGTGGTGTCATGACTGTGCCTGTACAATGAACTTTAGTAATGAGAATGTGTTGAGGTGAGTATTTTGGATACAGCTGGGGAGCTGATACTCTGCAATAATCAGCCAAAGGCTGCTTGATAAGATAGCTTTTGACACATCCTCACGTTGATGATGTTGCTTTGTCTGTGTCAGTTTTCCTGCAGTGTACTTTGTTTTCCAGATGCTTACTTGTGTCATATGTATTGTGTCAATCCTATACTTCTTGTCTTGTTCATAGTACAGGTACCTTCACCATGACATCTTGATGTGGGCATTTCAGAGTTGTGACATTAGCAGGTATGATGCTGTTCTGACATATGATGTGGACATGGATTGTTCCAGGTAATGTAGGTCACAGAGTTTGGTTGTATGAGGCCTGTGCCAATAGAGCTTGCACAGTGTTTGGATAGAAGGTCAGAAGTGCCCATTGGGCTTGTTTTGTGTGCTGTGGTGGGCCTGGTGCATCATTTGTGTCATCATGAGGGCATAAAACATGTAGTCCTAAACCACGACCAAGTCATTTTTCCTTCACATTGGCTAAACACTCCTTTTGGATGACATGCATGTAGCTGTAGATGTGTTCATCATTGTAGGCCACAGTGACTGTGCCAAAACACTGACATATGTTTGTTTCATACCACCAGATGCATGGGCACTGTATTATGATGGTCCTGTGATTAGAGACTGTTGTACTGTCATTTGTCTGTATCTTGGATTATGTAATGTTGAATTACTTTGATGTGATATGTGAAAAGGCCACGCTGATGATATCAACCATATCAGTGTCTGCCTATTCTAAAGGACAATGTCTGACAAATCCCTTCCTTCCATGGTCTGGGGGTTTGTACCTCTCAGTATGTTCATTTACTCAGTATGAGTCAATCATTAATGATTTCCAGTAGTACAGGCATTTTGCTTATGTGCTGAACACTAATAACATTTTTAGTTTGAGCAGACACTTGTATGCATGTGTTTGTTTGAGAGGGTTGTAATCCTGAGCTGGACACGCAGCATATTAAATCTTGTACAAGTATCTTGGGTCATCATTGTATGCAGACAATGAGTCAGTGAAGGGTGAATTTATTACGCTGCTATGATTAGCATAAAATATGTGTGACATGACTCAACAAACATTCAAATGTGAAAGGGTCAGTCATTGTGAATGTAATCATTGGAGTAGATGCCACACCATTAGGAGTCCAAAGTCAAGAGTACTCCTCCCATTGGAAATGCTAGGTTGTTCTGAGTGAATGTGTAGCACACAAAGAAGGTCCTTAAGAAAGAGGGTTATTACTGGCAGTGGTGGGTGTCTTGCCATCTGCACCTCCTGATTTCTTTGCTGGAAGTCCCCACTTGTGTGTGGGGGGGAATTCTGCTCTATAGAGGCAGGGATTTCTGGGGCTTGTTGTTCCTATGGCAGTGCCTCCCTTCCAGTGGCTGGCACTGATGTTGATGGGCCTGGTGTTGATGAGCCAAGGGAAGGGGTAGATTGGTGTTGAAATGTCCTGCTCAGGATGGTATGTCCCTTAATACCCCTGTGAGGGAGGCCATGTTGGTATTGTGGGCTTCCATCTGTTCCCGCATGTCCCTATGCATGTCCCTCTGTAGCTGCTTGATTTCCTAGAGTTCTGTCACCTCCTGGTCCATCACACCCTGGGACTCCTGATAGACCCCCAAGACGTGGCTAATGGTGTCCTCTCCAAGAACAGCCTCAGTGGCCTCACCCCGCTGGCCCACAGCATCCCTCCCAAACATCCTACCCCTACGGGCCTGTGCCCTTGCCACAGGGTGCCCTCTCCAATTTGTTCCTGGACCCTCATTGTGTGTTGGGCTGCACCTCAGGATCCAGGACTGGAGGGCATGAGGTGGTGGACACTGTCCTAGGGACACAGGTTGGGGAGGGCAAAAGGGGGCGAATGGTTGCCTGTGACGTTGAAGCAACAGGGCTGGGAGGTGACATTGTGGGCACAGTGTGATTCACAGTTATCATCTGACCAGGTTGCCCTCATGGGCCAGAACCTTCCTCCATGTACAGGCATCCAGGAGTGTCATTGTCACTGAGGGCTCATCCAGGGGGGTAGTGGCAGTCTGTCTTTATATCTTTATTTCGGCTGTAAGCCATAAAAGTAGACAAAACAAGACATATCATGGTTAAGAACATAGCACTTAATATTTTTTTAAGAATGTGTAGATAATATTGTTTTTAAGCATTTTTGTTTTCACAAAATCTCAAGACGTATAAAAATATTAGATCGTTAAAATTTGGCTTCAATCAATTAAAATTTATCAGATTAATTAATTATAATCTAAAACCAAGTTATTAAAAGCACGTAATTATCAAAGTTATAGTTCATGTCTCCTATATTTTTTACAAGAACCTCGCCTCTGGGGGACCAATTTTATCATTTATCTCTGTTCACTAGTATAGATGGCGAAAATTACATAATTTACTTTTTTAAAACCCCTAAATACATATTGTGGTCACAGATTTGTAAAAACATGCAAATCATCATTATTCTTTAAACTAAAAGTCCAGACCATTAAGGCTATAGCTTCGTCCAATTAAGAGCTGATATCTTAAATGAATATAGTCTAAAACCAATGTGTTGGAATTACACATTTATAATAGTTCTTTTGTTCTTATTGACCATGCACTTCGTAGATATCCCACCACAGAGAAAATTATTTTATCACTTGTATCAGTTGTTAGGAGTCGTAATGCCGTATTCCATTCCCTTATTCCAATTTCCCTACATAATGGAGCAATCCACTTTTTCCTGGGTACCAGATATCTAGGGCAGAAAAACATAAAGTGCGCAAGTGACTCTTTTGTCTTTTGACAGTGATGGCAGTATATTGAATTGTAGTCTTCCGATCTCCATTGCGCTGTAAATGACTTAAGCGGAAGAGTCCCTAGTCTAAACTTAATGAATAGTGTTTTGATATATGGAGGATTTACATTATCCATGTAGGCCTCAAACTTGGGACTGCATTTGTGGTCTAAGAACTGCAAAGTCAAACTGCCATGGTTTTTTAACCAGGTTTGGGTCAAAATGTTCTCCCAGTAGCACTTTTTTACACGTTCCTTTATCTCCTTTACCAAATTGTGAGGAGCACTCCACACCTCCTCCATTTTAAGAAATGTACACGTGTCTCTGATGTATCTAAACCAAGGGATCTTTAGTACACTGTTATTTGCAAGAAATTCATCTAGTGCTGCAGGAAGAGTATGCCGGTCCTCTGAGGTCCAAAGATTAATCCAATACATTAGGGGTCTTAGTGCAATTTCATTGTGTATTTCATTTAGGGCTAAATCAAATCTGAGCGGAGTGAGAGGGGTGCTCATCGGCAACTTTAGAAAGTTTCGAATAAACCGGTTTTCTACAGTGGTCAGACATCTAGAATTAGTATGACCCCAAAGCTCGGCACCATAAATTGAGGCCGCTACTGCCACTGCTTTATAAACGGTGATGGCAGGTGTTATCTCCCCCTCGTAGGTATTAGCTATTTTCTTGGCTATCACTATAGCCCTTTGCCTAAGTGTTGTCAGACTCTTCTTGATCTGTGCCGACCAACATTGGTCGTCGCCTAGCCTGATCCCCAAGTAGTCAAATTGTCTGACTCTCTCCACTGATTGGCCTGCTATCATCATTTTTCGCCTAAATGATTTATGTGGGTTAAAGGCCATAAACTTAGATTTTGTTAGATTGATTTCAAGTCCTCTGTTGGAGCAAAATTTATAAAAGGTGTCTAGTTCGTTTTGCAAACCCATAGGTGTTCTTGAAATTAATAAGGTGTCGTCGGCAAACATTAAAATAGGGACCGGAGTTCCAGCTAGTCTAGGGGCATCATGATTACAGTGTAGCAATTGGTCCACAGCACCATTTATGTAAAGATTAAATAGTGTTGGTGCCAAGATGCAGCCCTGCCTAACCCCTCTATTGACGGGTATGGCTTCCGTTAGGTCACCACTATCTGACCAACGTACATGAGCATAGGTCCCTTCATGGAGATATCTAATCAGTCTTAGTAGTTCGCTATTGGGGTGATAACTCTCCATAACTTCCCATAGTGTATCTCGAGGAACCATGTCAAAAGCAGCTTTTAAATCGATAAAAGCTACATACAATTGGCTTTTATTGAGTGACAGTCTATTTTGTGGCCTATGTTTGCCCAGAGGCAGATCCACACATTGATGTAAAACGTACATTGTTACAGGATGTATTGTGACATCTACCTCCAACGGATTAGTGTTACAATAGGCAGAGACCTTGGACAAAGTTAAGTTGTGGTTAATCTAATTGTGGCAAGTAACCATGGTATTGGGTGAATTGACATAGCAAGTGAGAAGCATGGCAACTCAATTTGACTCAAGCAGCTGCTGAGATGTGCAGATCAGTTGCACTTTTGAGGATATAATGTAAATGACATCTTGCCACCAGTGCAGCCAACACAGTGCAGAGTCAAGATATGGCTTTGCCATTTTGAGGCCTAGTTGGGTGGGATACAGGCAGACTTAGGGCATTGTTGTATATGTGACTGGAGTCATCATGTGCATATTCCTGTCCATTTGTCTGCTGTTGCTACCAATCTGGTGATGCATCTTGAGGCCTTATTAATACTTTTTGTGCATACTGTGTATGGTGTCAGTTCTGTCCTGAATAGTTTCACCTTGGCATAGCAGGTTAAGATGGAGCTGTGTAGACAGACATGACTCTGATTTGAGCATCAAATCCCAGCTGAGTGCACTTCATTTGTGAGTTGACAAACATGGGATTTTGTACAAGGGAACACTGTGCTGGTGTTTGGAGTTATAGAAACAGGGTCTGCTGGGATTTGTTGTAAGGTCACTCTCTCTACTCACCAATACTTGACAAATGTTCACACCCCAGGTTAGTAAACTTCATTTGTTAGTACAGATGTATTTAGGCAAGTGAACACTAGGCTGTTGGTTGGAGTTAGAGAAACAGGGGCTATTGGGCTTTGCAGTCAGATCAGCCTCTCTACTTCCCAATACTTGCCTAATCTTCTACCCCAGGTGAGTAAACTTCATTTGTGAGTTTACCTACAGATGTATTTGGACAAGTGGTCAGTGAGTTGGTGGTTGGAGTAAGATGAGCAAGAGTTCCTGGGAGTTGCAGTCATATCACTCCCTCTACTAAACACTGCACAAATGATAGTCTCCCAGGTGAGTACACTTCACTTGGGAGTTAACAAACAAGGGTAATTGTGCAAGTGAACTCTGGGATGATGTTTGGATTTACAGACACAAGGCCTCCTAGGAGTTGCAGTTAGGTCACTCCCTTTGCTTCACACACTTGACAAATAGTATCCTCCCAGGTGAGTAAACTTCATTTGGGAGCTGACAAGCAGGGGTATTTGGACAAGTGAACACTGGGCTGGCGGTTGGATTAACAGAAACAAGACCTCCTGTGAGTTGCCGTCATGTGACTCTCTACTACACACACCATACAAATGGTGTCCTCCCAGGTGAGTAAATTTCATTTAGGAGTTACCAAACAGGGGTCTGTGGGCAAGAGGAATCCTGGTCTGGTGTTTTGAGTTACAGTTACAAGGCCTCCTGCGAATTGTAGTCAGTTCACTCTCTCTAGTACACACACTATACAAATCTTGGGTATTATATATCTGTATGCTGACTACATTTAGGTTTGGGCATACATTTACATGTGGAGACATACCATGAGTCCTGGGATTAGTTTTTGATATAGAAAGGCTTTCAAGTACCATTTGGACATATGACGACATGTGATGGGCTTTGGTAGCTGTGATGTTGGGTCCAACAATACACATTGACAGTGTTGTTTTTTAATTCATCCAATATGTACTTGTCTGTTACTTTGCTGACGTGAACTGCTGTGGTGCTGAGAGCCATTAGCTGACCACCACCAGGGGCATGCCACAATGACTGTGTCATTGTAATATACAGAGTGGTTGGCCATAGTGCTGATGGAGCTGGAGGTCAGACTGCCTATATCCAGGCTGCCATGCCGCTCGCAGTCTGTCTTTTTTGCTCGGCGGTCAGTGGTCCTGCCTCTGTACCTTGTAATAGGGTGGTCTGGAAGAGAGTCAGCGTGGCAGTCTTTTCAGGGCCGCCTCCATGGCGCTGTGGCAGTCCGACCACCAAACTCATAATGAGGCTTTACAGAGACTGATATAATGACAGAACAAACACCTACCTGTATATAGTTTTATTTGGAAAATAGTTCTTTAACAAATAAGAGATCCATTTGTTAAAAGAAATCATAAGAAACAATGGTTTTGCCTAAAATAGCTTTTGCACTTCACTGAATCAACTACTTGATTAACTAAATTGTTATTCTGTAGCTCAGGTTTAGCTGATGACTGGTCATTTAAGTTGCAAGAAATATTACTTTTGCCTCAGATGTTCTTTGCACTTTTATTAGTAGTTTTTCTATTCAGTTCTTTAAGTTTCATTTAGAGAACACATTTTCTGGGTGTTAGTGTGGTACATTTACAGAATAAAATAACGTATGCATGTGCAATTTACACCTGATTCCTGAAGTCAGAAATTGTATTTTTGTCTCTGCAATGGTATCCCAAGCATAAATTACAACCTGCACAAAAAATGAACTCAAACGTTTCACATATAACAGTACATTTCTGGAAGTTTTTGTTTTTACTGAGGGGTTCTGAGTGAAATAGACAATAAGATTGTGTTGTTTATGTCACTCAGAGCCCAGAGGTGAAAAACATTTGCCAAATTCACTTTTTAGAGATCTATAATTTTATGTTATGCATGTGCCCCCAAAACATGTGCCCCTGCTTCCAACTACAACACAGGGGCAGAGGAGTAATTGGGGAGCCACACATAACATGGCCTCTCCTCCATGACCCAAATTCCAAAAAAAGCCTGAACTCTTGTCACCCACCCTCACTAGTCTCTGTGCCTTTCCTTCCCTCTCCTTCAGTAGTTGTACTCTCTGCAATCTAGTGCTGCACCGGCAGGCTCTCAGAGAGCCCAGCCAGAGCAGCCTGGAATTACTTTATGATGTAGCAACAGTAAGTTACGAGATCTGTAATCCTGGTTGCTATGTCACAGTATTGAATGATCAGATTTTGAATGTGACATTCTGTCATAACAATATGACCAATGCCCCCAATGTCATCTTAAATTGCTGCAACTCTGATGAAAAATGTATAATAAAACAAATCTGCTAGAAGCTTCACGGCAAATAAATACTTAATTACAGTTACTTTGGAGAGGAATATCTAATTTCAGGTTTCTATATACAACTTCCCATACCCATTACATGCATACATATGTACAATTGAGGTAAACATCCAACTCTTCTTGCCATCATTGTTATGACAAATCACTATGGATGTGAAGTTATTTGTAATCATTTCACTGTGGCAATGGTAATGACATTTTACCTCTAAAAGATTGGGGATAATGAATTCAGAAAGAGAAACAATACTTGTTTACTTTGTTAGACATCTCTGGCGACTAAAATAGAACATGTCACAACTTCATGGCTCATTTGACAAATTAGGTTGTTGATTCAAATTGAGTAATTGCTTGTTACTACCGTTCACCTACATGCATGACAATTTTAATTATAAAGTAATGTCCTGAGTAATTGCACTTAAAGTTACACAGAATACTGTTGTTTTGCTCATTACTGTCATATACTAGGTTGTAAGACTAAGTTCAGGGATTTAAGTCTGACATTCTGTAACATTTTACCTCTATAGCATGAAGGGCTATGCCTTTATGTAGACAAAAAAAACCTGGACTGTCCAGAAGCATAAATGTTGAACATTGAAACCACATTAAATACGTTTTTGCAAAGGCCAATAGGTTTTGTAGCAGTTGGACTCTCACTCGTAGGTGAAACAGCTGGTTTAGGGGTGACAGGACTTTTGTTTGTAGGGGACTAGGCCAATCCTACAACAAGTCACAATGGTCGGCCCAACCCTCCTAACTCACAAGCAGTACCTCACCAAAAACCCAAACAGTAAAAGTTGATTTCTGGCAGCCTTACGCATGGACTCTAGAATACAACATCTAAGGGGAGTTGTGGTGGAATGGAAGTTACCCTTTTTTCACATTAGTAATAAGTCTCAGTCACACATAGGCAATAAAGGAGATGCAGGAGAGTTTTTAACAGTTTTATTAAAAAGACTCCCATCTACTGTAAAAGGCATGAGCTGCAATGATTAGGATAATGAACAATGCAAAACACAGAATTGTAAAGATGATAGTCATGAATACAAAGACCCTCACCATCTTGCAATAAACATGAAAATGTAAAATAATTAACTAAAACCCTAGCATGGAGAACCTAATCTCTAACCGAAGGAGAGCTAGGTGTGACAAACCTAATCTGCCAGTACCAGGTCCATGAGAAGAGCCTCCCGACCCTTGTTACCTCGGAATGAGTTCTAGGTCAGACTTCGTAGTGACACCAAGGCTGAATCTGCATCAAGGTGACATCCAGCAAAGTTTGCTTGGTAGCATATGGTAGGAATCCCTCTAGTAACCTTGTCTTTGTGAGGCGTATTTATTAAGATCTTGTAGGACCCCTGATGCAGGTATGTTCACAAACAATAGATAAGGGGGCATACTTGGGGCAGCAATTATGTAAACAATTCCCTTCAAAAGTACATTATGTTCCTGTCACATATAAGTGGGAAAGGGACATCATGTGATTACCTACGTATCTCACTTAACTTTGACTGATAGTGACACCTTCAAAGAGTGGCACTGATAACATAAAATCAAAACATTTCATTAACTATAAACATAGCAGCCATTTTGAAAGAAATAATTAAATAAATAGGCTAAGACATAGCAAGCTAATTACATTAAAAGTCACTAGGTGAGGGGGCACACGACTGGAAGCCAGAAGGCTAAGCTAAACTTCTGATTCCCATTAAAACTAAATAGGATCCACTACACCCTCTCCATTTCCGGAACAAGGATGACGCTATAGTGATGACACCAGAGAAAGTGTATGAGTCCAAGATTAAATGCTCTGATCTAAAATACAAGCTAAAATCATAAAAAGGTAGTTAAATACAGCTAAAAACATACAAAGAGATAAAATGTTGACCATGACAAGCACAGCAGGGCAAAGTTGATCATATTTAAAAGGCAATGTGGCATAAACTTTGAAAACTTTCGGATAAAGCCAATGGTCAAATCAGTTAGCAATAATCATGATCTTGAACAATGTCTCCAAAGTCATCGAAAGGAAGTGCATCCTGGAATGACTCCAAATCATCAGATGTCAGATCGATGACAGTATTGGCAGATGGATCCACGGAGCAGAAGTGCGCAGAAGCCACAAGTACAGGATCACCTGTGAGGGCAAAACCATTCAAAGTGCCTGAAGGGGTCAAACAGTTTACAAGGGGTGGCTCATAGGTGGCCTCTTGAATCAGCCTCAGGCTCATAGGGCATAATCGTGAATGATCCCTCAACGGGAACACCAGCAGTTCTCTGTCCACAGGAGGCACTGGTGGAACAGCAAGACACACCAATTGTAGACACTCGAAGAGGCACCAGGTGCAATGAAAGACATTTAGTACTCACCACAGGACTTGTCAGAATGACAGTGATAAATCATGCTCCAGTTTTTCCAGCAACAGAGCACCAGAGAATTGTACCATGCAATCACAGCACAGCTGGGCTTGTGATAATAGCTTATCACTCCAATTAGCTGAGAAGGCATAACTACTGTGTATAGGGAACAGCAGCAGCAGTATCCTGCCAATCAATGCCAAAGTCAAGGGAAAGTTGCCAAACAAACTTGAAAAGAGCGAATACATAGCCGATGGAATGACTATTAAGAAAATCTGGATGAAGGAAACAAATCCAGACCCAACAGCCTTAAAGAAGTACACAATCCCCTTAGTGCTCGAGGCGTTACAAATTCTGGAAACTAGCTCTCCATAGTGCTCAGGTGTTGGAAAATGGGTTATTGGTAAGGGCAGCTAAGTACCTACACTTAGCAATAGGCCACTAACCTCCACTTAAGTCCAGTTAGGTCTCAGTAAATTAAACCCAGCTCAACCCTTGATAGCTTGGCAACGAGCGACAAGGCTTAACTTAGGAGACAAAGCGTCTCCTTCAAATATCACAAAACAGTAATTAAATAAAACACAGGAAACAGTTTCAAAATCCAAAATCAATTTATGAAAATAGGAAATATTTTTAGCTTCAAAATGACAGAAAAACAAATAAAATCGGATAAGGAGAACTGGAGATATGAATTTTTAAAGAATTAAAGCTTTCTAGCGCTTAGAAACAAAAAGCGCCAATCTGGTCGCACCTCAACTGGGGCAAAGTCAAAGTTTAAGGCCAACCGCGATGGAGCTCGGCTTGGCTACAGCCCGCGGGAGACCTCGTCAAAAGTTTACCTTAGGACTTAGTCGTTTTTCTGGAGATTTTCTTCAGCGGGACGAACCTCCCAGTCCAATCCGACCTCCTGGAACTCTTCCTCGGATACATGTCGCGGGAGCCCTCAGAGGAGATTTTTACTTTTAGACTCAGTTGTTTTTTCGAGGTGAAAATCCTTCAACCGGGGCAAACCTGAATCTTGATCCGATGTCCTTGGAGCCCTCTTCAGATACACTGCCTGGGAGGTCCCGGTCAACTTCCTACATTAGTCCCTTTTTTGGAGATTTTCTTCACCGGGACGAACCTGCAAGTCAGGCCGGGTCGCGGTTGCAGCAAGCCGGCTAGAGCTGCTGCAGCAGGTCAGTCCCTCTATGGAGCTTTTTTTCAAAAGTTCTCCAAACTTCTCCAAACATCTGGATCTTCTTCCAGATATTCCTTTAAAGTTCTTTTGAGGGTCACAGTTCACCCCAAGGTTCGAGAAGCTCTGAGATGCTCCTTGAGGGTACGGACTACAACTCCCAGAAAGCACCTGGTGCAAACTCATTTTGGCCACTGGACAGTGGTCAGCTGTTTGGTTTCTTCAGGAGTTGGTGCAGGGGACTCTGGTTACCAAGTTTTCACCTGTATCAAACAGGGAGTCCCTCCTTGAACCAGTTGAAGCCAGGCAAAGTCCTTCTTGTGGAGAAGCCCAAGGGTGCAGCTGGTGCAGTCCTCCAGAGTGCAGTGTCTAGGGACAGGCTAGGGGTCCAGCAGGGCAGTCCTTCTTCTTCTGTAGTTCTTCCTTGTTGGAATCTGATAGGGATCAAGTAGGGAACTGAGGTGTGGGTGTAGGTCTGCCAGTTTTATCCTTGCTCCGGGGTGAAAAGCAGGGGGGTCCCAGGGAGCAACATTCCTCAAAAATCCATCATGGCTGAAAGTGATTTTTGGAGGTGACATCTGGCTGAGCCCACCCACTGGTGTGGCTAAAAATCCTAAACACAACCCTCTCCTGCCCTCTCCTGATCTAATCAAGGGGGCACCTAATTGTCTGGGTTTGCAGGATATGAGGGTGTTATTGGGTTGCTCCAAATGTCCTTGCCTGCCTTTGAAGACCAGTTTGGCAGCCCTCCCCCTTCCTGCTTCCCCATCTGCAGAAGGAAGTTCTCCTCCCCCAGGCTCATCTCTTTGTGTTGAACCAGGCCACTTCACAACTCAACAATGCAGCTTGGCCAGGCTGCCAGAGGCTGGCCAATCAGAGCAAAGCAGCAAAAACACTGCAGGGCTGAAGTTGGCAACTTTTGAGGTAAAGTTTAAAACTCCTTACGTGAATAAGTTATATTAAATCCAACAACTGGAAGTTGTGGGATTTATTATAACAATTAATTTGATACCAAACTTGTCGTATCTGTTACTCAAGGGGACTTTTAAAATTAAAATAAAGTCTCCCCATTCTAGCCTATGGAGGCCATTCACTACAATGAGGGAAAAACTATTTTGGCTGTTTTACCTCACCAGGGCTTATAAAACTATTTTATAAGGTCACTGCTTATAGTTACATGGCACCCAGCCCTAGGGGCACATAGGGCACACCTTAGGGGTGACATGTGGAAAAATAAGGTAGTTTGAGGCTTTGGAACTACTTTTAATTCCAAAGTCGAATTTGCATGTAACTTTAATTTAAAAGCAGCCAGCAAGGCAGGCCTGCCTTTAAAATGACACTGGGCACCTCAGCAGTGCCCCTATGGGTGCACTACCTGTGCAGGGGTCCCTAAACCTCCCTGCCCTACCATATTCTAGGGACTTATAGGTAGGTTGACTTAGCCAAGTATAATTAGCCAAATTTGCATACTGATTTTCCACAGAGCACAGGCCCTGGGACTGGTTAGCAGTAACCAGGGCACCATCAGAATCAGGAAAACACCAGCAAAAAGTGAAAATGGGGGCAAAAAGTTAGGGGGCCTCTACAATGAGCCCTGTTCTCACATCAGGGAAATCTTTAGTTAATAGAGATTGTATCTCGACTGATGATCTTGCTATCTGGAGAGCATACATCTCTCTGGCCGATGTCAACACAACTTGTTTCTGGAACAATAGTGCCTTTAGTCTGCTCAGCTTGTCATAATTTACATTAGTTGTATCAATATGAGACCACAATGTTGCTACTCTTATATCTTGTTTGAGAAGGAATAGAACATGTCCACAGCCAGTTACAATCTTAGAGACTGAAATTGCTTAGGCAATTCCTGGTCTCATACCCCAACAGCTCCTTTTGATCAGGACAACATAACTTCCATTCGAAAGTATATAAAATCTGGACAAATCAAAGGGAGGGGAGAACCCTTCAGAAAGCAGGCCATGTTTGCGACCCCTGCATTGTAAAGGTCATGAAGGGACACCTGTTTGCAAATCATTCAGTGACTAACAGTAGTCTCGCATTCGTTTCCGCTGAGAATAGCCTCTGTTTCGCCGTCCAGACACTTGAACTCGAAAGGCAACTCCCACTCTTCTTTACTATAGCTATCTCCTAGCCACTCGTATCTGCCCACAGCAAGATGTTTCAAGCATTTCGTGAGTCAAAAAGGTGGAAATGGGCTGATTTATAATGCCATATACAAGCCATACTGTTGATGGACTTTCTGCAACCGTGAAAGGTATCTTCTCTAATGTTTCTATGTGAAGCATGGTGTAACATGTTTCCTTTTTAGCCATAATCTTCTGTTCCCTGGATAAATTAAAAGTAGCAAACAGGTCACTACTGTTAATATATTTCCATCGAACGTGGCCATTTTTCAGAACCTGCAACGTCTAACTTAACTCCATGATGGAACGCAGCTGAGTTTGTCCATGGTGTAGAAGGGACGTCATTCTGAATTATGTCAATCACAGATGACCATATGTTATTAAGGGTTTATATCCTGTTGGACAGAGTATTTATGTCATAATCGACAACAGCTAAAGCCTTTTCCATATTTTCTTAATCTGTCTGCCTTAAACGTGCAGCCGCTTCGGTTTGAGAATGCTTCCATATTTCATTATATATGGCATACAGGAAGCGCTTAGAGCGTGTCTTTCTTGGACCTAGCAAGAAATCTTGCAAGTCTATGTTCTCTGATAGGAGATTAAGATGTTCCTTGACTGCTGCTGAGGTGTTAGTCTGTAACCATTGTTGGCACAGTTTACCCACAATGTATGTGGTTACTATACCCGAGTGTTGACCTGAGACAAAGCGAGGGTCCGGCCAGCTAATCTTGAAACCCCTGAGGAATTAACAAAATGTGCCTGACACTCATTCATATCACTGACCACAATAACCACCCGACGGGACTGGAAAGTGATGAATTATAGGTACCATCCTGAACCTTTGCATCTAATCCTTCCTCAGTGACATTTAGGAAGAATTGCCAATTGGTTGAATTTGGCTGGTGTGGGGATACTGGGCGCACTGAGTTATTTTATTTTTGCTAACACAAGAGAGGATGTCTGTTGAATTGTGTACTTTAAGAAGATTATTTGAACAGGAATAAGGCTTGCTCTAAATAAAGCTTCTCTACCCTGAATCTGCCAAACTTGTGTTCTCCATACACTCTTTACATCAATAGTGTTCTTCCAGTATTCATATACTTCAATTGCAAGTCGGGAAACAAAGGAATCAGAATAGATTCATTTGGTGTCAGTTAGCAAAATCTTTCGCATTTTTGAAGGTCTTAATTTGAAGTAATATGCCTTTGCATTTGTAGGTTCACACTCAGAAAAATATGCAAATATGTCTGTATGTTTTGTGGCTCCCCACAGGAAGTGTTGATCAATGTTCCCACTGTGTATAGTTAAATATTGATCTATGTATAGTTGCTTGGTGCAGGCAGTAATGTCCCCAATTATTGTAACAGAACATTTACCCATAATTCTTTGTGTCAGTGTACACATTATCACATTCAAATACAGTGTAATCCTGCATCTAAGCAAGCAATTGAATCAACTGCTTGAACACCCCAGTCATCAGAAAAAACACCAGGTGTAATTACATCAGTCACTGAAATTTTTAAAACATATGGAATTGGTATAACCTCAGTAGGCCCGTAAATATCGAAGGGAACCTTAACCCAAACAATCCCATCTGGAATTGGTACTGCTAAAATGTTCACAAGGGACAAGTCTCTTCGGACCTTATGTGAGGAAAGATATGGAGTTAGAACTTCATCCACTGGCTCGATAGAAGAGCGTTCAGGAAGATATTGACAATTTATCAAGAGAAAGAAAACAGTCACAAAACCAATCCATAACAGAAAGGCAAGCAAAATAGTCACAGATAGTTTCATGGGTAAATCAAATAGTTATTTTTAAGCCATATGTACAGCTTATGTGTCTTTGAAACAGTTTCAGTTACAGGTGCGGATGAAGTTGAAGAAAAGTCTTCTTCGTTGATGAAGTAACCAGAAGCAGTCTCTGCAAACACAGGAGCCGGTGCATTATTGGTGGGTGGATCCACTTTGTGTGGCAGTTCAACATAGACAATCTTGTCAGTTTGTTTTGAGTGGAAGTAGAAGACAGCCACATCTTGGACAGTTCTTGTCGATGAAGTGGTAACAGGAATCAGCAGAAGCTCATTCTCCTCCCTCCCCAAGCTCGAGGAGGGATTGGTAGCATCATTGTACTTTCTAATGTTTGTCAGAAGAGTTGCTGTTTCTTCTTTGAAGAGGTATGTCCTGTTGGGTAGTGAGAGGGACCTGGGAACTACCCAAGGATCCTCTGCGTCTACTGGAACTACAGGATCGGCCACATGGTGCAGTTTGATGTTGTCAATGGAGACAGACTTGTTCCCTTTGGAACCTGGCAGTGGTGGTAGGATGATTGTTCTGGTGCCTTGTATTCCCAGGACTGGTACTGGTGCTCTGTAGGATGGACCAAATTCCTTCTTCACAGCAAACGTCTCACAAACCAGATCCCCAACTTTAGAAATCCAGCATGTAGAAGTTGTTGGCAAATCCCTTATTCCTAAGGTGGCAGCACTGACAGATGAAATATCATCAAAAAATTGCTGAAACTCCTGTAAGACAGTGAGATGTTCATTTATGTCAAAAGAAGTGTCTGCTGCCACCATACCAGGGCCATCTAGATCTTGGACATACATAGGTATCCCAGAGATGACCTCGTAAGGAGTGCGTCCTCCCAAGGATTGTCTTGGCAGATCATTCAGTGCTCTCTGGACCCCATATATGTGATGAAGCCAGCTGAGGCCTGAACCTAATACTCTAGCTGTTAAGGACTGCTTTAGATCTCAATTACTCCTCTCCATGACTAAATTACCCTTGGGATTGTAACATGAGGAATAATGGACTTCAACACCCATCCTCCTCATGGTGTCCCTTAATGCCTTAGAGGCAAAGGCAGGGCCCTGGTCATAATGGAATGCTGCAACTGCATATGTACCAATAAAGATCAGCAACATTTTTATAACAGTTCGAGTGTCAGTCGTCCGCTGTGGCCATACCCACAGAAATTTAGAACAAGAACCTATAGTGACTAAGATGCATTTGTATGCACCATCACGCTGTAAGGGACAACAATGATCCTGGTACACACATTGTAGTGGCCTACAGGGCACTAAGAGGGATGTCTAGAGTGGGCGTTTGATGTTTGAGCCCTTAATTTGCTGGCAAATTTCACAGAAAATATGATATTGCTTGGTCTGTTTGTATAGACCGAGATATTAGGAGTAATTGTGTGCCGTAATACCAGCATGAGCAGATGCGACACCCTCATGTGCTGCTTTGATGAGATCTAATCTAAGGTCTTGATTGGGGATTACTTGATCTCCAACCTCAGGAACTGTTGCAAAGATCACATTCTGTGCACTGATGTGGTAGGAATATTTAGTAGGGTATTGTTTTGGGAGAGGCTTGCCTTCAGCAGCAGCTTTCACAACAACCAAAATTTCATTATCCAAACTCATCTGAGAACGAGTCACTGCAGCAACAGAAGCCACAGCTACTGCGGATTTGGCCACTTCATCAGCCAAGGTATTTCCAATACTGTGTACTCCTAAACTTTGGTGACCCAATGTATGGACTACATGAGCCTCAGGTAGCTTACCCTTAAGATCAGTCACTGTCTCCCACAGAGTTCTGTGTTTTACCAGGGTAGACGTTTCAATGGAGTATAGAACCAGAATATCAAAGAATAAATAGCATCCTACGAAAATATTGTGTTTACCCCATTGGAATTATTAACATCTAAACTCAGTGAGCAATATTTTTGTAAGATACCACCCCAACTGACAAACATACATCCACCACTCCATCACCCAGCTCCTCCAATTCCCAGCCTTCAAGACACGCAAATGCCCACACTCACATGTGCAAAAGACAACACCCAAACATAAGCATACCTCACACACACCCAAGACATCCACACTGACATAGGACACAACCACTCCCTTGCCTCCAAATCCCACCCCATTCAGCTGGCTATCCCCATGTTCCGAAGACAGATTTTTTGTTTGAGCTTGCACTTTCCCCTATTCCCTCCACATTGTGCCAAACCCAAAAGGCCCACACCACCTTCCAACCCATCCTTCTACCTCCAAGTCTGCTAAAGCAGATGTTTTAACTAGACATTATTAAGGAGTGTTTATGTAATTTGAATAATTAAAGTTGAATAACGTACAGAAAAATAATGCACGTGTTTCAAAATGTGACCTTGGAGAATGGCCACCAATGTTCACGAAATGTACTAATTGATGATTAATATTTATGAAATATTGAAAATGTATTGGATTAATATAGTAATATGTCATATTTAGGGTTATGAAGTATGCTTTAGCTTATAAATTGCAGGCCTTCACTTAGCGAGTGTCTTGGCCTACTTTTGCCAGGCCTCATGCAGAAGCTGTATTTCTTAGCGGTAAATAAAATTTCTGACTGAGTGAGTTAAACTGTGAAATGTCTATTGTCTTGTTAAAAGTGCTTAATAGAAGTTTTCGTGAGAACCGACTAACAGGAGATGATGTTCCTAGCTGTGTAACAAATTGTGTGTAATGTGTGTGAGAAGTACTTTCCCAGGACGCGAACAATGAAGACACTGACTGAAGCTGAAGGTGCAACAATATTGTTACCTGACGAGCCGGATGATGAGGGCACCATAAAGCGAACCAATCAACTTCATGAGAAGAGTGAAATATCAGAATTCATAGATTTGGTATAGAAATATTATTGGGTAGAGTATAAACGTACGATTAACTGACCAATAGGGAATTGGGGGATAGTTTAGGTGACTTTGATATAACAACCCGACAGAGGAGAATTATTCAGAATTACTGTGATTTTGAGAGAAGAAGAGACTTTAGGAGAGATTTGAGATTTTGTCATTGGGCTCATACTCTCTGACTGAGAGCCTGATGTTTTGCTGATCGATTGATGATCTGAGGACGAAGACTGATTCTGCTTGCTGACCCATACCGTGGGTAGGTAGATATGACGAAATGTGACTGTTGTGCATTTTATGCCTTTTCTTTATAGGTACCAACTGCGCTGTTATGTTAGATACTTAGCTAGATGTTTTTTTAAATTTGTGTTTCCAAATTGTTTTGCATGAAGCCCAACATGCTGATGCTAATCTGATGTTTAGTTTAGGGTGCTCAAATAGACTGACAAATTACAAGGGACTAATGATTGATGAGTTATCTTGCTGAATTCCATGTATGTTATTAGCTCATTGCAACTGACTCTGCTATTGATCTGCACCATAACTTTAGAATGTGTTGTGATTCAAGCTTTGATTAGATTGCATTTCTTCTGCTGCTTTGGACAACCAGTATTGTTCTGATATGTGCTTGATTTGATATTGAGATTAATCTACATGACTTTAACATTGTTATTATAAGGGGAATAAACCTACTAAACTTTTACTAAAGATGTGGTTAATCATGGCTGAAAGGTCATGGTGTGTGACATTTACTGACTTCATTGATTATTGATTTTATTGATGACTAATGATTTTTGATTACTGTGTATTGATTATTGATTATGTACTGGAGCTATGGTAAGAACGTCTTAAACGAGTCAAAAGGTTCATCAACCTATTTACGTCCCCTTGTAAGTTTACTTGTTAAGGTCTGGCGCGCTAACAGGTCCTCCCCTGTCACACCTACCCACCCCCACAACCACTCATACCCCACCCGCCAAGAAAAAGCCCACCCCTCCTAAGAAGCAGTCCACCCCCCAAACTTGCTGATCCCAAATCCGACCTCTCCCCCCAAAGATAATCACTGAGGTGCCTGCCTGCCCACTTGATGCCTCTTCCTGTGGAGGTTCCCTGGCAGTAAAGGAGTCAAGTGAGAGCACCATGATGTGCATGGACAGCAAAGGCCTTGGACAATTTATATTTGATTATGAATGAACCCAAACAGTTCATTTTTGGGTACACATTTGTTATGCAATTCCTTTTCTACCTTTACGTTGTTTCTGAGTAACTTGTGTTGCCTGTCTAAAGTTGTGTGTGTTTCAGCCTGCTTGCTAATCCATTCGCTATTGTTTGCATTATATGGCTTGTGGGAATTTCTGGTGTCACCCAAGACAAACCTAGATGTTGACTGTAAGGATATGTGGCTGTTAATGCAATTGTGGTGTCAGAGCATTGTGTTCTGTTTGATATGGTAAGTATTTCATCTTGTGTTGTCCAATCTGAGCATTGGACAACACAAGATGATATGGTAAGTATTACATCTTGTGTTGTCCAATGTGAGCATGTATCGTGATAGACTTGGCCCCCTGAAATGGATTATAGATTCATCTAATGCGTGGCAGCTTGAGTTTTGTTTGTGCAGACTTTGAGTGTGGTCAATTGTGCTATCTTGGTTTGCATTTGACTGTGCATGTGTCCATTTAGCTGTGTGTACCTTGCAGCTACTTCATGTAGATGTATGTCCTATGCAGTTGTATTTGCTTTGTTGACTTGCACTCCCACATTGTGTAGATTGGCATGTCACTTGACTCTAGTATTATTTGTCCCTGAGATACTTGAAGGACCAGTTCCTGTGCAAATGTTGTTCAAGGGGCATGTGCAAAGTGATGTTAACTTGAGGACTTCTTCCGGCAGTACACATGAAGAATCAAAGAAGTAGTGGAAGAAAGGGGCGGGGGTAGAGTGAGAAATAACCAGATGGAGGTAGGAAATGTACATTGAGCTCTGGAGTAAGTCTAATCATGAAACACTGCTCTCTTTAGAGATAGGGTCAGTTGAAGTTCACAGTAATTGGCTCATGCAACTAAGATGTTCAAAGTAAATCTTGTGAGAGGCCACTTAACCTCTAAAAAGTCTTTAATCAGCAAACAGGGAGCCATCTTGGTAGGTTCATGGAGACCTTCTCTGCCATAGGCATCTCCAATGATTACCAGTAGGCTTCCTGAATTGATTTCCAATTTTAAACCTATGCCTCAGAATTATGTGTTCTGTCTGCATAGCTGCTACACTACCTCTCTTCTTGACATATGCATAAATCCAGTATTTGTATTGGTTCTTTCTCTTTTTTGTTTTACCCATGAACAAGCTTCCATATTTTATCTTCTGTTTCATAACATTTCTTTTTAACATCCCTATGGGGCTAAAGGGACTCTTTCAGAAATATTTCCTTATACTATTCTCTCTTTGTTTTTATTAACCTTTGTCTTTTTTCATTGGATGGCTTGTAGACCAATCTAGTTTTCCAATCCTTGGTGGTTCAGCACCCTAATTGTTCTCTTCCAATTCATCTCATTATTATCACTACATTTATAGGCCACTCATAGTGTTGTTTGGTTTATCACAAGCCGTTGTTTTCCTCAAAGTATCTTTTTGTCTTTTTTTTAAAGATCTCCTATATCTTCTACCATTTTGAGGTACCACAGATGTAACCTCAAGTGTACTATGGCCCTCATTCTGACCCTGGCGGTCGGTGATAATGCGGCGGCCAAGCCGCCAACAGGCCAGCGGTCCAAAATATGCAATTCTGACCCTGGCGGGAACCGCCAACACAGCCCGCCGCATTAACACTCCGCCCGCCACGGCGGAACAAACAAACAGCGCGGCGGTCCCCGCTAACAGTCAGGCGGCAGACAATGTACCGCCCACCCTATCACGACCCACCAATCCGCCACCTTTTCCGGGGCGGGAGCACCGCCGATAAAAACACGGCGGAAACAGACTACGAACGGGAAAACGCTCACCTCTACGCACTCCACGCGAGATTCCGGCAGTATGGAACCCGAGTTGCAGGTCATCCCCGCACTCCTATACCTGCTCCTGTACCAGGAGCACGCCCGGCGGCGCGGAAGACATCGGTGAGTACTGCACCTACGACACAGGGGAGGGAAAAGAGTACCGGCACACACCCACCCACCCACACCCACTACAACACACACATCAATGCATTCCCACAGATCACTGTCACAACCCACAACCCCCCCCCCTCCGAAATAATGCAAAGACCAAAAGAAGAGATCATAAACGGGCAGATATATTGAAATATGGACACCAGTAATCCCAATAAATAAACTATGTACAAAATATATACAGCTACTAAATGTAGTCCAACCACTGTCCGTGGACCACAGGGGTCCTGTGCAAAGGGGCAAGGCCCAGTCCCACGACAAGAACTGCACGGAGAGAACACTGCAGGGGCATCAGAAAGAAAATAGGACAGGCACCTCAGGGGGAAGGGAAGGGGGGGCACCTCAGCCACTTGAGTACACGACGCCAGATCCACGAGGGGACTCCATGACCACTGGCCCATCCTGGGGAGAGCAAAGCCACAGTCCATACAGTCCATACAGTGGGTGGCCTGCCCACTGGGCCATCCTGGGGAGTGCAAAGCCACAGTCCATACAGTCCATACAGTGGGTGGCCTGCCCACTGGGCAATCCTGGGGAGTGCAAAGCCACAGTCCATACAGTCCATACAGTGGGTGGCCTGCCCACTGGGCCATCCTGGGGAGAGCAAAGCCACAGTCCATACAGTCCATACAGTGGGTGGCCTGCCCACTGGGCCATCCTGGGGAGAGCAAAGCCACAGTCCAAACAGTCCATAACAGACTCCACTGCCACTGGAGGAGGCATGTTGGCCAGAGGACATCCTGCAGCCCTGCCCGAGACAGATCCTGCCCTGCCACGTCTGCCAAAGGGCCAGCGGTTCTTGCCTTGAAGGGCCCAGTTCAGCGCTTCTTGCCTTGAAGGGCCCAGTTCAGCGGGTCTTGCCTTGAAGGGCCCAGTTCAGCGGTTCTTGAGACGGCGGTCCCCAGCGGAGCTGTGCTGGAGACGGCGGGCCCAGTTCAGCGGTTCTTGAGACGGCGGTCCCCAGCGGAGCGGTGCTGGAGACGGCGGGGCCAAGTTCAGCGGTGCTTGAGACGGCGGGGCCCAGTTCAGCGGTGCTTGAGACGGCGGGGCCCAGTTCAGCGGTGCTTGAGACGGCGGGGCCCAGTTCAGCGGTTCTTGAGACGGCGGTCCCCAGCGGAGCGGTGCTGGAGACGGCGGGGCCCAGTTCAGCGTTTCTTGAGACGGCGGTCCCCAGCGGAGCGGTGCTGGAGACGGCGGGCCCAGTTCAGCGGTGCTTGAGACGGCGGGGCCCAGTTCAGCGGTGCTTGAGACGGCGGGGCCCAGTTCAGCGGTTCTTGAGACGGCGGTCCCCAGCGGAGCGGTGCTGGAGACGGCGGGGCCCAGTTGAGCGGTGCTTGAGACGGCGGGGCCCAGTTCAGCGGTGCTTGAGACGGCGGGGCCCAGTTCAGCGGTTCTTGAGACGGCGGTCCCCAGCGGAGCGGTGCTGGAGACGGCGGGGCCCAGTTCAGCGGTTCTTGAGACGGCGGTCCCCAGCGGAGCGGTGCTGGAGACGGCGGGGCCCAGTACAGCGGTGCTTGAGACGGCGGGGCCCAGTTCAGCGGTGCTTGAGACGGCGGGGCCCAGTTCAGCGGTTCTTGAGACGGCGGTCCCCAGCGGAGCGGTGCTGGAGACGGCGGGGCCCAGTTCAGCGGTTCTTGAGATGGCGGTCCCCAGCGGAGCGGTGCTGGAGACGGCGGGGCCCAGTTCAGCGGTGCTTGAGACGGCGGGGCCCAGTTCAGCGTTTCTTGAGACGGCGGGGCCCAGTTCAGCGGTGCTTGAGACGGCGGGGCCCAGTTCAGCGGTTCTTGAGACGGCGGGGCCCAGTTCAGCGGTGCTTGAGACGGCGGGGCCCAGTTCAGCGGTTCTTGAGACCGCGGGGCCCAGTTCAGCGGTGCTTGAGACGGCGGCCGGTCTATGGCCAACTGCTCATTGCCTGGTGGTGCCCTCCTGGGCAGCGGGGATGGTGCTCCTTCAATGCCCACCTGGGCTGTGGGTGGTGGGGCCCTCCTGGCCAGCTGGGCTGGGTCCTCCCTGGCCAGCGGCTATGGGGGTGGTGGGCTCCTCCTGGGCAGCAGGCCTGCAGCCTGACCTCTCCGACTTGCTGCCCTTGCCCTCCTTAGTCGGGAGTCTGTGGCCCTTTCCTCCCTTTGGAGCTGTGGCTGGTGACTGTGTCTGGGTGGTGTCCGGGGGGATGTAGAAGCCGGGCTCCTGCGGCGCCCCTTCCGCCTTCTGCTCCTCTTCCCAGGGGGTGGGCTGGCTGTCCCCTTGCTGCTGGGCGAAGATCCAGACATGCGGGCTGGTGGGCTCCAATACCCCTGCACCCTTGTCAAGGGGGCTGCAGGGCTGGTGGTGGCTGAGGTGCTCTTCTTACCCCGACGAGAAGGAGGGGGGGGCTCAGGGTCAGGAAAGAAGTTAGCAGTGGCGAGGAAGAGTTTCTTGGGACAATGGAGAGTGGTAGGTACAGTGGGAATGGGAGTGGAGGGAGACGATGTGGTTGTAAGTGAGTCACGTTTGCTGTCTTTGGGTGCAGGTGCAGGAGGGATAGGCTGTCGTGAGGTGGATGGCTGTTGGGTGGGTGGGTGGCTGCGTTTGTGTGGTGTGGAAGAGGGGGTGACAGACACAGTGGGAGAGGACACAGGGGACGTGTAAATGGCAGTGGGGGTGGTGACTGCACGTGTGCGGACTGGACTGGAGGGTGTGCTGGTGATGGAAACACTGGCTGATGGTGAGGTGAATGGAGGTGTGAGTGTAGACGTCACAGGGAGGGAGGAGGGAGACGAGGAGGTGGGGGTCACAGAGGTGGTAGTGACTGTTGGCATGTCTGCATCGGAATGTTGCGTGTGTGAATGTCTGCGTGATCTGTGGTGCTTATGTTTGGATGAGCTTCTCTTGGGTGTTGAGGTGTGTGCAGGCTGGTCTGATGGTGTGGGTGGGACAGGCAGAGGAACAGGAGACTGGGAGGAGGGAGTTAGTAGAGGGAGGCAGGAGACAGGGACAATGGCTGCCGTCAGTGCTGAGGCCAGAGCCTGGAACGATCGCTGATGGGCAGCCTGACCCGAATGAATGCCCTCCAGGTACGCATTGCTGCGATGAACCTCCCTCTCCACCCCCTGGATGGCATTCAAAAGGGTAGTCTGCCCAACAATGAGCGTTCGGAGGAGGTCAATGACCTCCTCACTGAGGGCAGCGGGGGTAACAGGGGCAGGGCCTGAGGTGCCTGGGGCGAAGGAGATGCCCGGCTTCCTGGCAGAGCGGGCACGGGGCGAACGCTGAGGGGCTGCTGGGAGGGCGGAGATGGTGCGCTGGGTGGCGGCTGTACCTGTAATGGCGGGGGGCACGGATGGTGCCACCCCCGCAAGGGAGCTCCCTTCCGAGGACTTGTCCGTGTCGCTGCAGGGTCCAGTCGTCCCCGTTGTGGAGCTCCCCTCGCCCTCCGTCTCACTGGTCCAGTCAGACTCTGTGGCATGGCCCTCCTGGGCCATGTGAGATGCAGCTCCCTCCTGCCCCGATGCCACTTCTCCTCCGCCTGATGATGCTGATGCACACAAGCACAGAAAGACAAACAAAAAGGGGGGGGGAGAGAGAAATAAAGGGATATTGAGTACATGGATCTCCGGTACAGTTAGCGGACATGACAGACACAGATGCCCCCTGCACTAAGTTGCGCACTTGGGGTCCGCTACGCATTCCGTGGAACATGCCCTACACGCCTAGAGTTGACAACTGCACCCATGGATGACACGGCCCAGGGATGGCTGTACTGACACACTACTGAGGGTGGTGGCTGGGGACACAGGGGCTTACGGGGGTGCCCAGCCTACAGATATCGCCCTGGCCTAGGGGGACCCACAGCCCTCCTCCCCCACCCAGACACCTCCACTGCGCGACAACAGAGTAGATAATGCTTGGACTCACCCCCTTGTGTCTGCTGTGCTGCCCTCACGCGCCCATCCAAATCAGGGTAGGCCACCGCCAGGATCCGGAACATCAGGGGGGTCAGTTGACGGCAGGCACCCCGCCTACGTTGGGAGGCCATCCCCAGCAGAGACTCAGCGGTCTTCTTGGTCCTGCGGCGGATGTCCTCCCACCTCTTGCGGCAGTGGGTGCCCCGTCGATGGTGGACCCCCAGGGTCCGGACTTCCTTGGCGATGGCACGCCAAATCCCGATCTTCTCATGGGCGCGGACCTATGTGACACGTACAGGGAGGGAGGAATACCACGTTCAAGTTTGTCTGCATTTTCGTTGCCAGTGGCCCAACGCCCCCCATCCCCGCCAGGCCCCCCGCCATGCCCCCCGCCAGGCCCAACATGCCCCCCATCCCCGCCAGGCCCCCCGCCATGCCCCCCGCCAGGCCCAACATGCCCCCCATCCCCGCCAGGCCCCCCGCCATGCCCCCCGCCAGCCCCAACATGCCCCCCATCCCCGCCAGGCCCCCCGCCATGCCCCCTGCCAGGCCCAACATGCCCCCCATCCCCGCCAGGCCCCCCGCCATGCCCCCCGCCAGGCCCAACATGCCCCCCATCCCCGCCAGGCCCCCCGCCAGGCCCAACATGCCCCCCCATCCCCGCCAGGCCCCCCGCCATGCCCCCCGCCAGGCCCAACATGCCCCCCATCCCCGCCAGGCCCCCCGCCAGGCCCAACATGCCCCCCATCCCCACCAGGCCCCCCGCCAGGCCCAACATGCCCCCCATCCCCGCCAGGCCCCCCGCCAGGCCCCCAAGCCAGCCAGTGGCCCCAAATCCATATTGAATAAAACTCACTTGTTGGTCTGGAGGACCGTAGAGTAGCGCATACTGGGGGAGGACCCCATCCACAAGTTTCTCCAACTCCTCTCCAGTGAAGGCAGGGGCCCTTTCCCCAGGCGCAGCAGCCATTGTCCCTTCCAGACCGAGGTCACAGCAACACTTGCAGTATAGGTCCTCTCCTGTGAAAGTTCAAGTCGCAAGTGGATAAGTAGATAGAAAATGGCGGTCACGTCCGCGGCGGTGCGTACCGCGGCGGTGCGTGCCGCCACCGCCGGCGCACTTCGCCATTGGCTCCTGAAACCCATAGGCTTCAATGTTAACCAATGCGGCTTCGCGCCGCGGTCTTCGACCGCTGACCGCCGCGGTGTGCCACGCCAGCGCATTGACCTCACATCCCATTGTCACACTTCACAGGTCAGGCAGCCGCCATTTCGAGGGTCCACATGGCTCAATTTCAACTGCGTCACACAGGCCTAGGCCTTGCATAGCCACTCAGACACGCCATTCACTGCATAGAGAATCGTTTACTGTGCTAGCTGTGAGTACGTACCTGTGGGTTGCTTGACTGTGTGCTCCATGTTGTCCTTCCTAGGCACCGTCCGCTGGGTTTGGCGAGGAGACGGATGAATCCTCCCGTGTACCGACCGCTGGTGGACCTGTCGACAATGGAAGAACGCCACATTATCCTGACCTACCGTCTTAACCGTGCCACTATACATGAACTGTGTGCCCAGCTGGAGCCCGACCTGATGTCCCCCATCCGCCAACCCACAGGGATTCCCCCTCTGGTGCAGGTCCTGTCAGTACTCCATTTCTTGGCAAGTGGGTCATTTCAGACAACAGTGGGAATTGCTTCTGCGATGTCTCAGCCCATGTTTTCGAAGGTGTTATCCAGAGTGTTGTCTGCCCTGATGAAATACGTGAGGAGCTACATCATTTTCCCTGAGGTGGGCGAATTGGCTGCAGTGAAGGGTGATTTCTATGCCCTTGGACATATTCCCAACGTCATTGGTGCCATTGATGGGACCCATGTGGCTTTGGTTCCCCCAAGAGACAGGGAGCAGGTGTACAGGAACAGAAAAAGTTACCATTCCATGAACATCCAGGTGGTGTGTTTGGCTGACCAGTACATCTCGCATGTAAATGCCAAATTCCCAGGGTCAGTGCATGACGCCTACATCCTGAGGAATAGCAGCATCCCTTACGTGATGGAACAGCTAGAGAGACACCGTGTATGGCTATTGGGGGACTCTGGGTACCCCAACCTGTCGTGGCTACTGACCCCAGTAAGGAATCCCCGGACCAGGGCAGAGGAACGGTACAATGAGGCCCATGGGCGTACTAGGAGGGTGATCGAACGCACCTTTGGCCTCCTAAAGGCCAGGTTTAGGTGCCTGCATATGACAGGTGGATCCCTAATGTACTCACCTAAGAAGGTGTGTCACATCATCGTGGCCTGCTGCATGCTTCACAACCTGGCTTTGCGCCGCCAGGTGCCTTTCCTGCAGGAGGATGGTCGAGACGGTGGTGTTGTGGCAGCGGTGGAACCTGTGGAGAGTGATGAGGAGGAAGATGACGGGGCTGAAACAGACAACAGGGACAGAATCATTGAACAGTACTTCCAATAGGACACAGGTAACAATTCAAAGACAATTTAGTAAATCTGAACTACTCTCCTGCATCTCTGCTGCCTGTCTATTTGCCCCAGTGTATGATGACTGAGTTGTGGCTTTTCCCTCCCTATTTCAGATCTGGGGTCCCCACTACGAGTCCTGTGCTTCGTTTCCCCATGGACTACAGCTTTGTGGCAGCTGTTTGTTGACTTCACTATGTACAAGGACATATTTGCACTGTCATGTCAATTACAATATTTTGAAATCACAGCCAGACTCCAGATAGTTTTGTGCAAAATAGGTGTTTATTTAAGTGCTCAAAATGGGATGGGTGGTTTCAAGTGGGTGGGTGCTATGGTGAAGGAATGTCCATGGCAGAGTCCAGAGTAACAGTCACACAGGTGCATTGTCCAGAGGCCTGTGGAGAGATGGAGCATGGGCAGTTCAAGGATGGACAGGGTGACAATGTGGGACAGTGGGATGACATCAGGTGTTATCCTTTGCTGGCGGGGGTCTTGACATCCTACTCTGTCTTCTTGCGAGATCTCAGGGCCCTCTTGCGGGGTGGTTCTTCTCCTGCAGGAGGTGGGGGTCTGGTGGGCTGCTGTTGTGCGGGGGCCTCCTGTCCACTAGCGCCGGCGGAGGTGGTTGGCTGTTCTTGGTCCAGGCTAGTGGCAGGGGCCCTTTTTGGTGTTGAGTGTCCGTCCTGGTGTTGATGAGGTCCTGCAGCAGCCCGACCATGGTAACCAGGGTGGAGGTGAGGGCTCTGATGTCCTCCCTGTACCCCCGATAGTGTTCCTCCTGCAGTACCTGGATCTCCTGGAACCGGGCCAGTACCGTCGCCATCGTCTCCTGGGAGCGGTTGTATGCTCCCATGATGGTGGTGAGGGCCTCGTGGAGAGTGGGTTCCCTGGGCCCGTCCCCCCCCTGTCGCACAGCTGCCCTCCGAGTTGCCCTGTTTCCCTGGGCCTCTGCCCCCTGGCCGGTGTGCCCACTACCACTGCCCCCAGGTCCCTGTTGTTGTTGGTGTGGTGGGTTATCCTGGGTGCCCTGTAGTGGTAGACACACCGCAGATTGACGCGCCCTGGAGACAGAGGCATGGGCCCGCTGGGTGGGAGCTGTGCTGGTGTTCCCAGAGGGGTTTGGGTCTGTAGTGGCCTGTGCCTGTGTGAGGGGAACCGACTGTCCAGAGGTCCCCGATGGTCCGGGCTGGTCATCGGTGTCCAGGTCGACAGAGCTGCTGTCATCGCTGACGGCCTCTTGGGTGGGTGTGTGGAGAATTCTGGGCCCTCCGCGGCGGTGTGTTGACGGTCGGGTCCTGCAGGGGTATAGAGGTATGGTTATAGTTTCAATGCGTGGCATATGGGTGTATCTGTGGGTTCCCATGTCCCCAAGTGCTGGCATTCGTGTGTGGGGGCTTTGGTGAGGGTGGCTTGTGGGGGGGATGTGTGTATGCATTGGGCATGCTTTGGTGATGGGTGTCCATGCTTAGTGGACACATGCAGTCCTAGGTTTTGGGATGTGTGGGTTGTGATGGTGAGACATTGGTAGGGAATAGGTGTGCTGGGGGTGGGGGTGAGGATGGTGGTGGGGGTGAGGGTGGGGGTGAGGATGGGGGTGGGGGTGAGGGTGGGGTTCGAGGATGGGGGTGAGGGTTGGGGTATGATTTGGCATGCAGGTGGGGGGGAAGCAGTAGTGAAGCTTCAACTTACCAGTATCCATTCCTCCGCCGACTCCTGCGAGGCCGTCAGGATGCAGGATGTTCAAGACTTCCTCCTCCCATGTTGTAAATTGTGGGGTTTGAGGTGGGGGTCCTCCGCCAGTCTTCTGCACGGCGATGTTGTGCCTGGATACCATGGAACGCACCTTCCCCCGTAGGTCGTTCCATCACTTCCTGATGTCTTCCCGATTTCTGGGGTGCTGTCCCACAGCGTTGGCCCTGTCGACAATCCTCTGCCATAGCTCCATCCTCCGGGCAATGCTGGTGTATTGGATCTGTGTGCCGAACAGCTGGGGCTCTACCCGAACGATTTCCTCCACCATGACCCTGAGTTCTTCGTCTGAGAAGCGGGGGTGTCTTTGGGGTGCCATGGGGTGGTGTGTATGATGTGTGGGGTGGAGTATGTGTAGTTAAGTGTGTTGAGTGTGGTGGTGTGTGTTGTTTTGTGTGTGGATATTGTGTGGGTGATGGTGTTGAGTGGCTGTGGCTGCTAGTTTGTGGATGGTGGTGTCTCGCTCTGGCCTTCTTTCGGAATTTTTGGTCGTAGGGGTTTGTGGGTGATGTGGGTGTGTGTTTTATATTGTATTGTGTGTGTGGGAGTGGTGTGTGTATGTGTATCAGGTGTGTGGAATTCAAATCGGCCAATGTGGCTGAGTTTTGTTCGTTTGTGTGTATTCTGACCGCGGCGGTGTGTCCCGCCAATGGAAAACCGCGTTGGAAAGACCGCCGCGTGGATTCGTGGGTCGTAATGGCATGGGCGTATTTCTGTTGGCGTGACGGTGGAGGTTTTGTCACCTCCACTTTTCCGCCGCCCGCTGGTCTGGCGGTCTGTTGTGGCTGTCGGATTTTCTGAGGTTTGGCTGCTGCGGGTCAGAATGACCGTGGCGGGTTTCCGCGACAGCGCCGGGATTATGGAGGATTTCTGACCGGCGGTAGGCACCTTTTACCGCCGAGGTCAGAATGACCACCTATATGTTTTTTCTTCTATCCTGTTCATGACAGTTTTAATAGGGAGTGGGGTGATAGCCCTCTGGGCACAAGGATAGCATCCTTAAATCTGTGATTGCATGTTAAAGGCATGAACTATGTAGTCTATTTTTGATTGTGGATTGTATGCACTGGAGTGGCATGAAAACACATGTGATGTACCTTGTGTTCATGGGCTTACGTCTTGAGTCAATCTATGTATTTTTGTCATGGGGTTAGTCCACCCTTGCTTTGTGAGCATTCTTTCTGAAGTTCGATTCATCACCATGTTAAATTCTCTTCTTGATATAAGTAGTGCATGAAGGAAATTTAATAGTAGTTTTCTTAGTATATCCATTATTGTGGTCTGTAAACGTGGGAGGACATATGTGTTTATTGAGAGTAACTTTTCCCCCTTCCATGTGCCACTTGCTGCAGTGTACCTGCCTTCTGTATTTGTCAAAGTTTTTTCTATATGGAAGATAGTAATTTTTTTATTAGAATTGCTACTCCTTTTGATCTGCAGGTGGGGCTCGACTGACACAACAGTGTGTATATTCCTTGCCCAGTACAATCACAGTTATGTGCCATCCAGTGCTCCAGTGTGTCCTTTGGTTGTCAATTTCAGTGTTGCTGTTCTTGTTTTCACTCTGTTTTTTAGTGGTTGTTGACATTTTACTTCTTGTCTGTCTGAGTTCTTGCTGATTTTGTGCTGCCCATTGGCCAGCACTCCACCAGCCACTTCCATGCTGCTTCTCTGGTGCCTAGAAGTGCCATATCTTCCCTTCTGCATAACCTTCAAACATGCTGAAAACATCAATATATATTTGAACTCTCTGTATTGAAGGATTTTCTTTACAAACTCAAGACTTCTTTGTTTCAGGACAGCCTATGTAGAGTTTGTGAACAGGAATATTTTTGGTGTTTTATATTTTATTAGGCCCTTCTGTTCTCACTACCTGTAGGATTGACTATCTATCTATACATTTTAAATTTAAAGTATTGTTTTCGGTAGTCTGCCCCCTTTGGTGGGTCTTTTGTCACCTATGGGATTCTGCTATTCAAATATTGTTTCTCCCTGATCTTCCTTCTGGGACTCTCTCATCAAGCCTCCATTGCCCCAATGTATGGAGGTGGGGCTTAGTTTCCATTTTCAAGTCAGCAGCCCTTGTTTTTCCTGATCCAGCCTATTGCTTATTTTGCAGAAATCTGCACGCAATAGATTTACTTTCATATATGTTTGTATATATATATATTCTGCTCGAGTATGCTAGTTGCATCGTTTATGGCCAGGAGGACTTCCATTATCTTGGGTTCTGGTGGGGATGTAGCCCAATATTTATTTGGATCTTCCATTGAGTTTTATTGCTGTTCTTCCATTGGTCTAGTCCTTAAAGGCATATTTCTCCAACCGTTTGCTTTGGCTTGGTCTTGTGGGTGTATCCTGGCACATACTTCTTTGATCTATAGCCTCTCATTTTGTCAGGGTTTCTTTCAAGTCCCAACTAATATAGGATCGTCATATGTGACTTTAGGTTGTTGTTTCTGTCACACGGTCATGGTTTTATGCTTTCCTCACTAATTTCTATTCCGTTGAGGGAGGGTTCTGGGTGGAATATCACTGACTCATGCTGATTGAGGGGGGGATGACTTTTAATTATCTGAGAATCTTTAATTCTCACTTTATGTGAGTGACCGCTCCCCATGGTCAAATATTTCCTCCCCATAAACCTCTTTACAGACAAGTCCCTTATATGTCATTAATTTGCCTTCTTCTGTACATGACAAGCTCCCCATTTCACTATGATAGAGGTGAATGCTTGTTTTCAAATGATCCACTACAACCCAAGTAGATGATCACATCCAGCAAAGTGATAGTAAGAGTGGTGTTCTCATGTGTCTCTGTTTTTTATATTATCCCAATCTCCTTTCCCCCATGTCTACAGAAATCCTGCATATTCCTACCATAAATGGTTGGTTGTGATATGATTGCTCCGGTGGGATCTGGATTTCTGGTTAGTTTTTTCTGACAGCTCTTCAAGGTTACTTTGATTAAACATTTCCCCTTGCGCTATCCATCTTTCAATGTAAATCAGCATTTTTTTAAAAGATTCGCAAATTTCATCCTAGCTGATAATTAAAGTTTTGATATTTATATTCTGAAATATTTACAAATACCTAATGCGATTTCCATGCATTATTATCTTAGAATTTGAACATATAAGAATGATCTTTAAAGTAAACAAATTCTTTTAATAATTTTTGGTTGCCTTTGATGATAAATTTGTATTTATATTTTCATTTTACTCTGCAATTGCCTGCTGCCTCCAATTAAGAATTAGTTGACTTAGGCGACTGAGACAATTAAATAATAATCGTTTGATTGAGGACCTTTGACTTCTCACATGCATTTTAATAAAAAAATCTATAACTTAGAACTGCCATGAGTGACCTACGATATGGAGTATTTCATGTTCTTCTAAATTATGCCAACAGTTGTATGCACTATCTCCAAGACTGCACTGATAGTCTGGCACAAGTTACCTTTGGGGACCTATATTTTAAAAGCTAAAATAATGGCTTACTATGTGGATAGTAATCCAGGAATATAACTATATATCGTTATTTTAGAAGATCCACCGTCTGAAACGACCTATTTTTTATGTTTTTATTTTGAACCTGAGTTATCTTGTAGCTGAGGGACACATGGAATGCACCAGCTATGCTCTACAATCTGACACTTCCAGGCTCTACAATTCGGTTGGCCATCATCGTGTAACACATGGTTGCAATCTATATGTGTGTCATCCTTCCATATGAAACACATTTTAAATTAAAGGCGTAGATCTTTACGATTTGTCTTTTTACTCGGCTGCCGACCAAATAGTACAACATCTCTGTTATTTATCAATCAGCTGGCAAAGAAATACTTAATCTCTGCTGTTTAGCTCAGCATAGACCAAATAGTAGAGATGATGTACAATTTGAACAGCGACTGGATAGATAGTGTGAAGGAGGTCTTTATTTAGCTGTCCATAAAGAAAAATGGGACTTGCAATGGGGATGCAACATGTGTGAGGCATTTGAAAGTGAGTACATATACACATGTACAACAGTTTGTAAAAAGGTAAATGCATGAATTAAGCTAAGGTTTACAGATAAAAAAACAAAATCATTCAAGAATGAAAATGTTTATGTTATTTTAATATTCAAATACAATGTAGAAAACAAACAGAAGCTTTAGGACATGGCACACAGATATTTTGAGCTTCAGGTAGGGAGTATTAGGCTGTCATCAAAGAATACTAAGTATGGTTTTAAAGCATGTTACATAACTATTTTATTCACTCATGAGAATACAATGCTTTGTTTTAATGTTCTTAATGCTCCTTTTGATGTTGTTTGAGGACTGGGAGTTTTTTGGCTTCTTATGGATGGTCTCGGTTTAAGAGGAATTGCACTTGATAAGTATTTCAAATCTGGCATTGCAGCAGCAGTCAACAAGCAGCAGCAAACAGAGGGAGGGACATGTACAGTAGGTAATTGGTGTTTGGGGGCACAGTACTTTGGAGCAATTGCAGGAGGTATATTGAGTGAGACATTGTAATGGGGCTTCTATGGAATGCAGAAGTCAAAGTAGGACACAGGTACCTAATGCATCTGGGTAATACCGAGGTTCACTCTACTGCCTGTAAATAAACACACCTTTTCATACTATTCACCCAGCAGAGTAGGTTTAGGGCACTGATGCTTATTGGTCCCATGTCATTAATGGCCCCTTCAGCCAGACTGACATTTTAGTCACCTGAACAATTCATCTTGGGAATGTTTTTGATTTTTACCATGTTAAGCAGTTTTTTAAGTGAGCAAGGTCCTCTCTCTACTGGGACCTCATTTCTATACTTGGCAGTGCTATCTCAGCAAAAAAAATCTGGAAGCCAAAAAAATATGACAGTGATAACTTGGAGGCTGTATCTGACTAAAGTCATTATGCAAGGGGCGCTGGGGAAGGAAACAATATGAAGAGGATGATGAAAAGTAGGAGAATAAGGGTCAAAAGGAGGACCACTAGGAGGGCTAGGACGACCAGAGCAACAAGGACTAGGACAAGAAGAACCAGACCCAGGAAACACAATCTATGAGGGTCAGTGTTACCAAACCCAGAGGGTACCATGATCAAATCAAATAGACAATGAAGAACAGGACAATGAAAAACATCAATATGGGTACAGAGACCAGGGTGAAAAGGATAAGGAGGGCCAGGAGGATGTGGAACAGTGGGATCTGAACCCAGCTGACAAGGGTCCAAAAGGAAAAGAAGGTAGAAGGAACAGAAGGTTCTGGAACATAATGACAAGAAGGGCTATGAGGGCCTGTGTGCACTGACTAGGACCAGAAGGGTAAGAACAACTAGAGCCAGAAGTAGCAGACTTAAGTTGACAGACAAAAGAGGACCAGTACCAGGAGACCAATGGAGAGAAAGACTGGTGACAGGAGGACCAAGGCTACAGACATCAGATCAAGAAGGACCATAGGGCCAGAAGTAAAAGGACTAGAACCAGGAAGACCACAATCAGAAAGGACCAGGGCTAGCAGGACCTGGCAACTCTAGATTAGAATTACGAAAGGGTTATAAATGATGAGAAACTCTAGGTCCAGTGGGACCAGGATTAGGAGATCTGGGAGTGTGTGACTCAGGGGGATCGTAAACCAAGTTGACAAGAACTACATGAACCAATGAGTGCCAAAGGGATGAGGAAGACCAGACTCAGTAGGACCATTACTAGGAAGACTGTGCTAGAGGGGCCCACGGTCAGGTTGACAAGAACAAGATAGAATAGGCAAACAAGGAGGACTACAGGAGTAGCATGGGACAGGAGGACCAGACACTAGGAGGGCTAGGGAATCCAAGGCCAGAGGAACTAGCATCAGAAGACACAACGCAGGAGAGCCGGAAAAAGGAGAACCAGAACTAAGAACTGGACTGCACAGACAAAAGTGATCAGAATCAGAAGGATTAGAAAGAGGTAAATGATGAGACTAGATACACCTGGGGGTGGACAAGGAGGACTGATGAATGAGAATTAGGGTAACGAGGATGAAAAGGTCTAGGACTGGGAGCCTGTGAAACAGTAGACCCAAGATCCAAACAACTAGGAACAGGAGTATATGGAAGTGATGAAAACTCAAACTAGGACCAGTAAGTAAAGGTCCAGTAAATTCTTAGACTAAAATGAACTGGAGGGCAAGGAACATTAGAACTAGGAAAGTTTAGGATGATCTGTGACAGGACAAGTTATTGCAGAGCCATGCGGCCAAGGAGTGGGAAAACAAGGGCCAAAAGGAAGAGGACCATATTGATGAGGACTAAGTAGTTCAGTAATTGAAGGGTAATAGCCAGTATGCACAATATATTAGGATAAGCAGGAAAGGGGTTAGGAAGATTGAGGGCGCAGTACTAAATGTAACCAGAAGACCAGAGCAAGAGAACTAGGTAAACTAAAAGGATCATGACCAGGAGGACTGGAAACAGGGCTAAAAGGGCATGAGGATTAGGAGCTATGGGGCCTGGGTTCAGATTACCAAGTGGGGCAGAGCATTCATTACAAGTAGCAGGACCAGGGTGAGGAGGATCTGAGGGAAGACAACTAGCAAGCATCTGGAAGACCAAATGGAATGGAAGGTGGTGGGCAAGAGGACCAGGACCAAAATGACCAGGCTCAGGAGGACCAGAACAAGAACAATAGGACCTGGATCTTTGGCTGTGGTACCAGTAGGACTAAAAGGACATTGAACAGATCAAGGAGAACAAGGACAACTCAAACCAGGAGTACAAAGACTTAGGGCCTGATTACGAGTTTAATGGTTCGTGCACCGCCATGGCGGCAGCAGTCCGACCGCCTTTGGCTTGATGCTCGGACCACTGTATTGCGATGTTGGCGGTCCCAGGAAGCAAGGACTGATGCGCTCCCACCGGAACTGCCAGGCAGTGGGATGAGGCAGGACAAACAGGCCAGTGAAGCCAGTGTTTAAACTGGACACATTATGATGTTGCACATCACCAATGTGACCGTGGCGGTACAAGCACCAAGTATCAGCAGGCTGAAACAGAGAGTGTAAAGGGAGCACCTCACCTGCAGAAAGCATTACAGGTCCAGTGCCGCAATGGAGCCTATAACACACGTCATGCCGCTGCTGCTGCTCATTGAAGGTGCTCAAAATCTATGCGCCATTAAAGCAACCGACAACAAGTACACACACATACCTGTGTCATTAATCTCAACAACAGATTGTCGCGCCATCATCCACATGATATGGAGGTGACTGTATGGGCACCAAGTACACATTGTTTTCACAGTCAAAGTCAAAGTCATTCACAATGAATTACACATTCACAGCCATTAAATGCCCTCTTTGGGCAGGTCACTGACTGTGTCACACAACAGCAACAACACAGCAACATCACATCTACCAATACAAATGACACCCTCACATTGCACACATGCCATGGTCTGTCATTAGATTGAACATAGATATGTATGAAGGTGTTATGGAACAGAAACACCCCTCCCAAGAAACAGCCCTGCAATGGACCCACACATCACCTACATTGCAACACAATGGAAAATCAACAGGATTCAAAATAGTTTGAGAGACAAATATACAAAGGTCATTATGTAAACAATACCTTCACAATAGAGATGGTGGCACCAGGAGCACTCTTGGAAGGATTCTGCTGTGGGACACATATCACTTTGCACATGTCCCTAAAACAACATTTGCACAGGAACTGGCCCTTCAGGTACAAACAATACTGGAGCCAAGTGACATACCTACCTGCATAATGTGGAAGTGCAAGTCAAGAAAGCAAAAACAAGAGCAACGGCACAACCCATACACCTAGATGAAGTAGCTGCAAGGTACACACATCAAAATGGACACCTGCACAGTCAAAAGCAGAGAAAGCTAATACAATTGGACACCCTCCATGTGTGAACAAATAAAACACAAGCTTCCACACATGAGACGAATGTGCAATCCATACAAGGGGGCCAGGTCTAACACCATATATGCTGACATGAATTACTTACCATACCAAACAGAACACAACGCAATGACACCCCAATTGGATTGACAAACAAATATACATACAGGGAACATCTATCCTTGTCTTGGATGACACCAGCACTGCCAACAAAGTCAGATATTGCAAACAATAGCAAATGGATCAGCAATCAAATAGCTGTAGGCATACAACACAAATTGCTCAGGAACAACAAAAAGTTAGAAAAGCAATAGCAGGGAAAATATGAACCTAACAAAACAACAACTTGGGTGTATTCAATCCAGAATAATGAGAATCAAAGGCCATTGGCCAGTCCATTTGAAAGTTTGTGCACAGTTCTGTGCTCACACTTGACTCCAATCACTGGCAGGGAACCTCCAAAGGAAGGGGCATCAAGTGGGCATGCAGGCACCTCAGGGATCATCCTTGGGTGGGGTGTGTCCGACTTGGGATGGGTGGGTTTCGGTGGGGGGTCTTTTTCTTTGGAGCGATGGGCTTCTTCTTTGGGGGGGAGTATGGTTGCTTGCAGGGGGGCAGGTGTGACAGGGAAGGACTTTGATTTGGAATGAATGGGTTGGGATGTGGGTGGGGGCCTCTCTGGTTTGGGAGGGAGGGTGTAGAAAACAGGGGAAAGGGCAAACACAAAAAAGAAACTCTCCTTGGGAACATGGGGATGGTCCGTAGAAGGGGTTAGGGATTTTAGAGGTTGAGGAACTGGTTGTCTGGTGTGTGGATTTAGATGTCTTGTGTGTGTGAATGTGTGATGTATGCTTCTGTTTTAGGTGGTATATGTTGCATGTGTGAGTGTGGTAATTTGCGTGCCTTGGGGTGCTGGAGGTGGAGGTGTTGGGTGATGGAGTCGTGGATGTGTGTGTGTGTGTCTGTTGGGGTGGTATCTGTGGGTATCCTGGATTGTGTGGATGTGTGTGTGTCTGTTGAGGTAGTGTCTGTGGGTATGCTGATGTAGTGGATGCTTGTGTAGCTGTCGGAGTGGTGTCTTCAGGCATGCTGGGTGTGGTGGATGTCTCTGTGGGTGTTGTGCTGGTGTCTGCGGGTATGGTATGTGTGGTGGATGTGTCACTGGCTGTCATAGTGGTGTGTGTGGGTATGCTGGATGTGGTGTGTGTTGGTTGGGGTGTCTGAAGGAGTGGTGCCTGATGTACTGTTTGAGGATGCATGTTGAGTGCCTGCATTACACCTACAACAACAAACATTACTTAATTGATCAATGTATCCACCCACGTGTTGTCCCTCAAGAGCAAATTGTTTGTGGAGTGTACACAGTTGTGTTCTAGGTCCCTGGGCCAATAGGGAAGGCACATCAGTATGCACTACATTACATATCTATACAAACAGATACATTTACTGTGTCACACATGCCTCATCCCTAATTGTTAAGGAGAGATGTCAGAACTTAACACATTACTTGGGAAATGTGACCGGCAGGAATATGCCCTGTACTCACCCCCTTGTGGCTGCTGTGATCCCCTCAAACACCCATCAAGGTCTGGGTACACAATCGCTAGAATATTGGCTATTAGGGGGGTCATGGTCTGACTTGTGCCCTGCTCACATTGGGAAGGCAGCCCCAGCTGGACCTCTGCAATCTTCTGGGCCCAGCATCTCAGGTCTTCCCACCTCTTGCGTCAATGAGCGCTTCGCCAGCTCTGGACTCCTGTTTACTGGTATGAATGTAAGAGACAAACCAAGCAAGTACAATTACAAGTTTATGCACAAATGGTTGTGTCACACATACATCAGAAACACCTAGCAAAAAATGGTCAGTTTGTAAACACATCACAAGTGTAAAGCACACAAGGCAATCAGTATAAGGAGATTACTACAGACTTTTGTATCCATCTGCAGACTAACCATCTGCCTTGCTGATGGTCTACAATGACTAAGCAAACCAACTCACATCAGGTAGCCCATGCTCCAGCAACATGGACTGTGATGTGAGCCACAGTGAAAAATAACACACATATGTGGCTTTTAAAAGGTAAACTCCTTAGGCCTGGCTGGACCAACACATTCACAGTCAGTGATATAGACTCACTACATACAGTCCTTACAGGCAACTTGCATAGTACAGACTTCACGCTTGAGTGAAAATGAAGGGGCTGGCATGGTGAGTGCAGGAAGGGTCTTCCCTGTGCATTTGCAGACATGTAGCCTACCAAATGCAGACTCATGCCACTTCTGGAGGGGGAGGTTCTATGGCATGTACCTGTAGCACAGAACACTCCTTTGGACATATGTATCTACAGTACAGAGATGGCATACAAAGGTATTCATTGTTCAATTTCTGCTATTTGACCAAGCTACTGAGTCACATGTCATGGCCTCCAGGAATCTACATACTGTCTATACTGTGGGTCTATCATTTGTGCAATAAGTCTTTACAGGACAATTATGACTTATGGGAAGATGACAACAGAGTTTTGGGAGCAAGGGACCTGTCATGAGTCAAAGACGCACAATGACAATGATGCCAAATGCACACATGGACTAGTTCAGGGATACACCACAGTACCCATTTCTAATCTAGTCAATGGACTGAGGTTTTCAGGTAAGGTTTTGCTACTATAGCATCATACTGGCCACAAGACAGGATCTACTGGTGTACAGTGCCACATTTGCATAGCCACAGTGACTATCTCACAGCCTGGACTATGTCCCATACCAGGAGATACATTTGACAGGCCCTGGACTCTGCAGGCTGAGCATACATAACCTATATTACATTCACATTTCCATCATATCCATGCATGACAGTATATCACGTGGCCATCAGCAATGTGACTTGTTGTTTGTGTGACAACCTGAAGACAAAATGAGTCATGATATGCCTTCCTGACTACAGATCAGCAAGGCCAGATGTGGGTCGAAAGATCTGTGGCACTATACACTTTGCTTACAAGATCCTCAAATGACGCAGACAAGATGCATACACAGCTAGTGCTGTCATGCACACATATGTTGTCTAACAATTATAACCGTCATAAAGAAAGAAATGTCATTGGATGGCAGTAAAGTCTCCTTGCCTAATTATGTGCATCCAACACAAGGAGGATCTAGGACCCCACAAAACATCACACAACAGAATGTTAATGAACACAACATATAGTACTGGTCACCAATACCTGCATAATGTATATCCCATTAAGGCTACACAGACTGCAACAACAAACACACAAGAAGTATATTTGGCACACAGGGGCACATTGTAGCCTGTGAGGAAGGAAAGGATGGCATTGAACAGAGTCAATTGTACATGTGAGGTACTGATCTGCTCCTCTGGTGAGCCACAGAGCTGTCCATACAAGGAAAGGACCTCATTTGTGAGCCTCTTCAGCTTCTCTGGAGAGAAGGCAGGGCCCCTATCACCTGTGGGACATGGCATGATTGCTCCCAGAGTGGAAACACAGCAGCTCAAGTAGTGGAGGTGTTGCTGGCAGCAGTGTCAGGAGTCAAGTGAGTGAATTTGCATAACATGGGTGTCACACACGCCAAGTAGGCAGTCATCAGAGTCAATGGACGCAGTCATTGGGGCATGACTGCCACAGGCAACAACATTAACCTATGGCTGGTCTGACACAGGTGCAACCGGCTACCACATGGATGATGGTTGCGGAAGGTTCCTAATATCCAATAGAGTAGGTGAGGCATTTGCCATTTTGGCAGTTAGAAATACTGTATATGGCTGAGTAAACTGTGTCACACATACAATATATGTGTAGGATCATTACAAACATCCTTATTCTGTCTTGTTATGTACAACTACTACACAACCACCAGTGTAGTGTGTTGCAGGTCACAGATGGCATATCACAGTGGTGCACGGGCCACCACCACCGACAGTAGTTTTTGGTGGTCAGAAAATGCAGTCACATTTTGAGGGGCTACTGTGTAGCAGATAGATGGGTATCGCCTAAATCCATGTTGTGGACACATGTGTGGACAACCATGGGGTCACATGTGACCATTGTGTACTTTCCAGCTGGGATGTATAATGTGTGTTGCCTATACAGTCAGAAATGCTACATCACATGATATTGTCGGCATGCATCATGTATGTTGCTGGGGACACATTGACTAATGTTTCAAATCATGTCTTGTTTGTCACACATAAGTACCCTGGGAGAGGGAGAATGCGACAGTTAAGGGTGGGCAGAGCTCACAGAGTTCTACTTGATGGAATTCCACAGAGTTAGCTAAAAACTCTGTGAAATTCAGTGACGTTCCACCTGCGGCAGAATGCTGCCTGCCCTACCACCCTGGCCTGAATGCGCCCGATCTCTGAAACAGGATTGGGCCTGGTTAGTAGTACTAGCCTGGTTAGTTAGTTGTAATAAACAGGCCAAACCCTGCTTAGCACTTCGAAGGTCAGGTGCATTCAGGCCAGGGTGTTATGCCGTAGCCCACACAGCTTGGAGCCTGCTGCTCTCAAACACACCTGAACACTTCTCTTCACTAACTGCCCTCCTTCACAAGCTTGCTGTGGAGGGCCGGGCACACCCTCTGTCTTGCACCTGTCTTGCAATCACTTCCTCTGCACTAACACCCAGCCTCACACTGCCCTTTCATTACAGCCCAGCACTAGAACAGCAAAACAGCTCACAACTAGCAGCCTGGTATTTTCACAAAGTGTTAAGCCTTGCTTGCCACTGGGCTCTAAGGCACTCTCTCAGGCGACACACATCTCTATCCGACAGGGGCTGACTGACATTCACTTAGCAGCGGATAATCCCCTGGTCTCCAGCTCTTTCTACTGGCGTCAGCACCATACTCCCAACACCAATTCCTTTCCCAGGGACTTCCTTTTCTCCAAGCAGAGACCCCCTCATTTGCAAAACTCCTGTCCATGCCCAGTGCCAGCCCCGTGTGCACATAAAAGAGAAAGCGAAACAAGGGTGTGACCTGAAAGCTGGGTCCAGGGTCCCCATTGCCAGTGGCCTGGCTCTCTGCCCCCTGCTCCTGGGCTGCTGAGGACAGTGAAAGGAGGGATATCTGGGTCCGGAGCTGGTGCCAGTGCAGTCCCTCAGCAGAAGCTTGCAGCAGCTCCACACCAGCGACCGTCAGAAAGCAAAGCCTTAGCTAGGGGTCTCCTTGTCTGCCATAGTGCAAATGCTGTCTTCACTTTGGGCTGAGTGTAAAGTGCAGCCAATAACTGCATGCAGTGCGCATGCCAGTGAGTTACGCTTCGCTGCAGGGATAGAGAAGTTTTTGGCCTCTGCGCTCCAAGCAGAGGGCCAAGGGCCAAAATCTCTGTTAACTCTGCCAGCAGAGCTCACCACCCACCCTAGAGACAATCTCCTGTCAGTGGTTCTATCAGCTGGTATGATCCAACCTATGTTCAATCTGGTGTTGAAAAATGTCCTCTCTGCAATGGTGAAACACATTGTATCAGGTCCCCCTGACGTGAGGATTTAGCCAATGTGAAGGCTGACTATTATGGTTTTGCCCACCTCCCACATGTGGTGGGGGCCAATAATGGCATGCATCTTGGCTTGGTGCCACCTCAGGCCACTGGACAAGTCTATGCAACAGCAAGAATGTCCATTCCATCAACGTGCAAGTTGTCTGTTTGGCCGATCTCTACATCTCAAATGTATGTGCCCAGTATCCTGGATTAGCCCATGATTCTTTCATTGTGCAGAACAGCACCATACCCAAGCTGATATCAAACTGCACCCAGAGGGGGCCTGGCTGGTCTGTAAGTCACATCTGGCCTGATTGTGTGTGAGCAATATCACGTGCTACAATCATGAAGTGAGTGGCTCATTGTTATAGTTGTGTCCCATTCCTTAACAGGAGAATCAGCATATCAAAACCGCCCTTGGTTGTTGATGCTGCTGAGTAATCCAACTATGCCAGGGAAAGTCTGCTTCAATGAGGCAGTGTCCAGTTGAGCAGACTTTTGGGCTCCTGAAGGCCATATTCCACTGCATTGACAGGACTGATGGAGCCCTTCTCTATTCACACAGGAAAGTGTGTCAGATCACTGTGGCATGCTGCTTACTCCACAACATCGCCCTGCAGAGGAATATGCTATACATCCCAGAGGAGAGGGAGGCTGCAAGGCCACCGGGTAAGAATCCTGAAATGCCAAGTATGGATGACAGTGGTGAAGAGGAAGGAGCTGACTTGCAAGAAAATCTCCTACAACATCTACTTCTCATGACCGTAAGTATGTCATGTTATGTCATGACTGTGACTGCACAATGAACTGTAGTTGTGAGAATGTGATAAGTTGAGTGTTTTGGAAACAGCAAGGGAGCTGATACTCTGCAATATTCAGATAAAGGCTCCTTAATAAGATAGCTTTTGACAAAAACCCTACCTTGATGATATTGCTTTGTTTCTGTCAGTTTCCTTGCAATGTAATTTGTTTTCCAGATGCTTGCTATGTGACTTGTGTAATAGGTATGGTTTCAAGCCTATACCCCTTGTTTTGTTCTTTGTACAGGTACCTTCACAATGACATCTTCATGTGGGCATTTCAGAGTTGTGACTTTGGTAGGTATGTAATGCTGTTCTGACATACAAAGTAGACATGGATTGTTGGGTGTATGAGACCTGTGCCAAGAGAGCTTGCACAGTGTTTGGATGGAGGTTCAGAAGTGCCTGTTGCACTTGTTTTGTGTGTTGTGGTAGGCCTGATACATCATGTGCGTCATTTTGTGGTCATTATATATGTATTCCTTTCTAATGACCAAGTAATTTTTCCTTCAAATTGGCTAAACACTTTTTGTTTGAGCTGTATGTAGATATAGATGTGTTTCATCATTGTAGACCACAGTGACTGTGCCACAACATTGACATATGTTTGCGTCATACCACCAGATGCCTGGGTATTAGATTATGATGGCCCTATCATGACGCACTGTTGTACTGCCATCTGTCTGCATCTTGGATTATGTGATGTTGAATTACTTTGGTGCGGTATCAATCAATCAATCAGGGAATTTGTAAAGCACACTACTCACCCATGAGGGTCTCAAGGCGCTGGGGGGGGGCTGCTACTGCTCGAACAGCCAAGTCTTGAGATGTCTCCTGAAGGTAAGGAGGTCCTTGGTCTGGCGCAGTGGGTGGGAAGAGTGTTCCACATCTTGGCGGAGAAGTGCAAAAAAGATCTGCTGCCGGTGGTTGTTCTGTGGATGCGTGGTACGGTGGCGAGGGCAAGGTCGACGGAGCGCAGTTGTCGGGTTGTTGTGTAGAAAAGAGCTGTTTGTTGAGGTATTCTGGTTCGGTGTTGTGCAGTGTCTTGTGAGCATGGTTGAGAAGTTTGAAGGTGATTCTCTAGTTGATGGGGAGCCAATGCAGGTCTCTCAGGTGGGCTGTGATGTGGCAGTGGCGGTAGATGTCCAGGATGAGGCGTGCGGAGGCGTTCTGGATGCTTTGCAGTCTTTTCTGGAGTTTGGCCATGGTTCTCGCGTAGAGGGCATTGCTGTAGTCCACCTTGCTGCTTACGAGGGCTTGGGTGACTGTTCTTCTGATTTCAGTGGGGAACCCTTTGTAGATCTTCTGAAGCATGCAGAGGGTGTTGAAGCAGGAGGAGGAGATGCCGTTGACTTGCTGGGTCATAGACAGTGAAGAGTCCAGGATGAATCCCAGGTTGCAGGCATGGTCGGTTTGGTTCCCAAGGCAACTGTTCTTCATCCATTCAGCAATGGCCTTCATTCCTTCATGGAGGTTGGTCTTGGTGGTGTCCTTGGTGAGGGAGAGGATCAGCTGGGTGTCATCAGCATATGAGATGATGTTGAGGTTGTGGGATCGGGCGATGTTAGCGAGCAGAGCTATGAAGACGTTGAAGAGGGTCAGGCTGAGATTATGATTTTGATGGCTTCAGAGTGGAATGGAGGGAGGCGGACTCTCTGAGTTCTGCCAGTGAGAAAGGAGGTGATCCAGTCCAGGGCTCTGTCTCGGATTCCTGCGTCGCTGAGGCGTGTGCATAGGGTGTGGTGGCAGACAGTCTTAAACGCGGCTGAGAGGTCCAGAAGGATGAGGGTCGTGGTTTCGATGCTGTCCAGCATGGTTCTGATGTCATCGGTGGCGGCAATGAGGGCTGTTCTGGTGCTATGGTTGCTGCAGAATCTGGATTGGGATGGGTGTAGAGTACTGTTCTCCTCGAGGAAATGGATCAGTTGTTTGTTGACAATTTTCTCTATGACTTTTGCTGGGAAGGGAAGCAGGGAGATGGGCCGGAAGTTCCTGAGGTCCATTGGGTCCACCTTAGATTTCTTGAGGAGGGCGTTGATCTCGGCGTGTTTCCAGGTCTCCGGGAAGGTAGCAGACTCAAAGGAACTGTTGATGATCTTCCAGAGTTGGGGTGCGATGACAGAGCTTGCTTTGTTGAATATGCGGTGAGGGCCAGGGTCGGATGGTGCACCAGAGTGGACGGTGTTCATGATTTCGATGGTGTCATTGTCATTAATGTGGGTCCAGTAGAGCAGGATGCTGGTGGGTGGTGAGTCTGTGGTGTCGGTGGTTAACAGGGGGGTCCGAGTGCTGAAGCTGTTGTGGATGTCTGCGATCTTGCGGTGGAAGAAGGTGGCTAGGGAGTAGCAGAGGTCTTGTGATGGCGGGATGTCGTTGACGTTGGAGCCGGAGTAGGAGAGCTCCTTCACAATGTTGAAGATCTCCTTGTGGCTATGTGCATTGTTGTTGATGCGTTCTTGGAAGGCTGTGCACTTGGTGGTTCGGATGAGTTGGAGGTGTCTGCGGATGGTGTTTTTGAAGGCTGTGTGGTTGTCCAGTGTCTGATCTTGGCACCACTTCTTTTCGAGTCTTCGGCATGTTTGCTTAGATTCTTGGAGGTCGATGGTGGACCAGAAGGCCTTAATGTCGGTGTATCTGTTGGAAGGATATTTGATTGGGGCAAGAGTGTTGGCACAGTCATCGATCCATTGCCTGAGGTTGCGGGCAGCTGTGTCAGCGTCGGTGGTGTCGAAGGGTGGGTTCCAGGAGAGGGTGGTGATCAGCTGGTCTTCGGTGATCTTGTTCCATATGCGGTGGGGAATCTGTTGGGGGTGATGGTGTGTTGTGGGTTTCTCGAAGTAGAAGTGGATGCAGCGGTGGTCTGTCCAGTGGAGTTCGGTGGTGTGGCTGAAGGAGACGTGTTTGCTGGTGGAGAAAATGGGGTTGAGAGTGTGTCCTGCGGAGTGGGTGGGTGTTGTGACGAGCTGTTTGAGGCCGAGATTGGAGAGGTTGTCGAGCAGGGTGGGAGAGTTGTTATCGTTAGTGTTCTCGAGATGGAAGTTCAAGTCCCCAAGGAGTATGTAGTCTGTGAATGCGAGAGCGTGCGTGCTGATGACGTTGGTGATGCTGTCTGGGGCTGGGGGGTCTGTAAACTAGGGTCCTTCGGAGGGTGGTGTTTGGGTCTGTGTGGATTTGGAAGTGCAGGTGTTCGGCAGTGCTGAAGGTGTCTTCGGTGCTGGTTGTGATCCTGAGGGTGTTCTTGTGGATGATGGCGATACCTCCTCCTGGTTTGTTGGAGCGGTCCCTGCGGGTGATCTTGTAGCCGTCTGGGATGGCTATGGCGATGTCTGGCGCTGAGGAGGGGTTCATCCAGGTCTCGGTCAGGAAGGCGATGTCTGGGGATGCTGAGTCAAGTAAATTCCAAAGCTCGACTGCATGTTTGTAAACGAAGCGGGTGTTGAGTAGGATGCATCTGAGATTGTTGCGTCCTGTCTTGGTGGGTGGGTCATTGGTGAAGGTGCAGTTCCAGCAGGAGAAGGGTCCGCGGGCTAGCTGCGGGGTGGCTTGATGGCAGGCGGGTGAGAAGCTGGTGTTGAGGGCATGGAGGGTGGTGGTGTCGTAACGAAGATGGCTGTGGCGGCGTTTGGGGGCGAGAGCCAGGGGTTCCGGCGCTGGGTGAGGTCCAGGCACGGCTTGCCTTTGCCCTGCCTTTGGCACGCCAGCAGGGCAGGAGAGGACAGCTGGGCAGCAGGGGTGAAAAACAGCATGAAAAAAGGGGGTAGAGGGGGGCAGGGGCAGCAGCAGTGGGGGAGAGCGAGAGGGGGGAGAGAGAGAGTGAGAGAAAGAGTGGAGGGAAAAATGCTGAAGTAAAGCAAGAGTCAGAAAGAGCACAGAGGAGAGTGAAAGGCAAAAAGGGTCACAGGAGGGCAGACAAGGAAGAGAGAGCACAGAGAGAGAGAAGCAGAGAGAAGGAGGAGAGAGGCAGCCTAGTAGGAAAGCAGAGCTCTCCCACTAGATACCAGGGATGAGGCGCAGGCAGATGCCTGCGGGTGGAGGAGGGCCTCGAACACCTGACAGGGGTCATGAGTTTAGAGGAAGGAGGGCTCTACTTAGCAGGTAGAGATACGGGAGGCAGAGCAGTTCATTGACCAGGTCAGTGGTATTGCTCGACCTACCGCGCAGCGGTCGCCATTAAGTGGGGGGGAGGAGAGGACAGCTAGGAGGCAGGAGTGGGGCGAACAATGGCGCGAAAAAAGGGGGCATGCTGTAGGGGCAGCAGCGGCAGGAGTGCAGCGCAAGAGAGGAGGGGGTGAGCCACAGGGGCAGCAGCAGTGGGGGAGAGCGAGAGGGGGGAGAGCAAGAGTGAGAGAGAGTGGAGGGAAAAGCACAGAATTAAAGCAAGAGTCAGAAAGAGCACAGAGGAGAGCGAATGGCAAAAAGGGGCACAGGGGGGCAGACACGGAAGAGAGAGCACACAGAGAGAGAAGCAGAGATAAGGAGGAGAGAGGCAGCCTAGTAGGAAAGCAGAGCTGTCCCACTAGACACTAGCAATGAGGCGCAGGCAGATGCCTGCGGGTGGAGGAGGGCCTCGAACTCCTGACAGGGGGCAGGAGTTCAGAGGATGGAGGGCTCTACTTAGCAGGTAGAGCTACGGGAGGCAGAGCAGTTCATTGACCAGGTGAGTGGTATTGCTCGACCTACCGCGCAGCGGTGGCCATTAAGCCGGGGGGGGAGGGGAGGACAGCTAGGAGGCAGGAGTGGGGCGAACAATGGCGCGAAAAAAGGGGGCGGGCTGTGGGGGCAGCAGCGGCGGGAGTGCAGTGCGAGAGAGGAGGGGGGCGAGCCAGAGGGGCAGCAGCGGTGGGGGAGAGCGAGAGGTGGGAGAGCAAGAGTGAGAGAGAGAGTGGAGGGAAAAACACAGAAGTAAAGCAAAAGTCAGAAAGAGCACAGAGAAGAGCAAATGGCAAAAAGGGGCACAGTGGGGGAGACACAGAAGAGAGAGCACACAGAGAGAGAAGCAGGGAGAAGGAGGAGACAGGCAGCCTAGTAGGAAAGCAGAGCTGTCCCACTAGACACTAGCAATGAGGCGCAGGCAGATGCCTGTGGGTGGAGGAGGGCCTCAAACTCCTGACTGGGGTCAAGAGTTCAGAGGAATGAGGGCTCTACTTGGCAGGTGCAGCTACAGGAGGCAGAGCAGTTCACTGACCAGGTCAGTGGTATTGTGATAAGGCTTGTATTGTGATAAGGCTTAAGCTGCTGACATCAACCAAATCAATGTTTGTCTATACTACAGTAAAATGTCTGACAAATCCCTTCCTTCCATGGTCTGGGTGTTTGTACCTGTCAATATGTTCATTTACTCAGTATGAGTCAATAATTTTTTATAGTTTAGAAATATTGACAACCTATGTGCTGAACACTGTAATAACATTTTTTGTTTGAGCAGACACTTGTATGTATGTGTATGGGTGGGAGGGTTGTAATCCTGAGCTGGAAACTGTGTACATGCAACATATCCCATCTTGAACATGTAGCTTGGATCATCATTGTATGGTTCACATGATCTGACATATCTACATGGCTAAATATGAAATCAAAATCAGCAAAGAGTCGGAGAAGGGTGATTTTATTGTGGAATTATGACTAATATGAAACATACATGACATGACTCAACACAATTTCAAATGTGAAAGAGTCAGTTATGGTGAATGACGTCATTGGAGTAGATGCCACACCATTGGTAGTGCAAAGTCCAGAGTACTCCTCTCATTGGAAATTCAGGATCAGTCCAGAGTAAATGTGTAACACACAAAGAAGGTCCTTAAAGAAGAGAGTTATTACTGGCAGTGGTGGGTATCTTGTCATTCGCACCTCCTGGAATCATTGCTGGACATCCCCGCTTGCATTGGGGGGTCTGCTTCTACAGAGGCAGGGTGTCTGGGGCTTGTTGTTGCTCTAGCAGGACATCCCTTCCAGTGGCTGGCACCGATCTTGATGGACCTGCTGTTTATGAGCCACAGAAAGGGGTAGACTGGTGATGAAAAGCCCTGCTCATGGTGGTGCATATGTCCCTCAACACCCCTGTTAGGGAGGCCATGTTGGTATTGTGGACCTCCATCTGTTCCTGCATGTCCCTATACATGTCCCTCTGTAGCTGCTAAATTTTCCGGAGTTCGGTCAAAACCTGGCCCATCACACGTTGAGACTCATGATAGACCCCCAAGACATGGCTGATGGTGTGCTGCCCAGGAGAAGCCCCAGTGGCCTCACCTTGCTGGCCCAGAGCATTCCTCCCACACACCCTACCCCCACTGGCCTGTGCCCTTGCCATAGGGTGCCCTCTCCAGCTCGTTCCTGGACCCTCATTGTCCGAAGTGCTGCACTGCAACTCAAGATCCAGGACAGGGGGACATGAGATGGTAGACACTGAGCTAGGGACACAGGTTGGGGGTGAATGGGTGCCTGGGATGTTGAGGCAACAGGGCTGGGAGGTGACATTGTGTCCACAGTGAGACTCACTGTTACCGTCTGTCCAGGTTGCCTACATGGGCCAGAACTGTCCTGCACATCAAGATGTCCAGCATCATTGTTGTCACTAAGGGCTTCTTGCAGAGGGTACTGAAAGTCTGTTTCATGGCCTCTGTTTATCCAGCAGCAGATCCACCTGTTGATGCAAAACGTACAATGTTACTTGTTGTATTGTGACATCTACCTCCAACGATTTAGAGTCACAGTAAGCAGAGACCTTGTACAAAGTTAAGTTGTGGTTAATCCAATTGTGGCAAGTAACCATGGTGTATTGACATGATATGTGTGAAGCATGCCAAATCATTCTGGCTCACGCAGCTGTTGAAATGTGCAGATCAGTTGCACCTGGGAGGATGACCTGAAAATGACATCTTGCCACCAGTGCAGACAGCACATTGGTTAGGTAAGATATGGCTTTGACCATTTGGAGGCCTAGTTGAGTGGGATGTAGGCAGATTCAGGACTTTGTTGCATATGTAACTGGAGTCATAATGTGCACATTGCTATGTCAATGTGCACATTATGACTCCAGTTACATATGTCAATGTGTCTGATGCTGCTGCCAATCTGGTGATGCATTGAGGCCTTATGAATTCTTATTGTACACACTAGGTAAGGTGTCATTCCTGTCCTCAATAGTTTTAACTTAGGTTAACAAGTCAAGATGGAGCTACGTAGGCAGATATGTCTGATTTGAGCATGGTCTGTGCTTCATCACTCCCAGGTGAGTACATTTCATTTGTGAGTTGACAAACAAGGGTCTTTGGACAAGAGAACACTGTGCTGGTGGTTGGTGTTACAGAAACAGGGCCCGCTGGGAGTTGCAGTCAGGTCACTCTCTCTACTACACACATTGACCAATGTTAGCCCCCAGGTGAGTACACTTCATTTGGGAGTTCACAAACAGGGGTCTTTGGGCAAGTGAACCCTGATCTGGTGTTTGAAGTTACAGATGCAAGGCCTCCTGGAAGTTGCAGTCAGGTCACTCTCTCTACTACACACACTTGACCAACGTTAGCCCCTCAGGTGAGGACACTTCATTTGAGAGTTCACAAACAGATGCATTGGAGCATGTGGTCATTGGACTGGTTGTTGGAGTTACTGAAACAGTGCCTCCTGGGAGTTGCAGTCAGGTCAATCCCTGTACTACACACACTATACAAATGTTATCCCACCAGGTAAGCTGCTTCAATTGAGAATTAACAAACAAGGGTCTTTGGTCAAGAGAACACTGGGCAGGTGGTTGGAGTTACTGAAACAGTGCCTCCTGGGAGTTGCAGTCAGGTCACTCTCTCTACACACTCTATACAAATGTTGGGTATTACATATCTGTATGTAGACTGCATTTAGGTTTGGGCATACATTAACATGTTGAAATATACCATGAGTCCTGGAATTATTTTTGAATATTGAAAGACTTACAAGCACCATTTGGACGTACGGCACATGAAAGGCCTTGTGAGCTGTGATGTTGAGTCCAACAATGCACACTGGCAGTGTTAACACTCAGATTCCCTGGGTATTGAATGTTGTGGAGTACATGAACAAGACAGTGTCAAAAGCTGAGCTGTGAGCATGCATGACATTGCATTTGTGTGACATTTTATGTGTGGACTTACCAGACTCCACTCCCTCAGGTAATCCTATCAAGCCCTCAGGATGCAGGAAGACCAAGACCTTCTCCTTTCAAGGAAAGAGTATTAATGGGGCACTAGGAGGGCCACCGTAAGTTCTATTGGCCTGCCGCTGAGGCCTGGAGACCAAGGAACGGACTTTGCCCCTGAGGTCATTCCACCTCTTCCTAATGCCTCCTTTGTGCGCAGGGTGGTGCCTACAGAACTCACTGTCGATGATTCTGTTCCACATTTCCTTTTTCCTACTGAGAGGAGTGTGCTGGACTTGTGCTTCAAACAATAGTGGCTCTACTATTATGATTTCATCCACCATGACTCTTAACTCATCTTCAGAAAAATGGGCATTTTTTTAACGTAACATGGTGAAAAAAAAATATAGGTGACCGGGACTGACTTAACTGGGAAAGTGCAAAAGGGTGTGAATGGACAAAAGTGTGTGCAGGGTGCTCTATGAGATAATCTATGTACTCTACGGGAAAAAGGGACTCGAGCTTCTGTGTCTTGCAGTGGAAATGCAAAGAATTGTCGTCTGTGAAGGGGTGTGTTTTATAGTGTCCTTTGCAGATGTGTCTACTTGTCCATTGCGTGTCAGCTGTGTTATTTCTGAATTCTTCCAATGTGCAGTTGTCTGTTACTTTACTGACTGCGAACCGCCATAGTCTTTACCGCCACTGGTTGATCACTATGGACCACCATGGCGACTGTGTGGTTGTAATAAGCTTGGTGGTTGGCTGCGCAGCTGATGGTGCTGGAAGTTGGACTGCCTATATCGAGGCTGATGAGTCGCTGGCCTTTTTTTCTTGGAGGTTGAAGGTCCTGCCTGTATAACACTTAATAGGGTGTGCTGGAAGACTGCAGGCACGGTGGTCTTTTCAGGACCACCAACATAGCAGCCTGGCAGTCCAAATGCCAAACCCGTAATAAGGCCCTAAGAGTGTCAGGGTATAAGAAGCAAGATGCACCAGAACCTACAGTGCCAGGGCTAGGAGGTTGACCATGAGGAAAACCAGGTCAAAGTGACTAGGACGTAGAGGACTACAAAGGAATAGGGCCAGATGGGCCCAGACTGGGCGAACCAGGTAGGGATTTGACAGCAAAAAGACACAGTTCAGGATAACAGGCACAAAGGATATGAAGGACCAGGATGACTTAGACCAAGTAGGCCATGACTAAGATAGCAGGTGTGTTAGATCCAGGAGAACTAGGTCCAGGAGAACCCAATCTATGAGGAACAGGACCAAAAGGATCAGGAACAATGGGCAGAGAATGCCAAGAAGTAAAAGGACTGTGTAAAACAGGATCAACAAGACCTTAGCCAGGACTGCCAGGTAGCTGATACCAGGGACACAGGTGGCCAGAGTCAGAAGGAAAAGTTCTAAGAGGACCAGGAAAAAAAGAACTATGTCAACCAGGAAAATCAGGTCAAAGAGGATCAAGATCTTGAGTACCAGGAGCAAGAGAACCATGGTGAGGAAGAAAAGGGGGATCAGGACCAGGGACATAAGGACCAGAGTGATCACACCTTGGAGGTTGTGGTTAAAGGACTAGGAACAGGATTGCCTGACACATGAACAACAAGATGGCCAGACCCAGGAGGACCAGATAAAGGAGGCCCATGATGAGTTTGTGTAGCCAACAAGGACAAGCAGTAGGAGGACCAGGTCCAAGAGGATCAAGACCAGATCTAGGAAGACAAGACCCAGGCCAATAGACCTGGGGGCCAGAATAAGCAAGGAAGATGTGGGGATGAGCACCAAGAGTACCAGGAGGATCAGAGCAAGGAGGGCCAGGACCAGAGCAAGGATGATTAGAAAGATCGGCACAAATAGGACCAGGAACAGGCCTTGGACTGCTGAAGAGAACATGATCATAGTACCAGGGTCCAGAGTGCCAAGTGGAGCAGAAAGGCCATGACATGGGGGTAGCTGGTTCAGGGTGAGGAAGATCAGGACGTCCAGAACAGCCAGAGTGAGGGAGTCTAATGGGATTGAACCTAGATATCCAAGAGGAACAAGGCCAAACTGGCAAGTTTCAGAAGGACCCAAACAAAGAGAATGATGAAAAGAGTACCCAGACCATTGGGTGCAGTGCCAGAAGGTCTATGAGGGCATAGTATAGGGCCAGGAGGATAAGGATGATCCAAAGCAGGAAGACAAGAGCTAAGAAAGGCAAGGGCCAAGAGGGCCAGGACACAGGAGACCAAGTGGACTGAGGAGACCAGCAGGTCTAGGAACTGATGTAATGGAAATCAGATGAACAGGAAGAGAAGGAAAAGAAAGACAAGGTTGAAAAGACAAGAGTTAAGAGGATCGGATATGAAATGAAAGAGCAAAGCGAAGGGGGCCTGAAAGGACCAGGATTGCCAGAAGGACCAGAATCAAGAGAATTAGGCATAAAAAGACCTAAACAAGAAGGACCAGAAACAAAAGGATCAAGTCCACACAACTAGGATGATAACTAAGGCTGTGAGGACCAGTGTAGGAGGCTGGCCTGGTTTGTAGTGGGTACCTAAGATACTTACACCTTATACCAGGTCCAGTTATAATTTATTAGTTAAATGTAGGCAGTGTTTTAGCAGCTTAGGCTGTCTAGAGTTAGCTGTAGCAGAGCATCTTAGGCTGAACTAGGAGACATGCAAAGCTCCTGCAAAACCACTATAATTAAACAGTACTTATACACAATAAAAGACAATACTCAGTTTTACCAAAAGTAAAGGTACTTTATTTTAGTGACACAAGGCCAAAAATACGTAAGAGGCAATACTCCTTCTGGAGGTAAGTATTATACACAATATATACACTAGTAACCAAAATCAGGTAAACAGTCATGGAATAGTACAAACAGTCACAAATACAATAGATTGCAATGGGCCTAGGGGCAACACAAACCATATGCTAAAATAGTGGAATGTGAATGTCGAATTCCCCCCTAGGCAAGTGTAGTGTGTAGAGGGGTGCTGGGAGTGTAGGAAAACACCAAAGGTAAGTAAAATACACCACTCCAGAGCCCAGGAAAGCAGGAGTAAAGTACAGCAAGTTTCCTTAGGACACACTACAAGTCGTGATAAAGGAGTTTGCAAGAACCAAGCAAGACTGCAAGCAACAAACAATGGATTCCTGGACCTGAAGACCTGTGAAGAGAGGAGACCAAGTCCGGAAGCTGAAGAAGCGTCCAGGAAGGACAGGAGCCCCTGCCAACTTAGAACAAGGTGCAAAAGTGGATTCTACGGTCAGAAGAAAAGTACAGAAGAGCAACAAAGAAGATAGCTGCGGGTTCCTGCTTGGTGCAAGAGATGTCCTATGTTGAGTTGTTGGATGTAGGCTGTTTGCGTTGCTCGATTCCGCCATCAGGACTTGCTTCAAGCAAGTACACGGTTTGCATCAAAAAGGAGCGGTCGGATAAATATTTAAGTTTTCATGTTAGTTGCACAACTGCCAGAGGAATCTCTACTATGTAACCAGCTTCCAGGTAAATAGTGAAGTTTTTCTGCTGTTTGCATGACTGCCAGCTGAACGGTGTAGAATCTCTACTGTTTAGCCAATGGTTGAGTAAATAGTGAAATTTTTCTGGTATCTGCATGATCGTCAGTCTGATAGCACAAAATGTCTACTATTTAGCTAGCAGCCATGTAAATATTTAAGTTCTCCCGCTATTTGTGCAGCCGCCAGTCAGACAGTGTAGAATGTCTGCTATTTGCCCAGTGACAGCATAAATAGTAATGTTTGTCTGGTATTTGAATGGCCATCAGTAGACTGTTTAGAATCTCAATTGTTTAGCCAGTGGCTGGGTAAATAGTGACGTTTTTCTGCTATTTGCATTGCTGCTGGGCAAATAGTGTACAATCTCTGCTACTTAGCCAGCTGCTGGGTAAATAGTGAAGTTTTTCTACTATTTGCATGCCTAACATCTGATCAGTGAAAAATATCTGCTACTTAGCCAGCTGCTGGGTAAATAGTGAAGTTTTTCTGCTATTTCCACGGCTGACGGCCAAACATTCCAGAATCTCTATTCTAAATAGCCAGCAGCCGGGTAAATAGTGAAATTCCTCTGCTATTTATAAAGCTGACAGCCAACTAATAAACCATTTCCACAATTGAGCTAGGGCAGAGTAAAGAGCAGAGACATTCTCTATCTACCCAGTGGCCGAATAAATAGCTACTGCCCTTTAAATAACAAGTTTAGTGTGGTGCACAACAAATGAATAAAAATTCCTTCAGCTGGGCAGTAGAGTCTCAGTCACATGGTTATGCACGGGACGTCGTGGAGACAGACACTTTGGATACAAAAGTAGGGAGTTTGAATTAGCAGGGAACAAACGACTGAAGTGTGGTTTCAGAGAGAAAGACACAAATGGTAATATCATTACAAAGAATGATTTGGCTTCCAAAGTGTTACAGTTAGTGGCCAGTAATAGCCATTGTGCAATCTCATGTATACAGGGTTCTGAATACCACAACAAAGTAGAAAAGAAGACATGTGACATACTGCAGAAGACACAGGAGTGGATACATCAGTAATGAGTAGGTATGAACGATTTATCACCTGCCATGGAGAGAGAGTTCTGGTATACCTATAATGAAGTGTCATTACACAGACAGGTAAGAGAATGTTGGAGATGAATTGGCAAATTGTAGTGGTGTTCGGCCAAATGTGTGATGCCCCCTTAGATCATAATATCAGTGGCACAGCACATGGAGTAGGAGAGTGGATAGGATGGGCAGGCCCAATCTCACCATCAGCAGGCAAGACCCTTGGATTTTATATCGCCATTTGGGTGCAATTGTTGACATTTATGGTAAGTCAGTGATATCATAAAGGTCTCTCTGTGCTTGCCATGTGTTCTGAAATCTTGTTGGTAAACTAGTGTCTGGTACCACATGGGGTTTCAGTGCATTAAGGCTTTGCCGTACAGCCTCATGGATGGACGGCTATGAGATGCCAACTAAGTCTCTCATGATTCTCTGTGGGGAAGAATGACATAATAATCATTCAATAATCATAATGAGGGACCAACAATTGATTGGAGAGAATGTAAGTATGAATATCAATTAGTAATTTACAGTGTTGGCAGCTTCTTGCTTCCTCTTCGGTATCCCTTTGCTGTCTGATATCAGTGATCAATAAGCAGTGACTGAAAAGTAAAGCAAAGAGAGGTCTAAGATAGCTCTTTTTTTCAATGACTTGAAGCTCTTCTCCGTTTCTTAACCCCCTACCAGTAAAATAACTAGAGTGCTAAAATACTAGAGTGCTGATGTCCAAATGGTGGGTTGCATGGTCATATCTTTGCAGCCACTGATGGTTAAATGGTAAATGGTGTAATTTCTATAACCTCGCCATTGTATTAAATTGATATCCCTGAGTGCCATTCGTGGTCCTCTACTCTCTTTATATTGACAATTGTGAAGAATTGTTAGCTCAGTTTTGTACTTTGGCGAGTATACTCCATAGAAAGTGACTTTTTATATATAGAACACTCTTCTCCCAGCCTGCTACTCCAAACACAGCCTCTGCATGGAAACAGTAAGTAACACTTAATAAAATGTTGATTTTAGTGTAACATGAAAGGCGGATCAGGTAAGGGTTAGCCTTGATATTTTAGGATACTTGTATTAGATCAATAACTATAAGGTCATTGCTGTCCCTAACTATTCAACTAAAACGTGTTACAAGGGCTTGCATAGCGTTAGTAGTTTTTGTAGATGCCTAACAAGGTTTAATTCAATCGTTTTCAAAATTGTGTATAAAGGACAATTATGATCGTTAATATGAACCGTGGGACTTATGGAAAAGCAAGAGAACAAAATTTATAGGATGATGAATATGCAGACATTTATATTAAAGCTGTTTAACTGTGCAATTTTAAAATTATATTACTTTACTTATAATTGAGCATGATGAAACTGTATAAGAAACTGTGTTCTGGGCAAAGTGTAACTAAACATGCACTTGATGATGATGAATGCATAAAGATTAAGACCCATATTTTCAAAAGTGTAATTAACTCTCAGGCATAAATTATCCATTCCTGGCTTAGTTTCCCCTCTTATAAGCAATAGAGCTATATGTTAGCCATGTAATAATGTATTAATGCCTGTGACTAAATGATGACATGCCTCAGTATAAATACCAATAGTTTAAAGCCTGCTTCAATATGGCTTTGATTTAAATATTGCCAAAGCGGTAAACAGTGTATAGAATAACCCAAGAGGCTTTAAGTCATTCGTATTCTGTTTCCATGGAAACAACAGTTCGAAAAATGCTGTCATGTTCGTAAAATAAATCTTCATCTATCAGACAATAATTGCAGCAGGTTATGAAATGCAAATGAAATAAATGCATAAATGTGCTTTCTTTAGAAGCGTTGATGTCTCCACTGGGCAAATTACTGCATTAGATATGCGTATGTCAAGTTGCGCAGGAAGTTCCTCCAGGCCTCTGAAATTTTCTGGACAAGAAAAAGTGCAATGAACAAACATCGTAAATACCCGAAGTGCGACTCATATATTTTTGCATCTGTAATGAAACTTATACATTAATTAGCAGTGAAATACACAAAATCATTTGACACCCAATATGTGTTTTAATTGTTACATTAGGTATTTAAATATGTTTTAATGACTGCACATTTAAAAAAATGCCTTTGGTAAGTAATCATACAATTGGTAAGCACACAACGAAGATTCTCAACATGAAAGTTGTTATGGTATGATTCTTTACTTTCAAATTGTTAATGTATGTGCAGAACACAAAGGGTCATATTGACATATGTTAGCATAGAATTGTATGCTTACAGATGGAATTACCTCATTTGTTTATGCCAGGAATTCACAAAGGTATTCCTGGCAGGTGCAAATAATTTCATTGGTGTGGGTTCTTAGTTTGCAAATACCCAACTTCTTGCCATGGAAGAAGTTTGGGATGTGACACACAGGCAATGCCACGCACCATGCATTTGGGTGTGTGCGAAGTTAGAGGCAAGGCTATGTGTAGTGTAGATTAGCTACATTGTAAGCTGGCATAAGGCCCAGCAGCCAACTACTACTGTGCATGGCAAAAGGCTATACATGGTACAGGTTGGCTTACTGAAACATTCAACATAATAAGAGTGTGCTGAATAGAAAGTGGATAAAGTATATTATAGAAAAAAACAAATGTCTCTGAAACTAATTGCTGGTGGTAGTTGTGATTACCTATTTTCATAATACCTTAGCATACATTACAAATAAAGAAAATCACTTAAAACACAGTTATGGTTAGGAAAAAATGAAAAAAATCCTAATATCAACCAGTCATGGTTGGACATACAAACCATTACTTAATGGATGACACTATTATTGACATAATCAATGACATCATTGATGACATCTCAAACAACCTAACTGAGGACATCACTGATGAGATTACATATGATATCACCAACAACATAATTGGTTAGATTACTGGTCAAGCAAAATGTGTTATGCAGCCCAAATGGCATACCTCCGAGAGAGGCAAAAAACAGCAGTCTGTGGGCCCGATCCACAAAGGTAAACTTAGACCAAAAGTCTAAGTTTAGACCAAAAGTCTAAACTTAGACCAAAAGTCTAACTTTACTAATAAGAAAGATACACTTTTGGCCTAAGTTTAGACTTTTGGTCTAAACTTAGACTTATGGTCTTAGGTAACCTTTGTGAATCCGGCCCTGTATATTTAAATCCATCAAGAAGGGCTGAGATCTTAGAGTGTGCTTAAACAATATGCTGTTTCTGTAACACGTAGAGGGCACAAATGGACTTCATATACCCAGGACTCAGGGAGATTCCCAACTTCACTAAAAGCAGTGGTCAATTAATGCAGGGCGTGATAGGTGAGATCTCAGATGGTGAGTGTAGGATGAAATATTTGTATCATAGGCACGGAAAACAAATGTACTGTATTCACTTTTTTTGTTCTGTTGTCAAACTTGGTTGATGATGCAAGTGACAGTATTCGATCATGAGGTTTTTGCTTTCATTTATTGTGGGGAATGCTACAAGGAATATTTATCCTTGAGTGCAACATTGCTTTCTTTCTTAGCACAATAAGGCTTGATATATCAGTATAGCTGTTAGACCTGACAGCCTAAGGGTAGTCATCCCCCAACTTTTTTCCTGCCTCCCTCCATTTTTCTTCCACTGTTTTTGTTGGTTTTAGGTCTCTGCATACTTTACCACTGCTGTCCAGTGCTAAAGTGCCCTAAACATGGTAACATTGGTTTCTACTGTTGTGATATGTGTGTTTTGATCACTGACTTCGTGTTGCACCATTTTGCACCTGGCTTAGCTGTCCACCGTCACATTAGTGGTCACCAGTTACAGACTCCATTTTGTATTCAGCTTAGCTTTAGCTTCACTGCCACGTTAAAAGCTGCAAGTGATTTTCCACGTTGTACAATGTGCATTATGTCTTCAATCAATCAATCAATAGTTTATTCGGTCCAAATTTAGACCATTTGAAAAGTAAAAAGTAATATATATAAAAAGGACATTGACAATTAATACAGGAAAAAAGTTCATAAAATTACATAAAAGGTTTCAAAAATAGTTAAGACAAGACTCACAAAATAGTCTCTGGATCCTACCCTATGCAAGACGCTAAATGCTAAAATGATACTGATCAGTTGTTAAAAGCATAAAAAGCATTTTAAAACGGGTTTATACAATAAAAATAAGACCTAAAAACTACATACAATAGCTCCTGTTAGCAAAAGTTAAAAAATCAACCAGTGGAAAATGATGCCCTAAGTTAATCAGTTCTATTGAATGAGTTGATCAAGTAGATTGCATCTTACCATTTGTAAACAGGGTGCTAGTTCGCTAACTTCTAGACTGTACTTTAACCGGTGGATTAAGATCTGTAGTGATCCTACTGCGGATTTTCCATGCTGCTGCCAAATATTTAGAAACAGAACTCACTATCAGCATGGAAGTATCATATTTACATATTCTATATGCACTGTTACGATTTTGTATTGACAGTGTTTTACACAGAGGGGTAATCCACTTCCCTCGGGGGCATTTGTACAAAGGACAGAAAAATAGGACATGCTCAGAAGTTTCCTTGCATAGATGGCAGTTTGTGCATTTGTCAGATAAGGAACTATTGGTTGACCAGCAGGCCGTGAAGCTGTTGACTGCCAATGTTCCATATCTGAACTGAAGTAATAGAGAACGAGCACAGGCTGGTATAGGGAGATCCAGGAAGCTTTCAGGCAGAGGTTCGTGCTTAACCAGCAGGAACTCTGCTGTCAGCCGACCCAACCCATTTGAGCCGAGAGATTCCTCATGGATCTTTTCCCAATAACGGTCTTTGATCAAGCGTTTAGCGTTACCAGGAATCATCTCGGGATTCTCCCAATAATGGGATAGATTCAGTTTAACCCAAGCTGCCTTCATCTCCCTTAGCCATCGTACTTTTTCCCATCCATAGCAAGGTGGCAATAATTCTTTAACTGCTAACCTGAAAGGTTCGAGTTCATCCGTTTTCCATAGTCTGACCCAGTACAGAAGTGGTCTTAAGTATGCTGTGTCTTTAATACTATTTAGACCCAGGTCCAGTCTTAGGGGGAGCATCGGCGTACCCTTCCCTAGTCTAGATATGTGTCTAAGGAAATTATTTTCTTTAACTTGAAGAGTATCCATTTGTCTGTGAGATCCCCAAAAATCCGCTCCATATAGGGCCGCGGCGCGGATTTGGACTTTGTATATTTCAGAGATGAGGGTCAGAGGGGGACTTGTTGCAGTGCTAGCTTTGCGTCCTATCACTCCACATCTTTGGCTGACTGTTAGTGCCCCTTTCCTTATAGCTGCATCCCAGCTGCCCTTATCGGATAGTCTGATGCCCAAATAATCATATTCAATTACCCTCTCCAGAGGAATTGAATTTATCTTTATATTTGCTCTGAGCTTCTTGTTCGGGGGACTATATATCATGAGTTTAGTTTTCTTGAGATTTATGTCTAACCCGTAATCTCTGCAGAATACACCGAACTGATTAACCAGATTCTGGATTCCCATGGATGATTTGGACAGGAGGATAGTGTCATCTGCATAAAGTAAGCATGGGACTTTGGTCCGGGCCAGCTTTGGGGAATCATTAGTGCAATTTGCTAAATACTTTATACAATAATTAATATATAGAAGGAAGAGAGTTGGGGCCAAAACGCACCCCTGTCTGACTCCCCTCTCAATAGCGACTGGTTCTGTTAGGTCACCATTCTTGCCGCTCCTAATTTGAGCATAAGTATTCTCATGTAGTCGGGTGATGAGTTTCAAAAGGCCATGTGGGACACCCATATTGGCTAGTGTCAGCCATAGCTGGTTTCTTGGGACCAAGTCAAACGCAGCTCTAAGATCAATAAAAACTACAAAAAGATTGCCACCTCCTACTTCCACAGTCTTCCATTTTATTGTTAGGAATCTTAGCACCTGATCTATGGTACTAACTGCTGGCCTAAACCCTGCTTGCAAATCAGAAATAGCATTGGTTTCCAGAATCCATTCTTCTAGACGGGACAAAATTTGCTTTGCAAAAAGTTTTTGGAAGTTGTCGATTAAGGAGATTGGGCGGTAGTTAACAGGGTTAGAGGGGTTACCTTTCTTAAAGATGGGAACTATCTCTGCTCCCATCCAGGAGCTCGGGACAGGTGCTCCTGTATTTACCGCATTGGAAATAAGGTTCAGATATGGGGCCCATATATCTGGGTTTGTCTTGTATAAGTCACCAGTTATTTTATCAAGGCCGGGGGCCTTCCCCCATTTCAATGAAGCAATCGCAGCTTTAGTTTCTGCCAACGTAAATTCTATTTTGGGGGTGCCAGTAATCATGATATGGGTCAATTCCCTAGGAGTAACACCAGTGATCCCAGAATATAATCGGGAAAAATGATCTGTCCACTCTGCAGCGAGTATTGAGGTACCAATGATTAGGTTCTTTGTTGGCATCAGCCACCAATTTCCAAAATGTCGAGGTGTCATTTGTTTTAGCAGACTCCAGGAGGGAAACCCATCTAGATTCATCCCATGTCCTGCGGGCTCTGCCTTGTTCCTGTTTATAATCTTTCCTGGCTTCCCTTATATGATCTGACTGACCTCCTCTTAAAGCTCTCAGCAGTTTGTGCTGTGCTTCCCTGCATGCGGCGTTAAACCACCTTGCATTGCACTTCTCTTTAACTTCTTTTACAGACTCTTTGGTAAAAAGGGTTTTTAGAGAATTAAAGAAATGTGTGTGGGCTGCTATAAGCCCACCACTATCTTCTAGAGGCTGAGATATACAATCCATGTGATCAGCCAGCTGCCTGTACGCAGATGCCAAGGTGGCTGTATCGGTGTTCAGGGATTCCCATCTAACATTTCGTCTATTATTGGTCAGTGCGAGCTGTTGTTCGTGGGTCTTGGAACAGGAAACTTCAAGTAGGGGTAATAGGTTCCTAAGAGATAAAATCAATGGTTCATGGTCACTTTCCTCATGTTCTACAATATTCATGTCAGCCATATAGCCCCACAGGCGGACATCAAGCAAAATATAGTCTATCTGGCTCTTCTGTGCCCCGCGTCTAAATGTGTGGTGAAGATTAGGGTCCGAGCGGGAGCGACCATTGCAAGCCTGCAGTCCATGTGCCAATGTAATGTCCACAACCTGGTGAGTTAATCTATTTATTTTTGGTCTTTTGCTTGATACCAATTGAGGTATACCCCAGTAAGCATCTTCATCTTTGTATAATTCCTGGGCCAGCAAGTAGGGTTCAAAAGTGGTATTGAAATCTCCAGCAATAAGAATAAAGTGGGAAGGTGATTTACAAGAAAGAAAGCTGTCCAAAATAGTCAGTGTGTCGGACTCGTATTTGCTACCCAGGCTCCTATTATAAATATTGATTATTAAGAGTGGTTTCTCGCTAAGGGATGGTATTGATAAGCCCATTAAATCAGGGCAGCCCAAGTCAATTGTTTCAATCCGACATTTAAAGGAGCAGCTGAGCCATATAAGCAGGCCACCTAAGGGTCTCCCTGAATTCACCTTAGTTGCTGGGACCCAATAACTTTTATAACCAATTCTGTATTTGGGCTCCAATGCCCATGTTTCTTGGAAAATACATATTTTGTGTTCGTCTATGAATTTGCCCCATTCGGTAGGGCAGGTAGGTACCTACACCTAGCAACAAGCCACAAACCTCCACGTAAGTACAGTTAGGTCTCAATAAATTAATCCCAGCTCTACCCTTGGTAGCTTGGCATCGAGCGTCAAGGCTTAAACTTAGGAGACAAAGTGTAAAGCATTCAAATATCACAAAACAGTAATTAAATAAAACACAGGAAACAGTTTAAAAATCCAAAACCAATTTATAAAAATAGCTTATATTTTTATCTTTAAGATGACACAAAAACGATTAAAATCGGTTCAGGGGAACCGGAGATATGAATTTTTAAAGTATTATTATTTTCTAGCGCATAGAAACAAAAAGCGCCAATCGGGTCATCTGGTTGCACCAGGACCGGGACAAAGTCAAACTTTCAGGCCGACCGCGATGGAGCCCTGCTCGGCTACAGGTCGCGGGAGGCCTCGGTTAAAAAGTTACCTTCTGACTTAGTCTTTATTTTGAAGTTTTTCTTCACCGGGACGAACCTGCCAGTTGGATCCGACCTCCTGGAGCCCTTGTCCGGATACGCGAAGTCGGTTTCCTCGGTGGTGATTTCTACCTTCGGACTTAGTCGTTTTTTTGAGATGAAAATCCTTCGACCGGGGTAAACCTGGATCTTGATCCGACGTCCGTGGAGCCCTTCTCGGATACGATGGCTGGAAGGTCCCGGTCAACTTTTTACGTTCGGACTTAGTCTCTTTTTCGGATGTTTTTCTTGACCGGGACGAACCACGAAGTCAGGCCGGGTCGCGGTTGAGGCAAGCCGGCTAGAATTTCCGCGTCGAGTCGGTCACTTTATGGAGCTTTTTTTCTAAAATTTCTCCAATCTTTTCCAAACTTCTGGGGCTTCACCCAGATGTTCTTTTAAGGTTCTTTTGGGGTCCACAGCTCACCCCAAGGGTCCAGAAGTTCTGTGATGGTCCTTGGGAAGTGCGGACTTCAACTCCCAGAGTGCACCTGGCGCAAACTCCTTTTTGGCCACTGGGCAGTGGTCAGCTGGTCACTTTTTCAGGAGTTGGTGCAGGGGACTCTGGTTAGCAATTTTTCACCTGTAGCAAACAGGGAGTCCCTCCTTGAACCAGTGGAAGCCAGGCAAAGTCCTTCTTGTGGTGAAGCCCAAGTGTGCAGCTGGTGCAGTCTTTCTGAGTGCAGGGTCCAGGTGCAGGCCAGGGGTCCAGCAGGGCAGTCCTTCTTCTCCTTGTAGTTCTTTCTTCTTGAAATTTGGTGGGGATCTGAGGCGTGGGTGCAGGTCTGCCAGTTTTATCCTTGCTCCTGGGTGAAAAGCAGGGGGGCCCTGGTCCTCCAATCAGGGACAGGGTCGTCCCCCTGTGATGACCACTTCCTGGGAAGTGTGGCAAAAATCCATCCCAGAAGGCAACAGTCTCTAAAAATCCAAAATGGATGAATCTGATTTTTAGAGGAGAGATCTGGCTGAGCCCACCCACTGGTGTGGCTAAAAATCATAAACACACCCCTCTCCTGCCCTCTCCTAATCTAATCAAGGGGGCACCTAGCTGTCTGGGGTTGCAGGATGTGGGGGTGTTGCTGGGTGCTCCAGATGTCCTTCTCTGCCTTTGAAGACCAGTTTGGCAGCCCTCCCCCTTCCTGCTTCACCATCTGCTGAGGGGAGATTCTCTCCCCCAAGCACATTCCTTTGTGTGAAGTCAGGCCACTTCACACCTCATTAAAGTAGCCTGGCAGAAGCTGCTGCAGGCTGGCCAATCAGAGCACAGCAGCAAAAACAATGCAGAGCTGAAATTGGCAACTTTTTAGGTAAAGTCTAAACTTTTTACCTGCACTAGTTATATTAAATCCAACAACTGGAAGTTGTGGGATTTATTATAACAATCAATTTGATACCAAATTCTTGGTATGTAACATTTAAGGAGACTTTAAAATTTAAAATAAAGTCTGCCCATTCTAGCCTATGAAGGCCATTTACTTCAATGAGGGAAAAACGAATTTGGCTGTTTTTACCTCACCAGGGCTTATAAATCTATTTTTATAAAGTCCCTGCTTATAGTTACATGGCACCCAGCCCTAGGGGCACATAGGGCACACCTTAGGGGTGACTTATATGTAAAAATAAGGTAGTTTAAGACTTTGGAAGTACCTTTAATTCCAAAGTCGAATTTGCATATAACTTTAATTTAAAAGCAGCCAGCAAGGCAGGCTTGCTTTTAAAATGACACTGGGCACCTCAGCAATGCACCTAGGTGTGCACCACCTATGCTGTGGTCCCTAAACCTACATGCCCTACCATATACTAGGGACTTATAGGTAGGTTAACTTAGCCAATTATAATTAGCCTAATTTGCATATCCATTTTACACAGAGCACAGGCCCTGGGACTGGTTAGCAGTACCCAGGGCACCATCAGAGTCAGGAAAACACCAGCATAAAGTGGAAAATGGGGGCAAAAAGTTAGGGGGCCTCTGCAATCAGCCCCAGTTTCTCACAAGGGTTGTTCATTTTATTCTCCAACCCTGCAATATTCCAACTAAGGATGGTATCTAGGCCATCTATTTTGTCATGGGGAGCTTCGGCCACAGGGTTCTCTCTTGCCAATGGGGTACCTTGGAGAAGTTTTATACCCTTTTCAATCGTAACTATGCCAGTCAGGTTTGGGTTTCCCACTACTGTATTGCCCAATGTATTTCTTGCCCCGTCTAGATCGGGGGGTGGCGTGAGCAGTTCGAGTGTCTGAAATGTTGGTGGATATCCAAGTTTGCTGAGATCTGATAAATCTGTGGCTAAATTGGTCTCAATCACCTTGCAGTTCTTATTTGCACCCCCAATACAGTTTTCAAAACACTTAGCAAGATCCGGCTGAGCAGGTACGAAAATTGGCGTAGGGTCTCTGCCGTCTACAGTAGGGGTTTCTTGGACCTCAAGGTTGCCTTGCCCTATTTCGTGAGTTTCATTATTTCCGACTATAGGGTGCTTTTTATCCCAAGTGTTTGAACCTTGAGGCTGAAGTGAGCTGTACTCAGTGCTGTTTTTTAGTCAATCATTTTCAGAGAGCGAGAGTTAAAAAGGGCTACATCTCGGCTGAGAGTCGGATTGCATCTGTGCCCTAGTGGGACCTCTGAGTGACATTGTTGCCCCCTTAGTAGTTGGTACAGCTATATGAGGGTAAAAAGCCTGGAGCCTACAAAGTGAGGTTGCTCCCCCTAGAGGGTTGGAGTGACACACATTCAAGGAAAGCTGTTGGACAAGGAAAGGCGCATTGAAGTTAATAACAATACAGTCCCTTGTACCGGGGTTTTTGAGTGGACCCAACCAACCCACCCGCCTCACCATTAATATTGAGGGTATCATATGGAAAGGAAATCTAGCATATTTATGTAGCCAGTGAATGGCCTTATTTTTCAGTTCTGTAAATGATTCGGGGATATTAGGCTTAAGTCTAGGAACATTCGTGATAACAAGCACATAAGGACAAGCTTCCGGTGGTAGGTGTAAGGTTCTCATATTGGATCCTAGATCCCTATGCATCCGGTCTGCTGGAGGGTTGGTATAGTCCTTCCACAGTTTTGTGTCCGTGTTTATGGAAGAAGCAATTTCATCAGTCCGCCTTGGGAAGAGAGGGTCACTCTTTGAGTGCCAAGTTTTAGGGGAGTTGGCCAGTCTATCAGTAGAAGTCTTCACTGGTTGATGCGAAGAATCAGGGGAAAGTGATTGAGGGTTGTGAACCGTGCTTGGTGGTAGAAGAGGGCTGCTGGCACTGTTGGCCAGAGGGCATGGGGGAAGATGTTGTTGCAAATATTGTAAATCCGATGAGGTAGCGGTGGTTGGCTGATTGAGTTTGATGAGAACGTCGAGTTTCTCCTCAATATCTGATAGGCGAGTTGTTATAGGGTTTAATTTTTTGGAGAGCTCGTCTTTTATAAAATCTATTATGAAAGCTATGTCTAGGCTGCCGTTATTTGTAGCTTGGGCAGGTGTGCAGTCCTTGGTCCGAGTAGGCACGGCATGATTGGGGGAGTTCAAAACACGGGCCCGTTTATTCTTTAGGTTCACCTCCCCACGTTTCCTTTTGCCCTTTGAACTGTGCTTTGGGGAGGGTGCAGGCCTATCTGGCATAAGCTGTGAAGTTTCTGAAGAATGTATGGCTTTGTCCAGGGGCTCTGCGAGGGGCATTCGGGTAATTTGGGTAATTGGTGGTGGGGTTGCCAGTGTAGGCTGGAAAACTGGTGGGTAAAAATGTTGTGGTGGGGTTTTCGATGAAGCATTCGTTGGTGGGGGAGCAGTCAATCGGCGCTCCACCAATTAAATTTCTTTTTCTAATGCCCCTACCGCTTTTTGGAGGAAGCCATCTAGAGTATTGTTGTTACCGGCTTTTTCCAAAGGCATCCCCCCCTTCCGTCTGCCCATCTTGTTTTGGTAAGACTCTTAGGTCCAGCCCCAGAGTTTGACAGTCTGTTTCCGTGGGTGTTGTTCTTCTCCTTTTCCCACCCTAATTTTGCTCTATTAGGGCTTTTATTAAAAAAAAGCTGAGACCCCAGAAGGGCCTGAAGTACTGCTCACCTGTATTAGGAAGGTGACGGGTAGGTAAGGTATGTTCATCCGCTGGTCACCCACCTCAGGAGTCGGGATAAAAATGGTGAGGCCCAGCCCGGCCTCCTCCGGTCGCTGACGGGCGCAGGACGGGCCCGCCCTTGGCCCGGGCTTAGCCCGGGCGCCGCCTGCGCGCGTCCCGCGCTGCGGGAGCGCAAAGAAAGTTTAAAGGGCTCCTGCCCTTAAGGCTCCTCCTCCCGGCAGGCACACAGCGCTTCCCGCGACGGCGGGAGTGCGAAGAAAGTTTAAAGGGCTCCTGCCCTTAAGGCTCCTCCTCCCGGCAGGCACACAGCGCTTCCCGCGATGGCGGGAGCGCGAAGAACACAGCGCTTCCCGCGACGGCGGGAGCGCGAAGAAAGTTTAAAGGGCTCCTGCCCTTAAGGCTCCTCCTCCCGGCAGGCACACAGCGCTTCCCGCGACGGCGGGAGCGCGAAGAAAGTTTAAAGGGCTCCTCCTCCCGGCAGGCACACAGCGCTTCCCGCGACGGCGGGAGCGCGAAGAAAGTTTAAAGGGCTCCTGCCCTTAAGGCTCCTCCTCCCGGCAGGCACACAGCGCTTCATGTCTTGTTTTCTTACTTTTTCCCACCAAGGGCTTTGGTTGATAAGAATGGACTCAGACAGCCAGCAGGAAACAGCCTTGTTTTGGGTTGGCACCTTGGGATTGTGGCCACATCCCGACGTGTTACTTTCAAAGCTAGCCAAAAGCAATAGGCATTTTTTGAATAACTAAACTTCTGCAGAGAGAGGGAAGTCTGGAATTTTCCTCTCTTGTTTGTTTAAAGTATAAGAGGCCGAGACCAGATGGACCGGGGATAGAGCAGATCTCAGGCACATCCAAGACGCTGGTGTGTGTCATCCTTCCCATGAGGATAATTGATCTCTCCCTCCTCGATCGTTTCTGGGATCTGGCAATTTGATGCTGATAGGAGAGAGATGAAGGAGGTTTGCCCCTGTCTCATGGTGATGCATACTTTTTAATTAATTAATTGCTTTGCATTATAATATAGATACATATATTTGCTGTCTATATTGCAGTGGGGAATTATTTGTACATTATTGCTGTGACCATTTTTAAACGTGTGCTTTCAACATGCTAATCTCCTTTTAGGAACCTTGTGTAGTGAAGTAATAATTGCCTTCTTTGGACTAAGACGCACAATCCATAGATTTTTGTCAGTGCACGAATGTTTCAGCTCGGTCTTTGGTGAAGCAAAACACCTACCCAATTGGCATATTTAATTTAACTGTAAGTCCCTAGTAAAGTGCACTACATGTGCCCAAGGCCTGTACAATAAATGCTACTAGAGGGCCTTCACCACTGATTGTGCCACACACATAAGTAGCCCCTTAACCATGTCTCAGGCCTGCCATTGCAAGGCCTGGGTGTGCAGTTTCACTGCCACTTTTACTTGGCATTTAAAACTACTTTCCAAGCCTCAAATCTACCTTTTTCTACATGTATGTCACTCCTAAGGTGACCCAGAGGGCAGGGGGCTATGCAGGTAAAAGGCAGGACATGTACATATGTGCTTTACCTGTCCTGGTAGTAAAAAGCTCCTAAAATAATTTCCCATTACTGTGAGGCCTGCTCCTCTCCTAGATAAACATTAGAACTGCCCTCATATGCTCTTAGGTGGTCAAATCTGACCTGGAAGGAGTAGCCATGTCTTGTTTGGTATTACCAGACTGGTGATAGAAAATCCTGCTTACTGGTGAAGTTACATTTATTATTACTATTTCAAAAATGCCACTTTTAGAAAGTATGCATTTCTCTGAACTAACTGTCATCTGTGCCTTGCAGGCTGTCTCCAATCCACATTTGGTCTATCTTGGCTGACAGCTCCCCTTGTTCATTCTACCCAGACAACCATAAAGAAAGGACACTCAGTCACATCTGCATTCATCTGCATACTGAATGGGTTTTCCTGGGCAGGAAGGGTAGAGGGGCTCCCATTTACATTTCAAAGGCCAGTGACCTGCCCTCACACAAAGGACTAATAACACCCCACAGGGATCCTGATAGACAGGACTGGGCTGAAAGGGGAACTTATGTACTTCAAAACCACTCTTTGAAGTTTCCCCCACTACAAAGGCATTTTTGGAGGTCTCTGACCCCACCAAACCAGACACTTCTGGACCTACACCTGCACTCTGTCAGAGGAACTGCTTGGCTGGCCAAATGACTCATCTGGACTGCTTTGCTGAGAAGGTCTGCTACCCTGCTTGTTTCCCTGCTGCCCTGCTGGCCTTTGACTCTGCTGGAAGGACGCTGCCTTCCTCCTGAAGTGCTCTCCAATGGCTTGGATTGAGCGTGCCTCCTGTTTCTGAAGTCTCAGAGCCAACAAAGACTTCCTCCTTCAAGAAAATCCTTGTGCATCAAAAATTGATATCTGAAATGCCTGCAGAAATCAATGGAAAGCCTGCACTGCCACTGAGAAATTGCTGCACCGCCGACTGGAAGGATGCAGCACCGAATTCCTAACTGGAAATTCGATGCAGCGTCTGCCTTGCGATGGAAACTTTGACGCATCATCTACTGGATTGACGCAGCACCTGCTCCTTCTTCCAGTGCATCAAGGATTTTAAATGCATCATCCCTGTGCATCAAAATATCCCCCCATCGCTGTGAGGATCCAAGACTGCAGGCCGGGAAAACAAGGCAACCCCTTGCAGTGTGGAAAGAAACAACGCATCGTCTGTGCCACATCGGAAAATCTGAAGCAACACCTTATTTTTCCACGCATCTCCTTTGTGGTCCCCGTGCATCCCAAGCACTGTGTGTTACAAAGAAACAACTATTGATTTCTAAGTTTTGAGACTCTTTTAAACACTTTAAAAGTGATATTTCAACTCAAGCTTATTGGATCTTTGTCGACTTGATCTTATTTTATTTGGATAAATGTTATCTATTTTTTTTAAACCTGTGTAATGTATCTTTGTGTTGTTTTCACTGTTACTGTATGATTCATTGCTCAAATACTTTACACATTGCCTTCTAAGTTAAGTCTGACTGCTCAGTGCCAAGCTACCAGAGGATGGGCACAGGATAATTTGGATTGTGTTGTGACTTACCCTGACTAGGACTGTAGTCCCTATTTGGACAAGGGTGTATACCTCTGTCGACTAGAGACCCATTTCTAATAATAGCCTTTTGAAAATTCGGCTGGCATGTTGTAAGAAGTGAATGAGGATGGCACTGATCTTTCTTACTTTTGGACACTGATGTCTTCTGGCTACTTGCATGTTTTGGTTAATGTTAACAGTGGTATATAATAATTGTTATATACAGTATTCTTTGATTTTATAGTAATTGGTCACTTGTCAACCGCTGGTCCTGTTAAAATGTGTCTACCAACTCTTCCTTTTTGAGGAACCAAAAGACAATGAACTTTCATAATTTTCCATGCTGGGGAATTGAGTAACTTGGCACACTTGTTTATTTTCTGTGCTACCTCCAAGTAGATTAACGACTTTCTTAAGGACAGTTATAAACATCATTTATTATTATTCTCAAAAGTTGTGGTCGGGATAGGCAACGGATGACCACAGAATGTGTCTATATTCTTTGCGACTATATGTTATTTTGTTTGTAAACATCTATTATGTTTGTTTCTGAACGTGTAAATGTATTTTTTAGAATTTTCTACTATTAAAGCACCCTCCAGGGCATTATAAGAAAAATAAATGCACTAAGGACTGAGCACACAGATATACGTCATTTGTGAGTTAGCTATATATACAAAACAAAACGAATTTGTTTGCCAGACACAAAAGTAAATGCAGTGAAATTCAGTTTCGCTGAATTTATTTCTGTGTTTGGCAAACAAATAAGTTTTGTTTTGTATATATAACTAATGGTACACCTGCGCTCCAAATTTTCCCATGCACAACATGTAGGCGGACAGTCAGAATGATTAGCATATGTTTGAGGTTCACATGTACTGCACAACAGGTAAAGGTAGAGTCGGTGTTTTGTTCCAAGATATTGGGGTCAAGGATTATTTAAAAGCTTTAGTCATTTAAACCTCTCTTGTATGTTTCACCTGTTTAGGCATGGCAATGTTTCCTATCTTTGCACTGAGTTTCACCTGAGCTACAAATGTCTATGTCCATTGTTACCTGGAACTTGCCTATCCATATGAACTGTGGCTTAAGATAATGACATCTTTATGTTAAGAATCTTACATTTGTGCATGATATGATTGGCAAAACAAGTTTGGCAGCTGGGAGATTTTGATGTGAAAAAAGATGAAAAAGTGTATACCATTCAATAAAGATCTTACTGTGTGTATTCAACAACATAGCTGGCATATATGTTAGTACTCTGCAGTTTGGCATGCAGTGTATGGTATTGTTCACAATCATTTAGTATTTTTGACACATTCATCTGCACAAATTGTGAAATAATTATGGATAATGGCCCATTGTCTAGGATCTATGTAAACAGGTACACACTTTTGGAGTACGTGAACATAGTTCACATTTCTGCTAGTGCTTTGCAATTGGGCATGCAGTGTATGGTATTGTTCAGAGTTGTTTAGTATTTTTAACACATTCACTTGCAAAAATTGTGAAGTAATGTTGGATTTTGGCCCATTATCTAGAATCTGTTAAACCAGATGCACAGTTTGGAGTGTGTAAAGGACATTTGATTTGCTGAAACTGGCTACTGATTTTCAAGCCCAACTGCCAGACCCGATCCACATGCACAGATGTAGATTCACTAACCTTGATGAAATGTGTCATGTAGATGCATGTTACATACTTACTTAGCATGCGTCTGGGAGTTTTGTGCTAGAGGAAACAATTCTGTGAGATATTGTTCCTGGTGAAGGGCCTGTACCATGACGTTGTCCATTATATTAGATGGCTCCTCATTTAATGATTAACTCTAAATAAGCATGATGGTGTTCCCAGCCATTAATAAGAGCATTGTTTAACCGCTGGCCATGTTCTTCTTTGTTAATTTCATGTATTCTCTGTCCATCTTTCCAATGGAGTAACTCTTGTCAACAATAAAGTAAGTAATATAACTTTTATTTTGGTTAAAAACCATTAAAGGACACATATAAAAAAAGATTCACAATTCATAGTTTGCTCAGTAAAAACAACAAATTATATAAAAAAATTCCACTAAAACAATAATCAGTAATGCAATACTTAATTCCCAACCATCTATATAATGGATGGATCAATTTCTCCCTCATCTTGTCCTATACTGAATATGTGTAATATCTTCATTATAGCCTAAAGTGCATAAGTGCAAAATGCCTCATCTTGTGATTTCCATTTCATAGTATAGGCCTTTACTTGAAAAGTTTCATATCGGAATTTCATATACATGAGTTTTGCCAAATGAGGTTGGACGGTGTTGAGAAATTCTTCAAAGGATGGATATGGTTTGACAGTGAGGATATGCATTGTCAATCCACCTAGTTTGGGATTACAATGGAAAGAATTCAGGACACACTCCAAATATGTTTGTTTTAAATGCTTTTTTGACCTTTGCATCAGTGATGGTGGTTCTGTCACATTAAACGAGAGGCCAAGGTCGTTAACTCATTTAGGAACATGTCTGAGCCAGGGGAGAGTTAAAGACCTATTGTATTCCAATATTTCCTTGACACCCTCTCTATTATCTAATCTAATCCAGTAAAGAATCAGATGCAAAACTGTAATGTGTTCTATCCATTTAATATTTTGATTGTGAAACATGGGGCAAAAGGTGTCTCCGTTGGTAGACTTAATATCCTTCTCATAAATCTGTTCTCACTGGATACAAGTTGTTTAGAATTACCAATACCCCACAGTTCAGACCCATGTAAGGCAGCCACCTGAGCTTTATGTTTATAGATCTCTAGGGCCAGCATGGTCAACGCTGTTGTGGACACATTATATTTGTTGGAAACAGACCAGGCCCCTTGTGTAAAGGACATTCTACAGTGGCTTATTTGTGGGTCCAATGACAATGTCAAGTCAAGTGTTATGCCTAAATAAGCAAAGTGTGATACATGCTCTAGGTTTTGTTCACCAACCTTGATATTTCACCTGAAGTTCTTATGGAGTTTTATGGCCATATATTTAGTTTTTCCGATATTTACTTCTGAGCCCTTTTTGTTACAATATGAATTCAAGTCATCCAGTAGATTTTGAAGGCCCTTTGGCATTTGCGAAAGCAAGATAGTATTGTCTGCGAATAATAATACAGGGAAAGGAGTTCCACAGAGTTTCCAGGAGTCATGCTTAGATCTTTTTAAGGTGGCCAACAATATCATTAATATAGAGTGAGAACAGTGTGGGTGCAAGCATAAATCCCTGCCTCACTCCTCTATTAATGGGGATCGAACCTGTAAGCTCTCCATTCATGCCCCACTGAACTCTCGCTTAGTTACCTTGGTGTAGCCTGACTCAAGATGTCTTCAGGCACTCATTGGTTCTTTAATGAAGCCCAAAAGGGTCCTTTAGGTACAAGATTGAATGCTGCCATTAAATCTATAAACACTATATAAATGTGACCTCTCTTTATCTTGGTATACTTCCACAGGATGAACAAAAGTCTGAAAACTTGATCGACCTTGCACAAATGGGCTCTCAACCCTGCCTGATAAGATATTAGGATATTGTTGTCATCTATCCATTAATTTACTCTATTCAGCACCTGTCTGGGGTAGATTTTCTGTAATATATCTATTAGACACATGGGCCTGTAGTTCTCCGGATCTTGCTTACTTTCTTTTTTATGAATGGGGACTACTTCATCCCCTTGCCATGTAATAGGGATCGGTGCTCCTGAAGCTAATGCATTAGTAACCAAATTGGCGTACGGGGCCCATACTTCTTTATCATGTTTGAACATGTACCCTGGTAGTTTATCTAAACCTGGAGCTTTTACTATCTTAATAGTATCAATCACCTGATTTGTTTCTTCCAAAATAAAATGAGTCATGTATCCCGTGATATTCACAAGGGATTGTGGTCCCTTGGCAGAAAGCTTGAGTTATGAGTAAAGGTTGGTGAGGTGAGGTGTTCAGTCGAGGTAGCAGGGTCCAGATAAGAGTAAAGTAAGTAAAGCGCATTTTATTTGTGTTCAATTAATTAAAATCATTACATAGGATAAAAATTATGACCCAGCAGTTATTTAGAACTTTCGAAGTGCATATTATAATTAATAATTTGTAAAGGACATTCCCTTATTGCACATAAATCTCCTTTATGAGATAATCCCCTAGGTACAGTACATTAAAATGCCCCATTTGCTTATTAAGAACCTCCCTGGCATTCATGATGACATGGGAGTCCCATTGAACAGCGATTTGTAAATCATTGCGTGAGATAAACATTACAGCCCAGCTACCCTACATGAATTTCAAAGTGCTTAATATAATTAGTAATTCCTAAAATACCTTCTCTTATTAGATATAGATCTCCTTTGAGCCTTTATAAAATAAGCCCCTGGATACATAGAGTTCAATTGCACATTGCCCCTATTGACTAAAACCCTTGCTTGCATTCATAGTGATATGTAAGTCCCGGTACACAAAGATTGGTATACCCCTAAATTGCCATGTGCTTGATTATTATGAGAGTTAAATAGAGATTGATGAATCCAGACAAGTTCCCTCTCGTACAGTTTTCTTGATCTACTTCTGCTGGGAAGGGCATTTCTTGATGTGTATCTGTATTCACTTCATTTCACTGTTCTTCTACTACTAGTTTCATAACTTTTAAAAAGCTCTCTGATTGTTGGCAGGATTCTCCTTCTGGAAGCAGAGTGGGGAATCAATACAAGTTCTAAAAGTTGAGACATGAAACATCAGAGGTAGCCAGTACATCCTCTGGATTTTTAGCCTACCCCATATACATATGACATGGATCAATGATTAGTCTAATTGGTTGCATAGTCTGCATGGTTTACTGGATTTTCCATTCATGCGCCCCCACCAATGACATCTTGACAGGATCAGACCAAACCACAATCTCATGAGATTATACTTAGCCAGTTTATGGTGAGGGAGACTCAAGTACTCAGGCAAAACACCTGGGGCATATAGGTGTACCGCCCAGCTACCATTCTCCTTTAATTGCTTCTGTACCAATAACATCTTAAGGGGAATCAGACCAAACCACTATCTCACTAATTTATACTTAGCCACATTTTGGAGCAGGAGACTCAAGTAGTCAGGCATATAGGTGTAACACCCAGCTACCATGAGGCTAGCGCCCATATTTATCAATATTTCACAAAAAGCAGCAAGCCACCTTGCTGCACTACGTTGTGTGAAAGGGCAGGAATGTACTGTATTAACCATTATATGGTACATTCCTGCTCTCTGCCTGCACTCGTGCACAAACCGCTGCCTAGTGCTAATGCAGATACCCTTGTACCATTGTGCAAGAATGCCTGTATTATCAGTAGCTTCCTGCACAAAAACAATTTTCAGAGGCATTTTACTCTTTCAAAGTGTGCTGCACAATCCAGCACACTTAGAAAGAGTAAACAGCAAGGAGAAATACAGATAATTCTCCTTGTTGTGCCTCTGGCGGGGAGGTATACATTACTTACGCATATCCAGGTCTACCAGCATTGGTAAATCAGGAAATATGTCAGAATGCATGAGTGGATGCGTGGTTGCCCCTACGTTTCCACCCAAGGCATGACATCCAGGTCGCAGTGTAATGACAGGAAGCAATTTGCAATGCCTTGCTTCACTCTGGATTTATCAAGCCACAAAGGGCCACACAATGTGGACTTGTGTGGCTTGGTAAATCTTATTCAGGTGTTTTGTCACCTTAGGTCCCCTTGCATGGTGCAAGGGCGATGCAAATCATTGAGAAATGTGAGCCTTGCTTTTTAAGTCCCTTGAATCTTGGTCAAATGATTTTGCGATCTTCATTAGTAACTCTGTTAGGGAGAATTGCCTTGATGAGGGCTTCTGCCTCCATTATAACTAACAGAGTCAATTAGGAAGGACACCAATGCTGAGTTTTGTCCAGAATGTTCTTCCAGAGGAGCTGTTTTATTATACTCAGACAAACCCTTTCACAGGACTGCCACTGCAGCTTGCGTGAAATAGTGCACACACTATTTCACAGCCATTTGCACTGCACTTAAGTAACTTATAAGTCACCTATATATCTAACCTTCACTTGCTGAAGATTAGGTGCAAAGTTACTAAGTGTGAGGGCACCCTTGCACTAGCAAAGGTGCCCCCACATAGTTCAGGGCCATTTCCCAGGACTTTGTGAGTGCGGGGACACCATTACATGCGTGCACTACATATAGGTCAATACCTATATGCAGCTCCATAATGGTAATTCCGAATATGGCCATGTAACATGTCTAAGATCATGGAATTGTCCCCCCATTCCAAATCTGGTATTGGGGAGCCAATCCCATGCATCCTGGGGCTCCACCATGGACCCCCAGTACTGCCAAAAAAGCTCTCTGAGGCTGCTGCCACCTCACAGACAGGGTTCTGCCCTTCTGGGGTCTGAGCAGCTCAGTCCCAGGAAGGCAGAACATAGCATTTCCTCTGAGAGCAGGGTGTTACACCCTCTCCCTTTGGAAATAGGTGTTACAGGTTGGTTAGGGGTAGCCTCCCCAAGCCTCTGGAAATGCTTTGAAGGGCACAGATGGTGCCCTCCTTGCATAAGCCAGTCTACACCGGTTCAGGGACCCCTTGTCCCCTGCTCTGGCACAAAACTGGACAAAGGAAAGGGGAGTGACCACTCCCCTGTCCATCACCACCCTAGGGGTGGTGCCCAGAGCTCCTCCAGTGTGTCCCAGACTTCAGCCATCTTGCTTTGCAAGATGTGGGGGCACTCTGGAGGGCTCTGAGTGGCCAGTGCCAGCAGGTGACATCAGAGACCCCTCCTGATAGGTACTTACCTGATAAGGTAGCCAATCCCCCTGTGAGAGCTATTTAGGGTCTCTCCTGTGGGTTCTCTTCAGATTCTGCTAGCAAGTTTCTTTCAGGAATCCTCTGCAACTACTACTTCATCCTCGGACTTCGGATCAACCGCAGCCTGCTTCAGGAACCGCTGTAACAGCAACAAAATATCCACAAGGGATACTTTTCCTCTGCAACTTCAGCTCCAGCCAGCAACTGCAACAGTTTCCACAGTGTGCACGGTCTGGGGACTACCTGACTTCTTCCTGCAGAATGTCCGAATAAATCTCCTGTGGGGTGACGGAGTCACTTCCCTCCTCATGCAGGCACCTTCCAAGACGACAACCGGTACCCTTGGACTCCTCTACATAGCGACGAGCATGCTCCTAAGGGCACAAAGGGTGGACTCCATCGACATAGCCTGTCCTGAAGTCCTACTGATGCAATTTGGAGGAGGTAAGACCTTGCCTTCCCTGAGAGCGACAGTACCCCTGTGTACTGTGTCTTCTTCACCTCCAGAGCCCTCTGTGCACTATTTGCAAAACTCCTTAGTGCACACCCTGGCCCAGGTCCCTAGCACTCCATCCTGCGACGCTCAACTCGCTGAGTTGTTCTCCGGCGGCGTGGGACCTTCCTTTGTTGTGCTGCACCAACCGTGTTTTGCACCTCCATTGTCCCCGTCTCCTGGGACTCCCGTGGGTGCTGCCTGGCATCCTGAGGGCTCTCTAAAGTGCTGAGAGCCCCTCTTCCTCCTCACACAGAGTTGAGGCCCCCAGGTCCCTCCTGGGTCCAGCCAGTGTCATTTTGACTTAAAATGCATATTTGTCGTAACCAAGGCTTGGGGATGACTTCCAACATGAAATCATATCTGCATCCATCTTCACTTTGTGGGGCATCTTTTGCATCATGCAGGAACCCACTGGCATCTTCCTAGGGCAGGGGCTCCTGTCCTTCCTGGAACTTCTTTCGACTTCTGGACTTGGTCCCCTTCTTTTGAAGGTCTCCAGGTCCAGGAATCCAGCAGTTGTTTTTTGCAGGCTTGGTTGGTTACTGCAAAATCCCAATCACGATGTGTAGTGTGCCCTAAGGAATCTTGCAGTACTTTACTGGGCTCTGGGGTGGGGTAATTTACTTACCTTTACTGTATTCTTACTCTCCTACCGATTCTGCACACACTACACTTGTCTAGGGGGGAATTTGTGATTCACCTTCCGCTTTCTTAGTATATGGTTTGTGTTGCCCCTAGACCTATTTTCTCCCATTGCATTCTATAGCATTTCCTATTGTTTACACTGTGGTATGACTATTTACTTGTCTAATGTTGGTATCTAGTGTATATATTGTGTATAATACTTACCTCCAGAAGGAGTATTGTCTCTATGATATTTTTGGTATAGTGTCACCCAAATAAATACCTTTATTTTTGGTAACACTGAGTATTGTCTTTACTTGTGTATAAGTACTGTGTAACTATAAGTGGTATTGCATGAGTTTGCATGTCTGCAAAGAGGAACCCGTCTCCGATGTTCCCACGGTGGTGTTTGGTGCCTCTGAGGAGGAGGAGGCCCCTGGGCCAACTGAAGAGGACACAGATGACCTGGGCAACCTACCTGAACTTGCTGGCTGGCAAGTAGAGGGTGGGCCAACCAGGGAATAATTCTGCAAGGCGCAGAAGGAATGCCCCACCCTTGAGGGTCTGAGGCAACAGGCCACAGCCCAAGCAGCAGGTGACACCTCTGGCTCTCACCATATTTACTGGGAGAATGATCTCCTTTACAGTGAGCCTAAGGTTCCGGGCCCTGGGGCAGCACGTGTGCTGGTGGTCCCCCAGTGTTACCAGGCCTTCCTACTGGGTCTCTCTCATGACATTCCCCTGGCAGGACATCTGGGCCAAGACAAGACCTTTAACAGGCTTGTCACCCACTTCCGTTGGCCCAGAATGACGGTAGCCTCAGATAATTTCTGCAGAGCCTGCCCCACCTGCCAGGCTATTGGGAAGACAGGGAAAAAGCTTAAAGCTCCCCTGATCCCACTCCTCGTCATTGGCACCCCCTTTGAAAGGGTGGGCATCGACATTGTTGGTCCCTTGGACCCCAAAACTGCCTTGGGCAACAGGTTTATCCTGGTTTTGGTAGACCATGCCACCTGCTATCCAGAGGCAATCCCTCTGAGAACAGTGACTGCGCCTGTGGTGACCAGAGCTCTGCTGGGAATATTTACCCATGTGGGATTCCCTAAGGAAGTTGTGTCTGACAGAGGCACAAACTTCATGTCTGCGTACATGAAGTCCATGTGGGATGAGTGTGGGATGACTACAGGTTTACCACCCCTTATCATCCTCAATCCAATGGGCTTGTTGAGAGAGTCAACAAGACCCTTAAAGGCATGATCAATGGCCTAACTGAAGCCATGAGGAGTAAGTGGGATGCCCTCTTGCCATGCCTGCTGTTTGCCTATAGGAAGGTGCCTCAAAAAGGGGTGGGGTTCAGCCCCTTTGAACTTTTCTATGGTCATCCTGTCAGGGGACCGTTAAGCATAGTTAAGGAGGGCTGGAAGAAAGCTCCCAAGATACCTCCCCAGGATGTGGTCAGCTACATGCTGGCCCTCCGCAACCAAACCCAACGCTTCTGGAAGCAGGCCAAGAGTATCCTTGAGGCCAGTCAAGAGGTGATGAAAGAGTGGTATGACTGGAAGGCCACTCTGGTTGAGTTCTCACCTGGAGACAAGGTTTGGGTGTTGGAGCCAGTAGAGCCTAGGGCTCTCCAGGACCGCTGGTCTGGCCCATTTGAGATTTGAGATCAAGGAGCGGAAGGGGGAGGCCACTTACCTAGTGGACCTCAGGACCCCTAGGCACCCCCTAAGGGTTCTCCATCACAACAGACTCAAATCTCACTTTGAGAGGTCTGGTTGTCCCCGGGGCGTCTGAAAACCCCGCAACCCGAAGAGGATCCATGACCGAGTGCTGGAAATCGACGCACAGCTATCCCTGCGGGAAAACTAAACGATGCATCACCGTGTGCGTCCCGAGAAATCAACACACACCCCTTTGTTTCCACACATCTCATCCTCTGCGGGTTCTTTGCAGAGATTTTTCAAGCAAATCAGGTACTTTGTGCTTTAAAGAGACTTTGTTTGCTTTTAAAAGACTTAAGACACTTTGGGCCTCATTCCGACCCGGACGGGCGGCGGACGCCGCCCGCCGGGCGGAAACCGCCCCGCGGTCAGAAGACCGCGGGGGGCATTTCAACTTTCCCGCTGGGCCGGCGGGCGATCTGCAAAAGATCGCCCGCCGGCCCAGCGGGAAAGCGCCTTCCACGAGGATGCCGGCTCCGAATGGAGCCGGCGGAGTGGAAGGTGTGCGACGGGTGCTGTGGCACCCGTCGCGCTTTTCAGTGTCTGCTAAGCAGACACTGAAAAGCAATGTGGGGCCCTGTTAGGGGGCCCCTGCAGTGCCCATGCCATTGGCATGGGCACTGCAGGGGCCCCCAGGGGCCCCACGACACCCGTTCCCGCCAGCCAGGTTCTGGCGGTGTAAACCGCCAGAACCAGGCTGGCGGGAAGGGGGTCGGAATCCCCATGGCGGATTGCCATGGGCAGCGGGAAACCGGCGGGAGACCGCTGGTTTCCCGTTTCTGACCGCGCCGTTACCGCCGCGGTCAGAATGCCCATGAATGCACCGCCAGCCTGTTGCCGGTGCATTCGCTGCCCTCGGCCCTGGCGGATTCAATCCGCCAGGGTCAGAATGAGGGCCTTTATATCACTTTTCAGTGATATCTCAACATTTATTTATTGCATCTTTAATCGTTTTTGACCTGCATTTATCCAGATAAATATGATATCTTTTTCTAAACAGTGTGTGGTGTATTTTTGTGGTGCTATAGTGTGTTATTGTATGATTTATCGCACAAATACGTTACACATTTCCTTCTAAGTTAAGCCTGACTGCTCAGTGCCAAGCTACCAGAGGGTGGACACAGGATAATTTGTATTGTGTGTGACTTACCCTGACTAGAGTGAGGGTCCTTGCTTGGACATGGGGTAACCTGATTGCAAACCAAAGACCCCATTTCTAACAACAGCTTTGTCTTTTGCAAAGTCTTAAGCCTGCTTTATTAACTGGCTCAGTCACTCCAATTTGGTGTCAGTTTTTATGGTGTAGGAGGCTAGAGCTTGGAGCACTTTATTTGCACATCCATTTTTTCTGCATTAAGTCTGTTGCCATTTGTAATAGATGATTGAGTTCTTATTAGGGCATCACCCCTGTTTATGTTGATGTTCCACCGATGAGACCATATGTTGTTCATTTTTCTGGCTCTCCCTCCTGTGCGCTAGATTTTTCTTTTCATACATCTTATCATACTCTACTGCTATTGTAGCAAAAATCAGGTCTTCCTTCTCCATTTTATTCACATGAAGGGGTTCTCTGAGCTTTTTTATGGGTCTTCCGGGATAGTATTATTTGCATAAAAAGGATTGTTCCTAATTAGGATGACCAGGGTTATAGGGTGGAGTTTTGCTAGGCTCCTTACTTTTGACTTGCTGTCCCAGATCTTCTTCATCCTGGCTGCAGTGCTTACTACATTCTCTGGTCTCTCCACCCAACAACCCCACCCCCTCTCAGAGCCAGGTGATTTAGCTTATGGAGCGACACATGGGCAGTGACTGCAAAGTCTCACCCAGGACTATGCTGGTAAGAAACCTCTCACACTTGGATTTCCTTTCATCTCCTCCCATCTTTTTTGTGCCAGCTTTGTTCACCCTTTACTATCACGGGAAGGCAAAAAATAAGTATTTTATAGAGGCTTTGTCTTGTTTTCAAATCTTAGATCTTGATGATACTGAATGACCTGCTTATTTCCTGTGGGGGGACTTGACATAAAGGGGTAGTCATTTTCTGCTTCTGGGGACTTTTACTACTTAGGGTGATTTAAGAGAATTTTAAGAGAATTTTAAAGTTGTAGTGTTTTTAAAAATGTAGGGTCAGTTCAATCAGTTTAATTAGTACCTTACAATGTATTTTGCTTGTCCACTAACACACCTCCCCCCACGGGTTGCTTGGACTGGATTAATCAAGTCAGGTATAGGAGAGGGTGGAGGAGGAGAAACCTTGCTCTCACCACCCACAGTGTTGCCATCAAAACAGAAGGGATGCCCGTGTAAGTTGCCACTGATGGCAAGGAGGCAAAAGGAGTATAAAAAATTCAGGGAAGCAGCGCAGGGAAGGCACACCAAGCTGTCATTAGCCACATAGTGATCCTGCCTGACCGCCTCCATGCTCTTGGGCTCATCTCTAGGGTAGCAACCTACAGCCTGCCAAAATGAGCACCCGCTTTTGATTGATGGGCAAAAGGTGTCCGGCCGCTCAAATCAAACCAGGACACTCCATACCAATGAAGCAGTTCACCGTGTGGTGAGATGAGGGGATTAAACCAAGGCCTTTGGGACCCCCAGGAGACAGGCCACCCCCTTGTCCAGTCGAGAGCCCCCCTTACATCCCTGCACTGTGTAGAGCCCGCTGCTCCTCTGGCTCACTGAAACCTGAGCAGTATGGTTAGGTTGGCAGCAACTGCAACCTACACCAAGACCTGGCTCGACAGACTCCACAGAATGTTATCAGTACCCACAGCCTCTCCTGTGGCTAACTCGCTGGGGGCATCTCGCTCACTCTCCTTGCTCCTCTCCACTCACTATACTTCCTCAGGTGGCTCGCCCTAGGCTTGTGTCTGATGCCAGATTCCTGACGCCTGATGCCAATGCTGCTTTCTCCTCTCCCTGCCCAGCACAGAGAGGCTCCACAACAGGTGATGAAAGGCACTGGAAGGTGGTAGGGATCGATGAAGGCAATGGAAGCAGCAGAAGGCATTAGAGTCAGTGAAGGGCGGCGTTGCAGAGCACAGCTCTCATCTTCCAGCATTGACCTGTGCTCCTCTCAACTCAGTCTGCCTTGTTGCACGAAGTAATGAAAGATCGATATTTACCCACTCAAGAAAATGATCTCTTGTTAACAGATGAATACAAAACCAAGGGTTCAGTTTCTCACTACACTTGAAATATAATCAATATTTTTATTGTGTAATATTTAAATCTGTTTTGGTTCTCTTTGCTAACAAATGTATACTGGTCTTGCTAACCTCAGCCCTAGGGTCAACAGCACAACAGCACAACCTTACTTTATTCTGAAGTGTCCCACTTCTTTCCCCTCCAGACTTTCCTCACCTTCTTACCTTTTGTACTAAATACTGATGCTATGCCCTTAGTGCCACTAAAAGTATGCCTGACACTATTTAAGTGTATGCGGACTCAGTATGCAGGAGAGGAAAATTATGTTTTGCATGGAAAAAAGATATTTGTTGCCGCTACCCAATACATCTGTAAGGGTGTGCCTGCAAATTAAAAAATGTCATATTATTGAGGACGAGCTGAAAATACACCTGTAGGGGTCATGCAGCTTTAGAGGCTTTATAGGCAGAAGCAGGGCATGCTGTATTGTGAACAATGCATACACTACATACACTAAACTCAAGACGAACTATAAATAGAAAATACAGTGAGCGTTATACACAGATAAATTGCAAACATGACAGTGACCATGTGCTGTGTGAACTATTCATAGAAGTTGAGCATAAAGTGCATGTTCTCAGATCACCCTTGAGGGAATAAGGCAAAAATGTACTTCACACAGGGCAGAAATGCTGAACACATTTGTGAGCAGTTCTTATAAGACAGCCCTAGCCATGCACTATGGTCATTGCGTGTGTGTACTATTTACAGGTATACTCTACAATTGGCTTAAGTGCTTAGCATACAAGCTGTGGCCTTAGTCTGTGTTCACTGTGAAAAGCTTTGCCACAAAGGACAGGCTGCAAACAAGTCATGTGCAAAAAACACTGACCAGTTTGAAACCTGTGTTTCATTTTCAAATGCAACAGGAGTACTCACAAGTCATATTGCAAAATGTACCTCTGCATAAATCGATTAACCTGCTCATAAATTGATATGCATGATGCAGGGGCATTTTGTGACCTCCTGCAGATGCCTGAGAATGTGGGAGCTGTTTTTCAAAATAATGTTACGATCTAGGCAAAGACAAAGGGGAGCATGGACCACTGGCTGCTCCTCCAAGACTGCCCAGCAACACTTATAGGGGGTCATTACGACCCTGGCAGTCAGTGGTAAAGCAGCGGTAAGACCACAAACAGGCCGGCGCAAAAAAAAAAATATATATTATTACACGGTCATCCGCCACTTCACCATTCCGACCGCCATGGCGGTGATGATCGCTTGGCTGGAGATTTCGGTCTCCAGCCCGGCGGCCGTCACTAGACTGTCAACAGTTTCAGGACCCTGCATACCGCCATGGATTTCGGGTGATTGGGAACCGCCATGAGATCGATGGCGGTAGGCACTATCAGTGCCAGGAAATTCCTTCCCTGGCACTGATAACGGTCTTCCCCACCCCGCTATCCCCCACGAGTCCTCCCCCCACACCACGCCCCCCGCCACCACCCAACGGTGGCACAACCCCCCTCACCACCCTCACCCCAACATGCACATATACACATATAAACATCCCTACACGCACACCCCCCAACATGCTCATACATGCACCCCTACACACACACATACATCACGACAACACATACCCGCACACATACAAACAGACATGCACACCGACCGACCCGCACACATTTCCCATACGCACAGCACCCCCCGCACGCATACACGCACTCACACACCCCCTCTACACACTCACACGCATACCCCCATGCACGCACACAACACACATCACCCCCCCCTAACGGACGATCAACTTACCTTGTCCGTTGGCCCTCTGGGAGGGGACGGGATCCATGGGGGCAGCTCCGCCACCAGCACACCGTCACCAGAACACCGCCACACCGAATCATGGGACGTGATTCTGTGGGCGGTGTTCTTTTGACGTGGTGGTGGAGGTTGAGCAGCCTCCACTTTCCCACCGACCGCCAGTATGGCTGCTGGCGGCTTTCCATACGGAAAAGGACGGAGGGCTGCCAGCGGTCATAATACGCGGTGCGGAAGACCGCCACCACTGGCGGTCTTCAGCACGGCGGTACCTCGGCGGTCTTGCGAAAAGACCGCCTATGTCGTAATGAGGGTCATAATGTGACGGTGATAATTTCTACCTTGCAAAAGGGTTACCCTCTCCACCCACTCCTGATATCGGATTATTATAGCCTATCAATGGTGTGTGACATTAATTGAGCTCACAAAGCATAGTTACATATCATTGTGACTCATGTATTATTATGAAAGGGCGGCCCCTTTTACGCCCTTAACACAGAAGGCATTTTGCTAATTGGAAAATTGTTTCCAACTTTGAAACTACCCATAGTACAATGGGACTTGTGTTTTGCAGTTACAAAGTGTGTTACATTGCAAATTGAAGGCTTTGCAGTTGCAACACCACTTTTTACATCTGACCTCTATATTTTCTAAAAAGTGGCATATATGGTTATTAAAAACATTACAAATTCCATGGAAGTCTTCAGTTGAAGAAAGAATATGGGTATTATGGTAAATATCAGATCCTCTCAAACTTGTGAGTTATGATTATAGCCACGCTACCTTAAACACCCAAATTAGCTGCTCATTACCTTATACATGACAACACAGAGGAAATTACAAATGGCATAATTTCGTTTAGGCGCAGGTAGGCATTTACCAGTAGAGACAGTGACTGGTGAAGCTGTAGTCCTCCCAAATGGTACCGATTAGTACTGAAAGTTTTATGCTATTATAATTATGAGTTGCTTTGAGCTTTTTGCGCCCCTGGGTCGATGGAGATTAATTTGTTAAGGAGTTCCTGTTCAACAACATTTGCATTTGCTACTAGGTCAGGCGCTGTTAGTTGCTCTATTGTGTGGGGAGGACTTTGATCCCTCTGCTGGGAAGCAGAGTAATTACGTTTGCCCAGTAGAAGAGATAAAGGGGGTGATTCTCACCCTGGCGGGCGGCGGAGGCCGCCCGCCAGAGTTCCCCCCTCCAAAATACCGCTCCGCGGTCGAAAGACCGCTGAGGGTATTTTGGGATTTGCACTGGGCTGGCGGGCGACCGCCAAAAGGCCGCCCGCCAGCCCAGTGCAAATCATCCTTCCCACGTGGACGCCGGCTCAGAATTGAGCCGGCGGAGTGGGAAAGTGCGACGGGTGCAGTGGCACCCGTCGCGTACTTCAGTGTCTGCAAGGCAGACACTGAAATACAAAGTGGGGCCCTCTTACGGTACCCAGTGCAATGAGGAAATTCCTTTTTTTATGGATTGTTTTTAGGGATGTTCAAAAACAGTCGAGCCAAGGCATTTTGAACTCTCTGCAGTCTGTTGATGACATAGCTTGGTGACCCGATAAACACGGCATTCCCATAATCAATACGTGCTCCAATCAATGCCTGAATAAATAATCTTTTAGCAGCAAAAGGTAGAATAGTGAAGACCTTCCTCAGCATCCTAAGAAGGCTGAAGGAGGCTCCTGCTATCCTATTCGTGTGTTGGGACATTGAAAGTTGAGGATCCAACCAGATCCCCAAACTTTTGATAAGATCTTTTGGAGGCGGGAGAAAACCCACCCTCTCTGCTGTTGCTGAAATTGCCGGAGGTTTCTTGGGATGCCCAAAGAACATCACCTCCGTTTTGTCATCGTTAAGCTTTAATTTGCTTTCCGTCATCCAGGCAGCAACTGCTTGCAGGCAGGGTCCAAATGCTGTCCCAAGGCCCAGCGACTCCTTTGTGAATGAGACTATTAATTGTGTATCATCTGTGTAGGATACTATCTTTAGGCCAAAGGATTGAATAATCTCCACCAGCGGCAACATATAAATGTTAAATAACAAGGGGCTAAGAGAAGACCCCTGCGGGACTCTGCAGCAGCCCATAGTTCATGTTCACATGTGTGATCTGTCTAGCACCTGAAAAGATCTGCCATTGATAAATGAGGTGATCCATTCTAGGGCAGTTCCAAAGATTCCCGTCTTTTGTACTCTTTTCTTTAGAATGTCAAGGTCTACCGTGTCGAACGCCACACTAAGGTCCAAGAGGATAATTGCTGTTTCAATCCCATTGTCTAGCTGTTTTTCGCCTCTTCCGTGACTGCAATTAGTGCAGTCTCAGTGCCATGAGAAGGCCTGAAACCCATCTTAGTAGGATGAAGGACCATATTCTCCTCCAAAAAGAGAGAGAGCTGGGCATGTACATGTTTTTCAGCTATTTTAGCCACAATAGGTAGCAATTAAATAGGTCTGTAATTAATCAGCAATTCAGGATTTAGATTAGGTTTCTTTAAAAGAGGTCTGATAATCGCTTGTTTCCATTAGTCTGGGACCACTCCGGAAGTAAGTGAGGTGTTAATTAAACTCGCAATTACTGAGCCAATCACTGGTCCTCCCATTTATAGTATCTGAGGTGTTGCTGGGTCAAAAGGGGAGCCTGATTTAATGGTTCCCATGTGTCACATTACTATATCTTGTTGTATTAACAAAAAATCAGATAGGGCTACTTCCCTAGGTTCTTGCTTGGTGACTTTGTGTTCTGCACTCGGGATGTTGGGGAAGGATGCATAAATGTCCAGCACTTTTTATTGAAAGTAAGCTGCCAGGTTGTCAACATGGTCCTGAGGAGCATCTATATGTCCAAGTTCATCTGGAGGATGTATAATTTCTTTAAGAGCATTAAAAATTTATTTGGGAGAGTTGGGCGGTAATTCTATTTTTGAAGTATAGTATCTTGTCTGTGCAATTTTTATTTCCGAGTAATAGGACCGAATCAGTTTCCTATATTCGTCCTTTAATGATTCATTTTGAGATTTTCTCCATTTCCTTTTCCACTTTCTCCACTCTCTTTTTAGTTCAAGTAGATCTGATGTAAACCAAGGAGAGTTCCGCCTCCTGCGTCTTTCAACCGAGGCAGAAAATGGTAGAAGTTCATCTAGGCTATCCGCGATCCATTTATTAAATGAGTTTGCCTGATAAATTACATTGTTTTGATTCTTTGGTTGATTCTTTTTGAGTGTATGGATCCATTCAGTGGCCTTGAGTTTCTACCAGCGTCTCGTCAGGGAAGGAGTGTTAGCGGTCAATGTCCTGTGCTTTGGGATAGTCAGTTCTATTTCTATCAGGAAATGGTCCGACCATGCCAAAGGATGTGGGGCCAGATGTAGGAAAGGGTTTGCACCTCGCAAACGGCGAAAAACGCCATTTGCGAGGCACAAAAGCCTCTCCGAGATGCAGAAATGCATTTTGCGAGTCGGATCCGACTCGCAAAATGCATTTCCGACTCACAAATAGGAAAGGGTGTTCCCTTCCTATTTGCGACTCGCAACGCTATGCAATTTCATTTGCGACCGCGAAAGCGGTCGCAAATGAAATCGCAGTTACAATCCACTTGAAGTGGATGGTAACCCAGTCGCAAACGGGAAGGGGTCCCCATGGGACCCCTTCCCCTTTGTGAATGGAAAAAAATATATTTTTTCAGAGCAGGCAGTGGTCCAATGGAAAGGTTTCGGTATTTCGGTATTTTTTTCCAAGTGCAGCTCGTTTTCCTTTAAGGAAAACGGGCTGCAGATGGAAAAAAAAAACTGCTTTATTAAAAAGCAGTCACGGACATGGTGGTCTGCTGTCTCCAGCAGGCCACCATCCCCGTGAGTGCCCATACTCGCAATGGGGTCGCAAACTGCGACCCACCTCATTAATATTAATGAGGTGGGTCTTTGCGACCCCATTGCGAGTTGCAGAAGGTGTCTGAGACACCTTTCTGCATAGCAAATTGCGACTTGCAATTTGCGAATAGCACGGACTCGCAAATTGCAAGTCACAATTTTAAACCTACATCTGGCCCGTGATGTCAACGTTATTAGTCCCATGGCATTCGAAAAGACTAGATCAATTGTGTCGCCTTTATTATGTGTAGGACCTTTAATTAACTGTACTAGATCACAGGCCTTCATACCTGCCATCAGCAACTTAGTTGATATATTGTCTACCTTTTCTGCGTGTATATTGAAATCTCCTAATAAAGTAAAATTGGGTTTTGTGCAGGCTAAAATAGGAGATATTCTCGTCGCGAGCATCTGGGCAAAAAATAGCCCAGAAGCTAAAAAGACTATACCGCTGACCACCTAAGATGGCGGTCAGAAAAGTGTTGAAATTTCAGGGGGAAAAATGGTGGCTATGAACAGATACCCTTCGAGCCCACGGCCTGACCTCTGAACATGGACCAGGCTGCAGGGGAAGGATGATCCTTATTTAAAAAATTACGCTCTATGCAGATGAGCAAATGTGCAAATATACAGTGTTGCTTCCCATAAAAATCCACAGTTTAAACAGATTCAAATGAGGCTAAAAACATTTCAATATATTCTATAAAAAGCCTGATTTTGGGGTGGACTGAGTGGATTACAATCATGCGTTCTCAGCGGTAGAAAAGGTGCTGGTACCATACCATATGGACCACAGATAGCCAGTATACAATTCAGACTTACACTATGAATGCCCACTCATATTACAAAGCCTACCTCAGGTCAGTTCCAATCTCAGAAGAGTCTCTACTGTGAATGAGTAACAGTGTACATACACCTGACCATGCAAGGTAGCAGTATCACATGTGCGTACATTTTTACATGTAATCAGCCCAGAGCCTCTTACTTTAGGTGTGCAGAAGCAGCCTGATCTTAAAAGGCAGACACTGGTGGTTAGCCCTGTCAGTCCAATTACCATGAATTTACAGTGAGTGAGACTCAGGTACTAAGATTGAAAACACTGTGTCACATAAAGTGGTTTCCTGAAGTTCTAAGTGCATTTCAGGTTCAATAATAGAGACAAATGTATCCATCCATGTGTGAGTGATGTGCACAACATACAAATAGGGATATCCATTAGAATTAATAATAATATGTATGATTCATATCGTATACCTTATCCCGTGTATTCACAAACTAGGTTGGCTGAAAATGTAATTTGCAATTAAATATACTACTTCAATATGCTTTCTGATTACGTGCATGTCGTAAACTCACCCTTCCAATCTGACATCTGGTAGACTACGGTTGAGGGCGATCATGTCACTGGCCATCAAGTTAAACTGATTGATTTTAAAAAGCTCTTTCATCTTCTCTTGATCATTATTCGGAATGAGGACAGCCTTTCCCAACTCTCCAGGTCCTTCCTGAACTCTTGAAATAACAGCTGAAATGGGAAATTGGAAGATAGAACATGAGTATCATTGTAACATTGCTCATCTGCTTGTAATAATATTGTGATCTTTCCATTCACAATTCTTTGAAAACGGATCAACTCAACTATGCAATATTTCACACATGCTGAGCCGACATAAGAAAAATAGTCATTCCACATTAGAAGTATTTGTATATGTTTGGAATTAAAAAAAGTAATCACAGACATGCTAGTTTACTGGCCCCAGTCGGCCATCATCCCTGTGATAACCTCCAATCATGGTGAGTCATGATTTGTGACCTACCTCATTAATATTCACATAGTAGGTCAGATTCCAAACCATTTTGGTTCAAAATGTTATGAACTTACCTTTAAGTCAGTTCTTAAAGTTATTTAATGTTTGCAAACTGCAGCCAGTATTTTGAGAACAGACCTTGACCATCACGAGAATTGACATTATGGGTGGGAGAAACTCTCTGAGTTTCACTACAAGAAAACTCTAGTCACCATTTTTGTTGGTAGCCATTCCTCCATGCTTTCCCAGCATGCTACAAAAGGACACAAACAGGTTTTCCCTTAAAAACCTCTTTCCCTTGAGAGAAAAAGCACCTCCATTTAAAAAGGTCAGCTTAGTGGGACATGATTAAACAAATCTTGCTCTGTATATTAGTTAACATTTTCCACAAATATATGAAAGTAGACAGGTTTATTCTGGATAAAATGGCCTCACACAGTCCTTCCCAACCAGCCAGCCAAACCAAGTGACTTGTGTTGTACTGCCACGTAGAAACTTCACCCACAATTCTAGCATGATATAGGTAACATTCTTGAACTGAAATCTACCTCAACACAAGATGTAACATGTCCCCCTTACAGACTTGAAAATACAAAGCAACAATGAAATAAAACTTTAACACAAAGAAATTAAGAATTAAACCATAATGCAATGCATTGAAATACCAAAACAAAAAAAGACTTGATGAAAACCCAAGAGTGTTAACAAGTGTTCATTTAACAAAATCTCTCAAATATTCAGGAGCTCTGGGGAACCTTTGTGTTCTTCTTGGTTCCTGTGTGACCCTATGGATCCCATCTCCTTTGTTTTCAACCAGCCTCCACCTCCAATGTTCTCTGCTCTGACCCTAATAATGGGAATCTCCCTGACGTGCTTGTTTAAGATCACACCATCATCCACTAAAATGAAATTACTACAACTGCCCTCCTCTTTCATATTCACAAGACTTACTTTGCCCTATCATGCCACATTCCTCTAACTGCACCGTTTTCTACTTTTCAATACCACAAACCAATGATGCACTTCTTTAACTTTAAATGGCCTTCAAAATTTCTTCCAATCACCTGTTACTCCTCCTGATCTCACCTTCACATAACCTCCCACGTGAATATTTCACCTGCTTCTTTTTTTCCTCCTCTCTTCTCGGGGAATGGTTATCAGTCTCATCACTTAACAAACATTTCATCCATGCTGGCAGCCTCTTAGTACCAGCTTTTTTGCCCCACATCAATTCTAAGGGAATTGCTCCCGTAATACTATTCTTAGTTGTACGGTAAGCCCATACCGATCCAAAATTGATGATTTGACATCTCTTCTATTGGCCACTGCCATTTGAATAGCACCTTTCACTATAGGGTTAGCTCTCTCTACAACTGGCCCTGGGGCTGGTCTGACAAAAGTGCCTGGGCTGCTTTGTGTTCCCAGTCTGGCCCTGCTGGTTCCCTCCAGGATTTATATTCTTTGGTAACAGACACACTTTAGGCCACTCCTGTACAAACATACACTTTGGTATAATTGTGTCTGGCGAGCCTGAGTCCACCATGAACTTCACATCTTTGCCTTTAATCCTGAAATTTGCTTTTGGTCCAATACATCTCCTTAAACCTTCTATTGAATCATGAAAGTATACAATCAATTCTATCCTCTTTTGAATCATCAATACATACAATTCTATCCTCTTTGTCTACATTTCACTCCCACTTCCTTTACACTCTTCTTGTATCACAGCAAGTTTTGGTTTGGAGTTCACTCTACACATACATGCAATGGGCAGTCTTCATCTACTCCTAAACATCCCTTAAATTCTGAATTGTGGCAGCTACTCCCACTCCTAAAACACCTTTTGTTATTTGACTTGTGAAGAGTTCCTGTTTTACCAGCGGGATAATCATGATTCACAGGTGCTACCACCTCTCTCCTATTGTTCTTTTCTATGCATGTGACATCACTGGTCCCTCTATCCCTCTTTTCCATTTCCTTCATGCTGAATTTTGTTCTTACACTGCAGAATTAGTTGATCACGTATCAACTTGTCAGTCATTTGAAAGATAACTCCCTCAATCTGAAAACAAAGTCATCCACAGATAGACCTGTTTTTTGTGGTTGTGTACAAAATTAGAATCTATTCATAAAATACTCAGAGGGCCACATTATGAGGTTGGCGGTCTGAGGACCACCACTCTTGTGCTGATGGTCAGACCACCGCAACTTTGGCAGTTCGACCGCCCAATTGCAACATTGTTCCCAACGGCATGACGGTGGTTGGGCTTGTAACCAGCCAGGGCGGCGCTGAACTCAGGGCCACCTGGATGGTTACAACCCCTCTTTCCACCAGCCTTTTCATGGCGGGGACACTGCCAGGAAAAGGCCGGTGGAAAGCCAGTGCTGAGGGCCACAGGAGGGCCCTGCACTGTCCATGGCACGGACAGTGCAGGGGCCCCCCTGCCCACACCGTCGGAATGCGCACTGTCTGCTTTGCGAGGGTGTTGGAGTGTTAGGCTATTGGCCTATGCTCCCTTAGAGAAGCCAAGACCAATATTCTAACACTGTTCCCACCGGTCAGCCCAGCGGGAACACATATTACAATGCTCCCACTGGTTAGTTGGGAAAGTGCAGTGGAACTAAAAATATTAGGTGAGTACTACTAGTGTTTTGCTGCTTTTCTCTGGTCAGGCTGCGTTATACTATGGTTCTGCGAGACAGTGCATGCTCAGTCACTGTGCCATGCAGACTTTCCCTCTTCATTGCTGCAGCTCTGTTGCTGGTGCAAGGCAATGCACACATGTTCTCACCGTGCCACAGTCCTTTGCCTCATCCTATGGCTCTCCTGCTGTGCCTCCTGTGGCTCTTGTGCTGCACCTGGATCTTGTTCGCGGCTGTGTGACACAATGAGCGCATAATGTGATGCACCTCTTTGCGTCCTCCTGTGGCTCTCATGCCATGATGTGCCTCCTGTGGCTCTTGTGGCGCACTTGGATCTTTTGCTTGCGTGTGACACAGTAAACGGGTAGACCGTGAGCGGCGTGATTAAGAGTTACAGGCACACTGAGGATGGCATTATACAAGTACTAGGGGCGGCCAGCCGAAACTAATGTCAAAAAGTGTTATGAAAGTGTTTGAGGCAGCCAAGCATATATCAAAGTCAATTTCTCTAGAATACCTTTTTTCATTGTGACATTCTGTTCTTGAAGTGTGAAGAACTCTTCACAAATGGGTTCCTTGGACCACAGGCCGATTTAAGTGCTGAGCTGGAAATCGTCAACAAAAGCTTGTAGCTAAAATGCTCCACAACTAACTACGAAGGTAGACTGCTTTATTCTTGCTAAACAGCCTCACGCAGTCCTACCCTACCAGCCACCCAAACCAACTGACTTGTGTGGAACGTCGACATAGAACCTTCACACACAATTCTAACATGACAGAGGTAACATTCTTGAACTGGAATCTACTCCAACACATGATATAATATTCTGCCACTAAGAGGGAAGGAGCTGATATGAAAACCAGTACTTGACAGAGACATATTTGGAGGAAAGGCAGGGTAAGAGAAAGAGAAACAGAGACAGAGCGAGAGACAGAGAATGAGAATGTGAGAAAGAGACAGAATTCTACTGCAACTACAGTGACCTGTCATATTATACAGACCAAGGAGCACCTCAACCACCGAAATGTTTACAAAACATATGCATTGTGACAGGTAGTTTTGAACATTATTTCTCTGGGAAAATGTGATGAATAGATTGTAAGCCCAAAAATAAAAATATATACATTTTATATTTATATTTTCCATGTAATATTTCAATTTCTCGGCTCTTGTATAGCATGTGTTTTACTATAAAACACAGTCAAATAGTAGCAGCTTTATTTAAACAAATCAAAACAGTGAGTTGAGCCATGACAATTTCATTCTATGTCCTTACATTTCTTTAAGGGCATATTCCGGCGCCAACAGATATTGGATCTACCCTCAAAACTATATAATAAACTTCTCTCTGTTTCACAGTGCAGTTAAGATTCCTACCCATTCATGAACTCATTGAAAACTACATATTCTAACACTCAAACCTCCCACTCTGGCCCATGTCTCTTTTCTAATGAATCATGGAGGTGATCTGATTGGAGGTTTCTGCAATAAAAATTGTCAGACATTTTATAACTTAAATTGTACCCTGGTGTCTATGTTAGCTTAGAGCAAGTTAGTGAAGATAAATGCATATGCTTTGGTTTTGAAGGAACATATACCTACATTAGACTTCAAAGAATAATCGGTTTGATCAATCTAGGCACACTATAGTACACAAAGCAATAACTTAGCCTTCTAAGTGATCTTTAAGACATCAAAACATCCATGTCAAATGAGAAAACAAAAGCAAGAGAAGATCACTAGGACAGCAGATACCCACCAATGTTTCCACTATAATGCCACAACAAAGCATCATTTAACACGCCCAAATGAATACATTGCTCATCACAAACAACCATATTATTTGTTCCACACCTGCAAAAAATAAACAGGGATTAGAAGGACAAGCCGTTGTCCCTGCTCATGCATCACCAACATAAATAAATGTTTCAAGATAGTGCCTGTCCTTTGCTTTGCCTTTATCCACTCCAATGTTTGGAATTTCTCCTGGGTTTATGTGGGCAGTTTCTTGAGGATATCTAAGCTGAAAATGAAGGTGCTGGTTTGGTCACCTTTGGAAGCATCTTCGAACTTCTGGATGACAGGAGTTAGAATGGATGGTTTCTGTGATGTATTGGTACTTTTTCAGTATTGATCATACACAATGTTTGAAGGTGCACATCTGGTTCTGTGCTTCTTCCCACACATCTAGATAGGCAGAGTTTGCATGGTAGGATTGCAGTTTCTTCTTGTGCAGATCTACTTAAATTAGAAGGTTTCTGAGCCCTGAATGAAGGAGGAGATTTGTTGCTCTATCTTTAGTTCATCTTTGCTTGTTTTCTGCTTCGTCTGCATGATAATGAAACTCTTAATGCTATAACAATTCAATCTTTGAATACAGATACTTAAATCTTTTCTGCCTTTTGTTGCACTAACTGACATAAATTAACCAGGCTATTGCAATGCATTATTCTTTCTATTCTCAGATTAATTATTGATAAGGCAGTGTTAGAACACAATGTAAATAATTGAACTCTGATGCTTTGGCCTCAAAAGAGAAGGAAAAACAATCTGAGATGAGATAGCTGATGAAGGTGGCTGGCAAAGCTCCTATTACGGCTTGCCTTTCTTGATCCAGTTCTCACTATTCTGATTTGTGTGTGTGATATACAGAGACTAAACATAACTGATAGATTGTGGCTATTTAGCCGCTGCCAGGTAAACCGTGAATTTTCTCAGCAATTTATCTACTCTCTAGCTGAATAGCAGAGGCTACTTACTATTTGGACAACTGATTTACAAATAGCACAGAAATGCCACTAATTACCTGGCTGCTGGCTAAATAGTAGCCATTGTACATGTTTGTCCAGTGGCCATGCAACTAGCATGGAAGCATCAATTGCGTACTGTTTGTTTACCAGCCTTTCAAATAGCAAAGATTCTTCATTATATTCCTAGCCATTGATTAAATAGCAGAAACTATGTACTATTTGGCCAGCAGCCATGCATAAATCAAAGAAACATCCGAACTTACCCTGCTGTTGGCTAAATAGCAGAGAATCAGTACTTTTGGTTTGTCAGCCTTGCAAATAGCAAAGAAACTTCACTATTTACCTAGCTGCCTACTAAACAGCAGACATCATGCCTGGCTAGTGGCTAAGCAAAATGCAGATGCACTCCACAATTTACCTAAATAGTTGAAAGTATGTAGCATTATGTCTAGCATAGATTTCAACGGGCACTTGCGGCCAGGTAGAATTGCAAACAATGAGTGGACACAATTGTCACTCATTTCCTTATACAAGTTATTGCTGGCTTAAATGCAATTTGCATTTTAACAGCACTAACTCATAGATCTAGGGCCTTAATACCTCATGAAGAGAATGTTTGAATGTTTCCAAGCTAATGTAGCAGACATAGTGGAGTGCTCTTGCTCCTTTAAGTTTATATGGAAAGGTAGCTAATCATAAACATGATTGGATCATTTGCAAGACTAGGTAAAGCTGTTTAGTCTTCGAGAGCTATAAACGTGCTCTTACTTGCAAAGCTATGCGAATGCATTAGGTCCGGATAAAGGACTATCAAAAGGTTCCATGCTATCAAAGTACCTCTTTTCCTGCCCTGACTGTTCATGAAACAAATCAGTACATTTTGGAATTTGTAATTCTGATTACATTCAACTAAACAAATCAGACCAAAAAAACATGAGAGCGATTATTTGAAAAAACAAAGACCAGTACTGAAATTACTATGGGGGTCATTCTGGCCGGGGCCAGGGTTGGAGGGAGCACCGCCAACAGGCTGGCGGTGCTCCACAGGGTATTCTGACCGCGGCGGTTCAGCCGCGGCCAGAAAGGGAAAACCGGCGGTCTCCCGCCGGTTTTCCGCAGCCCTGGGAATCCCCCATGGCGGCGCAGCTTGCTGCGCCGCCATGGGGGATTCTGACACCCCATACCGCCATCCTGTTCCTGGCGGTTCGCCCGCCAGGAACAGGATGGCGGTATGGGGTGTCGTGGGGCCCCTGGGGGCCCCTGCAGTGCCCATGCCAATGGCATGGGCACTGCAGGGGCCCCCGTAAGAGGGCCCCACTTTGTATTTCAGTGTCTGCCTTGCAGACACTGAAATACGCGACGGGTGCCACTGCACCCGTCGCACCTTCCCACTCCGCCGGCTCAATTCTGAGCCGGCGTCCACGTGGGAAGGATGATTTGCACTGGGCTGGCGGGCGGCCTTTTGGCGGTCGCCCGCCAGCCCAGTGCAAATCCCAAAATACCCTCAGCGGTCTTTCGACCGCGGAGCAGTATTTTGGAGGGGGGAACTCTGGCGGGCGGCCTCCGCCGCCCGCCAGGGTGAGAATCACCCCCTATATCTCAGTGATAAGGTTCCATCTGACAATGCAAGCCAAATAGGGTTTGTGGAACAAGTTGCATAAGGCATCTTATGCAAGTTACCAACTCAGTACCCTGGAGTGGTTTCATTCCAATCTTAAAACAGAAGTAAGAAAACTATGGGGGTTATTCCAACTTTGGAGGAGGTGGTAATCCGTCCCAAATGTGATGGATTTACCACCAGCCGTATTACGAGTTCCATAGGATATAATGGACTCGGAATACGGCTGGTGGTATATCTGTCACTTTACCGTCACTTTTGGGACGGATTACCACTTCCTCCAAAGTTGGAATAACCCCCTATATGTCTTTAAAAAAATGAATTTATGTACTTAGTCAAGTGTTAGCATATATACATATTTGTTTGTCAGAAGCCTTCGTAGCAAGTGAATATTGTCTAGATTAAACAACTCACTGGTTAGCAATGATATCATTATGTGAGTCTAATTCCTTTAAAAAGAAGTGTCAGGGACAGTTGGTCAAGGATATATACTGCACAATTTGATTACCAGCTTTGTCATTCAAAAACGGAGCTTCTCTGCATTGACTTTGTAGATCTGTTGACGCAGCAGGTATTCCAAACTTGTTTGTTTTGATTATCCTGTCAATAAACACTATAGAGTTCTTTACCAAATAGTGAAGCACTGATTACATAAGCCATTACTAAGACTACAGAGTCAATATATATATAACTATGTAGGTGTGCTGTGATTGATTTACAGTGCCTCTTATATTTCCTGCATGTCAATACATAAGATGCATGTATTCATTCAGAAGGCTGCTTTCTATGTTCATAGGCTGGCAGAATCTTGTAGTATTAACGACAAATGTGCTGGGGAAAAATTTAGAAACACTTGAAATGTTCTCCGAATAACCAAATAAGAGATGGAGAGTGGGAAAATAAAGGAGTGTGATCATTACATTACAATCCCAAGATCACAACAGTTGAATTAAATTGACAGGAAAAAAGTCTTCTGCATGACTTTGAAATGCTATACCTTCGTACATGTCAGTTATTCTTGATAGAACTCAACATTTATGCAAGTCATCTAGAAGTTCTCCATTCTTTTACATTTTTGTTCGGTGGTGTTCTGATGGTTACAAGACACTCAAATTGCATCCTTTCTGAGTGAGACTAGATAAAGGCCCATCAGCTCTGAATATACAGTGACAGGTCCTAATAGCAGCAGCTTAATATATTGCATGTGCAAGATACATGTAACCTGTACCACTGTGGGGAGATTGCCTAACGGCTGTACAGTCCTCCAAACTGTGATTTATTGCCTTTGTCGTATATGGAAGCTCAGTACCTGTGGTTTACTGATAATATGGTGAATGGCTGGATTCATCTGATCCCTGATCAGTAGGCTTTCTTAGTCCATAGTGGACATGCTAGCCTGCACGTATTGCTTCCTAAGTCCACTTTCCTGATACCAGTAGTAGCTGGTGGATTAGGAGAAAGCTGCCAATACATTCTTTTGGCACATTAGTTTCCCACTTGCATTAGTGAACCCCAATAATCCCCCTCTTTATAGGCTGCCTCAAGTACCTGAGGCAATGGGAACGCATGGAGAGGGTGGTCCTGGAATCAATAAATCAACCTGGGCAAGTCCATACCTGTCTGGTGCGATTGTGGCTTCACAATCCAAGAAGGTGAACAACAAAAAGAAGAAGCCATTCTCTGGGATTGTACTATTTTATATTCCAATATTTGTATAATGCTTCATGCCCCTGATAAGGCCCCAAAGCACTTCTGGTTTGTTAGCTAAAAAGCAACAATGTTTGTTGTGCATAGTTGATAATGTGTAGCCAATGGAGAAAATATTAGGGGAGGGTCAGAAACAGGAGTGTAGCTTGGTCAGTAAGACTGTTGGGAGGTGTGAGCATCAGATTTTCCAACAATCAAGCTGGCATATAATGTTTAAATACATTGTAAGACAAGCAGGGTGCATGAGAGGGGCCTAAGGGGCAGTGGTAGGAGAGAGGAATGTGGAGAAATCACCATATTTTGTACAATAACCAATATTTTTGAAGACTTTCAACACAAAGAGAGGGGGGGGTGCATTTTTGTCTGTGTGTATGTAAAATTTCCTGGTGAAATCTGACCGACATCTCACCATAACCAACAGAAAGAACCTGAATCCAACTATTTCTTGGAAAAATATTTATTTGGGGGGTGTCACACCCCAAACACCTACCCCTCCCTGAAGCTACACCCCTGGTCAGAAATGTGCTCTGATCTTCTCATAGAACTTGTGGTTATGCTGAGCATAAAGCATAGCATATTTAAGACATAGGGTTGTAGTGTCAGACCTTTACCTTCTTCTTAGTGATTGTGCTTGGTCGGTAGGTCATAGGTTTGTAATTTAGTCAACATTAAAAGTATTAGGTATCATGTGGGAGGTTCAGAGGAATGTTCCTAGTGCTTGACAAGAATTCTGAATGCGTGCTTGAGTATCAACTGTGACAGAAATGCATAAGGGATAGAGTCAATCTTGTGGATGCACACTAGTCTGACCTATGTATGATCATCTATGTATGAATATACATGGAAATCCCTCCAATAATAGCAAGAGCTACACTATGCATTAGTCCAGATTAACTTGATGTAGCCATAAAACAGACAGAATTCAAAATCAGAAAGTGGTACTAACTGAGTTGTCCCCCCAGTTCCCAGTTAAATTACCCTTATTATGGCAGTCAATGTTAGGTAATAGAACACTATAAATACTTTCTGAAAACATTGATACTATAATAACTGCTCTCCAAGTATTAGTCTATTTGTTCAGCATATTCAACTTGAATTTCCTGGAGGAAAGCTCGGGAAATATCACACTAGTTGATGTGGCATATATCTAGCTACATCATGACTAGTTCTCGAATATATAATCTTCAAAAGTAGAAACCACCACTTTATTAAAATGTCTCTCTTTTATTGTGCTAAAACTGTAACTTCACACTCAAGCATACTGGACATCTGAAGCTAAGAGCATATTCAAGAAAGCATATTCATATTTAAGCACCTGATTTGCATTTGATAGACATTATAGATTGGTTATATGTCTAAGAGAAAACTCTCAATGAGAAGAGTTCAGAACTCAACAGTGAACCAAAAGATACAACAACGTACTGTCGAGGCAGTGCTTTTCTTTGTAAAAAGAAGGTACTGTAAACTTACAGCAAAATGCAATACTGCACAGTTCAAGTAGAAATACAGTTACTGGGTTGCAATTTCATCTACGAATCTCAGTTAAGCGCAACACCCCTTATCGCACCCTGCCCCAACTCTACAGTTTCTCCTAATGTCTATGGTCCTTCATATGAAAAATGCACATAGTCATTCATTGACTGAATAATGAATGCAAAAGATCAAACGTTTGAGCTGCTAGTAGTTCACACAGGCAAAGCCTACGGTTCTTAAAGTAAGACTTCTTCTGCACATTAAGTTTCCCAGTTTTTTCATAGCTAGGCCCTCTTAACCAGCTCTGTGAAAATATGGCTGTTGTTGTGTTGGCAGGAGCATTCTGTGAACCTGCTCCTGTAGCAGTATCTTTGTTGAGGTAGGACTGTAGGGGCTGCTTTACTCAACACACAGGCCACTGGACAAGGATTAAAGTGGGAGGCCTGCATGGCAGGTGCTAATCTTCAGCAGGTGTGGCCTTCCAGACTGGGCCTTGATATTTACTTCATCTCAGCAGTTGCAGCCACTGATTGGCATGTCCAACAGGTTCTAATATTCAGCAGTTGTGGCCTCCCGGAGTACATCAGGGCTTCTGCATCAGAGGCAACAACAGTTCCTCTTTTGCGTTTTTGTAACAGAAAAAACATCAGGCAGCCAATCACTTTACAGATGATACAATATTGCTCTTTAGTTGAATGCCTTATGGAGTTTGCTACAGGGACCACTCACAGGAACCGGGAGACCCCTCAGGACACAGGTCGCCTCCTGGCTTTGCACTTTCTGGCAGTCAACTTCTACTGGGTGTTTCTTATGTGGGAAATGAACTGGGCTTCTCCTCCTCGACAGTCTCTCCTCTTGCACAGTCAGGCACTTCCCTTCCCTCTCAGAGAAGGCAGAAGACTTCTAAGAAGTAGGCAGGCCTTCTCCTCCTCCAGCAGGAAGTAAAGACTTAAGGTGATGTCTCTTCACCTCTGGGAGACTGGGTGGCATGCAGACACCAGCCCTGGCCACACAGCTGCATTTTTAGTCCTCTACAGAGCATGCATTTCCTTGGTCATGAAGAATTTGAAACTTGAACAAAGTTGGTGTCTTGGGTCCCTCGGAGAAGTGTCAAAGCAGGTGCTGTCCGACAAGAGTCTAACCTGGTAAAGGTAACACTAGGGCAGCACTCCACTATTAGGGAATCAAAAACTTTGAGCTTTTCCTGATTCTCTTTGATTCCACCCTACTGAAAGGGGAAAGAAAAAGGTGGCAGACATTTAGCTACATGCCAGAGATGACCACAGTCTCTTCTTTCTCTCAGGTAGGAATTGCCAAAGAAAATGAAGGACGTTATTCTTAAGGTGGAGGAGAAAGAGCATTCAGGCAACACACTGGGGATGACCACTGCAACTTCTTTCCCTCAGGACTGAAATAATTTCCTGAGAAAGATTGAGGTGGCAAGAGTCTAGAGGTATCAAGTACTTTCCAATGTGTGGATAATAGCTTTTCTACAAGGGAAGGAATGGGACTATCCCTAATTAAACTGAATTGAAACAAATGAGCTTGGAAAATGAAAGAATATTCCCTGTAAATAACAGAAAGACATAAGAATAAAAACTAGACAACTTTATTGCAAACATTGTAGAACATTGGACACTGTAAATAAGCAGAAACTTTTTGCCACCTCCATTCTCATGACCTACTGTTCAATCACTTTACATTCACACTTTTATATTGATTTTCCTGGTAGGGAATGTCTAGGATTTCAGAACTAGTTGTAGTGTTTCTCTTTCTCATGTCATTTTCTGTCTGTAACTCAGACACTGTCTTTGTGCAAGATAATGGCTATCACAGCCGGTAGCAAAGGAACAGACTCCAAGCTGGAGTACCGAAACAGAGGCACAAAGAAGTGTGAGATTTCTGAAAGTGCCTGTCATCAACTTTCCAAAAGCAGTCATCAGGCACAGGCAAAATGTCCTCACCTTCAACAACAAAAACTCCTGTCATAACCCTGACTCTGACTATCTATCAAATGCCATTGCTCAGGAAGAAATAATCAGAAGCACATTGCTAACACAAACGTCAATAAATTTCAACGGACAGACCTTTCTAAATTCTTCTTCACTTCAGTGTTGGATTTCCACATTTGATCCACAGGAATGTATTCAATGCAATATTACTTTCTGGGGAAGTTGTATCTACTTGGCATCACATGCCTTGGTAAATCCGAGGCCATCCCAAATGCATCCAACTTGCTTCAACAATCACACCCTCACTACAGTTTGCTACACATCCACCAGACATACAATTCCGCAACATCCACATAGAATATAGGAGAAAGAGTCTGGGAGACACAAAAAAGCAGAGCTTTTTGTATGTGAGGTCAGTAGACCGCGCTTTTCATTGACACAGAAAAAATGGTCACATGGTAATGTCTAGGTTTACCATTTTAATCCATGATTTGGTCCCCTCAGACTAATTTATTTAACAGAGATCTCAATCTTAGAAAAAATGCTTGTTTAGAGGCATGGGATATTGCTGACCAAGTAGAGGAATTTGGGCAACACCGATGTTTTCAACAAAGCAACTCTGCCAGTCATACTAAGGGTAATGCTATCCATCTTTCATCCTGTCCTGCTAGTTTCCCTATTGCCAAGGCATAATTATCTCTTGAAACTAGCGGTTTATCTGTGTTAAAAAAAACATGCCCAAATATTTAACTGAGTCTCTGAACCACCGTAGTGGGCATTCAGTAAATGGCTCGCAAGTAATGTCTGACAGAAGAATCATTTCAGATTTTCCCCAGTTGATATGTATGCCCGATAGACTCACAAACCTCAAGATCTCTCTAATTATGACTTCCAAAGAACTTTCTGTCTCTTTCACAACGCATGATATCATCTGCATATATCAACACAAGCACACACATATTCAGGAACACTAGCCACCTGTCCCGATGCTCCACCCTTAGCCATGATGCCAAAAGAAAAGGAGAAGGTGGACACCCCTGGTGGTTGCCTCTATATATGGGAAAGGGCTGGGAAATGTAGCCAATTACTCAGACCCTACTTGTAGGCTCAATAAATAAAAATCAAACTAGATCAAGATATAGGAGCTAACCCCCATTATTCAAAATACAGCTGGAACTCCCATTCCAGAGACTCATAGGCCCACTGTGGGTCAAGAAATACTGATAGGGACTTGATATCTGGCTGAATTTGATTAATAGAGCAAACAGAGTATGGAAAGTATTGAGAGTCACGATCCCTGGTATTAAGCCAAGCTGCTCTAGCAGGACCAAGCTCCTCACCAATGGATTCAGACAATTATCTATAACGCGGGCCAGAATTTTTATTGTCCAGGCTCATAAGCGATAAAAGGCTATAGGACTAAAATTCTGTTATGTCCTTCCTCAATTTTAGGATCACAGTAATTACTGCTTCTCGAGTCAAGAGTGGCAGTCTACTCAGCTCCAGTGCCTCTTGATACAAATCTGCTAGCTGTCGAACCAGCTATATCCTACATTCGATATAAAAAAAGGCATGAGGCACTCCTGACCACCATCACTGCTGGCACGATTCAACTGCCAATGTTTGTTCTAGTCTCCAAGCCATGTTTGCAGAGACTGTAGTGCTTCTTTCCAGCCGGTCTATGGGGGGCTGTTTCAAACACACCATCATGTGCAAAGGTCTCTCCCCAAACTCTCATGGCATACAGTCATGGGGCTGGCAGTAAGGAGGTCATGTTCTTTAGGATGTTAGAGCTGGGTGCCTTAGGCACTGCAAGTACACAGCCATCCCGAGCAGTGGTTGGTTCTGACCCAGCCCTAGATTTTATAGCCTCCTTCTGGACCTCAGAGATTTCACATCTTTCTCCAAGTTCATGGTTCAGATCAGCAAACCTCACCCCTATAAAACAATATGCTACTCTTTGTGAATGATCTTTTACACTTCTGTTGACATAAGAGCTCTCAGAGCTATCTCTGTCATCAATACAATGCTTTGGCTGGCCCTCAAACATTCAAGCATGTTCTTTTTGTCATAAATTAGAGCCTCTATTTCAGTATGCAGACAGCATCCATATTTTTCAATTTCAGTGCTACCTCTTCTAGTCCTCTGAGGCCCTCAGCTGACTATCTGAAACCTTACACTAATTCTGGTATTAGGACCTTCGGCCAGTGTCCTGTTATCCTTCACATTATTGTGCCTGCCCTTGAGTTTTGCCATTTTTCACTTTCCACTATCCCTCAAGACCCCAGACTTCCTGCCACTGAATAGTCTGTTCATCTCTTCACCAGCCCTCACAGACTACAGAGCCCACATGTTGCATACTGATTAGCACAGAAAACCAATTATGGTTGTTAAAATGTCACTATTATATTCAGAATCCTTAGCTTGTGATTTTTAAAGTTGGTCCTAAGAGTCCAGCTGTCACTCCCAGACCACTTCTGTGTGATCTCTGCTGGCCTCACAGCTCTTCAAACCCTTTCTTCAGCTTTAAAATCCCACAATCAGTTTTGAAATTCCTCTAACAGCCAAGAGTTTTGAAGACTTCTCTACAATTCTTAGGATTGAGAGTCTCATAGCTCGCCTTTCAAACATTTTGCCTGAATATGTGCCACCAACATCCTTCAACATGCTCAGTGAGTTTTTGCAGACCACTCATCTTGTGCTTAGGCTCCCACTGCTGGTCTTCGTTCTCAGTGCTAACATAGCAGACAATAGGAGCACATAGTTACTCAGAGTTCCTCAATGGGCCATCCAAGTCAAACTATCTGTAGCCTCCATGGCCATCTCTCATGTTTGTCAGAGCAGTCTTATGATCGTGAGCACCCCTATGCTGATTGTCATAGCCACATCACCCCCTTTGTTAGCCATTATCCATTTTTGCCGACTTCAGCAGTCTGAGTTTCCCAAACCTTTCTGCCATCCTTCAAAAACCACCCTCCTTTTTTCACCAATCCATCTTTAGACACACTCCCCCTGCCAAGCTTCAGTCCCTATGCCCTCTATCCTACCAACAGAACACAGTGCATTAGATGGCATCTGCTATCACTCAGCATATAGAATGTAGTAGTCCTGTTTTTTTAGTCGCTGATTTTTCAGGAAATACATAAGATACGCTGTAATAGTGGGCTAAAAATGTGGGGGCTTCTAGGGTTTAACTTCAAAAGACACATGAATAAGAACTGTTTACAAAAGTGATAACATAATAAATATGGCCTAGAATCACACAAGTCTTCTCTAACCAGTGTTCTTCCCTCTCCTCCTGCTTGTATGCATTCTGGTTTTAGTCGTTCTCCTGGTCCTGTTTCACATCCTCCTTTTCTTGGTTGTTTTGGCCCTCTTGGTCCTCCCTCTGACCTGAGTCCCTCTTGCCCTGGTTAACTATAATGGGAGTCCTGAATTTGATGCTCCTGGTCCTAGTTCTTCCTTGACCTGCTCCTTTCTGGCACTTCCTGGTTATCCTGTCCTTCCTTATATTTGATCTTCCTTAACTTACTGGGCCTGGCCCCATTTGTCCTTGTCCTACTGACTCTCTCAACCCTGACCTGCTAGTCTGCTGGATCTTTCTCCACCTGTCCTTTTTGTACTAGTCCTTCTGGCTCATCTAGTCAACCCAGTTTGAGTAAAACTGATCCAGGGGGCTCATGTCCTCTTGCTCACCTGATACTGCATCCACTGCATACTTATTGGGTCGTCTTAGGTTGTGTCAGGTCATCTTGGTCCTGGTCTAGTCCCCTTGGCCAGCCTGGCTCTGGTTGTCCTGTTCACCCTGATTCCTGCCACTCTGGTCCTGCTATCCTGGGTCCTGGAACTCTTTCTCTACTTGGTATTCCAGGTCCTGGTTTGCTTGCTTTTGCCCTCCTGATCCGCCTAGTCTTCTTTCTGGTAATGGTTACTCTGATCATTCCAGTCCACATAGCCCTCCTCCATGATACTCCAGGCCATGGCCCTCGGAGTACTGCTTTTCCTTGCCATCCTGGATCTGCACTAACTTGTTCTATTAGTCGTGATCCTCTTTACTTTGATCATCCCGTTTCTAACAACTAGGCTGCCCATCTTGGCTCCTATCATTTAGGCCTCCCTTGTTCTCATCCTCCTTTTCTTCCTCATCCTTGTCCTCCTTGCACTGGTATGCCAGTTCTTGCTCTTTCTGAGCCTCAATGCCTTGATCTTCTTGGCCTCCTTAGTTGTGATCCCACTGTACTCTTTGTTCTGGTCCTCCTAAACCTTGGGCGTCTAGCTCTGGTCACCGTAGCACCTGCTCTTTATCCTCCAGGTCCTACTGCCCTAACATTCATCACTCTGGTTATGGAATTCCTGACCCAGGACATTCAGTTCCTGGTGCTCAGAGACCTTGTTATCCTCCTGGTTTTGTTTCCACTGGACTTGATCCACTTGCTCCTTTGCCTTCTTATTTTGGCTATTGTATGTCTAGCCTTTTTGGCCCTGGTTCTCGTGGCAATCCTGTCCTTTCTAGGCCCCTTCTCCTAGTCATTCCTCTTCCTTAGTCATCCTCCTGACCCTCATATTATTGAACTGGTCCTTCTGATCCTCCCTACTCTATTCATCCATTTCCTGTCCCCCCTGCTTCTGCTCCTGTTGGTCCCCTTAGTCCAGCTGCCCTCTCCTGCCATCTTCAGCCTATCCTTCTTAGTACTCTGCTTACTGGTTTGGATTGTCAAGGTCCTCCTGTTACTGTGCCTCCTCATCATGGTCCTCATTGTCCTTTGGCACTGTACCTACTGGCCCTAGTGCCATGGATCCTGGTTCTCCCTCATTGGACCCTCTTGAGTCTGGTCAATTTGACCTGGTCCCCCTTGCCATTCTTGTTCAGGCCCCATGCACTTCCTGACTCTGGCTAGCCTTGTTACTTCAGATCTTCCTCACTCTGGCTTTACTGTGTGAGATTATTAATCCGCTCCACCTGGTACTCCAAGCACTGGTCCCCTAAAGCCTGTACTTCATGACCCTTTTAGCCCTATTTCTGGTATTCTCTGTCATTATCTACTGTCTTCATGGCACTTTAAGTACTATTTCTGGTTCTCTTAGTGCACCTCGTCCTCATCACTCTGGTCCTCTTGGTGCTCTATGTCCGGCCCACCCTAGTCTTCATATTCCCTGACCTGCATATCTTGATCTCCTAGTCCTAGTATCCACTGTCCACTTCAATAGGGTCCTGATCCTTCTGGCAGCAGTTCTCCTAGTACTCCTGCTCCTTGCCTTCATGGGTTTGAAGCAACTTGTCCTGGCCCATCACTGATCATCCTAAGCTCTCCTAGTTCTGATGATCCAGTAGGTCCTGTTCATGCTAGCCTTGTAGCTTCCTAGTCCTGGCCTTCCCTGTCATGTTTGTGAAGCCCCTGGTCCTCTGGTCCTAATTTTTCCATTTGACAGGCTCACAGTCTTGCTCTTTTCCATCCTCCTCATCCTAATTCTAGTCCCTCTATCATCCTAGTCCTGTTTCCCTGGTCTATTTACTCCCCCTTGTTCTCCTGTTGCTAATCCTTCTGTTTCTGACCCACCTCCACCAGTCTAGGTTGTACAGATCTTCTTAGTTACAGTATGCCTCTAAATGGTTCTCCTGGATCTGGTGTTCTGTAGCTGATTCCCCTATTGTAGTTTCCCTAGCCCACCTACCTCCATCCTTCTGCTCCATCCTACTCCAACTAGTCCTCCTGGTTTCACTTTTCAACCTTGTTCTTGCACATCCTACCCCAGTCTTCTCTGTCATGGTAATAGTCCTCTTCAGTATGGCCTTCTGTGTCCTTGTCCACCCTGGCAGGTGTCCTCCAAATACATCATGGACATTCTGATTGGGATCCTACTGACTTCCTGATCATTTCTATTCCTCTTGGCCCTGCTGTTTCAAGCTCCTGCTAGCACTGGCCCGTCTTGTCTTTGATATTGCTGATCCTGGTCTTTCGTCTTCTGTTCCCCTAGTCCACCTTGATCTGTTCTGTAGGCCCTGGTACTCCTGTGCCTGGTACTCCTTTCCATTGTTTTCCTGGTACTGGCCCTCTTGGGTCTGTCCTTCTGGCTTTGCCACTTCTAGCCCTAGCCCTCTTTGTTCCTCTAGGCATGGTCCGTGTTCTCTGATGTTCTAGATTTCCTCATGTTCTTGGTCCAGAGCCTTCTGTTCCTCGTACCCATAGTGCTTCTGGTCCTTTAGACCCTTGTCCACAGGATCCTAATTTCCCCTGTTCCAGAAGTTCTTGTTCCTCCTACTCCATCTCATCCTGATCCCAATACCTCTAGCCCTGTTTCTTCACAGCCTCTTCCCCCATGTCTGATTGTTCCTAGTCCAGTCTGTCCTTCATCACACTGGTCCTTATGGATTAGCTCTCTTGGTCTCGCTCCTCTTGTTCTAGTTTTCCTATCTCTAGTTGTGGTAGACCTCATGGTAGACCTCCTGCTGGCCCTTGGCTTCCTACAGGTCACCATCCTCCTCCTACCCGTTCTCCTTCCTTGCACTGGTCCCGTACACTAAGGGGGTGATTCTAACCCTGGCGGTCAGTGTTAAAGCGGCGGCCAACCCGCAAACAGGCTGGCGGTAAAAAAAATGGGATTCTGAGCCTGGCGGGAACCGCCAACACAGACAGCCACCTTAACACTCCGACCGCCACGGCGGTACAAACAAACAGCGCGGCGGTCACCGCCAACAGACAGGCGGCAGACAATGTACCGCCCACACTAGTCCAACTCACCAATACGCCACCTTTTCTGGGGCGGGAGCACCGCCGATAAAAACACGGCGGAAACAGACTACGGACGGGAAAACGCTCACCACTACGCACTCCAGGAGGAAGGAGGACAGCATGGAACCCGAATTAAACATCCTACCTGCTCTCAGCTACCTTCTCATCTACCACGAGTACGAAGTCCGGCGCAGACGACAACAGTGAGTACTGCACCTACGACACACGGGAGGGGGAGGACGAAAGGTTACGGGCACACACATATGCGCCCCCCCCCCAACTATGTACTCACCAATGCAGAGCACCAAGTCACAGTGACACCACCCAAACACCCCTGAAAAATGCTAGGACATAATCATATTTGGAATAAATATTTATGTACCAAAAAGCTCCAGAAAATTATCGTACAACCATGAAAGATATTCACAACAAAACTAATGACATACACATCAGTGTATAACTGAAGTACCAAGTCCTGCACATCCTACGAATTCAGCATGTCCGTGGGCCAAAGTCTTGAGAAATAAGGGCAAAGCCCACACAGGAGACCTGAGTCCTTTGGAGAGAACACTGCAGGGGCATCAGATGTAAAAACTACAGGCACCTCAGGGGGAAGGGAAGGGGGGGGCACCACAGCCACATGAGTCCACGACGCCAGATCCACGAGGAGCCACCATGCCCACTGGACCATCCTGGGGAGTGCAAAGCCACAGTCTCTCAATGTCTCTACAGTGAGTGGGCTGCCCACTGGACCATCCTGGGGAGTGCAAAGCCACAGTCTCTCAATGTCTCTACAGTGGGTGGGCTGCCCACTGGACCATCCTGGGGAGTGCAAAGCCACAGTCTCTCAATGTCTCTACAGTGGGTGGGCTGCCCACTGGACCATCCTGGGGAGTGCAAAGCCACAGTCTCTCAATGTCTCTACAGTGGGTGGGCTGCCCACTGGACCATCCTGGGGAGTGCAAAGCCACAGTCCATCAGGTGGATGACAGTCTCCACTGGTCAAGGAGGAGGCATGGTGGGCACAGTGAACCATAAACGGTGCTTGAGACGGCGGTGCCCAGCGGAGCGGTGCTTGAGATGGCGGTGCCCAGCGGAGCGGTGCTTGAGAGGAAGGGCCCAGCGGAGCGGTGCTTGAGAGGAAGGGCCCAGCGGAGCGGTGCTTGAGACGGCGGTGCCCAGCGGAGCGGTGCTTGAGAGGAAGGGCCCAGCGGAGCGGTGCTTGAGAGGAAGGGCCCAGCGGAGCGGTGCTTGAGAGGAAGGGCCCAGCGGAGCAGTGCTTGAGACGGCGGTGCCCAGCGTAGCGGTGCTTGAGAGGAAGGGCCCAGCGGAGCGGTGCTTGACAGGAAGGGCCCAGCGGAGCGGTGCTTGAGAAGGCGGTGCCCAGCGGAGCGGTGCTTGAGAGGAAGGGCCCAGCGGAGCGGTGCTTGAGAGGAAGGGCCCAGCGGAGCGGTGCTTGAGAGGAAGGGCCCAGCGGAGCGGTGCTTGAGAGGAAGGGCCCAGCGGAGCGGTGCTTGAGAGGAAGGGCCCAGCGGAGCGGTGCTTGAGACGGCGGTGCCCAGCGTAGCGGTGCTTGAGAGGAAGGGCCCAGCGGAGCGGTGCTTGACAGGAAGGGCCCAGCGGAGCGGTGCTTGAGAGGAAGGGCCCAGCGGAGCGGTGCTTGAGAGGAAGGGCCCAGCGGAGCGGTGCTTGAGACGGCGGTGCCCAGCGGAGCGGTGCTTGAGACGGCGGTGCCCAGCGGAGCGGTGCTTGAGAGGAAGGGCCCAGCGGAGCGGTGCTTGAGAGGAAGGGCCCAGCGGAGCGGTGCTTGAGACGGCGGTGCCCAGCGTAGCGGTGCTTGAGACAGCGGTGCCCAGCGGAGCGGTGCTTGAGAGGAAGGGCCCAGCGGAGCGGTGCTTGACAGGAAGGGCCCAGCGGAGCGGTGCTTGAGACGGCGGTGCCCAGCGGAGCGGTGCTTGAGAGGAAGGGCCCAGCGGAGCGGTGCTTGAGATGGCGGGGCCCTGTTCAGCGGTGCTCTTCTCCACGGCAGGGCCCTGTTCAGCGGTGCTCTTCTCCACGGCTGTTCAGCGGTGCTCTTCTGCACCGCGGACCCTGTTCAGCAGTGCCTATCTCCACCGCGGGCCCTGTTCAGCGGTGCTCTACTCCACGGCGGGCCCTGTTCAGCGGTGCCTATCTCCACGGCGGGCCCTGTTCAGCGGTGCTCTTCTGCACCGCGGGCCCTGTTCAGCGGTGCTCATCCAGCAGGTCAAGGGAGCCAGACCTGGCCTGGACTCCCTGCTCAGTCGCCCTCGGACCGTGACGTTTCTGGACCCTTCGGGGACGGACTCCTAGCCTCCTTAGTGTCCTCCTTCCCAGCTGGGATGTGGCATGTGGGGTCCACCTTCTCCGCGCTCCTGCTGCCCTTCCGCTCCTTTGATGGGGCTCTCGGGCCCTTGCCTCCCCTAGATGGTGTGGGTGGTGAAGTGGCCGCACATTGCTCCTTGGGGGCAGCCCTGTCGGTCCTCGCACGGCGGCCCTTGTTTTTGCGGGTCCTCTTGCCGGGGGGGGGCTGGACGTGTCCTTGCTGCTGATCGATGTGTCACTGCTGGCAAAGGGTGGGCTCCAGAACCCAGGCACAACAGTGACACCCGAAGCTGGGCTGGTGGTGGCTGCGGTGCTCTTGGGACTCTTTGAAGATGGATGGGGGAGCTCATCGGGGGGAAAGAGGTTAAGGTTAGCCAGGATAGTTTTTTAGGGCCAAGGTAAAGGGTAGGAGAAGTGGAGATGGAAGTGGAGGTAGAGGAGGTGGTTGTAGGAGAGTCAGGTGTGCTGTCATTGGGTGAAGGTGCTGGTGCTGTAGGCTGTCGTGAGGTGGATGGCTGTTGGGTGGGTGTCTGCCTGCGTTTGTGTGTCTTGGAAGAGGGGGTGACAGACACAGTGGGAGAGGACACAAGGGACGTGTAAATGGCAGTGGGGGTGGTGACTGCACGAGTGTGGACTGTCCTGGAGGGTGAGGTGGTGATGGAAGCACTGGCTGATGTTGGGGTGCATGCAGGTGTGAGTGTAGACGTCACAGGGAGGGAGGAGGGAGACGAGGAGGAGGGGGACACAGGGGTGGCAGTGGCTGTTGGCATGTCTGCATCTGGGTGTTGCTTGGGTGAGTGTTTGTGGGATCTGTGGTGCTTGTGTTTGGATGAGCTGCTCTTGGGTGTTGAGGTGTGTGCAGGCTGGTCTGATGGTGTGGATGGGATAGGCTGAGGAACAGGAGACAGAGAAAGGCTGGAGGCAGTAAGAAGAGGGAGGCTGGAAACAGGGACAATGGCTGCCGTCAGTGCTGAGGCCAGAGCAGTGAACGCTCGTTGATGGGCAGCCTGACCCGAATGAATGCCCTCCAGGTACGCATTGCTCTATTGCACCTCCCTTTGCACACCCTGGATGGCATTCAAAAGGGTCGTCTGCCCAACAATGAGCGTCCTTACCAGGTCAATGAGCTCCGCACTGAGGGCAGCAGGGGCAACAGGGGCAGGGGCTGAGGTGCCTGGGGCGAAGGAGACGCGCGCCTTCCTGGGCGAACCGGCACGGAGCGAAGACTGAGGGGCTGCTGGGAGGGCGGGGCTGGTGCGCTGGGTGGCGGCTGTACCTGTAGAGGCGGGGGGCATGGATGTTGCCGCCACCCCTAAGGAGCTCCCATCCGAGGACGTGTCGCTTTCGCTGCTCTCACCAGCGGTCCCCGTCGTGGTGCTCCCCTCGCCCTCCGGATCACTGGTGCCCTCGGTGTCTGTTCCTGGGCCCACCGGGGCCTTGTGTCCTGCAGCTCCCTCGTGCTCCGATGCCAAATCTCCTCCGCCTGATGATGCTAATGCACACATGCACAAGACGATGAAGAGAAAGGGTGGGGGGAGAAAAAAGAAGACCAGGTTGAGTGCATGCAATGTCAACACCGTTGGCGGAGAGGACAGACACAGGTGCCTAATGCACTAAGCCGCGCATTCGGGGTACACTACTCAGTACTACTGACTAAGACAACAGGCCAAGAGACGTCAAACGCGCACATGGGAGATGCTGGACCTTCAATGGCTGTACTTGTCACCCTACCGAGGTGGGTGCCGGGGGCACAGGGCCATGCCTAAGGGAGAGGACTACACTACAGAAAGCGCCCTGGCCTAATGTCACCCACAGCCCTCCTCCCCCACCCAGACGCCTCCACTGCGCAGAAAGATAGGAGAATGTGCTGATACTCACCCCCTTGTGTCTGCTGTGATGTCTTAAAGCGCCCATCCAATTCAGGGTAGGCCACCGCCAGGATCCCGGACATCAGGGGGGTCATGGTGCGACTGGCACCCCTCCTAGGTTGGGAGGCCATCCCCAGCAGTGTTTCTGCGGTCTTCCTTGTTCCGCGGCGGATGTCCTCCCACCTCTTGCGGCAGTGGGTGCCCCGTCTGTTGTGGACCCCCAAGTTCCGGACTTCCTTGGCGATGGCACGCCAAATCTCGATCTTCTGTTGGGCGATGACCTATTTGACATGTACAGGGTGGAAAGGAGGAAATCATGAATGACCTGCATGTTAGATGTGATTGGCCCCCCCCACCAACTTTGCCATATGGCACATGCTCTCATCTGTCGGGCGTTGCACTCCTCATTCGCCCCCCACCCCACCAACTTACATCCACCCCAATCCACACAGGCATAGCCCATTCCATGTGCACCCGGTGTACTCACTTGTTGTTCTGGAGGACCGTAGAGTAGCGCATACTGGGGGAGGACCCCATCCACGAGCTTCTCCAACTCTTCAGACGTGAAGGCAGGGGCCCTTTCCCCAGTCGCAGCAGCCATTGTATCTTCCAGACCGAGGTCACAGCAGCACTTGCAGTATAGGTCCTCTCCTGTGGATGATCAGGTCTCGAGTGATTAAGCAGATAGAAAATGGCGGTCACGCCCGCGGCGGTGCGTACCGCGGCGGTGCGTACCGCGACCGCCGGCGCACTTCGTCATTGGCTCCTGAAACCCATAGGCTTCAATGTTAACCAATGCGGCTTTGCGCTGCGGTCTTCGACCGCCTACCGCCACGGTGTGCCCCGCCAGCGCATTGACCTCACATCCCATTGTCCCACTTCACAGGTCAGGCAGCCGCCATTTCAAGGGCCTACATGGCTTAATTTTGACTGCGACACACAGGCCTAGGCCTTGCATTGCCACACATACACGCCTTTCAACCCATTGCCATTCTTTAACTGTGCAAGCTGTCTGTACGTACCTGTGGTTTGGCTGACTCTGTGCTCCATGTTGTCCTTCCTAGGCACCGTCCGCTGGGACTTGCGATGAGAAGGAGGAATCCTCGCGTGTACCGACCGCTGGTGGACCTGTCGACAATGGAAGAACGCCATATAATACTTCGATACAGACTTGACCGTGCCACTATCCATGAACTGTGTGCCCAGCTGGAGCCAGCCCTGATGTCCCCCATCCGCCAACCCACAGGGATTCCCCCTCTGGTGCAGGTTTTGTCAGTCCTCCATTTTTTGGCCAGTGGGTCATTCCAGACCACAGTGGCCATGTCATCTGGAATGTCTCAGCCTATGTTTTCTAAGATTTTGAGCAGAGTGTTGTCTGCCCTGATGAAACTCATGCGGAGCTACATCATTTTCCCAGAGGAGGGTGACTTGCCTACAGTGAAGGGTGATTTCTATGCCCTTGGACATATCCCCAACATCATTGGTGCCATTGATGGGACCCATGTGGCTTTGGTACCCCCAAAAGACGATGAGCAGGTGTACCGAAACAGAAAAAATTATCATTCGATGAATGTCCAGGTGGTCTGTTTGGCTGACCAGTACATCTCCCATGTAAATGCCAAGTTCCCAGGGTCAGTGCATGACGCGTATGTGATGCGAAATAGCAGCATCCCCTATGTGATGGAGCAGCTACAGAGACAACGTGTGTGGCTAATAGGTGACTCTGGTTACCCCAACCTGCCGTGGCTACTGACCCCAGTGAGGAATCCCCGGACAAGGGCAGAGGAACGGTACAATGAGGCCCATGGGCGTACTAGGAGGGTGATTGAGCGAACCTTTGGCCTCCTGAAGGCCAGGTTTAGGTGCCTGCATATGACAGGTGGATCCCTAATGTACTCACCAAAGAAGGTGTGCCATATCATCGTGGCGTGCTGTATGCTTCACAACCTGGCTTTGCGACGCCAGGTGCCTTTCCTGCAGGAGGATGGTCCAGATGGTGGTGTTGTAGAAGCAGTGGAGCCTGTGGAGAGTGAAGAGGAGGAAGACTCAGAGGACGACACAGACAATAGGGACAGAGTGATACAACAGTATTTCCAGTAACACCCAGGTAAGAATCACCCACGCCATTTCACAATTGCTTCTAGCCTCCTGCATCTGTACTTTCTGTAGTTCCCACCAGATATTTTTGGGTAATTTTTGATTTTCCCTTCCCTTCTCAGTGCTGTATGACGCAGTGCCTGACTTCTGCTTGGTTTGCCCATGAACTACAGTGTATTGACATTGGTATGTTGTCATCACTAATTGACAGAACAGATATTGAACAGTAATATGTAATACATTTGCTAATAATACAGCATGACTCCAAACTGATTTGTGTGCAATATGTGATTTATTTACAGGGCTAGATATTGGTACATGTGATTCTAAGGGTGATGGGTGGGGGTGGAGTAATGTCCATGGCAGAGTCCAGTTCTCAGTCTCACAGGTGCATTGTCCTTTTGCCTGTGGAAGGATGGAGCAGAGGCAGTTCATGGTTGGACAGGGTGGCAATGTGGGACAGTGGGAAGAGTTCAGGGGGTATGTCCTGCTGGCGGGGGTCTTGACATCCTACTCTGTCTTTTTTTTGGATCTCAGGCTCCTCTTACGGGGTGGTTGTTCTTCAGCAGGAGGTGGGGTTCTGGTGGCCTGCCGTGGTGTTGGGGCCTCCTGTCCACTAGCGCCGGCGGAGGTGGTAGGCTGTTCCTGGTCCGGGCTAGTGACAGGGGCCCTGTGTGGTGCCACATGGTCCCGCAACGCGTCTTCTATCCTGTTGAGGGCCAGGACGATGGTCCCCATTGCGGTCCCGATGATTCTCAGCTCCTCCCTGAACCCCATGTAGCGTTCCTCCTGCTGTGCCTGGATCTCCGTGAACCTGGCCAGTACCGTCGCCATCGTCTCTTGGGAGTGGTGGTAGGCCCCCATGATGATGGTGAGGGCCTCTTGGAGAGTGGGTTCCCTGGGCCTCTCCTCCCCCCCCTGTCGCACAGCAGCCCTCCGAGCTGCCCGGTTTCCCCCGGCCTCTGTCTCCTGGACGGTGTGCCCGCTCCCACTGCCCCCAGGTCCCTGTTGTTGTTGGGGTGTTGGGTTAGCCTGGGTGCCCTGTAGTGGCAGACACACCGCTGATTGACGTGTCCTAGAGACAGAGGCATGGGCCCGCTGGGTGGGAGCTGTGCTGGTGTTGGCAGAGGGGGTCGGTCTGGTCTGGCCTGAGTCTGGGTGAGGGGAACCGACTGCCCAGAGGTCCCCGATGGTCCGGGCTGGTCATCAGGTTCAGTGTCGACAGAGCTGCTGTCCTCACTGTGGGCCTGTTCCGGGGGTGGGATGGACATTTCTGGACCCTCCTGGCTGGTGTTTTGGCGTTCGGGTCCTGCATGGGGTAAGAGAGTTTGGTTATTGTTTCTGTGTGTGCAATAGCGTGCGTGTTATGGGTGCCCTCGTCCCCCAGTGCAGGCATTCCCTTGAGGGAGGTGTTGTGAGGGTAGTTAGTGGGGGGGGGGTAAGTGCAGTGGTCATGCTTGGGTGATGGGTGTCCATGGATTGTGTTGGCATGCAGGAGTTGGTGTTGGGATGGGTGGGTTGTGCTGGTGAGACATTGTCAGGGAGGATGTGTGCTGGGGGGTTGGGGGTGAGGGCGGGGGTGTGGGTTGGCATGCTGGTGGGGTGGGGGGGATCTAGTAGTTGAGATTGGACTTACCAGAGTCCATTCCTCCGGCTACTCCTGCGAGGCCCTGAGGATGCAGGATGTTGAAGACCTCTTGCTCCCATGATGTAAATTCGGGAGGGGTGGGTGGGGGTCCGCCGCCAGTCTTCTGGACCGCGATGTTGTGCCTGGAGACCATCGATCGGACCTTCCCCCGTAGGTCGTTCCATCGTTTGCAGATGTCCTCCCTATTCCTGGGATGCTGTCCCACCGCGTTGACCCTGTCCACGATCCGCTGCCATAGCTCCGCCTTCCTAGCTATACTGGTGTGCTGCACCTGTGAGCCGAAGAGCTGGGGTTCCACTCTTAGGATTTCCTCCACCATGACCCGGAGTTCTTGGTCCGAAAAGCGTGGGTGCCTTTGGGGTGCCATGGGGTGGTGTGGGTGAGGTGTGGGGTGGTGTATGTGATGATGAGTATGTTGGTGTGTGGTGCTTTGTGCTACTATGTGGTGTGTGTGATGGTGTAGTGTGCCTCAGTGTGTATTGCTATGGATTGTCTGCTGTGTCTCTCTCTCCTTCTCTCAGTAATTGTGGTCGTAGGGGTTTGTGGGTGATGTGGGGGTGTGTTTTATAGTTGATTGATTGTGTGGGAGTGGGTTGTGTATGTGTATCAGGTGTGTGTATTTGTAATTGTCCTATGTGCCTGTGTTTTGGTGCTGTGTGTGTATTTTGACCGCGGCGGTGTGTACCGCCAATGGAATACCGCGTTGGAAAGCCCGCCGCGTTGATTCGTGGGTCGTAATGGCATGGGCGTTTTTCTGTTGGCGTGACGGTGGAGGTTTGGTCATCTCCAGTTTATCACTGCCCGCTGATGTGGCGGCCTGCAGTGGAGGTCGGATTTTTGGAGGTTTGGCCGTTGTGGGTCAGAATGACCGTGGCGGCTTTCCGCGGCTGCGGCGGTGTTATGGCGGTCTTCTGACCGGCGGTAAGCGCCTTTTACCGCCGAGGTCAGAATGACCCCCTAAGTCTTCAGTCAGGTACAGAGTGCAACCCTTTCACTCAAACTTCATTATTGATTCGAGTTTCTTTTGTTGAGACACAACTCTCAAGGACTAAAATGAAGGCCTAGTAGAAACAATACTTACCATGTTAAAAAAAACATTTCCTATGATAAATTGGACAGGTGACTGAAATGTCATCTGACTAAAGGGGCCACTCTTGATATGGAACCAATAAGCAAACATGCCTGAAACCCATTCTGCTGGGTGGATAGTGTGGAAAACGTTTGTTTATTTAGCTGGCAGCTGAGTAAATAGACATTTCTCTTGTGGATTATCCCAGTTGATTTTTCTTATTAGCCTCCTACTTTCATTGCCTCTGTTTCACAAAGCTCCATTGTTGTGTCTCACCAAATTTACCTCCTGTAAGTGCCCCAAATCACTGTGCCCTGTGGCACCAGATGCCTTATGTACATGCCCTCTCTCTATGGTCGAGATACCACCTGTCTCTCTGCATTCCATATTTGCTGCTGCTTGTCACTGCTGCTATGTAGTGACATAGGGGGTTATTCTAACTTTGGAGGAGGTGTTAATCCGTCCCAAAAGTGATGGAAAAGTGACGGATTTACCACCAGCCGTATTACGAGTCCATTATATCCTATGGAACTCGTAATACGGCTGGTGGTATATCCGTCACTTTACCGTCACTTTTGGGACGGATTAACACTCCTCCAAAGTTAGAATAACCCCCATAGTCCTCAAGCACAGCCCCTCTTAAAAAGAAGCTTAAAGATATAGCAGTGCCTTCCATAAGAAGCCCGAAATGTGGCCAGAGCCCCCAAAATCATCAAAGAAGGATTATGAGCATTAAAAAATGCTGTCTCGGGAGTGAAGAAAACGTTTGTGTAATATGCAGTCAAAATGTACTCTTTCCAGACAGCCAAATGCTTCCAGACTGCAGCACAATGTATCTGGCTGCCATAGCATGATGCTCCTGAAAAGGACTTTGTTTTCCTACATTTCCTATTTCAATATTATAACATAAATGTACTTTATCCAAACTGATTTTACTATATATCTGTAAACCACTTAGTTTACTTCATGCCCTTAAATTTTTATATTCGGTTTGTAAGTTTGTTTATACACGTACTTGAAAGCCCTTCACAGACTTTCATGCATCCCCATTACGAGATGGTTACCATCCAGCCATTGCATGGAGTCTCTTTTTTCTTCATGTTTGGCTAAATAAAGACCTCATTTACACTACTTATCCTGACACCAGTCAAATAGTATATGATCTCTACTATTTAGCCTGTGGCCAGATAAACAGTGATCTCTACTATTTAGCCTGTGGCCAGATAAATAGTGACGTTTCTGGCTGATTTATAGCTAAACAGTAGAGAGTATATCCTATTTGCCAGCTCTGGGTAAATAGCAGCTATTATTTACTATTTGGCCGGTAGCTGGGTAAACAGCCACTTCCTTACTGATATTGGCAGATAGCCCCAATGACCCTGCACGTCGCAGCATCCAGATGCAGAGGAGCTCAGGTGCCAATTCCATCTGCTCCATTAATTTCAGAAAAACTGGGAAAATTACAGCCACAGTTTAGTATCCCAGCGCTCGTACCTATCTCACCTAATTGTCTCTATGTGTTGATGTTTTAACTAGCTATTTCAATACTCTTGTCTTTATTTCCTCCACCGTACTGCATAATGTACTTATTATGTTTTATTTGTCTTATTGTGATAACCACAACTTTATTGCATCTTCAGTATTGCATAGTTCCTGACACTAATTTATAAATTGCATAATTGCACTCTTATCGCACTAACATTATTTTAGAAGCTTCTCAACAGTTAAGTCAAAGAAAAAGCCTACGATCCATGGTTGATCTTGAGAGCTTAGGGCTTAGAGATCAGAATCCAGAGCTCAGACGTTGGGGGAGACGGTGGTGTGAGGAGGGATAGCATTTTGTGGGAAGGAGCTGTAATGGAGAAGCAAGGTTTCCATTAGAGAGTACTAAGGTGAATTCACATTGTGTGGGCTGGATAGGTTCTGCACAGATGTAGTGAATGTTTAGTTTTCCGACACCAAATACCTCTCCAGTCTTCCTTGCCAGGATGTGCAGGTGCTACCCATGCTCATAAAATACCCTTTCAACACGTACAAGGAGGTTAGCAGACAGGAATATATTACATTACAATTCCCCCGGCACCAAATCACCTATTCTAACTGAGCTGAATACCTCTTCACGGTTTTCACAGTGTGCCAAAAGTAGGACTGATTATACGGCCTAGGATAGATGCCCCAGGTACAGAGGGCACATCACCTCATACTAAAGCCACCCACTAGAGAACACCATTAGTCACCAAAAAGGCACAAACAAGCCCACCAAATCTTGCAAAATCTTATAGAAGAGGGTGGGAAAAAGGATGGGAAAAAAGGTTAGGAGTGGGAGGGGGTGGGAGGAACCTGAAGAAGGAGAAGAGAAACAGTAAGAAGCAGAGGACGACAGGGAACCCTGGGCGGAAAGGAAGGCTGCTGGATTCCAGGCTATTACATCCCAGGTGTGGTGTATATCATAGTGCTCAACAGCGGTTTGTGTATCTCTGTGTAACAGCAAAGACTTTTTGAGTCGTAATTGGTCAACAGAGGAGGCTAACATATCAAGAATAGAGGATTGACCACTGACCAATATGGTGCCCTTGATTTACATGTGGTGGGAAATGATTCCTGAGTCCTAATTTATCCATAGAGGGTGCATTAATAGTAGGCATGGAGGTTATGGTTGTGGGGCAGTCTGGGTCAATTTGCTAGTCTTAGGTTTGGTGACTGACAACTTTATGCTTTCTACTTACTGTGGAAAATGCTTTCCTGGACCTGACTGGTCCAATGAGGTGGCTGAGGTAACAGGATGGGAAGGCCACAGTTGAAATCACCCCGAAATGCCATCTCTAAATCTATGGTTCTCTACCATAGAAGCACAGAAGGAATGTTTTTAAACGAAAACGTTGACCATCACTCTTCAGGACCATAGGTCTCTATTTTGTAAGTTTGTAGAATTAGTAAATAATTGAATTAAAATAAGAGAAAAAGGGTTTGTGGTAAAATCGGGATTCAACATTTACCAAGACTTTTCTAGTGTTCTACTCATATGATATATAAAGGATGGAAAACATTTACTAAAATATGTTCAAATAAAGTGATATAATATATATATTGTCGGTAAAAATTATTTACAAGAGGATCCCTCTGGGGAAGAAAAATCTATGACTGCATTCATTTCTGTGACAACCTATGCAGGATCACCTATTGATTACAGACACACAAAGATGCAAGTCTGATAGCAGCAACGTAATTAAAAAAAGAATCATAATATTATCCATGTGCCAGCCTGATAAAATAACACATTTTTGCAGGCAATTAGAAATCAAAATAGAATCTAGGTCAACCTACATAGTGAAGTTGGATATGGAAAGCCAGGACTCAGAACTATAAGAGGTCAAACAGATGTGGAAGTAGCTAGTACGGTATTATTTTGCATTCTCCTACACACGGTCGATGGACTTTAAATTCTAGGCCACTCACTAAAAGTTGAGCAAACAAAGATGGGGTATTTACCTCACCAAACAAGGATGGGTTATTTACATGGTGTGGTGAATATCGCAGTTTCAGAGTTTTCAACTTAAAACTGAGACATAACCTGCAAAATCCATACTCAACACACCAAATTCCATTGTTTTCCCTTTTTATAGGCATTTTCTCATAATAGATTTTAGCAGGTTTGACCTGTAGCAGGTTTAACCTGTGGAAAACTGTTACGGTATGATAATAATCACACAACTCCAAATTCTGGTTCTTGTTCAAATTCCTGTTGCACAGGGATCGGAAATGAATTCTTAACTTGTTATGAGGGCCCTAGGCTGCCTAAATAAATGAAGGGGCACGTTATTCAGTCCACATGGGCAATACGTTTAATCTATTTGTTATCAAGAACAGTGGCTATATAGAAGTCCTTCAAGCATGACACTGTTCTAAGTCTGTGGAGAAAACCCAAGTGACTGAATGAATTATATAATTATACTTATAAGTGCACATTAACCCAAGGACATTTTGGCACTAGAACTGAATTACTAAGACCGAATGCGAATGGTAGGAGGCAGCTAATGAAAAATACATGTTTTCAGGGCTTTACGAAAGGAAGTCTGACTAGTAATGCCACAAAAAGATATTCTGCACTTTTGGAGCCCAAAATAAAAAGGCTCTGACTCCAAAAGAAGCAAATCTAAAGCAAGAGATCTCTATCCTAAGGTTGTAAGCTGAACAAAATGAAAATAAAAATCAGATACCAGATACCATGAAATTTGAACCTTGATGGCCACGTAGAGTGGATGAACCATGCATAAGGATATAAATTCAGTGAGCAGACTGTATGACCCAAATTTCCAGAAAAAAACCTTTATTGCAGTATAATATATGAGATTTTCAAAATGGTTTGAAGAGTTGCCTGAAGTTATCAGTTACAGAATGAGTTTGCAGAAATTCCGTTATAGAAAATGAAGTGATTTACCACCAAAGTTTCCAAGAAATGTTAACAAATTAAAACTATTCAAAGATTGAATCTATTCAATCACACCTAGGTTGAATTAGTGTCTCATTGCCGTCTGAATAATCACTATTGGATAAGTCAGAGAGGTATTGAATGACTAGCAATGTTGTAATTTTATCCCGTTGCACTATCTACAACTAGAAGTATCACTACATAGTTGGGGACATTCAGTGTTACTCATTACTCAAGATATTTTAGGCAAGAGTTAACTTGTGAGGGATGGGGTTTGGTCATGTGTGTGATTCCCCTCAAATCAACACCGCCAATGCCTTCACAGGCTCCCTATTTCACTTGGAGCTCTTTCATTGAGTGTAGGGCCTGATTTGGAAATCAGTGGACGGGTTACTCTGTCACAAAGGTGGCAGATATCTCATCCACCAAAATCTAAATCCCATTATCTTCAATTTGATTTAGATTTCAGTGGGTGGGATATCCATTGTGATGGAGTAACATGTCTGCTGAATTCTAAATCAGGCCCTTAGTCCTCAAGTAAAGAAACAAAAACATTAACCACCTTACGAACAAGTCAGCCACTATACATTTGAGTGCAAATGCTTTATCAAATAAACTTTTCTAAAATGTAATTCAATTCTCTCCACATTATGTATGAGAACTTTCATCTTTCATGGTGGTTCACTTCCTGATGGGCCTGCTGACTTAGCAATGACACACAACGAAATCCATGGCTTTGGTTGAAAAGTATTTCTGTAAGTGGCTACATTTCTCTTACACATCGTTTATGCTCATTACACATCACTTACACACACATTCCTCCAAGCAGCTAACCTAGTGAATTACACACAATTTGCCCTTGTGTACAACCCAAGCCTTCTCTACAGGTTAAGGAAAGTTAAGGGACATTGGAAAGCATAATAAACTAGAGATGCAAATGATTTCTCTTGGGGGAAATCAAATATGGAACATTTGGCTTCTCCGTGGGGGAAACCTCAGGTCTGAGGAAATGCCCCCTGGGTCTATTGCGTGAGGGTGGATTTCTGATAGAGGTTTCTACTTGTTGCTGTCTTTCATTGCCTAAAGTGTTGCTGTAATCTTGGTGTTTCTGCACATTCAGCCACTGTTCAGTATTTGGGTAGAACCTAGCCTACAACTGTTCTCTTGGACACCCACAGAGCGATTCTCCAGATATTGCTGTCGCTCTAGAAAAGAAGTCTTAAAGTGGCCATGCAGGATGTCCTACGCACCAATTTCTCTCTCGTGGTACTTTGTCTCTGAGAAGATTCGGCCATTCGTACTATGCAGTTTCAACGCTCACAACAGATATTAAAGTGATTGTGAGGAGGGCTTTATTATGTAGAAATAGAGTAAGAGCAATGCCACTATGCATGCAGTAAATCTATTAACTATATTATGAAACAGAACAGTAAAGCTGTGTCTGCTCTAGATAGAAGTAGCTCTTGGAAATGTTCGATAGATTTTTTAAGCGTTCTGCATTTCTTAATAATGAATGCTAAAAATAGCAGCATCCTCTATTTAGCAAGAGACATCCACTCCAGATGATAAGTAGGAGCACCAATTTTCATAATATAGCTTTTAGCTAATAAATAATCAGGAACATTAGCTGCAGTATGAATCACGGGCATGAAGTTAGTTTGTGACTCATTATTTGGCTAAAAACTGTTTACAAAAAAGTACATTAATACAGCGTTAATCTGATTTCGAGCAGTGAATGTTATATTTAATTGATAAAACAAAATTCATGGCAATAACCATATAATTTCTCATTTGGAGTATATGTAAGTGCTAAAACGAAATGTGAGTATTATTAAACTCTTGTGTTATATTCTGCTAATCACTTACAATTTTACAAAAGCATCCTAAAAACATTGATCTGTTTGGCTTCTACAAACTGGAAACCGTCAAAGAGCACCCACATCAACTAATGGTCTTCTTAGGAAAGATTTACAGGAAGCATCATAAGAAACTCATTGAACATTTTTCTATTGTTTGTGTCAAAATATTGAAAGCAGGCATAGGGAAAAGACCCTTCTGGAGCTACAATCCAGAACGATTTGCGAGGGTATTAACTAGCGCCACATTGTATGTCTTTGTTGCTAAATTAAGGCATCGCTTGCTCCAAACACCTTTAACCCTCCCTACAATTAAAACAGGATTCTGGAGGGGGTAGTCCTTGACAAGAAGGTTTGTGCATATTTGTTTTGTGGCATTCTATTGTAGTAGTCGTGTCCTGTTCGTATTTACTATTATGATTTTGTTCTGCATAACAGTTCTGTTCTGTTGTGCTAAGTCATATTATAACACCTTTGGTGCATCTGACGGCCAATGGCCGTCATGAACACTCCCTCCCTGGTGAGTCTGACGGCCATTGGCCATTAGTAGTCCTCATGCAAGGACTACCGTTGACCCTAGTGTGATCCATTCCAGTTGCTAGCACTAGGCCCAGGCACACCAGAGGTAGTAGTATTTTTATTGGGACAAGTAGAAGAACCCTGGATGGTAGGAGGTCACAGAAATGAAAGAAAAATAGTGTTTGTATTCAGTGTTTCACTGTGCAGGATATTCTGTGTAAGAACACTTTGGAGGATCCACACAAGAGATATCTCTGTGGACTCTTTTTGATGTCTACTTTTCAGAAATGACTGAGTTTCCCTACATGGTTGCCGGTCCCAGGACTAATTAATACACCCACCGCTGTTATAATAATCGTCCCAATACACTTTGGGCCCTTCCCTGACATGAGCACTTGGCCCACCCACACAAGTGAGTCACCTTTTTTCTGGGGAGACAGAGGGGAAAACTGGGTGGTAGGAAATTTGTGACTGCCTGCATATTCCAGAACTTTCCATCACAGAAATATGAGTATATTGTGTTTTATAGGCCAATATTTGAGGTTTGCAGGGGACTGTGGGTAAAAAGCCAACCCTGGATACCGCTAGGTGTCTAGTTTTCAAAAATGTACAGGTTGCCTAGCTTTCCCCAGTATCAGCTGAGCTGGGGTCTAAAATCTCAAGCTACTCACATTGGAAAAATGTGATGCATCCATCTTGTGTTTTGGGACGTTTCCTGTCGCAGGCACTAGGTCTTCCCATACAAGTGAGGTACCATTTTTATTGAGAGACCTGGGAGAATGCCCGGTGGAAGGAAGTCTGTGGCTCCCCACAGATTCTAGAACTTTCCATGAAAGAAATTTGAGAAAAATTCGTTTTTTTAGTCAACGTTTGAGGCTTGCAAGGAATTCTGGGTAAAACAATATAGTGTGAGCCAGGCAAGGCAGCCCACCATGGATACCACTAGGTGTCTTGTTTTAAAAAATGTACAGGTTGGCTTGGTTTCCCTAGGTGCATACAAAGCTATGGTCCAAAATCTTGAGCTACCCACATTGAAAAATGGACCAGTTTTCAGTGGAAAATTGTGATGCATCCATGTTGCATTTTGGAACGTTTCTTGTTACGGGCAATAGGCCTACCCACACAAGTGAGGTACCCTTTTTTATCGAGAGACTTAGGGGATCATTTGTTATAACCTATTGGATTTTGCTGCATTTGTGCCCTTCAAATGTAAGCCAGTGTATAAGAAAGATGATATTTTGACACATATTCTCCAAATCATTCGCTGGTATGGGTACCAACAAATTTAGAGATGTAGAAATGACCACTGCTCCTAAATTCTACATCTTGTGCCCACTTTAGAAATACTTAAGTTTTCTTGATGCCCATTTTTCACTCTGCCTATTTTGCTATAAGAATTGGTCTATACTTAGTTCCCAGCGAAAAACTATTGTACAGTGCACCTCAGTTGTTGGCTCTGGGCATCTTGAGTTCTCAGAGAACCTCCAAACCTTATATATTTCTGCAACCAAAAGACTCTTGTGGACATAATGGTATATTGCTTTGTCAATCTGCCATTGTGACAAAAAGTTACAGATGAAAATGTTGCAACAAATGTCAGTTTTTTCATACTCATTTTCTTTATTTCAACAGGCATTTGCCTTGACTAATCCTTGAGGGATCTACACATTTGCCCCCTTGCTGAATTCAGAACTTTGTCTACTTTTTAGAAATCTACAGCTTTTCTGGATCCCCAGTGGGTTTCTTATGAAAATGCCAACACTGTGGTACAAAATTAGGATTTTGGATTCAGCTCAGCATGTTCCTGAAAGCTGTGAAGATGGATACTTCAGTACAGCCAACCATTTGGGGATGCCATATTTAGGTACAAACAGCCGCTTTTATCTGAAGCATGTTTTTCCTATTTGTCTAAGAAAACTCAAAATGTTGCTTTTTTTTGCCTATTTCCCCAGTCTCCTCCATGGAAATTCACAAACCTTGGATACCTTTATAATCCCCAGGATGTTTGAAAAAAGGAAGCAAATTTGGCATGGGTAGCTGATGTGGAAGAAAACGTTATGGAGCCCTATACGCAAACTGTCCCAAATATCCCAAAAAAGGGCTCAGCACGGGGGGAAAGTCCCAGCAGCGAAGATGTTAATTATGTTGCTATGTTGCTTTGCTATTGTGTTATGTTCCATTGTTTACTTTAGATATGTCAATAAATACTGCTAAATTTCCAGGCTAACGTGCCCATGGCAAGGAACTACGTACCACTGTGAAAGGTGATAAACTAACGGTGCTCCAACTCTTCAACTACTTAAGGCACCAGTTATCCCAAATTGTTGGCAGAGTCGGAGGGCCGGATCTTGGAAAGTGAGCAGGGAGGGCTAAGTGAACACACAGTCTCTACCACACAGACAGTTGCCACCACGGTTTTGGACTGCCTTTTGCTGCTGCTATTTCAACCCTGTCTTGCAGTAGGTACTACTCAGGATTATGGTGACCAGCATGTGGTTGGATATGGTTAGCAGTCCTATATTTGCATTTTCAACCAGTCTAAGTAATTCACTTCACATAAATCTCGCTAGTGCTTTCCATGGGCATTATGCTGCACAGCAGTCCTACTTGCCCTCTGTGGTGTATTGTGCTGCTGCAACACCCGATGCCTGTCCTGTAAGGTCAATTTGGACAATATCCATACTTCATTCCTCCTGTCCTCGATGATCCAATGAATCATACTTGACAAAATTTTAACTTTGGTAAAAGGGAGATTTGAAAACAAAAACTGGGGATTGATTTTTCCCAATGACTTACATTGAAAATGTGGAGATTTTATACAGTAAAATGCTAAAATAATGTCCCTTTTGGCTTAAAAACATCAGGAGTTTCCTGTCTGAAATGGGCCTTTTGGCATGTATGGTTGTACTGCCACTGCCCCTTCTCTCTTCTCTCAGTGGTCTGTTATATTTCCACAGCATATCTTGCCTGTCCTGCATGGTTTCTATGTTGTCCCTGGCCCCTTTCACCTGCCCTCCATGGCCCGTTGTGCTGCCACTGCCCCTCCTGACTTCCCAATGTGGTCAACTTGTTGCCTCTGCATCCTCCTCCCTGCCCTCAATTATCCGTGTCCATGCCACTGACAACTGACTCCCCATAGTATTCTAATGAACATCTAGACTGCTAACATTCTACACTTATTACAGAAGTGTGGCACGCCTGATGTCATCTTGATGTAATCAAAATTGTAATACCTAAAGCATTTACTTTAGAAATGATAAAAATGAGAGGGTCTTATTTGCATAAAAATTATAGTGAGTGCTCTAAAAAACTAAAATGAGGACATATTTTCTGAGTTCTCAAACAGCGAGGAAGCACTTTGCTACCTTGATGATTTTCTTTTACCCACATGATCACTTGATTATATGTTACATATAGGTGAGAGAATGTGTCATTATGGCCAGAGCTGCAGACTTTGCGACTGGGGAACTAGGTTCGATTTTCAGCGTCAGCTCACCATCCTGTGATTCAGGGCAAATCACTCAACCCCCTTATCTAAACCCCAAAACAAATGTGTCCTTATGTAATGTAACTGATGCTCATGTAAAGCACTCCCATCTTTCCAGGTAATGTCTGTGCTATAAAAAACTGCAAAAAAAACCCAATACAAAATATGTGAATTGCACGCTTCTGTCATTGGGCTATACTTGGACTACATGTGGGGGATATTTAGGCTACGTTTGGGAACTTTTTTCTCTGGTGGCTATTTTGAAAGACTTATTTGTTATAAAGCTCTCTATTCTCCTCATTTACTGCAGTATCCTTAATAAAAAATGATGCTTTTGTATTCCACTACGATTCCATCAAGATGGTGGTCAGATGTGCCACACTTTTGGCATAAATTCAGAATATTAGCACTGTAGTTGCTCGTTAGAATAATGTAGAAAACTGCTGATTACAAGGGACTTAAGTAGCAGTCTGCTGCTGGTGGCAAAAGTGCATGTTTCAGTCTACTTGTAAGAATATTTTAATGAAATAGAAGAGGAAGATATTTGAGAACTCACTTAAAACATGTCCTAGTTTTTCTTTCTACAGCACTAACCATAATTTCTATGAGAAAATTACCCCCCTCATTTTGTTCCTTTCTAAACTAAATGTTTTAGGTTTTACCAGTTTTATTCAATGAAGGTGGCTATGGGTGTGTCATATTTTGTCACAAGTAAGACTATTAGCAGTCCAGTTGTTCTTTAAAACCCTCTGTGAGTCTCCGGTAGAACACAAGGGAATCAACTGACAGGCTGCTTCTGTTGGAAGTACATGTTTTACTGAGAATGTCAGACTTCATTCTTATATAGCTGAAAAAGATAATGTGAATTTACAGAAAATATCCTCTCACTTTAGCTGCTGGAGCACCTTCAATAACCTCTATGGGAAAGGCATGAGAAAACAGTTTTCTCTCAAACATGATTCATGAAATCCCCAAAGAAGGCTTTTTCACAGGTTAAAATCCCCTTCGCAACAAATGATTTATATTGTAACTGAAATCTGTTATTACCCTCTTTATACATTCTCTTTTTTGTTACCCTTAAAACCTGCCATTTACTACAATGCACTTCAATGTGGTACCATCATGTATATTGGTCCCAAGATGGCTACTATTACTTTCTGGTTATAGTGCTGGCAGCCAATCAGATCACACCATGGAATCTGTGCTTAGACTCTTCCCAGATATATACATTTCTTTTTCCTTTAATATCTCAAAAACTACTGAAGTGATTTACACCAAATAACAAAAAGGGTACTTTCTGGACCAAGAGATACCTTTCTTCCAAAGTTGGTGTAATTCTGTTCAGCTGTTCGGGCTTCAGTCTATAGGCAATATTAAAGGTAGAAGAATATAGATATCTAGGGATGCGGATCCTCCGCGGATCCAACTGTACCACTACTGATATCTGATTCATCTTGGGACTTGGCTTCAGCCATGTCCCAAAAAAAAAAGAAAAAAAAAGGGGCCAAGATATGCTCATCCTGAATCTCTAGCCTTGGTCTAGGTGTCCCTTATGGACCCCTCCAGGGCTAAAAAAAACACATATTTTTTTAAAAACTCTGTAAAATCTGCGGATCCAGATATGTGGATTTTCCTGACCTTTTTAAAAAAAAAAATGACTGTCTTCTGCCCTTTTTTAAAATTGTCCCCACGGGTGGGCCAGGTCCCAGGGGCATTGAGGGATGGAAAGAGAAGGGCCTCCTTTCTAGGGCTTTTATTGGCCCCGGGGACTGCCTCCTCCCTGAAGCAATGAAAGAGAAATATGTGGGGGGCCACAGAGCTCCCGCACCCTAGGGACCACCATCTCCCAGGGGCAAAACATTAATTTCTAATTTCCAATGGGGGAGGCCCATCCGGCCTCTCCCACAGCACCGGGGACCGCCATCTCCCGGAGGCTAAATGTGAAATGAATGAAGGTGGCCTGTGCATCCCCCCTGCCCACAGCCCTGGGGACCACCATATCCCGGGGCTGGAATTAAATAATGAAGAGGGTCCATCGTGGACCCCCAACCCTGGGGACTACCACCTACCGAGGGCTATTTAAATATTGGAGGGGGCCCCACCCCTTGTGGAGTCAATAATGGCCCTCAGGACCGCCAACTTCCAGGGCCGGCTCCTTCTATGTCTCTGGATATCCACGCCCAGGACATAGCTGTTTGCTCTGAGTTGGCTGGAGTTTTGACAGCTCCTGCCAAGTCAGAGCAAACACTATGCTTCCAATGGGCGAGAGCTGTCAAAGTGCTCTCTCCCCCTGGAAGCCGAGGGTTCCTCTGTTCCCCTGTGTGGGGGGCCTTCATGCTTCCCCCATGGTCCCATTGCATACTGGGTGCCCTGCGGGGCACCCAGGACAGATGGCTGGGCCCCGGGCGATGGGATCCATGCGGCCAAAATCAGCCCATGGAGGGGGGCCATGCAGCCTCCTTCCTCCATTTAATTAAGGCTGGGTTCCGGAGGATGGTGTCCCTGGGGCTGAGATCGCCCGGTGAGGGGGGCCCACATGGCCCCCATCCCCCATTGAACAGAGGTGGGCCTCGGAGGATGGGGTCCCTGAGCCAAAATCCACTGGGGGAAAGGGACCACGCATCCCTCCTCCCCCAGTGAATAGTGTGGCCCCCTCCCCCATGGTTCTTCCTTTAAACCTCTAAGAGTATGCAAATGTGCAAATCGCCTGGAAGCTGCACCTGTCAGGCCACGCACTGTCTACCTTAGTAGTATGCATATGTCTTCCCCCTTTTGTCAGGATGATGGACAGCTTCCCAAAGGGACACCCAGGGCGTTTCCAACTGATTTTGGTAGCACGTTCTTGATTCTGAGGAATATAAGGACATCTCCACAAAACATAGAAGCACTTACAGATAAGATAGATAAGATAAGAGTAAAGAACCAGGTTTGGTGTAGATTTATGTCTTTGTAGTCTTGTTTGCCTCACTATAGGAAATTTATGTTATCACATTGACAAATGCATACAAGGCTACTGGAGACATTTCCTTGTGCTCCATTACACTGCTGTAATGTAGAATACATGCTAAATATTTACCAAAAGAGGCAGAGACTCTTGTTGGATAAAAGGGCAGGTGAGGTTCTGTTGTAGCAGTCACTCAGGCAACTACTGACAAACCCACAAAGACACTCACACATGCAATTACAGACACACCACTCAGACACTCACTCAGGCACTCATGCATCCACTCACAGGCTCACTCAGAGACTTACTCACCCACTCACAGACCCACTTACACACTCACTCATTCACAGACCCATTCAGAGACTCACACACCCGCTCACAGATCCACTCAAAGACTCATGTACTCACTCACAGACCCACCCAAGACTCACACACCCACTCACAGACCCATTCAGAGACTCATGCACCCACTCACAGATCCACTCAGACTCATGCACTCACTCACAGACCCACTTAGATGCTAATGTACCCTCTCAGGGACCCACTCAGACAATCCCAAACCCAATCACAGACCCACTCAGACCCTCACACATACACTCATAGACCCACACAGACACTCACACACCCACTCACAGAGACACTCTCACACCACTGTCATACCCAGAGACATCCTCTTACACCTACCTTCACCCCAAGACAGACACTCTCACACCCAGAGAGGCAAGCCCTGCGGCCAACTCCTGCCACAAATAGCCAAAGGCCAGGCCCTGCGGCCAACCCCCACCTCAGACGGCCGTAGGGTATATGCGGCACAGGGTTGGGTGGTTATAGGGGGTTGCATATAGTAATGAAAATTACTTTACATTAAAAAAAACATAGACATTCACTGAAAAAAACAAAGGTTACTGGGACATTATAGTTAGGAAATAGGATTTTTTTTAAACAGAAATTCACTTAAAAAAACAAAGTTTACAGGGACGTTATAGTTAGCTTCTTAATTTATTCACACAAAACCAGAGAAATTCAGCATTTAGGGTTGAAATTATTTCAAGTAACTACATCTTGATGCCTATGGTAACTATGACTTGTGCCCTCGCAATGCACTGCCCCAGATATTACAGCACTCATAACAACTTTTATAAATCAATAAATATATCAATGAAACAATAGAAGTCAAATTATCAAAGAAAAAACAGTGAATGGCGGGGGTGCAAATTAACCTTAGGACACGAGTTATAGTTACTTGAAATAACTTTAACTATAACTGGTGAATTTCTCTGGTTTTGTGCAAGTAAATTCAAAACCTAACTATAATATCCCTGTAACTTTACTTTTTTTAAGTGAAGATATATATAGCGAGAGGGGTGAGATAAATAGATAGATAGATAGATAGATAGATAGATAGATAGATAGATAGATAGATAGATAGATAGATAGATAGATAAACGATCAGTAACAGATTTTAGTAAATGTGAAAAACAATTTGCATGCTAATTTTTGAATTCTACCTCATACGCCATAACCAGAAAAGGGTATTTCAGTATGAGATAGTCGTATTTTGTGTGAGAGACACCTTCAGCTTTCTTTGGAGCTCTTCATCAATCATCTTAGCTGATGGCCAAGGGCTCGCGGAGTAGGGCCTTATTTGTGCTTTCTCTGTTTGGAACACCATAATGGAGACAAACTGCAACCTTCTCAAACCACAGCAGCTGATTGAAAACGACTTTGCTATTGAGCAAAGGTATGCATGTTAGAAGCCGTATAAGAAACTCAGATGGGCACTTTCATGCTACAGTAAAGTAGATAAGAAATATAAAGAGAGATGTTTCATAGGCTAATTGGATCATTTAATGCTTTGATTTAACTAATACAATCTAGAATGTTGCAATTCTTTTGATATATTATATAATTGAATGCTTTATCATACTGGCTGTATTTATTTTTACAATAAGATCTATTCATATACTCTGCACTAGATTAGGTGGTTGTTAATTATTAATAATGCTTTTTGAAAGTATAGTGTGAAAACTCACAAGCACAAATAATCTTGTAGTCTCACAAGAGTGATTGTTAACCTAACTGCACCTTCCTCAGGTAATCTGTGGGAGGTTCATGAGTTACAGTCCACATGGTTTCCTAGTTTAACCTGGGAAGTTGGCTAAACCTGTACTTTTCAGATGTTTTTGTAATTTCTAAAACTGCACCATTTTTGCTGGTTGGCCTGTAAAAATATATCACTAGGAAATGATGTATAGGTCACTGTAGCAGCCGTAGGCAACTACCAAGTCCTTCCCTCCCCTAATGCCTCTCACAACCACCATCATACAATGATGGACTGTACCTTTTAGAGGCGTGTGAACTAGTCTACTTTACACATATCCTCCTTTGGAAGTTTGCCAAAGGTAGGAGTGTGAGCAACACGTGTAATTAGCTTTAGCACAATTGTGCAAAACTTTGGCAAAATTGTACAGAATTACATAAAAATTAGATGAAATGCAAATCCAAAATCTATATTTTAGCACAAAATACTTCTTGCATCTGTTTTTGATATGAGGAGCATTTTGTGCTAAAACATAGTGCCAAAAGGCTGCTAGTTTTCTGGTGTTCCTGTGGGTTACTGCTGCTAATTTTTTACTGTGAATGGCGCATATTTACGCAAAATGGAGTAATGGAATAATGTGAGGACTTTTTTGTAACAAATATAATGCAAAATTCACTTAAGTCTGTAATTTAAGCTGGTGCCATGACTCGGGTACCCAAGCAAGTGGCCATATAAGTTACAGCACACCAGTCAAACAATGTTTGGCTTTGGAAGCACTAGTGCCACAATCTCTGACACACTCAACCACTAGTCCTTCATTCAATCCTCCTGATTGTCAGTCTAACATCCCACCCCTCAGGAAGGGTGCCATAAACTTCCTTCTCCAGTGTCTTCTAAGCAGTATCCATCCTGGTCCATTCTCCCAAAAACAGGATCACTAAAACTTCAATAGGACACCTGTTGACCCATCTTTTAGAATTAGTTGGAGGATACTGGAATGTCACTACCTAACAAGAAGGTAGGTTTCATCTGCTCTACTTAAACTCTTAACAATGTTACCAGCATGCACTGTCAGCACTCTTGGGTTGTGAAGAGGTGCCAAGTCCCATGATAGGTTAGGTTGGGTACAGGCTCTCGGTCAATAAAAGGCAGCAACAGCATACTTGCCTCTTAGTTGCTTAAGGAGGTCTGCAATGGTGGCAGTGCCACTGGGATGTAAGATGAACATTATCTGCCAGAGAGCATGGCTGAGGCTGAATAATGAACATGAAGACTGTTCACTTTCATGATCAAGAGCTTGAAGAGTGAAGTGAGTCTATCAAGGACCCTAAAAGGCAATGTTCATGACACATGTCCAAATGTGGAGATATCTCTATACCAGGAAGGGGACTAAACAAACTTGTAATGTGATTCTGAAGCTGCACATTGCAAAGAACAAAGAAAAAACCTCCATATTCACTTGGAGTTGTGACTTTCACTTGGCTGCCAAGCTCTGACATCAATATTGGCAAATGCATGTACAACTGCCTCCAAAGCCATCCCAGCCCACACATATGGGATGAGACACTTGCAATAATGTACAGCAAATAACCTAAGACAGGAAGGAAGAGACAGAAATTGAGGATAGGTGTACAAGGTCAGGAATCAATTGACAGAAAGACGCAAAACACACTGCACCAACAATGGTTCTGAAATATACTTTTTGACAAGTTTTATGGGCACAGTTATGCGGGTCCCGCATGTACCCAAAAGTGTAACAATCATTTCTTTTTGTGTTGGGGAGCAGCCCCTGTGTTGTCTTTTGGAGCTGAAATTCTGGGGTGTAAATGTATTGCCTTCCTGTCTCTTTTTCTGTCATGGCATTGCCCTTCTACCGCTATTTTTTAACTACTTGTTGGAGATTGGGAAAGCACCGCAATCCCACTAGTCCATAAGGCAAAAGTCACAAGCTTGTAGGCTCTTCTAAGAACTGGTAAGATTAAGCAGCCATCTGGTCTGATGGGTGTGAAACCCATACTCATATGTGTTGATGATGTTTTGTAACGATAAACGGACCATCCTGGGCTCCACAAAAGTGCTGTACCTTGGAATGTTTTTTAGGAGCTGTCTAGTAGGAGATAAATACTGCCTTGGCATGCTCAAGCAGGTCTAAATAAGCTCACATTTGTTTGGTTGTTTGACATAAATCTAGCTGGTATCCACTCTGCTATAGCACCCTCCCTTAATCATCCTAGAAACATCAACATTTTTGATCAAATATCTGGAGGAATTTAAGCCTGCACCATGTACAATGTCAACAGGAACGGCAGTTGGCCATTAAACCAACCACCTGAGGTAGGCAGTGGCACACCAGCAACAAGGATATTACCCGGCAGAATATTTAGAGGTGCAAGAAGGGAAGTAAAACAGAATTGAGGCATAATCCATCTATGCATCTATGATAGGAAACAAAATCTTCATTGATTATCTTTGCTTATTTTGCCAGCTTGCATGTGGTTTGCTTGGGGCAAATGTACAATGGTAGGCAGTATCTTTTCGTTAAAAGGATGTTTTGCTTCTGTTCATGTAGTCACTAGCATTGCTTGCAGTGGCGGTTGGTGGTGTTAAAAAATGGTGGGGTACTACACAGTGGCGGCTGGTAACTTTTCAAAATGGTGAGGCATAAAAGATGTGGCAATTTTGACCCAGTGACTAATCCAAGGAGTATTCAGATGTCTCCCCCTGAAAAAATATGAAAAACAAGATTGGCTACTGGCACATTATAAAACCAATTTGATAAAGAATTTGGTAAAAAATAAATTAGGTTTATAAAGAAATTCTGAAGCTGTGTTCTTGAAATATTTTAAAACCTACAAGAGTGCCCCATAAATATTTCCCAGTAGTGCAAAGTCTTTATAGTGAGAAGGTGAATACACTTTAAAATCAGGAGGATTTCTTGGACATAACCAAGATAATGAAAACATATGTACATAATCTTCAGATGCTGCTGGCAGTGGGAGTAGATGGAAGTGTGGCATCTTGTCAAAAACTTGCACTGGGTTCGTGACTATAATCCCTATATTGGTATTTATATAACTCTTACTATTCAGAGACCTTTATCAGTTGACCACACAAATACAAGATAATGCCATGATAGCACACAGAGGCTTTGCATTCTACTGTATCCACACACTAACTTATGTACACCAGCTTAGTTAAGCATCAGTCTGATCACGCCTGCTAGCAGACTCAATTGTACCTGTTTCTTCCATACATTTGCAGTCTGTAGAAGTGCAGACCAGGGTCTTCTATAAATTCACTAACAGAAACAGTTTGCCATATTGGCACAAACTTTTGATCAGTAAAATTGTCTAGTAATGATATGCCTGTCCCCTGCATGCTCTTACATATAAATCTCCAATTAAGTACCGAAATAAAGCACACCAATAATCTTTATTATGTATATTTCAGTTGAGCAGTAGCATATATCCCACAAGCATCTTAGATGCAGGTATTATCAGACAATTTTTTTTATAAGGATCACAATTTCCCTTACTGATACATTTATATAGTGCTGTACACTTCTATATAGTGACTTTTTCTGACTATACCTCTTCTATCTCAACCATTAATCCAACGTTTCTTACCTTGGAGACTTTAGTCCACTTTTCACGTAAACAGGTAAAACACGTAGAGGATCATTTTTGCTTTTGCTGCGCTGTGCCCTAAAGTACAAGACGTTCCTTCTGCATCTGTTTCGCTTGTAGAGTCTAGGTAGTGACTCCTATAGAATTAGCCCGTCATAGGTGACACCAGGAGGAAAAGCCTGCTCCTCCTATTGTCCTCTGCACCAGAGGTGACTTATTTAAAAGTTCATCATATCCCTCTACACACTCACACAAATCACGATGGACAGTGGTTTCACCACCTTCTGCAGAACCATTCTACAGGTGACTCACCTAGAGAGATCAGCTTGACATTCAGGTTGTCTTGAAACTTGAGCCAAATTGTCCCATTTCAAGCTGCATCTGCCTGAGGGTGGACCTCTGATGGTACGTGCAGTCCATATCAGTTCTTCTGAACTGGGTCACATTTTATGCCAATGCACTTGCACACACAAACATATCATACATACATTACATGTGTAGACACACAAAGTATGTGCATGCACATTATTATTCCACACGCATATATCCCATACATTCTGCATATCATCCTACTTACTCATACTAATCAGTCCTCACACACCACGTCACACAAGTTGCAGTTTCAGGTACATGGATGCTGGAGCCTTTCCTGTCGTGCTCCGCGCTGGATGGGGGTCTACTGATAACATTGAACCAAAGTCTGCATGGTTCTATAATGTGTATTCTGAGCATAAAATTGTTCAAGGCAGCTCAGCAGTGCTTTAGCTATCCTCATCTCTGTTGTGGTGACACAAAGTCATAACAAATGATACACTTGTGAAGAAAATGGTTAAGTGTCAAAAATCACTTGTGATCCTAAGCTGGCTGAAAGACACTACCACCTTCCTCAAGCATAGTCACAGCTTGGGCATGCTCAGGTTGCTCAGTACTTGAAACTACACGTTCAATTCAAGCTGCAGTGAGAGGTCTCAGCAGGGCTTGCGCAGAGAGCTCACCGGACCCTTTCATACAACTGTAGACGGCAGGAGGCCCTGGTGAAGTCAGTTATCCCCTTGCCATTGTAAACTCCGGTTTTGAAACAATGGCCCCACTTCTCAGTAGAGGAGTGTGAGCCACTGGGAGCTTGGGCCAGATTCTAGCTCTGTCTCACTTCAAAGTCCTCGTGGAACTTCGAAGCCAAAAACATGTTGAATCTTCCGGTGATTTCACTCGTCCTGCCTTTTCTCATTTAAACTGGTTTTAAACGTAATATAAGTATCTATGCAACACAGTGTTCTGATATTGCTCCTCTAAAAATTATCTTTATTATGTATATTTCAGTGAGCAGTAGCATATATCCCACAAGCATCTTAGATGCAGGTATTATCAGACACATTTGTTTATAAGGATCACAATTTCCCTTACTGGTACATTTATATAGTGCTTTATACTTCTATATAGTGACATTTTCTGACTATACCTCATATATATACCTATACCTAATCAAACGCAGTGTTCTTAACCCCTTCGCAGCCAAGGAAGTAATGGTTACGTCCTTGGTTGGGGCGCTGAGGCGCCAAGGGCGTAATCATTACGTCCTGGGACCGGCTCAGCGCCCCCAATGCAGGGATGGAAAGGGAATTGCTTCCCCTTCCACTCCCAACCCCCATGCCCACTAGACACCAGGGAGGTTTTTTTACAGGTAATTGACATGAGGGGAGCGGCCCCTTGGGTAAGGGCCGCTCCCCAGGGGGCCAAATTATTTTTAGGCCATTTCTGCTAATATAATTAGGCCAATCTGCTGGGGGGGCAGAAACCCCCTAGACACCAGGGATCATTTTTTTTCTTTAATTTTATTTTTAATATGTGGGGAGTGACCCCTTCGGCAAGGGTCGCTACCCAGGGGCAAAATTAATTTTAGGCCACCAAGGGAGGCAAAACCACTAGACACCAGGAATATATATTGTTTTTTATTGACATGAGGGGAGAGGTCCCCTGGGCAAGGGCCGCTCTCCAGGGGGCAAAATTATTTTTAGGCCATTTCCACCCCCCCTCCCCCACCCGGGGGCAGACACCCACTAGACACCTGTGCTATTTCTTTTTTTTTTTTTTTTTTTTTTTAATATGTGGGGAGAGACCCCTTAGGCCATTTCTGCCTACTTTTATTAGGCCAATCTGCCCCCAAGAAGGGCCGAAACCACCTGTTTTTTTTTATTTGTATATATATTATTGAATGAGGGGAGTGGACCCTTGGGCAAGGGCCACTCACCGGGGGGGGGGGAATATTTTTAGGCCTTTTCTGCCCCCCCGGGGGTAGACTGGCCTATTATAATTAGGCCGATCTGCCCCCAAAGGGGGCAGAAACCCTAGACACCAGGGATATATATTTTTTATGTTTACTCTTGTTTTGTATATATTTGCGAGCGACCCCTTAGGCAAGGGTCGCTCCCCTAGAGGCGCAAATTGTATTTAGGCCATTTTTGGCCCCTTTGGGGGCAAATCAGCCTATTTTTGTTAGACCAATCTGCCTCCAAGGAAGGCAGAAACCACTAGGCTCCAGGGTTTATTTTTGCGCCAATTTCAAGCAAGAGGAGTGACCCCTTAGGCAAGGGTCGCTCCCCTGGGAGGCAAATTTATTTTAGGCCATTTCTGCTCCGTCTTCGGGGCAGAAACCACTTAGGCACCAGGGATTGGTGTGTGTGTTTTGCTTGGGGGGGCAGCCGAATGGGCATGGGTCGCTCCCCATGGGAGCTCATTACTGTTGGCCATACCTGCCCCCCTTGGGGGCAGATCGGCCTATTTCTTTCCAATATAAGAGGGTGGGGGTATGGCCATAACCCCACCCCCAATAAATGGGGCCAAAGTTGTTCTGCCCACTAGTGGGCAGATGGGACAATTACCCCCGATCCACACTCAAGGGGGGGCAGACAGTCCACAAGATGCCAGGGAATTAACACAAAAAAAAAAAAAATTGAGAGGTGGTGGCTGCCAACCAGTTTGGGCCAACTGAAGGGGGTAATAGAGGTAACAGTCTTTAAGCTCTCCCCCCGCACACTAAAACATCTTATCCCATAGCAAGCAAGACAACATTTGATTATTTTGGGTTTTGGTTTTACATTTGGGCCATTAGAGCTCGGCTAACTCTCAAAATCTCACCACTTGGAATGGTGAGGGCTGCAATTTCGGACTTTGGGACTCTGCCATGTAGAAAAATCCACAAGACCTAGACACATCTGAAAACTAAACATCTGGGTGATTCCAGGGCGGTGTGCTTCACAAGCACCCCGCACCATTTTCTTACCCAAAATGCCCTGCAAACCCCCAACTTTGCTGGAAATGACACATTTTTCCTACATTTTTGTGATGGAACCTTACGGAATCTGCAGGAATTCACAAAATTCCTACCACCCAGCATTGTCTCATCTATACCTATAAAAATTCTGCTGCACTTGTCAGCCTAAAAATGTTTGGTTTTTTTCAAACTTCCTTTTTGGCCCGCTTTGGTTCCCCCTCAAATTCGCCATGTTTTTGGCTCTTCTCTGTCACAGGCACTTGGCCCACATACACAAGTGAGGTATCATTTTTACCGGGAGACTGAGAGGAACATTGAGTGGTAGGAAATTTGTCCCGGTGTGGTGATCCCACACAGAAATGTGGGAACAATGTGATTATTTTTTAGCTAAATTTGAGGTTTGCTGAGGATTCTGGGTAAGAAAACATTGGGGGATCCACGCAAGTCACATCTCCCTGGACTTCCTCAGGTGTCTAGTTTTCATAAATGTCTGGGTTTGGTAGGTTTCCCTAGATGGGTGTTGAGCCCAGGACCAAAAACACAGGTGCCCCCCACTGCAAAAAAAGGTAGTTTTGTATTTGATCATTGTGATGTGTCCAGATAGTGTTTTCGGGCATTTCCTTTTACGGGCACTAGGCCTACACCTACAAGTGAGGTACCACCTTCATGAGGAGACTTGAGGAAACGCTGCGTGGCAGGGAATTTGAGGCTCCTCTCAGATTCCAGAACTTTCTATCACCGAAATGTGAGGAAAAAGTGTTTTTTGGGCCCAATTATGAGGTTTGCAAAGGATTCTGGGTAACAGAACCTGAAGAGAGCCCCACAGGTCACCCTTTCATGGATTCCCCTAGATGTCTAGCCTTAAAAAATGTGCAGGTTTGGTAGGTTTCCCTAGATGCCGGCTGAGCTAGAGGCCAAAATCCACAGCTAGGCACTTTGCAAAAAACAGGTCTGTTTTCATTGGGAAAATGTAATGTGTCCACGTTGTGTTTTGGGGCATTTTCTGATGTGGGCGCTAGGCCTACCCACACAAGTGAGGTACCATTTTTATCGGGAGACTTGGGGAAATGCTGGGTGGAAGGAAATTTGTGGCTCCGCTCAGATTCCAGTACTTTCTGTCACCGAAATATGAGGAAAGTTTTTTTTTTTGGGCCAAATTTTAAAGTTTGCAACGGATTCTGGGTAACAGAACCTGGTGATAGCCCCACAAGTCAACCCATCATGGATTCCCCTACGTGTCTAGTTTAAAAAAATGCACAGGATTGGTCGGTTTCCCTAGGTGCTGACTGAGCTAGAGGCCAAAATCTACAGCTAGGCACTTTGCAAAAAACAGGTCTGTTTTCTTTGAGAAAATGTAATGTGTCCACGTTGTGTTTAGGGCCATTTCCTGTCGTGGGAGCTAGGCCTACCCACACAAGTGAGGTACCATTTTTATCAAGAGTCTTGGGGAAAGGCTGGGCGGAAGGAAATTTGTGGCTCCTCTCAGAATCCAGTACTTTCTGTCAGCGAAATGTGAGGAAAAAGTGTTTTTTTTGGCAAAATTCTGAGGTTTGCAAAGGATTCTGAGTAATAGAACCTAGTGAGAGCCCCACAAGTCACACCATCTTGGATTCCCCTAGGTTTCTAATTTTCAAAAATGTGCAGGTTTGGTAGGTTTCCCTAGGTGCCCGCTGAGCTAGAGTCCAAAATCCACAGCTAGGCACTTTGCAAACAACAGGTCTGTTTTCTTTGGGAAAATGAAATGTGTCCACGTTGTGTTTTGGGGCATTTCCTGTTGTGGGCTCTATGCCTACCCACACAAGTGAGGTACCATTTTTATCAAGAGACATTGGGAAACGCTGGGGTGGAAGGAAATCTGTGGCTTCTTTTAGATTCCAGAACTTTCTGTCACCGAAATGTGAGGAAAAAGTGTTTTTTTGGCCAAATTTTGAGGTTTGCAAAGGATTCTGGGTAACAGAACCTGGAGAGAGCCCCACAGGTCACCCTTTCATGGATTCCCCTAGATGTCTAGCCTTCAAAAATGTGCAGGTTTGGTAGGTTTCCGTAGGTGCCGGCTGAGCTAGAGGCCAAAATCCACAGCTAGGCACTTTGCAAAAAACAGGTCTGTTTTCATTGGGAAAATGTAATGTGTCCACGTTGTGTTTTGGGGCATTTTCTGATGTGGGCGCTAGGCCTACCCACACAAGTGAGGTACCATTTTTATCGGGAGACTTGGGGAAATGCTGGGTGGAAGGAAATTTGTGACTCTGCTCAGATTCCAGTACTTTCTGTCACTGAAATATGAGGAAAGATTTTTTTTTTGGGCCAAATGTTAAAGTTTGCAACGGATTCTGGGTAACAGAACCTGGTGATAGCCACACAAGTCAACCCATCATGGATTCCCCTACGTGTCTAGTTTCAGAAAATGCGCAGGATTGGTCGGTTTCCCTAGGTGCCGGCTGAGCTAGAGGCCAAAATCTACAGCTAGGCACTTTGCAAAAAACAGGTCTGTTTTCTTTGAGAAAATGTAATGTGTCCACGTTGTGTTTAGGGCCATTTCCTGTTGTGGGAGCTAGGCCTACCCACACAAGTGAGGTACCATTTTTATCAAGAGTCTTGGGGAAAGGCTGGGTGGAAAGAAATTTGTGGCTGCTCTCAGAATCCAGTACTTTCTGTCACCGAAATGTGGTGAAAAAGTGTTTTTTTGGCAAAATTCTGAGGTTTGCAAAGGATTCTGAGTAATAGAACCTAGTGAGAGCCCCACAAGTCACCCCATCTTGGATTCCCCTAGGTTTCTAATTTTCAAAAATGTGCAGGTTTGGTAGGTTTCCCTAGGTGCCCGCTGAGCTAGAGTCCAAAATCCACAGCTAGGCACTTTGCAAACAACAGGTCTGTTTTCTTTGGGAAAATGAAATTTGTCCACGTTGTGTTTTGGGGCATTTCCTGTTGTGGGCTCTATGCCTACCCACACAAGTGAGGTACCATTTTTATCAAGAGACATTGGGAAACGCTGGGGTGGAAGGAAATCTGTGGCTTCTTTTAGATTCCAGAACTTTCTGTCACCGAAATGTGAGGAAAAAGTGTTTTTTTGGCCAAATTTTGAGGTTTGCAAAGGATTCTGGGTAACAGAACCTGGAGAGAGCCCCACAGGTCACCCTTTCATGGATTCCCCTAGATGTCTAGCCTTCAAAAATGTGCAGGTTTGGTAGGTTTCCGTAGGTGCCGGCTGAGCTAGAGGCCAAAATCCACAGCTAGGCACTTTGCAAAAAACAGGTCTGTTTTCATTGGGAAAATGTAATGTGTCCACGTTGTGTTTTGGGGCATTTTCTGATGTGGGCGCTAGGCCTACCCACACAAGTGAGGTACCATTTTTATCGGGAGACTTGGGGAAATGCTGGGTGGAAGGAAATTTGTGACTCTGCTCAGATTGCAGTACTTTCTGTCACTGAAATATGAGGAAAGATTTTTTTTTTGGGCCAAATGTTAAAGTTTGCAACGGATTCTGGGTAACAGAACCTGGTGATAGCCACACAAGTCAACCCATCATGGATTCCCCTACGTGTCTAGTTTCAGAAAATGCGCAGGATTGGTCGGTTTCCCTAGGTGCCGGCTGAGCTAGAGGCCAAAATCTACAGCTAGGCACTTTGCAAAAAACAGGTCTGTTTTCTTTGAGAAAATGTAATGTGTCCACGTTGTGTTTAGGGCCATTTCCTGTTGTGGGAGCTAGGCCTACCCACACAAGTGAGGTACCATTTTTATCAAGAGTCTTGGGGAAAGGCTGGGTGGAAAGAAATTTGTGGCTGCTCTCAGAATCCAGTACTTTCTGTCACCGAAATGTGGTGAAAAAGTGTTTTTTTGGCAAAATTCTGAGGTTTGCAAAGGATTCTGAGTAATAGAACCTAGTGAGAGCCCCACAAGTCACCCCATCTTGGATTCCCCTAGGTTTCTAATTTTCAAAAATGTGCAGGTTTGGTAGGTTTCCCTAGGTGCCCGCTGAGCTAGAGTCCAAAATCCACAGCTAGGCACTTTGCAAACAACAGGTCTGTTTTCTTTGGGAAAATGAAATTTGTCCACGTTGTGTTTTGGGGCACTTGCTGTGGCGGGCGCTAGGCCTACCCACACAAGGGAGGTACCATTTGTATCCAGAGACTTGGGGAAAGGCTGGGTGGAAGGAAATTTGGGGCTCCTCTCAGAATCCAGTACTTTCTGTCACCGAAATGTGAGGAAAAAGGTTTTTTGGGCCAAATTCTGAGGTTTGTGAAGGATTCTGGGTAACAGAACCCGGTGAGAGACCCACAAGTCACCCCATCTTGGATTTCCCTAGGTGTCTAGTTTAAAAAAATGTGCAGGTTTGGTAGGTTTCCCAGGTGCCGGCTGAGCTAGTGGCCAAAATCCACAGCTAGGTACTTTGCAAACAACAGGTCTGTTTTCTTTGGGAAAATGTAATGTGTCCACTCTGTGTTTGGTGGCATTTCCTGTCGCGGGTACTAGGCCTACCCACACAAGTGAGGTACCATTTTTTTCAGGAGACATGGAGGAACGCTGGGTGGAAGGAAATTTGTGGCTCCTCTCAGATTCCAGAACTTTCTGTCACTGAAATGTGAGGAAAAAGTGTTTTTTTAGGCCAAATTTTGAGGTTTGCAAAGGATTCTGGGTAAGAGAACCTGGTGAGAGCCCCACAAGTCACCCCATCTTGGATTCCCCTAGGTGTCTACTTTTTTCAAAAATGCTTAGGTTTGGTCTGTTTCCCTAGGTGCCGGAAGAGCTACACGCCTAAATCCACAGCTAGGCACTTTGCAAAAAACAGGTCTGTTTTCTTTAGGAAAATGTAATGTGTCCACGTTGTGTTTTGGGGCATTTCCTGTTTTGGGCTCTATGCCTACCCACACAAGTAAGGTACCATTTTTATCAGGAGACTTTGGGGAACGCTGGGTGCAAGGAAACTTGTGGCTTCGCTAAGATTCCAGAACTTTTTGTCACCAAAATGTTAGGAAAAAGTTTTTGGGGCCAAATTTTGAGGTTTGCAAAGGATTCTGGGTAACAGAACCTGGTGAGAGCCCCACAGGTCACCCTTACATGAATTCCCCTAGATGTCTAGCCTTCAAAAATGTGCAGGTTTGGTAGGTTTCCCTAGGTGCCGGCTGAGCTAGAGGCCAAAATCTACAGCTAGGCACTTTGCAAAAAACAGGTCTGTTTTCTTTGAGAAAATGTAATGTGTCCACGTTGTGTTTAGGGCCATTTCCTGATGTGGGCGCTAGGCCTACCCACACAAGTGAGGTACCATTTATATAGGGAGACTTGGGGAAATGCTGGGTGGAAGGAAATTTGTGGCTCCGCTCAGATTCCAATACTTTCTGTCACCGAAATATGAGGAAAGATTTCTTTTTTGACCAAATTTTGAAGTTTGCAACGGATTCTGGGTAACAGAACCTGGTGATAGCCCCACAAGTCACCCCATCATGGATTCCCCTACATGTCTAGTTTCAAAAAATGCGCAGGTTTGGTAGGTTTCCCTAGGTGCCGGCTGAGCGAGAGGCCAAAATCCACAGCTAGGCACTTTGCAAAAAACAGGTCTGTTTTCTTTGGGAAAATGTAATGTGTCCATGTTGTGTTTTGGGGCATTTCCTGTTGTGGGCGCTAGGCCTACCCACACAAGTGAGGTACCATTTTTATCAAGAGACTTGGGGAAAGGCTGGGTGGAAGGAAATTTGTGCCTCCTCTCAGGATCCAGTACTTTCTGTCACCGAAATGTGAGGAAAAAGTGGATTTTTTGGCCAAATTCTGAGGTTTGCAAAGGATTCAAGGTAACAGAACCCGGTGAGAGACTCACAACTCACCCCATCTTGGATTTCCCTAGGTGTCTAGTTTTCAAAAATGTGCAGGTTTGGTAGGTTTCCCAGGTGCCGGCTGAGCTAGTGGCCAAAATCCACAGCTAGGCACTTTGCAAACAACAGGTCTGTTTTCTTAGGGAAAATGTAATGTGTCCACTCTGTGTTTGGTGGCATTTCCTGTCGCGAGTACTAGGCCTACCCACACAAGTGAGGTACCATTGTTATCAGGAGACATGGAGGAACGCTGGGTGGAAGGAAATTTGTGGCTCCTCTCAGATTCCTGAACTTTCTGTCACTGAAATGAGAGGAAAAAGTGTTTTTTTAGGCCAAATTTTGAGGTTTGCAAAGGATTCTGGGTAAGAGAACCTGGTGAGAGCCCCACAAGTCACCCCATCTTGGATTCCCCTAGGTGTCTACTTTTCAAAAATTCATAGGTTTGGTCTGTTTCCCTAGGTGCCGGAAGAGCTACACGCCTAAATCCACAGCTAGGCACTTTGCAAAAAACAGGTCTGTTTTCTTTAGGAAAATGTAATGTGTCCACGTTGTGTTTTGGAGCATTTCCTGTTGTGGGCTCTATGCCTACCCACACAAGTAAGGTACCATTTTTATCAGGAGACTTTGGGGAACGCTGGGTGCAAGGAAACTTGTGGCTTCTCTCAGATTCCAGAACTTTTTGTCACCGAAATGTTAGGAAAAAGTTTTTTGGGCCAAATTTTGAGGTTTGCAAAGGATTCTGGGTAACAGAACCTGGTGAGAGCCCCACAGGTCACCCTTTCATGAATTCCCCTAGATGCCTAGCCTTAAAAAATGTGCAGGTTTGGTAGGTTTCCCTAGGTGCCGGCTGAGCTAGAGGCCAAAATCTACAGCTAGGCACTTTGCAAAAAACAGGTCTGTTTTCTTTGAGAAAATGTAATGTGTCCATGTTGTGTTTAGGGCCATTTCCTGATGTGGGCGCTAGGCCTACCCACACAAGTGAGGTACCATTTATATCGGGAGACTTGGGGAAATGCTGGGTGGAAGGAAATTTGTGGCTCCGCTCAGATTCCAATACTTTCTGTCACCGAAATATGAGGAAAGATTTTGTTTTTGGCCAAATTTTGAAGTTTGCAACGGATTCTGGGTAACAGAACCTGGTGATAGCCCCACAAGTCACCCCATCATGGATTCCCCTACGTGTCTAGTTTCAAAAAATGCGCAGGTTTGGTAGGTTTCCCCAGGTGCCGGCTGAGCGAGAGGCCAAAATCCACAACTAGGCACTTTGCAAAAAACAGGTCTGTTTTCTTTGGGAAAATGTAATGTGTCCATGTTGTGTTTTGGGACATTTCCTGTTGTGGGCGCTAGGCCTACCCACACAAGTGAGGTACCATTTTTATCGAGAGACTTGGGGAAAGGCTGGGTGGAAGGAAATTTGTGGCTCCTCTCAGAATCCAGTACTTTCTGTCACCGAAATGTGAGGAAAAAGTGTTTTTTTTGGCCAAATTCTGAGGTTTGCAAAGGATTCAAGGTAACAGAACCCTGTGAGAGACTCACAACTCACCCCATTTTGGATTTCCCTAGGTGTCTAGTTTTAAAAAATGTGCAGGTTTGGTAGGTTTCCCTAGGAGCCAGCTGAGCTAGTGTCCAAAATCCACAGCTAGGCACTTTGCAAACAACAGGTCTGTTTTCTTTGGGAACATGTAATGTGTCCACTTTGTGTTTTGGTGCATATCGTGCCGTGGGCGCTAGGCCTACACACACAAGTGGGGTACCATTTTTATCTGGAGACTTGGGGAAATGCTGGGTGGATGGAAACTTGTGGCTCCTCTCAGATTCCAGCACTTTCTGTCACCAAAATGTGAATAAAGTGTGTTTTTGGCCATATTTTGAGGTTTGCATTGGATTCTAGGTAACAGGACCTGGCGAGAGCCCCACAAGTGAACCCATCTTAGATTCTCCTAGGTATCTAGTTTTCAAAAATGTGCAGGTTTGGTGCGTTTCCCTAGGTGCCGGCTGAGCTAGAGGCCAAAATCAACAGCTAGGCACTTTGCAAAAAAACAGGTCTGTTTTCTTTGGGAAAATGTGATGTGTCCACTTTGTGTTTGGGGACATTTCCTGTCACGTGTGGTAGGCCTACCCACACAAGTGAGGTACCATTTTTATCAGGAGACATGGGGAATCCCTGGGTGAAAGGAAATTTGTCGCTCCCCTCAGATTCCAGTACTTTCTGTCACCGAAATGTGAGGAAAAATTGTTTCTTGACCAAATTTTGAGGTTTGGAAAGGATTCTGGGTAACAGAACCTGGTGAGAGCCCCACAATTCACCCCATCTTGGATTTCCCTAGGTGTCTAGTTTTCAAAAGTGCGCAGTTTTGGTAGGTTTCCCTCAGTGCGGGCAGAGATAGAGGCCAAAATCCACAGCTAGGCACTTTGCAAAAAACAGGTCTGTTTTCTTGGGGAAAATGTAATGTGTCCATGTTATGTTTTGGGGCATTTCCTATCACGGGCGCTAGGGCTACCTACAAAAGTGAGGTACCATTTTAATTGGGAGGCTGGGGGGAATGCTGGGTGGAAGGAAATTGTGGCTCCTCTCAGATTCCAGAACTTTATGTCACAGAAATGTGAGGAAAAGGTTTTTTTGGGGCCAACTTTTGAGGTTTGCAATGGATTCTGGATAACAGAACCTGATGAGAGCCCCACAAGTCAACCCATTGTGGATTCCCCTAGGTATCTAGTTTTTAAAAATGTGCTGGTTTGGTGGGTTTCCCTAGGTGCCGGGTGAGCTACAGGCCAAAATCCACAGCTAGGCACTTTGCAAACAACAGGTCTGTTTTTTTGGGAAAATGTAATGTGTCCACATTGTGTTTTGGGGCACTTCTTGTTGCGAGCTCTAGGCCTACCCACACAAGTGAGGTACCATTTTTATCTAGAGACTTGGGGAAAGGCTGGGTGGAAGGAAATTTGTGGCTCCTCTCAGAATACAGTACTTTCTGTCACCAAAATGTGAGGAAAAAGTGTTTTTTTGGCCAAATTCTGAGGTTTGCGAAGGATTCTGGGTAACAGAACTCAGTGAGAGACCCACAAGTCACCACATCTTGGATTTCCCTAGGTGTCTAGTTTTGAAAAATGTGCAGGTTTGGTAGGTTTCCCTAGGTGCCGGCTGAGCTAGTGGCCAAAATCCACAGCTAGGCACTTTGCAAACAACAGGTCTGTTTTTTTTGGGAAAATGTAATGTGTCCACTTTGAGTTTGGAGGCATTTCCTGTCACGGGTGATAGCCCAACCCACACAAGAGAGGTACTGTTTTTATCAGGAGACTTGGGAAACACTGGGTGGAAGGAAATTTTTGGCTCCTCTCAGATTCCAGAACTTTCTCTCACCGAAATATGAGGAAAAAGTGTTTTTTGGCCAAATTTTGAGGTTTGCAATAAATTCTGGGTAACAAAACCTGGTGAGAGCCCCTGAAGTCAACCCATCTTGGATTGCCCTCGGTATCTAGTTTTAAAAAATGTGCAGGTTTGGTGTGTTTCCCTAGGTGCCGGCTGAGCTAGAGGCCAAAATCCACAGCTAGGCATTTTGCAAACAACAGGTCTGTTTTCTTTGGGAAAATGTAATGTGTCCACGTTGTGTTTTGGGGCATTTCCTGTTGTGGGCTCTATGCCTACCCATACAAGTAAGGTACCATTTTTATCAGGAGACTTTGGGAAACGCTGGGTGGAAGGAAACTTGTGGCTTCTCTCAGATTCCAGAACTTTTTGTCACCGAAATGTGAGGAAAAAGTGTTTTTTTGGCCAAATTTTGAGGTTTGAAAAGGATTCTGGCTAACAGAACCTGGTGAAAGCCCCACAAGTCACCCCATCTTGGATTCCCCTAGGTGTCTACCTTTCTAAAATGCGCAGGTTTGGTAGGTTTCCCTAGGTGCCGGCTGAGCTAGTGGCCAAGATCAACAGCTAGGCACTTTGCAAAAAACAGGTCTTTTTCCTTAGGGAAAATGTAATGTGTCCACTTTGTGCTTGGTGGCATTTCCTGTCACGGGTGCTAGGCCTACCCACACAAGTGAGGTACCATTTTTATCAGGAGACGTGGAAGAACGCTGGGTGGAAGGAAATTTGTGTCTCCTCTCAGATTCCACAACTGTCTGTCACCGAAATGTGAGGAAAAAGTGTTTTTTTAGGCCAAATTTTGAGGTTTGCAAAGGAGTCTGGGTAACAGAACCTGGTGAGAGCCCCACAAGTCACCCCATCTTGGATTCCCCTAGGTGGCTACTTTTAAAAAATGCACTAGTTTGGTCTGTTTCCCTAGGTGCCGGAAGAGCATTTCGACAAAATCCACAGCTAGGCACTTTGCAAAAAACATGTGTGTTTTCTTTGGGAAAATGTAATGTATCCACGTTGTGTTTTGGGGCATTTCCTGTTGTGGGGTCTAGGCCTATCCACACAAGTGAGATACCATTTTTATCAGGAGACTTGGGAAAATGCTGGGTGGAAGGAAATTTGTGTCTCCTTTCAGATTCCAGTACTTTCTGTCACCAAAATGTTAGGACAAAGTTTTTTTGGCCAAATGTTGAGGTTTGTAAAGGATTCTGGGTAACAGAACAAGGTGAGAGCCCCACAAGTCACTCTTTCATGGATTCCCCTAGATGTCTAGCCTTAAAAAATGTGCAGGTTTGGTAGGTTTCCCTAGGTGCAGGCTGAGCTAGAGGCCAAAATCCACAGCTAGGCACTTTGCAAAAAACAGGTCTGTTTTCATTGGGAAAATGTAATGTGTCCACGTTGTGTTTTGGGGAATTTCCTGACGTGGACGCTAGGCCTACCCACACAAGTGAGGTACCATTTTTATCGGGATACTTGGGGAAATGCTGGGTGGAAGGAAATTTGTGGCTCCGCTCAGATTCCAGTACTTTCTGTCACCAAAATATGAGGAAAGATTTTGTTTTTGGCCAAATTTTGAAGTTTGCAAAGGATTCTGGGTAACAGAAGCTGGTGATAGCCGCACAAGTCACCCCATCATGGATTCCCCTACGTGTCTAGTTTTAAAAAATGCACAGGATTGGTCGGTTTCCCTAGGTGCCGGCTGAGCTAGAGGCCAAAATCCACAGCTAGGCACTTTGCAAAAAACAGGTCTGTTTTCTTTGAGAAAATGTAATGTGTCCACGTTGTGTTTTGGGGCATTTCCTGTTGTGGGCTATATGCCTACTCACACAAGTGAGGTACAATTTTTATCAAGAGACATTGGGAAACGCTGGGTGGAAGGAAATCTGTGGCTTCTTTTAGATTCCAGAACTTTCTGTCACCGAAATATGAGGAACAAGTATTTTTTTGGCCAAATTTTGAGGTTTGCAAAGGATTCTGGGTAACAGAACCTGGTGAGAGCCCCACAAGTCACCCCATCTTGGATTCCCCTAGGTATCTAGTTTTTAAAAATGTGCAGGTTTGGTGGGTTTCCCTAGGTGCCGGGTGAGCTACAGGCCAAAATCCACAGCTAGGCACTTTGCAAACAACAGGTCTGTTTTTTTGGGAAAATGTAATGTGTCCACGTTGTGTTTTGGGGCACTTCTTGTTGCGAGCGCTTGGCCTACCCACACAAGTGAGGTACCATTTTTATCCAGAGACTTGGGGAAAGGCTGGGTGGAAGGAAATTTGTGGCTCCTCTCAGAATACAGTACTTTCTGTCACCAAAATGTGAGGAAAAAGTGTTTTTTTGGCCAAATTCTGAGGTTTGCGAAGGATTCTGGGTAACAGAACTCAGTGAGAGACCCACAAGTCACCCCATCTTGGATTTCCCTAGGTGTCTAGTTTTCAAAAATGTGCAGGTTTGGTAGATTTCCCAGGTGCCGGCTGAGCTAGTGGCCAAAATCCACAGCTAGGCACTTTGCAATTAACAGGTCTGTTTTTTTGGGGAAAATGTAATGTGTCCACTTTGAGTTTGGGGGCATTTCCTGTCACGGGTGATAGCCCTATCCACACAAGAGAGGTACTGTTTTTATCAGGAGCCTTGGGAAACACTGGGAGGAAGGAAACTTGTAGCTCCTCTCAGATTCCAGAACTTTCTGTCACCGAAATGTGAAGAAAAGTGTGTTTTGGGCCAAATTTTGAGGTTTGCAACGAATTCTGGGTAACAAAACCTGGTGAGAGCCCCTGAAGTCAACCAATCTTGGATTCTCCTCGGTATCTAGTTTTAAAAAATGTGCAGGTTTGGTATGTTTCCCTAGGTGCCAGCTGAGCTAGAGGCCAAAATCCACAGCTAGGCACTTTGCAAACAACAGGTCTGTTTTCTTTGGGAAAATGTAATGTGTCCACGTTGTGTTTTGGGGCATTTCCTGTTGTGGCCTCTATGCCTACCCACAAAAGTGAGGTACCATTTTTATCAGGAGACTTTGGGAAACACTGGGTGGAAGGAAATTTGTGGCTTCTCTCAGATTCCAGAACTTTCTGTCACCGAAATGAGAGGAAAAAGTGTTTTTTTGGCCAAATTTTGAGGTTTGCAAAGGATTCTGGGTAACAGAACACAGTGAGAGACCCACAAGTCAACCCATCTTGGATTTCCCTAGGTTTCTAGTTTTCAAAAATGTGCAGGTTTGGTAGATTTCCCAGGTGCCGGCTGAGCTAGTGGCCAAAATCCACATCTAGGCACTTTGCAAACAACAGGACTGTTTTCTTTGGGAACATCTAATGTGTCCACTTTGTGTTTTGGGACATATCGTGCCTCGGACGCTAGGCCTACACAACACAAATGAGGTACCATTTTTACTGAGAGACTTGGGAAACACTGTGTGGAAGGAAACTTGTGGCTCCTCTCAGATACCAGAACTTTCTGTCACCGAAATGTGAAGAAAAGTGTGTTTTTGGCCAAATTTTGAGGTTTGCAATGAATTCTGGGTAACAAAACCTGGTGAGAGCCCCACAAGTCACCCCATCTTCGATTCCCCTAGGTGTCTACTTTAAAAAAATGCACAGGTTTGGTAGGTTTCCCTAGGTGCCGGCTGGCCTAGAGGCCAAAATCAACAGCTAGGCACTTTGCAAAAAACAGGTCTGTTTTCTTTGGGAAAATGTAATGTGTCCACTTTGTGTTTGGTGGCATTTCCTGTCGCGGGTGCTAGGCCTACCCACACAAGTGAGGTAGCATTTTTATCAGGAGACAGGGAGGAACGCTGGGTGGAAGGAAATTTGTGTCGCCTCTCAGATTCCGGAACTTTCTGTCACTGAAATGTGAGGAAAAAGTGTTTTTTAGGCCAAATTTTGAGGTTTGCAAAGGATTCTGGGTAACAGAACCTGGTGAGAGCCCCACAAGTCACCCCATCTTGGATTCCCCTAGGTGTCTACTTTTCAAAAATGCACAGGTTTAGTCTGTTTCCCTGGGTGCCGGAAGAGCTACACGCTTAAATCCCCAGCTAGGCACTTTGCAAAAAACAGGCCTGTTTTCTTTGGGAAAATGTAATGTGTCCACTTTGTGTTTGGGGGCATTTCCTGTGGCGGGTGCTAGGCCTACTCACACAAGAGAGGTACCATTTTTATCAGGAGACGTAGGGGAACACTGGGTGGAAGGAAATTTGTGGCTCCTCTCAGATTCCAGAACTTTCTGTCACCGAAATATGAGGAAAAATTGTTTTTTTGGCCAAATTTTGAGGGTTGCAAAGGATTATGGATAACAGAACCTGGTGAGAGCCCCACAGGTCACCCCATCTTGGATTCCCCTAGGTGCCTAGTTATAAAAAATGTGCAGGTTTGGTAGGTTTCCTTAGGTGCCGGCTGAGCTAGAGGCTAAAATCCACAGCTAGGCACTTTGCAAAAAACAGGTCTGTTTTCTTTAGGAAAATGTAATGTGTCCACGTTGTGTTTTGGAGCATTTCCTGTTGTGGGCGCAAGGCCTACCCACACAAGTGAGGTACCATTTTTATCAGGAGACTTGGGAAAATGCTGGGTGGAAGGAAATGTGTGGCTCCTCTCAGATTCCAGTATTTTCTGTCACCAAAATGTTAGGAAAAAGTTTTTTTGGGCCAGATTGTGAGGTTTGCAAAGGATTCTGGGTAACAGAACCTGGTGAGAGCCCCACAGGTCACCCTATCATGGATTCCCCTAGATGTCTAGTTTTTAAAAATGTGCAGGTTTGGTAGGTTTCCCAAGGTGCCGGCTGAGCTAGAGGCCAAAATCCACAGCTAGGCACTTTACAAAAAACAGGTCTGTTTTCTTAGGGAAAATGTAATGTGTCCACATTGTGTTTTGGGGCATTTCCTGATGTGGGCGCTAGGCCTACCCTCACAAGTGAGGTACCATTTTTATCGAGAGACTTGGGGAAATGCTGGGTGGAAGGAAATTTGTGACTTCTCTCAGATTCCAGTACTTTCTGTCACTGAAATATGAGGAAAAAGTATTTTTGTGGCCAAATTCTGAGGTTTCCAAAGGATTCTGGGTAACAGAACCTGGTGATAGCCCCAAAAGTCACCCCATCATAGATTCCCCTACGTGTCTAGTTTTAAAAAATTTGCAGGTTTGGTAGGTTTCCCTAGGTACCAGCTGAGCGAGAGGCCAAAATCCACAGCTAGGCACTTTGCAAAAAACAGGTCTGTTTTCTTTGGGAAAATGTAATGTGTCCACATTGTGTTTTGGGGCATTTCCTGTTGTGGGCGCTAGGCCTACCCACACAAGTGAGGTACCATTTTTATCGAGAGACTTGGGGAAAGGCTGGGTGGAAGGAAATTTGTGGCTCCTCTCAGAATCCAGTATTTTCTGTCACCGAAATGTGAGGAAAAAGTGTTTTTTTGGCCAAATTCTGAGGTTTGCAAAGGATTCTGCATAACAGAACCCGGTGAGAGATCCACAACTCGCCCCATCTTGGATTTCCCTAGGTGTCTAGTTTTCAAAAATGTGCAGGTTTGGTAGGTTTCCCTAGAAGCCGGCTGAGCTAGTGTCCAAAATCCACAGCTAGGCACTTTGCAAACAACAGGTCTGTTTTCTTTGGGAACATGTAATGTGTCCACTTTGTGTTTTGGTGCATATCGTGCCACGGGCGCTAGGCCTACACACACAAGTGAGGTACCATTTTTATCTGGGGACTTGGGGGAATGCTGGGTGGATGGAAACTTGTAGCTCCTCTCAGATTCCAGCACTTTCTGTCACCGAAATCTGAATAAAGTGTGTTTTTGGACAAATTTTGAGGTTTGCAAAGGATTCTGGGTAACAGAACCCGGTGAGAGACCCACAACTCACCCCATCATGGATTCTCCTAAGTATCTAGTTTTAAAAAATGTGCAGGTTTGGTGCGTTTCCCTATGTGCCGGCTGAGCTACAGGCCAAAATCCGCAGCTAGGCACTTTGCAAACAACAGGTCTGTTTTCTTTGGGAAAATGTAATGTGTCCACATTGTGCTTTGGGGCATTTCATGTTGTGGGCTCTATGCCTACCCACAGAAGTGAGGTACCATTTTTATCAAGAGACTTTGGGAAATGCTGGGTGGAAGGAAATTTGTCGTTTCTTTTAGATTCCAGAACTTTCTGTCACCGAAATGTGAGGAATAAGAGTTTTTTTTGGCCAAATGTTGAGGTTTGCAAAGGATTCTGGGTAACAGAACCTGGTGAAAGACCCACAAATCACCCCATCTTCGATTCCCCTAGGTGTCTAATTTTCAAAAATGTGCAGGTTTGGTAGGTTTCCCAAGGTGCCTGCTGAGCTAGAGGCCAAAATCAACAGCTAGGCGCTTTGCAAAAAACAGGTCTGTTTTCTTTAGGAAAATGTAATGTGTCCACTTTGTGTTTGGGGGCATTTCCTGTCGTGTGTGCTAGGCCTACCCACACAAGTGAGGTACCATCTTTATCGAGAGAGACGTAGGAACGCTGGGTGGAAGGAAATTTGTGGCTCCTCTCAGATTCCAGAACTTTCTGTCACAGAAATATGAGGAAAAAGTATTTTTTGGCCAAATGTTTAGGTATGCAAACGATTCTGGGGAACAGAACCTGGTGAGAGCCCCACAAGTCACCCCATCTTTGATTATCCTAGGTGTTTAGTTGTCAAAAATGGCCATGTCTGGTTAGTTTCGCTAGGTGCCGGCTGAGCTAGAGGCCAAAATCCACAGCTAGGCACTTTGCAAACAACAGGTCTGTTTTCTTTGGGAAAATGTAATGTGTCCACTTTGTGTTTTAGGGCATTTCCTGTCGCGGGTGCTCAGCCTACCCACACAAGTGAGGTACCATTTTCATGGGGAGACTCGTGAGAATGCTGGATGGCAGGGAATTTGTGGCTCCTCTCAGATTCCAGAACTTTCTGTCACCAAAATATGAGGAAAAAGTGTTTTCTTGGCCAAAGTTTGAGGTTTGCAAAGGATTCTGGGTAACAGAACCTGGTGAGAGCCTCACAACTCACCCCTTTAGGGATTCCCCTAGATGTGTAGTTTTCAAAAATGTGCTGGTTTGGTAGGTTTCCCTAGGTGCCGGCTGAGCTAGAGGCCAAAATCCACAGCTAGGCACTTTGCAAAAAACAGGCCTGTTTTCTTTGGGAAAATGTAATGTGTCCACGTTGTGTTTTGGGGTATTTCCTGTTGTGGGCGTTAGGCCTACCCACACAAGTGAGGTACCAGTTTTATCAGGAGACTTGTGGAAACGCTGAGTGGAAGGAAATTTGTGGCTCCTCTCAGATTCTAGTACTTGCTGTCACCGAAATCTGAGGAAAAAGTGTTTGTTTTGCCAAATGTTGAGGTTTGCAAAGGATTCAGGGTAACAGAACCCAGTGAGAGCCTCACAAGTCATCCCATCTTGAATTGCCCTAGGTGTCTAGTTTTCAAAAATGTGCAGGTTTGGTAGGTTTCCTGTTGGACTTTTTTGCTTATGCAGGGTCATCCCCAGTCTTTTTGCCTCCTGCCTCCTATTTTTTCTGACCTGTTGCTGTTGGTGTTTGAACTCTGAGCACTTTACTACTGCTAACCAGTGCTAAAGTGCATATGCTCTCTGTGTAAATTGTATTGTTGATTGGTTTATCCATGATTGGCATATTTGATTTATTTGTAAGTCCCTAGTAAAGTGCACTAGAGGTGACAGGGCCTGTAAATCAAATGCTACTAGTGGGCCTGCAGCACTGGTTGTGCCACCCACATAAGTAGCTCTGTAATCATGTCTCAGACCTGCCACTGCAGTGTCTGTGTGTGCAGTTTTAACTGTAAATTCGACTTGCAAATGTACCCACTTGCCAGGCCTAAACCTTCCCTTTTCTTACATCTCAGACACCCCCAAGGTAGGCTCTAGGTAGCCCCAAGGGCAGGGTGCAGTGTACGGTTAAGGTAGGACATACAGTAATGTGTTTTATATGTCCTGACAGTGAAATATTGCTAAATTTGTTTTTCACTGTTGCAAGGCCTGTCCCTCTCATAGTTTAACATGGGGCTACCTTTAAATCTGATTAAAGTGTAGATTCCCTTTGGGAGCGGATTGACATGTGGAGTTTGGGGTCTCTGAGCTCACAATTTAAAAATACATCTTTTAGTAAAGTTGATTTTAAGATTGTGCGTTTGAAAATGGCACTTTTAGAAAGTGAGCATTTTCTTGCTTATACCATTTCTGTGACTCTGCCTGTTTGTGGATTCCCTGTCTGGGTCAGTTTGACAGTTGGGCTGGTTGCACCTCACACTAGACAGTGACACAAAAGGAGCTGGGGTGTAGTCTGCATTTCCTGACGAGCCTTCTGTGCTAGGAGGGAGGGGAGGAGTGGTCACTTACACCTGAAAGGGCTGTGCCTGTCCTCACACAATGCAGTCTCCGACCCCCTGGTGAGTGTCTGGGGCCTGGCCTGGGCACGGCAGGATTTCACATTCAAAAGAGACTTTACTTTGAAGTAGGCCTACTTCAAAGGAGAAATTGGGTATAAGAAGGGCACCCAAAACCACAGACTTTAGAAACGCTTCTGGAACCAACAGGAACCTCTGCCTGGAGAAGAGCTGAATAGCTGAGGAAGAAGAGCTGCCCTGCCTGTGACTGTGCTTTGTGGAGCTATCCTGCAGTTGCTGCTTCTGCCAGAGTAAGAGGGCAAAGACTGGACTTTGTGTGCCTTCCATCTTGAGAAGAAATCTCCAAGGGCTTGATTTAGAGCTTGCCTCCTGTTGTTTGAAGTCTCAGGGACAGCAAAGACTTCTCTCTGACAGCACCTGGTGTCTCTGGAGAGACTCCTGCTCTGACAAGTGGTGCCCTATCCAGTCCCTGGGCCCTTGAAAGGAAAGCTGGTGGAAATCCAAGGAAATCGACTTCGGACGACTTTGGACCGACGCCACTGCTGAATCCGGTGACGCCGCCTGCACCCGACGCCGTGACCTTTGCTGGAACGCGACGCTCTTCGCAGGCCCGACGCCGCTGCAGCCCCGCTGAAGTCCGCGACTCCGTGGAAGTTGCCGCACCACGTCGTGATCGACACCGCTCGAAGTGCGTGGATTCAACGTTTCGCACAGACGCCGCGATCCCCGACTTCGCGCATCGGCTTGTTTTCACTCTTCACCAAAGGTACTGTACTTGGGGGTCTACGTGACTCCGTGTCCGGTGCCGCTGGTGTCGGCTTGTTGTGAACGACTCCGTCACGACGCCGTGTTAACACCTCATCGAAGCATTTTTGTTTCTAAGCGCTATTTTTGAGTTTAATCTTTAAAAATTAATAACTTGACTTGTGTATGTCGGATTTTTGTCGTTTTGGTCTTGTTTTGTTTAGATAAATATTTCCTATTTTTCTAAACTGGTGTTGTGTTATTTTGTAGTGTTTTCATTAAGTTACTGTGTGTGTTGGTACAAATATTTTACACCTAGCACTCTGAAGTTAAGCCTACTGCTCTGCCAAGCTACCAAGGGGGTAAGCAGGGGTTAGCTGAGGGTGATTCTCTTTTACCCTGACTAGAGTGAGGGTCCTTGCTTGAACAGGGGGTAACCTGACTGTCAACCAAAGACCCCATTTCTAACATTTCCCTAGTTGCCGGCTGAGCTAGAGGCCAAAATCTACAGCCAGGCACTTTGCAAAAAACAAGTCAGATTTCAATGTAAAAATGTGATGTGTCCATGTTGCGTTTCCTGTCGCGAGCATTAGGCCGACCCACACAAGTGAAGTATGATTTTTATAGGGAGACTTGGGGGAACACAGAATAGCAAAACAAGTGTTATTGCCCCTTCTCTTTCTCTACATTTTTTCCCTTCCAAATGTAAGACAGTGTGTATTTGAGAAATGCACTGTAATGCTAGTATGGGCACCCCAAAATTCAGAGATGTGCAAATAACCACTGCTTCTCAACACCATATCTTGTGCCCATTTTGGAAATACAAAGGTTTTCTTGATACTGATTTTTCACTCTTGATATTTCAGAAAATGAATTGCTGTATACCTGTATAGAATGAAAACCCATTACAAGGTGCAACTAATTTATTGGCTCTGGGTACCTAGGGTTCTTGATGAACCTACAAGCCCTATATATCCCCGCAACCAGAAGATGCCAGCAGATGTAACGGTATATTGCTTTAAAAAATCTGACATCGCAGGAAAAAGTTACAGAGTAAAACGTAGAGAAAAATGGCAGTTTTTTCACCTCAATTTCAATCTTTTTTTTTTTTCAGCTGGTATTTTCTGTAGGAAACACTTGTTGGATCTACACAAATTATCCCTTACTGAATTCAGAATTTTCTCTACCTTTTCAGAAATGTTTAGCTTTCTGGGATCCAGCATTGGTTTCATACCCATTTCTGTCACTAATTGGAAGGAGGCTGAAAGCACAAAAGTAGTAAAAATGGGGTGTGTCCCAGTAAAAAGCCAAAATTGTGGTTGAAAAATTTGGTTTTCTCATTCAAGTCTGCCTGTTCCTGAAAGCAGGGAAGATGGTGATTTTAGCACTGCAAACCCCTTGTTGATGCCATTTTCAGGTAAAAAAAACCACAAGCCTTCTTCAGCAGCCCTTTTTTCCCATTTATTTTTTTTAAAACTAATTTTTCGCTGTATGTTGGATAACTTCTTGGTCTCTTTCAGCGGAGCCCACAAAGTCTGGATACCTCTAGAATCCCCAGGATGTTGGAAAAAAAGGATGCAAATTTGGTGTGGGTAGCTTATATGGACAAAAAGTTATGAGGGCCTAAGCTCGAACTGCCCCAAACAGCCAAAAAAAGAGTTGGGGGAAAAGGCCTGGCAGCAAAGGGGTTAATCACATATTACAAGGAAAAACAGTAGCAACAAGTGAATGACTGAAACGGAACATGGAATATTGTCGTTTTTCTGCAGGCATCCAGCATGCTCACATTTTTAAAGAATTGCACAAATGCATGCTTGTAACATAATACATAAATATGTATATGTAACAACCAAATGTGATAGATTAGCACGCTCCCATTCCAACAGAATTGAAGTTTCTTCAGTACATTTAAATTCATGAGGCCCAAGAACCCAGCCCTATTAAACCAATTTTTTTTACCAATGTCAGTCAGTCACTGCTGGGTGTTGCTGAGTTGTTCCAATTCTAAGTGCAAGTCTTTCCAAACAATAACAGACCAGCCCGGGACTGCCTCAAGAACTGGCTTTTGGAAAGACAAGGTGAGACAGGAGAAATACCCTTGCACACAATGCTGTGATGTCACTGGAGCTGCGAACGAAGGAATCTGCATTATGTCAAAGCACAAATAACAGAAACATGGCCAGTCCCTGCGTAGCTTCCAAATTAAGCCACATAGTGATTGGCATTTCTCTGTCATTCTGCAATGCCTGCGCTGTCTGGTGTGCATAGGCCCGGCGCAGGGAATATCCAACCAATCTAGATGCTGCTCTTTCATGGTGTTTATAAAAGTAAGCAGCATGAAACAGTGGCACAACTAGTTTGAGCAGACTTTCTCACCACTCCGAAGGAGACCGTGAGTGGTGTGTGATTTCTTCACAGCTTATAATACAGGATGGGTTGGAAATGCATCAAGTGCGCATTTCAGGCAGGACATAGCTGAACACCAGTCCTACCCGACATGTGCACATGGCTTCAAACTCAAGCAGTCTTGATTGCCTACTTCTAATCAACAGGATTGTCCCCGCCCCAAAAGCAGACACAACAGAATGAACGCTATGAGTGGGACACACCATTTAAAAATATTATCAAGAATATTTGAAATTACATGAATTAATTTAGTTTCTTACAGCTGGGGGGTGTCTGCTCTTCTGCTCAAATGGATGACCCACCCCTGAGTAGTGGTATGTCTAACTTCATATATTTCACTAAAAAGACACAAGGCCCATAGTCAACACAATAAATACACAGTAAATGTTGTCTTGGTTGGTCTCTGTCTCTGTTGTTTTAGTCTGTTCTTTTAATAGCTTATAATACATAGAATTCTATAATTCCTGAGTCAAGGTAAGTCTCTAGTTTATTTATAAACTGTGACTTGTGATGTACTCAGTTGCTGATTATAAAGAAAAGGCATCAGAACCCAACTATTATAACTGATCACAGTCAAGTTCTGATGTTACAATTCATTTGTTTCTTCTGCTTTATAATTCAAGCTTACAATGACAAGTAGAGAGAGCATGTTTATATGTTGCACTCCTTAGGTAGTTAAAAAATAGCTAAACCTTTTCAGCATGATTCTACACATTCCGAGCTGCTGCAATTTTTTTTTAACCTGTCTTAATTTGAGCTGTTTCCAATATCTGTTTGCAACTAATATCTACCAGGTTTTTGATGTGTTTAATTTTGCACTAGAGCCTACGTACCAAGGTTTTGAGTGGTTTGTGGGAAAGGTCATGGTGTGACCATATATTATATAGGATAAAGTACCCCCTAGTTTATAGGATAAGGATATTCATGTTGCCTCAGACTTCATCAACCTTATATCGGAACTTTGACTTTGTTCATCTACATGGTTATGAAACTCCCTAGTCATTTGCAATTACCTTATATTGTACGCCAGGTGGTATTTTACCCCTTTTATCTTTCTTCTCTATAGCAGTTCCCCTCAGTTCATTCTTGTTATAAATTGGGTTACTGGTTGATGGGGGTGTGAGCCCTGCTCAAGCAGCAACCACATTTCCAGTCAGGCTAAGGCACAAGCAAATCCTAAATCAACCTGTGCTCACCCCTTGGCAGCTTGGTACAGAGAAGTCAGTCTTAAGTTAGAGGCAAGGTATAAAATATTTATGCAACACTTCAAATAGTAAACTATGAAAACTCCACACGAAAAGAACCTACACCTGGTTAGAAACAGAGAGCAAACTTAAAAAAAAACAAAATAATACCAAAACGAGAAATATTAAATCAGTAGAACTGGCAATATTGAACTTGTTTGGGGAAAAGAGCAACAAAAGACGTAAAGCGCCAACTGATGATATCTAGCCGTGTCGCAACAGGACAAAATCACAAGATCAGCCAGACCACAATGGAGCATGAGCTGGCGACAGGGACCTAGTTAGGCCCACAGTACAGAGTACCTTAAAACCTGTATTGTGGAGGGTTGCATAGATCTGCATCAAAGATGTGTTGCACAGCCAAGACGATGGGTTGGTTCTGAGATGCGAGGAGGCTGCAGAGCGAGGTTCTCTTGCATCGATGTTGGGGATGCGATGCACAGTCGGAACAATGAGTTGGTTCTGAAGACCTGCTAAGCTGCGATGCAGAGTCCAGTGTTGTTGTAGGGGCTGCAGTCAATGAGAGACGCAAAGATCTGCACTGAGTTTGCATGGCACACTGGCAGTTCTAAAGGTAATGCGGCTTGCGACAGTAATGTAGGTCTTTGTGATGGATCCAATCCACGCAGCAGTGGAGCTGCACCAGTGCAGCCCTGGGTTTAGCCATGCAGCAGAGGTGGTGTGTCGGTTCCGCTGGATCCACAGAGGCTACAACAGTGGTTTAAGCCCATTTTCAAGGGTCCAGGACTGGGGTGGCACCATTTGTCAGGGTAGACTCACAGATGACAGAGTCCAGGTGCAGATGCAAGATTGTTGGAAGCATGTTATTTCCCTGAGGTTTCGATCAGGGAACCAGCCAATGTGCCCTTGGAGTCACTTTGGGTTCTTGCTCAAGTGATGCAGGCCCAGTCCTTCTCACCAGGGCAAGAGTGCAGCAGGTCAGCACAGCAGAGCAGTAGTTCCTTTAGAGCAGCAGTCCAGCAGAGGCACAGTCCTTGAAGCAGTATTGCAATCATTATTCCTGGCAGACTATCCACAATTCCAGAAGTGTACTGAAGTGGTGGTGTCTGAGGTCCTTCTTTTATACACAGTTATGCCTTTGACATGGGAAGAAGCTTCTAAAGGCATGCCAGGACAGAATCTATTCAGGTGTAAGTAAGCCTGTGCCCAGCTCCTCCCTCCCATCCTTCCACTGATGGCCCATCCAGTCATACACAAGCTCACTGCCAACTACACCTAGTCACATGACCAAAGACAGGCTGCAGGCACCAAATGGCTAAGACAAGAAAATGACAACTTTCTAAAAGTGTAACTTTCAGATCTGTAATTTAAAATACAACTTCACCATAAGTTAGGATGCCAAATTAAGATTCCAGAGACACCAAACATGAATCAGGTTCCTCTTCTCATTTAGAAATTATGCTTATAAATTGTAATAAGGGAACGCTAATGTTACCCTATGGGAGAGATAGGCCTTTCAGAGTGAAAAAATGAACTTAAGAGCTTTTCAATTCCTGGACATGAAAAACATAAAAGTACTTCAGATCTTTAAATACACTGCACCCTGCCCTTGTGGCTGTCTAGGGCCTATGTTAGGGGTGCTTTACATACAATAAAACTGAAGGTTTGGGCCTTGCGAAGTCAAAATGGCATTTTAAAACTGCACACGCAGGCTCTGCAAATGCAAACCTGAGACAAGTTTAAAGGGCTACTTAAGTGGGTGGCATAATTAGTGACAAAAGCCCACTAGTATCATTTAATTTACAGGCCCTGGGCACATGTAGTGCACTTTTCTAAGCAATTATAATTACATTAAAATTTGCAAATGGGTCTAAGCGAATATTACCATGTTTAGAGGACAGAACACAAGCAATTAAGCACTGGTCGGCAGTGGTGAGTCCTAATACCAGCAAACACAAGGTCAGAAAAAGTGGAGGAGGAAGGCAAAAATCTGAGGGGAAGACCATCTGAATGCTGACATGTCTAACATGTTCCCCTTCACACCAGCTGATGTGCCAATTGGGTATAAGCCACTGTTACCATGTTTTGAGCATAAACATCAAACACTTTAGCACTGTTTAGTGGTGGTAAAGTGTGCAGAGTCCTAATGCCAGTGAAAACAAAGTCAGCCAAAACAGGTGGTCTGAAGGCCAAAGGTTAGGGGGAAACCATGCCAAGGATGCCAGGTCTAACAATTCTGCCTGTGGGACTTGGCATAGATCATCCACTGAAGACCTTGTAGGCGCTAGGATGTGGAATTAAACTTTACTTCTGTAATACCTACACACAAGCACGATTGGTCAATAGAGGTCCAATGCACTGGGACAAACACTTTTAAGGCAGTACCTATACTGTTGCAGAGGATTTACATACTGGGGGCACAAAGATATGCACACTGGGAGAGGGAGACACCTTCATCGCACTTAGACAGGTAGACAGACACACTCAAATAGGGAAGGGTTTTGACAGATGGACAACCGATTCTGGGACAGGGAAACATAAAACAGAGAAAAGGTAATGGAAAGAATGCATGCAAACATCATTGACAATCAATCAAGGTAGCATTCCAATCCTTAATTCTTCACCAAACCCTCTTATCACCTTTTTTGTGGGCTTGACAGACAGACATGCCCACTGGTCCACTGGTCAATGTAATAAACGAATACTCAGCCTAGATTTACTGGGACTTGTTAAAACTGGCAAATTTCTAACGCCGTAGAAAGCTGAGCACTGGGATGGGGGAAACTTTCCCTACCTACCGCTAAAAAATAAGACATACTGATTGTATTAACATGGGATTAGCAGATGGTCACAAGACCAGACCCCTTACCGATTCCTATCACTGAAGACGTTCACATCGAGTAGATGAGAAGTGTGCCATGTTATTCTAAATAAAAACATACCCGAGAAGGTTACCACTGGGTCAGGAAATCATTGAAAGGTTGATACTTGATACTACCATCATGAGACACTCGAACAGACAGAAACTGACAGACACTTAAAACCTGGAAGTTAAACACTGACAATGAGAGAGGAAGATGCAAGCATTGACACTGTGACAGGGCAATCATAGACATATTCACCAGGACAAGGACTCATGAATATGGGGAGCAGAACACAGACTTTTACAGAGTGGGGCAGGGAGATATTGACATGTACACCTTATCAGAAACATAAGACAGCGGATAACATTCCCTTCAATTATCTGATGCATTGAAATATCCATTCAAATTGCCATATGGAGCCCCTAAGCCCCTAGCTGTAATAACTTTCACCATTTGAGCTAGCGGAGCAAAGACTTTATATCTCAGACACCCAACAGAACCAAGAGGCTGTGCAAACGCTGAAAGGTGCGAGACGCAAAAAAGCAACATAATGTGGCATGAACACCAATTTGCTTGTTTTCTAAAAAAACCCAGCTATTATGAGCATCTCTTCTTTTCCTGAAATAACACTATCCATGTGTTTTAAATCATATCAGCAGATGGCAATTACAACGTGCAAAGTGCTAATATTCAGTTCATCCACTACACTGTGTGCAAATTACTGCAGACCTGTTTCTGGGTAAATTGAGCAAAAGGAATTTGTATGGATTTCCAGCGAGGAGATGAAATTGCTTCAAGCCTCATGCCGCATGAACCCCTTGCTTTCAGATGTAAACTGTTAAAGAGAGTAATGCCACTCTAGACTATGTTATTACTTCCGATGAAATATAATCACAGCATGTGCAGAGTTCTCTCAGTTATTATCTGACTCTGTTTCTAGTCCTGCCAGCTGAAATAGTGAACAAAAATACAGAAGTCGTTATTCTCATGCTACAGCAAATGGCAAATAGGTGTATATATCAATATTCACAGAGCCTGGATCATTCCATAGGGGTCCATATTATACCTCGTGCCCCAGTCAGTAGCTATTTTTTTCGATTTCCAAATGCCAAGAATACAGAATACACAGTATATGTAGAGACCACATTATAAATCAAGCAAATGTTATACCATAATATGTAGCAATTTTTTTTTAATTTGATTGACATGCTTTATTAACAGCCCAGTATAACTTCAGTAGTGACCTCCAGTGTTGTTATACGTCCAACGGTTGTTCCTTTTAAAGACTGAAGCCCATTTAAAAATCCACCCTGAAAGAAACCCTACTGAGATTTTTAAAAAACCCAAACACCAGCAAAGAATGTGATTTGAACAACGATGGGATCAGCCCTTTTCAGGCAGCCATAATTATAATGACGGTGTTCGAAATGGGGTCTTTGGTTGGCAGTCAGGTTACCCCCTGTCCAAGCAAGGACCCTCACTCTAGTCAGGGTAAGTCACACACAATCCACATTATCCTGTGCCCACCCTCTCTCTGGTAGCTTGGCACTGAGCAGTCAGGCTTAACTTACAAGGCAATTTGTAAAGTATTTGTGCAATAAATCATACAATAACACCATATAGCACCACAAAAATACACCACACAGTGTTTAGAAAAATATATAATATTTATCTGGATAAAAGCAGGTCAAAACGATTAAAGAGGCAATAAGTAAATGTTGAGATATCACTGAAAAGTGATATAAAGGCCCTTGTTACAACATTAGCGGTAAATGCCGCTGACCGCCATGCTAACATACCGTGTCCGTGGTGGAAATCCGCTACGGGTATTATGAACCGCACTGAGAAATCCTCCACAATACAGACACCCACACAAGTCCGCCACACCAAAGGTCAGTGATAAATTGGTGGAACCCAAATCCTCACCGTCAAGCCAACAGGAATACACCCACACTATCACGACTCACGAATCAACGCGGCGGTCATTCAACCACGGTAAACCATTGGCGGTACTCACCGCCATGCTCAAAATACATACACACTTACAAAACACAACCACATTGGACAATTCCAAATGCACACACCTGACACACATACACACACCACACCCACACACTCACAACACTATAAAACACACACCCACATTACCCACAACCCCTTACACTGAAAATTTTTGAAGAAGCAGAGAGAGAGAAAAGCAAAGACCACACCAGCATCCAGAGGCACACAACACCATCACTCATACACCATCCACGCACAAAACACCACACCCCCCAAAACATCACCCCACACATCACATCTAACATCACCTCACACATCACTCACACCACATCATGGCACCTCAAAGACACCCCAGGTTTTCTGAGGAGGAGCTCAGGGTCACGGTGGAGGAAATCATAGGGGTAGAGCCACAGCTATTCGGATCACAGGTGCAGCAGACGTCCATTGCAAGGAAGATGGAGTTATGGCGGAGGATTGTCGACAGGGTCAACGCAGTGGGACAGCATCCAAGAACACGGTATGACATCAGGAAGAGGTGGAATGACCTATGGGGGAAGGTACGTTCCGTGGTATCCAGACATCAGGTAGCCGTACAGAGGACTAGCGGTGGACCCCCACATCCTCTCCCACAACTAACAACATGGGAGGTGCAAGTCTTGGCAGTTATGCATCCTGAGGGCCTCGCAGGAGTAGAAGGAGGACTGTACTCTGGTAAGTCATATCTTTACTATTATATCCCCCCTACCCTACCTGCATGTCATCACTAACTCCTACCCTCACCTCCATCACTGCAACACCTCACATATACCCAACCATCACAACCCACCCATCCCAATACCAAGCCCTGCATGCAACAACAATGCATGGACACCCATCACAGACCTGCATGGACACCTATTACCCCAGCATGTCCAAGAGAGAGACTCACCCAGGGCACACAATCACCACTCACACAAGGGCCAAGGCTATAGTGCAAGCACAGTAATAGAGGAAAACACACCCATTGCACAAGATGGAACACACAGATATAATAACAATGCATTTACACACCAACAGGACCCCTACCCAACGTCACCGGACAGGAGGTGCCAGCCATATCCAGTCCCCCCACAGAAGAGGCCCACAGTGATGACAGCAGCTCTGCACGCCTGGATCAAGATGACCAGCCTGGCCCATCAGGGACCTCTGGACAGTTGGTTGTCCTGCCACAGTCCAAACCCACCACAGAACCTCCCCCCTCAGGAAACACCACCACAGCACCCACCCAGCGGGCCCATGCCACTGTCCCCAGGACACATCAATCAGCAGTGTGTCCACCACTACAGGGACCCCAGGCAAACCCACTAACCCAAGACAATCAGGGACCCGGGGTCAGTGGCAGTGGGCACGTGGTTCAGGGGACAGAGGCACAGGACAACAGGGAAGCTGGCAGGACTGCTGTGCGACAGGGGGATGACAGGCCAAGGGAACCCACTCTCCACGAGGCACTCTCCAACATCATGGGAGCATACCACCATTCCCAGGAGACCATGGGCACGGTACTGGCCAAGTTTCAGGAGACCCAGCGGCTGCAGGAGGGACACTATATGGGGATCAGGGAGGACTTGAAGTCCATTAACACCACCCTGGTCACCATTGCAGGGGTGCTAGCAGACATGGCCAACACCATGAGGGAGACAGTGGCATACCACCGGGCCCCTGACACTGGCCCAACCGATGAACAGCCTTCCACGTCCGCCAGTGCTAGTGGCCAGGAGGCCCTGCCACAGGACCAACAGGCCACCAGCACCCCACCCCCTGCAGCAGGAGAACCACCCCACAAACGGTCCCTGCGATCCAGGCAGAAGACAGAGAACATTGCCAAGACCCCCCCCCCAGGAAATAAGACTCTCCTGAATGTCACCCTCCTGTCCCACTCTGTCACCCTGTCCATCCTTGAACTGACATTGCTCCCCTTCCTATGCCCCATTGGAAAATGCACCTATGATACCAAGGGCCAGATGTAGCAAAGGGTTTTTCCCATTCTGTATCAATGGGAAAATGTGTTTGTACATATGGCCCCAAGAGACTTGACTCTACTATGGATCTTCCTCCACCATCACCCTAGCCCTTTCCACATATCCCTTTACACATTAGCCCATAAATAAACACCCTTGAATCACAAACCAATCTGGAGTCAGACTGTTCTTTCACAAATGTATAATTACAACATCATCCCCTAATATCAATGTAAATGTTAATTTGCTCATACCACTGTGTGACAGTTGTTGGGCAGCAGTAAGTATAGCAGAAGCAGAATGAGGTACCCAGGTCTGTGAAATGAAAAGCCAAAGTGAACTATCAGTGTCCATAGACAGAGCTTAAGAGTCTGACTTATACAATGTCCTAAAGTAGTCAGATATGAGAGGAGCAGTGCCAGTCTCCTACCTGTGTGTCACTGGAAGTACTGCATGATGATGTTAGTTCGTTTGTCAATATTTTCTTCCTCTGCCTCCTCTTCCTCACTGTCCACAGTCCCCACAGCTGCCACAAGACCATCATCAGGCCCATCCTCCTGCAGAAAAGGCACCTGGCGTTGCAATGCCAGGTTGTGCAACATGCAGCATGCCACAATTATCTGACACACCCTCTTCGGTGAGTAGTATAGGGAGCCACCTGTTAGATGGAGGCACTGGAATCTGGCCTTCAGGAGGCCGAAAGTCCTCTCAATAATCCGCCTAGTTCGCCCATGTGCCTCATTGTAGCGTTCCTCTGCCCTTGCCTGGCATTCCTCACTGGGGTCAGTAGCCATGAGAGGTTGGGGTACCCAGAGTCACCTGCAAATGTGGAGGGATATCTGTTAGATATACACTAACCCTTAGGGACAACCCCATACCCAGACACCTATTCATACTGTGCGGGGACCATGGGCTCACCTATTAGCCACACCCGGTGCCTCTGGAGTTGGCCCATCACATAAGGGATACTGCTATTCCTCAAAATGTAAGCATCATGCACAGAGCCAGGATACTTGCCATTCACATGAAAGATGTACTGGTCTGCCAAACACACCATCTGCACATTCATAGAATGGTAGCTTTTTCGATTTCTATACACTTGTTCATTTCTGCGGGGTGGGACAAATTCCACATGTGTACCATCAATGGCACCTATGATGTTGGGGATATATCCCAGGGCATAAAAGTCAGCCTTCACTGTGGGCAAATCCTCCACCTGGGGGAAAACGATGTAGCTTTGAATGTGTTTCAGTAGGGCTGACAACACTCTGGTCAACATGTTAGAAAACATTGGCTGGGACATCCCTGATGCCATGGCCACTGTAGTTTAAAAGGAGCCACTTGCCAGGAAATGGAGCACTGACAGGACCTTCACTAGAGGGGGTATTCCTGTGGGATGGCGGATAGCTGACATCAGGTCTGGCTGCAATTGTGCACACAGTTCTTGGATTGTTGAACGATCAAGTCTGTAGGTGATAATGATGTGTCTGTCTTCCACTGTTGACAGGTCCACCAGGGGTCTGTACACCGGAGGATGACACCATCTCATCATCTGCCCCAGCAGATGTGCCCTATGGAGGAGAATGGTGAGCAGAGGGTCATGTACCACATAGTTTGCACAAGTGTGTTTTCAGTAGTGTGAGTAAATCCATGTGTGTCGTTGTTTGTCCGTATATATTTCAAATAGTGCTGTGAAGCAGTTAGGTGCCATGCCATGTGCCCTCCTGAAATGGCAGCTGCCTGACCTGTAAGGAGGGATAAGGGGAAATGAGGTAACTGCGCTGGCGTTGTGCAGTGTTGCAGCAGGCGGTCAAAGACCGCCGCGCAATTTAGCATTGGTTATCATTGGGCCCTATGGGTTCCAGGAGCCAATGACAAAGTACTCTGGCGGTGACGGTACGCACTGCCGCAGACGTGACCGCCATTTTCTATCGCTTCACTCACTTGATATCTGGCCTTCAACAGGAGAGGTCCTACACTGCAAGTGCTGCTGTGACCTGTGTCTGGAAGCGACAATGGCTCATGTGTCTGGGGAAAGGGCCCCTGCCTTCACCGCCGAGGAGTTGGGCAAACTGGTGGATGGGGTCCTCCCCCAGTACACGCTACTCTACGGTCCTCCAGACAAACAGGTGAGTACACTGTGAGCATGATGCGTGGTCAATGCCTGTTTGGAGTGGTGAGGATGGAAGATACATGTGGGGGGGGGCTGAGGCCTGCATGTGAGGATGGTGAGTGTATGTGCGTCAGGGCATGGGTGGGAACTGGTGAGCAATGAATATGACGGCCCGGACGGGAGAGTAATTTCCTTTCATCTTTTACCTTTCCTCTAGGTCAGCGCCCACCAGGAGAAGGGGATTTGGCGTGCCATCGCCAAGGAAATGCGGACCCTGGGGGTCTATCATAGACGGAGCACCCACTGCCGCAAAAGATGGGAGGACCTGCGCCGCTGGATCAAGAAGACGGCGGAGGCCCAGCTCGGGCTGGCCTCCCAGCGTTGAAGGGATGCCCGTTGCTCCAGTACCACCCTGATGTTCTGGATCCTGGCTGTGGCATATCCGAAGTTGGATGGGCGCTTGAGGGCATCACAGAAGCTACAAGGGGGTGAGTACAGTGTCATTCAGCTGACTATGCACGCTTTACAAAGTGTCTGGGTGGGGGATGTGGGCTGTGGGTTCCCCTAGGCCAGGGCGAACTAGGTAGGGTAGGTCCCTTGTGAGGCAGGCTCTGAGGCACTCCAACCCCAATAGTGTTAGTGGGCATCTACAACTAGGCAGGCTCCTGTGGGTTCCAGGTGTGCAGCAAATGGTGTTAGGCATAGTACCCCATGGGCAGGTGATTTTCCTACTAAGTGCATGGCCTAGTGCAGAGGGCTGCTCCCTGTGTGTTGTGTCCGCCAACGGTAGTGGTGTTGCTGGCATTGATCATGTGTCTCCTCTGTCTCTCCCCCACCTTCTTGTTTTGTCACCCTGTCCTTGTGTGCATTAGCATCGTCTGGCGGAGGCTCAGAGGCACTGGCGACGGAGGGAGCTGCATCCGACATGGCCCTGGAGGGTGAATCTACATAGTCTGAAGGCACCAGTGGGACGGAGGGCTAGTGAAGCTCCACAACGGGGACAGGAGGGGACACCAGCGACAGCGACTCCTCCTCTGATGGGAGCTCCCTTGCGGTAGCGGGCACCTCTGTGCTTACCGCAACAACAGGTACAGCCGCCACCACCCCACCAGCACCGCCCTCCCAGCAGCCCCTCAGCATGTTTCCCGTGCCCGCTCACCCAGGAGGGTGGGCATCTACTTCGCCCCAGGCACCTCAGGCCCTGCCCCAGTCAGCCCTGCGGCCTCAGTGAGGAGGCTATTGACCTCCTGAGATCCCTCACTGTTGGGCAGTCAACCATTCTGAATGCCATCCAGGGTGTCGAGAGGCATTTGCAGCAAACAAATGCATACCTGGAGGGCATTCATTCTGGCGTGGCGGCCCAACAGAGAGCATTTCAGGCTCTGGCCTCAGCACTGATGGCAGCCATTGTCCCTGTGTCCAGCCTCCCCCTTCCAACTTCCACTACCCAGACCCAATCCCCTCTACCTCAGCCTATCCCAAGCACACCATCAGACCAGCATGCACACACATCAGCATACAAAAGTGGCTCAGGAAAACATAACACCACACATCCCACAGGCACTCACACAAGCAACATACCCATGCAGACACACCAACATCCACTGCCTCCACTGTGTCGCCCTCCTCCACGTCCTCCACCTCCCTCCCTGTCTCATCTCCACTCACACCTGCATGCACTACATCATCAGCCACTACCTCCATCACCAGCACGCCCATCACTACACACCGCTCACGTGCAGTCACCACCCCCACTACCATTCACACGTCCTGTGTGTCCTCTCCCAGTGTGTCTGTAAGCCCTCCTCCCAAAGTACACAAATGCAGGCACACACCCACTCAACAGCCATCCCCAGCACAGCACCTCAGCCACCAAATCTGCATCCATTGTGGTTCGTGCTACTCCAGGACGGTCTAAGTGGGCACCAGTCAGAGCTGCCAGTGTGCCACCGACAGAACAGAAGGACCACCCTATTCCACCACCTGCAGAGGTCGAAAAGGGTCCGGCTTCCAGCAGGGGACAGTCACACCACCCACCCAGCAAGGCCCAAACACCGAGTGGACAGTGCCAAGGTCTCTGCAGTGACTGTCAAGATGGGAAAGGGCCACAAACCAAAGGGCACATCACCTCTGGGCACAATGTCACCTGGTGAGGGGCTGGTGACGACCAAATCATCCGGGATGGAAGCCACATGCACCACAGTCACCACCGCCGCTCTGACCGCCACCTGCACCGCCACCAGCACCGCCACTTGCACCGCCGCTGCCACAACGTCAGTCTGCAGCATCCTCCCCAAGGATCAGCCATCCGAGGCTGACGGAGACGGTATGGTGTCTCCATGTCACTTGCACCATGGCCAGCACTCGCAGAATCTCCGCCGCAGCCATCGCCGCCTGCACCACCATCAGCACCGCCATGTGCACATCCGATGCTACTCTGTCGGCTGTCATCAGCATCCCCAGTGTGCAGCTGTCAGAGTCTGCAGGTGACGTCCTGGACACACCACTTGAGACACCACCTCCAGCACTGACACGAACCAGCAATTGGCAGCCTAAGTCGCCGCAGGATGGAGTGTGGGTCTGCCTCCATGGAGTATCATGCTACCTGTTCCAGGTACATCGCGTGACTGAGACACCCAGATGAGACTAAGTCAACTGCCACACCCCAAGTGCTGCATCACTGGGCCCAAGCCCCCACCAGAACCAGTGGAGAAAAGCATCAACTAACACAGTCCTTGGCAGGATGAAGCACTCTGGGCACAAAGCCCCCTCCAGAACCAGTGGAGAAAAGCATCCACTAACACAGTCCTTGTCAGAATGAAGCACTCTGGGCACAAAGCCCCCTCCAAAACCAGTGGAGAAGGCACGCACTAGAGAGACTGTGGCTTTGCACTCCCCAGGACCAGGCAGTGGGCAACCCACCCACTTGAGAGACTTGGGATACTGTGGCTTTGCACTCCCCAGGACCAAGCAGTGGACAGTGTAGCCACTTGAGAAGCTTGAGAGACTATGGCTTTGCACTCCCAGGACCAAGCCGTGGGCATGGAGCCCCCTCGAGGAGCAGTGGCGTGGTACCATCATCCGGCTGAGGAGCCCCCTTTCCTTTCCCCCTGAGGTGCCTGTTATTTATTTTGACCTGATGCCCCTGCAGTGTTCTCTCCGTTTTGAGGCAGGTGTCATGTGTGGACTATCCATGATTTTTTTGCCCCCTGGGGAATGGACATCTGCAAGGACAGTGTACGTATTGTAAATATGTGCATATACTGTTTTTTACAATCGTTTACTTTATCTGCCTATTTCTAATATATGAAAGATTTGACTCTGGTGTATATGTAATGTTGTTGTATGTATTTGTGTGTATGGTGCTGTGGGTGAGGGTGGGGATGTTGCGTTTTGCGAGTGTGTGTCACTCTCTTTTGCCTCCTCCCCTCCCCTTTGTGCCAGGTGCAGTACTCACCATTGTCGTCTCCGCCTTCTTTCCACTTCGTCGTGTATTGATGGATAAAGCAACATGGGCAGAACCTGTAACTCGGGCTCCATGGCGTCCTGGTTCTTCGTTGATTGTCGAGAGGGGAGTGGTTTCCCTTCTGTGTTCTGTTTTCGCCATGCTTTTGATGGTGTTGGTACCGCCCGGGAAAAGCTGGCGGATTGGTGCCTTGTAATAGTGTGGGCGGTACATTGTCTTCCGCCTGTCTGTTGGCGGTGACCGCCACGGTGTTTTAAGTGGCTATCTGTGTTGGCGGTTTCCGCCATGATTGTGATTAAAAATTTTGAACCGCCGGCCTGTTAGCAGTATTACCGCCACTTTAACACCGACCGCCACGTTTGTAATGAGGGCCAAAGTGTCTTATGTTTTTTAGAAGCAAACAAAGGGGGTCATTTTGACCTTGGCGGACGGCGGAGGCCGTCCGCCAAGGTACCGCCACTGAATGACCGCACCGCGGTCAAAAGACCGCGGCGGCCATTCAGACATTTCCTCTGGGCCGGCGGGCGCTCTCCAAAAGAGCGCCCGCCGGCCCAGAGGAAATGCCCCTGCAACGAGGACGCCGGCTCAGAATTGAGCCGGCGTAGTTGCAGGGGTGCGACGGGTGCAGTTGCACCCGTCGCGTATTTCAGTGTCTGCTTAGCAGACACTGAAATACATCGCGGGCCCTCTTACGGGGGCCTCTGCAGTGCCCATGCCATCGGCATGGGCACTGCAGGGGCCCCCAGGGGCCCCGCGGCACCCTCTACCGCCATCCTGTTCCTGGCGGGAGACCCGCCAGGAACAGAATGGCGGTAGGGGGTGTCAGAATCCCCATGGCTGCGGAGCGCGCTCCGCAGCCATGGAGGATTCACAAGGGCAGTGGTAAACCGGCGGGAGACCGCCGGTTTACCCTTTCTGGCCGCGGCTGAACCGCCGCGGTCAGAATGCCCTCAGGAGCACCGCCAGCCTGTTGGCGGTGCTCCCGTGGTCGGTGACCCTGGCGGTCACCGGCCGCCAGGGTCAGAATGACCCCCAAAGTCTCTTTCAAGCACAAAGTACCTGTTTCACGTGAAAAATCTCCATAAAGAACCGCAGAGGAGACGATGCGTGGAAACAAAGGGGTGTGCATTGATTTCTCGGACCACACACGGCGATGCGTCATTTAGTTTTCATGCAGGGACAGCTGGGCGTCTATTTCCGGCGCTTGTCATGGATCCTCTTCGGGTTGAGGGGTTTTCAGATGTCCCATAGACGATGAGTGGATTTCCTAAGCTGGCAAAACGAAGTCACAGGAGCTGCGTCGATTCGGTGGGCGTTGCGTTGACTTTTCTACCGCACGGCAGGTGCTGTGTCGATTCCTCTCTGAAAGCCAGGCTGCGTCGTTCCGGTTCAGCTGTGCGTCGTTCTGGTGGGCCGTGCAGCGAATTTCCGGTTGCTGCGCTGGCACTGTGTCGATCTTCTTGATGCAAAGTCAGGCTGCATCGTTCCGGTTTGCCGTGCGGTGAAATTTTTCTTCTAGAGGTGAAGCCTTTTTGGTCCTGAGACTTCAGGGAACAGCCCCTGAAGAGCACTTCTTCACCACAGCCAGAGAGCAGCAAGGCAGCAGGGCAACAGCAAGGCAACAGTCCTTCACAGAAAGCAGACAGGTGAGTCCTTTTAGCAGCCAGGCAGTTCTTCTTGGCAGGATGCAGGTTCTGGTTCAGGTTTCTTCTCCAGGAAGTGTCTGAGTTGGTAGGGGCAGAGGCCCTGTTTAATTACCCAAATGTGCCTTTGAAGTGGGGGAGAGTTCAAAGAGTGGCTTAGAAGTGCACAGGGTCCCCTTTCAGTTCAATCCTGTCTGCCAGGGTCCAAGAAGGGGGTCTAGCAGTCCTTTGTGTGAGGGCAGGCTACTGTCCTTTGACATGCAAGTGTCAGGCCCTCCACTCTCCTAGCCCAGGAAGACCCTTTCAGAATGCAGATGTATGCAAGTGAGGCTGAGTATCCTGTGTTTGGGGTGTGTCTGAGTGAATTCACAAGGGAGCTGTCAACTAAACCCAGCCAGACATGGATTGTAAGGCACAAAAAGATTTAAGTGCAGAGAAATGCTCACTTTCTAAAAAAGGGCATTTCTAAAATAGTAATATTAAATCCAACTTTACCAGTCAGCAGGATTTTGTATCACCATTCTGGCCATTTTACTTATGACCTTCCTACTCCTTTCAGATCGGCAGCTACCACTCAAACAATGTATGAGGGCAGCCCCAATGTTAGCCCATGAAGGGAGCAGGCCTCACAACAGACTAAAAACAAATTTAGGAGTTTTACACTGCCAGGACATGTAAACTGCACAGGTACATGTCCTTCCTTTTGCCAACACAGCACCCTGTCCTATGGGTTACCTAGGGCATACCTTAGGGGTGGCTTATATGTAGAAAAAGGGGAGTTTTAGGCGTGGCAAGTAATTTTAAATGCCAAGTCGAATTGGCAGTGAAACTGCACACACAGGCCTTGCAATGGCAGGTCTGAGACAAGGTTTAAGGGGCTACTTAAGTGGGTGGCACAATCAGTGCTACAGGGCGACTAGTGGCATTTAATCTACAGGCCCTGGGCACATATAGTGCACTCTACTAGGGACTTATAAGTAAATTAAATAGTCCAATTGGGAATGATCCAATGTTACCATGTTTAAAGGGAGAGAGCATATGCACTTCAGCACTGGTTAGCAGTGGTAAAGTGCACAGTCTTAGAAGCAGCAAAAACAGTATCTAAAAAAAGGAGAGAGGCAAGCAAAAAGTTAGAGGTGACCACCCTAAGGCTCTCAGGTCTAACAAACTGAACTTTTAGTCATATAGTATTCTACATGATAGGGTGTTAAACAAAATGAGTAGACTTTAAACAGCTCTTCATTATAATTGTAAAATTTCACACATGTAAAGAGAAGTGTGGACAGTTGGAACCGATATGGCATTATCCCAGGATCCAATGTTAATCTGGCACTGACGAGCAGAGTGAAAGAGTCTGGAAAGCATCTGAGGACTGACCTAACTAAGAATCACCAGAGTGATGATTGCCCAGTTTGGGGATCCATCAGTAGCATGAGAGTGACTCGAGGCACTGTGATCAAAATGTACCTCTCTTAGCCACGGGGAGGATGCAAATTCTGTGTCTTTAGAATGCTGTTCATGTCACTACTTTTATTTGCTGTTTCGAGCAGATTTCAGTTCTGCTTATGTCACCCTCTTGATTACTGGGCCTCCTGCTATTATTTTCTTTATCAAATCTAAATGCCAATTGCACGGGAGAAATGAACATATTGCCACAAAACAGAAATGGAAGCCACAACACAAATGTCACAATTACCTCAACAAAGCAATAAAGAACAGCAGTCGGGCTAATACAGAAAAGCATTTGTAGGTATGCGAAGAAGTAATACAGAAGTACTCTTTTACATACTCTTACAAGCCAAATCATTCAAAAAGGGGATAAATGGGGATATTCATGGACTATTCACATACAATTGGTACCAACAGAGAGCACTGTGCCCTTGTTGGACTTTAGGGAATACGACATTGTTTGTGTGATACATAAAGATATGCAAGAGTATGCCAAAAATAGTACTCTCCACACTAATGGATGTTTTTGAGAATATTTCACACAACATCAGTGCCAAAACAAAAGAAGATGGCAACACGTAGTTTTGCAAAACTGAAACAGCACATTGTCTGGAAGAAAGCATAGGCTGCAGATGAGGACCTCATATTGAGCCATAACCTAAAATGAAAAGGACACTCCATCCGATGCTGAACTAATACCCAACAATGCATTAATAGTACAAATACTTTAAACATTTCCTCTTAGATAAGCCTGACTGCTTGTGCCAAGCTACCAAAGAGTTAAGCAGGGGTTATCTGAGCTGGGTATCTCCCTGTGCCTAGAATGAGGGTCTCTACTTGGACAGGGTGTAAACTGACTGCCAACTAGAGACCCCATTTCTAACAAGAAGTATATCTGAGACTTTTAACAAGTTACAGTGCGTCTATGATATTAGCAGTGCCACTTCTCAGCAGTGAGGGCACCCTGACCTATAATTTGGGATCAGGATATCCCCAGGAGTAAGGGAAGGGTCCTACCTTTCCCTGTGAATGGGCAGCACAGGGATCCTGCTTGCAGACTACGTATTAGAGAGAGTGAGAACATTTTTTCAAAGAGATTAATAATCATCCACCCTAAATCAACTCTACACACAATACTTACTGATCCCCGATATGAGGTAGGCAGGGGAGAAATGTAAACCACCAACTGAGTGTTTAGGTTAGAACCTTCTCTATCTAAATGGTTTAGACAAGGGTGCACATTTGGCGCTGACTACGTCTACCATAGCTCGCTTGCACAAGAGATTGTGATGATTTAAGATGCGTTTAAATTTAGAGTCATTAAAGATTTACCAGATAGACCTAAATTACCAAAAAGATGTACAGTGTGTACATTAAGAGAAAAACAACCAGTGTTTACATAAACCCACATTTTTGGCGAGTTTGGGTGTATTCCAAAGAAAATTCTGCAGGGTATTTTGTTTTATTTTGGCTTTCAATTGGTCAAACTTACAATCGAAATCAACACATCCTACCACATAATCCTATGCAATGTTGTGACAACATAACTACAAATGACAACAAATAAAACTGTGCGAGGTAGGACACACAATTTACTCAAAATACTTCCAGTCAAAAGGTGTAAATGGGCACCGTTCTTGTTGTGGTGTGCTTGTTTCAGAGCCCATTCTTTGCCCAATTGATGTCTGGTACTTCATCAGGACCTAACCAGAGCATTGAAAGGATATCCGGTGTTGTCAGGTAAGCCAGTAACAGAGTAGGCAAATGTTGACCTAATTGAGTGACTTCTGGGGTAACATGTAAAAGTACTACCAAGCACAAAAAGGTAAAATATAAAGTTGTTCACAAGCTTTGATCTGTACACTGTTGACAGTATGTTTTAAACAATTTGCCCCAACATAATGATATCACCGTAGAGCAATGAAACAGACTGTGTAGTGAAGGCTCACTATGCTACTGCTAAAAAATAACTGACCTTTTATTATAGAATGAACATTCTGGTAAAGTCACCAGTGCATATTTAAAGAAGCAACTGTTATCGTTATAAAGTCCTGATTACAAGTTAGGTGGGGTAAGTTTAGGTAAATCTGACAGTGAGGATATCAGACTGTAATGTGTGTGATATTTATGGCCTGAAAATGTGGCAAAACATGCAGATTTTGGTGCTTGATGCACAAAAGTCCTAAGGGCTCATTAGCATATTTAGGGCCATGTTTATGGAAAAGTGGCACAATGCACCACAGCAAGTCACCTTGCTGCGGTGCATCACTGGGAAAGGGCAAGAATGTACCGTATTTAAGGCAATATGGTGCATTCCTGTCCTTTCCCCTGCGCTGGTGCACCATGGGCTGCCTAGCTGCAATGCAGGCACCTTTGCACCGTGGTGCAAAGGTGCCTGAGTTGCATGCAGGATTGTTTTTGTGCAAAAAGACAGTAATTTTAAAAGGGAGGGGGGCAGGCAGGACACACAGGCACACTCAAACTCATTCATTCACACAAGCTCACATACACACAGACATCCAAGCACAACATTCATTATTAAATATTCAAATACACATGCATGCACGCATGCGTGCACCAAACATTCATTTAGAAAAAAACACACACACACTTACCTTCAGCTCTGCCTCGGAGGTCCCAGGAGGGTTGGGACTGTTGCCTTTCCTCACTGGCTAACCTAAGGTCAGCCAATGAGGGAAGGCAGCAGTCCAAACTCATCACAGAGTGGGATGAGGTCAGTGAGACTGCTGACCCATCCCCCCCTCTCTGTGATGAAGTGTCACTGATTGACATTCGGCCCTGGGTGCTTTAGGGCTTAAAACTGAAGTGCCCAGGTCCAAAGCAATCAGTGACGTTCCCTCTCATCATGAGGGAGAGTGCCTTGAGGCACCTTTACGAGGCTGAAGTGCTCACGCCCACAGGGCTGTGACTTCTTCAGCCCAGCAAAGTTGAGCTCAGGCAGCCAAGAGCCTGCACAAATAGTGCCTGTTTAGCTCCTGGCTGCCTAACCTGCAAACGAAGAGTGCTGTCAGGCTGACCTTTGCTCATCCTGACAAACACTCTTCTTGAGGGGCAAAAGGTGTGAGGGGTGGCCCCTCAGCAACAAAGGACAGGTTGCGGCTGGTACCTTCCTGCACAAAAACAACCCCTTGAGGCATGTTCCTCTTTCTATGTGTGCAGCAGACTGCAGCACACATAGAAAGAGGAAACGCCAGGAGAAATTAAGATATTTCTCCTTGTAATGCCTATCCTGGGGAGGTATAGCTTTTCGGTGCACTACCAGGTTTGCCTGTTCCTGTAAATATGGAAATGTATCAAAATCCATTGATGTTGCGTGTGAACATCCACCCAACAGCCATGACCTGCTGAAATTTAACTGGGCTAACTTTTGCTAAGGATCACAATTTTACAAGAGACTTGCAATCATGCTCTTAGTGGTATCAATTCCAATCATATATTAAAGAGAGTACCAAATATCAGGTTTTTTTAATAGTAATTTTACCATATTGACGTAAAGTGAAAAAATAAGCATTACCTACCCTGCCTCTTAACCCCTGAGGCAGACACATGATTTAATAAGATTTATGCATGTGTTACACTCTTGATTAATAGGACAAAAAGAAAATAAAAAACGCAATTTCCATAGTGAAAACAGATTACAATTTTTACATACGCTATTACCCTAGTCTTGGCCATGCATGGAGAAAGGGAGCTTAGTCATTTATAAAGTGGAACAGTTGAACTCAACAAAAAGAAATCACAAAGGGGGTCATTACGACCTCGGCGGTCTTTTCGCAAGACCGCCGAGGTACCGCCGTGCTGAAGACCGCCAGTGGTGGCGGTCTTCCGCGCCGCGTATTATGACCGCTGGCAGCCTCCACCGCAACGTCAACAGAACACCGCCCACTGAATCACGTCCCATGATTCGGTGTGGCGGTGTTCTGGTGACGGTGTTCTGGTGGCGGAGCTGCCCCCATGGATCCCGTTCCTCCCGGAGGATCAACGGACAAGGTAAGTTGATTGTCCGTTAGGGAAGGGGGTGGGGGGGTGTTGTGTGTAGTGTGCGTGCATGGGGGTGTGCGTGTGGGAGTGTAGAGGGGGTGAGTGAGTGAGTGTATGCGTGCGGGGGGTGTTGTGTGTATGGGAAATGTGTGCGGGTCAGACGGTGTGCATGTCTGTGTGTATGTGTGCGGATATGTGTTGTCGGGATGTATGTGTGTGTGTAGGGGTGTGTATATGTGCATGTTCGGGGGGGGTGCGTGTAGGGGTGTGTATATGTGCATGTTCGGGGTCAAGGTGGGGAGTGGGGTTGTGCCACCTTTGGGGGGTGACAGGGGGGTGGGGGGTGTGGGGGGAGGATTTGTGGGGGGTAGCGGGGATGGGGGAGACCCCTATCAGTGCCAGGGAAGGGATTCCCTGGCACTGATAGTGCCTACCGCCATGGATCTCATGGCGGTTCCCAAACACCCGAGATCCATGGCAGTATGCAGGGTCCTGATACCGTTGGCGGTCTAGTGACGACCGCCGGGCTGGAGACCGCAATCTCCAGCCCAGCGGTCTTCACCGCCATGGTGGTCGGAATGGTGAAGTGGCGGATGACCGCGGCGGTAACTGCTGCAGTCATAATTCCATTTTTTTTTCCGCCGGCCTTTTTGCGGTCTTACCGCCGCTTTACCACCGACCGCCAGGGTCGTAATGAGGGCCAAAGTATGGCTAAGGAAAAATGGCAGACTGCAATTGTAACAAGTGCTATCGCTGTACTGTGGCATGCATCTTACAAGGCCATGTAACTGTGCGTCCAATGAAAAGCCAAAACATCCTCTGCATTGTGTTGATCCTCCTGTCCGTAGCTGTGATGAAGAAGACCTGGCAAGGGCTATAATATGCTGGTGTGTATCATGTAAAAAGAGATGTTGATGAGTTTAAACATCTAAAGTACTTTTAGATACCATGACTGTGTCCATTAATTAAAGCTCTAAGAATAATTACTTGTACCCCTTAGTAACATCAAAGCCAAATGATTTCAGGTTTAGGGTTTGGCGATAAGTAGGCAACCAAAATGCATCTCCTCCATAACCCATTGTGATATTTTCAAGTAAATCCATGTCTACAGCTGTATTGTTAAAGCATGATGATACACCTCTTAGACTCCTCAAAAGGGCTAGTATCCTGGTATCCTGCTTGCTATTACAACTCTTAGGTCTAAATTATGACTGTCCTGGAATGGGTGGAGATATTTCCAGCACATGGTAGATACCACTACCATGGGTGAATTATTTGCAAAGTGAGATAAACAACCCCCATTCCATGTTTCCCCAAGTAAAAAATTTAAAACTGGGTGTGGAACAGGTGGTTTTCATACACAATTGTCCATGCATCTGAATTTACCAGGCAATTTTGCACCAATCAAATGTTGGCAGACTTGAAAGTTTCCTGGAGAAAAATGCGGTGGTGTACTAACGTTACGAGAACTCATCACTGTGGTGTGTGCAGTAAAAGGAGTTTTGCAAATGCGGAATTTACTGGGGAATTTTTTCACCTGGGGCCCCATAAGACTATCTTACTTGGAATCCTGTAGATCACCTTGCTATGTCTGGTTTAGCTGTCTCCTTTGGTATTTTTTCCAGTACGTCTATGATCCGCTTTTCTCTTGCACAATATTTTCTTTCAGTTTTTGCTTTAATGCGTCTTGATGGGTTTTAATCCTGATGTACCGAGAAGATAAATTTGGTGGAGCAAAATCTCCATTGTTACCTTCCCCAAAAACAGGAAGGAAGTTTCTCAATGAAGTCCACTCTTAACAAAGAGAAAATCGTACTTGTTTTAAATGTAATGAACTGGCACACCTTATTGGACAATGTCATTCTCTCTATTGCCTTGAGGGTAGTGAAATTGGTGGCTTAAAGGAAAATTCTATCTACCAATTCTGTTTCCTTTTGTTTTTTTCTAATTCATAGTAGATATAGATTTTTCATTTTCTTTCATTTTTTTGTACATTTACTGAACATTAAAATGAGTTTCAATTTTTTTAATAATTTGGTACTATTTACAGTAACATATTTTTATTATTTCATTATATTTACATGAACGTATGAACTTTGCAAATGTTATTAAAGCGATTCAAGCTAATGTTTTAAATGTGAGTTAATAAAGTCTAGTTGTATCTTGTATTAAAGGGTAGAATACAGTTTTAGGTGTATGAAAATAGTGGCTGTATAGCTAATTTGGTACTTTATTGAGTGAGTAATTAATAGATGTGGAGAACTCGTCCTCATATACCCATTTACCCACTCTTGTCATTTTAACAGTCAAGTAGTTACATAGATGTTCCCAATATGCAAAATATACCCATCTCCCCAATGAATGTTCAGTGTGGCTGAATTACTTATGACAAATAAACTTATGGAAGTACAATCAATCCGTCTTTTTACAAATAGAATGGTTTGTTTAGTGGGTCATGAATTCATTTGTACCAGATGTACGGCCTTTTGTTTTGCGACTCGCAATTTGTGATTTGTTTGGGACTAGCCAGCAATCATAGGGATAGCGGCCTCCTTGGGACAGCAGGCCACCATGTCTTTGACTACTTTTCCAAAAAACAGGTTTTGTTTTTAAAAGCAGCCATTTTTCCTTAAAGGAAACCAGGATGTATTTCAGAAAGAAAAATGAAAAGTTTTCTTTTAATTTTTTCACACTAGACAGTGCTCCGTCCACGGCCTGCTCTGAAAACATATTTTTGCATGCATTCACAAAAGCGAAAGAGTCCCTTGGGGACCCCTTACAATTTGCAAATGGCTTACCACCAATTTGAAATTGGTGACAATCTGCAAATGTTTTGCGACCTCATTTTGGTAGCAAAACATTCAAATGTACCTTTCAGATTTGGTATTAGGAAGGGTCGCCCTGAAGACACCCCTTCCCAATAAGGAGTCACAATTTGGGCTCTGTACATCTCAAAACACATTTTTCTAGTAGCAAACAGGCCGGTTCTGTGAATCGACCCTTTTGCGACTAGGAAATTGCGTTGTACATGCAGCCCTATATTTGTGCAGTGAGAATACTGCACTTGGGTTCTGTGGAGTGCAGGCTGTTTAATGGTATTGAGGTTCATTATAAATAACATATTGTGACTACTTCACTTACCTCTCACATATTTCTCAATATAGAATACAGGTCACTCGAATAAAGAGACTTGTTTTTTGTTCGAACATTCAAATGCTTTTATAATGTATAATGTATGGTGTTTTTCTAATGCATATTTCTTATTTAAAAAGAGTGGGCATAACGATGTAGAAAGGCAGTTTATCCTACAGACTTGAACTACACAGCTCCATTTATCTGTTTTTTCAAAACTTTCTTTCAAAAGTTACCACTAAGAACTGAAGTGACTCAAGAATATAAATGCAGCCATTATTTCACAGCAAGTAGCATTTCAAACGGTATGAAAAATCTATTTGTTTCCTTGTGGCAAATGACAAATCATGAAACAACCATAGGGATTCACACATGTGTTTATTTCCTGTTTCCATTCTAGCATACAACAGGAAGAAAGTGCACTTTGAATAAGCACAAATTCACCTAGTAATTCTGCGCCCAAGCAAAATGAGCACTGTGTGAGCAAACTGTGTAGATGTGTTGCACGCACAGACAGCAGACAGAGAAACCTTCATTCTCTCAGCGATGCGTGCATATGTGCCATCGTGGCAAGTCCCATTGCCTTACCGCAACCCTGAAAATTCTCAAGGCATAGCAGACTAAGGAACATATTTAAGAGCCCATAGTGCCACTCCAACCCCACATTAGCATCATTTTTGTACGCTAATGTGGTGTTAGAAGGCCAAAAACCCTGTGCCATATTTGCATGCATTGCGCCACTTTGTAACCCTTGCGCTACATCATGCCTGCTCCAGGCATAATGTATGAAAAGGGGGTGTTCCCCCGTTGAGGGGGCTAAAAATGGTGCAAGGAAATCTGCGCCATTTTATTCACCACTTTTAACGCCTGCACAGATCAGGCGTTAAAAGGAGGCTTCCATTGGTTACAATGGGCCTCTGGGTGCTTTGCAGGATTAGCGTCAGAATTTTTTATGCTAATCCTGCAAAGCGCCGAACTAGCATCAAAAATACAGACGCTAGTCCTTTAACTACCGTCATGGTGCACCTTATTTTAAATACAGCACACACATTGTTGTGTTATGGCGGCGCTAAAGGCTGCAAGAATAGTGGCGCTGCACACAGTGCAGTGGTCTTTTCTTAAATATGCTCCTAAATACTCCACTACTCTTGAAATCTATGAGTAAGGGTCGTAACTCAAGCCCCTGCAGCCCCTGCAGCACAGGGGCCTTAACCCTTCATGGGCCTCTAAACCCTTCAATGGAAACCTCTTCCTCAAATCCAATGAATATCTGTGAGTTAAAGGAAACTCGGGGCCCGCTCTTCACGTTCTTCAGGGGACCCCATCATTTTGCGTTATGTCACTTTTATGAGTGGGGGAAAAATAAATTACATTTTCGCTCCTAACTGGGAGGATGAAATGCATTTACTTAATTTATGTTTTCTTCACTTGCGTGAACTCACTCTAATAATGTCATCTAACTCTTATTAACTTAATCTACCACTAGAATGTGGAAGAACTGCCTCAGAGCAGAAGACTAACCCAAAAACCAACAAATATACAGAATGATTACTAACCACTGAGTTAACAGATAATTTTGGGTCATGGAGTAGCATGCTGACCGCCATAAGGTGCTTTTACACCTTGTCAGGGGTAGCAATCCCATGTCTGGCACTTATGAACAGTACAGCCAATGGAGATCTCTGACATCATCAGACCTCCATCACAACAGCCATGGAAGCCTTGCATGAAAATGAAAAAGGCTCATGTCTGCCGATCAGCAATGCATGGACCGAAACCGCGAGCACAGCAGCTGGCGTTTGCAACAAGGCATCCCTCTTGCCATCAGGAATATGGCCAGAGAATTGATGCAGAATTTGTACTGAGGAGCATTCTGTCTCTCGTAAAGGTGTCATTGCATTTATCTAAATCACCCCGACATAGGTTTGTTTGCGTGAACATACAGATGCCAACTGTACTGGGTGCATGGCATCAAAAAGCCAGCAACTTGGTCATCATTCTATCCACAATAACAACGTCACGAAAGAAATACAAGCCTCTATGTTCTTGGGTTAAATGAGCTTTCTATCCTCTTCAAGTGGGTTAAATAAGTACCAATGAGTTAGGTAATAACAATCACCATTTATGCGCTTAGAAACAGTTCACAATGAATTCTACATATCATAAATATTATTAAAAATCCTGACACATCTTAGTATTAATTTGTCTGCAAACACGTGCGAGCGATTACAGGGCACATTTTACTTGAAAGCTGGTTCTAAAGAGCCTGAAGGCATCTCGCTGTGGGTCGATGGTCGTAGATGCATCCTTTGGTGGCAGATGCCAGCATGAACCGTCAGGCTGCGGCTCTAAATAATAAATATATCAAACAGAAACCACGCACTCAATGATCCATTTCAGAACTCCCTGTGATATTTAATAATTAAAGGCAAATACCGGAGGGAGAATCACAGAGCTAATGTAAATACAGTCTATCCCAATGTTATTTGTGATAAAAAAAAAATGACCACCTCTTAACTCTCGGCAATTAAAGATGGTCCAGTGGACCGTCACACAGAAGCAGAATTCATTATTTTACTATGCTGTCCGCCTGAATGAATAAAAGACGGACCGACTTAGCCTACCCACTGAATATGGTTAGGAAAGAAAGGCTATTTTCATACTTAAGAAGGGACTAGTTAGTAGGCTGCTCTAACTGTTTCATTTCAGTACTATTCTGAGCTCATATCTTCTCGAGATTTGACCAAAATACTACCACTAACTAGACTAATTAAATCATATCTGCCTTAACATGAGTCAGTAAAAGTGCATACGTTTTTCACTCAGTAATTCAGAAACGTTTCGCATTTTTCTCATGAAAACACACCTCATAATATATACAATCCTACAGAATGTAAATAAAAACAAAAGGAGTCATATTATAACAGTGTTGCATAAGACCACGTGATATAAATGAGCTACACTTTCATAAAAAATACCACCGTCGAAATGGGTGTAAGAAAACCACCTAGCCCGCTAGGGGTAAAAACATCAGAAAACTGGTGTGCACTGTGACCGAGTTGTCACAGAACCTTGTCATAGAAATGACATGGTTGAAGCTAAGGTTTTCCTACCCACGGGTATACTCTGGCTCACGTTTAGGCAGCCTGACAGAGCACATCAGTGCCTCTTTTGAGATATGTGAAGGTGGTGTTGAGGGCTTCATGGGTGATGGAGAAAAACCTTTTTGACAAAACCTGTTCTGGAAATTGTTTTTGCCACGCATCTTTTTCCTCAAATTTGTCCAAATGATTGCAATGGCCAGATTTCAAATAAATGTTTTCTTTTCCTCTTCACTGGGTCCTCCCTCTTCGTCCTTGATTTTTCTTTCACTAGGATCTCTGCCCCGGCCTATATCTGAACTCCTGGAACTCTAAGCGTGTCCTGGTTCCTCTGCTCTACTTATAGCCTAATACCAACATTGTGAGTATACCCTGGTACCTATAACCCCATCAGTCTCTTAGTACATCTACATATACCTTAGTGAATTTCCCCTACCCCAGCACTGCTACCCTGCCTATACCCAAGTACCACTACTTATAAACTAGTATGTCCACTGCTGCGTATATGCTAGTAAGCAACTAGCAATTCTACCCCTATATGTTTCCTAATACCACATTCCACAACTAAGCCCTAATACCGCTGTTCTAACTATACTTCAGTATCTAGAGGGTACATACACTTTAGTACCTATAAGCTGACGTATACCCAAGTATCTCTATATTTACCCTAGTAGCTCTACCTCTTACAGCACCCCTACATTTCTACCTCTGCCTATACTGGAGTATCTTTTACCTATAAACTACCATTTGTAACCTTGCATGTACCCCAGTACCATTTGCAATACCTAAACATCAGTGTATGTCATTGTGCCTCTATACTTAACCATTTTGTAGTTACTCTTTCCTTGTCCTGTACCATGGTACTTCTGTACCTCTGTTCTTATCTGTGCCCTAATATATCTACCCTTGCTTATACAATGGCGCATCTTTCCTACCTAAAACATATTACCTCCACCCTAGTGCCTCCACATATTCCCTAGTACCTGTATCCCTACTTTTATCCTAGTAACTCTAACTCTGCAACTTACTCTAGGGCCTTTATTCTGATTTATTTTTCAATACCAAGATGCCTACCTACTTACCCCCATACTTTGACTCCTTCTTACACCGTAATGTTGGAAAGTGGGTTATTACTAGTGATAAGTAGGGACTGCCATTAGTAATAAGGCCACAATCACAATGCAGGGTCCAGTCAAGGACTCAGTAAATTAATCCCTTGCTCAACCCCTGGTAGCTGGCAACAAGCAGGCAGGGTTAATTTAGGAGACAATAAATGAGTAAGACACAATGTATAAAAAAGGACATATTTTATCCTTAAAATGACACCAAAACAAATAAAATCCAATGTAAGGAACCAGAGATATGAATTTTTAAAGAATAAATAAAAAAATGTGCTTTCTAGTGCCTAAAAACCAGTAGCGGCAACTGGGGACATTTGGTCGTGCTTGACCGGAACCAAGTCACAATTTGAGGCAGGCCGCAATGGAGCCCTGCTCAGATACACTGAGCGGGAGGCCTTAGTCAAAGATTTACCTTCGGACTTAGTCATTTTTCTAGAGCTTTTTCTCTTGTCGTCGGACGTGGCTTCTTGTCAGGCCAAAATTCAATGCAACATCATCGGCTTAGCTCAGCACAGGCTCCTGGTCAACTCTTGGAAGTCTTGTCAACGGGGAAAGCTCTGGAGCTTCAGTGGGACGAACCTGAAATTCAAGCTGGGTCACCGTTCGATGTTGGCAGCTTGACTCTCATCCATAAGTCAGGCACATTTATCGAGCTTTTTTTTTTCAAAAGTTCATAAGTCATCTCCAAGCTTCTGGATCTCTTTCCAAAGGTCCTCCTTTGGGCCTCCAGTGGTCCACAACGGGAATCCAAGGGTCTAAAAGGTCAGAGGTAGTCCTTGAGATGTTGCAACTAGGTTTCCCAGAATGCACCTGGTAAATTCTCAAAAGTCCAGCAGAAGGTGGTCAGCTAGGTCCTACTTGTTGGGGGTGTTGCAGACAAAGCTCTTTTAACCTGTTGCTGTCAGGGAGGCAACTCCTTCCCTCTCTCAAAGCCAAGCAACATCCTTAGAGCTGCAGTTTCTCAGTGTGCAGCAGGTGCTGTCATGCAGAGTGCAGTCCTTTGGGGTGGAGACCAAGGTTCCAGCAGGGCAGTCTTTCTTCTCCCTGTAGTTCAGGCTGTGCTCTGAGTTGCTGTGCAACCCGCCTATATTTATTCAGTGCTTCTCGGCTGGCAAGCAGGGGGTACCCCTGACCAATGAGGTGCAAGGTGCCACCCTCTGGGGTGACCACTTCCTGTGAAGTGTGACAAAAATCAATCCCAGGAAGCAGTATTATTCTAAAATCCAAGATGGAGAAAATCTCTCTTTGAAGTCAGGATCTGGCTAAGCCATCCCACTGGTGTGGCATATTTCCCTAAACACACCCTCTCCATTCCTTCTGCTAATCTCATTACTCGTGCTCCCATCTGGCTGGGGTGACAGGAAGAGGAGTGAGCCTGTGTCCTTTCCTAAGTGTCAGTTTCCCTCTGAAGACCAGTTTGGCTACCCAGCCCCTTTCCTGCCTGTTGCTTTGCAGCTTGCAGATCTCCACCCATCAGATATCCCATTGTCTCAATGCAGGACACCTCACAACTCATTAAAGCAGCTTGGCTCATAAAGTTATATAACTTCTTTTCTGTGATAGCTATAATACATCTAACAGTGGCAAATTGTTGGATTTATTCTATCATTGTGGGTACAAGAATGGAAATTGTAGCCCATATATAGTGAAAGGTATAATTTAACAATGTTTACCAATGTTAGCCTATAGAGCTACTGTTCTACAATGGAGAAAAACAAAATTGGCAGTTTTTCCCTCAACAGGGCATATAAAACATTTTTTAGCATGCCTCTGCGTATAGTTACAAGGCATCCTACCCCTGGAGCACGTAGAGGAGGCCTTATGGGTGACATATGTACATATAAGGTAGTATGAGGCTTTGAAAGTACCTTTTATTCCGAAGTCGAATTTGCATATAATTTACTTTTAAAAGCAGCCTGCAAAGCAAGACTGACTTTAAAACGACAACAGGCACCACATCAGTGCACACCTATCTGCATTAAATCCACTGGGCCTATAACCCTCCATGCCCTATTATATACTATGGACTTATAGGTAGGTTGTCATGCCACTTATAATTGTGCCTAATTTTTATATGCTTTTCATCAGAACATACGTCCGGTTAGCAGAGCCCATGGCACCCTCAAAGTCAGAAAACCAGTATCTAGGGTCTAAATGGGGCAAAAAAGTGAGGGACACTGCAAAAAGACCTGGTTTTTCACACCTAGTATCTGTAGCCCTGTCTATACACTAGTGGGTCTTTGTCAATGAATAACTTGGTACCTCAATGCTACTATTTCACCTACACTCTATAACATCCATTCCTACCTGTTTTCTAATAACTCTTAGCCTGCCCACACCTTAAGTATATCTATGTAGAACCACTACCCCCTGCCTATAGATGAACACTTTTACATCTATTTTTACCCTAATACATCCTGGCTGTACAATACTCCAATATTACTTCTTTCCCTATCTCCAGACCTCTACCTCCTTACTCAACTCCTGCTTTCCTACATCATAGCAACTTTACCCCTACCTATAACCTAGCACATCACATTCTACTAATTGCATAATTAATCTACCACCCTCCCTCTTCCATTACTACTGCCCCATTGTAGGTGGAAGCCTACTAGACAGCACATGCGCAGTCTGTTGCAAGACATATGGTGTCTCATCAAGAACATTCAGGACTCTGGAGCCCGCCTGTTGATTTCATTGGTTGACTTACCTTGTCACTCTCATTTGCCTATTTCTCATTCATGTTCTAACTTGTCAATCTTGTATTTGTCACTGTCATGGAGCATTACCTCTTTACATCTCTTGTGACAGGTTGCAGTCGCTGATTTCAATGCTTACTTTTCAAGAATGTTTTTTTTTTTGTCTGTGTTAAGCACTCTGTGAGAGTGAATGTGTGGTCAAGCTGTCTCTGTGTACATATTTTCCCTCTATTTTAGTTACCAATCCAACTGCAGGATGCTGTGCAGCTACAAGTAACTTGAAAATCCATTAAGTCTCAAAGACAAGACCTACTGACTGTGCCAGTGCTTGTTCTATACACCTGTTTTCTTATGGCTGGCCTGCTAGCTTCACAGTGTCATGCTTTTTTAGAGGTGAAATCACTGCAGGGATTCTGCAAAAGGGAGCCTCAACTACCTCTACTGAAGGGAACTCGTTACCGGCAGTAGATCAGCTGGGAAATGTAGTTGCTAGACTTGGTCTTTTTAGGGTGGCACTACTGTCAATGATTTTTCACTTCTTGGACTGCATGCCAAGCATGGCAATTCTGGGAAGGAGAATATAAAAATGTTCATGACACACAGGAGGTAAACTCCCTGTGTATGAGGTTTTGTTATATTTTGTTTTTCAGCAACAACCCCCAACTTGTGTGGTTTATTGCTGAAAGCAAATGAGAATGCAATGCGTGGCTAAAAAAGTAGTGGACCGCTCAGCATTCAGGCGTGATGAATGTGCATCCACTACACTGGTCGGTACACTCTAATGCCAGAAATATCCGCTAGGGAGGGATGGAATTCTAAATTTAGTGGGTGGGCCGCAGCAGCAGAATCAGAGGCCAGCACCTCCTTAGCCTACATGATGGTGCAAAAATCAAACCTGAAAGATGAAGCTGGAAGCTGAGTCTCATTACATTTCTGTTACATTGGTGTAGTTAACTGGGACATCTTGGCAGACCTCAGGTGGTAGAAAGTATTTTCACTGGCCAGTTGAGGATGTAAGCTTAGTGAGTGCTGCCTTTCCATTCTTTCAGATTGTCCATGCACATTTTCTAGATCTTATTTGGTTCCAGCATATAGGTGCTTCAGAGCAGGGCAGAGGCACTCTTCTCATTAGTTAAGGGCTCCTTTTACTCCTGGGTGAAACAAATATCAGGAATACTGTTAGACGTTTCATCCTTGGTGTGCTCTCCCTTAAGGTTTTTGCCTCTGTTCCCCAGGTTGTTGATGTGTGCTGGACTCTGATTTTGCTGTTTTTGTTACTCTGGGCACTTTACCACTGCTAACCAGTGCTAAAGTGCAAGTGCTCCTTTACATAATGTGTATGTAATTGGCTTATACATGGATGGCATATCTGATTTATTAGTAAGTCAGTAGTACAGTGTACTAGAGGTGCACAGGGCCTGTAAATCAAATGCTACTAGTGGGCCTGTAGCACTGGTTGTGCCACCTACATAAGTAGCCCTGTAACAATGTCTCAGACCTGTCACTGCAGTGTCCGTGTGTGTAGTTTTAACTATAAATTCGACTTGGCAAGTGTACACACTTGCCAGGCCTAAACCTTCCCTTTTCTTACATGTCAGACACCCCCAAGGTAGGCCCTAGGTAGCCCCAAGGGCAGGGTGCAGTGTATGGTTCAGGTAAGACATATAGTAATGTGTTTTATATGTCCTGACAGTGAAATATTGCGAAATTCGATTTTCACTGTTGCAAGGCCTGTTCCTCTCATAGGTTAATATGGGGGCTACCTTTAAAACTGATTAAAGTGTAGATTCCCCTTGGGAGCGGATGGACATGTGGAGTTTGGGGTCTCTGAGGTCACAATTTAAAAAAACATCTTTTAGTAAAGTTGATTTTAAGATTGTGTGTTTGACAATGTCACTTTTAGAAAGTGAACATTTTCTTGCTTATACCATTTCTGTGACTCTCCTTGTTTGTGGATTCCCTGTCTGGGTCAGTTTGACAGTTGGGCTGGTTGCACCTCACACTAGACAGTGACACAAAGGGAGCTGGGGTGTAGTCTGCATTTCCTGATGAGCCATCTGTGCTAAGAGGGAGGGGAGGAGTGGTCACTCACAACTGAAAGGGCTGTGCCTGTCCTCACACAATGCAGTCTCCAACCCCTTGGCGAGTGTCTGGTGCCTGGCCTGGGCAAGGCAGGATTTCACATTCAAAATAAACTTTGCTTTGAAGTAGGCCTACTTCAAAGAAGAAATTGGGTATAAGAAGGGCACCCAAAAGCACAGAATTTAGAACACTTCTGGAAACCAGGAGGAACCACTGCATGGAGAAGAGCTGAAGAGCTGAGGAAGAAGAGCTGCCCTGCCTGTGACTGTGCTTAGTGGAGCTATCCTGCAGTTGCTGCTTCTGCCAGAGTAAGAGGGCAAAGACTGGACTTCGTGTGCCTTCCATCTTGTGAAGATCTCCAAGGGCTTGATTTAGAGCTTGCCTCCTGTTGTTTGAAGTCTCAGGGACAGCAAAGATTTCTCTCTGCCAGCACCTGGAGTCTCTGGAGAGACTCCTACTCTGCCCTGTGGTGCCCATCCAGTTCCTGGGACCCTGAAAGGAGAAGTTGGCAGCCTAAGAGGAGGAAATCCACGCACAGAGCGCCATGTGGGGAAACGATCGACGCGACTCCAATCTGCGGCTGACGCACCGCCGGCTACGCGGATGAAAATCAACACTCACAAGAAATGCGACCGAAGAATCGACGTACAGAGCTGGAGAAATGACGCACAGCATCGCTGACTGAGGCTGGGAGATCGCAACCCACGCTGCGTGGTTTTCGGATCATCGTGCAGCTGGATTTCCAAAGTACACGGCCAACGGTTCCAAAGTACAGTTGGGCGTGTAAAAAAAATGCAAGGCCTGCCCGGACCCGAGAGTGCTGACCGGATCAAAGCATCCCTCTCCTCCTGAGAGAAGAAACGATGCGCCCGACCAAAGGAGAAACGATGCAAGGTCCTGCTCGTGAGTGAAATCGATGCATCGCAAGCCATTTTTGTTGCACACTCGCCCGTGCGGGTTTATTTTTGACGCACCCAAGGTACATTTTCACGCTAACAGTGTTAGTGTGTGTTTTAAACTGCCTAAAGACTCTTTTTGCTTTTTAATTGATAACTTGACTTGTGTATTGTGGATTTTTGTTGTTGTGGTCTTGTTTTGTTCAGATAAATATTTCCTAATTTTCCAAACCTGTGTTGTGTCATTTTGTAGTGTTTTCATTAAGTTACTGTGCATGTTGGTACAAATACTTTACACCTAGCACTCTGAAGTTAAGCCTACTGCTCTGCCAAGCTACCAAGGGGGTAAGCAGGGGTTAGCTGAGGATGATTCTCTTTTACCCTGACTAGAGTGAGGGTCCTTGCTTGAACAGGGGGTGACCTGACTGTCAACCAAAGACCCCATTTCTAACAAATACCATTTACAGGCTTTTGGTACTGATTTTTTGCAGAAGCTGCAGGGGCTGGGGCTGCCACAAGTAGCATTCCGAAGCCCCAGCCAATGACCGCGACAGGCCAGGGAGAGCGACTCATTCTCCCACTATGAGTGGCACGAGCAAGTCTGTCACCACTGTACCACTGTACCATCCCAATCAACCAGAAGTACCGCTGGCATTTTCTACCTTCTGAAAGCAGGAGAAAAATGCCTCCTTTTTTCACTGAAATGGTGAAATAACTGGCAAAGGGCCAGGTAAATCATGGTGCACGGAGTTATTCCACATTTATAGAGGGAGAACTTGTAATAGCCGAGATAGCCACTGGTAAACGTAATTCCCGCTTTCCAGTAGCTCCACTGCTAATTTCAACTGATTTATAAAAAGTCCCTAGTTTTCTTCTAGAATGTAGAAGGAAGTCTCCTTCCTTTCTTATTAAAGGGGTCTGCCCAAATCTGCTCCAAGGAGAAATGAAGGGAGCATGATAAGCAGTAGGGATAATGAAAGAATCACAAAGGGGAGTTTAAAAAGCAGGGAGAGAGAGAAGGACATAAATGTAGGCACTCCCATAGAATGCAGAATATAAACTTAAAAAAAAAAAGAATGACCTTAAGATTGTGCAATGGAAGGACATAACATCCAATCACAATAAATTGAAATCAAAATATTCAACAGAATAGGGCAGAATACAAGTGAATTTTGATTCAGTTTCAGACATCCAAGTAGACAACAAAGCAGTCCAACTGTGAGCATGGGGCTTACCAAAGCCACTCTAAGTAAATGGTATGTATTGGAAACAATAGATGCAGTATAGGTAGCTAAAGCTGTCTGTAGCTAAGACCTAAGTGGCAATGGCTTTACCATCGAATTAATAATAATAAGTGGATGGTAGAATCTCTCAGACATGAAGATCTTCATAAGGCACATACCATTTCACATACCTGTGCAAGCTTTGTTGGTTATTACGATCTGCTGTAATAGCAGGTAGAATCAGATAAAGTTGTCAATTCCCTACTAATTGCTAGAACTGCCCTCTTACTAAACGGAAGCCTGAATAAACTGAATAACCAAACAAACTTCTTTTTTAACAACACGTGTATAATTTAGCTTATTGTTGGAATATTGTAAATGAACGAAAATCCAAGTGTTCTCAAATAAACTTAAAGAAGAGAAGTCACCGATCTGGGCAAGAATAAAATCATGTTAACACTCAGTATTCCTAGGCCCTTCTAGCCGTTGTGAGACAGCTACGTTTGGTAGACACTGTGTGAAAGATATGAAAGCATATATGGGCTAAATATTCTCCTGTCTAACAAAACTGCATCATGAGCAAGATATTATAATTAATGAGCCTACTTTGTGCACTCATAACAGGTCCATTCACATTGTACTGCAGCAGAAACTAACAAGAGGAACGGATGATGATGCTAATGTACTGATGAAGGTCGAAACCTCATGATTATTAATAATGTACTCTGAACAGAACAGAGCATGGAAGTGATGAGGGAGCAGAAAACTGAGGAAAGTACATTAAATAAAATGAGAAGTGCAAAATCCTTAGATTGGCACATAGCATGTCTGGGAGTTATGAAGCCGGATACTTTGCTGGACAAGAATCCTATGGCGTCTGCCAGAGGCCAGCACACCAACTGCCAATAATGGACCACTTCCACGGCAACATGGTGTGGAATGCAGAGCTCTAAACGCCTCTGCAACCACTTAAAGCTGCAACACATCTCTTTTCCCTCCTGGACCATGGAATAGCAGAGAGAACAGGGAAGAAAGGATAACAATACAAAACTATCATTACGTCGTAGGGAGATAAAAAAGTAAGGTATTCCTGTGAAATCAAGTTGCAAGGAGAAAACAAAGAAAACAGGAAACCATAAGACAGAGAAGGCCCAAAAGAATGCATGATATTGGACAACATGCCTGTGGTGTCTCACAGAGGCCAGCAGCACACCAACTTCCAGTAAACGAACACATCCACTAGAACGTAACATTAAATACAAAGCACTAACAGTTCTGCAACCCCTTAAAGGTACAGCAGTCTGCAAGCCAATCAATCAATATATTATTAGTCGGCTTAATAAAGACATAGAAGTTAAACAAAACGCATCGAAACAGACATTACAACAAAAGCAAACACATCAAATGAATAGAAATTAGAAAAAAAAACAATTCAGTAGCTAAAACATATCGAATTATACAGTCAATTAAAAGAAGAAAGGCTCCTAAAAAGGTCATCATGTCCAGCAAGAACAAACTGTGCTACTGTAGGTTCTGTTTTTTATTTCATTGCCCTCTGAACATAATTACTTACAGCTAAACTAACTGCTTCAGGAGGCAACTGCTGTAAAAAGATGTGCTGGACACCTTGTCTAATGTTCAAACTGCTAAGCATCGGTGCCAAGGACCGCTTTGTTAGTGCCATGTAAAATATGCAGAAAAACATCAGTTCAACAGAACATTGAGCACAACACCGAAGCTCCGCAAACCATGATCCACACTTTAGAACGAAAACTTAAAAATGGACAATATTAATCTGAAAGTTAGTCAAGAAAAATCTGTGTTTCATATTTGCCACATAAGAAATATTAAGGTTCCATGGTACCAGAGGTTAAAAGTAGAGAACGGACTCTTGTCGAGAATTTACAAACGCCTTTCGATCCCCTTACATGATTACAAGTTATAAAAAATAAAGTCTTAAGAATAGCTATAAAAGGAACCCTGATTGAATGAGCCTTAATAAATAGTTTCAATATGTCTACTTTGCCAGAAAGTTTTTCAGTGTGACCCAGATAGAGAGTCCGGAGTGAGTGATCAAGATGCAAGCAATCACAAATTACCAACCTTAAAAGTTTGCCACTTGGTTTGTTAAGTCAAAACCCATAACAAAGGACGAAATTTAATTAGATCATTAAAATAGGCCACAGTCATATCTAAATAACAAATATGAGTAGAATAACTAACGGGTACACCTAGAAGCCTTCCTAAAAATATTTTCAGCATTCTGTAATTTACTTACATCAGTTGCCCCACAGACCCGCACCAAACCGGCCAAAGACAAACACTTAGGGGCATATTTAAGACCCCCTAGCAGCAACCTAATGCCACATTAGCTTCGTTTTTTTATGCTAAGTTGGCGTTAGAAGGCCAAAAATGACACACCATGGGGCATATTTATACTCTGTTTGAGCCGTTTTAGGGTCATTTTTTTAACGCTAAAATGGCGCAAACTTAGCTCAATATCTATACTTTAACTCTAGACACGCCTAGCATCAAAATAATGCAGTTAGCTCCATTATTTGGAAGCGTGAACCCACCTTGCGTCAATGAGAAGCAAGGTAGGTGTTCCCCTCCAACAAAGTGACTCTAAGCCGGCAGTGCCATATTTATCCCCCCAAGCAAAAATGCGCCCAGGTGGGAGGCGGGCCTAAATAATGGCGCTAAGCCTGCTTTACGCCATGATTTAACGCCAGGGTCAGGCCAGGTGTTAAGGTACCTGTGGACCCAGTTCCATGGCCAAACATAATGGAATGGGCCCACAGGTGCCCACCCTAAGCCCCAGGAACACCTCCACACACACCAGCGGGATACCAGAGGATGGGGTACCCCATCCCAGGTGAGTAAGGTAATATATAGATAAGTATTATTATTTTTCTGTGCCATTGGGGTCCCCTTATATGGGTACCCCTGAATGGCACTGGGTCTAATGGCCATGTCCAGGGCACACTGGTCCACTGGGCATGGCCACTGGGGTGGTGGGCATGATTCCTGTCTTTAGTAAGACAGGAGTCATTTACGGGTGCTATTTCATAAAGATAAGCCTCAAGATATGACGCTAGGCTGGTTAATGCCAAATATATTGGCGCTCACCTGTCTAGTGTCATTTCTGATACCCTAATGCCAAATTCCCTTCTTTTGATGCTAGCCGAACCTTAGTGCCGGCTTGCGCCATTCCATAAATATGATGCCAGGCTGGCACTCAGGAATGATGCAAGCCAATGGTAAACTTTTTGATGCAAAACTGCGTTTGCACAGTTTTGCATAAAAAAGTATAAATATACCCCCATATTTACAAACTGGTTCAATACATGCATTTCACCACTTTGTAACCCTTTACGCTACATTATGCCTGTGCCAGGCATATTGTATGTTAAGGGGGCGTTCCCCCTTTTGGGAGGGGCGAAAAAATTATTTCTTTGTGTCATTTATTTCTGGCACTTTTAACGCCTGCTCATAGCAGCCGTTAAAAGGAGGCTTCCATTGGCTACAATGGGCCTCTGGTTGCTTTGCAGGATAAGCTTTAAAAAAAATTATGTTAATCCTGCAAAGCGCAGGACTAGCAACAAAAATTCTGATGCTAATCCCCTAACTACCGCCATGGTGCGCACTATTTTAAATACGGCACACACATGGTGGTGTTAGTGGGGCACTATGGGGCACAATAACTTTTCGTAAATATGCCCCTTACTTCCATACACTGTGACCATCTCTCTAAAATTTACTGAACTTAATTTAGATGCACACTTAGGGGGTCATTTTGACCTCGGCGGTCTTTTTCCAAGACTGCCGAGGGACCACGGTGCGGAAGACCGCCAGTGGTGGCGGTTTGCCGCTCGGCCTATTATGACCGTTGGCAGCTCTCCGTCCTTTTACGGACGGAGAGCCGCCAACAGCCATACTGGCGGGCGGCGGGGAAGTGGAGGTTGCTCCACCTCCACCGCCACGCCAACAGAACCCCGCCCAGCGAATCACGTCCTGTGATTCGGCGTGGCGGTGTTCTGTTGGCGGTGTGGTGTCGGCGGAGCATCCCCCATGGCTCCCGTCCCCTCCCGGAGGATCGTCGGACCAGGTAAGTCGATCGTCCGTGAGGGGAAGGGGGTGGGAAGTGTTGTGTGTTGTGTGCGTGCGTGTGTGTATGTAGAGGGGGTGTGTGAGTGTGTGTATGCTTGTGAGGGTGTTGCGTGTTTTGGGAATGAGTGCGTGTATGTCTGTGGGTATGTCTGTATGGATGTGTGTGTGTATGTTTGTATGTGGGTGTGCGTGTCTGACTGTGTGTGTGGATGTAGGCATGTATGCCGGTGTGTGTGCGTGTGTGTGTTGGTGGTGCATGCGTGTGTGTCGTGTGTGTGTGAGTTCTGTGATGTTGGGGGTCGGGGTGGGGAGGGGGGCCCTGCCACCTTTGGGGGGTGGCAGAGGTGGTGGGGGTGTAGGGGAGGGAGTCGGGGTGGGGGTGGGGGGTGGGGGAGAAGGAATTCCCTGGCACTGATAGTGCTTACCGCCATGGATTACATGGCGGTTCCAACCGCAGGAAATCCACGGCGGTAAGCCGGGTCAAAATACCGAAGGCGGTATAGTAACGGCCGCCGGGCTGGAGACCCAGGTCTCCAGCCCGGCGGTCGTCTCCGCCCTGGCGGGCGGATCGGAGAACCGGCGGATGACCATGGCGGTAACCGCCATGGTCATAATACAAAAAAAAAGACCGCCAGCCTGTTGGCGGTCTTACCGCTGCTTCTCCGCCTTCTGCCAGGGTCATAATGACCCCCTTACAGACTTCTTCTATGGCCCTCTCCATTTGCTGCTGCCTAAGGTTGTGCAAGTGTCTCCAGCAGAAGACAGAATCCAGTGGTATCCTCCAAAAAAAATAAAAATCTTCTTAGCCCAGTTTTTTCAGTCTTGTCATTCAAATTCTACCCACAACCTAGACAATGCTGTCCAAAGGTAAAATGTGATGATACCACCTAGGATCTACTTTTTCACCTTTTTTCATAAAATAGTGACAATAGTAGACTGAGACCAGGACAACAGCAGAACTCTCCCAGAGCAACCAGTAAGTATTAGTCAGTAGTTGGGCCCAAAGATCGATGTTATTGTTATAAGTGTTCATGGTAACCCCACCTAGACCAGGAGTCTACCCTTTTGAGATCTTGTTGATACCTTAAATAACTTTTGAAATATGAGAACATTTTTGAGTACTTCAAAATCTGAGTAGACTTGGATGTAGGAATGAAGTCTTCAATGACTGAGGATGATGCATCAATAAAATATGGGGAGTTGATAACCTTCACAAATGCGCAGTTGTTATTAGTGGCGCTAGATGCTGATAGCAATGCATACTCTTCTTCTCTAATGCACGTCCTCCTGTCTCGCATAACTCAGTTTGCAAAACTTGTACTCCAGGTGGGACCATCCATCTGTTTTGGTTGGCTCTAGAAAACCACATTTGGGTTGCCAGCAATGACTTGTTCAATCTACAAAGGAAATTGACAGATCTCAATATTGCAACGGGATCTGCACCTTCCTCTAAAGAAATCATGCGCTCAGCTTTTTTCAAAGCTAAAATATGAGATAACGTGCAGGGGATTTGCAAATGATCATGTAACATCGCTCGTTTGTATTTAGCTATTTTAGAGTCCGTTGTCCTCCTCATAGTTGCTTCAAGACTTTGGCCCGCACATATCCACACTAATAAAAGGTTATAGTTGCAAGCACAATTCATTGTGACCAAAAAAACATAACAAAAAGAGACAAACCATCAGAAGAAATCATTAAATCAATAGTGCTTGCTGGTTATTCCCCTTCCAGTGAATGTGAGTAAAAAGGGAAGAGAAGAAGAGCAAACACTAGAAGCAAAAATTAGATTACATGTGATCAGGAAACTGTTCAATGCATTACCATAAGAATCAGTCTGCAAGTTAAAACACTCAAATACCAGGGATCCGGAAAATGTTCAAAAGTTAGGTATCATTCGCATCTATTTTGCTTACATTTAGCGATTTGGCTTAGATTTACATATTTTCTATACCCCTCGGTGTGATGTACAGATCTACAAATTGGATTTCCACATACAAAACATAATGAGCTAAAGGATCAGTATTTATGTGTGGAAATCCACTCACTCCAGTGAAAAGTATGCCTGGATCAATGTTCAATCTGAAAATACCCAAGTAATTGGGAGTTTCGAGGCCCATTAAACATTTCCAGGTTCTCCTTCGTTTACAATCACTAATTGTGCAATGCCCTCTATGGGGCTTCTTAAATTTCCTGAAGGGGAAGTGGATACCAGTCGGTAGTTAAACATTATTAGCCTCATTCCAAATCTAAACCCCAGTCATCACTTGCTAGACCTAACAGGTTTTATTTATTCCAAAAGCTAGTTATCATAATATGTCTATGGTGCAACGGACATCATTGGACAAACATATATGAGAGATGATTATCCTTTACTCATCTCTTTAGAAATGTAGACATGATGCAAAAAGTAACTTCTAAAATTCTGATGATAGTATTTATATCAAGTAAACCCCCACCCTTCACCGTAGTCACAATATGTTTAATGCGTCATTTGTCAGTGTCTAAATGGGGAGTCCTGAGGGGGAACTCCTCAATTTTCAGGCCAAAATTGAGCCATGAATGTTTGTGAGTCGCTCAGAAATCAAGAGATCACCACAACATGTCTGTAGATAAATTGTTTTATGGGTTGACTGATTTTAGTGGAAATGCCCAAAATATTGCTCCAACAAAATGTTGTCCTATCAGTGTTTTACAATGCGGAATGGATTGAAGAAGAATTCTTCTGTGTAATAAGGGTGGAAATGGGTTATTAACCTGGAAATTATTTTATGAGATGAAAAAACAGGTAGGAAATAGATGACTGATTGCAACTTTTAATTCTCGGATGATCCACTGGCAGAAAATCTGCCTGATTTTGGACAGGAGAACATTCCTTAGGCCTATGAGACATTGATTTCCAGGACATGAAAATAAAGGGCCCTATTCTCAAAACTACTTGGACGTGGAAGTTTAACTTGCATGCAAACAAATGTAATTTCCAGTCCAAAACCACCTTTGCTTTTCCCCAAAAATTATTTTGCACTTCTAGAAAGCTCTATTTCCACACTGATTTTCACGTGAGTTAATCCACAAGCAAGGCAGAACTGGCAGTGGGCATAGCAGGGTGAAATCAGTAGAAAAAAAAATAGCATGTGTGTTTGCAAAAATATGCTTGTATCTTTTTGTGTACAAGAAACCGTAATTCACTAAAATTGTCCATGCATGCTCCTAGAAGCCTGCAACTATTGTAAGTTTCCAAGTGTAACCTGGACAACTGCTGTGAATTGTAGAAGATAAAAAATCCAAACATCAACAAAGTACGCAGGGGCGCCTTATAACCCTATGCAGCCCTGTAACTCAGATTGCTCAGTTTGTTGGGACACTGGAGCAAAACAATTGAAAATCAAGATTTTTAGTAGTTGTCTCAGAGGAAGTAGAAAACAAAATCAAAATGGTTTTGCCCAAATGTCCATGTGAGTTCATGTATCTCTTGAGATGCCGGGTTAGTTTATCCTACTTAGAACAAGGCCTGGGTAGAAATTTTAATTCTGTCAAGGGAATTGGAGAAATTTGATGACTCTGCATTACTCTTGTAATATGGAGTCCCCGCCAAAGTCCTCCAATCACTGTGTGGTGGAATTGTGTTTCCTGTTTGAACAATGCAATGACAGCGGGAACAACACAAGGCTTCTGAATGTAAGCTGGTGAGTGCAAGCAAGATTTGGCATCCCCACGATTTCTGGTCACTAGGAGGAATTCCAGTAAGATATTACAAACATGGGCATTCGCGAGTGGTTGTGGTCAACGAGAGGGCTGCTTCCTGAGTAGATATTGTAGTCAACCGGCAGCAAAATTAGCTCTAAAAATGTTTTTTATGTAGGGATTCTACCTGAACAAATGGTTCCAGTAGCATTTTGTTTAGCTTGAAATGCATTTTCTTATTTTACTTCATTTTTCAAACACGGAGGAAGTAACACAGAAACTCCATCTTCCAGTCCAGAAGACTCCTTCCACTCCTTTGTCCATCCCTTGCTAACCTTTCATTTGAATTTGGACGGAGAAGACCACTCCCTTTGTCAGCAGTCCTGCTGCATATATATATACCATTGCATTTTAAGGGTTTTTATGACAAACCAAGTACGTTTAAAAAAAAATCTCTTTATTGTTATTGAATACGCAACATCATGTACAATCGAGCGTCATAACGCTACCTTATTCGTATTGCAACATATAATTCAAAAATGGCTAGAAAAAAAGAGTATAGGAAAGTCTAGAAGATATAAGAGAGAAAGATAGGAACAATAGAACGGTAGTGGTTTATTACAGCCTGGGAGTGACCTTTGGTGGGGAGAGGGGAGATGGGCCGGAAAGGTAGAGAGAAAGAGGGAAAGAGAAGGGGGGGTTGTTCCCCTGGCGACAATATGTCCTCGTGAGTTGTAGGATTCTTTCATTGATATTTAGCTGTGATAAGATCTAAGGCAGACATTCGAAGACAGCCTGTCAATATAGGCTCTCCCTGTACTGTTGCGCTCTGTGTCGTTTTATGAATGATATTGATCCAGGCCAGGGTCACTATGGCCGTTATGCGGTGTCCATTGTTTGACTGTGTACGTGGTGTGTACCGTGTGGCATGGTTACTGGTGACATTTGAGTTGGGTTCAGGGTGAATGCCTCATAACGCTCTAGTTAGGTGTTTATTGTTATAGTGCTTGCGGTGTGCCGGGTCATCTTTCATTGTATATATCGCGCAAGGTGTATGTGTGGGTTAGTGCTGCCTGCGGCTTCATGGGGGCGGTGTCATCTTTAGTCTCAAGTAAAACAACTAGAGTGCCCCACGTGTCCAGCCCTTTAATCTGCAACCCTCTATCCCGGAGTGAGTGTAATACTTGTGCCTCCGCTTTTGCCCATTTCAGCAAGTCGCCCATCCAGTGACGTATATCTGGCACGTTTGGTGCTTTCCATTGCATCGCTAATAGTCGCTTGAACAATACAAATGCCAGCTCAATGCACCTTTGTACTTGTTTCTTCCCCTTAGATTTCGAACGGATACCCAACAAACAGGATTCAGGCGTGGGGGAAAGCAGGAGTTCAAGTAGTTCAGCGGTCAACGTGGTTATGTCATGCCAGGCCCAAAGTACCGGTGGACATTCCCACGTCATATGATAGAAGGTGGCATCTGAGTCGCCACATCTTGGGCACTCCTGACTGGGCTGAGGGTACATGCACTGTAGTCTGTGTGGGGACAGGTAGGGTTGATGTAGATAGTTGAATTGTGTGAAGAGGAATCTGGGATTACGCAATACCTCTCGTGTCAAACTAAGTGCAGTGCGCCATGTTTGTTGTGTCAGCGGAGTGGGCAGGACCCTATCCCACCTAGCCTTCACTTTTAATTGGGCTACGTCCGGACTACCGAGTAAGACTCCGTACAACTGGGATGTGCTGCAGTGACATCCTGGGCCGGTTAATAATTTGTGCAGGAGAGGAGAAGTCGGAGGTTCCTTATCCCCGCATCGCCATGTACGGTGTGTGAGTTGTTGTAGTGCACAGTATGTCAGGAACCATCTTCGATCCACGTCGTCGATGCGGCCTTTTATGAATATGTCACTGATTGTCTGTATGCCTCTAGTAGGCCATCAAGCCAGCTTATGTTGTCTGGTCAATTTCCAAATCCCTGGAATGGACAATAGAGCGATCTGAGGTGAGTACGGCGGGGTCTGGAGCCCGCCAAATATATACTGGGGCCAACACCAATGAGCTACGTCCATCAAAATATTATGTTGGCAGGATGGACTGTTACGGTCCATCAGGCACTGCTGCACATTGGTGTGCCCTAGGTTGGCATGTACTAATTTTGCCTCCAGGTTTGGGGGATCCTGTATCCAGCCCCAAGTCCAGTGTATCTGCACAGCTGCACAGTTAAATTCATAATGCGGGGTACCTAGGCCACCTTGTTCGAGCGGTAAATGCGTGTCTGCTAATGCTACTCGTGGGGTGGTGTCGTCCACCACCCCATATCAAGTCAGTCGTGATGTGAGAAAATCACGGCGGACTAATAACGGTAGTGCAGAGAAGTGGTATTGTCACTTAGGCTCTCATTATTCTAATGAGACTACTGGATTTTGAGCAGCAGAATCTCCTGCGGTGTTGTTCGCCGCATACCAGCCAGGCTAGTAATCTGCGAGAACGATCCCCCTCTGGGTGCATCCTGGCAACATAATGACGGTAGTCAAATTTTCGCAAGCGTGAATCAACCCCATTACTACGCGTGCGTAGTGTATGTAAGGCATCTAGGGCCACAGTGGCCAACGCCATCCCTCGCTCTGCTTCCCGGAGCCCTGTTTCTACTTGCAATAATTCACTGGACAGCGCACGTCGCGCTCCACCCACCGCCGATAAACAGAGGTCCCTTACCACCACCTTGTGGGCATGCCATTCCATTGCGCGCAATGACACTGTCCCGTTATTGAGTTTAAAATAAGCGGAGATGCGCTCTGCCAGTTCTTGGCGGAATGGAGGATCAAGCAGAAAGCTGGTAATCACAAGCCAGACATCTACAAGTCTCCGTTCTGATAGCCAGGTCTGGAATATCTGGGAGGTTTTCCTGCTAGGAGCGCTGTCCAGTGGGGGATGGGACCTGTCCCTGTCTATATCCGGCACACAATTCCAGTTGCCGCCCCATATATGGTTTGTCGGGGATCTTGAAGAATTTGGGGGGTGATTGACATTAGGAAATCCCCTTGCTTCGAATTGGGGTCATATATTCCTGTTATGATGAGTTATCTACCGTCTAGTAAACCTTCCAATTGAACATATCGACCATCTACGTCGGTTTTGTGGTGTTCTACTATGTAAGGAACTTCTGGGGCAATCCATATCAGCACTCCCTTAGCGAATGCGGAAGTCGTGGTGCCGTAAACTACAACACGCCATTTTCTTTTGAGATTTCGTAGTTCGTCTTGTGTTAAATGGGTTTCCTGCAGTATAGCTATGTGTGTTTTGTATCTTTTGAGGTAAGCGTAAACCCTGCAGCTCTTGGTGATGTTGGCCATGCCTCTCACATTCCATGTTACTATGTTATAGGTGTCCAGTCCCATGTGAGTAAGAGGTTATGTAATGGTGTGGATATAATCAGGGCGCACTGCTGAGGCGTGGATATTATGCAATGCATCTTTGTCGCACATTCGTCCCCTCCCCCAAATACACTTGTCCCAGGCCCCCACCGTCTAATGAGTACTAAGAAGAGTGAGAGAAAGAAACAAAGATAAACAAAGAAAAAACTTCTTGGGTGAGGCCCAACGTGTAACACAGTGGCACAATGGGTGTCACTTGTAGTAACTGTCATGGCATGGTCCCTTTGGTGTCCCATTGGGGTGTGGGGAGGCGTGGGTGTTAGTAATGAGAGGTGCATTTGTAGCAGCCCGTTCCGGATGTTCTTCACACCCCGCTCTGCCCCAGGTGCCCTGCCGCCCCCGCCGGCAACGGCAACGGAATTCTCCTCTGGGAGGGGTATTTAGGTAGGTCTACAAGCAGAGATCACTGTGTCTGGGTGTGGGGTCTTGCCAGTTTCATCCTCCTTTTCCTGGTCTGATTTTCCCCTTTCAAAACATTCCACAGTAACATGTTTTCGGCACAGAAAAAAAAGAAATCTTGTTGGTCCGTACCGAACACACAGTCCGAAGCAAGATTTAAATGTTGTCTGCTCTGGGCCGAATATGAAGGGGGAGGTGAAGCCACTGGATTGGCCCATCAGCTGCTTGTGCTTTGGAGGGACGTATCTCAGGTTTTGGTTTCTTTCTCCGCCGTGGCTGAGGAGCGAGCCATGCTTCTTGTTTGGAGTCATCGTTGTTGGGTTTGGCCAACCCCTTGGCATGTAGCCAGCTCCAGGCGTCTTCCAGAGAAGGGAAAATATGGGTCTGCTCCCCATCAATCACCAGGAGTCGTGTCGGGAACAGTAGAGAATAGGAGAGGTGGTTGTGACGCAAAAGTTGTTTCACCCTCGTTAAGGATGCACGCCTGCGTTGCACCTCAACGGTGTAATCTGGATAGGCCATGATAACATTATTGTCCATCTGTATTGGTCCTTGTGACTTGAAGCTCTGAAGGATCTGGTTGTCACGTTGTAGATGCTCCTCAGACTCGGTGCGATACAAATGGGAGTCCGCCTCCTGACACCACCAAGTCACCGATAAAAACCACGGTGCATTGGAGTAATCAGGTGAGGGAAGGAAGGGGAAGGAACAGCATGGAAGGGATATCTGTAATGAGAAGAATACACAGCGTTAATATCACATTAGCCTATCTATTCTCGCAATGTCTCGCTAAAGCACCAACGACCGTACCTGCCAATATCTCCTGAGGGCAGGATTAGTCCCACGCCTGTCTATGCTCCATCTGAATCATAGATGGATACCATAGGCCAACGATGAACACAGATAATCTCCTATGGGTTGTTCAACACCCACTCTTGTACAAGATAGACAAAAAATAGTGAGGAAACAAAACGAAGAGAGAGAAGAAAAAGACTAACGGAAAAACCCAACTCGGGCTCCTTTCAATAACTCAGTTAAGACACTGAGGCCCTCATTCTGACCCTGGCGGTCGGCGGAGAGACGGCGGTCGGACCGCGAACAGACCGGCGGTATTAAAAATGGCATTCTGACCGCGGCGGTCCCCCTTGTGCGTTGGTCCTCCGGGAGGCGACGGGAGCCATAGGGACGTGACCGCCAACAGAAGACCGCCAACAGAAGACCGCCACACAGAAATGTGGGTCGTAATTCTGTGGGCGGTGTTCTGCTGGCGTGGCGGTGGAGGTTGACCAGTCTCCACTTTCCCGCCGACCACCAGTGTGGCTGCTGGCGGTTTTCCGGCGGAACGCTCCCAGCGGTCAGAATGCGCACAGCGGCACACCGCCGCGGTCGGCGGTCTTCACCGTGGCGGTAACTCAGCGGTCTTGCGAAAAGACCGCCAAGGTCAGAATGAGGGCCTGAGCCTCTTGTCATAGTCACGCAAATGGTAGAAATGACCCATTCTTTCTACCCCATGTGCTAAAAAGCAAAAAATGTCCCAGCAGTTCCATCCCCGTAAAAGTAAACATTAGCACAGCGTCACAGCAGAATAAAAATGTTCTCCAGCTCTGAAAACAACAGTTCCTGGGTATCGAACAGTTCAAGTACAGGAATGCCGTGCCTCGGATATCAACAGTGTCTTGGTCGAATAGGATAGTGGGAAAAAAGGCGAGGGAATCCGGCACCAGATCGCCACACCGCTTACCAACTCGAGACTCCCGACGATAACGGGAATATCCCAGACTTGAGGGAAACGAAAGAGCAGCAAGTAATCCACTGGAAGCCGAACGAGACACACCCTCGAGAACGCCGTCAACAAGAGCCCTCGTTGACCATCCGACCTTGATCTGTGAAACGAATAACGCACAACGCTTCCTGGATGCGCGTGGTTTTACGCGATCTCTTCCGGCGATAGACGTCATGGGATATGTAGTCCGGAAGTACTACAATATCCTGATCGTCAATGCAGGCGCCGCGGTTAACCCCTGACACTGGTCTCTGTTGCGGAAGTTTAGAAGGCGTGCACTCAGAGGCCGGGGCAGGGCTCCCGGGCACGGTGGCCTGCTTGGAATTCAGTGGGCCCGTTCCACCGTGAACGTGGGTGATGCTTTGTTTGACAGTGCCTTGTCCCTGAGCCATTGCTCTAGGAATACTTCGGCATTTGGCATCTCCACTCGCTCCGGGAACCCCACGAATTTGACATTGTTCCTCCGCAAGCGTACTTCCGCATCTTCCGCTCTTCGCTGCAAGTAATTGACCTCTGTTTCCATATGCTGTAGCTGATCTCGCAATTCTTTAATTTCCGGTTGAGCTACGTTGAGCGCCAATTCATTGTCAGGGACTCTGTCCACCAGTTTGCGATGGTCCACTCTGAGCAGGTTCACTTCCAGTGCCACTGAGTCTATTTTCCATTCCAGGGTAGTTTTAGTATCCAGCACTGCTTGTAGGAGCTTGTCAAATTGTGCTCAGTGCGTTTGCAGAGTCTCGTTCATCTGTTGTAATGCAGTGGCTTGATTTTTAGCCACCCCTGCAAGAGTCAGCTCTTCAATCTCTGCCGTTGGCTGCGGTCTAGGTGGTTTTGGCTTGACCATGATTGCGTGTATTCCTGGTCTGCAGCAAGCAGTTGCACTGAGCATGTACCGTCTGGGCTATCAATTAGGCATCCTGCCACGTCATAGGGCTGATTTTGTCATGGGGCCGGATCAGCTACCTGATTCAGCACACTGATTGAATACTGGGATGTCCATTAAGCCCCCATGCTGATTTAATGGTTGGGTTTGCGTTGGCTGGTCAACAAGTCACTCACCGGCTATGATAAATTGGGCCAGCTCGGTTCCCAACCTCGGCCCGCGCGGCCTGCACGCCGCCATGTATTCCATATCCTGAACTGCTGTTGGGCGTCTTATATCTCAAGTTGGCTAGTTCACGTTGCACTTGTCCCCATCAGTGTGTTGCGTATCAGGATTTGCTGGTCTTATGGTTGGGTGGCCAATACCACCCCATGTGGTCTTGGGTGCCTAGATCTGCCCAGTGTTTATGTTCGAGCACCTAGGTGCTTTCTCTGTGTCTTATGGGGCACTCAGGCAATACGTGGTGGGCTCTCAGGTGCAAGATTGCACTGCATGGCCGCACGGGCCCCACCTCTGCATCCTCGAGCACAATGACTGATCCGACCCACAGGCCGCAATTGTGCAATTCGTAAGGGATCCTCCTTCCAAGCCGGCGGTCGGCCGGTGATCCATCCTCGACGTTCCCTACCTCATAGTTGCCCGCAGCAGTGGCCCCCGATCCTCCTCCGCTGTTCTCACAGGCACCGCGGGTCCGAGTGCATGAGTGCCGAGGCGCCACTGCATCCTCGCATAGAGTGCTGCTCCCGCTGATCGCCTCCCAGCGTCGCTATCAGCAGACGCCTCCCTCTGCCTCGGTCCCGCGGCGTGCTCACTGCCGTGACCGCAGGGCCGCATGTAGCTCGTTTGCCTCTCTGCTTCTGAGTACCATCTCCGGTCGGGGCAGCAGGCACCAGGGCAGCCGGGCAGGGAGAATTGATGGATTTATTACAGGCCACGAGCGGAGCTCTTTAGAAAGCGTCCGCTCCGGCCGCCATCTTGGACACGCCCCCCTGACAAACCAAATAACTTAAAGAACTTATGGATACGTTTGTTGATTGATGGAGGGAATGCATCAGTATTTTTTATTTTACCTTTTCCCTTTTCCTAAAAGTTTACATTTGATTGTGGGTGACCTGGAGTTGCAGTAGGAGCCTATTTTGTCTTTAGTTTTTCAGTTTGTTTAAGTGAAAAAATGTGAACATTTTTCAGAGGGTTGGAGGTCTGGGTTTAAAGTTTCCCCATTTTCCAGTATATTGTTTGGAGCGCAAGCAGTATGAAGTGCATTTTTTGCCTATTGATGGAACTCCACTAAACGTTATGGAGTTTTTATGTAACCCAGTGTGATTCCATTGAGTAAGGTTCTGTGAGTTCTGCCCAGGCCTACTTAGAATGAAGGACAAAATTGTGTACTGCCTTTTGAATATGTCTGGCTATCTCAATTCCAGATGTTCTCTCCTCAAGTGATAATACAAGGTTTTCCAGTGGGGAGCAGGTGTGCCTGAATGTCCCTTTCCAGATGTTTGGAGGGCTTTTTGCTGCCAGTGCTAAATTAATTTATATTGAGAGAAAGCAGACCTAGCCAACTGCCACTAAATGGCATCAAATGCTTGAAATATGTTCAAAGACAATATTTTCCATTTGAATATTTCATCATGCACCAAAAAGCATCCATCTGAAACCTATTGTGACATCCATGACCCAGGCACTACAAAGCTTCTCACCAACATAGATAAAAGTAATGCAAATTTGCAATAGTTTTTTAAGAATGGAATCCAACATACATTCTACCCTCTAGTCTTGCCTATCAATAAATGGTAAATGTAACTTCATTCGGCTGTTTAGACACACAAATGGAGTTATAGTGCTCTGGAAATATTTTAAATAAGTATTGCATTCAATAAAGTGTCTCAATTATTTCTATTCAAAGCTTCCTTCAGGCGGTATTGAATATTTATATGAAGGTGTCCAGCATTTCATTTCACAATTTATCATTAGCTTTAAGCTCTTTGGCATTTACTCTTCTTATTTTCTTTCTGTCCTTCATACCACTAGCATATTCTTGGCAGATTTACCCACTCTGCCTGCATACTCGTGATTAGAGAAATCAGTGTTTGATAACACCAAAGCCCAAAAAAAAGGAGGGGCTGGGACAATCTGGAAGGGAAGGCACAAGATTCGCTAGAACAACAGCGTGTGTATTTCCACTGGGCAAATTGTTGAATTGAAATGGTGGAGACCTGTGAAAATGTTTGTGTGTGGGCACGTGGGGTGAACTGATGTGTATCGCATTTGTAACTTTCTGTGACACACTTTCTGTGCCTTTGTCTGCAGCAGCCTGTCCAAATACTAGAAATATGGCACTGTTTGGACTCTTTGAACTGTAGTACTCAGGTAAAGACTTAATTTCCTTATGCCATTTATTCCACTCTGAACCCCACATATTTGTCAATTTGAATAGCACATCTGGACTGGATGGTTGCAGGTGCTTTACAACATTGTACTGTGTTAGAAATGGGGTCTCTATTTGGCAGTCAGTTTACACCCTATCCAGGTAGGGACCCTCACTCTTGTCAGAGTAAGGGAGTCACACACCCAAGATAACCCCTACCACCTTTGATAGCTTGGCACGAGCAGTCAGGCCTACCTCAGAGGCAATGTGTTAAGTATTTGTACCCACGCATAGTAACACAGTCAAAACACTACAAATGGACACCACACCAGTTTAGAAAAATAGGCAGTATATATATTTAAGTAAAACAAGAAAAAAAAAATCCAACATACACAAGCAAAGATATGACTTTTCAAAGGTTAGAGCTCAATAAAATGCTTAGAAAGACAATAGCTCCAACTGGTGCTGTCATGGCATTGTGATGGAGTCATTCCGAACAGTCCAACGCCACTCGCAAGGAACAGCGGCACCGGTCACGGAATCGCTCGGACCCCAGGTAGAGTATCTTAGAAATGAGGCAGAGTCAAAGACATGGCATGGAGTCAGTGAGGTTAGGCGTCAATGGAGCCAGTGCAGCATTATTTCTGTACTGCAACGCCGGAGGTGAGGCATCAGCTCCTTACTGCTATGCAGGAGAAGTGAGGCGGGATGACGGTTCCTAATGATCCGGCAGGGTCAATGACTCCAGCCAATTTTTATCCAAGCGAAACAACCCGTCCCACCCACAGGATTATGACTCCGCCTAACGCCATGGTTTTCGTGGCTTTCTTACTGCCACGAAAACCATGGCGGTAGGCACTATCAGTGCCAGGGAATTCCTTCCCTGACACTGATAGGGGTCTCCCACCCTCCCCAGAGTCTGCCCCCACCTTCCTCAACCCCCTCCCGACCCCCCCACGACATACATGCACATTCACCCACCAACTTACACATGCATACACACACTCATACCCACTTTCACCCATGCATGCAAACATACATTCACACACACTGACATACATACAAGCACACACGCATTCACAGAACACAACATACACGCACACTCACATCCATTCATGCACACACGCATTCCACACGCCACACGCCACACACCCGCATGCACACACACACAAACATACACCCACACACACAACACCCCCCACCTCCCTCCCCTGTCGGAACACCTGACTTACCTGCTTGCAGGGGGTCCTCCGGCAGGAGAAGGGATGTGGCACTGATGCCAGCAGCAGCATCCTCCAGCAGAACACCACCAGGCCGTATCATGAATCATGATACGGTCTGCAGTGGTTTACTGCCAATCGCCGCCATGACCGTAGCGGGAATTCTGCCATCCTTCTGGTGGAATTCCGGTACGGTCATAATATGGCGGACGGTAGGTAGCCGCAGCGAAGGTGTTTTGGCGGCCGTCACCACAGCGGAAGGCAGTTATTACCGCCATTGACATAATGAGGGTCAATAACCCCAACTGGTGCTATCACGGCGTTGTGACGAAGTCATTCCCAGCAGTCCAATGTCGCTCGTGAGGTAGTGCGGCACCGGTTATGGAGTCGCATGGAACCCAGATACAGTACCTTAGAAATGAGTCAAAGTCATGGAACGGAGTCCAGGAGGTAAGGTGTTGTTGCAGCAAATGCAGCATTGGTTCTGTATTGTTACGCCAAAGGTGAGGTGTCAGTTCCCTACTGCTATGCAGGGGAGGTGAGACATTGGTTCTTTACAGAGGCGGCAGAGGTGAGGCGAGGTGTTGGTTCCTCATGATCCGGCGGGGTCAATGAGTCCAGCGGGTCAAGACACAATGAGGTGATTTTGCTGTGTCACGTCACACTAGGCGCCCCGGTGGAGTCAGGTGTCATAGACATTGGTGACACGGCACTCAGGACTCATGGTGTTGCAGGATTTCAGAGGCGCTGCGGCTGCGTCAGGCCTGCATTGTCAGTCGCGGTAGTCACACTTCAGCAGGGACCATGTCTTCGGGTGCAGGCAGTGGCACAGAGTCTGGCAGCGTTGCCAGTTCTGGAGTCTTCCACAGTCAGAGTTGCACGCTGTATAAGCAGGGACCCTCACTCTAGTCAGGGTAAAGGAGAAACACACCAGGGTAACCCGCACTCCCCCCCTTGGTAGCTTGGCATTACCAGAAAGGCTTAACCCCCGAAGCAAAGTGTGTATATTTGTACCAACACACACACAGTAATACAGTGAAAACACAACAAAATGGACACCACACCAGTTTAGAAAGATAGGTGATATTTATCTAAATCAAACAAGACCAAAACATAAAAAATCCAACATACACAAGTCAAGATATGAATTTAAAAATAGTAAGAGTGCTAGGGCCAGATGTTCGTACCATTCTTCTTTGTTTGCGACACGAAAAAAACATTTTGGTGTGTAAAGATCCTATTTTGCGATTCGGTAATCTATTTACCGAATTGCAAAATAGGTTTGCGAGTCACAATTAGGAAGGGGGGGTTCCCTTCCTAATTGCGAGTCACAGTGCGATGTAGGATTGTTTTGTGACCATGAGTACGGTCACAAAACAATTGCAGTTTGCACCAGTTTCAAATTGGTTCTAACCCATTCCAAACTGGAAGGGGTCTCCATGGGACCCCTTCCCCTTTGTGAATGGTAGCAAAATATTTTGTCAGAGCAGGCAGTGGTAACATGGATCACTGCCTGCTCTGAAAAAATGAAAAGAAAACTTTTCATTTTTGTTTTTGAAATGCATCCCGTTTACCTTTGAGGAAAATGGGCTGCATTTAAAAAAAAAGAAAACTACTTTATTTAAAAGCAGTCACAGACATGGTGGTCTGCTGTCCCTAGCAGGCCACCAACACCGTGAGGGCAGCCATTCCCAAAGGGGTCACAAATTGCGACCTACCTCATGAATATTTATGAGATAAGTCATTTGCAACTCCACTGGGAATAGTAAACAGTGACATTGATACTGTTGTACATCAGGTTTTGTGACTCGCAAATTGCGAGTCACTATGACTCGCAATTTGCGAGTCGCTAAACCTAATATTCGTACATGTGGCCCTTAATCCTTAGAAAACAGTGAGAATGCTGTTGTTACACAAAAGTACCTGGTTAGCGTAAAAAATAAAGCCGCGCAAGCGTGTGTCGGAAAAGTCAGGGCACATCGGATCCAGCCGGCTTTGAGTCGATCTTTCACACGCAGCGATATTGCGTTAAAATCCGGTCGTACAGTGTCAGAAAACCACAGTGAGTGTGATTAGCGTCGTTATCAGCCTCCGTGTGTTGCGCATTGTTTCTCCAGCCGTGCTCCGTCGATCTCCCAGCAGCAATGCAGGTGGAGCATCGATTTTAGCCACGAAGACAGCAGCACATCCTTTATCAGTGTTTTGCTTTACTGCTGACCAAACCAAAATACACACATTGAAAAGAGTCGAAAAGAATCTGTGGAATGCGCTTAGTCTAAAGAAGACATTTATTAAATCACTCTGCAAGGCTCTTGAAAGAAGGTCAGTACAACTGAAGGTGCACCTTCAAAATGTGCGCAACAATAAAGTGAGAACATATACAAAGAATCTTCAATCCATAAACAGCAAATATATATACATGCAAAGATGCAAATACCTATTTTGATATATATATTCATACACAATGCAAAGCAAATAATCAGTAAAAATTCATCACCATGGGGCCTATCTGGTGCTTCATCTTTCTCCCAGTAGCTGCAAGCCGTAGACTCTGAGATCGGCTGCGAGAGAGAAAGAGATCTCTACCCTCATGGGGTGTCAGGTATTCAACGTCAAAATCCTGACCAAAGTCTCTGAATCTCCCACCGCAAATCCTGGGTCTCTTTTATACCTTAAACAAGCCAAAGGAGAGAGTTCTAGAAAAAACTCCCCCCGCCCCCTGTTATTCAACGCTACTTTAGGTCAGCTTTGAAAGAAACACGTCGGAAATGGCCAAGTTCCCAAGGTGTCCCTCGAAAAACTAAACCATTCCCTGCCTACCATAAACATCATCCTAGTACATCCTTATCTTAGTGACTGACTGACTTCTTCACATTATGTCCTAGCCCTTGGTGAGAAAGAACACGCAGACATGCAGAATAAAAACATGAACAAGAAAACATGTTGCATAACATGTTTTGCACAGAAAAATACTTGCACCTTTAACATGGTGGAAAAGTTAAGGCTGAGCTGAATACAAAATGGAGTCTGTAACTTGTGACCGCTAATGTGACGGTAACTTGTGACCGCTAATGTGACAGTGGACAGCTATACCAACTGCAAAGTGGTGCGACACAGAGTGAGTGGACAAAACACAAATACTGAGTCAGTGGTCAAAACACAAATATCACTACTATCAGCAGCGTAGCGGAGGGTGTGTCAAAAATGTTCCCGCACGGCAGTGTTTGCGTGGATTTCAGTCCTTTTCCACCAGCATCACCTTTCAAGGGCCCAGGGACTAGATGGGGCATGACTTGTCAGGGCAGGAGTCTCACCAGAGGGTTCAGATGCTGGAAGAGAGAAGTCTTTGATGGACCTGAGACAACAACAGGAGGCAAGCTCAACTCAAGCCCTTGGAGATTCTTCTCAAGCAGGTATGCACTTTGTCCCCTTTCACAGGCGGAAACAGCAACTACAGGACAGCCCAACAAAGCACAGTCACAGGCAGGGGAAGCACTTCTCCTCAGCTCTTCAGCTCTTCTCCTTGGCAGAGGTTCTTCTTGAATCCTTGAAGAAATCTGAAAATGTGGGGTTTTGGGTCCACTACTTATACTCCTTTCTGCCTTTGAAGTTGGCAAACTTCAAAGGAAAGTCTCTTTTGTTCACAAGATCCTGCCTTGCCCAGGCCAGGCTCCAGGCTCACACCAGGGGGCTGGAGACCGCATTGTGTGAGTGCAGGAACAGCCCATTAAGGTGTAAGTGCCTACTTCTCCCACCACTCTAGCTCAGATGGCCCATCAGAATATGCAGGCTACCCCCCCATTTCCCTTTGTCTCACTGTCTAGAGGGAATTCACACCAGCCCAACTGTCAGTCTGACCCAGACAGGGAATCCACAAACAGGCAAAGTCACAGAATGGTTTAAGCAAGAAAATGTCCACTTTTTAAGGTTGACATTTTCAAACTGACAATATAAAAAAACAAATTTACTAAAATATGTATTTTTAATTGTGAGTTCAGAGACACCAAACTCCATATTTCCATCATCCCATAAAGGGAATATGTGCTTAAATATCATTTAAGAGCAGCCCCCATGTTAACCTGTGAGGGAGATAGGCCTTGCAACAGTGAACGCTGAGTTTAGCAGTATTTCACTGTTAGGACATGTAAAACACACCACCTTTAACATACACTGCACCCTGCCCATGGGGCTACTTAGGGCCTACCTTTGAGGTGCCTTATATGTAGAAAAAGGGAAGGGTTAGGCCTGGTAAGTGGGTACACTTGCCATCTCGAATTGGCAGCTTAAAACTGCAAACACAGACATTGTAGTGGAGGTCTGAGCCATGTTTACAGGGCTACTCATGTGGGTGGCACCGCCAGTGCTTCAGGCCCACTAGTAGCATTTGATTTACAGGCCCTGGGCACCTCTAGTACACTTTACTAGGGACTTACTAGTAAATTAAATATGCCAATCAGGGATAAGCCAATTAACCAGATAATTTACACAGGAGCACTTGCACTTTAGCACTGTTCACCAGTGGTAAAGTGTCCAGAGTGCCAAAAACAGCGAAAACAGAGTCCAGCACCCAGTCTAAACATGGGAAGCAGAAGAAAAAAAACAGGGTAGACCACGCCAAGGATGCCAGGTCTAACAGCACCTTTTGGCAAGTCAGGGCTCTCATCAAAAAGAACCTAGGAAATGGCAGGAGAAGTATTTGATGCACCTGAGACTTCTTAACAGGATGCAAGCTCAGTCCAAGTCCTTGGAGAAACTTCACAAGCAGGATGCACAGCAAAGTCCAGTCTTTTTCCTCTCCAAAGCAGACTGCAGGCCAACCCAGCAAAGCACACACAGCAAAGGGGCAATACTCCTCCTCCTCATATCTCTTCAGCTCTTATCATTGGCAAAGTCTCCTCTTGATTCAGAAGTGTTCTAAAAGTCTGGGATTTTGGGTCCAATAGTTATATTCATTTCTGCCTTTGAAGTAGGCAAACTTCAAAGGAAAATCTTTGTAGTGCACAAGACCCCGCCTTTCCTGCCCTGGTCTGAGACACACTCTAAGGGGTTGTAGAATGTATTGTGTACAGACAGGCACAGCCCTATTCAGGTGCAAGTGTCAGCTCTACCACCACTTTAGCCCAGGAAGACCCATCAGGATATGCAGGGCACACCTCAAGTGGATTCACAACCAGCCCAACTGTCATCCTGACCCAGACGTGTATTCTACAGCCAGGCAGAGACACAGAATGGTTAAGCAAGAAAATGCCCACTTCCTAAAAGTGGCATTTTCAAACACACAAGTTAAAAACCACCTTCACTAAAAAAAAAAATTTTAATCGTGAGTTCAGAGACCTCTAAACTCCATGTCTTCATCTGCTCCCAATGGGAAATTGCACTTAAGAGCTATTTCAAGGCAATCCCCATGTACAACATCCTGGTAGAGGTCCCATCTTTAACTACACTGCACCCTATCCATGGGGCTACCTTGGGCCGACCAAAGGGGTGTCCCACACATACTATAAAGGAACATTTGGGCCTGGCAAGTGGGTGCACTTGCCAGGTCAACATGGCAGTTTAAAACTGCACACACAGACACTGCAATGGCAGGTCTGAGACATGTTTACAGGGTTATTAATTTGGGTGGCACAATCAGTGCTGCAGATCCACTGGTGGCATTTGATTTACAGGACCTGGGCACACATGGTGCACTGTACTAGGGACTTACTAGTAAATCAAATATGCCAAAAATGGATATCCAATCATAATCACAATTTACACAGGGAGCACTTGCACTTTACCACTGATCAGCAGTGGTGAAGTGCCCAGACTACCAAAACCAGCAAAAATGAAACCCAGCACACAGTCAAAAATACAGGAAGCAGAGGCAAATAGCCAGGGAAACCATGCCAAGGATGCCAGGCCTAACATACTGAATGCCCTTTCCTTGCAGCAACTCCCGAAGATACTGAAATACTTGCTGCTTCTCTTCCCATAATCATCACTGATGTTTTTCACAATAAATTTGCACTGATGTTTCTTGGCAGGCTCTCAAAGTCAGTGCTGCTGCAACTTGGCAGATGGCTTCTTTAGAGATAGCTCTTATCATTCCATGTTTTCCTAAGTTCTTTACTTTAACTTGTTAGTTTTCAGGAATAATGCGGTCAAGAGTGTTTTCGCTTACCATTCGTATATCGCAGCAGCCATAAATAAATGAATGAAATAAATTTATCAAGTACAGTGTTACCTAAATGGCATCTAAGCAGTGCTAGACTCAGCTTGTTTCTCTTGGCTAATCCTACCACATTTACCAGCCAGTCTCATTCAAGAACAACACAAACACAATCTCTGCCACTTTTTGGGCCATTGCTGGTTCTCACAGTACTCCTTTTTGACTTTCTGTTCTACAGTGTGCTACTTCCACTGAGTTCACCTTCACTTGAGCCTTATTTATTTCTCAAAAGATGAGCTGATTTGATGCTCTACCTCTTAAACTTCTCCAAGACACCACAGTGCCTGGCTCACAGGTCCCCGTCTGACTTTCAGAGCAAATTTCTCTTGTTTCTGTAATTGAAATCTGTCTGTCAGCACCACCAAACACTGCCTCAAAGATCACAGTTGTCTTTACAGTTAATATGCTCTCACCATCTGTAGCCATACCTGCATTTGGTTTCAAACTGTAAGTCTGCTGCTAAGGATTTCATCAGCTGCCTCAAGTGGCAGTCTGCAATTTTAAATAAAAAGTGCATATGAATTAGAACCAAAAGTATGCTGTCATAGACCACGTGGCACATCATTTTTTCTGTTGTTTGTCAAGTATGTTCTTTGATGGACACAGGCAATTGCCTTTCTTAGACTACCATTTGTCCATCTGGTTATGCACGCTTTTTGAACAAGCTTTGCTGCTAAAATTAAACACTTAGAGAATATTTCTACATATTTGTGGATGACAAGACTTTTTTAAAACACTTTTTATTATGTTTTTCATATTATTAACCAAAGCAACGACAAGTGTCACCAACACACCTGCATCATCTAAAATTTATGCATCTTTACCTTCCCACCAAGGGGATGTATCCAGGGCTTCTCACTGCCTCCTCCCTCCACCTCAGCTCAAGGCAGTCTACAAGCCAGCATCAGTCAGCTGTTTTGTACTCCTTTAAAAGCCATGGTAGGCCCACCAATCACCAATCCATGTCCTGTGTCCATTTCAATGATGGACAGCACTGTCCCCACCCCATTGCCTAGCAATATTTCACTTCACCACTGCCAGACCCTGTGACAACCACAGTTTCAGGTAACTGCGCATCATCTCGTCTGCCATTTAGCAGCTCCTTCTATTCTGGAAGTTCGGGCAATCCCAGTAAATATGAAAAAGGGTCCCTTGTCCATAGTCCCTTGCACACCTTTGTGAGGAGCTGGTCCCCATAGGCGTGACTTCAAATAGGATGTGTTAGAAATTGGGTTTCTGGTTGGCAGAGGTATGCACCCTGTCCGAGGAACCACAATCCTAGTGGGAGAGCAGAGAATCCTAAAATTATAAAATACTTCTCACCTCTTAAGTGCACAGGAGGGAATCCTGGTTATGGGTTGCAGGTGCAAGCTGAAATTTTCCTAGACAATAGATGTAATATTTTTTCAGGAGTCAATATTGAGGGTTGTAATTGAAGTTTTTAAAGATTTATTTCATCATGTTTTAAAATCTTTATAAGTCAATTAAATTTTCAGAACGTTGCTTAAAAAGTTTCCCACAATCTAGCCTTATTTTAGTATTCTAAAACAGTAAAATAAAACATTTTAATCAATGAATAACAAAAGGAACACATTTTAAGAAGCAGTCTGCTCTGGGAAGATATTGGTACGCATAAAGAATACTGTAACAAACTTCTGGTAGAGAATAGTCTAGGCAGAAAGCAAATCTGTCTGTGTCAAGAGCTCAGAGAGAGAGAGGGAGAGTCTGAGAGCAAGTGGTCGAGCCAGATCTTCAGCCACGCCTAGCCAAGCCCTATCTGTTCTTTCCCTGGGACACTCTTAGACATAAATTCAAAAAGATACAGAACTTAATACGTAGTTTAATCACATTTATTAGACAGCCAATCAAATATGCTTAAATTTGGATGACGAGGTCAACTTTCATTGGATGGAAATTTTTAACAAAGACAGTATTACTACAAGTTACATTTAATAATATTTCTACACTAGTTGTTCCATGTGACAAATGTCCCACTTGTCTTGGTCTCTGAAATAAAAGAGACTCAGGTAAATATTTTGTATAAATGAACTTAGATCATGGCTTTCCCATACATCTCCATACTAACGACTATTCAAAAAGAAGCATTTTCAGATTAGTTTAGCAAGTTTTGGAATACCAATGCAGGTCAGATGGTTTTAAAGAATTAAATAATGTAACTTTGTTAGAATATGAGTGTTTACGTCATGCAAGGGCCATGTAAAAGTTATGATGGAAACATTTCTGCTGAGTTAAAGTTTGTTGGGATTTGTCAACGTTAACAAATAAAGCAAGTCAAGCAAACATGGGTCATGCAAAGATGAGAAAGTAAAGTGCATGTTTAAATGCTGTTTCTGGTTATGCCTAGTTTTTCACTCATACATATTTTTAATTAAATTGTATTTTCCACTAAAATATCTAACAACTCTCCCCCCATGGATGGTTTGGAACCATCACAAATGTATTCACAAATTGAATGAAGCTGCCCGCCAAGGTTTGACCACCGGGCAGCCGCCAATACGGCCGCACTCGCGCCACGGCCATTATGAGATCCACCGGATCCACCGCCGGCCCAGCAGGGATCTCGGCCGCAACACAGGAGCCGGCTCCAAATGGAGCCAGCGGTGTTGCGGCTGTGCCGTCGCGCTTTTCACTGTCTGCCTAGCAGACAGTGAAAAGCTGCAGGGGGCCCAGCGACTCCCCTTTCCACCAGCCTTTTCATGGCGGTGCAAACTGCCATGAAAAGGCTGGTGGGAGGGAGACTCGTAATCCCCTGGGCAGTGCTGCAAGCAGTGCTGCCCTGGAGGATTACTCCCGCCGGGACAAATGTGGCGGAAAACCGCCGGTCCCGGTGGTGCGACCGCTGCACTTCTGCCGTGGTCGTAATTCCCAGGATTTCACCGCCAGCCTGTTGGTGGTGAAATCCGTCAGGGTTGTAATGACCCCTATGTCCCAAATACTGGACTTATTTTTGGCAGTACTGCAGTTTGTTTGGTGACACTTCGGTGGTCATTTTGAATTTGGTGGTAAAAATCAGCTACCGCCGTGGTGACGTCTGCCAAAATACTGCCACTGCAGCTACCATCCGTCCTCCATATTATGAGCACTGCCGGACTTCCACCACAAGAAGGGCAGAAATCTGGCAGTGTTCATGGTGGCGGACGGTGGTAAGGTGGCGCTGCTACCACCAGCACTGCCACACCAGTGGAACGCCGCCAGCCGTATCATGACCTGTGATACAGCCTGACCGTGTTCTGCTGGCGGGATGCTGCTGACGGTAGCAGTGCCCCTTCCAGTTCCCTGCAGGAAGACCTTCTTGCTCAAGGTATGTCCAGCTTCTGACAGGGGAGGAGGGTGGGAGGCAGGGGGGTGTTTTGTGTGTGTGTGTCGGAGTATGTGCATGGATGTGTGAGTGAGTGTGTGAATGCGTCTGTGTGTGCTGTGTTGTTTGCGTGGTTGTATGCGTGTGAGTGAATGCGAGTAAGAATGGTGAAGCATGTCAGTGTGATTATGAGTAAATATGTGTGCGAGCATGTCTGGAAGTATGCGTGTATTATTGCGTGTATGCCAGTGTGAGTGATTGGGTGTATGCGTCGTGAGTGTCTGCGGGTGTGTGCATGTATGGGGTGGAGGGGCGTTTGGATCAGGGGTGAGGGGGTGTATGTGAATATCGGGGTGGGGGGTTAGTGTGTGTTTGGGGGGTGGGGCGGGGCTTTGGATGGAGGTGGTGGGGGTGTCAGGTGTGCGTTATGGGGGGGAGGCACCTACTGGTGACAGGAAAGGAATTCCCTGTCACCGGTAGGGCCTACCACCATTGTTTTCGTGGCATTGCTAACACCACGAAAACCATGGTGGTAGGCAGGCTCATGTGCCGGCCCCCGGGCTGGAGATTGATATCTCCAGCCCGGCAGATGATACCGCCATGGCAGAATGAGTAGAGAAGTGGTGGTTTGGCTGCAGCCAACCTGCAATTCTCATAATGTGGCAGTTTGTGCCACCAGCCTCTTGGCAGTACTACTGCCACATTTACACTCACCGCCGGGGTCATAATGACCCCCTTTATGTCCATTCTTTGACAAATTATTTAACAATGCAATGGTGTCAACTTTACTAGATTCGTTTGTCCTTGATTCCAGTGAGTAAATCATCTATGTATTGAATCAAGACAGAACTTCTGGGCAAACTCAATGTTTCCAGATTCATTTTCAAGATCTGTTTGAAAATTGAGGACTTTAAGTGTACCCTTGTGGGACACGATACTATGCTAATACTTTCTCTCAGAAACATGAAGGAGAACAAGTATTGTCTTCGTGTGATGGAATTGAGAAGAAAGCTTGACAGAGGTTAATCACAGAAAACCATTCATCTGTGTATGGAATCTGATAAAGTAAGGAGGCTGGATTTGGTACCAGAAGACAACATAGGATTACATTGCATTCACCTTTCTCAAATCCTGCACTATCCGGAATTTTCCGTTGGGCTTTCGCTATCCATAATTGGTGAGTTACATGGACTCCCAATTATCTCCCACTAAATGTCCTTTTTCAACATGTTTTTCATCAAGGGGGTTATTCCTTCTATCACTTTAGGAGCCGTGTGATAAATTAGTGTTCTAGGGAAAACTACATCTAGTTTTATGTGTATATTCTGACTGGTTCAATTCCTTTGATTCGTCTGATATCCTTTCCTGAGAAATCTCATACTTCTGGATTCACTTTCTAAATTAAATCTTCAGGTCAGTCTTTTGTTGTTAACACTGGGTTAATCCCTAATGTCTCTCCATGAGCAAATTTACATCCTCATCATGAGTCTGAAATTTCAATCCTTGTAGTGTATAACAGATGGTGCAATTTAACTTGCACAGTAAATCTCTCCCTAGCAAGTTAACAGGACTTTAATTGCACACCGTAAACCGATAATTATGTTCAAAAGATCCTATTTTAACAGGTACTGCTTTTGACATTGGGTTGGTATTTTTTCTATTTGTATCTTCCACAACTTGGATCTCTTCTCCCAAGCGGGGTAGGTCTGGTACTTCGGCTGTTCTCACAGTGGTACGGGTGACTCCTGGGCCACTCAGAAATGACACTTTGTGGCCATTTACCACACCTTCTACAAATGGACCACTCTGGTCTACTTCTAAGACTACACCAAGCATGCAATATACCTTCCCTTTCAGACACAGTCACTGTGACATTCCTGAGTCTAACATCTCAATGTTATCAAACATGGAAAACTGCTGGACTGCATTTTGATTTTGAACCTGCATCACATTTCAATTTATTTTAGTTAACTGGTTCTGATTTAATCTTGCACTGTTTATATTTGGCTGTATCATAGGTCCTTGTGGCATTGGTACCATTTGAGTATGATTTTGCATTCGCGCTTGTATTTGTCTCATAGGAGCATTCAGCACCTCCACTTGATTTACTCCCTGCATCTGATTATTGACAGTTCTATTTGGATTGAGCCTACGCTAGTTCTTCCAATGGTCCACCCTGTTACACAGGTGACAAGTGTCATCTTCTTTAGCATCACAATATCAACACCTGTACTCTGATCAATCAGAGGACCCCTTCCTCTCCCTTGGGATCCATCATTTCTCCCTGCACACCTTGCATTTCTGTTTGAAAACTGCCTGCTTGCATTCCACTCACATCTTGAACTGCACCACCATTTCCAACAAATGACTGATTCTGAAAACCTTGTTGAGCAAACTTAGGCCCTCATTTTGACTTCGGTGGTCAGAAAAGCCCGTCCGTGGAAAAGCTGCGGTCAGGTCACCACCAATGCGGTGACCTTCCTGCAGCCCCTATTCTGAGTTTCTTGCTGGGTCAGCGGGTGGAAATTGCTAGCAGGAAACAGCCCACAACATTGACGCTGGGTCATAATTGAGTCGTGGCAATGTTGCAGTGTGTAGGGTGCATCAGCACCTGTCGTGCTTTTTACTGTCTGCAAAGCAGTCCAACTGTGGCACATTCGCCACGGTCGCAATGTGGAGGCCGGACCGCCACAATGGTAGAGGTCTGACCACAACCCTTATGGTCTCAATAGCGGCAGGATCATAATTAGGGCCGTAGACTGTGTCAACATAAACTTCTCCTTAAGCTTACTCTGTTTCATCTCCTTTACAACACTGCAATACTGTGCATATTTCAAAATCTCATCCAAAGGCTTCAATTGCCAACAAATCACAACCGGTTGTATGTGCTGTAAACAATAAACAATTCCATAGCTGTAGAATCAAGATGTGTCTGTCCTGTATGTTGCTGAAATGCCTTCATCAACCTTTCATAACATGCATGCACCGTTTCCTTACCTTCCTGTGGCACTCTGTAACATTTTCAATAACACATATCCTTAGGTGGAACTCTGCCATTCAGAAATGTAATCACCTCATTATACTTAGTTATCACCACAGGTGAAGGTGCAATTGTAGCAAGATCTCTGGCTGGTCCTGCTTCTGACGATGGAACAGCAATCTTACATTCTGCAGATAAGTCACTTGTGACTACAATATCAAAGAATGTATTTAAATCTACCCATAATACCTTTAAGATCTTATCACATCTCTTAACTTGTGTATACCACTGCATTGGACTTTCTCTCAACTTTGGAAAATTGTTTGTAAATGATGCAAGGTCTCCCCTACTCCAAGGGACATGTACATAGCCTCCACCTGGTATTTCCCATGAAGGTTAAACTGCAGTTGTCTCTTTGTTTTCTGAACGTAATGTTTGTTTTCTTTTCCAGACTGTCCCCTTTACCTGTTTCTTTTTCTTTTCATGTTATTACAACCATTTGTTTTCAAATTCCTCAAAGTCACTCCATTCGTGTACACATTTTATTATTTGGTGAGATGAATTTGCATTCCTGAGGAAGGCATGGTTTCAAGTGATTCATCATCTAACTACACCCGAAAGCATCTCTGCAATGGTACGCTTTTAGAAATACCAATCTCATATTTATTTGCTAACTCAGTTAATTTGTCATGAACAATTGCAGCTTTTCTAGTAACTTCTTTGCACAAATAAATCAACAATTGTTCTTGATATTGATTTATATGATCAATATCCAAACATCCTCTAACAATTTCTTCTAGTTTGACTTTAACTTGGGCACATTTAAAGGGCTCTCCTTTTCAGGAGCCGGGCTAGTTTCTGAACTTGAACTAGTACTCAGTTGTTCTGCATCTTCAATTTTCACAGAATTTCTGGCAGCTTTATCAAACCAAGGAAGAAATAAACCACCTTCTAAATTACATTCAGTTGGTACAGTTTGTCTTGTAAAAACAAATTGCCTTCCCTCTCCTAGTGCTTGAATGGTCTGTGGTGGTGTCCATACCACAATCTGCGAATTGTGTGATGTTGGGATAAACTCATTTACTGGTGAACCACTGTAGCTGGACTATGAATAATCTGTGCAACACACAGTGTCCTAGTTTCCTTGCCAAGGACACCACACACATTTCCACAAATTGGCTTAATACAAATGTGGACACTGCAATATGAGTCCATTCATCCTAGATAGATTAAAATCCTTTTGCTATAATACCTCAGCGACTTATGGAATAAAGTCTTTTTTCAACTGCATTACCAATTTTGTAGTTTACTTCATTGTTTGTGTCTGTCAGCTAATATACATAGGGAGCACAATTAGACCTCTAAAGGAGAGGATGCAGGAACATATTTGTGCCATCTGAACAGGCAATGAATATTACCCCCTTGCTCTACACTTTGGTTCTCAACATAAAATTGTTGAACTCCTACATTTCCGATTTCATGCTATTGGCGGGGTGCATGACCATACAAGAGGAGGTAATAGAGTCCGGATGCTTAGAAAATTTGAAACAAGTTGGAGTACGAAATTTAGGGCTGTGGACTTAATCTCGACTGGGAACTACATGTGTCTATTGAGGACTAATAAATATTGTTTTGGGACTCTACTTCATGATGCCGGTTACTTTGGCACCTTATGGCTTTTATTTTCATTTGACAATGGCAGAGTTATATTATTTTTTATTTATTGTTTTTTGTTACCCATTGTGTCCGGTATTGTTCTCTTACTTTATGTTATATATGTAATATCAATCAATGTGGATCACGAAAATTAGACCTACGGACTGTGGCCTATATTTGGACCGTGAACTACCTGGCTGAGTTACACTGTTCCCTGTTACCTATTGTGTTTTTATTGTTTTCGTTTTTATGTTACTTACTATGCATCATATGTAACTGCTTTATATTAGATTTGGGACGTACCCTCTTTTTCCCCTCTCTTTACATTGTTCTCAGCAACTGCAGATGTCTTTGTAGTGTATGCTAATGTATCTCACTGTTTCTTCTGATTCAGAATTTTTTGGACTGTTTCATTTGTTCGAACCAGAATTGTCCCATTTTCCATATTATTAATATTAACTTAAGGCAGTTTTCATTTACACTTTTTTCCATGTGTAATTTCACTGATTTATTGCAACATATGACTTACATGTATTGATACAGCAATGCATATCTGATATTCCTGTTTGTTCTAAAAAAATATGCTCACTTTTACATTTCTATGTATTAATGTCTGCTTAATGTAAGACAGGGCTTTTTTCATTTCACTCTAACATTTTGTTGAGTCTGTTCTCCTATTGATCTTGGCATGCTTAACACTCACCTTGTCAGATGGCATTTTTGTTTCTTGGTGTGTTTATACTTTGGCCACTCTATGGGAGTCAGCTCAACATATGCACATTATAACTGCTAGGCTCTCCTGTTCTGAATCTGTTCCCATGCTCACATTAGTTTTTCTATACATTCTGTTTTGTTGCAATTCCTGCTTACGTATTCTCCTACAATGGTAGGGTTTTATGTAACTAGTATTTTTACATGAGTTTAGTCATTGGACCCCTTTATACTATGGCACCCATTATTTGTGCCCCTTTCTCAAGTGATCATTTTGCAGACTAAGTCAAGTCCGCTTTTTGGGTCAGTGACACTCAACTTTGTACCACTTCCACTTGGAATATTACTTTGTAAGCAGCATATCCATTTCCCTTAAATTTTGTATGTCTACACAATTTGAGTCATAAAGACTCTTTTCCAATTTTCCAATATGGCACCTACTTACCTGCACCCCCTCCCCCTTGGCGATTACTTTGCAGCCCAACACCAGTCCACTTTCTATGGCCATGACGCCCAACGCCTTTAACTGCAGATCAGGTCATCTTAGGTGCACTGCTACTTTCTTCGCTGACTGCGGCACACATATGGTAAGCTTCCTCTGATTTGACTGTATTTGACATAATCTTTTGGTTTTCGCTTAAATCTAATTCCCTTTTTCACATAGGTGCTTGGGGGCGTACCATGGCTGCATTTGTGTTTCAGTGACAACTTGGTGTGTCCTTTAATTTTATTATGACCCAGCTCTTGAACTACGGCTTCTTGGCTTCTGTGCACATGCTCTATACCACTACAGATATATGTCTATTAGAAATGGGGTCTTTGGTTGGCAGTCAGGTTACCCCCTGTCCAAGCAAGGACCCTCACTCTAGTCAGGGTAAGTCACACACAATCCAAATTATCCAGTGCCCACCCTCTGGTAGCGTGGCACTGAGCAGTCAGGCTTAACGTAGAAGGCAATGTGTAAAGTATTTGTGCAATAAATCATACAATAACACCATATAGCACCACAGAAATACACCACATAGTGTTAAGAAAGATATATCATATTTATCTGGTAAGATGCAGGTCAAAACAATTAAAATGCAATAAGTAGATGTAGAGATATCACTGTAAAAGTGATATAAAGGGGGTCATTCTGACCTTGGCGGTCCATGACCGCCATGGCGGAGTGCGGCGGAAGCACCGCCAACAGGCTGGCGGTGCTTCCTGGGCGATTCTGACCGCGGCGGTAAAGCCGCGGTTGGAAAAGGGGAGCCGGCGGTTTCCCGCCGGTTTCCCGCTGGCCCAGGGAACCCGCCATGGCGGCGCTGCTTGCAGCACCGCCATGGGGATTCCGACCCCCTTACCGCCAGCCTGTTTCTGGCGGTGTCCACTGCCGGAACCAGGATGTTGGGAACGGGTGCCGTGGGGCCCTGGGGGCCCCTGCACTGGCATGGGCAGTGCAGGGGCCCCCTGACAGTGAAAATCGCGACGGGTGCCACTGCACCCGTCGCACCCCTTCAACTCCGCCGGCTCCATTCCGAGCCGGCTTCATTGTTGAAGGGGCTGTCCCGCTGGGCCGGACGGCGGTCTTCTGGCGGTCGCCCGCCGGCCCAGCGGAAAAGCCGGAATGACCGCCGCGGTCTTTTGACCGCGGTGCGGTCTTTCGGCGGGAACCGCTTGGCGGCCGGCGAACGCCGACCGCCGCGGTCAGAATGACCGCCAAAGTGTCTTAAGTCTTTGAAAAACAAATAAATGTCTCTTAAAAAGAATAAAGGTCTCTTGTAAGCACAAAGTATCTGGTTCGCGTTCAAAATCTCCGCAAAGGACCGCAGAGGAGGTGATGCGTGGAAAATGGGGAGGTGTGCGTCGGTTTGGCCCCTTCGCACACCGACTTGCGTCATTATTTTCCATGCAGGGGAAGACGGAGCATAGAATCAAGGACTTGCGGAGCAAAGTTACAAGCGCTGCTTCGATCCAGTGGGCGTTGCGTGGAAATTTCTCCCGCACGGCAGACGCTACGTCGATTCCTCTCTGAAAGTCAGGCTGCATCGTTCCGGGTCGGCTGTGTGTCGATCCGGTGGGCTGTGCGTTAAAGTTCTGGTCGCTATGCAGGCGCTTCATTGATCTTCTCCTTGTGAAGTCAGGCTGCGTCATTCCGGTTCAGCGTGCGGTGAATTTCTGAATGCGGGGCAGGCTGTGCATCATTTTTAACAGGCTGTGGGTCAAATTTTCACCGCACAAGGAGTCCAGTTGCAGGAGTGAAGTCTTTTTGGTCCTGAGACTTCAGGGAACAGGAGGCAAGCTCTATCCATGCCCTTGGATAGCACTTCTCAGCACAGCCAGAGAGCAGCAAGGCAGCACAGCAACAGCAAGGCAGGAGTCCTTCTCAGTAAAGCAGTCCCTTTGAGTCATTTGGGCAGCCAGGCAGTTCCTCTTAGCAGGTCTGGTTCAGGGATTCTTCACCAGCAGGTTTCTTGTCCAGAAGTGTCTAAAGTCTGTGGGTTTGGGTGCCCTTCTTTTACCCATTTTGGCCTTTGAAGTAGGCTTCCTTTAAAGGAAAGTCTCACTTGTTTGTGAAATCCTGCCTTGCCCAGGCAAGACCTCAGACACACACCAGGGGGTTGGAGACTGCATTGTGTGAGGGCAGGCACAGCCCTTTCAGGTGCGAGTGACCACTCCTCCCCTCCCTCCTAGCACAGACGGCTCATCAGAATATGCAGGCTACACCCCAGCCCCCTTTGTGTCACTGTCTGGAGAGAGGTGCAAACAGCCCAACTGTCAAACTAACCTAGACAGGGAATACACAAACAGGCAGAGTCACAGAAAATGGTTCAAGCAATAAAATGCCCACTTTCTAAAAGTGGCATTTTCAAACATACAATCTTAAAACCAACTTTACTAAAATATGTATTTTTAAATTGTGAGTTCAAAGGTCCCAAACTCACCATGTTTATCTGCTCCCAAAGGGAATCTACACTTTAATCATGTTTGAAGGCAGCCGCCAGGTTAACCTATGAGAGAGATAGGCCTTGCAACAGTGAAAACCAAATTTGGCAGTATTTTACTGTCAGGACATTTAAAACACAATAGTATATGTCCTACCTTAACCATACACTGCACCCTGCCCATGGGGCTACCTATGGCCTACCTTAGGGGTGTCTTATATGTAGGAAAAGGGAAGGGTTAGGCCTGGCAAGTGGGTACACTTGCCAAGTCGAATTTACAGTTTAAAACTGCACGCACAGACACTGCAGTGGCAGGTCTGAGACATGATTACAGGGCTACTTATGTGGGTGGCACAACCAGTGCTGCAGGCCCACTAGTAGCATTTGATGTACAGGCCCTACTAGGGACTTACTGGTAAATCAAATATGCCAATCATGGATAAACCAATTAACAGTACAATTTCCAGAGAGCATATGCACTTTAGCCAGTGGTTCCCAAACTGTGCGCCGCGGCTCCCTGGTGCGCCGTCAAAACTAGCCAGGGGCGCCGCACACAGTCTGGAAACCACTCGGAGGTGCTTTGAATCGGTAGCTTTTCATCGTGGTATTGGAAACAAAACCCCCTGCATTCATTATTGTGACCAGCGGAGGGCGCCAAAGTACCATTAATAATATCCCTATGACAAAAGAACAAAAATAGTTTCCAATAAATGGTTTTCAGGAACCTGAACGAGAGAATAAAGAAGACAAACTGTAAATAGTGTAGGTACAGGTACAGGCTGGGATTACGTTCCCCCAACCGCCAAAAAAAAGTAACATAATGGGGAGCTGTGGCCAACACGGCCAATAGGTCAAAGGAGCCGGGGATCGAAAAAGTTTGGGAACCACTGACTTTAGCACTGGTTAGCAGTGGTAAAGTGCTCGGAGTTCAAAAGCCAACAAAAGCAGGTCAGGAAAAATAGGAGGAAGAAGGCAAAGTTTGGGGATGACCCTGCAAAAAGGGCCAGGTCCTACAATGTAAATATATGTTTTTATGTCTATTTCCATCTAAGCCATTTTGGCCACTTTTGTGCGGTTTTCTCATTACATGCTTTCCTTCTTTTACTAAGTACAGGACCTTACAGGCTTATTTTGGCCTTTTTGTGATTTTTTTAACACAATCGTTTTATCCATCACTACAGCCTCTAGGGAGGTTGCTTTCCTCTCCCCAATCAGGTACTTTTGAATTTTACTTTTCAATCTTAGCCCCATCTTTTTCTGGTGACTTTGATACACTTACGTCTTATATGATTGGTGTTGTCTTGGCCCAATGTTGTTTTCGCTCCTCTAACTTAACATATTTATCTCTAGCCTCTAATGTGCACACAATGGGATTTTTGGACTTGCTTTTGCGTCTTTCTCTTTTCACTTTTGGATTCGCAATGGCCTATTTTCGTTCTATACTCAGGTTTCTATTTGTTTATATAGGTGATCTGATGTGCTCACTGGTGTGTGGTGTTCTAAAGAGTTTGCACACCTAGCGATAACCTTTTATGACTGTTATCTTGCTGTGCTATGCATACACATTCTAATGCATATTGTTTTTCAATTTTGGATGTTTAAATTTGCAGCCTTTAGAAAAAATCTGGCAGCTTTTTTCTCATCTTGAATAAAAAGAATATAGAACTGCTCGATACTTCACCTGACTTGAATTTAATTATTGATTTTGGATATTTTATTGAAACTTGTATTCTTTGTTCCTGATTGTGTTTACTATATGAATAATCTGTGCAGGCACTGTTTGCGGTGTAATTGTCACAGTAACCTGTGCTGGAGATGTAACCACAGTAACTGGAGCATCTATTTGTGTACTCATTGCTGCTAGAGCACTTACAACTGCTTGCTTAATTACAGGCCGTGTAATAACAGGTTATGCAACAATTGGTTGAGTTATTACTGGATGTGATACAGTCGATTCCAGTCATAGATTTGCATTCTGTACTTCTTGGATCGGGCCAGTAGTTTGTAAAACATCAGGATTTGTCAGAGCAGTAGGTATGGTCGCATTTTTTACTAATTGACCTCCATCATTTGCCATAGGACCCACATAGGGTGACAGTCCTATAGCCAAAAGTTCATCTAATATATCATCACCAGAATCCTTACAGGATTTCTGAATCTTTTTGTGCTGTCTTCATTTGTAAGTATAGGATATAACCTAGTACCTTCCACTATACTCTTCTTCCTTGTTCTCATTCATCCCAAACTGCAGCTGCATAATTTCTCATTAGTTTGTTTATGAAACCTTTCTCTGTCCTTGATTCATGCCATCATTTCCCATACACTACGTGCATCACATTGTGTAGGTATAGGAGGTGGTTTCCTTTCATGTAATATCTCTCATAGTCTGCCAATAATTCATAAACTCAAAGACCCCCATCTAGGAAAACTCAATGACCATTCTTTTTCATTGATCTTGCACCACTGACAAAGCCAAACACATGTATGTAACCCTTCTTCAATCATCATTTGATATACTGGTGTATGCTCAGGGAGTGATTTTTCATCCTCCCTAACTGTAACCATTACATCACCTCTTATTAGACTCCTCAAAGTTTCGAAAAACTTCATAATTTCACTTTTTAATTCAACAACACATTGGTCGGAATTACAACGCTTCAAATGTTTTTAAATTGTTCCATATACATCAGAACACAGAACCCCGTTTATCAAATTACAATGCAGCTTAGTAAGTCAACCAGTGACTTTGCAACTTGTACTGAGAGTCAAACAATCACATTGTTATGTCATTACCTGTGTGCAAATTTGACAACATCTAATGACTTAAACTTCTCCTAGCAGAAGAGATACCTTACATTTCTCTATATAACTTTATCTCTATTCCAGGATCTTAAGACTACTTCTTATGTCGAGAACCTTTTTATCTCTTTGACAAAGCACGTAAAACATAAACAATAGCAAATGTGAATCAAAACATCTTAAGAGCATTTTCAATACAAATCACAAATTACAATATGCACAATTTCGATGCATCAAACCTTATGATACTCACACCCATCGATTTCATCAAGTTTTCGATTGTAGTATGAAACTGCTACAGAAACTGCACCTCATCAGTCTTCACAATCTGGTTTTTGGGCACTCAGGCATTTATCTACGTTTGACCACTTTTTAATTATTGCAGCTTGTTTCCCTAACCATACTAACGTCTGCTTCCAACCTTTTGGTAGAGCTGAGAATCCTAAATTCATAAAATACTTTGCAACTCTTAAATGCCCAAGAGGGGACCTTAGGTATGGGTTGTGGATGTAAGATGCAATTTTTGTAGACAATACATTTAATATTCTTTCAGGAGTCAATAATGAGAGTATTAGTTGATGTTTTAAGGATTTTATTTTATCATAAGTATTAAATCTTTCTTTATTAGTCAATTAAATTTAGAGATCATAGCATAAATCATGCCTTGCAATCTATCCCTATTCTAGTATTCTAAATCAGTGAAATAAAACATTTTAATCAATGATTAACAAAAATAATACATTTTAAGAAGCAGTTTTGTCTGCAAAGCTATCGGTACTCATCAAGAATACTGTAACAAACATCTGGTAGGGAATAATTGAGACAGAAAGAAAATCTGTCTGTGTCAAGAGCTCAGAGTCTGAGAGCAAGGGGTCAAGCCAAATCTTCAGCCAAGCCTAGCCAAGTCCTATCTCAAATTTCCCACTTGTCTTGGTCTCTGAAAGAAAAGACACTCATGTAAATATTTTGCACTAATGACCTTAGATCATGCCTTTCCCATAGATCTCCACACTCAAGCTTATTCATAAAGAAGAAGGGTTCAGATTAATTTTACAGTTTTGGAATTTCAATGCAGGTCGAAAGAATAAAATAAAATAGCTTTCTCCTTTAGAATAAGACATTTGCATCATGCATAGGCAATGCAAAAGTTACAATAGAAACATTTCTGCTGAATTAAAGTTTGTCAACGTTAGCAAATCAAGCAAACAAGAGTCATGCTAAGTGTAGAAAGGAAAGTGTATGTTTTAATGCGTCTTCTGGTTGGGCCTAGTTTTTCACTCATACATGATATTTAATTAATGGATATTATTTTCTACTGAAATCGCTAAGACTAGTCAGGGCAAGTCACTAACACACCCTAAAATAACCTGTGCTCACCACTTGGTAGCTTGGTATAGAGCAGTCAGGCTTAACATAAGGGGAAATATTTTAAGTTAATTTGTTAGAAAAAAAGAGCTTAATTTATTGAACAAAACAAGACCAATACAACAAAAATCCAATAAGTAGAACTCGAATAATTAATTTTTAAATAATAAACTATAGCCAACCGGGGTCATCTGGTCATGCTAGACTGGGCCAAATCTGAAAAATCAGGCCTACTATAATGCGGCTGGGTTGGGTACAGCGACCAGCCTTAGTCCGCTACAAAAGTACCTTGTTTGCGTCAACAGTGAGGGAGATGCAAGTAGCAGGGGAGCGGTGCGTCATCGTCAATCATTCGGATGTAGGCAATGAGTCTGCTCTGAGCCACACAAAGTCAGAGATGCATTGGAAATGGAGGTGACGCACTGTGAGCTCAGCGATGCAATGTTCCTGGTCCTTGCTGGTGTTGAGGGAGATGCGCTGATTCTAAGCGGCGCAACAGCAGCAAAGCATTGATTCTTGACTTCCAAGGGCCCAGGACTGGGTTGGCACTACTTTTAAGGGCAAGATTCACAGTTGGTGGAGTTCAGGTGCTGTAGGTGATGAAAGGGAAGTCCTTTGTGTCCCTGAGACTTCGGAAAACAGGTGGCAATTTATTGGAGTCACTCTGGTTCAGGGTTCAAGTATTGTGGGTCCATTCCTTCTCACCCAAGCAAGAAAGCAGTTCTTACAGAGCAGCAGTTTAGCAGAGTGGCAATCCCTGTAGCACCACAGCAGTCCTTCTTCCTGGCAGAGTACCCACAGGTCCACAAGTGCACTTAGTTGTTATGATCAGAAGTCCAGTTCCTATACCCAGTGGTGACTTTGGAGAGAGGGAGACTTCAAATAAGGGTTTTGAAGTGCACATAGGTCCTCCCTTCCTGTTTTGGCTCCAGACTCACTGCAAGGGTGTATGCAGCCCTTTGTGTAGGAACAGGACACAGCCTATTCAGCTGTAATTGAGGCAATGCTCAGCTCCACCAAAGATCAATCCAGTTAATGACCCATTGAGGCCCATCACGTCACACCTAAGCTCTCATTGTGTGTGGCTGTCTAGAAGCAATAAACAAAGACCAGCTGTCACCCAACCCAAATATGCAATCCGAGACAGGCTGCAGGCACACAGGGATAAGAGCACGAAAATGTCAACTTTCTAAAAGAGGCATTTTCAAAATTGTCACAATAAATCCAACTTTACCAATCAAGAGGATTTATCATTACAATTCCATTGCTAATAAACATGACTGATCTACCTCCTCCCAGTCAAGAATTACAGCTCATTAAATGTAATAAATGGATCAATAATGTTATCCTATGAAAGGGGTAGGCCTCACAGTAGCGAAAAACACATTTTTGAGTTTTTCACTACCAGGATATGTAAAACCTAAAACTTCATGTCCTTCCTTTTATTGACACAGCACCCACCCTATGGGCTACCTAGGGCCTACCTTAGGGGTGTCTTATATGTAATGAAAGGGGAGTTTAAGGCTTGGCATGGGGTTTTACAAGCCAAATTGACATGGCAGTTTAACACTGCATTCAGGCTGCAATGGCACACCTGGGACATGATTCAAAGGGCTACTGAAATGGGTGGCACAATCAGTGCTGCAGGTCCACTAGAAGCATTTAATTTACAGGCCCTGGGCACACATGGTGTTATTCTGGCCTTGTTTTATTTATAAAAATTGACTATATTGTTCTAACTCTGTTGTGGGCTCCTTTTGAGGTTTGTTTTCACTGCTTTACTGTTTGAAGTGTTGCACAAATACTTTACTATACTATAATTGCCTCTAAGTTAAACCTGACTGCTCTTGTGGTTGCTGCTTGACCAGGGCTCACACCCCAGTCAACTAACAACCCATCTTCTTACATGAAGGATTATCTAAAATGTTCCCCTTTTATGCCTTAATATGTAAAATAATTGTTCAGTTGTTATAGTATTTACAAACATTTTAATGACCATGATTTGCAGGCCAATAATGTATAATAAATATTCATATAGTGTAAAATACCAACTGCTGCGTGTGCATGCTAATTTTGGGGTACAGGGTGGGACACTATGTACCACCTGCAGATGAGTGATTCATTGAATGGTTTTATCTGACTCCCGACACTCTCACTTCTACTCTAGCATAACTCACTAGTAAAGGAGTGATTTTCAGCCTTCCCTGAAAAGGTTGTGGTTTTCATATGGGGCAAAGGAAATATATTGTACGTGAGCCCAATAATTTGAGGATAACACACCAGTGTCATGTTTGAACTTGCATGACGCAGAAACTGGAATATCACTCCTGTAATTCAGTGCATTCAAAATAGATTGAAAGGAGTAGCAGGGGGCTTCCTATAAGATTTCTGTCACAGATGACACTCCAAAACTGATAAATTTATATCTGAAAAGTCTCAAGTGTGTGAAAAACCTTATCAAACAATTACTTTCGAGCTAATGACATCCTTTTTTTTAAATTTAAGTCAAGCATTGAGAATATCTAGGCATCTCTTAGCTGTGTGATCATTTCTGACATGAGTGGACCTAGATGATGACCAGGCTTTAGAATTATGTGAGATTGGAGCATGTCAACAAAGAATACATTTCATACATATTGACCTGCTCAGGCACCATCATTATCATGGACAGCCATGCTGTAGGGCTTTTAAATTTCTGATTTTTTTTGACTGCCACTTGTAGATCCAAGGGCACTTTTCTATGGCCTTATTCTAGTCTTGGGTGAACTTTTAGTTTTGTGGGAGTACTGAGAGTAATTTTAATAATATCCGTAAGTTTGCATTTTTCTTTTAACGCAAATTTCCAAAAAACTATAAGAATATACCAATTAGCATAATTATGAGTAATTTGACACAACATTCTATCACTGGAGCACAGGAACAAAACATTTAGCGGGCATGAGCATGAGCGGCTGCTGGCTGCTGCTGTTTGTGTTCTTTTGCTTTTAGTGCTATTTCCATAGTGCAAAATTCATCATCGAATCATTTTGGATGCAAAGTTTTTCATTTGTTTTAAGAAAATAGTGCTAATTGCTGGTTTATCCTTCTCGAGTAACATCAAGTAATTTTGCTGTAATTTCACCTAGATATGCAACAGAAAATTGCACAAATTAAGCTCACCCCGACCTGGCACCATAAGTCGCATTGCTTCAAGGATATACAACTGTATTTGAGCATCCTTCGTTTTACCTAGGTCCTTCCATTAGAATGAAAGACTATGCTGCATCATGTAGTTGATGGATATGAGCCCCATTCTTTCTACCATGATAAAAATCTGTAAACTAGAAGCAGACATTATACATGCATTACATGTATTAATACATTGATGGAGGTTGGCTTTTATCTTAACATAGTCTTGAACAACCCCAAGCACTGAAGAGGACTTAATGGTACCCATGTATAGATCAATATAACAGAATTGTTTAGCCGAAGAGGTCATTACATTCCAATGAATTCTTCTGCATCATCACATTTATCAAAATTCTACTGTTCTGAAAAAACTGTGTTTACATGATTGCCACCTTTCAAGTCAATACTGGAACACGTCTTTGACTTTACAGGATGGTTGCGACAATGAACATATGTGATTTAATGGTTTATAGCTACCGCACCTATGCTTGTGGCCATAATGATGAAAAGCAGGGAAGGAGAGGACATTTTTTCTAGTATTTATTTTTCACTTTTCGCTTTTGGGGTTGAATGAGGAGGTTACATTTTCCATGGCCGTTGATCGGCTCTGCTGACGCCCAAGCTCAGATATCAATGCTAGATGTTTACAGTGTTGGATTGGGTTTCATTTGTGCACATTTTATGGCTCACCTCACACACACTGATGCTTCACTAACAAGTATGAATTTGACTTTGTGTTGTCCTTCTCAGAGGCCAAATACTGTGGTCTTTTCTAGTGCATTTTTAATTGATAGCATGAATTTGTAGTTTTCTTCATAGCTCTACATTGTCACTTGTGAGGCAAATTACCTTGCGGAGAGAGGGAGAGAATCCCCTTGCTTTGATTTGATTTCATGTATTTTCTATTCTGTCTCTATCTGGTACAAACTTTTCTGACATGAGAGGTGTTGATTGTTTTCAGAGTGGCTTTCATTTCCATTTCCCTTACTGATTTACTCTGCAGCGGACACTTTCCTTCATGTGAGTATGTTAATATAGCAGCCATAGCAGTGCTTTGTTTCCTATCCTTTCTGATTCCTGGTTTGAGGGTTTTCTTTCTACCTGCTTACCACTAGGCCTGGTAGAGCTTGCAGAGTTTTATTCTGTGGAATTCCACTGAGTTATATAAAAACTCCACGAGATTCCTCAGATTTCCGCGAGTGGGCAGAACTGGCCACGTTGCACTGCTTGCGCTGATTTGTAGCACCGGCAGATTGTTCCACGCTGTAAAAGCAGCGCCAACAGAACCACACAGTGCAAAAGAGGGTGCTCTTTCTTTCTGCTGCTTGAATAGATCTTCCACTTGAGTGGCAGCTTTCTCAACGCGAATGGTCACGACCAGTTGTGACTGCTCGTTTTGAGAAAATCTTGCCATGTGGCATACTAGCTCTTGTAAATCACACTAGAGGACACAGATCCTCACTTGCCAAGTTAACTTTGGCGAGCCACGCGCAAGAAAAAACTCCACCACATGGCGCTTGCTGAAGTTTTGCTAGAACTCCATGTTACTCATGTAGCACAGAGTGGGTAAAACTCTGTAAACTGGATTTTTTTGCCCATCCCTACTTACCACCTACTTACAAGCAGTTATTGCTTACTTGTGTATGTAGATGCTTGGTAGGAGTGTCTAAACACATTTGAGGCCACTTTATTGAAAGATGCAGTGTTCTTCATTTGTCATATACTGAATGCAACATGTAGATGGACGCAAAGCACAGAAGGCAAGGAACGTCTCACAATACTTCTTTATTACACGTATGTTATATTCCTTTTTATAAACCCTTGTTATATGTCAAGATGACACAGACTGCACCAATGCATTCCTAATGATAATCCATGAAGTACTACCATCCTTTGTTTCTGCAACTTCCTGTCCTCTGTGGTTCTCTGGCTTTCTGAGAATCATCACTGTTTGGTAATATAGGATGATTTTTCATCACATGTCCTTCTGTCGGGGCCTAGTTGTCAGGCTGCACCGTGTCCTAAGTGCAGCTCACCAAAATCCTCCCTTCCAATATATTCTTTACTTCTGCAACCACCTTCTTAACTATTGGACTGTCTCTGCACTATATATTTCCATCAACACATTGCCTTCCTTTTATAGATAAGGGTAATGAAGCTGTTGTTTAGGGAGCTGAAAGCTTACTCAAGCAGCAATCACATTCCTTGTCAGGGTGATGTCACAAGCCAATCCCAAAATAACCTGTGCTTAGATCTATGGTAGCTTGGCACAAAAGCAGCCAGGCTTAACTTAGAGGCAATGTGTAAAGTACATATGCAGCACTTCAAACATTAATAATGTGAGACACAACACAAGGAAAATCCCACACCAATTTAGAAAACCAGAGTAGAATGTAATAAATAATTCAAAACCAAAACAACAAAAATACAATCAGTAGATGAATATAACACCAAAAAGCACAGAGCAGCAACTGTGGTTCTCTGGTTATGTCAGACAAGGACAAAGTCACAAGTTCAGGATAACCGCAGTAGAGTAGAGACTGGCTACAGGGACCACGTCAGGTCAGATGAACAAGAGTGGTTCCCCTATATCAAGGATGGATCACACAGCCAAGGTGAAGCCAGGCCCTGGCAAAGACATTTGTCGCACAGCAGTGATTTGAGTGAGCTGTAAGGCTGTAAGAAGGGGCCCTGCATCATCGTCTAGGATGCTGTTGACAAGGGTCTTGTAAGGTGTAGTCCTGCACTAAAGATGTGTTGCACACTCCCTGATTCTGAAGAAGCTGCTGGGATTGCAACACAGAGTCCAGCGTCATCAAATGGGATGTCATCAACGGAGGGCTTGCGATGAGAAGGCCTTCGTCAAGGACACATTGTGCAATGGTTTTTCTGAGGAGGCTGTGGGTTGCAAAGCAAAGGTCTTGTGTCAGAGATGCATCCCACAGTGGTTCCATTGTGGAGTTTCTGGGAGGTAATGCACTGGTTATGCTGGCACCACAGCTGAGCTAGCAGGGCACCTTCAGGCCAACTTCCAAGGATCCAGGACTGGGGCAGCAGGACATGGGGAGTAAGGCTCATAGGTGGCAGAGTCCAGGTGCTGGGTTCAAGGTGGTTGGAGCCTTCTGTTCATGAGGCTCTGTTCAGGACTCCAACCAACTACCTTTGAAGTCACTCTGGTGGTTCTGGGTTCAAGATGCAGGTCCAGTCTTTTACTAAGGCAGTAGCATAACAGGGCAGCGCAGTAGGGCAGCAGAGCAGCAGTCCTCCTTGCAGCAAAGCAGCACAGCAGTCATTTTTCTCAGTTTTCCACAGGCCCAGATGTAGATTGGAATTGGGGTTTGAGGTCCAATATTTATACCTGCTGCCCACTTTGAAGTAGGAAAAGTTTCTAGAGGCTTCCACCCTCCTGAAGTTTCAGGCATCCCCTCTTCCTCATTATTCTGGCCCCAGGCTGTCTAGGGAAACAAAAGGCAAGAGGCAACCCTTTGTGAGAGTGCTGAGGCAGAGCATTTGTGATGTGCAAGTGTGTTAAGTGACAGCTCCCCCCTCATTAAGTCAGAGTGGCTCATCCTGTCAACACCTAGGGGGTTATTACAACTTTGGAGGAGGTGTTAATCCGCCCCAAAAGTGACAGTAAAGTGACGGATATACCACCAGCCGTATTACGAGTCCATTATATCCTATGGAACTCGTAATACGGCTGGTGGTATATCCGTCACATTTGGGACGGATTAACACCTCCTCCAAAGTTGTAATAACCCCCATAGTCTTTGACTCACTGGCTCGGAGCAATACACAAAGACCAACAGCTACATCCAGTCATGTGACCAAGGAAAATGCTGCAGTCACCAAATGGTTAGGAGTACAAAATGGCAACTTTATCACAATGGTATTTTCAGAGTTGTGATTGGAAATCTGACTTTACCATTATAGAGGACTTTTAATTACAATTATTTAGCCACCAAATTCGACCTACTCCCATTTGAATGTTATCAATTATTAAATGTAATAAAGTAACCCACTGTTATTCGATGGGAGAGGTAGGTCTTACAAGAGTGAAATACGAATAGAAGAGAATTTCAAAACTAGGACATGTAAAACTTAAAAGTACATGTCCAACTTTTTAAATACACTGCACTCTGCCCCGCTGGACTGTTCAGGGCCTACCAGAGGGGTGACCTATATCTATTAAAAGAGGAAGGTTTGGGCCTAACAAAATGTTTATTATGCCAAGTCGGAATGACAGTTTAAAACTGCACACCCAGGCTGCAATGGCAAGCCTGACACATGTTTAGACAGCTACTTAAGTGGGTGGCATAATAAGTGCTACAGGCCTACTAGAAGCATTGATGTACAGGCCCTGGGTGCATGCAGTACCACTTTGTAGGCACATACAAGTTAATTAGATGTGCTAGTTGGGCATAAGCCAATTCTACCATGTTGAGGGTAAACAGCACAAGTACCTTAGCACTGATTAGCAGTGGTAAAGAGCACCAAGTCTTAAGGTCTTCAAAATGAGATCAGCAAAAATAGGAGGGGTGAAGGCAAAATGTTTGGGTGAAGACCACCCTAAGGCTTTCAGGCCTAACATTAGGGTTCATCAGTGATTCATATAACTTAATTACCATGGGATGGGAAATGCTTTGGAAATGGAGGAAGATTACAGAAGGTTACGGAAAGAATGCTGCGAGAGGTAAAAGGGAATTTTCCAAATAGTCTAAAATTATGTAAACAGTTGTGGGCCTTTCTGCATGGGTCTAGTGTTTTCACTCTGTTTCAGGGGAGTTACAAAGCTTGTTCTAGAAAGCTGCAAATTCATAGAACAGTTTCTTCAGTTTCCTGGCATAGGAAGTGAATCATTGTAGCTTTTGTTAGTCTCATTCCTGACTTCTTAATTAGGAACCATAATGTTCTTTTGAAAAGTGGATGGTAAGTTTTTATAGACTCCAGTAGATAGCTGCAGCACAGGCAGACCACAGATTTCATTTGCGAGTTCATGGTCAAGAATTCACTGAGAGGTAAAATGTTGCTGTAGAGCATGAAATGTAATCTTTTTTCAGTTGGAGAACTATTGATGCTGAATAGGATTGCCAGCTCTTTATCATACCTGAAGATTTCTGGCTAAGCAATACTTTAGTTCATTTTGGCAATATGGCACTCCCTCTGTGTATTACTTTTCTGCAGTTATGGTTTCAGCAGCAGCTTGGCTCCTTTTCTCCTAAAGGTGATGCAGGATTAAGTGGAAAGTGATCCAGAACTTCCCTTAATTTCAAACTGATGAATGCATTACAGATATGAGTGGGTTCTTTGGATTGTAAAGCCTCCCACAATGTTTTGTTAGTGATGGGGATTGAACTTCTGAATTACTGCTTGATGGCATTGTTCAGCATGGCATTAGGCACACTGTTTTGGATGGCAGAACCTGGATGCAAAACTGGAGTCTGCTCTGAATGGTGCTGTTGTTGACAATTGTTGGAGGCCGATGCCTCTTTCTCCGGCCACTATTCCGGGCAACTTACTGCTGAATGTGTGATATCAGTATCCTAAATCCTGCTGTGTAATATACATTTTCTCGTATTTTAGCTTGTGTCACTGTCTGTAGGGTTTGTGAATGCAATACTCCCATGTTATTCTTGATGTGTACAATGCCTTTTGCAGCACTCTTGGATCTCGAACATGTGGCACTTCCAGTCTAGAAAGCTGGATATGTGTATGACTAAGTAATTGAACCTTCTTGCAGTTGTGATTGGTTGGTTTCCCAGATTCAGTGGCGTGTCCACACTTTAGGATTAGTCATTAGCATAGAGAAAAAGAGGTATATTTGTATGGTTCATTTTGGGGACTTCTTGCAAAGCTCTAATATGTCAGTGCACATATTGTTCATGTATAACTTGAATTGTAATGGTGCGTACTACAAATTTACATAACTCTGTTAGTGTTGAGTTGAGTAGTTTCTCAATCCTGAGTTAAACCGATGAGTCAGAGTAAGAGATTTTATTATTCTTTGAAGTGTTGAGTACCTGACCATTGTCTCCAATTTGGCCCACAGCAGTTGTCTATCTACATGGTTGAATGTCTGAGAGTAATTTTAAAAAAGTAGCAAGAAGGGCCACCTGTCTCTTAAATTAGAATTTGTGGATAATACGATATTGGTTAAAGTTATGGTCTATGGCAATTACATCCCCCCTGAATTTTACCTGGATTTTTTTCTTAGTGTGGTTATCTTTAAACAAGATTTCAATGTGCTCAAATATGCTTTTTTTGAAGCTTTTGTCCTCATGGTCAATAAGGCTAAGTTTCCAATTCCATCTGCTACTAGAAACCAGAATATTTTAGAGGGTTTGATGCTGCTGCGTGATTAAGAAACCATTCTCACTAACAGAATTGTTTTGTTCTTGGTTTGGCTCAAACTAATACTTTATGCTTCTCTGAGATGTTTGATATTTTGGACATTACTTAATTTCAAGGCAGAGAGATTGCAAGTAGGTTTTCATAGTTCTACACTTCTTGCCAAACCATGATCTGGGGTTCTTCTGTTTGAATTTTGATTTGGTAAAAAATTTCTCGTGTCAGCTATTGATCAAGCATTTCTATAATGTCCCCATAGATCCTAATGAACTAGCTAAATGCTGAATCATCATTTTATGAGCCCAGAACTAGGCACACAGATTCAAGATATTCTTTACGGGAGGAAACACAGCCATTTTGTTAGACACTGAGATAAAGAAGCTTTCTTATATTTCTTAATTCAATGGCCTTGCTGTCTTGATGACATTCATCTTAGTCAGTCACACAGAGAGAGCAGCTCAGGATTATGGGATTACGGCTCTCTACAATTTTTTCTCATCTCTTCTAGTAGTTGACAATGATGCAAGTGTTCGAGGATATAATCTATCATTGACTGCACTTGAAGAGAGTGGTAAGGTGGGGTCAGTGGTTACTCTTATAAAACTGTGTTCAAATTAGAAAGTAGGCTGTTTTAATAAAAGCAAACTTTTCACTATGCTTCCTTTCCTGTCCCTTTTCAGTGTGACAGTAGGAGACTACTAGTTACTCCATGCTCTTCTGATTTCTTGCTTTTCCTCACAGTTACCTTCCAGTGCATCTAACTTTACGTTTAGGTCGTCATAAATTATGGTAAAGCAATTCATTGCATTTTGAGAATGGGAGTATTTCATGGAGATGTATGAGATTACCAACATTAACTCTGGTGGGTCTGGTGTCACATAGATGTTACAGATAAAAATATCAAAATCAGAAAAAAAATCAGAACACAGTCTTAATTTTGGCTGCTCTCAGTCAGAATTAATCCCTTGCATATGTCAGATCTGCAACTTATTTCAAACTCTCCTATGATTTTTCCTGGGAAATTGTCCATGGCAGTGTTTGTGATGATGATGAGCCTTTGGGGTTCCCATGATATAATGGACTATATTCCTTGTAAGACTATGACCAAATAACACGTTACGTATTTCCAAAAAAATGGGTCTATTTATTTCCTAGTGACCCCAGCAACGTTCCGGGTCAGATATTTGAAAACTTTCTCTTTTACCCAGGAGTCAGGGACTACTAGTGCTAGTTAGTAGGTTGTGTTGCTTACATCTATTTACCTAGCATCTTGGATGGTTGGAGGATCATATGCAGGTGTCACATTTCATTGGTTGGCTATAGTTGCATTTCCGATGCCTTCTGGCTGCCTTTCAGAATGGGAGTTTTGTTTGATAACGTCTTTTCATTTTTTTCTCTTAGTGGGGTCGTGATTAAGAATAGTCTAGAAGGTTCTTGTGATTCCAGGATTCATTAAAACTCGAGTCCATTTTATATGCAATTATTCAGCTATCCCTTGATTTTAGCACAAAAAGAGATTTCTTTGAAAAATGACTTATAAATTGTACTGGATCAAACGACCAGTGCTCCTTTTTACGGCATTCTAGATACAGTAAAGTATTGTTCACTGCTTAGACACCAGAGTGGTTGATAAAAAAAACAGATTATATTGCCACAGGAGGCATTTTAACCTTGAATTCTCAATTCCTGTGAAATGTGCAAAAAAACAAGAAATTGTGTACAATATACATCGCAAATGTGACTTTTCTTCTGCCTATTCTTTAGAGCCCAACAATGAAGACAGAAACCGGTAATTTGCATACCTTACATTTACAATAGATAGCTTATCACCCATCAGAGTATAAACTTTCATATGAGGTTCAAAGCTGCTTTGATATTTTGAGTTTATAGAGCTCTGATTCAGTTGGGCAGGGATGCTATTTTTCCAGAAAAGTCTATGATGAAAAAGAACCCTATATTTTATTTATCACTATGTTAGAAAGGTACTTTCATTCCATATACTTACTCACGTTCTAAAACACCGGTTAACGTTTTTTAAGGATTGCTGCTCACTGGTGTTAGGATTGTGGCGTCCTAAATGTTTTGTTTTACGTGACACTAACGCCGCTGATCTCTGTAACATCGGTTCCCCTTGAGGCTTGTTCCAGCAGTATAAACCTTCCAATAAGTGCTTCCCAACACTTTTATGTTTTACTTCATTATGCCCTTTTCCTGTACTGGTATTTGTTTGTTTCACACTAGCTGCTCCATTTTAATCTTCTTCCAATGGGTTTACTGTACTCTTCAGATGCTGCTGTTTGATGTATGCGCTGCAAATTCTGCCGTCCAGGGACATTTTTAAAAGTGGTTTTCTGCTGTGCCCTCCATTGGGCTGTAGAGAGGGGGATGCATATTTTAAAACTAATATCTCATTGCTTTCTCTGTAGCGGCGTCTGGGCCATTAGAGGTGGTGCTGGGTGTTTCTTTTCTTGTTTTAGATCAGAAGCAAGAAAGGCACCTCAACAAATTGAATTACAACAAAGTAAACCAGTTAACCTCTGATCCGGATCTGTAGCTCACATCTGTTGGCTAGACACATCTTTCAGTTTGCTTAAGAGTGAAAAATAAGTTTCACCTTTTTCGCTACCCTACAGGGTGAAAACGAATGTACAATAACGTGTTTTTGTATGACATGCTTACAGTCAAATGTACTACAGGCTACACCGAATGGAATGCCTTTGAAAGTGTCGATCTGTGCAGCCTTGTCACAAGACACAATAACAATGAAATAAGTTTATAATTAAGGTACATTGTTTCAGCTGAATTTGACCCATGCTAGATTGAAAAGTGATGTATTTCTCCATTCGCTTACTGAATGTGCTAGTGTTTTTCTTTATGCAAATTTGGGAGCCATAACACCCTTCGCTGGATGGACGAGGAGTGGTGTTAATCTTCTAAGAATTTTGGTACTCCACACCTGAGCCTGGTCAACAAATCGAAATATTGTATAATATGTGAAGTACATTAGGCTCCACAAAAAGACAGATAATGTTTTAGTATAAAATACATGAATTGTTATTAAAGTTAAAAGTTTACTGAAGACAAAAATCAGGTTACCAGCAATTTATGATCGGAACAAATATGCTTCAGTTAATAGGCAATCAAATTAGACCAAATTTTACAAATCAGAGGACAAAGTAGCATGGGGTCATCTCAAAGGAAAATGTCGTATCGGCGAATCTCCGACACTGTTTTAAATAAATTAAAACACTAGACACCGTGCTAGTTTCATTCCTGCGGCCGAGGACGGTGAAGCAGCGAGTGGAAGCTTGCCGCAACTTCATGTGCCTCCCATCTCGCTGCTTGCCGTCCCACGGGCCCGCCCTTTTATTTTATACCCGCCCTGACGACATCAGGGCAAACCACACGGAAACGTGTATAACGTGGGGGGAAAAACATGGGCTACCAAGTATCTTAACCCCGTCCACCCCCACTTATTGCAGTGTCCCAATACCAGTTGCGTCACTGGTAAGCGACACTACATTCCTCCAAAAATCAAACGAAGAAAACACACTACACACCATTATACATAAGTTTCTAATCAACAAGATGATCACGCAGCCTTGTAGAAGGAGTTGGATTGCTGTGCAAATTGTATTTTGTAGCACCTGACCTTCCAAGGACGGGGCTTTGGCTAGAGTCTCTACAAGAAGCATCCTCCTGGACAGGGGCCTGCCCTGTAACATCTGAGACTGGAAAATATGGGTCACCACCAACATCTCCTCCAGGTATGGACTCCACGTCATCACTCAGAATTGGGGAGCTTGGGTATGGAGTGTCATTGGTTGGAGGATAGAATCTTTTAAATAGGGATATGTTACGCGTAACCTCTACAGCTCCCCTCTGTGCCACAAGCGATGATCCGTTCCGACGGGTAACAGTCCAAGGAACCATACCAAAAGGCATTTGGAATTTACTGAGAGAGGACACTTCCTTCAGCAGCACTTTGTCACCAACTTTGAGGTTTGAGTTTTCAGTACGTCTCCTGCGACTGGCATAGTGATTGGCTGCCGACCGTCGTTAAAAGACTTGGGGGGTCATTCTGACCCTGGCGGTAAATACCGCCAGGGCGGAGGTTGGCGGTAGCACCGCCAACAGGCTGGCGGTGCTCCGCCGGGCATTCTGACCGTGGCGGTACAGCCGCGGCCAGAAGCGGAAAGCCGGCGGTGTACCGCCGACTTTCCGCTGCCCATGGGAATCCGCCATGGCGGCGCAGCTTGCTGCGCCGCCATGGGGATTCTGACACCCCATACCGCCATCCTGTTCCTGGCGGGCGAGGATGGCGGTATGGGGTGTCGTGGGGCCCCTGGGGGCCCCTGCAGTGCCCATGCCAATGGCATGGGCACTGCAGGGGCCCCCGTAAGAGGGCCCCACAAAGAATTTCAGTGTCTGCTTTGCAGACACTGAAATTCGCGACGGGTGCAACTGCACCCGTCGCACCCTCCCACTCCGCCGGCTCCATTCTGAGCCGGCTTCCTCGTGGGAAGGGTGTTTCCAGCTGGGCTGGCGGGCGGACTTTCGGCGGTCGCCCGCCAGCCCAGTGGGAAACCCAGAATGACCGCCGTGGTCTTTTGACCGCAGTACGGTCTTCTGGCGGTTCCCAAGCTTAGAATCAGGCCCTTGGTCCTTGTGTGTATCTGGAGGGACCCAAGACTGGTGATGTGGGATGGAATCAATCACGGCTTGCCCAAAAACGACATGTCCAGGAGCTCGGTTGGTAGTGGAGTGAGGGGTCTGACAATAGTTGCGTGAAAAAGAATAAATAGCATAGACAATTTCCTGGCCATTTGCATGAGCAATGCAAATCACTTTGTTTAGGGTTCTCATGAAACATTCTACTTCTCCATTGGCTTGAGGCCAACGGGGAATTATCCGCCCATATCGAATGGCAGTCTTTTTAAAGTACTCCGCCATTTCTCGACCCTGAAAAGGTGGGCCATTGTCAGTTTTAACTTCAGTGATAAGACCATGGATGGCTACAATCTTTTCCATACAAGATATCACCATTTCAGCTGTGAGAGCAGGTATGATCTCCACTTCAGGATACTTGGAGAAATCATCAATAACAACCATAGTGTGGCGACCGTCGGGGAGGCTCCCAAAATCGAGACTGGCTGATTCCCATGGTGCATCAGGGCCGGGTTCAGTCTCGACTGGGATGGGGCGACTAGGTTCTCCAGAGGCTTGGCACCACACGCAGGACCTCACTACTTCCTCCACTTGCTCATCAATGAGAGGGAACCATACCTTAGATCTCAAACGGCTCTTTGTCTTAACCATGTCCTGATGTCCATGGTGAGCCAACTGCACCACCCTGGCCGTGAGAGACAACTGTACAACCAACCTGCATCCTCGGAGCAGACACCCATTTGCATCTACGGAAAGTTCATCCTGAACATTATACAGACTTCCAAGAATGCGCTGAGAAGCATGATTTAGACTTGGCAGTTGTCTTTTGATCACATACCACTGGTTAGTTCGGATTGCAGCTAGCGCCTTTTAGAAACATTCATCAGTAGCTGTAGCCTCAACTATCTGACTGACTGAGATAGGCAACGGTCTAGATCGTTCTGAGATGTACTTAACATATTCCTCCGTTTCCTGGGCATCATATCCTTCTTTGTCCGAAGCGGCCCGTGGATGTCTGGATAGATAATCTGCTGGATTTTTGGACCCAGGGCGATACTCCAACCGACACTGGTAGTCCTGTAACTGGAGCATCCACTTTTCTATCCTGGGAGGAGGTTTTGATGCAATGCCGTTGAACAATGGCAACAAAGGTTTGTGGTCAGTCGTTACTACGAAAGGGCATCCATAGACATAAATGTGGAAATGTCTGCAACCCCAATGCACAGCAATTGCTTCTTTTTATATTTGGGAATACCTTTGTTGAGTCTCGATTAATGATCTACTGGCAGATGGTGCTGGGGACCAATTTCCGCTACCTTGTTCCTGAAATAGCACAGCCCCCAGGCCTTTTGGACCCGCATCAACTGCGACCTTGGTGTCTTTATTGGGGTTCAAATATTTCAGAGTGGTGTCACTGGATAAACCTTCTTTGGTGGCTTTGAACGCTGTCTGCTCAGTCGAACCCCACGTCCATGGTTCAGATAATTTGGTCAGATTCCGGAGGTGCTGAGTGAGAGTTGATAAGTCTTTGATGAACCTGCCACAGTAATTCACCATTCCCAAGAAACTTCTAACCTCAGTTATGCAGGTGGGTGGAGGTGCATCTTTGACATCAAGCACTTTTGCTGGGTCAGGCTCGATGCCGTCTGCTGAAAATATGTATCCGAAAAATGGTATTTTGTTTTTCAGAAATTCACATTTCTGTTGATGCAGCGTCAGACCAGACTCTTGGATCCTCTGCAAAACACCTCTGAGGAGGGAATGATGTTTGGCAATAGCAGGTGCGTGTATCAGAATGTCATCACTGACATTGAGTGTTCCTGGTAGATCTGTCAACAGTTCATGTATTACATTTTGGAACACTTCAGCGGCACTGGAGATTCCAAAATTCAAATGCCTGTACCTCCTTAGTCCTACATGAGTGGAAGAAGTCGTGATGTATCGTGACTCCTTTGACAATACCAGCTGATGGTATCCTGACCGCAGGTCAAGTTTTGGAAACAACACGACCCGTTAAGCTCACCAATGATGTCATCGATCGTGGGAGTTAAATGTCATTCGCGCCTAATAGCGACGTTAGGGAGGCGCATATCCACGCTAATGCAAACTTCGCCAGGTTGCTTAAGTTTGCGGGCAACTACAATAGTAACGGAGTGGGCCCGGTTACTTTCTCTATAATGCCCACTTTCTCCAGTTGATCCAGCTCTTTCTCTACTTGGGGTCTTAGATGAAACGCTATGCGTCTATGGCGAAGGGCGACAGGTTGCACAGTATTATTGATATGAAGTCGCACCTCTCTGATCTTCAGACAACCGATTCCTTCAAACACTCCTTGATACTGGCTCAATAGCTCTTTTATCGATTCCTGGTGTATACTGAGTGCGAAGGTGACAACCCCCAACTCCTCAGCAGCTTTGCAACCCAGTAACATCCTGCGTCCTTCTTCTGCCACGTACACCTTAGATGGAATGGACTTGGATTCATGGGTAATGGTAGTGTTAAACACTCCTCTCAGGGCCAGTGGCGTAGTCTGTCCATAGGCGTAGACTTTGATTCTAGCTCTGGACAGTATTGGAATTGGAGTCATTTTGCAGTGTTCGCTTGCAGCAAAAATGTTAATTGAGGCTCTTGTATCAACCTCGTGGGTGCTTAATTGGACTTGGCATTTTTGCAACTTTGTTGACACATGAGAGGCGTTTGCAATAGTGAATATTTAATGTACGAAATGTACTTCAGTTTCATCATCATCCATGTCACTACCATGTTCAGACTGGCTTTCTGTCACATTAACGGAAGCGTTGGCAGCAGCAGCTCGCGTTTTTCCTGACCTGCATACTTTCACAAAGTGATTTAGCTTCCCACATCCAGCACACTTCTTGCCTCTGGCTGGACTTTTGGACGGTCTGTGTGAGGGTGCACCACAATACCCACATTGCTTTGATGGAGGTTTGTTTGACTTGCTCGTGGCTGGAGCTACTGTGTTGGTAGCTTCATCCTTTATTGGCCTCTGCAGGCCTGCTTCCATATGAGACGCTCGGACCTTAGATAACTCTTTTGTGTGTCCCATTTGGAGAATATCAGGCAGGAATCTTCCGGACTCCTCCAGAATACGTTCTCTCAGCTTTATTGACGAACACCCTTGAATAATTTGCTGTCTTATCTCTTCCACTTTGTTGGCGAATCTGCATGTACTGGCAAGATCTCTCAGCCTCAGTCTATCGATTCTTCCGCTTGTTGGTGGGCTTGCCTAAAAACAAACCTTTCATAGTCCATATTGGCCATAGGCTCAAAATATCTATTTAGGACGGCAGTTAAACTAGCGTGTGTTTTGGGGTCATCTTCAACCAGGTTCTTAGATATTTTATAGGTGTCTTTTCCTCCCAAATGCAAAATCAAAGCGCGCTTCTGAGCGTCTTCGACCTTGGTGGCCTCAAAATACAGCATGACCCTTTCCACCCATTCTTTCCACTTAGGGGCCTGGGCAGACGGAGCCCATTCCACGATGAAATGCTCGACAGGTGGTGTGGTGGACATGACAGCAACAGACAAGTATATGTAGAAAGTGCAAAAACAGTCTTGGTCCAGAAACTTAGGTACTCATTGGACCATTGTCAGTACAACCAGCGCCAATGCTGAGCAATAGAAGTATAGTGTCGCCACCAAAAAACTTCACCAAGCGTCTTCAGAACTATATGAGCATGGAAACAAACTTACAGATGGGCAGGAATTTCCATTAAAAGCTGTGTGTGTGTAAAAGTCGGCAGAAGTAGTGGAGAAAAAAAAACCCAGTCACATTTAACCGTCCTCGAGGGCACAAACATGGGCAGGAGGATTCCCAATGCTAAGAAACCTTCAGTGGGCGGAGCCTCTGCCATTCAGGCTCCACCGGCAGCAACACAACGTGGCAGGAGGTCACCAGCGCTGAAAACTGTGAGTGGGCGGAGCCTCTGCTATGCAGGCCTCCCCCCCAGCAACAGCAACACGATGCAAGATGAGGGGACGAGGTTCCTACCTCATTAGGTAAGGATCACGGAGCGTCCATGATCAGAATCAGCACTTTGAAAAATCACCGGAGAGGGTGTGGCAGGCAGACAACGCCTCCACCAGCGATCCACATGGCACGAGAACCGCAAACAAAAAGCGTCCGCCACCCAGGGAGAGCGGTGGTTCATACCACACACCCTCGTCACCAATGTAGTATCGGCCAATCTCTGACACTGTTTTAAATAAATAAAAAACCATTGGACACCGTGCTAGTTTCATCCCTGCGGCCGAATACGGTGAAACAGTGAATGGAAGCCGGCCGCAACTTCATTTGCCGCTCTGTCTCGCTTGCATGCCATCCCATGGGCATGCCCTTTTATTTTATACCCGCCCTGATGACATCAGGGCAAACCACAAAGAAACGTGTATAACGTGGGGGGGGGAAACATGTGGGGCTACCAAGTATCTTAACCCCGTCCACCCCCACTTACTGCAGTGTCCCAATACCAGTTACGTCACTGGTATGCAACACTACAGAAAAGACAAAGGAAAAGTCAGTCCTCTCTCTGAGAGAGCAGGGCAAAACATCTGCGCAGTCCTCAAAAGACAGTCCAATCAGTTTTAAAGGAAAATGATACAATCACATACTCAATAGGTTCTCAAGATTTCTCACAATGCAGACGTCTCTTTGCATCATTCAAACTTACACTATCTGTAACAAGATAAGATACATAGGGGGTCATTCCAACCTTGGCGGTAAAAGCTGCTTACCGCTGTCAGAAGACCGCCAACATACCGCCGCGGCCGCGGTAAACCGCCACGGTCATTCTGACCCACAACAGGCAAACCGCCAAAATGCAGACATCCACAAAAGTCCGCCACACCAAAGGCCAGCGAGAAACTGGCGATGACCAAACCTCCACCGTCACGCCAACAGAAATACGCCCACACTATCACGACCCACGAATCCACGCGGCGGTCTTTCAACCGCGGTAATCCATTGGCGGTACACACCGCCGCGCTCAAAATACACACACATTTACAAAACACATCCACATTGGACAAATCGAAAAACACACACCTGATACACATACACACACCACTCCCACACACCCAACACAATATAAAACACACACCCACATCACCCACAAACCCCCACTTCTATAGAATCGGGACCACGCACTGAGAAAAAGAGAACTGAGCACCCAGACGCGCATTTTACTTTCACCCACAATATTTCCACGCACTTCACACAACACAGCAATACACATCACCACACAATCCACCCCACACATCACCCACACCACCCCATGGCACCGCAAAGACACCCCAGGTTCTCCGAGGATGAACTCAGGGTCATGGTGGAGGAAATTGTACGGGTAGAGCCACAGCTCTTCGGGACACAGGTGCAGCACACCACCATTGCCAGGAAGATGGAGCTATGGAGCAGAACAGTCGATAGGGTCAACGCTGTGGGACAGCACCCAAGAAATAGGGACGACATCAGGAAGCTGTGGAACGACCTACGGGGGAAGGTGCGTTCAATGGTATCCAGGCACAACATCGCAGTGCAGCGGACTGGCGGCGGACCACCACCTCCTCCCCCAGAATTTACAACATGGGAGGAGCAAGTCTTGGCGATCCTGCATCCTGAGGGCCTCGCAGGAGTAGGCGGAGGAATGGACTCTGGTAAGTCTCATCTTCACTACTTCAACCCCCCCACCCCACCAGCATGCCAACTCATACCCCCACCCTCACCCTCACCCCCATCACATCCTGCTCCTTGCAAATGTCTCCACATCACAGCCCACCCATCCCAACACCAAGCCCTGCATGCGACCACAAAGCATGGACACCCATCACCAAAGCATGCCCACTGCACATACTCATCCCCCACCAAATCACCGTCACAGAAGCCCCCACACGGGAATGCCAACACTGGGGTACAAGGGCACCCACCCATTACACGCTATGGCACACACAAATGCAATAACCATACTTTTATACCCCTGCAGGACCCGAACGCCACGTCACCGCGCAGGAGGGTCCACAAATGTCCACTCCACCCCCAGAAGAGGCCCACAGTGAGGACAGCACCTCTGTCGACCTGGATCTAGATGACCAGCCCGGCCCATCAGGGACCTCGGGACAGTTGGTTCCCCTCGGACAGCCACAGCCCATAACAGACCTTCCCCCCTCTGGCAACACCAGCACAGCACCCACACAACGGGCCCATCCCTCAGTCCCCAGGACACGTCAATCAGCGGTGTGTCCACCACTACAGGGCACCCAGGTTAACCCCCCACCCCAACAACAGGGACCTGGGGGCAGTGGTAGTGGGCACACGGTCCAGGGGACAGAGGCACAGGGAAACAGGGGAACTGGGAGGGCTGCTGTGCGACAGGGGGGGGACAGGCCCAGGGAACCCACTCTCCACGAGGCCCTCTCCTCCATCATGGGAGCCTACCACCACTCCCAGGAGACGATGGCGACGGTCCTGGCCAGGTTTCAGGAGATCCAGCTTCTGCAGGAGGAACAGTATTTGGGGTTCAGGGAGGAACTACGAAACATCAGTTCCGCCCTGGCCACCATTGTAGGGGCTCTGAATCAGGTAGTCACCACATTGCTGGACACTGTGGCAGGACAAAGGGCCCCTGACACTAGCATGGACCAAGAACTGCCTACCACCTCCGCCGGTGCTAGTGGACAGGAGGCCCCGACACAGGACCAACAGGCCACCAGCACCCCACCCCCTGCAGAAGGAGAACCACCCCACAAGCGGGCCCTGAGATCCAGGAAGAAGACAGAGTAAGATGCCAAGACCCCCGCCAGGAAAGGATACCTCCCTGATTGTCATCCCACTGTCCCACATTGACACCCTGTCCATTCTTATACTGCCCATGCTCCACTTTCCACAGGCATTTGGACATTGCACCTGTGAGACTAATAGTCTGGACTCTGCCATAGACAATCCTCCACCATCACCCCTCACCGACTTGCAACCACCCACCAATATAGGACACTGAAATAAACAGTTATTCAACAAAACAATCAGGAGTCTGGCTGTGATTTTGTACTATTGTATTAGACATTATCGTCCCAAAATGCATATTTACATTGCGATGCCAACATGCCACTGTCACACAGCTGTAGTCCATGGGGAAATAAAGCAGATGTCACGCAGTATGGCCCACATCTCTGAAATTGGAAGGGAAAGTCACAACTCATTTACCATACACAGGGGGAAAAGGTCAGACAGTAGAGAGGTAGTAGGGGTTAAGTATATGTAATATGACGGGTTGGACTCTTACCTGTGTGTCATTGAAAATACTGCTGTATTACTGTGTTCCTGTTGTCTATGTCGTCCTCTTCGGCTTCCTCTTCTTCACTCTCCACAGGCTCCACAGCTGCTACAACACCACCATCTGGACCATCCTCCTGCAGAAAAGGCACCTGGCGTCGCAAAGCCAGGTTGTGAAGCATACAGCAGGCCATGATGATCTGGCACACCTTCTTTGGTGAGTACAATAGGGATCCACCTGTCATATGGAGGCAGCGGAACCTGGCCTTCAGAAGGCCGAAGGTCCGCTCGATCACCCTCCTAGTTCTCCCATGGGCCTCATTGTACCGTTCCTCTGCCCTTGTCCGGGGATTCCTCACTGGGGTCAGTAGCCAGGACAGGTTGGGGTAACCAGAGTCACCAATTAGCCACACACGGTGCCTCTGGAGTTGACCCATCACGTAAGGGATGCTGCTATTCTGCATGATGTAGGCGTCATGCACAGAGCCAGGGAACTTGGCATTAACATGGGAGATGTACTGGTCTGCCAAACACACCATCTGTACATTCATCGAATGATAACTCTTTCTGTTTCTGTACACTTGTTCACTCCTGCTGGGGGGTACTAAAGCCACATGTGTCCCATCAATGGCACCTATGATGTTGGGGATATGTCTAAGGGCATAGAAATCACCTTTCACTGTAGGCAAATGTAGCTCTGCATGTATTTCAGAAGGGCAGACAACACTCTGGACAACACCTTGGAAAACATAGGCTGGGACATCCCTGATGATATGGCCACTGTTGTTTGAAATGACCCACTTGCAAAGAAATGGAGTACTGACAGCACCTGCACTAGAGGTGGGATCCCTGTGGGTTGGCGGATGGGTGACATCAGGTCTGGCTCCAGCTGGGCACACAGTTCCTGAATAGTGGCTCGGTCAAGCCTGTATGTCAGTATGACATGTCTTTCCTCCATTGTCGACAGGTCTACCAGCGGTCTGTACACGGGAAGATTCCTCCATCTCCTCGCATGTCCCAGCGGACGGTGCCTATGTAGGACAACAGCGAGCACAGAGTCAATCAGCCCACAGGTACGTAACCACAGTTTGCACAAAACACAATTCCCAATGCATTGAATGGTTTGTAGGAGTGTTGATGCAAGGCCTAGGTATGTGTGACGCAGTTAGAAGTAAGCCATGTGGGCCCTTGAAATGGCGGCTGCCTGACCTGTGAAGTGTGACAATGGGATGTGAGGTCAATGCGCTGGCGTGGCACACCGTGGCGGTAGGCGGTCGAAGACCGCGGCGCAAAGCAGCATTGGTTAACATTGAACCCTATGGGTCTCAGGAGCCAATGACGATGTGCGCCGGCGGTCGCGGTACGCACCGCCGCGGGCGTGACCGCCATTTTCTATCTGTTTAATCACTTGATACCTGATCTTCGGCAGGAGAGGACCTACACTGCAAGTGCTGGTGTGACCTTGATCTGGAAGAGACAATGGCTCATGCGACTGGGGAAAGGGCCCCTGCCTTCACTGCTCAGGAATTGGAGAAACTCGTGGATGGGGTCCTCCCCCAGTATGCGCTACTCTACGGTCCTCCAGACCAACGGGTAAGTACACTGGGACCATGCTTTGTGGCCAATGCCTGTGTTGAGTCGGGTGGATGAAAGATGGTGGGGAGGGGAGCGAATGAGGCATGCATCAGACGACGGATGACAGGATGTGCCACATGGCAAGGGTAGGGATGGGGGGCCACTCACATTGAGGGTGCAGAAGGTGATGACTCTTTTTCTCCCCCTGTACATTTCACATAGGTCAGCGCCCACCAGAAGATAGACATTTGGCGTGCCATCACCAAGGACGTCCGGGCCCTGGGGGTCCACCACAGACGGGGCACCCACTGCCGGAAGAGATGGGAGGACATCCGACGCTGGAGCAGGAAGACGGCGGAGGCTCAGCTGGGGATGGCCTCCCAACGTGGGAGGGGTGCCAGTCGTACTTTGACCCCCCTGATGTCCCGGATCCTGGCGGTGGCCTACCCCGATTTGGATGGGCGCGTGAGGACATCACAGCAGACACAAGGGGGTGAGTACAACCTCATTCTGCTGAGTTTGCGCGCAGTGGAGGTGTCTGGGTGGGGGAGGAGGGCTGTGGGTATCCCTAGACCAGGGCGATTTCTGTAGGCTAGGCCCCTCCGTAAGGCATGGCCCTGTGCCCCCGTCCCCCACCTCTGTAAGGTGGCAAGTACAGTTATCCATGGCCCTGTGTCATCTATGTGTGCATTTGTCATCCATAGGCTTGTAGGCAATGTCCCACGGATTGAGTAGTGGACCCCAAGTGTGCGGCGTAGTGCAGGGGGCTTCTGTGTCTGTCCTCTCCGCCAACGGTGTCGCCAATGCATGCACTCAACATGTCTTTATTTCCCCCCCCCCCCCTCTTTTGTGGTCTTCCTGTTCATGTGTGCATTAGCATCATCAGGCGGAGGAGAAGTGGCATCGGAGCACGAGGGAGCACGAGCGAGCTGCATCCCACATGGCCCTTGAGGGCCATGCAACGGATTCCGAATACACCAGTCGGACTGAGGGCGAGGGGAGCTCCACAGCGGGGACTCGTGCAGACATTAGTGACACAGACTCGTCCTCTGAAGGGAGCTCCCTTGTGGTGGCGGCAACATCCGTGCCCCCCGCACCAAAAGGTACAGCCGCCACCCAGCGCACCAGCACCGCCCTCCCAGCAGCCCCTCAGCATTTGGCCTGTGGCCGCTCACCCAGGAAGGTGGGCATCTCCTTCGCCCCAGGCACCTCAGGCCCTGCCCCTGTCACCCCTGCTGCCCTCAGTGAGGAGGTCATTGACCTCCTGAGGACGCTCATTGTTGGGCAGTCTACCCTTTTGAATTCCATCCAGGGTGTAGAAAGGGAGGTGCACCAGAGTAATGCATACCTGCAGGGCATTCATTCTGGTCAGGCTGCCCATCAGCGATCGTTCAACACTCTGGCCTCAGCACTGATGGCAGCAATTGTCCCTGTCTCTAGCCTCCCCCCTCCAACTTCCTCCACCCATACCCTATCACCTGTACCTCTGCCTATCCCAGACACACCATCAGACCAGCCTGCACACACCTCAACACCCAAGGGAAGCTCATCCAGACATAAGCACCACACATCACACAAGCATTCACACAAGCAACATCCACATACAGACATACCAACACCCACTGCCTCCACTGTGTCCCCCTCCTCCTCGTCTCCCTCCTCCCTCCCTGTCACGTCTCCACTCACACCTGCATGCACAACATCTTCAGCCACTACGTCCATCACCAGCACACCCACCAGAACCCCCCACACACGTGCAGTCACCACCCCCTCTACCATTTACACGTCCCCTGTGTCCTCTCCCACTGTGTCTGTGACCCCCTCTTCCAAGCTACACAAACGCAGGCAGCCACCCACCCAACAGCCATCCACCTCACGACAGCATCCAGCCCAAGCACCTGCACCCAAAGACACCAGACTGAAGACTCCTACAACCACAACCTCTTCCTCCACTCCCATACCCACTACACCTACCCATCCCTCTGTTCCTAAATTGCTTTTCCTTTCCAAACTTGACCTCTTTCCAACAACTCCCCCACCCCGTCCATCTCATAGGACTCCAGTCAGCACCTCAGCCACCACAAAAGCGGGACCTGTAATGACAGTGTGCCATGGGCTGTGGAGTCCCCCACCCTCAAGGGCAGCCAGTTCAGTAAGGAGCCAAGGCACGACCAGCCCACCCCCGGTAAAACATCCGAAGATTGTCAGTGGCCGGCGCGAGAGGCCGAAGACACCAGGGACCAAAATCCCTACCATGGCTCCGGCAGGAAGTGTGGTGCCACCTGGCACACCGCCAAAGGTGGGGAAGGGCCACAGGCGAACAGGGAAGGCTGGGAAGGGCAGCACGCCCGACAAGTCCGCCAGCAGCCCAGCTGGCCAGGAGGGCCCCGCCAGCCCCATCCCAGGTGGGCAGGAGGACACCCACAGGCCCGGTACTGCAGCCCAGGAGGGCCCCGCCAGCCACACGACAGATGGGCAGGAAGGCACCGCCAGCCACAGGTCAGGTGGCAAATTACCTCCATGCCATGGCCGGATCCGCTGAGCTGGACACTCATCCGATGCACCGCTGCACTGGGCACCGCCGTCTCAAGCACCGCTGAACTGGGCACCACCGTCTCAAGCACCGCTGAACTGGGCCCTTCATCTCAAGCACCGCTGAACAGGGCACCGCCGTCTCAAGCACCGCTGAACTGGGCCCTTCATCTCAAGCACCGCTGAACTGGGCCCTTCATCTCAAGCACCGCTGAACAGGGCACCGCCGTCTCAAGCACCGCTGGACTGGGCCCTTCATCTCAAGCACCGCTGAACTGGGCCCTTCATCTCAAGCACCGCTGAACAGGGCACCGCCGTCTCAAGCACCGCTGAACTGGGCCCTTCATCTCAAGCACCGCTGAACAGGGCACCGCCATCTCAAGCACTGCTGAACAGGGCACCGCCGTCTCAAGCACCCCTGAACTGGGCCCTTCATCTCAAGCACCGCTGAACTGGGCCCTTCATCTCAAGCACCGCTGAACAGGGCACCGCCGTCTCAAGCACTGCTGAACTGGGCCCTTCATCTCAAGCACCGCTGAACTGGTCCCTTCATCTCAAGCACCGCTGAACTGGGCCCTTCATCTCAAGCACCGCTGAACTGGGCCCTTCATCTCAAGCACCGCTGAACTGGGCCCTTCATCTCAAGCACCGCTGAACTGGGCACCGCCGTCTCAAGCACCGCTGAACAGGGCACCGCCGTCTCAAGGACCGCTGGCCCATTGGCGGAAGGGGCAGGCCCGCCTCTGTGTCGGGCAGGGCTGCACGAAGCACTCTGGGCACCAGTCCCCCTCCAGAACCAGTGGAGACTGTTATCCACTTGTGAGACTGTGGCTTTGCACTCCCCAGGATGTAACAGTGGGCAACCCACCCACTGGAGAGACTTGAGAGACTGTGGCTTTGCACTCCCCAGGATGTAACAGTGGACAAACCACCCAATGTAGAGACTTGAGAGACTGTGGCTTTGCAATCCCCAGGATGGAACAGTGGCCATGGAGGCCCCTCGTGGATCTGGCGTTGTGGACTCATCTGGCTGAGGTGCCCCGCCTTCCCTTCCCCCTGAGGTGCCTGTAGTTTTGCTATCTGATGCCCCTGCAGTGTTCTCTCCGTTGGAGTCAGGTATCCTGTGTGGGCTTTGCCCATGTGATTTGGGCCCAGTGGTCCACGGACAATGCCTGCTACAATGATCGGACTTTAAAATTTATGTATATAAAGGTTTTAGATGTGTGATATATTTTTAAGCCAGTGATACAATATATTCCAATGTTTAGGATCATTTCCTTTTGTCTTTGCATTCTTCTGGGGGGTTTGGGGGGTGTAACTCTGAGTTGTTGCTATGCATTGATGTGTGTGTTGTAGTGGGTGAGGGTGGGGGTGGGTGTGTCGCGTATGTGTGTCCCCGTAATTTTTTCCATCCCCCCTCCCCTGTGTCGTAGGTGCAGTACTCACCATTGTCTTCTGCGCCGGCGTTCGTGCTCCTGGTAGAGGAGTAGGAAGACAATCGCTGGGAGGATGTTGAGTTCCGGTTCCATGCTGTCCAGATTCCTCGTGGGGTGTATGGAGGTGAGCATTTTCCGTTAGAAATGGCTGTTTCCGCCGTGTTTTTATCGGCGGGGCTACCGCCCAGGAAAAGGTGGCGGATTGGTAGGTTGTGATGGGGTGGGCGGTACATTGACTCTCGCCTGTCTGTTGGCGGTGACCGCCGCGCTGTTTGTTTGTCCCGCCGTGGCGGGCGGTGTGTTGAAGTGGCGGTCTCTGTTGGCGGTTTCCGCCAGGGTCGGAATTCCATTTTTTTTGCCACCAGACTGTTTGCGGTTTAGGCGCCGCTTTAACACCGACTGCCAAGGTTGGAATGACCCCCATAGAATAGTTTGCACATTAATGCAAAACATGTAATATAAATAAAATCACCAAATGCATGAACAACCTCTAAGCTGAAGGGCTGCAGCCAATATCTTCACATGAATGTAAAAAGTAAAAGTTCTTGCTATCAATACTGAAACAGTGGTATTTACAACAGTGTGGTACTTTGATTAACAAGCACAATCTAGGGCTGGACCATGATAGGCTTTTCAGAAGCATTGAAGAGCTAATCTCTTTTATGTGCCTCCTGTGCTTAAAATAAATTCATTTAACCTGATATTTTGCTGTGTTAATTCTATATTTTCAGATAGCACAGTTCAAAGTCAAACATTGGTCACTGTTTCTGAGCTGTGCTACCTGAAAATAAATCACCAAGAAAAATGTCAGGAAAAATGAATTCACTTTACACACTTCAATAACAAAAAACAGGTAATTGGCTCTGCGCCATATACTCATTGTTATGCCCATATTTATACTCCTTTTGCACCAAATTTGCATCTTTTTTTATGCAAATCCAGTGCAAACTTAACTCCATATTTATATTTTGACATTAGACATGTCTAACGTCAAAATATAGGAGTTTGCACCATTTTTGGGATGAGTGAACCTATCTTGCATCAATGAGGTGCAAGGTAAGCGTTCCCATCCAAAAGACAGTGCTATCCCCATAGCCCCATATTTATCTCCCTGTGCTAAAATGATGGACAGGTGAGAGGAGGGGCTAAATAATGGTGGTAAGCTTGCTGGGTCAGACCAGGCGTTTGGGGACCTGTGGACCCATTTCCATGGTTAAACACAGGTGCCCTCCCTCAAGCCCCAAGAACACCCCACTCCCACCAGAGGGACAACGGAGGATGGGGGAACCCCATCCCAGGTAAGTCCAAGTAAGTATTTTTTTTAATAATTTTTGCCATTGGGAGCCCTAACTTGGGCCCCACTGTATGGCACAGGGTGCAATGGCCATGCCTAGGGGACACTTGTCCCGTGTGCTGGCAACTGGGGTGGTGGGTATGACTCCTGTCTTTACTAAGACAGGAGTCATGTTTTTGGTGGTTGTGCACCAGGAAAAGGCGCTAGCCTGGTTAAATGCGATTTTTTTGCCGCTAACCAGGCTAGCACCAATTTTTGACGCACAACTCCCTCCTTCCTTACCGCCATCCCCACCTGGTTAGGGTCTTTTTATAAGACGCTAGCCCAAGTTTAGCACTGGCTTGTGCCATTCTATTAATACAGTGCCCAGCTGGCGTTCTAAAATGATGCAAGCCGGCGCTATACGTTTTGTTGCAAAACTGCAGTCCCGCAGTTTTGCAACAAAAAGTATACATTTGGGCCTTAATATGGTACTAGTTGTTCAACAGTAGTCAGGCTAATCGAGAGACATGTTGAACCTGGTAGCACTCAGGAGTGATCAGTTATGTATTTCCATTGACTAATGAATCCCCAAGCACATCGGCACACAAATCTCAAGAACAATTCCTAGTTGGTCGAGTCAGCATTTCATCCGCCAGCTGCTAAAAATACCCATTATAAAAGTTTAATATATATTCAATGCACAGTGTCTCCTGAATGAGAAACTTTCAAATTGAGTTATTTATTTGGAGGAAGCGGTAAAACTGTCCGCTCCACAGAATGCCCTGCATGAAAAAACAATACCAAACATTCTATGCAAAAGTATAGGTATAGCTACAATGATTAATTGTAAAAGACGTATTTCAAAGTATATTAACCCAAATCATTATTTAGTTAACATATGTAAACAAGGGTCAGTAACATACCCGCTACCCAGCTATCAAACAAAGGCCACCAACAAATAGTTATAGTCTTAAAAGTTATCCAGTGATAGACTAGAAACAAGAACAGATTCTTAAATATAATCACAGAAGCGTACCCCAATTCAGCTTACCGTGATTGCAGTAGATAAAAAAACTGTCATATTTGATTAAATGGATATATCACTAATTTTCGGATTGATTGCCATGTTATGATTACTTATGTTTCCCTAGTAACACAATACACAGCACATACAGACTAACAGCCAAATAAGGATGCTAAAAATATGCATTTTTTTCTTAAGACTTTTGTATGATAAATGAAAGCCATTAATGATGACAGCCAACGAAAACATCAATATTATTGACAGTAATCTGACTGCATGAAACAAATATTCCCTGCAGTGTTGTGCCTTAAAATACTTTGCATTCTAAAATATTAGCTGGAAGAATGAATACTTGCAATACCTGTAAACAAAATAAATATATCCTCAGGGGAAACATGTTTTCTTTTTGTTTCCTGGCAGGATATATACAATAAAGCTATGCCTCTCCATAATGCTGATATTATAGATTTGTGTAGGACGACCAATGCCAACAATAATAATTAAATATTCTTTAAACAATTACTATAGTGTATAAAGCTTATATTAAAATGATCACCTTGCTGGGTGAAAAAATCAGCCTTTTTATTTAAAAAAAAAAATGACGAAGACATTGAGCCTGATTTACAAAGGCAACTTACATTTGTAACCAATTTACACTTTTGAGTAACTTCACTACTTATGACAAAATCTGAGAATAAGCATTGGCAAGTCCAGCACTATACATGGCCAAATATTTAATAATGCAACACTCTCTCACAGAAAATGATGAGATAGGTAGGGAATTAATATAAAACTACAGAGGAAATAATGTTTGTGAGGATTTGGATGTACTATATATGGTTGTGGGGCCTTATCATGCAGTACACTCACAAATACCATCTTGAGTCCAGTCAGACTCTTTTACTTAACCTCAAGCTCATCCCAGGGTAGCTGTGACTGCAAGCAGTAAGGCTTAGTAAAGGAACTATGTGTAAAGCATTTAACAGAACTAAAAACGGAATAAGAACATCACACAAGAAACAAAGACAACACTGATTTATAAAGACAATAGAGCACTTTTTACTAATTTTTTGAGTCCTTGATCATCAAAATCTGCTGGAGGATTTGGGAGATATGAAGTTTTAGAGCTTTAAATAACTTTGATGTCAACCGCAAACAAGCATCGGCCAACAAAAAGTTTGTCAACTTTTGAAAAGTTTGGCAGAGTTTGTTCGGCAACTCCGACCTGAGCTGGGCAACTAATTCCAGCAGGGCAAAAGTCTAGGAGGGCAGTAAGTCAAGTCTGGTTGCAGTCTTTAGGAGGTAATTGCCACAGACGACAATGGAGTGGTCCTGACGCTGGGGATGCAGGAGGAAAGGATGCTTAAAGGTGCTCTTGATGCTGTGCAGTAGACAAGGGTCAGTTCTGGGTGATCCCATGGTTCACAGGTGAGGTTGGGTGATGTTGGCCACAGAACTTCGGGTCCTACAAAGTCCTCTCTACGGGGGGGGGGTAGAAGGGCAGCTTTGGTATATCTTCAGTTCTCGCACACAGTGGTCAGACTGCAAAGCTTTGGTTTGTGTCGCTCTTGGGCAACAAACCTAAGAACAAACAACACCCACTGATCCAGCAGTCATGGGTGCAACATTTGCTTATTTTCAATAAGACCCTTGAAGTGTCCAGTGGCAGGTTGCATCAAAACTTCTGCGGTGACTATCAACTTAAAGATTTGGGCTCTTCCAGCTTTAACGTACCTAGTGCTTTTCCAGGGGGTAAGCCAACTGACCCTTGGAGTCACTGCTTCAATCTGGGGCCAGGAATCAACTTTTTCCTGAGCCAGGAACACTGGAAAGGCTCCAAACTCTACTAGCCCAAAGTGCAGCTGATTCAGTGCAGCTGATGCAGTCACGCCTTTTTTGAGCTTCAAGCGGCTGTAAAATGGTCATCCTTTCATCCTCTTTCCAGATCCATGGTGTGCTGAAATCTAGGCTACAAGGGGTGCCATATTTATCCCAGGAAGGAGCCTCAAGGGAACAATGCAGTCACTAGTCAATGTGCCAGTAGATCTCCTCCTCTTGGGTGATGAAGTTCCTGTTTGATGATGCATCTGGATATCCCAGAGGGCAAAATTCTTGCCGCTTCCAAGCTGGCACGACCCCTTCATCAGTCATCAAAAGCTTGGTAGCCCACCCCAGGGGTGTGGCTACCCAAGGGCTACATATCCATGGGGAAACTAGTTCTGGCATTGTTTTGTTCTCTCTTTCCCTGTCTCCAACCTGTCTATAGAAACAAAATACAGCTTGCTCTGGAGTGTTATCACAATTTTCCCTTCAAAGGTGGCTTCCCCTTTGAAACTTGCATTTGGGGCTAACACCTCAAGTGACAATCCTTGGGGAGGAATTCACATGTCACTCTGCGGCAACTGCCTTTGTTACTGTGCCTGGTAGTCATTCACAACTCTCCACAGGTGGTCAGAAAGCTGTCTGTTGGTCAGGGCCTGTGTGAGGCTGCTCGACTGACTGGGGCACAGAGCGGCAACTTTCTAAAAGTTGCTTAACTTTAAAAATGGCATAAATGTCAACTTCGCCATCAAGTCGTATTTAGTTTCATGATTAATTTGATACCTTACAGTTCCCAGTTAGGTAGTGCCATTCAGAAGTTAGCCAGGCTGGGATGTGAGCTGGCACCTCTGTGTTAACCAAAGGGGCTACTAACTTTCTTCAGAAAAGCAACAACTTTTAGGGTTTTACTACTAAGACATATATGAAACTATATCTTTCTTAATAATATACTGCTCCTTGCCATAGAACTTTATAGGCCTGCCTTTAGAGGAGACTTACATATATTATTAAGAGACCTGTAGACTTTGGGCCTGATTTAGAACTCAGCGGACTGGTTACTCCATCCAGCAGCAATGGATATCCCATCCAGAGTAACCCGTCCACCAAGTTCTAAATCAGGCCCTTTGTGTTTAATGATAATGACAAAGTTGAACTTGCAGTGTGACACTACCTTTCCAGTCTGCAGTGGCAGACTGGGAGCCTTGTTTTCACTTTGTCACACACAGGGTAGCACAACCAGTGCTGCAGGTTTGTGTGAACACTCTGGCTTACATGCCTGGGGTATCTGGGTGCCATATTCTAGGGACCTAAAAGTAAGCCATTACTTGCTAATTGGGAACATCCAATTCGATATAACGTTTGTAAAAGGGACTGATGCTGTCACTGAGGTCTGGACAGCAGGCCTCAGTGCACTATCAGAGTAAAAAAAAAACAGCAGTTAATAGTCCCAATGGGGACACAACCAGCAAAAGTCTGGCCTCTCTGCCATGTCATAGTGTTTGATGGGGGTTCACATTATTCTTTAATTTTCCAAACACAAACCCCAACACAGAGATTTATTTGAAGAAAATGAAAATCAATGTCTTCTCAGTGTTGAAATCTGATCATTTAAGATGCCTGGTACTTCCATAAAGTGTGTTTGGTGGGCCCAGACAACAAAAGACATATAACAATGCACCGCAGAGGGTTGGCTGAGCCGCTGGGGGTTTGGGGGACACAGTTTATGACATCACATGTTGTCCTCGCCTTGCACTGCTTATGACTTCACATATTACATCACTCATGACATGTTCTATGACATTATTGATAAAATCACTACAATATCTGAAATCACATTATTGATGACAGCACTGTGCGTGGTTAGGGCGTGACTTACAGTTACTTTACGGCCAAAGTTATAATTACTTTAGATAATTACAATTGATGACTTGAAATGCTTTTGTTAGTTTAAAATGGTATGTTCTAACTGACCTAACTATTACGTCCCTTTAAACTTTGGTTTACATAGTGAATTTCTAAGGTGTTTTTTTCATGTAAAGTAAGTCAGTAAGATAGCATTACCAACTATATCATCACTTTAACCTTTGCTTTTTCAGTGGGTATATAATATATATATATATTTGTATATATTTCGAGATTCACTTGTCAGTGTATGTCCCATGGGTAAACAAAGACAAAAAAGACTGCACAGCACCAGCCAGGTACAACCCTTCCAGACATCAGATACAGTTATTGACTTAACTTAAGGGCTGCTGTCACCAGCTGAATTAAACCTCTTGAGCAAAGGCCTCTATTTCTGTCCTTTACCTAAGGGCCATAATACAGCCAACATGTTGAGAGACCGAAAAACCTTAGAGAGAAGATGCAGACTTGCAGAATACTTTCACAATAATTCTAATGTTGATCTGCCAAGCTGCCTTCCAGATCCATTTAAGTTCTGTCATCCCAAATCATGCAGTCCTCAATGTGGTAGAAATCCTGTTCTTGATGCATACATTTTATACATTAACAAACTCATCAAAGAATCAAAACCTAAAAATATTTTTGATAACATTACCAGAGAGGAAAGAAAAGCTCTCCAACACCTTCAAATGAGACCAGATGGCATTATAAATCCAGTAGACAAAGGTGGTGCAGTGGTTGCCATGAAAGTATGTGATTATATTGAGGAGGTATTGAGACAACCGATGGATACCAACACTTACAAACTGATCTCACAGAAGACTTAAACAAATAAATTAAGAACATGGTTACAAAGTACAGGAGCTTAAACCTCATTGATGAAACAACAGCAGATATACTTGTTCATCCCAAACCAAGAACTGGGAGATTATATATGCTTCCCAAAATTCACAAAATGAACACTCCTGACCACCCTATCATCTCTGGCAATGATACAGCCACTGATACAGCCACTGAGAGACTATCTTTATTTGTCGATCTACAACTCCAGCCCATTGTCCAAGAACTTCCATCATTTGTTAAGGACGCCAGTCACTTCCTTCAGATTATTGAAAAATTAAACCATACCTACACATTTGATGATGACACTCTTTTAGCTACATTTGATGTTACCTCATTATACACCAATATACCACATGACAATGGGCTTACCGCATTATCTGAAGCTCTTAATAAAAGAACTATGATAAAAACCTCAACAAATGTGCTTACCAACGTTGCAAGAGTTATCCTTAAACCCAGCAATTTTACCTGCAATGGTAAACACTGTCTGCACATTCAAGGGACTTCCATGTGCACTCAGATGGCTCCTTCCTATGAAAATATCTTCATGGGTAAACTGGAGGACTATATACTTGCGAGTTCCAGCATCAAACCACTGGCATGGCTACGATACATTGATGACATATTTATAATATGGAATGCAGGAAGCAGAACATTGGAGCAATTTACAGCTTTTATCAACAGTATCCATCCTACAATCAAATTTACTGGCTTCAATACTAAACAGAAGAGTCATTTACCTTTTCTGGATGTGTTACACACCATTCATGAACACCAAATTATAACTGATCTGTACCACAAGCTTACAGATGCTCATTTGTATCTAAACTGGACTTCATGTCACCCATGCCACACTAAACTCAACATCATCTACAGCCAAACACTGCGAATAAGAAGCATGTGCAGCAATGAAGGCACCTGTAAAGACCATCTACAGGAGCTTGTTTCATTATTTAAAAAGCGAGGCTATCCTCTGCATGTCATTCTGCAACAAATTGACAAGTCTTGGCAGTTACTCAAGGAAGCACTTATTTGGAATACCAACAGAAGAATCAAAAGTGACAGAATCCCATTTGTGGTTGACTATTATCCATCAGCTCCCAACTACAGAAATATAATGCAAACAACTTTTCCCTTAATATCCACTTGTCAAAAATTGCAAAAGCTTTTTCCAAAACCGCCAGCCATTGCTTACCGCAGAGCTCCCAATTTACGATCGCTTATTGTGAGAGCTGAACTTAAGAAAGCTGTAATAAATGCAGGAGTTCATTGCTGTGATTTTAAAAGTTGCGTTACATGTGAATCCCTTTTACAAACATCATCAGTTCTAGCTCTTTTACAAGACGGACCTATGAAATAAGACAGCATCTTGCATGTCGCTCAACATGCGTTATTTATGTGATTCAGTGCCAACGCCAAAGCTGTAAAAAACAATATGTAGGCCAAATAGTGAATGACCTCCGTACACGATGATTCAGGAACCATAAATCAGCAATAATTAACAAGAAACTTGACCAGTCTGTAGCCAGTCATTTCAACCTTGTGAACCATTCATTATCAGATTTGAAGATTTTTCCTGTTGAACAGGTCTTAAAGAAAGAACTACTGGACATCAAAGAAAACTTCTGGATGTACTATTTAAAATCACTGCATCCAGATGGACTCAACATCACTGACAATACCACTTGATTTCTGCATATCTGAAGAGTTCTCAGGACAGCATTGATTGCACGTTCCAATTGGAATCTTCACTCATGATGCAGCAAATCCAGCAGTGTCAGATAATATTATATATATATATGATAAACCAAAGTGCCCCAAAGGACAGAGTCACACTCATCATCCTGGTATTTATTAAATGGCAAAACAAATCTGGTGTATTCGATTACCCCTGAGTTTCCGACTCTTTTAGTCCTTGGTCACTGAAGGGTGACATATGGATATGTCAGAACTGCTCGTACCAGGATGCATTGGAAACTGAACTCACTGAGAGGATGTGGGAAAACAGGGCTAATTGCATAGGCTCCCTAACTTTTTGCCCCCATTTTTCACTTTTTGCTGGTGTTTTCCTGACTCCAGTGGTTCCCTGGGTACTGCTAACCAGTCCCAGGGCCTGTGCTCTCTGTAAAATGAGTATGCAAATTAGGCTAATTATAATCGGCTATGTCAACCTCCCTATAAGTCCCTAGTATTTGGTAGGGCATGTAGGTTTATAGACCCCAGCATAGGTAGTGCACCCATAGGTACCCTGCTGAGGTGCCCCGTGTTATTTTAAAGGCAGGCCTGCCTTGCTGGCTGCTTTTAAACTAAAGTTATATGCAAATTTGACTTTTGAATTAAAAGTACTTCCAAAATCTTAAATTACCTTGTTTTTACATATACGTCACCCCTACAGTGAGCCCTATGTGCCTATATGGATGGGTGTCATGTGACTATATGCAGGGACCGTATAAAAATAGTTTTATAAGCATTGGTGAGGTAAAATAGCCAAGTGTATGGCCTCTATAGGCTAAAATGGGGAGATTTTATTTGAATTAATGAAGTCCCCTTAAGTGTCAAATACCTCGAGTTTGATATCAAATTAATTGTTATAATAAATCCCACAACTTACAATTGTTGGAATTAATATAACTAGTTCAGGTAAAGAGTTTTAAACTCTACCTGAAAAGTTGCCAACTTCTGCTCTGCAGTGCCCGTCTCTCATTGGCCAGCCTCTTGCAGCCTGGCCCGGCTGCCTTGATGAGGTGTAAAGTAGCCCGGGCTGAATATAAAGGATGTGCCTGGGGAAGGAGATCTGCCTCAGCAGATGGTGAAGCAAGAAGGGGGAAGGGCTGCCAAACTGGTCATCAAAGGCAGGGAAGGATATTTGGAGCAACCCAGCACCTCCCTCACATCCTGCAACCCCAGACAATTAGGTGCCCTTTTCATTAGATTAGGAGAAGGCAGGAGAGGGGTGTGATTAGGAATTTAGCCACACCAGTGGGTGGGCTCAGCCAGATCTATCCTCCAAAAATAATTTTCAGCCATGTTGGAATTTTGAAGAATGTTGCTCCCTGGGTTTGACTTTTGCCACACTTCCCAGGAAGTGGACATCACAGGGGGAAGGACCCTGCACCTGATTGGAGAACCAGGACCCCCCCTGTTTTCCACCCAAGTGCAAGAATAAATATGCACCTCAGATCCCTACAAGGGAGAACATCAGAAGAAGAAGGACTACCCTGCTGGACCCCTGACCTGTCCCTGGCCACTGCACCCTGAAGGATTGCACCAGCTGCACACTTGGGCTTCACCACAAGAATGACTTTGCCTGGCTTCAACTGGTTCAAGGAGGGATTCCCTGTTTGCTACAGTTGAAATACAGCTAACCGGAGTCCCTTGCATCAAATCATGAAGAAACTGACCAGCTGACCGCTGTCCAGTGGCCATTTTGGGGTTTGAGCCAGGTGCATTCTGCAAGTTAGAGTCTGCACCCTCAAGGAGCAAATCAGAGCGTCTGGAACATTCGGGTGAGTTGTGGACTCCTAAAGTACCTTAAAAGACCTTTTCGAAAAAGACTGAAGTTTGGAGAAGATGGAAGAACTTTTGGGAAAAAGATCCATAGAGGGATCGACCCACCATGGTGATCCTAGCCGGCTTGCCTCAACCACAACCTGGCATGAATTGCAGGTTTGTCCCGCTGAAGAAAATCTCTGAAAAAGTGACTAAGTCCAAATGCAGAAAGTTGACAGGGACCTCTTGTGCAGTGTATCCAAAGAGGGCTCCAGGGACATCGGATCAAGATACAGGTTTGACCTGGTCAAAGATTTTCATCTTGAAAAATCGTCTAAGTCCGACCGTAGAAATCTTCACTGAGGTCTCCTGTGATAAGTATCCGAGGAAGGGCCCCAGGGAGGTTCGATCGGACTGGCGATTATGTCATGTTGAAGAAAATCTTCAAGAAAACAACTAAGTCCGAAGGTAAACTTTTGACCGAGGCCTCCTGCTTGCTGAAGCCGAGCAGGGTTCCATCGTGGTCAGCCTTAAACTTTGACTTTGCCCCGGTCGAGGTGCGACCAGATTGGCGCTATTTGTTCTATGTACTAAAAAACACTAAGGTCCTCATTCCGAACATGGCGGGATAGCCCACCGCCGACCATGCTGACGGTTGACGGAACACCGCCATTGGCGGCGGCAGGCATTCCGCCATATTCCGATGCATGGAGCCTCACTGCCATTGATGGCGGTGAGGCCCGCCATGCGCCATGCTGGCGGTCAGTGGCGGGGGTGGATGCTGCTCCACTCTGACTGCCACGTCAGTCCAGACACTGCCATGCCTATATCAATGCAGTTATAGGTGTGGCGGTGTATGGAGATGTGGCAATGCCGGTGGAGCAGCATCCAAGGAGCCCGTTCCCTCCCGGAGCAGTGCCACAGAACAGTTAAGTGATGTCCGAGAGGGAAGGAGGGGGAGGGGGGGGTGAGTGTGTGTGTGCATGGGGGTGTCCTTGAGTGTTTGTGAAGGGGGGATGTGTGTCTGAATGTGTGTGTGCATGTAGGTGTATGAGTGCATGAGGATGTGGGGGTTTGGGTTTTGGGGGACCTGTACGAAGGGGGCCTGCATGGCAGGTGGCGGGTGGTGAGTGGGGAGCTGGGAGGCTCACAGGGAGATTTGGGGGAGAAGGGATGGGGGGTCGGTTTTCGAGGTTCAGAGGGTGGGGGCAGTTCTAGGGGCTTGGGGGTGTGGGTGGGGGGGAGGAGGAGTGCTGGCATGTCACATACAGGTGACAGGAATGAGAGTTCCTGTCACCCGTATGCTTTCTGCCAGGGATTACCTGGCAGGGTATCCCACCAGGAAATCCCTGGTGGAAATGGGATCATAATCCTACCACCAGTCTGGCCTCCACCGCCGGGTCGAAAGTGCCTACCGTCGGCCCGGGAGTCGATTCTTGATAGTTCACTACTGTGTTCAGAATATGGCGGTCTAGACGGCATTGGCGGTCATTACCGCCATGATCAGAATGAGGGCCTAAGTCTTTAAAAATTAATATCTCCAGTTCCCCTTAACCAATTTGAATCGTTTTGGTGTCATTGTGTTTTGTGTTTTACTCATTTGCTGTTCTGTGCATTACAACTTGTCTCCTAAGTTAAGCCTTGTCGCATGTTGTCAAGCTACCAAGGGTTGAGCTGGGTTTAATTTATTGAGACCTAACTGGACCTAAGTGGAGTTTAGTGGCCTATTGATAAGTGTAGGTACTTACCTGCCCTTACCAATAATCCACTTTCCAATAAAGGCCCACTTGGGGGAGGAATAGGGTAATATAGAGCAGTTCTGCAAATGTGCCTAAACCCTGTGAGCAAGGACTAGAAGAGTCCTAAATGTGTTGGGGATTAATTAATTTAAATGGACTATACTGGATTTGTTTATGAATGCATCTTTGACTTTTGGGGCACTTTTGATTTATAATGGATGATGGCTGCCCATCTGTGGAGCTCTCATCACCGCAGGAAATTGAAGCGAGTCCGTCTTGGCTTGAAAATGTGTGCAGTATGGAACATTCATGCCGGCAAAAGGAAAAGTTAAAACAAATCTGTTATGTGTGGCACTGCAGTTCCTACTGAAGGGTGACATATAGATATATCAGAACTGCTTGTACCAGCATGCATTGTAAAATGAACTCACTGAGAGGCCCTCTTGGGGATGGAATATGGTGATATGGAGCAGTTGTGCAAATGTGCCTAAACCCTGTGAACAAGGACTAAAAGAGTCTGAAACGCGTTGGGGGAAACTTATTCAAATGTACTACATCAGATTTGTTTTACCATTTATTAAATACCAGGATGATGAGTGTGTCTCTGTCTTTTGAGGCACTTTGGTTTATAATATATATATTATATTTCCACTTAAGGAAACAAAGGCTACACTACATGGATATTATAGTTAGGTTCTGAATTTACTCTCACAAAACCAGAGAAATTCAGGAGTTATAGTTAGAGTTTTTTCAAGTAACTATAACAAGCGGCCTAAGGTAACTATAACTAGTGCCTCTGCCATGCACAGTTTTTTCTTCAATTATTTGACTACCAATGTTTCATTGACATTATTAAAGTTGTCTTGAGTGCTGTAATATCTGGGGTAATTTGCAGAGCATGGTGAGGGTGTGAGTTTTAGTCACCTGAGGGAGAGAGTTATAGTTACTTGAAATAACTCATTTTTGGTTTTATGTAAGTAAATTCAGAACCTAACTAACTAACTATAACCTGTAACCTTTGGTTTTTTAAGGGTTTTTCTATTTATTTTTAATTCTGTTTCCTAACTATAATATCCCTGGAACCTTTGTTCTTTTCAGTGAATTGCTATGTTTTCTTTAACATGAAGTAATTTTCATTACTATACATTAATATAACCACCGGTGTGCACAGCCTTCAGCAGTGCGTAGAAGGGGTTTGATGCAGGGCCTGGCCTGTGGCCAGACTCTGTGGCCAATCATCTATAACTACCCAGTGCCAAATATGTGCAGCGGGAGTTGGCGGCAAGGCTTGACTGTTTGCTTATGAGAATAGGTGTGAGAGGAGGATCTCTAAGTGTTACAGTGGCTGTGAGAGAGCTGGTCTGGGTGTGAAAGTGGGTGTGAGAGGGTCTATGTGAGACAGGGTGTGAGTGTAGGTGTTTAGTGTGGGCTTGCATCTAGCCCTCGGAACCTCAGTTTGGGTAGCCATGAGCTATACCAGCACCATTGAATTGAATTGAATTAAGAGGGTGTCTCTGGGTGTGACAGTGGGTGGGAGAGTGTCTCTGTGAGTGGGTGTGTGAGTGTCTGTGTGAGTCCGAGAGTGTATATGTAAGAGTGTGAGTAGGTGTGTGACTGAGTGGTTCTGTGAGTGGGTGAATGAGTACATAAATGGGTCTGTGAGTGAATGCGTGAGTCTGAGTGGGTCAGTGTGTGCAAATGTCAGAATGGGTCTGTGAGTAGGTGCATACATCCCTGAGTGGATCTGTGAGTGGGTACATGAGACCTTGAGTAAGTCTGTGAGTGGGTGCATGAGTCTCTGAGTGGGTCTGTGAATGGGTGCGTGAGTGTGTAAGTGGATCTGTGAATGGGTGCATGAATGAGTGGGTCTGTGAGTGGCTGAGAGAGTCTGTGAGTGGGTGAATGAGTGTCTGAGTGAGTGTATGAGTGCATCTGTGAGTGAGTGTCTTGGTGGGTTTGTCAGTAGTTGTGTGAGTGACTCTGCCAAATGGAACCTCATCTGCCCTTTTATCCAACAAGAGTCCACAGCTTTGCATGAAGTATTTACCCAAGTGGAGTTCTTTCTGCCTCCTTGGTAAATGTCCAGAATGTATTCTATAATACAGCTGTGTAATGGAGCACAAGGAAGTGTCACTGGTGACCTTGTGTGTGTTTGGCAATGTGATTGTTCCTCATGCATGTTTCTCGAGAATTCTGTGATAAGATGAAGCCACCTATAGAGAGCCCAACAAGACTACAAAGATGTAAATCTCCAGTAAACCCGGGCCCTTCCTATTATCTATATGAAGCAAGTGCTGTGGTGATGTCCTCAGCATCACAAATGCTCCACCAAATCTACAGGAAATGCATTAAGGTACCCTTTGGGAAGCTGTCCATCATCCTGGCAAAAGGGGGAAGATATATGCATACTACTAAGGAAGACAGTGCGGGCCAAGCGGGAGCAGCTTCAAGGTGATTTGCACATTTGCATACTCTTAGCAATTTAAAGGGAGAACCATGGGGGGGGAGCCATGCGGCCCCCTCCCCAGGCCAATTTCAGCCACAGGGACCCCATACCCTGGGGGCCCGGCCTTAACATATAATTTTTGGGGGACAGGGTGCAACACAGACCCTCTCCCTTTGCCCTCCAGGACACCCAGTGTGCAATGGGACAGAGGGAGAGCCTGAAGGCGCCTGTGGTCCCAGCTGTCTCCCTGCCTCCTGCAGGAGCCAACATTGCTGTTACAGACAGGGAGCTGCTAAACATGCAGTTCCCTGTCTGTGAGAGCAATAGTTTCCTCTGTTCCCCTGCCTGCATGTCTGCAGGCAGGGAAACAGAGAGAACCTCGCTCCCAGCAAGAGAGAGCATTTGCTGGGAGAGGAGTGTTTGCTCTGACATGGTGCGAGCTTTGACAGTACAATCAGCTATCCCCCAGGGGTGGGCACCCCGGGACATAACAGGAGCCAGCCCGGTGGGGGAGGGGGGGGTGGCAGACCGCAAGGCCATTATTGGGTCGTAGGGGGGGGGGACTGATGGCCCTTCTCCATTTGTATTAACCTGAGGGAGGGGGTGATTTCCGGGGCTGGGGGTCCACAACGGACTCCCTATCTTATTTTATTTCAGTTCCAGGGAGATGGAGGTCCCCAGAGGTGCAAGGGGCCTTGCATCCCCCCTTAATTGCAACAAATTGTCCCAGGGAGGATGCAGTCCCCATGGCTGAGGGGGGCCACAAGAGCCCCCTGCACAAATTTCAGAATTAGCCCAGGGGAGGTGGCAGTCTCCAGGCCTGTGGGGGAGGCCTTGCGGGCCTCCCCCATTTTAAATATTGATTTTGCTGCAGAGAGGTAGTGGTCCTCAGGGAGCGGGGGAGCCACATGCCCCCCCACACATTTTTGCTTCATAGCAACTGGGAGGTGGTGGTCCCCGAGGCTAACAGTAGCTCTAGGAGGGGGCACCAATGACTCCGGGACCTGTCCCACCCAAAGGCAAAATAAAAAAAAGGGCACGAGTCCACCATTTTTTAGAAATGTTGGGAAAATTCGCAGATCAGTGAATTTTCCCAGATTTAAAAAAAAAATGCTCTTTAGTTCTGAAAGGGTCCATGGTGAACCTCGAGACCAGTGGTTCCCAACCTGTGGTCCAGAGACCCCCTGGGGGTCTGCAAAGCCTCTTCAGGGGGTCCGCGACTGCTTAGAAAATTAAATAATATTAACAGATTAGGTCCCTAGCTTTCAGTAATGACTCAATAGTGGGTCCCCGGATTCCAATAATGATTCAGTGGGGGGCCCCGGGTTCCAGCAAGGATAATGGTTGGGTCCACAGAGGTGAAAAGGTAAGAAACCACTGCTCTAGACCAAGGGTTGGGGCTCAGGGTGACCCAACCCAGGTCCATCTTTTATTTTTATTTTTATTTTTTTGTGGTACTCGGCTGAGTCTTGTTGAAGTGTTAGCAGCCAACCATATATCAGCATGGGGACAGTTGGATCCGCAGAGGATCCGCGTCCCTAGGAACCTCTATTTTTTCATTGCTAATTTTGTCCAAAATTACTGAACAGATTTACACCAAATCACAAAAAGCACACTTTCTGGACCAAGAGCTAGTGTTCTGCCAAATTTGGTATAATTCCATCCAGTGGTTCGGGCTGTAGTCGTCTTCAAAATCCCTATTAAAAAATGCACAGGAAAAGCAGACTTTGTGACCCCCTTTTTACTTGACACCTGCTTAATAGATCACAACGAAACATTTAAAATAGCAGCTCAACCCACTGAAGTGTATGTTTTGAAAAGTCCATGAATATTCATCAAGCGGCGCCAAAGTTATTGGCAAAACAAAAAACTAGGTCGTAATACAACTACCTACTGGCAACCACCAGCAGGAGATATATATATATATATATATATATATATATATATATATATATATATATATATATATATATATATATATATATATATATATATATATATATATCCTCTCCATTGACACAATTGCCTGCAGGCTCCAAATGTTTACTGGTGGTGCAGTAGGTGGGGCAACTCAAAACTTACATTGAAATTGAGTTTGAAATCTACCTCTCTATCTATCTATCTATCCATATATATATTATCTATCTAGCTATATATATATATATATATATGTATATATATATATATATATATATATATATATATATATTTACTACTACAATATTCAGCAGTTAGAGTTAGAGTTATTTCAAGTAACTATAACCTGCTGTCAACACCAGGGCAGTGCGCGCTCTATTGGCGACTAGAATGCAAAAACCCAGCACTCTCAAAACAACGTAATTTATGCATTGTGCTGATATGTTGTTATTTAACCTTTTGCATTGCAGAGTTCAATCCTGAAGACTTATTTTTAATGTGCTTACAAATGCTGTTCATTTGCAATGTATTGCTGCAGGCTTTCAGAGTGTATTAGGGTGTGGTCCCTTTCCAGGGCCTTCTAGAGACTTTCCCTGCAACATGCCTGGGTATGGTTCTGGGCTGGGCCAAGACTCTATAAAAAGGAGCCAGCCCAGCTCCAAGTGCTCACTATTCAGAGGTCCCGGTGCAGAGCAGCAGCTACTTCCTGAGCTCCTGTCCCGGTGGCCTATTTGATCTTCCAGACATCTTACTTTCATTCTTCATTTGGAGATCCTTGTTCTGGGCGGTAAGACGGGGTTGGGCTGGCCTCCCGACGCCGTTATCGAGAACTCTCATGTTCTTGGGCCTAATTCTTTTATGATTTGACAGAGTACTTTGCGCATGTGAAATATGCGCTTGAGTGTTTGTGACATTTGCAGGGTGACTTGCGAATCGGCAAGACGCGCGATTCGTTTCATGATAATCTAATCTTGTTAATTATTGCGCGCTATCATTTCTTGACAGTTACATGGTGGCTTAAGAATCGGCAAGACGCGCGATTCGTTTTATGGTGTTTTAACTTTGCTGTTCATTGCGCGCTACCATTTCTTGACATTTACATGGTGGCTTAAGAATCGGCAAAAGACGCGTGATTCGTTTCATTGTACTTTGATCTTGTTATTCATTGTGAGCTGTTATTTCTTGGCATTTACATCGTGGTTTACGAATCGGCAAGACGCACGATTCTCTCCTCGAGTTTAATTCATGTTGTTTATTGTATACCACTATTCTAAGATATTTATCATGTAATATTCGAGTTGACAAGTTATGTGATTTGTTTTTCCTGAATCCATATTGTGTTATTCATGGTGCACAATCCTTTTATGGTGTTTACTATATATATATATATATATATATATATATATATAAATCTACAATATGCGCAATTTGTGTTGTGTTGTACACAGAAGATCCGAGTGTCTAGATACAATATTGTATGGTCCTAGTATGCATTCTCAAAAAAGGATTTATATGACTGGTTTAAAATTTAGTCAGAACGTTTTTCTGATTCTCATGTAAAGGAAAGTACTTGAATAAGAAAGTTTTCATTTAATCCATCTTGATTCCCTTACAGGTATCCGGCCATCTTGAAACTTAGCCATTTTAAACTTAATTCTTAGATTGTTCATGTTTTCAGAATGACTATGCTTAGAATCATAGTCTAGTATTGATTTCAGAAGATATAATTTTCATATTGTGTGTTCTAACCTTTTTCTTACTACAGGTCTCCTTCCCAGCTGTTTCCCTTCCTAATCCCCTCTTCCCCTCTTGAACTCTCTTAGTCTCTGTGATTTATCTATCAGAGTCTTGGAGCTGTTCAGTGGTGGATGTGTTGGGAACGTGCGCAGACCCTGAGGATCTGGTGACTCTGACACCTGCACCCTAAGGTAACTACAACTCGCAAGTTACAGTTAACTGAGTATTTAGCCAAGTCTCAGGGTGGCTGCCAAACGTCCTTGTTGAAGTGCTGGCAGCCAATCAGAGCTCAGCACGAGATCGGGCCGGATTGTGGAGTCTTCGCATTCCTATATATACAAATTTGAATTTTCTTTAATATCACAAAACCAACTGACTTGATTTACACCAAATACAAAAAGTTCTCTGTCTGGACCAAGAGCTACACGTCTGCCAAATTTGGTGTAATTCCATCCAGTGGTTCGGGCTGTATACCTGTTCCAAAACCCTATGGGAATTAACATGGGGAAAGCATGTTTTGGGACCCCCCCCTTTTTCTCGGCTCCTGCTTGACGGATCACCCCAAAACTTTCCAGGTAGCAGCTGACCTGAGCATTTAATTTTTGGGGCAAATTTTGTGAAGATTCATCAACAAGATATAGGCAAGTAAAGTGCTTTCTCTATAGAAACTAGGTCCTAATTATAACTATCTAGTGCCGATCGCCACTACGTAATATATATATATATATATATATATATATATATATATCCAGAAAAATGGTGTATTTAAATCGCACACCAAGGGCTGCACATCATTCAATACCAGCTGGTAAAATACTCAGAAAACCACTTATTCTCGATAGGTTCATCGGCTGCTGTTTATTGAAAAAAGATTAGATTGCAGGTAAATCACACCAGCAAAAGTTGGTACAAAAAGCACAAAAAAACAAAACAAAAAAAAAAAACGGTCGACAATGTGCTCACCATTCAAAAGACACACACGCTGTCCCAACCAAATGTCTACGCGTTTCGGCCGAAGCCTTCAACAGGACATATATATATATATATACATGTAACACACTCTGCCAGCCAGCAGCACACACTCCAGAATGACAAGACAGCAGCGTATCAATATAGCAGGATTTATTCCAGTGTTCCAGTGCAGTTAGGTCACCACAACAACCCAATGTGTTTCAGCATTAAGCACGCCTTGGTCACGGGTTGAGTTCACAAGTGTAAGTACACATCAAATTGGAAAAGGTGAAGCGTAGCAATAGAAAACGGATTTAGGGTACAGCGTGTGGGGCAAAACAAAGGACTATGGTGGACTATGGCGGCCATCTTAGAGAGCAAAAGGAGCATTGTGCCAGAATAAATCCTGCCATGCCTATTTATCCAAGAAGAGCCACCGTTTTGTGCAAAGTGTCTACCTAACTGGGATCTATTGGCTAATTAGTAAGTGCTACCTTGTTGAGTAAATTTATAGTGCATCTCCTACACTACAGCTGCTTAAAGGATGTCATGGTAATGTCTCCAGTGACCTTGTGTGTCTGTAACACTGCCAATAGTATTATTTCTCGAGCATCTTCATCAGATCTGAAGATCTACCTTATATGAAAAAATATATATTTTTTTAATTTAATTTCAGGGATCGCGGAGGGAGCCTCAGGGCCCCTGTGGTCCCGCCAGGCTCCCGCTCGAGCGGGAGCTAGCATTGCTGCCGCAAGCAGGGAGATTCTTTAAATAGCAGCTCCCTGCTTGCAGAGAAATGTTTTCATTTCTTTCCCTGTACGCATATTAGCCTGCAGGGAAAGAGATAAAAACTCTGCTTTCAGCAACAGGGAGATGTTTGACAGCTCCTGCTTGCTGAAAGTGGAGTTATGTTTCCTTTTGCCTGGCGGGAACTGTCAGATCCTGCAAGCAAAAGCAAACAGCTACCTCCCGAGGGTGTGCACCTCAGGAGGTAGCAGGAGCTGGCCCTGGGGGGTTGTGGTCCTTAGGACCGTGTATGGCTCCACAGGGGGGCCCACACAGCCCGCTACTTCATTTCAATTTTGCCCTAGGGAACTTGTGGTCCCTGGGAGTCTGCAATGGACTCTCTCCTTTAATGGTATTTTAGCCCTAGGGAGATAGATGTGTCCGGAGCCTAGGGGACTCTGCGGGACCCTCCCTTTTATTCTAATAGTATTTTAGTCCAGGAGATGGTGATCCCTGAAGTGCTGGGGGCCAAGCACTTCCCCTGCATACTATCAAATGTTAGCCCAGGGGAGGTGGCGGTACCTGCAGCCTGGGGGTTTTGCAGGACCCCCTCCCCATAATTGTAAAAGTATTTTGCCCCGGGTAGATGGTAGTCCCTAAGGCGTGGGGGGTGGTGCACCCAGATACTATTACGTTTGAGCCCCTGGGTGGTGGAGGTGGTCCCGGGGGTCTGTGCAGCCCTGTTCTGCTTATTTCCTTAAAAAGATTGTCCAGGAGGTGGTGGTCACCAAGGCGCTGGAGGATGTACGCCCCCCTGCATATTTTATAAACATAGCCCTGGGGAGATGCTGGTCCCCGGGGCACTGGGGCTCCACGGCACTCCCCTCCCATTACTTAAATGGAATATTGCCCCAGAATGGTGGTAGTCTCCATGACTCCTGAAAGCCCTAGGAGAGGTGCCCATGAGCCCCCCTCCTTCTTTTACCCAAAAAGCCCCCCGATCCTGGCCCATCCAGGGCCAGCAAAACAGAGAAACATGGGAGACTGCTTTTTAAAAAAAAAAATCACAAAGAAATTTGCAGATCCATTGAGATTTTCACTGTGATTTAAAGATAAAATACTTTTAAGCCTTTGGGGGTTCCCTGGACTAAGGCCACAGGGTTAGGGTAATGATACCTTGCCCCCTTTTCTTTTTTTCTTTTTTGTTACACTCAGCTAAAGACGCGTCTTTGGCAGCCAATCAAATCTCTGCAAGAGATCAAGTGTATTTGCAAAACCTTTGCACCTCAAGATATACAAATTTGTTTACTTTTGATGTTTCAAAAACTATTGAACAGATTTACACCAAATACTAAAAAGCAGTCATTCAGGACCAAGAGCTAACTTTAAGCCAAATTTGGAGTAATTCCGTCAAGCAGTTTGGGCTTTTTTTGACCCCCCCTTTTTCTCAGGGCCCTGCTTGATGGATCACCCCGAAACTTCCCATGCACAACAAATTTCTTGGGACCTCTTTTTTTTTGAAAATTTTGTGACTATTCGTCAAACAGTGCCAAAGACACAGGTAAGTCAAAAAATGCTTTTTCTATGGAAACTAGGTCCTAACCACTGCTACCTACTAGTGAATGCCCGTAGGAGGGTAGGTAATACATTTATACATGTTTATACATATTACCTAGTGACAGTCACCACTTGGTAATTATAATTAGGACCTAGTTTCTATATAAAAAGAGTTGTTTTACTTGCCTATATCTTTGCGGCCGCTTGATGAATCTTCACAAAAATATCCCCAAAACTTTGCCAGTCATGTCAGCTGCTGCCTGGCAAGTTTTGAGGTGATGCGTCATTGGAGTAATTATGTTCAGTAGTTTTAGAGAAATTAAAGAAAATCCAAATGTGTATATCTAAGGACGCAAAGGATTTGCAAACCTTCCAATCTTGTTCAGAGATCTGATTGGCTGATAACACTTCAACAACAAAAGCCAATGAAGTGTTGTCAACCATCTTGGGACTCGCTGAAGCCAAATTTCAACAAAAAGTTATGCAAAAAGATAAGGGGCCGGAGTACGAACACCCTGTCCCCTTAACCTTCAGGGCTAAAAGGCATTTTTTTTAAAGAATTTGACGAGTCGCATTGGATCTATGTGTGGGCCATGTCCCAGGGGCAGTTCTTTAGAAATGCGGGGGGAGGCTCCTGGCCCCCTCCCTCTTTCCCTGGGACCACCACCTCCCTAGGGCTTATAATTGATATGCCGGGGCTGCATGCCCCCCGCTGCCCTGGGGACTGGCACCTCCCCAAGGCTGTGTTTTAATATGCAGAGGGGGCTCCCCTCCTGCTGCCCAGGGGACCACCACTTCCCTGGGGAGTTCAGGTAATAATATGCAGGGGGCCTTTGACACCCCTGCACCTCAGGGACCACCACCCCCAGGGCAAAATTTAATTTATTTTCAGGGCCCCCTTCTGCCCCCCCCAAATATTTAAAATAAGAAAGGGGGTCCTTTGGAACCCCCGCACTCCGTGGACCACCCCCCCGGGCACATACTGAATAATGAAAGGGGCAATGACCTCACTGGAGAGTGGCCGCCTGGCGCCTTCTAGGAGCCACTGATGTCCCTAGGGCCACCATCCGCGGGACATAGCTGTTTGCTGTGGCTTGGCTGCAGCCAAACCACACAAACACTTTGGGTTTTGACATGTGAAGCAGGTCTTGCTGTCAAAATCCAAAGCTTTCATCTCTGTCCCCTGCACGCATGCAGGAGGCAAAGATAAAATGCTTCAGCAAGCACAGAGCTGCTGTCAAACTGGTGAAGCAATGGCACTGCGAGGGAAGCCTTAAGGCTTCCCCCGCAGTGTCAGGTAGCCTGTAAAATAAATATATATATATATATATATATATATATTTATATATATATGGACTGCTGGGGAATGCTTGAGAGCTCCCTTGCAGTTCTAGGAAGCCCATAAAGGGCAAGAAAACAACAACAACAAAAACACAGCTCATTGTGAAGGTCACAGACCTTCACATTGAGCTTTGGGGGTTCGAGTCCAGCTAGACTCATTTCCTTCCTTCTTTTTTTTTTTTTAAATGGCACAGTCAAGAGTTATAGTTACCTTAGGGCATGAGTTATAGTAATGTGATCCTGGCTATAACGTCCCTGTAACCTAATTCCCATGGACAAATTCATTTTGTTTTGTCAATAACTTTAGCGTCATTTGGCGAATCTTAACAAAATCTTTAAAACGGGTACACTAATTACTTCAGATGCTGTCTTGAAAGTTTTGTGGTGAATCATCAAGCAAGGTCTGAGAAAAAGGGGGAGGTCCCAAAATGCATCTTCCCCATTTATCGTCCCATAGGAACTTTAGAGACAGCTACGCCTAAACTGCTGAAGGGATTTCCACCAAATTTGGCAGAAAGCCTGAGTTTGGTCCAGAAAGAGTGTTTTAGGGCAAATCTGTTCAGTAGTTTTTCAGCAATTACTGCAAAAAAACTTTGTATATCTAGGGGCGCAGAGCTGAGATCTGATTGGCTGCAACCACCTCAACCAGGAAGTGGTGGCATCCATCCTGGGGCTTTTGCTCTTCAGCTGGTATAACATTGCCACCTAGGGGCTGGATGTATTTTATGTGTATTTTATGTGTTGCAGATGTATCACATAAACTTATAAGGCCTTGATATGGTTATTTTTACCACTGTATTTTATGGGTTGTAAAATATAAAAGGTAGTACAGAGATATATTATTTTTATTTTCTTAAAAGAAAAAAAACATTTCAGACTATTTGTTTTCACATTTTTCACTCCCTAAATTTAATATTAAAACTTATTAAAAATAAAATCACACATATGTATTTCAAAAACACTTTGTTAAATATTTGTAAATCATTATTGAAATATACATTCGAATAAAATTATTGGTAATTTCTGGAGAAAGATAATATATTTGATTTACATATAGGGGAGGGCTGTCTGCAGGTGGGGACGCATGCATGGTCAAAGGCCCTGCACAGAGAGGGTTTGGCTGCATGCGGAAGACTCCAGGCCCTGAAGCCAAGCTCCTGCCACGCATAGCTAGAGGCTGTGCATGGCGAGGATTGGAGTTAGGGATGGTAATAGAATATTACTTTCTTTTTAAAAAAAACTAGAAATTCACAGACAAGGCAAAGATTAAAGTAACATTATAGTTAGGTGAAATGTTCAGTAATAATGTAATTTTTTAACTCTAAACTACCAGTTGTAGTTATAGTGATGTCAAGTAACTATAACTTGTGCCCTAAGGTAACTCTTGCCCTCGCCATAAACTGCTAATTAGGCCAGATATTACATCACTCATGGCATCTTCTGTGACATCATTTATAATATCACTTCAACATTTGCAATGAAATTACTGATGAGAAAACTGTGCATGGCGGGGGGCAGATTTATAGTTACCTTAGGGTGTGAGTTATAGTTACTTGAGATAACTTGATATATATATATATAAGTATATATATATATATATATATATATATATATATATATATATATATATATATTAACCAGCTGTTTCATAGGAAAAGCATTTTTTTGTGTTGCTTATAACTTTACCACTGCTTGATTAACCTCCATTTTTTGACAAGTTTGAGCATGGAAAGCTTTAGGGTGATCTGGCAAGTGGGGATGAGAAAAAAGGAAAACACGAAATTCCCATACATTTTCCATAGACTTCTTTAAACACGGCTACAGCAAAAACTGCTCAACAGAATCACACCAAGTTTGGCAGGAAGTTAGATTTTGGTACACAAATTCAGCTTTTTGTGATGTGGTTTAAATTTGTTCTGTAATTTTCGAGACAATAAGGTTGAAAATAATTGTATATCTGGATAAATGGACTCACAAGACTCTCAAGAGACTCTCACTGGAGTGCCAATTTAAAAACTGAGTGCTCTGATTGGCACAAGGAGCTTTCTTTTCCTTGGGCCATCTGGCTCCTATGGGAGTAAGACTCCTGTGAGAGCAATCGGATTGGCTGCCTGCAACATGAGAAAAATGTTTCTGCTGTGCACTCTTGTCAGACTGCTGCTGTACCTGGAAGGACTAGTCAGTTGCCTGGGGCCTGCCTTGAACCTTCAGAGGCTAGCCCTGCTGTTGAGCCCTTCCTCTTAACCTGCACCCAGTACTTCCAGAAGTGACTCCAAGGACTAGTTTCCTGACCTCCTGTTCCAAGCTATAGGGACATAACAGGCTCCCACCATCTTGAACTCATACCTCAACCCAGTCTGAGTGAGTCCTCAACCCCCAAGAGGTCTCCATACACTCCTGGATCTTTGGTTGTGGTACTAATGGTGATCAGATGTCCGTGGGTGGAGCTTTTATCTTTTAGCTATGATTTTAAACCTTCAACTATAAACAAATGATAACACTGGTTCTACTGATTGTATTTTTGCCATTTTCATGTCAAATAATTTAGTAAAATGTACTCTATGTTTCTGAATTGATTTGGGAATTTTCTTGTATTGTGTTTCCACTTTATTTCCGTTTGTGTGCTGCATAAATGCTGTACACGTTGTCTCTAAATTCAGCCTGCTTCTTTTTGTGCCAAGCACCCCAGAATTAAGTACAGGCTAACTTAGTGACTTTTTGTGGTCCAAGTTTCCATTGGAAAAGTGTTTTTTGTTTTGCTTATAACTTTGGCACCGTTTAACAAATCTTCAAAAGTTTTTCAAAACTAATGTGCCAGTCAATTCATCTGCAATTCACCCGCTGTATCCTGGGGGTGCCCACTGCGGGACAAAGCAGCTTCCGTGCATGGCACTGGTGCAGTCAGGGAGACCTCTGTTTGCTCTTGCTTGGCAGGAACAATTTGAGTGCTCCTGCTTTAAAAATGCATCCTGCCAGCTGAGAGCGGACTTCGGACCTGTATCCCTGCCTGCAGTGATGCAGGAGGGAAATAGATCTGAATAGTGCTCCCGCCAGTAGGGAGCAGCATTTTTTGCTGCTCCCTGTAGGTGGGAGCAATGCCACCTCCCACTGCATGCAGAGAGCTGACTGAGGCCTTGGGACTCCCAACACAGCCCCAAGCAAGATATGGTGGGTGCCCTGAGCGGGTATCAAGGCAGCCAACCTTAGGTGGCAGGGTCCACGGGATGGGGTCCCTGGGGCCAATATTGGATCAGGGAGCGGGCTGGGTCCCTCCTCATTTAAAAAGGTGCCGGGTCCTGGGGTATGGGGCAACCTGGAACAAAATTGGCCCGGGGAGGGGAGCTGCATGTCCCCTTCCCCTTTAGATAAGGTCATTCCCCCTGAAGATGGGGTCTCCGTGATCAAAATCAGCCAGAGGATAGGGGCTGCGTGACCCCCTTCCCCATAAATATAATGATGGGCCCCAGGGGATGGGGTCCCCATGGCCAAAAAGGCCCTTGGAGGGAGGCCACATGCCCCCTCTCCTAAAACAAATGCACCAAGCCCTGTGGGATGTGGTCCCCGGGGCTAAAATTGTCCTGGGGGCCCATTGGGTTGGCTGCATCTATGGATTGACCACATGAACTGGCAACAGGCCAGGTCTTGTGGCTGACCCCCCACTGTGCAGAGCCAAAGGCTATGAGCGGTATGGCATTGGCTGCATGTGGGTAGTTAGCTGCAAGTTCTGGCCACAGGAAAGAGTAGATATACTGTATTTGGCTTCCTCTCCTTTTTTCTTTGCCTTTCAACACAAACATGCCTTCATCAGATTCTGTTTTTTGTAGCACAGTCTGTAATACGTTCTGATATCTCTCTACATTCTAATGCCAACCTCTCAAAAGCTATATTAGGAGATCTACGCCTCTCTAAACAGCTTTTCACTCTGTAAACATGGTTTAGAATACATTTACCAACATTAGTGCACTTACACTTCACAACAAAGTAAATAAACTTTATTATTCATTACCTGAGATTGGAGTATTTTCTAAAATGAAGAAGAAGACTCTAAATTACATCCCACATGTTGAGCACAACTCAAACAGACTTTGTTTCCCTTCAAAGCACCAAGGACAATCTGAGCTATCCCCTGTTCTGTGCCAAATCTCATTATAACATTTCTTTCACCATGTAATATAAATGGTAACTACAAGTTGAGATTTGACCTCTTTTTCTACTTCTCCTCATACCATCTTGTGGAGCTCTTTCAGGATCATTACACACCTTGTGGCAGGCCAAGACATTTTCCATGCACGTTTTTACAAGAGGCTTCTTGATCATAAAACACCTCCTGGCAGGTTCTGTATTTTTCCATGAGGGTCTTGTGAGATGCTCATGAGTTTCAATGAATCTCATGCACCAAGCTTCCCTCCCTGAAGCTTACACACTACTCTTGTGAGTCTCTCGCTGGATCACAATACAATTTTAGGACAATTAGTAGTATATGGGAAGGACCAGCCTATCCACTACAAATCCTCTCTTGGGTAATAGTAGTACATACTAGGGTGTGAGGAGGGACTACCCTCTCTGTTTAAAGCTCTCTCTCTCACATTACAAGTATGTATAGCAGTGTGTAGGGAGGAACTGCCCTCTCCTGTCAAGACACCTCTCTCAGATGATGGGTGTGCATATTAGAGTGCCAAAATAGACTGGCCTCTCCTTTAAGACTTCTTTCTCAGGTGACATGTATGAATAACAGGGTGTGTGGATAAACAACCCTCTCCTTTCAGACCTTTCTCTCAGAGGACAGATGTGTGTACCAGTGTGTTGGGAGGGAGTGGTATCTAATTTAAGGTCTCTCTTTCAGATAAAGGGTGTGCATAGTAGGGTATACGGTTGGAATGACCCCTCATTTTAGAGCTCTATCTCAGATGACAAGTGTGCATAGTAGGGTGTACAAATAGACTAGCCTTCCTTTTCAGACCTCTCTCAGATAACAGGTGTGTGTAGCACAGTGTGTGGATGGACTGGCTTATCCTTTGAGATGTCTCAAATCACAGATGGGCACAGTAGTGTATGAGAAGGGTCTGCCTTCTCCTGCCAGTCCTCTTTCTCAGATGGCAGGTGTGCATAGTAGGGTGTCTGGAGAGATTGCCCTCTCCTTTCAGACATCTGTCTCAGATGATGAGTGTGCATAGTAGTGTGTGGTGAGGCAATGCCCTCTCTTGTCAGACCTCTCTTTCAGATGAAGGGAGTGTATAGTAGTGTGTGGGGAGGGGCTGGCTTCTCCTGTCAGACCTCTCTCTCAGATGATAGGTGTACATTGTAGGGTGTGTACACGGACTGGCCTCTCCTGTGAGACTTCTCTTTCATATGATAGGTTAGCGTAGTAACATGTGCAGAGTGACAGGTCTCTCCTTCCAGACCTCTTTCTCAGATGATGAGTGGACATAGTAAGCTATATATTTACTCTGCCGTCAACTGTCATACCTCTCTTTCAGATGATGGGTGTGGGGAGAGATTGCCCTCTCCTTCCGGACTTCTTTCTGAGTTGACAGGTGTGCATAGTAGGGTGTGAAGATGGACTGGCCTCTCCTGTCAAAGCTCTCTAACAGATGACAGGTTAACATAGTAATGTGTAGGGAGTGACAGGCCTCTCATTCCAGACCTCTTTCTGAGATAACTGGTCTGCACAGTAGGCTGTTTAGTTAGACTGTGTTCTCCTGTCATACCTCTCTCACAGATGGCGGGTTAGCGTAGTAAGGTGTGGGAGAGGACTACCTCCTCCTGTTAGACTGTTCTCACAGATGACAGGTGTGGGTAGTAGGGTGTGTCGATGGAGTTATCTCTCCTTTCACCCCTCTCTCAGATGACGAGTTAGTGTAGTAAGGTGTGAGGAGTGGTAGGCCCCTCCTTCCAGGCCTTTTTCTCACAACGGGTATGTATAGTAGGCTCTATGGATGGACTGGCCTCTACTTTCAGATCTCTCTCTCAGATGATGGATGTGCATAGTAGTAGATGGAGAGGCACTGGCCTCTCCTGTCAGAAATCTCTCTCAGATTAAAATATAGATTGGTAGCAGTGGCGAACAATCGCACCTCTGTGGGCCTTATGTATAAGTGGGTATGAAGTAAATCCAAATGTGACAAGATAATTAAGGATTGGTGCTAGATGTGTATCAACCGCCCTACTACAAGGGGTGCCTATTTACACTATAAGCACATGGGTCCACAGTGTAAACTATGTAAAACAATAGATACCACAGCACTCAATTAGAAATCCTCAAGAAAAATAAAGTCCATAGAGTAAAGGTGTGTATCATATGCTTCACTTATGTGGTTGATTCAGAAATGTAGACTTCTGTAGTCTTCAGCATATTAAAAAAAGGACAGCAGCTGAAACGTGTTTTGTCACACAGAGACTTTTTCAAGGCTGTGAAATTCTAAAGTAAAGTAAATAAAAGTCCACAAATATGACAATACAGAGATTAACAGCATAATTTAAACTAAATAGTGATACAAAAATGAGAAAAAGTATAGGAGACAACAAGGAAAAATAAAATACCAGATCCCATGGCAAACACCAACAATCATGGTGACCAAAGTCATAAGCAGCTCCTGTGACAGTGTACATGGTAAGAAACACATATGAATCATGACAGATATAGTATTACTCAACCAGAAAGAAGTTCAGAGTGGAAAAGGTGAGTAAATGAAAACAGAAGAGTCACCACCCATGTGAAAAAAAGGAAAGACTTGAATAATAATGTATCCCACCAAACAATGTCCAGGACGCGAAAACATGCCACCTGTAGAAAAATTATGGTGCAATAAGTGCAAAAAAGATAAAAATAAAGTAAATTACCCTAAGCTTAATGTAGATTCAGGTATTGAATATAAAAGTTTAAAAGATCCGTTAGCTAATAACATATCATAGGTTGAATCCAAGGATGCCGAGGTCATGATGTCCATCTGATAATATTGTGATAAAAAGCAGTAATAACTGAAAAGGTACCCAAAGATAACATAATGCCATAAATATTGGTTCCACAGTATGCAGACTGTATGTACATTTTGAAACAGTAAGAGCACTCACATAGAGCAGACGGCCCTAGTTATATGGGGTTCTGCTGCTGAAGGAAATAGGGCTACTTCCAGTGGTAATTAAAACAAACAAAGTAGAATCATGAGAATAAAATCTTGAGTTAGGAGGAAGAAAGAAAAAAAATGTATGAAAGAAAGAAAAAAATGTATGAAAAGAAAGTATAAACTTACACACCCTGCATGTTGTTAAGAGGGCATATTTATCTGGACCAATCCCTCATTACCTGAATGTGCTTCCACTCCACATTTTTTGTGTTCTGATCATACTAAATTTAGGAAAACGTTAAAAACTGCACTGTTTAAATTCCTGTTGTTGGGAGTCCATATCAAAGGCTCTGGCACTGAGATACCACTTTAGGTGTGATTCTCAAATGATAAAATGCATACTATTATTATTAATAGAATAATCTACCTGTGGTGTAGAGAGTGATGGTCTACACCCTCATTCTCTACACCATAGGTAGATTATTCTACCAGCAAATACAGCTTGCATTCTTAACAAGTAGGCAGGATGTGTCAGTATAAACATTCTTTTCATAAATGTTTAGAGTAATATACCTGTGGTGTAGAGAGTGAGGGACCAGACCCTCACTTTTTATACCACAGGTGGAATATTTTATTACCACATTCTAATTCCTCATGCTTGTACTAGGCCACTCAGCTCTTACTGCATACCGGAATATGCAGACTCATATCTTGTCCACCACAGCTCAAGGGCTGAGACATGCTCTGCCTCTGTTCTGTACAATTTTTTCATGGTGGCGGTAATTTAGATGACACTGGTCCACTGACGTTGGGTTCTGAAGCAGGCAGTGCTCGGTGTCAGGATCCTCTCGACAAGGCATAAGTTCAAGGATCCAAGCCATGGGCAAAATAAACAATTCTGCGTATGGGTGGTGACTAGAGCAGGCACGATCTGTTCTTGTCTTCAGAGATTCTTCCAGGCTGTACTCTTGTCACCAAATGCAGACCTGGAACAGCACATGGATGTGAACTGTAGGGCTAGGATTACAGCCTCAGATGGGGCTCCACTTGTCAGACTTCAAATTGGTGTGATATGCATCACCTGCTGAGCACATTCCTGACTGAAACATTTGAGTGTGAAAAGAGTGCATCTACACTCTGCAGCTCATCATCTGAACTGTACTGCAGACCTGCAGTTCATCCAGTTTGACTCTGATTATAAGCATCCAACGGGCACTTCCAGCAAGCGGTGTGGACTTTATCTGTGCACAGTGTGCAGTAAACTTTAATGAACAACTTTAATGACTGACAAAGGGGTAAAATTGCAGTTCTTCTCATTCTACATAGTGCTGAAAGTGAAAAGGGACTATGTTCTACTCTTTGGGGCATCATCATAAAAAGAGGACTGAGAGGTACATGTGTGTAACCATAATATCTTCTACAGGCAACTGATATATCTTAATTCATTTCATTGTAATGTTATTATTCCAATTTATTCTTATGCATTCAGGATCAACATCTGTTGTTTTCTTTGTGTTTACCTGGATGGTGTAATTCATAATTTTTTAAACTGCTTGCCAAAAACGATTCCTGCAAAATATTACTTACTATGCTGCAACTAAATTGGTAGGAAAATGTTTCACATGGTGTGGTAAAGCCAAAAAATATGATTTCTAACTGAAAATGAAGCCAGATACAGAGACTTTGCAAATGCTTCTAAAATACATATTGCTTAAGTTCAACAGTGGAAAGGGCCTCCCTATCTTGGTTTCCAGAGCTTAATTTAACCACAAAGTCCAAAAATGATTCCAACTTGCACAAGGTGTTGATGCAGTATTTACTTGCCAGTGCAACATTTTCTTTATGCTGGAACGTAGCCTTATATTAATTTTGCATTAGATTGCATCAAGGGTCTTTCCATGCTACCAACCATGGGTTTTGACACAAAGACCTATCTACTAACAATAGCAGACAAGGGTTTGCACCAAAAAGGCACGTGTTAAATTGGAGAAATATTTTAATTTCTCCAAACCTTTCCCACATTGCAAGCATGTTACACTGTCAGCAAACATACAAGTCGGAAAAGTTTTAAAGTTAGTGTAAGCACAGTATTTGTACTAAAAATATACCCTCACAGTAAAAAACATATGCTTGACTTCACACACACATTTTTGGAGTATGGTGCAAAGGTGTGTGTGTAGTGTTATGCACCCTGTTTGCTTGTGCAACTTTCTCAAAAATCTGCCCCTAAATGTACAAGGACAATGTGTATAATAATAGTTATTTTCTTGTTGTACTTCACCAACAGATTTAGGCGCTCATTCTAACCCTGGCGGTGTAACACCGCCAGGGCAGAGGGCAGAGGAAGCACCGCCAACAGGCTGCTTGCAGCGCCGCCATGGGGATTCCGACCCCCTTACCGCCAGCCTGTTCCTGGCGGTTTTCACCGCCAGGAATAGGCTGGCGGTAACGGGTGTCGTGGGGCCCCTGGGGGCCCCTGCACTGCCCATGCCACAGGCATGGGCAGTGCAGGGGCCCCCTAACATGGCCCCACCATGATTTTCACTATCTGCTGAGCAGACAGTGAAAATCGCAACAGGTGCCACTGCACCCGTCGCACCCCTGCAACTCCATTCGGAGCCGGCATCATCGTTGCAGGGGCATTTACGCTGGGCCGGCGGGCGCTCTTTTGGAGAGCGCCCGCCGGCCCAGCGGAAATGTAAGAATGGCCGCCGCGGTCTTTTGACCGCGGTGCGGTCATTTGTCGGCGGGACTTTGGCGGGCGGCCTTGGCCGCCCGCCAAAGTCTGAATTAGGCCCTTAGTGTCTCCGCTCTGTGGAAAAAAATATATATTTCCATACAAAACTGTAGTCACAGTATATCATGAGTAACAAGGATACAATGTCAAACCAACAGGATTGGCTGTAAATCATTCTAATTATTTTACTACTGGGACTATGTACAATATATAAGTAATGCTCTGTCCTCAAGTTTATCTTACATAAACCTCTGGTTATCCCCTAAACTGGGATTTTCAGCCATATGTGACAACATCAAAGATATGAGTATCTTATGTCATAAGTTTTGTAACATTGCAGATATTGAGCTACTTGTGTAGATGAAATCAAGATATAAGTTTGCATAAGTAAGCATTTCGTATATGTATCCTATTTGGAACTAACTGTTATCAGAAGACATAGGATCCTTTGAACTCAGTTACTTGAATGATGGGATCATTCCTCACTAGTAAATGCAAGCTTATAATAGTTTGTTTTGATGGTGTTGCATACACTGAGGGCCTGATTCTAACTTTGGAGGACGGTGTTAAACCGTCCTAAAAGTGGCGGATATACCACCTACCGTATTACGAGTTCCATAGGATATAATGGACTCGTAATACGGTCGGTGGTATTTCCGCCACTTTTGGGACGGTTTAACACCGTCCTCCAAAGTTAGAATCAGGCCCTGAGTCTCTGGCTTAGTTCTACAAGGTATGTTCTCACACCCATGGGTGACATGAATAAACTTAGTCCGATGCACCAGCGCTGAATGTGAAAGACATGTTACTGTAGCCCCGCAGAATCCTACCCAATATATAAATGAGATGGTGTCAATGCTTTTGGGTTACTAACAGTGCGCAGCAGAAATGTAAAAAAGAATCATTTATTAATGATTTACACATTCAAGATCACTAGAAATGGAATATGTATTTCAACATATTTGTTTCAAAATAGTTATTTTAAAATGCTGTGATCTAGCCCACATAGTATTAGTAATATCAGAGAAGATTAAAAAAAGCAGCTAATCTTTTCAATAATGGTGAAAACAGGGATACTACCGTAACAGCATAATTTATAACCCTTACACCCTCTCTGCGCTTTCTCTAAGCACTATGCCAGTTCTAGCATATGAATACATAATGACCCTGAGTTTTGGAGGTGGTGCACATACCAAGACAACAGGGTGTGTTGTTTGTTTGGAATAGCTTGTTAGCTATTTCAAACACAAGGCTAAGTGCTCGGATATTGTCTCTACGGGAGAACACATTCCAGGCACCAGTTCATGAAGGCAGAAAGGAATGTTTCGCAGAGCCTCAGCTAGTCTTGCTGTAGGCTTTTTTCATTGAGATTAAATCTGTTGCCACGCTAACCTGTATCCGTGTCTGTGACTTGGGTGAAGTTTCTCTCCTAATTAAGTGGTCAAGTTAAAGCAGGTATACACTGAATCTTATCAGAGATTGAAATTTCTGACATAAATTGTGGAAATTCAGACCTAGATTATGTATGTCAAGGTGTGTGTCCCAGTTGTTTCCTTATGGACATATAAGGTTTGAGGACATGAATTCAGACTACACATTTTGGCTATGGATGGCATACGACCTTCAAAAAGGTGCCTGTCCCAGACTGATGTCACACTGGTTTTTTTACAACTCCATTGGAATGACTTGACATTTTCATAGTTCCTGGAAAGATAAGTACAGGTAACATCAGTGTCAAAAGCAGACATGTTGATGACTCAGCACAGTTTGGGGAAAAATGGCAACCTCTATTTTCAAAGGTGTCAGCTTCCGTTAGGATCCCGTTGTTTCATCCATCTTCCTGTGCCAACATGGACCACCATTTACCCCACAGAACCATATTAAAATAAGGGTTTTAGTTAAATGAATTGGTACCTTTAGTCCAAATCCTGGGATTCTTCTCAAAACTAATATGAGAGAAGATCTGGTGAGGTATTCCAATCACAAAGAAAGGAAAGTTCTTTTGTACACATGAAGACTTGATTCATCTAAGTCTTCAGCTAAGGCCTTACTGCCTCACCCGCAGTTTTCACTAAGTAAAACGCTAAGCATTCTACTTGAAGCATAGTATTCACACAGACAAGCCTTCCCATAAAAAATGTAAACACAGAAGCATAACAATCAGTAATCTTAAACAGTTAAAAGACAAAATGCACAGTCTAGCTACAACCAGGACTGGACAAGTCATTCTGCAACATGGGCACTTTCCAGGTAGTCTACCTGGGGATACGTGCAGACCAGGATGGCCTGACCTGACCCAACCATGCTCATATGGTCCCTTTCTTGTCAAGGGCTCCAGAAGAGTGTGAGTGGCAAGAACATTTTTATGAGGGTTGATTTGATTCCCATCTGGCACTGCCACCAACTCAGTTCCACTTCTGTCAGGCATGTCTCTAACACAGAAATCCACACTGCATTTTACAGGGGTGCTGTAAAGTTCTTATTTTCAAAACTTCACTTTGTTAACAATTAGACTACCAATGGGAACATTCAAAATTGCATAGACTATCACAAAGCAGGCCCTTGGTTTTTTCAGGCCACAGTGGACTTGTTCAGTATAATTCCCTAAAAAACAGTTTTTAAATACTAAGTCCTGAGAGCCATTCTAATCATGAAAAAGTATCACATATTTTTACTCATTAGTAAGAAGAGAGTTCTCCTGAATTGCTTCCAAAGGCCTTATTCACAAATGGTTGGCACTATGAGAAGGCATGTAACACCTATTCGAGCTTTGTAAAATGTTTTTATTTTATTGCTCAAAATAAGATAAACTATATAAATCAATTTATCACTTCAAGGTAGAAACATTTTAAGGTAAGTGGGAAAAGCATGCTCTGTGTCCCAGGGCCCAGCCTTTCGGGGGGCCCCCTAATTGAATCAGATCTGTTCTGCAGAGAGTCTTGTCATGATGACCTTGAATGATTCTTAAACTGTATTGTTCTTAATACCATTTGCCTTTAATTTATTTTTAATGGGAGTGATGTGTGAGAGTCTATTAGAGACATTTTGCAGAGAAATGGTGTGTTTATGTTTTATGCGACCGATAAAAAAGTTTCTTTTCTTTCAAAACAGCACCTCACATATAAGAAATGGATGTCACAGAGATTTTTGCAGTAATATTAGTGAGCTGCTGCTGTGTTACGATGTTGAAAACACACACCTTTATTCCTCAATATTAGATGTAAACATATTTGACATCTGGACAAGTGTGTCCATGCAAAGGGGGCATGGAAGAGCTGAAACTGGATCATAAATTCGAAACTGTCCCGAACAGGGTCCTGAAAATATGTTTCGCCCAGGGCTCCCAAAATGTCCCTACTTCTATGAAGGTTAACTATCTAAAACATGGAACTTGCATATAGTCAGTAACTATAGCCAAAGTCTGCAGCCAAAGTCTGCAGTCATATATTACAGCAATAATATATGTGTCATGAATTTACGTCTGTCAGGTGACAACATAAATGCATTGAGCCTCTAAATACTCACTTACAGCCAGTGAAAAAAAGTGGAATATTTTTGGGTTGGGTGAGCACTCACCTCGTGGAATAATAATTCTTCTTGTTAGGGTGAACCCTCAAAGTCACTTAATTAACCTGAGCTCAATCCATTGGTAGCTATGACTCAGAGCCGACAGGTGTACCTTAGGGTGATTTACAAAGTAATGTGTGAAACTAATAATACACAATAAGGTGAACTGAAAACACCGGCCAGACAAACTCTCAAACCAAATTACAGCAATTAAATAAAATGTAATAATCAAAATGACACCAAAACATCAAAAATCCATTTAGGGGAACAAGAGATATGACTTTTTAGAACTTTTAAGTAAAAATAGCACCACAAAGTTCTGAAACCCAATTGTAATATATATGGAAGTGGTAGACTGAGACCGAGGCACAACCATGAATGAGTCTAGTCCCGTTGAAAATCTGGAAGTCAAAAAGTTCCAAAATGTTTCTAAGTCCCATTTCAGAGAAAGACCTTGTTACTTTCTTTAAGAAAATCATTGACATTTCTTCTACATCCCAATGCACAATGGGACCTTGCAACAGAGAGAAGAAGAAAAATCATCCCAGCTTTGGATGCCACTGAAACTGTAGCTGCAGGCTGGATATCTGAAGCAGGTTAGTCCTGCTAGTACCCTGGAGTTATGGAGATTTCTTGAAAATTCTTTGTCAGAGCACATAAATGGGATTTTGGCCCTGATTTAGATCTTGGCAGCCTTACTGCCATTCCACTGTGGCGGCAGACCCAAAAACACTATCAAGTTGATGGTTTTCCTCCGTATTTAGATGTATTGCGACTGAGCTTCAGACCGCCACAACAGAGTGCTCATCCTAGCCGTAAGGCAGGCAGGTTCCCACCAACCCTACTTAGATGTTACAGTCCTGCAGGTGGTGTACTGCTGGCAGACATCGTACAATGGCAGTGGCAATGGAGAGGAGGTGTGTCCCCCCGGACAACACATTACACAACTGTTGCAAAATGGGTTATTGGTAAGGGAAGGGAAGTACCAACACTTAGCAATAGGCCACTAACCTCCACTAAGGTCCAGTTAGGTCTTGATAAATTAAACCTAGCTCAACCCTTGGTACCTTGGTAACGTGCACAAGGCTTAACTTAGGAGACAAAGCGCAAAGCATTCAAATAACACAAAACAGTAAATAAAGAAAACACAGGAAACAGTTTAAAAAAGGAAACTGAATATAGTAATTTTTAAAGGATTAATGCTTTTTAGCGCTTAGAAACGAATAGCGCCAATCTGGTCATCTGGTTGTGCCTCGACCGGGGCAAAGACAAAGATTAAGGCCGACCGCGACAAGCCCTGCTTGGCTACAGCCCGCAGGAGCCCTTAGTCAAAAGTTTACCTTCAGGTTTAGTCATTTTCTTGAAGATCTTCTTCAGCGGGACCATGTCCTGGAACTCTTCTTCAGGTACGTGTCGCGGGAGCCCTCAGATTTCTGCCTTTGACCTCAGTCATTTTTTCGAGATGAAAATCCTTCAACCAGGTCAACCCTGAATCTTAATCTGACGTCCTTGGAGCCCTCTTCGGATTCACTGCCTGGGAGATCGCAGTCAACTTTCTACATTCGGACTTAGTCACTTTTTCAGAGATTCAGGGATGAACCTCCAAGTTAGGCCAGGTCGCAGTTGAGGCATGCCGGCTAGAGTTGCCGCAGTGGGTCGGTCCCTTTATGGAGCTTTTTTTTAAAAGTTCTCCAAACTTCTCCAAACTTCTGGATATTTTCCCAGATGTTCTTTTAAGGTTAGTTTGAGGTCCACAGCTCACCCCAAGGTTCCAGAAGCTCTGAGATGCTACTTGAGGGTGTGGAGTACAACTCACAGAATTAACCTAGCGCAAACTCCAAATTGGCCACTGGACAGTGGTCAGCTGGGCAGTTTCTTCAGGAGTTGGTGCAGGGGACGCTGGTTAGCAATTTTTCACCTGTATCAAACAGGGAGTCCCTGCTTGAACCAGTTGAAGCCAGACAAAGTCCTTCTTGTGGTGAAGCCCAAGTGTGCAGCTGGTGCAGCCCTCCAGAGTGCAGGTCAGGGGTCCAGCAGGGCAGTCCTTCTTCTCCTGTAGTTCTTCCTTCCCGCGGGAGGCCTCGGTCAAAGGTTTACCTTCGGACTTAGTCGTTTTATTGAAGAGTTTCTTCAGTGGGACCAAGTAGCCAGTCAAATCCGACCTCCTGGAACTCTTCCTCGTATACGTGTCATGGAAGCCCTCGGTGGAGACTTCTACCTTCGGACGGCCATGATCTAATTCAGGTCTTTAGTAATTTTTCATAAGGTGTGGGAATCTTTCCGTGGTATGAAGCTGAAATTCATTGTGACAATGTGGAACTACTGATTGGATACTTTTGCCAGCAGGTCCCACTGAAGCTCTGTAGGACAAGTTTTCAAATGGTTCCAGACATTCCTCCGGTCCCCAAACAACCATAGGAGTACTCTCCTAAGGCCTTCAGGTACTCATGAGAAGGTACTTGGTCACTTGCAGTGTGTCAGTAAGGGTCAACAGCAAAGTCCAATCCAGGTCCAGTTGCCAATCCACAGCTGAGTACTTCCAGGAAAAGGCCCTCTTGTGGCTTGATCTGTCCTTGTGGCCACACAGGAATTCATCCATCTGACCATGCAAGTCCACTTATTTGTTCTGGGAACAAGAGCGAGCACATTTAGGTTTTTTTTATGAGTTTGGCGGACGAGGTTTAATTATTTTTCTATTTGGCCCCAAATCTGCGATACAGAATTAGCATTTTATTCTGTATGGGACAGATGCAGTGAAAATAGGTTTTGTGGCCTTATCACTTGAGGGACATGGTAACAATAATTTTCTGTGGGACCATTTCTGTTGCTTTTGCTGTTACTTGAGTAGAAAATCTACTAGAGCTTCAGCAAATCTACTCAACACTCAGCCCTCTGACTGTGACCACCTATTTTAAAAAAAATGCACAAGGGGTTGCCAAATCTCCCTTGAGCTCACACGTCTGGAGCCTTGTGAGATTAAAAAATCTGCCACATGTCCATTGCTGAAATTTGGCCAGAACACTGCATTGCAAGAGTTATACAGTATCACAAAATTCTGCCAATTTTGCAGGCTGAATGAAACATTCCACCAACCCCTGTCTGTTTTAAATGCCCTATTTTTTTAAAAATTATCATGAGGAAAAACTTCTCCCTCTAAAAATGGTTGGGATCACTCGCTTCAGCCTCTCAGCTACAATTCAGAGCAACTTTCAAAGATCACCAGATGCCACTGCAAGAAGGTACACAATGTCTAGATGAGAAGAATTTACTTTCTGCAGCTTCCACTTGGACAGTCTTATAAATTAAATGAATTCAGCAGTGCAGTGAACCTTTTCAGATTAGATAAACAATAAAAAACAGGACATGTTCAGAAACCTTGCTGCCACATTTTATTATTATTAACACATGAAGAAAGATGTGTTTGAATACAGAATTCACCTCTGCACTTCACGATTGATAATGCCTTGCAAAAAATATTAAGAATAACAAACAATTTAAGTCAATAACATACTTGAAATTCAATACATATTCCTTATCAATGAATACATGTGAACAAAAATGTTACTTTTTTAATCTCTGTATTACTTTCTAAAATATATCAATATATTTGTTGTTGCAGTAGACAAAGGTGAAATTACTAAATGATGACACTTTTTGGTATAAATAATTTAAGTCGCCAGTGCTAGTCTATGGGGGTTATTCTAACTTTGGAGGAGTGTTAATCCGTCCCAAAAATGACGGTAAAGTGACGGATATACCACCAGCCGTATTACGAGTTCCATAGGATATAATGGACTCGTAATACGGCTGGTGGTAAATCCGTCACTTTTCCGTCACTTTTGGGACAGATTAACACCTCCTCCAAAGTTAGAATAACCCCCTATGTTTTGTGGCACTGTATCCTCCTAATAAAAGCACATAGAGGGTCATTCCGACCCTGGCGGTCATGGACCGCCAGGGCCGGGGTTGGAGGATGCACCGCCAACAGGCTGGCGGTGCATCAAGGGCAATTCTGACCACGGCGGTAAAGCCGCGGTCAGAAAAGGGAAACCGGCGGTTTCCCGCCGGTTTTCCCCTGCCCCTGTGAATCCTCCACGGCGGCGCTGCAAGAAGCGCCGCCATGGGGATTCCGACCCCCTTCCCGCCAGCCTGGTTTTGGCGGTTTTCACCGCCAGAACCAGGCTGGCGGGAACGGGTGTCGTGGGGCCCCTGGGGGCCCCTGCCAATGGCATGGGCACTGCAGGGGCCCCCTAACAGGGCCCCACATTGATTTTCAGTGTCTGCCTAGCAGACACTGAAAATCGCGACGGGTGCAACTGCACCCGTCGCACACCAGCAACTCCGCCGGCTCCATTCGGAGCCGGCTTCCTCGTTGCTGGTGCTTTCCCGCTGGGCGGGCGGGCGGCCTTTTGGCGGTCGCCCGCCAGCCCAGCGGGAAAGTCAGAATGACCGCCGCTGTATTTTGACCGCGGTACGGTCTTCTGGCGGTTCCCGCCAGGCGGGCGGCTTCCGCCGCCGGCGGGCGTCAGAATGACCCCATAATGTTCAATGTAAAACAGACAGAAATGAGTAATGTGTTCTGGGCATTTCATGTCAGCATCTTAATATTAGGGGTGAGTGGAAGTCACTGAGTTTCACTCCATTGAATACCGCAGAGTTACATAAAAATCAGAAGAGTTGCACGAGCGGACAGAAATTGCTGAATTTTAACACCAGGAGCTTGTTCCGTGCTGAGAAATCAGCACAAACAGCACCATGTGGTGTTGCTGCTCGAGTTGGTTTAGCTGCTGCTTGAGTAGGTTTTCTACTTGAGAACCGGATTTTCCAATGTGAACAGTCAGGGGCCACTTCTGCTGAAAAATTCTCACCAGGTGCTCTCCTAACGCCCCAAAATCACGCTAGAGGACACAAATTTACCCTCACCTACTTGCCTTTCGCAAGCCACACATAAGAAAAAATTTCACCATGGGGAGGAGTGGTGAATTTGGAACTCAGCATTACATGCATAACGTGGAGTGGCCAAAACTCCACAAACTCCGCCGGCAGAGCAGACTTTTTCACCCACCCCTACTTAACATAGGTGCTATCTAATATACACATGTGCCTGTGATGCTGTCATCAGGGTTAGGGTCATGTGATTTCACTTCCACGGAATAGCAAGAGTCAAAGGTTATATGATACAAATTCCTTTTAGGTCATTACGATCAAAAGGAATTATGCTGCCATTGGCATTTTGATTAGTTGACATCCATGTTGCCCTGGTAGCAAACCCACTACAAGTGGTGACATGAGGTACCACTCACCAAGTTAGGCTTTGCACACCTTTCAGTCTTTAGACAAATTTGCACATATTGTAGGTTCTTTGTGGCAGGAAGAGAGAAAGATAATTTCCTCCCAGGCATATTGGAAATAAAAATAGTGCCTGCATTGTCTGACATGCCTGGACAAAAATAGGCTTCACTAGTTTTGAAAAACCCATAGCGTTCTATTGTTATATTTTACATTTCCCACATCTCTTAACAAGCTTTGTGTACATTAAGTGCCCAATAAAGATGGATCGGATTGTGTTTAAAAGTCTTGCACTATCTCCCCTTTCAAATGCTACTCGCAAAACATAAAAGAGCTTTGTTGATGCCAAGAGAAAAAATTACCTAGTTTAGTTAAGGAAAACACTTACTTTATTCATGTTTGATTGTTTGTGTAATGATACTTATCTGGTTTTTGTTGCTAAAGGATAAGAATCCTTGCCCATATATTGTAGCATGCTAGCTTCATCCTTACAGCAACTGTTTGTTTGGTACATGGTTGGCTCTGCCTCCTTACACAGAGATTGGATGTGTTCCTAATAACACAGGTCACACATAAGTCAAAAATTAAATAACAAATAAAAGATATAGCTTATCTTATAATGGCACTGTATTTCCATCATTCAACCCACATGACCAAATCACTGAATGATGCTAAATTCATTAAGTCAGCTCAGAAAGAGGGCGGGAGGTGTATATCACTCAGAGCATTCAACTAGGATGTAATGGGTCCATCATGTGTCAATTAACTTAAAAAAATTCCAGATAAGTGAAAGGAGCTAAAGTAACATGCATAATTCTGTGATAAGGTGTATTTTCTATAAATCGTTTTGGTTTGATTTCAACATGGCACACCAGACACCACTAAAATGTGCATAACCATGACTAGTTGGAGAATGTATTTCCTCTCATGGCTGAAGTAGCAAATGGGTTCTGGCCATTTAAGTCCTTTGGATTTTTCACTTGCTGAATACCTTGTTTTTGGATTCTTACTGAGAGTGGGTCTCACCAACTGAGTCTCAATCAGGGTACATTCATGGTAAATGGACTAAGGTTGCTAACTGCTATTTACTGCCTTTTAAGATAAGGCCATTGCTGTGCAGCTCAGGATAAGGCTAAACCAATTTATTAAAACTGTTAATAGCAATTGCTTGGTCTGTCTTGTTCCTTAGATGCCAAATGGACCACAGAGGGTTATCTAAGTATTTGTTCTGACCTTTTGCAGGAGCATGGTCTGATGTGCAGAAGAATGCTTGTAAATATACTAGAGTGGCATTTTATCTCATCCACGTGTCTAGCCCATATTCCTCCTCAATAATTTTGACGATAAAGGAGGAATGCTGCAATGCATATCTCTTCATCCCTTATAGACCATCAATACAATGACCCACAAGGAGCTACATCAAGGAAGGATTACTCCCAGCGTATTTATTCTACTGCACACTAGCACATTGTCTCCATGACTGGACCCAAGCATTTCCGTGCATATTTACATCCTTCAAATAATCTATTTTTTTGATCCTGGCACAGACTGCAAGTGCTTCTGCATAGATTACATTATTATAAAGCAAAAACCACATCATGAACTTTTCTTTATAGAAGATGTTGCAAGAAAATTGAAAGCAGCCTTAATGACTACCAGTAGCTCCTAGACACCTTCAGAGTAGCTCACAGCCTTGAGTTTGTTTTTATATAAGAACAAGGTTGCATTTCCCTTTTAAAGTTAAGGAAAGGCTGTGTTTATTTTACAATATTATTGTTAGACCTGGCATCCTTGGTGTGGTTTCCTCTAACTTCTGCCCTCTGACCTTCTATTTATCGAACTCATTTTTGCTGGCTTTTAGGATTCTGTGCACTTAACCACTGCTAACCAGTGCTAATGTGCAGGTGCTCTATACTCTAAAACATAGTAACATTGGCTTATCCACATATGGCATATTTAATGTTCTTATAATTCCCTAGTAAAGTACACTAGGTGTACCCAGGGCCTGCAAGTTAAATGCTACTAGTGGGCTTGCAGCATTGACTGTGCCACCCACTACAGTAGCCTTCTAACATCTCAGGCCTGCCACTGTAGATGATAACGCGTCCAGCCCTTATAAATTACCTGTACCTGGACACGTTGGAGGTCGGTGAATCTTTTAACCGAGTCGGGCTCTCCTCATCCTCAATAGTCGAGTCACTCAAATCAATAATCAATAACTGTTGTAATCGGTAGTCAGTACTCAATTAATAGATCAACACAACACATCAGAAATCAATAACAGTTGGTATTTCGGCGCACCATGACCTTTCAGTCATGAATAACCACACCAGTTTATTAAAAGTTAGTGAATTTATTTCCCTATATTAACAAAGCTAGCACGATATATATATGTCTCAAAACCAATTGATATATGTATATGAACATTACTAGCTGTCCATAACGGCGGAAGAAACGCAATCTACGCAAAATCTGAATAATGATACACTCTGGTATAGCAATGCAAATCACCAATGTGACTAACTGTATTTGACTAATTGCATACATTCGGTCAGCATAACAAGATTTAAATTCTTCATGATACATTGAATGAAAACCTCGACTAACCTCTAATTAGCATTGGCATGTGGGACTTCATGCAAAACGAATTTAGTCAACACAAATTTGGAAAACTTTTAGCTAGGATCCTATCAAAAATAGCAGTTGGTACCTAAAAGGAAAAACACAATGCATAATACATTTATCCTTTCATATTTACCAATCACAATCAGCATTCAAGAAAAGTCTTCGGCCTTCAGGTACCGGTTGATCAGCATGGGGCAAATTTCAAAGGGGCAAAGTTAAGGGCAAGTTTCCCTGCAGCGGCAAGGAGAATGGGGCAAAGTTACTGCATGGGCAAGACGGGGGCAAATCAAAGTTAAAGTCTCTAGGGTGAGAATTCTCAAAGTCTCTTTCTCTCAGATAGAGAAAAGGGCATCAGGGTGTCGTCCAAAATGGAGTCTGGCATCAGGCTTCAAACTGGCATCGAGGAAAATGGCTGACTTCTCTTTGTCCGGTGGGTTTAAGTAAGAAACATTCCAAATTCTGTAGGGTCTTCATTTGGAGGGTTCATAGGTTGGCTTCAAATTGTCCAATCAAAAATTGTCTTTTACTAGCGCTCATTTATGCATACACTGTCCTTGGCGCCTTGGAACACAAATTGTATCATGGTTTGCCAATTATTTTACTATCTGTACCTTCATTGTCCGCACCTGCAGAAACTGACCTTGTATCAAAGGGGATGTAACAGGCCTAGCACGAAACCTTGGAGATAAGTGTAACAGCCAGTTTCTACTGGAAAAATACAACTTCAAGCAAGAATATATGTTTCATTAGTTCAAGGAAAAAAATCACGCAGTTAGAATTTGAAACCAAGCAACTAGGCCAAAGCCTGTACTAAATTTAAGCTAAGCAAAACAGTTTTCAAACAAGAAATCATGGCATACATTTGCGATTATGACGGATTAGTACATTTTTAATACTTCATGATTAATAAAGCTCGTTTATAATGATGGCGAACTACCCCGAGGGCACAATTTCCCTCGTACATTATTTCTTTAATTAAAATCACACTTCAATATATATATGTCGGTTACACGGTGTACATGAATATATGTCGAACCTCCTTTTCTGCGTCATCAATCCCTCCTCTGATGACTAATTATGTCATCACATCAAATCTACCCACAAATTTTATTCCATTAAAATTCTGTATAGTAATTTGGCACTTCAGTCAATTCCCTTTTTCTTTTAGTCCCTTTTGAGTTCTCCCTATAAATTTCCACCATTCTGTTCTCTATTTTCTCTTCTCTCTTTCTTTTGTTCCTTGCTTTTAACATTTTGAAAGCTTTCCATGTTCCCCAAGAGCCTAATAAACAAATTAATACTATCAATATTCCCTTTACTATTTTTAGTAACAATCCGTTCCAAACGTTGCTGAGCCAATTTCCCACAGAATCAAATCCTTTTCCAACTTTCTCCCAAACTCCGGGTTCTTTCAATTCCTTTAAATCTACACTTTCTCTAGTTAAATTTGTAAGCATCGTTCTAATTTTTCCACTGTTGTCAGGTATATATGTACAACAGTGACGCGTGCCAAGCATTTTGCAAACGCCACCATCCTTTGCTAAAAGAATGTCTAAGGCAAGCCGATTTTGAAGAGTCATAGCTCTTTCTGCAGCGAGTTCAGCATCCATCAGGATTATAGCTCCCGAAAACTTTGTCAACATGTTATCCACAATAGTAGACAACTTTCGTATTTTGATTGAATTCAATATGACTCCTACTGAAGGAATCATAGCTCCAAATATATCTCCTACCACACCAGCAGCTGTCTCCCTTTTCTGAACGCGATGTGATTCAGACAGCCTTGGAAATTTCTTTAAGTCATCTAGTTGGTAAACCTTTGGGAACAATATTCCCAAATAACACCTCCCATACCATCCTTTAGGAAGACGATAATAGGCGTTGAGTCCACAAATATAATATACTCCAGGAATAACTGGGTCTTGTCCATTCAGCATGAACGTCCACTTTTGTTGAAATGCGTATGTGTGTTTACATTCACTCGTTCCCACAAAAACTGTGTCATAATATGATGGAAATCTATGTATACAAAATCTTCCCACATGCAATGTATCTAAAGCTATTTTCCCTTGTGTCTTTATTGCGGCAAAAGCATAATTATCTACAGACGTCCTTTCGTGCAATTCCTTCTCTAATTTCTCCTTCATTTCGTTCTTTCTGTCGTCAGTGCGGTCTAAAAATTCTATTTCTACTGGTGAAAGCAAGCATGTAAGGTTCTCCCTATGTGCGTGAGCTGTGTGGAAAGGGGACATCGGTTCAAAAAATTCCCTCATTAATTTGGCAGACCAATCTCTAGCTATCTTACTTAGGTGCCCTATTATGGGGACATATGCAAAAGTAACATCGTAATTAGTATAGAAATAATGAATGTCTCTTTGAGCATAAAATCTGGAAGCTACTATACTACATGTAATTCCATACGTAAGAGGCATGCTGTGATACGTTACCCCTTCCACTACTGAGGTAGGTATTTGTGTACACACATAACAATCTTTCGCATCCATGGTCTCAACATACTCACTCAGCAAGCGATAGAAAACGTTAGATGAAAGTTCCTTCTTATCATGCAAGTGTCTCTCGTCTTGCTCGAGTCTCTTCAGAGCTGTTAGTTCAGTAACGATAATAGGTTTAGAAGTAGAAGCATCATTCGTCTCACTCTCGCTTTTACCATGCATTCCAAGAACTATTGCTACAATTATTAGTACGCATGCGGTCAGTAAGCCTATACACATGTATTTACAATACTTCATTTTACGCCCCTGTGTAGTGAAGCTAGTCATGATCTGTATAGAATCAGAAAGCTGAAGACACTTTATCAAAGCGTTTTTTATTTTTTTATTTTTTTTAAGTTGCAGGTATTTACAAAGCTGAACGAGTTCAATGTTCACACAGTTTCTTTAGCAGCTTAGTCTCTTATCGGTTAGCAGCGTTGTCTCAAAATCGGTTTAAAAGTCAATCAAGTTAGCAATGTCTTAGCCGGTTGAAAAGTCAATCAGGTTAGCAATGTCAAGTTAGCAATGTCTTAGCCGGTTAAAAAAAATCAATCAAGTGATCAATGGTTTCAATCAACAGAGTCCATAAAGTTTTTATTTCCAAAATGAAGTTCTGCCTCTTCGTTCTCAAGGCTGAGGGATACGAATTCATCTGACCAATCGTTATTGGCTACGTATGCCCACTCCGGACCGGAATACCTCCTGCTCGGTATCCTTTTTCTTTTCAGTTTTGCATCTCTCTTTGATTCTTTCTCACTGGTACTTTCCTCTTTGGCCAAGTCCTTTTCTTCACTCGGTGTTGGTACTACGACAGACACTTCCTTTCTTTTCTCTTTCACTCTTGGCCCTTCACTGTCGTTCAACGTTTCTCTAGTTCTTAATTTTACCGGCGATATACTTGGTCTTCTTTTTGCACTAGGTCCACTTGATGGACCTGCGATCTCTTCTGAAGAAGTTTGAGCAGTTTCGTTCTGTTCTGCCTTGTCCCCTCCTTCTGGGGAGTCAATCAGGTTTTCCTTTTCCTTTTCTGTATTGTCTGCTTCTGGGAAAGCCCTCCTCTGATCAGGCTCTCCTGCTTCTTCACCTCTTTCGAGCCCTTTGTCACGTTACTTTCTTCAGGCTCTTTGTCACTTTCGGCTGCTTCAGGCTCTTTGTTACCTTCAGCTGCTTCGTCGCTGTCTGAGGCTCCTCCTTGGTCTTCCCCAAGTGAATCAGTTGCTTCGTCCTCAGAGAATATTTCTCTCTCCTCTATATCTGCCTGTTCGCTTCTAGTTCTGGTTTGCTCTGCCTCAGCGCTTGGTACTTTGTTATCAGGTACTGGTAACTTCAGCGCTTCAACTTCCTCATCTGTGGGACACAACACCCTCTTAGTGTGACTGGCGTGAATCCAGTTGGGAACTCCCGCACACTTCACAGCGGTGGTAGTCGTCAGAATCACTTGGAAAAGTCCTTTCCAACGGGGTTCCAAACACGACTTCCTCACGTGCTTCTTTATCACGACCCAGTCACCTGCTTTCAGGGTGTGTCCTGGACCTTGGATCGGTGGCAAGGTGGTTGCCTCCACCTGGTGAGAGAAAGATCGAACCACATCAGCTAGACCTTTGCAGTAGTCTAACACCATATCATCTGTAATATTCAAAAGCGCATTTGCAGGAACTGCTGGAAGTCTCATAGCTCTGCCCATGAGAATCTCGTGTGGGGACAGTCCAGTCTTTCTGTCAGGGGTGTTTCTCATTTACATTAGTACCAAAGGCAATGCGTCAGGCCATTTCAAGTTTGTTGATGCACATATTTTCGGCATTCTCGATTTTAATGTGCCATTCATTTGCTCCACTAGACCTGATGCTTCAGGGCGGTAGCTACAATGCAGCTTTTGCTCAATGTTCAGTGCTGCACAAAGCAATTTTATTACTTCATTATTGAAGTGACTTCCCCTATCTGATTCTAAAGAGATCGGGAATCCGAAACGTGGTATTAACTCTCTCAAGAGTAGTTTTGCAACTGTGAGACTGTCATTTCTGCGTGTAGGGTATGCTTCAATCCAGTGACTAAAAATGCACACAACCACCAACACATACTTCAAGCCTCCATGCACAGGCATCTCAATGAAGTCCATTTGCATCCTGCTGAATGGACCCCCTGCTCTTCCAATGTGGCTCAAATTTACTACTGTTCCCTTCCCTGCGTTCATCTGTTGGCAAATGACGCAACGGTGGCAAACTGCTTCAGCAACTTGACGGAATTTAGGGTTAAACCAATCAGTTTTGAACAACCTTATCATGGCATCCCTCCCAAGATGAGCTTGTCCATGGTCAAATCTGGCTATCTGTGTCAAAAGGCTATTTGGAAGAACAAATTTCCCTTCACTTGAAACCCATAATTCATCTAGTCTCTTTACACATTGTGATTTGGTCCACGAGAGTTTCTCATCCTCACTGACATCATTCTGTAGGGATTTCAATTCGTCCATCGTATCTATCACCTTTAGAGCAAATATTTCGCTTGGTTCGAGTTCTGGTTCATTTATCAAATTCCATTCATCCCTAAGCAATATACAGTTCAATGCGCAAAACCTTGCGACTTGATCCTCATATCCATTTCCCAGAGAAACATAATCCTGTCCCTTCGAGTGTGCACTGCATTTTACCATTGCTACTTCTCCTGGCAGTTGGATGGCATGTAACAATTCTTTTATTCTTTCGCCATTTTTCACTGGCGACCCTGAAGAGGTCATGAAACCTCTCTGTGACCACAATTGTCCGAAATCATGCACTATTCCAAACCCGTACTGGCTGTCAGTGTAAATGGTAACTTTCATCAATGCAGAAAGTTGGCAAGCTCTAGTAAGGGCTACCAATTCTGCTACCTGTGCAGAGTAAACTCCTTGAAGCCAAGATGCTTCCAGAACACCTGTTACTGTGCATACAGCGTATCCTGCTTTCAATACACCCAGTGCATCTCTTAAACATGAACCATCAACAAAAATAATTTGATAATTTTCTTCCAATCGGGTATCTTTGATATCAGGTCTTGGTTTGGTGCAAAATTCAGTCACCTGAAGACAGTCGTGCTCGATGTCTTCAGCGTTCTCAATTTCAGCATTTTCACTGGGAAACAAGGTTGCCGGATTCAACGTAGTGCACCTTTTCAGCTGCACATTAGGTGATCCCAGAATTATTGTTTCGTACCTTGTGAGTCTAGCACCAGTCATGTGCTGTGTTCGGGAACGTGTCAAAAGTATCTCAACTGAGTGAGGGACCATGACTGTTAAAGGGTGTCCCATCACTATTCCTTCACTCTGAGTGAGGCTGATACCAACTGCGGCTACGGCGCGCAAGCACCCTGGCAGTGCTGCTGCGACCGGATTCAAAGTAGCTTAAAAATATGCTACTGGTCTGTTTATGCCACCATGGGCTTGGGTCAAGACAGACAAGGAACATGCATCACGTTCATGACAAAACAATGTGAAAGGCTTTGTGTAGTCAGGCATACCTAAAGCTGGAGCCCTGCACATGCATTCTTTCAATTCAATAAAAGCATCCATCTCTTCTCCTTTCAGTTCAATTTCATCCAATGCATCCTTCTGGGTCAGTTTCAGTAAAGGTTTTGCTAGGGTTGAGAAGTTGGGAATCCATTGGCGACAGTAGCTTACCATTCCCAAAAACTTCCTCACCTCCCTCCTCGTCTTTGGGGGACTCATTTGAAGTACACTTGTTATTCTTTCCTTCATAATTTTTCGTGACCCTTTCTCTATTTGGTGACCCAAATATTTCACTTTCTTCTGACAGAACTGTAATTTTGAAGGAGACACTTTGGCCCTCATTCTGACCCTGGCGGTCTTTGACCGCCAGGGCGGAGGACCGCGGGAGCACCGCCGACAAGCCGGCGGTGCTCCAATGGGGATTCCGACCGCGGCGGTAAAGCCGCGGTCGGACCGGCACCACTGGCGGGGTCCCGCCAGTGTACCGCGGCCCCATTGAATCCTCCGCGGCGGCGCAGCTTGCTGCACCGCCGCGGGGATTCTGACCCCCCCTACCGCCATCCAGATCCCGGCGGTCGGACCGCCGAGATCCGGATGGCGGTAGGGGGGGGTCGCGGGGCCCCTGGGGGCCCCTGCAGTGCCCATGCCACTGGCATGGGCATTGCAGGGGCCCCCGTAAGAGGGCCCCTACATGTATTTCACTGTCTGCTGCGCAGACAGTGAAATACGCGACGGGTGCAACTGCACCCGTCGCACAGCTTCCACTCCGCCGGCTCGATTCCGAGCCGGCTTCATCGTGGAAGCCTCTTTCCCGCTGGGCTGGCTGGCGGTCTGAAGGAGACCGCCCGCCAGCCCAGCGGGAAAGTCAGAATTACCGCCGCGGTCTTTCGACCGCGGAACGGTAACCTGACGGCGGGACTTTGGCGGGCGGCCTCCGCCGCCCGCCAAGGTCAGAATGAGGGCCTTTGTGTCCGTTCCTTCCCAAATGGTTCAATAGAGCAATGGTGTCGGCTGTGCAGTCACTTTCTGTCTTGGATGCAATCAGTAAGTCGTCAATGTACTGTACTAGGGTTGACTCGAATGGCAATTCTAACGCTTCCAAGTCTTTCTTTAGAATCTGATTGAAAATTGACGGTGACTCCGAAAACCCTTGAGGAATTCGACACCAACTGTAGACTCTGTCTAAAAATTTGAAACAAAAGAGAAATTGGCTGTCCTCATGAAGAGGCACCGAAAAGAATGCTTGTGACAAGTCGATGACTGAGAACCACTCGGCATCGCAAGGGACTTGAAACATTATCACAGCTGGATTTGGCACTACAGGGCAGCATTTAATTATGATGTCATTTATTTTCCTCAAGTCCTGCACAATTCGGACCTTTCCACTTGGCTTTATTAGTCCCATGATTGGTGAATTACATGGACTGCTTAACACTTCTTTCAGTACTCCCTGTTTTACAAACTCGTCAATGAGTTGGGCGACTTTCTTGAGGGTGTCTTGTGCCATATGGTACTGTGGGGTCTGGGGAAAGGTTACATTGGGTTTTACGGTCACTTTCACTGGTTCCACTCCTTTCACCAATCCCACCTCTTTTCCTGTCATGTCCCACACTTCTTTTCCGACTGTTTCCTGTAACTCAGCTGGTATATCTGCTTCAGTGATCATCGGAAAAAGGGTAATCAGAGGATACTCTTCATCAACAGTTTCCATCTCATCCCCTTCTACACTGTCCTCTTCTTCCCCATCACTGCTCATCTGAATTCTAATTCCATCGTTCGAACACATAATCGAACATCCCAATTTGCACAATAGGTCTCTCCCTAACAGTGATATCGGGCTTGAGTCACATACCACAAAATTATGTGACCCTTGATAATTACCAATTCTGACTTGTACTGGGTCTGTGATTGGGTTCGTCAGGTACCTGTTTGCTACTCCCACTACTTGAACTGTTCTCCCTGAAAGTGGCAAATTTGGTACTTCAATGCTCCTAACAGTGGAACGTGTAGCTCCTGTGTCAACCAAGAATGAAACGCGATGGCCCATAACTCTTCCCTCCACATACGGGCCCTTTTGATCAACTTCCAAGGATGCTGCAAGCACACAATTTCCCTCCTCATCTGAACTTTCACTCTCCCATGCATCGTTTATTCCATTCTCGCTGTGTAGTGGGAATTGGTGTACTGTGTCATTTTGACTCATTCCCTGACCCGTGACCTGTTGAGGAAGCATTGCTTGCTGCTGATTCATTGGTGCTAAGGGTATTTGCATTTGCTGATTAGGTACTATAGGAAACTGCTGTTGCATTGGCTGCAATTGTGTCATTTGCACACGAGGCATTTGCACCTGTTGCGGTTGCATGGGTTGTAGACCCTGCATCTGGTTCATATTGTTTTGAAAATTTGGGTTCGGACCTCTCAGTTTCGGTCCTCTCATAGTCTGAAATGCATTGACATCATTGTTTTGCTGACCTACACCTTCCTGCACCATCATTGGGCACTCCCGTTTCCAATGCCCGACAATTCCGCACGTGTGACATGGCATCACCTTCTTCATTGCCTGTATACCATTTGGAATCATAACGGTATTCAAATCAGGACCATTATTCACAAAACCTCCTCGACCTCTGCCTCTCATCTGCGGCTGAAACATAACATTTCCCTGTTGCTGCTGCTGAGGCATCTGTTGTTGAAACCCTTGTAAACCTTGTAAACCTGTCTGAGCTGCTCTGAGCTGCATCACCATCACCTTTTCCTTCAATCTTTTCTGCTTTGTCTCAATCTCATCAATGCAGTATTTTGCATAATTCAACACTTCATCGATCGACTTTGACTGCCAACAAATCAAATGCGATTTAATCATCTGGCTAATTTCGGGTCTCAGCCCTTCCACAAACCTGAACACAAAATGGAGCATGTCTTTTGGCTCAATTGTTTCCGTGCCACTGTAATTTTTAAACGCTTTCAACAACCTCTCATAATACGCGTGTATAGATTCTTTAACCTCTTGAGCGGTCCTGTCAATCCTTTGCCAATCCACATTTTTCGACGCAACCTTTGTTTTCAAGTGCTCGATCACCTTGTGGTACAAACTCATTACCATAGGTGATGGCGCACCTGTGTCCCTATCTCTCTCTGGTTCACTCGTCGGCCAAACTACAGCCCTTTTACAATCTTCCCACAAATCAGCCGGAACCACAATTTCAAATAAGGTATTCAGGTCTTCCCAGAGACACTTCGCGAGCTTCACAAATCTATCCGTTTGTTGATACCACTCAATCAGCTTCTCTCTCAATTTGGGAAAGTCATCCGTAAAGGATTGAATATCGCACCTGTGCCATGGTACATGTACAAGTTTTCCCCCTGCTGTCTCTCTCATTGGTAGCATGGTTATCAGATCGTAATTCTGTTGTTTTTTCTCACTTCGTTCTGAAGTGTTTTCCTTCTTTTTATCCTTTTTCTTGACCCACCTGCTTTCCCACTTGTCTAAACATCTCCAAACCTGTGCACTCTGCAGAATCTCTTTAAGGTGTGTTTTCATCCCTGCGGATCTCATGTGTTCAAAATCTTTTGTCTCAAAGTCTAACCTGTAACTTCTGCTTAGATGTTTGGTCTTACCTATATCGATCCCGTTTCTGTCTGCAATTTCTTGTAATTTCTTATGTATGTTGCTCACTTCTCTTGTTATCCTAGGGCACATGTATCTTAGTTCTTCCTCTGTGTATGATTCTAATCTGTTCAAACCCATTGTTCCTTCTACCAGTTCATCTGCCTCCATCCCCAACCTTATTTTATTCAGGTATTCTTCTCCCTTCCCGCTTGATGTACTCTGTGGGGAGTTCAGGCTGTTGAACCATTGTGTCAATTGTTGCGCGTTCAGTCCCATCAATGTAGCAGTTACATCAACTGCCATCGACGGTTTCTGTAATGCTTCAGTCTGTGAGGTTAACGGTACTAATAGTGGTGGATGTGACCTTACCACGGTTGACGGAGCACAAATTGGAATTGGACTAAATTCCGACAAGGACCCAGATCCATTTGGCAGTGCCGCTATCGGAGTTGTCTCTGGAGTGGTTTCTATGCATCTTCTCCCTGTCCCATTCTGTATCATTAACCCTTGGTCGCTGGTGCTTGAATTTGCCTGTATGTACAGTGGTACTGGTGGACCTACAGTGATAGGTAGAGATATTGCATCTGGATTCTGTCTGTTCCCCGAATTCTGTGGCATGTTAATCCCCACATTGTGGTTCATCATTGCTGGCATACCTAACTGGCTTTCTACCACTCGCACTTCTGGTGTCTGCTTTTGGGGCATCGAGAACTGTGTTGATTCAGCTTGAATCAATGTCGGTCTCTGATAGTTTTGTCCTCCCTGCGCCATTGAATCGGAAGTCATTCCCACATTATGCTCATCGCAATAGTGCCTTTGAACCTGTGGCTGATAGTTATCAGCAGGTTTCAATGTTGGCACGTCTGGGTACATTCTCTGAATCCGTGGTATTCGTGGTGAGAAAGGCATGTCAGAGCTGCTCGGTCTCTGAGATACCCTCAAATTTGGTGTTACATTACCCTGTATTGGCTCTGGAGGGGCAGTACTAATGCTCGAGCCTTTTTCGCTTTCCACATATGGTGGTGGGCGATCATTCAGCAATTGTATAATGAACTCCTCATCATCTGACTCGTCTCCCCTTTTCGAGTTTCTATTGCTCTCTCCCTCCCTGGACTGACTCCTGTTTGTCTTACAGGTGGCTTTCCTTCCTTCCGTCTCCGCTTCCTCGGTAATCGCTGGAAACAATTTAATTCCCTGTAATACGTCTGATCTCCAAACCTTTTGTGTGCTGTCCCATCTAGCATCCGCTAGTGTCTTTTCTACTTTTCTTATTCTTGTCTCAAATTTCTTTTGTTGTTGATTTCTAGCTATTAGATCCCAAATTGCTAATGCCTCAAACTGTGCTGGTCTTGGAGGTACTTTCATGTCGTATAGCGCAAATCTCAAATTTTCTAAAACCCTTAAATTAAACGACCCGTGGATAGGGAACGCTACACTTCCGTGTTTCTCTGTTAATTTGCACCATTGTTTTAGCCAAAGACATGGCGCTACACCCTTTTCTTCAATGACGATGTAAGCTGGTGTACCCTCAGGCGGTGTTTCTTCTCCTAAATTTGCTTTAATATAAACATCTCCCCTCATGGCCCTCTTAAATGCTTTGAAAAATGTCATCTTTCCGTCTTTTGTTTTTCTAAAATATGTAATCAATAAGTGACTTTAATTCCTGGAATACTCTTCGCTTGCCTTTCCCCTTCCAATTGCGCTTCACGGACTGCGTCCAATCCGTGCGCGACCCTTTTCACCAACCGACCTATCCCAGCGCGGCTCCTAGTGACGTCACACTCACACACTGCGGCTGACAAAGTCCCGCGGCTTGTCCTCTTTTCATTCGGCTTCACTCATAAACTAATTTCTGCAATATAACGCGAGCACTTAACCAAAAGAATAAAACAGATCTGTCGGTTTACTACAGGAAAGGTAATACAATCGCTTCAGAAACCTTAGGGATTTTTCACTAGCCTCGGCAGTTATTCCATCTTTCTCGGTTTCCCACTTTCGCAAGCACAATTTGACCCGCAAACTTTACTCTCAACTGATCAATGAACTATTCTAGTGCACTTTAGAATTCGTCAAATCTCAAAGTCGAAGTTTTCTTTCACTCTGCAACATTCATACCGACTTGTTGACCACGCCCGATCAACCTATTAAACCGACCAGATCACAACATCAAACAAGTGTCACATACACTTTTCAACATACTCCGGAGTCTCTTGACCTCGCAGGGCCCGTCTCAACATCAACAACCACGTGGACAATTTTTCTGCTCAAAGCGCCACACACACGTGAAGTTCGACGACTTCCCTACTCTCACACCTTTGGAGTAACACTCCTCTAATATCTTTTAACCCCCCTTAAAATCCTCACAAACTTCTCAATTAATCTGCGGCGATAAGCTGTGCAAGCGCGAAACCCTAACTTCACTCATACCGTCACTAGAAACGCTGAGACCGTTCTCATACCTGCATGTTCCTCATTCGCAAGCTCCGAGATCCCGGGAAAGTAATCGGGGACTTAGGGCATCATCATCTCTCCAACTTGTTTTATCAAAGAAAATTCTAACCTGACTCTGTCTATTGTTCGGATGGGGTCCCAAAGGGCTAAACCATCAATCTCTGCTACCATCTACTGATAACGCGTCCAGCCCTTATAAATTACCTGTACCTGGACACGTTGGAGGTCGGTGAATCTTTTAACCGAGTCGGGCTCTCCTCATCCTCAATAGTCGAGTCACTCAAATCAATAATCAATAACTGTTGTAATCGGTAGTCAGTACTCAATTAATAGATCAATACAACACATCAGAAATCAATAACAGTTGGTATTTCGGCGCACCATGACCTTTCAGTCATGAATAACCACACCAGTTTATTAAAAGTTAGTGAATTTATTTCCCTATATTAACAAAGCTAGCACGATATATATATGTCTCAAAACCAATTGATATATGTATATGAACATTACTAGCTGTCCATAACGGCGGAAGAAACGCAATCTACGCAAAATCTGAATAATGATACACTCTGTTATAGCAATGCAAATCACCAATGTGACTAACTGTATTTGACTAATTGCATACATTCGGTCAGCATAACAAGATTTCAATTCTTCATGATACATTGAATTAAAACCTCGACTAACCTCTAATTAGCATTGGCATGTGGGACTTCATGCAAAACGAATTTAGTCAACACAAATTTGGAAAACTTCTAGCTAGGATCCTATCAAAAATAGCAGTTGGTACCTAAAAGGAAAAACACAATGCATAATACATTTATCCTTTCATATTTACCAATCACAATCAGCATTCAAGAAAAGTCTTCGGCCTTCAGGTACCGGTTGATCAGCATGGGGCAAATTTCAAAGGGGCAAAGTTAAGGGCAAGTTTCCCTGCAGCGGCAAGGAGAATGGGGCAAAGTTACTGCATGGGCAAGACGGGGACAAATCAAAGTTAAAGTCTCTAGGGTGAGAATTCTCAAAGTCTCTTTCTCTCAGATAGAGAAAAGGGCATCAGGGTGTCGTCCAAAATGGAGTCTGGCATCAGGCTTCAAACTGGCATCGAGGAAAATGGCTGACATCTCTTTGTCCGGTGGGTTTAAGTAAGAAACATTCCAAATTCTGTAGGGTCTTCCATTGGAGGGTTCATAGGTTGGCTTCAAATTGTCCAATCAAAAATTGTCTTTTACTAGCGCTCATTTATGCATACACTGTCCTTGGCGCCTTGGAACACAAATTGTATCATGGTTTGCCAATTATTTTACTATCTGTACCTTCATTGTCCGCACCTGCAGAGACTGACCTTGTATCAAAGGGGATGTAACCGGCCTAGCACGAAACCTTGGAGATAAGTGTACCAGACAGTTTCTACTGGAAAAATACAACTTCAAGCAAGAATATATGTTTCATTAGTTCAAGGAAAAAAATCACGCAGTTAGAATTTGAAACCAAGCAACTAGGCCAAAGCCTGTACTAAATTTAAGCTAAGCAAAACAGTTTTCAAACAAGAAATCATGGCATACATTTGCGATTATGACGGATTAGTACATTTTTAATACTTCATGATTAATAAAGCTCGTTTATAATGATGGCGAACTACCCCGAGGGCACAATTTCCCTCGTACATTATTTCTTTAATTAAAATCACACTTCAATATATATATGTCGGTTACACGGTGTACATGAATATATGTCGAACCTCCTTTTCTGCGTCATCATAGATCCTATGTACACAGTTTTAAACTTCCATTTTGACCTAGCAAGTGCACACACTTGCCATGTCCAAACCTTTCTTTTTATTACCTAAACGTAACACCATATGGTAGTCCCTGGTTCACCCAAGGGCATGGTACAGTGTATTTTAGAAGTTGGACATGTAATTTTTAGTTTTTCATGTCCAGGTAGTGAAAAGCTCTTACATTCATTTTTCACTGCAGCAAGGCCTATCTCTCCCATAGTATCACATTGGGACTGCCTTAGAACATCTTTCAAGCAAGATTCTTAATTGGGAGAAGATAGATGTATAGAGTTTGGTGTATCTGGACTCACAATTTAAAATCAGAACTTATGGTGAAGCCAAAACTGTAATTGTAAGTCTGAAAATGCCACTTACAGAAAGTTGGCATTTTCTTACTTTAACTATTCTGTCCCTTAGACTGTCTCTGAATACATGTATGGGCTGGGCTGGGTGACAGAGACACTTTGATAATTCCCCCAAGACAGCCACAGACACAGGCCACTCAGTAGCATCTGCATTCATCTGCATTCTGATGGGTCTTCCTTGGCAGAGGGGAGAGGAGGTGTACTGAAAGGACTGATTACCCCCTACAGATAGCTCAGCAGACAGGACTAGCATGAAAGGGACCCTTGTGTACTTCAGAGAACTCCTTTGAAGTCTACACCATATCAAAGGCCTTTTAGGGTATAAGTACTGGACCCTAAACCCCACCAAATGAGTTCACTTTGGAGATCTGAGGAGATTCTGCAGCTAAGAGGAGCTGTGCTGCCAGGAGGGACTTCCCCTTTGCCATTTGCTTTTCTGTGTTGGCCTGCTGCCTACTGATTGCTGATTGCTGTGCTGCCACGAGGGAATGCCACTTTGCAACTTGCTCTGCTATGTTGGCCTGCTGCCTTTGCAGCAAGGGGAAATTAGGATACCCTCTACAACCTCTCTAACCAAAGAAGTTCAAAGGTCTTTTTGGCTTTCCCCCTGTTGTGAAAGTCTCAGGGATATAGGGATATCAAAGATCTTTATTATCTTCAAGCTGAGCACCTTCTGAGACCCAGGATTGTGCTGTTGGTTTGGCCCCAGCTTCGCCATGCCCCAAGCAATGCTCTTCATGGCCGGGCATTGGCTGCTGTTTGTCAGCAGCATCATCTTACTCCCAGTCACGCTTTTTGCCACCTGGGATCAGCGCTCTCTGAATTTGAGGATGCTGCAGTGCAAATTAAAGCAGGAAAGCGCAAACCTCGACATTGCCCGGGAGAGCCAGATCTCTGTGTTCAAGAGGTCAGCACCACCTGATTGCCCGTGGGGGGCCAATATGCTGGATGTCTGGTAGACAGTCCTGCTTCAATGGGAAAAGAAGAAAACACTGCAGGGTACTGAGTGACGGCAGTGTAACACTTTGGACCTCCCTGCTCACTGATGGGAACACTGCTCGAAGTCCCCACCAGAACTCCTCACCAACAGCCGCTTCTGTTTTGTCTCACTGAACAGGAAAGTACCACAGCGCGAGGACCTGCGAGGTTGTAGTAAGTGTGTTGACTCTTCGATCAAGGACCTTTGTGACAAAGTAACTCCATCCGCCAAACTCTAAATCAGGCCTTTAGTCCACCTAATTAGACCAACCAATCTCATTTATTTCTCAATTTGTGAAATAAAACATTACTGTCAAAGTTTCCCCTCACGTACTATTGAGTAAAATATTTCAGTTTCTTGGGCTAGTGTATTTCCTTTGCAAATGACCTTAACTTGTTCCCTCTAGTTTAATTCTAGTGTGCACATGTTGACCCAAATTTACAGTGGGTACAGAGGTTGGCCAATGTAAAGAAAACTTTCTAAAGTGTGACCGCTCTGGAAGCCGAACTCCAGTAAGCATCTGAACTCCAATATTTAATCACCCTGATATTTTACCAATATATTTTGGGTCCAGTGTCTCCAATTGATCTAGCGGTTAGAGACTACACCCAACATCCGAAAATTTTACTTAGCAGAGTTAAACAGAATAAAATATTGGAAGCATAAAGGATTGAGTCCTAGACAAAAAAATAAAGCTGAAAGTGGATTTATTACAGAATAGTCAAAATGTGGCACAGAGAAAAATGCATTAATTGCAATCAAGGCCCAATTACAGACTACAGATAAATGCAAAATCATAAGATTTATTAATTCCTAGCTAGGCAGAATCTCAGCAAAACTTCTAGGTGTCAAACTCATAAAGAGCACTGACAGCATTTCAACAAGTTTTAAGGTGAAACATGATGATGGCAAATCGGCTGCAAGAAAAAAGGTAAAAGAAGCAAAACCTCCCATAAAAGACAAAGAGCCAAAGGTTTTATAGACAAATTACAATAGCTATTAATAGATTCTGGAAATGCAGCATGGTATGATCATGATTAGGGTTGAATTGGCAAATCTGAAACAACAACCTAATTTTCTACACCTTTAGCAATAAAATAACTCATTTGTTAAGGGAACAGAAATCTTTCACTTCCTCCCTCATCATCTGCACTCTGGAAATGTACTGTACAAATAAAACATTTCTTTAAACTAGTTCATAGAAGGAACACAACTACAATAAAACTTTCAGCGGTAGTCCTTGAAAATTATACTTTGAGCACACGATGGAAGCTCCATTCACAATACAGATTTTCTAACAGTGTTGCATATCACTAAATATATTGATGTCATTCACTTGATTCTCTGCGGAAACGAGGAGAGAGATGGCTTTGCAGCAGGATGCTGATTGGGAGGGGGGATGAGCAGAAGAAAGTTGAACATTTGAGAATTATATGAAAATGTGGCATAGCTATTGATTTCATTATTTTACACTTTTGAGTGACCAAGGTAACTTGTTCTTAGCGCAACATCATTATTTTATTGGTTACAACTCTATGCATTATTAAAAACAATATTATTCAGAAATAGTTTTCACACAGCGTTTGCAAATTTTGCATGTTTTGAAAAGCTACAACAGCACCAAAGCTCACATTTACCGTGTTCCTCGTTGTTTACTTTGTTCTTGATAGCTGTAATAGGGGTGTCATTTATTTCATAAAGTTATAACGTGTCTCGTGCATCTAAGACAATTTGAATGAGCTTTACAAATTGCAAATCACTTTGTAAATAATACATATTGGATTACATTTTCTTAATCTCTTTGTAGATTATAGCATTTCAAGTTTATCATAAGTCTTTTTATGGGAACATAGAATACCCATCAGAACTTCTACAGTACCTTTGGATTTGTTGCCTCTCAGTAGCCCATTTTATTTTTATGCTTAGCTGATGTTGTGGTAACTCATAGCTGCCAAGAATTCAGTATGGGTTTGTATGATACTTCTATGCTTGCAGTGTGCTTATGTGTGACATTCGGATGCCTCGTGCGTGACAATTTGAGTGACGATGTGACACAAGTTTTTCAGCAAGAAACTGTGGAAATTCATCATTTCGTTTTTTATTTGAATTTAGGCACATGTAGTTCTGCTTTTATAATGACAGCAGCAGAATTTAAAATGTCAGAATTCAAAGAAAAGAATGAACAGATGACCTACTCAACCCCGAAGTTGTTCCATAATATGTCCTAGCTTACTTTCTTTTTTGTGGTGCTTCTGTACGACATGTCCAGTTAACCATCTCTGAGACCCAGGACAGATACATTTTCTGATATCTGGGTTTTGGAGAGGGGTGAGCAAGGTCTAACCTATGTCTTTTGCTAATGCTTATTTTGTGGGCCTCTTTCTCATTGAGTTCAAGCTGAGACAGTGTGAGGACAACCTGAGAAGGAGAGGTTTCTGGTTTTTTTTTAATTATGTGGCTAGCCTATCAAAGATCTCATAGTTAACCCCCACATTAACAAGTGGAATAGTAATAGTAAAAGAATCAGGATTCCTGTTTATTATTTAATATGCATATTTTAGGAATCTGAAGAGTTTGCTCACTCATCACATGCATGTTCTGAAATAAGTTATTGTGGGCCTATTTAATCAGGAAACATACAAGTTGGAGATTGTTCTGAACTTCGACTGTATAGTCACACTTGATGAATGCAAATATAGTTTTGTGATGGAGAGTTCACACAGAGATGGGCAGTTTCTAGCACCTTGGGCACTCAAAATGTCCCTGATCACAGTGGTGCATAAAATGAGCATCTGGTTTACCGACCAAGTAGGTTACGCATGCACCACGTGGTGTGTTTTCACGTGTTTACATGTTTAAAAGTTTTAAATGTAGTATGTCTTGAATTGTTGTTTGTGAAAGTACTTTGGTCTCTCATTCCTGATATTCACGTGCCGTTTCCCACGAGTGGGGTGCAGTTTGCAAATAGGTGGCACCACACCCACATACAACATATATAGCGGCCCATTACAAATGGGGCTATGATAACTATGCCTCTCTTTCATTTCCACAGGTATCAATGACAGACACCAAAACCGATAGGTATCATCTTATGACACCACATTAGTTAGGTGAATTACACCACATCACTGAGCATGTATTATTTATGCTTTCATTAGAGGTAGTTAAGCTAGGGGTGGCACCAGGGAGTCCACCTTGGTCCTGAAGAGGAGCCTAGTGGTAAGGCTCCAAAAAATGTAGACTAGGAAGTCAGGTACATTACATCTCCTGCTTCCGCAGCCCCCTTTTTAATCATACCGCCTCCAAGAGATCTATTAAATCATTGGAATTACTAGGAGACAGGTATTTTTAACTCACCCAAGACCCCACCACTCCTATCCCTCCTGTGATTCACATTGACAAGACTACATCAGTGCTCCCACGTATCCCATAGGTCGAAACCCAATGATGAAGCATGCCACCAAGGGGTAACCCTGGTGGGTGAGGGTTTTTCTAACAGGAAAATCCTTTTTTCTATCCATCCTGTGGTAGTTCTTTTAGCTGGGCCTCTGTAGTAATGTCATCTACTTTTCCTAACATCCTAAGAGGTCTAATAGAGCTTGAAATAACTGAATAAGCTAAAACGTGCACAAAATCACTTTGACTGCTCCTGGGGATCTCATGAATACTACCTACAGACTTATGCATGGCTGCCTCTCTCCCGTTTGTTAGCGAGATTCAAAGCTAGGAAAGCACAGCACATTCATAACTTTATTTCACTTTCTCAGGAAAGATCTCAACAAGAGTGATTCTTTTTTACAGCAGCTGCTGAATGACTGGTTGCCGTAGCTGTTAAGGGATGGCATGTACGTCCTTTGGCACACAGACTAACACTGTCACAGAGTGAAGGATCTGACAATAGTTCTTTGTTGCCACATTATGTAGCAGTGGACATGTTGTAAGTGCCTATGTCCCACACCTGACTTCAGTATCTCAATAAACTGTGCATCGGGCAAGACAGTGAAATAAACCAGGCCAAATAAGAGTAGAAGGCCGTTTTTAATAGGCCAGGTATGCAGTTCTGAAACTTTGTTAAAACATTTTACTATTTTAAATTCATCCCCTCACTAATACATTAAACACAAACCTAACACCTGAACTTTTAACCTCCCTCCAACAATAAAATGCACCAAACCATTCCTACAGCTTTCAATCTTCACCATCCTCTTTCTTTCATTCACTGCCTTCCCCTCATGTCTCAACCATGGCTCCCCTGTTTCCTTCTGCCAAAGTTTATTCTGCAGTGCCATCAACCTTTCTGGCTTGTTGTGAACTTCTTACTTCCTGCCACCAGGAAAAACCCTGCCAAGGTTTTTTTTTTTCTGTTCCCCCCTAAAAGCTTCATTGTTTGGTATGGGTGAGTGTCTGTCACCAAAACAGCTAGCCTGCCATAATGCATTAGGCTAGAAAGATTGCAGCCTCAAAAGGATGTCAGCAGCATCTTTAAATGGCCAAGGTTAATGCTAATTTTCCCTTATTTTGAGCAGAGAAAGCTCATTGCCCATGAAGGAAAGGCGTACTCCATCCTGTCTAAAAAACTGGACATCCTTCTTTTTAATGTTTGAATGCTCTAGCCAAACTATAACCCTATTTCTGCAAAAGTGCTGCATTTCCCAATTGACTTTGCACCTCGCTCTTTCTATTGCAGTAAACTTAACTGCACCTCGCCAAACTTTCCTAGGGACCATACCTGTAAATATCACCTTTGTCCCACTCAAGTAATGCCCAATAATATCTAGATCTTTCTTCTTCTCTTTTATGAGACCGAGACCTGGTAGTTGTACAAGATCATTTTATTCTAGATGTAATAGTAGAACACCAGGGCATGTTCCAACTGACAATAGATTAGACAAGCAAGGTAAAAGTTGACCCCATTTTATGTCCACCATTCCCCACCAATCAAATTCTTGTTGTGGTCTGTCACCACAGCTTTGTTCATTACTACTGGACCACTATCCTTACATGTTGATTTGTGCTGAGCCCCCGCATCAACTCCCCATCCCCCGCTGCTTCACCATTGAGTCTCACCTGTTCTCAGTCTGTACACTGCCTCTGGGGAAGTTCTACTTTTTGTACTTTTTTCTTGTGGCCTCTTAACGCCCCGTCTTTTTTCTTGCAACCCCGCTTGCAAGTCTCCTGCCTGCAAAATATGACCTTGGCATAAACCTTTAGCATCCCCCCTTTCTCAATGCTTCCTCTTTTTTAACTTCCTTTTTGTTCACACCAACTTGGTATTTCCCCCTCTTCCAGTTCAACATCCTCTTCATTATTATCTATCTCACACTCCATATACTCAACAGGCGCAGCACTCACACTTGCACTTTCTCCTTCACCCACAGCCCCATCATAATACTTCCAATCCACTTTTTTAGAGCTGATATACGGCACCAATGTGGTCTTCCCACGTTGTCAGGATGGTTGCACCAAACCTTTCCCTTACTTTGGGCCAGTTCACCCAGGTCCCTTGGAGCCCAGTCAGCTGGACTTCACTGCATCCTGCTTTGCTATGCATTATTCTACTATCTGTGCCCTGCAGGCCACAACACCCTGCAGGAACTGTGATCCAGTCCTCTACATTCTTTACCTTGCTCTGGGACGAATCCTCATCCCTAAGCACCCAGATCCATCTATCCGAACCCAATATTTCTTAGGTTCAGTCAATCCCTCCTGCAATTCATTGCTGTGCATTTCTTTACTTTTAATCGATCATTCATCATTGTTAATACCGGTAATGGCTTTTACTTTTTTAATTTCCTTAGCTTCCATATCGTCTATGACATGACATATTCATCTCTGGAATTGCCGTCTTTTCTTGTTATGTATACCTACAAAACTGCCCTTCAGAAGAGCAGGCTATAGCTGACAGCGTGTGCTCATTATCAATGAAAACTGGTGATTGAAAATGCTCCTAGTTCAATGTATTCTTAAACACAGCCACACTTATTGAGAGAGCGCTTGTGCTGAGTAGCAGGCTTGAGCTCTCTGCTGCCCCCTCTTAGGCAGTGCCCACACGGCGTGCAAAATGCAATCATTAACTCCCCTGGGGCCCACCTTTCACTCACCGGGTGCTTTCCTGCAGAGGCAGGTGTGTGCACATGGCCCCTGCCTCTCTCAGAAAATGACACAGACTCTTTCACAGGTAAGAGTCACGTCTCCTTTTTTGCAAACGCTCAACTGGCATTTTAATGCTCTCCTCCCCCTGGCTTTGAGCATCCAACAACTTGTCCTTGTGTTGAGGCGGCAAGCATGCTAAAATAGTCACCATCACACCACTGGCTGCATCGTGCTTCAGCCTGCCCATTCCCACCCACGCCTCAGATAACATGCTGGCCTGGACCAAATCAGCTCTGCCCACTTTAAACAATGCTCAGAGCACAGCTCTAACAGCATCTAATTTATCTGACATCCTCAACCTACCGCTCAAGGCCAGGCAGGGAAACAACTTAATGACACCCTTCACTACGGGACCACAACGTCGAATGACGTGAATGGCCCTAAGCTCCTTAATGGACAAACTAAGACCACACCATGTGCAAAATGCATTATTTAGACTTATATAGCACTTGGTGACTCAACAGACTGCCGCGGCGCACAGGCCAACAGGTCAGAGGGATCCCAGCAATCAACACTGATTGAAGGCCATGTTTTCAATTGTTTCCTAAACGCCGATTGACAGGACATCGTCCACAGTTCTAACAGTAACTTGTTCCAGGCAGTCACCCCATGGAAAGCAGTGAATCTGCCACCAATCCTCACTCTTGGAATCACTGCTAAAAATTGGTTAGCAAAACCCATCAATTCTAATCTTCTTGGCTTGGACCCCACCAACTACTTGCCCGAAGACACCCGGGGGTGAACAGCCTACAGATGCCACTCCCAAGAGCCTACTTTCCCAGATAGATAACTCATAGGGTTATGTTAGCTGCTGCAGGGATTTATAAGTAAATGAGTGGTCGAAACTCCTTTTTTGTAAGAGTTAGGTTTTGTTTCTTCCAAAGTAACCACACTGAGTACACTTAATCAGATTCCATACCAGTGTCTGCTTTTATATGCAGGATTAAAACAAGGCAGGTCTGAAGCAGCAATGCTGTATTAAACGTTATAAGATACATAACTAAGTATTACTCCGTGTGAGTAGCTCTTTACAGGCATAGTGGCCTTTAACATAAGCAGCAGGGATTTTCAGAAGAAAAATGAGTAGGCAAACACTGCACAGCGAAAGGAAAAGCCTTTCATAAGTAACCAAAAAGTACCTGCACTCCAATAGGTCTCAACTGCCACCATTATTGGGAAGGAGAAGGCACAAGCATACATCAGAGAGCAAATACACAATCAGTGCTGCCGGCTGATCACACAGAATGGCCATGGGTGACTTGTCAATGGCCAGTCTGGGAGTTTAGATATTCTTTTTTGCTTTAAATGCTATGCCGAATACACGGTCAACAAAGTGGGGTGAGTCCACCACTTCTTAATAATATTCTGTTTGCGTTTCAGCAGCCAGGATGGCTCTTGGCCTTGAGGTTAAGTCACACTGGGGACTAGGAAGAATGACTACACCAATCAAATGCTTAGGCTCCACTACTGTCCAACTAGGACAGCACTTACCCTCAGTGGACCAGTGTGCTGCATACTGCATGTGACATGACATTACCCTCTGGCTTAAAGCAATTGTATCAATGAAAGAGACTCTAAGCGTGACTAGTCAACCCCTTCTCAAGGGTCAACAAAAAACAGTATATTGCAACAAGGAGAGCTCATCTGTAGCCAGGAGTGCACCTTTAATCTATGAGACAGCCCAAACATCACTTCCTTGTTTTACTGATTGCAGATATAGCTCCCCAGTCAGCAACAGAATGTTGGCATTGAAGTAACACGAGGTTAAGTTAAATTTCGCAATGATCTTGTGTGTTTGTGGTAATGCACAGATATTATTGAAATGGGTTAATATAATGCACAATGCATCCCATTTGGTAGGCTGGTCTCTGCAGCCTTTGGTAAGCCCAAGTATGTTTCAGTTTTCAAAAACAACCCCGAACCTCAGATCTCTGATGTCAGCAGCCTCACTTGTAATATGCAGAAGGCATTGCGTAGCAATAAACCCGCCATTGTCAGCATTTATAGTTTCATGAAGGTTTATTCCAGGCATGTCAATTACCATGGTATGAAACCACACTTTATACAGTATAATTTCAATCGAAAAGGCTATAAACATGTGTAAGCGTATTTACTATATTACTACCAAAGGACTCACTAATGTAAAGACTACCCAAAGAACCGCATTATGAGTAGCATATAATTTTATGGCAAGACCGGAGGCTCCTATTATGCGTTTCTTTTCTTACTTTAATTCAATAGCAGCAGTCAAGAAACATACTACAATTCCCAGAAGGCTAACAACAACAGCCAATGGGAAAGAAAAAGTAGTCATAACAGTATACACCAATCACATGCATAGTAAGGTATTATGACATCACTTGACTGCGACCAGCCCTCTTTTCTTGCTGCTCGCAGTCAAGATAAGTACCCTTTTATCTTTCTCCTCATATTTTGTCCGTGGTAATACGGTAAGATTATGGTTATTACGCTTTTTGGTTAATTTTCATTGCTTCCTTATTGCGTGTTCCTAACGCGTTGGTTCAACGTTATTAACTTGTTTCATAGACGGCAGGTTGCCGCATTATCCGGAGCGCTTCCCGGCTCGCACACGGCAGTTTCGGCCGTTTTCTGCTCTGCGCGCGGCGCCCGGGCGCTCGCTGGCTGGGAACCCGGCTTTTCCTCAAGCGGCAGTTATTCTGCTCGCGCTTGAGGAGATACCGGGCGCTCGGCCAAGAACGGCTCCCCTGAGGTTTATATTCCATTTTAGACGCGTGGTTTCTTCGCGTCTCAAAGAAATTAAGTGGCTTTTCCTTTTCCCATTATCGGCTGGAGGTTCCGGTTTGTTCATTCCTTCTGTTACCTCGTAGCCGTATTTTATCTGATTTTAACCCCTCTCAGCCCAGTTCCTTTGTCACCATGAATTCGGATAATTCCCCCTCACATGAAGTAGAGGATATTAGGCAAGAACTCTCTGCCTTCATCAAATCCTCTGTCCAACAGGCAGTTTCTTCTTCCATACAAAAAATTTCTAAGAACCTAGAACACTCATTTTCCGATATGATTTCTAGGACCATGTCGGCCCAGGCTGCGGGGGAATGCAGTCAGCGCCTTTCCCCTAGTAAAAATCCAAACAAATCGAAAAAATTGGCGCATAAGAGAAGTGAGGTTTCCTCACATGCGGCAGAGGATGCGGTTCCTCAAAAGGCTCCCCCCAAGGAGTATAAAAATGTGGACATTGGGAAACCTAATTTAAAACACAAATCTAAAACAAAGAATATTATCCCCCCTTTGATGATTTCATCCACCCCTGATACGGATGACGATGTGTCGGATCTGGACTCTGTTTCCAGTGTCTCGGATGACGCAGATGATAATACTTTTTCTCCCCCGCCTCCCAAAAAGTCCAAGTTGTCCTCTCTTCAAACCTCCACGCTTCTAGACCCTGAGGGTTTCCCGATGTTTGACCCTTCCAATATACTTCACCCCAACTCCACTGAGTGGGTTCCCGCAGACCATGTGGCTCAATATGTTTCTGCAAAAATCAATTGTCCCTTGGACAAACAAATCAGGGCGAAATTGAAATCTGAGTGCCCTCGTCCTTCCCTGTCCCGTAATTTATCCGTTACCCCTGCTATTGACCAATCTCTTTTATCATATTTTACAAAAATAGGCAAGGATCCACGCAAAGGGGTGGATAAAGCATGGGCCTCTTGCCAAGATAAATTGCTGGATGTTATGGGACCACTAACCCGTATTTTTGACATAGTGGAAGCGGCCAGAATAGATGGTTCCTTCATTGATCCTGAAGAACTCTCCTTATGGGTGCAACGTACCTTTTGCCTCTTAGGGAATGCGAATTCCGCCCTTACACACGAAAGACGCAAGGGTCTTCTTTTAAAACTTGACTCTAAGTTAGTCAATTTGGCGACTGTCAAATCCAACTCTCAAACGGATGGTGCTTTGTTTGGAGAGTCCTTCATCAAAGAGCTAAGCAAGTATGTGACAACCTTTACTTCTTTGGACAAGGCGCAACAATCGATGAAAAAGGTATTTTCACAGCGTGTTTTTGAAAGGGCTGGCAGAGGAAGGAACCGCTTTGCCGGCCGTGCATACCACAACCAAGGTTCCAGAGGTTATCATAACGCATCCTACCAGGAATATAGACCACAGTTTTATCCACAAAGAAGCAGGGGTTTCCGCTCCAGAGGTTCCAGGATCTCCAGACGCTCTCCCCAACCAAGTAAGTCATGTTTCTTCTTCCATTCCGTTAGGAGGACGTCTCCGTTTTTTCCTTCCAAAGTGGTCACAAATCACGGCAGACCCGTGGATTCTCAACACTATTCAGGGTTATTCCATAGAACTTTACACAAGTCCTATTCAAACGCAGTTACCCCCTCTTCCTCGTTTCTCCTCAGACATGGTTTCTCTCATAACTGCGGAAGTGCAAGCTCTATTGCAAAAACAAGCCATTGTTCCTATTCTTCCCGATCCGACAGGTTTTACCAGCTCGATATTTCTGGTTCAAAAGAAAAACAAGAAGATGCGCCCGGTAATAAACCTAAAGTATTTCAACCATTTTGTAGTTTACCATCATTTCAAGATGGAAACTATTCTCCATCTCAGAGACACTCTTCTGCAACGGGATTGGATGGTTCGACTGGATCTTCAAGATGCGTATCTAGTGGTTCCAATCCATTCTCATTTCAGAAAGTTTCTCCAATTCCAGTGGTTAAGCCAGTTTTTTCATTTTACCTCTCTACCCTTCATTCTCTCATCAGCCCCCTGGTGCTTCACCAAGCTCATGAAACCTGTGGTAGCTTTTCTCAGGGCGCAGGGCATCAGACTCATCATTTATCTCGACGATATTCTAATAATGAGTCAGTCCTCTCAGTCCCTTCTCTCTCATCTATCCTTCACGCGTTCCCTGTTATCGGAACTAGGTTTCATCATAAACAGAAAAAAATCCATTCTAATTCCATCTCAGGTTATAGAATTCTTAGGATTTCAAATAGATTCAATTTCGGCCACCCTCAAACTCCCTTCAGCAAAGATCAAAACTATAAAATCGGAAATTCTACAGGTCCTCCGCAGTTCTCAGATTTCCCTAAGAACGTTAGCACGAATTGTGGGTCTACTCTCATCTTCAATTCAAGCTATTTTTCCAGGTCCTCTCCATTACAGGGCTCTTCAGAGATTGAAAATCCGTCATCTAAGGAAGGGTCTCTCATACGCAGATATCATTCCATTAGACGCCGATTCTCGCACAGAACTTCAATGGTGGATAGACCATTTAGATTCTTGGAACGGAAGGACTATCTTTGCATCAGCCCCCGATCTAGTATTAGAATCAGATGCAAGCCAATCAGGATGGGGGGCCCGATGTGGACCAATCTCCACTGGAGGCACATGGTCGTTAGAGGAGTCCAGAATGCATATCAATTGTTTAGAGATGCTTGCAGGCTCCTTTGCAGTCAGAAGCCTTGCAAAAAGCAGAGTGCGATGCGCTATTCTCCTCAGGATGGACAACATTTCAGCCGTACGCTATATCAATCGTCTCGGAGGCACGAAATCCAAACCTCTGACGGAATTAGCCAAGGGGTTTTGGGAATTCTGCCTTTTAAACCACATTTCGGTTCATGCAGAATATCTTCCGGGGTCTCTCAATTCAGTGGCGGATTGGCACTCTCGTCATCTGCGAGATTCAAGCGACTGGAAACTCCATATTTCAATTTTCCAACTCATTCAAAACAAATGGGGTCCCCTAGTAATAGACCTTTTTGCTTCACGCCTCAATTCCCTGCTTCCTCTATTCTACAGCTGGCGGCCAGATCCATTAGCTGTAGCATCAGATGCTTTCTTACAGGATTGGTCCCCTTCCCTCAATTATGCCTTTCCCCCTTTCCTCATGATCAGCAGAGTGCTGGCTCAGCTCAGGCGCCAACTAGCCACCATAGTTCTCATAACCCCCTTTTGGCAGTCTCAAACTTGGAACAGCTGGTGTTTGGGAAAACAAATCGATCCCTTTTCAGCAGATTTGATTTTTATTCTCAATTTTCTAGCAAATGAAGCCAGTAAAGGTAAGGCCTTCCGTACTATCAACCTTTATAGATCAGCTATTTCGGCCAATCATTCACTGCTGAATGGAAAACCTGTAGGAGAACATCCTTTGATCTGCCGTTTACTAAAGGGAGTAAAGTTTTCTAATCCTCCTTTACCTAAATACAGTCGATTATGGGATGTTTCTATTGTTTTGAAATTTCTATTGTCTTGGCCTGATAATGTCATGCTTTCTCTAAAAATGTTATCGGCAAAGTTAACTATGCTATTGTGTCTAGTTTCTATTAAACGGCTGGCAGATGTTAGAGCTCTAGATATATCTAACCGTCAGTTTACTCCTTCTGGGGTCATGTTCACTGTGGTTCGTCGAACCAAAACCAATTTATCCTCAGTTTTTTATCCTTACTTTCCTGACTATCCCAATCTATGTGTAGGACAATGCTTGAAAGTGTATGAATCAAAGACTGCAGATTTAAGATCCTCTTCTCATTCCCAATTATTAATTTCATTCAGGAAACCTCACTCCCCCGTTTCGACCGCTACTCTGGCCCGGTGGGTTCGTTGGTTGATGTCTTTGGCGGGCATAGATACTTCTATGTTTGGGGCTCACTCTTCCAGAGGGGCAATGGCTTCTAAGGCGTTTTGGACAGGCTCCCGTTTAGAAGACATTCTTAAATCTGCAGACTGGTCTAATGACACAGTATTTAAAGTTTTTTATTGTAAACCTATTGAAAATGTTTCTCTGAATATAACTAATATGCTTTAAACTCGCATAATAGGAGCCTCCGGTCTTGCCATAAAATGTAGATTTTCCTAGTATTATGACGGAAAGTCTTAATTTTATTAAAGACACGGAGGCGAGTATTATCCCTCCTCTTTCATTAACCTTGTTTTCTTTCCCACCCTTTATTCTAGCACCATTGGCCATCACTCAATCCGCCGCTTAAGTCTCCTCCTTCGACCTGGATTTCTTCTCTGCAAACTTCCATGGCTCCGTTCAAAGCCGGTCTTCCCACAGGACTAATCTTCCGGGATCCGCCTTGGTTACCTTGGATTTTGAACTTTTGTTCGGATGTTTTGTCGTTTATTATGGCAATTTTTATTCTGTTCTCTATAGTTCCATTGTTTACTGTTAATTGACTCTCTCGCAAGAAAAGAGGGCTGGTCGCAGTCAAGTGATGTCATAATACCTTACTATGCATGTGATTGGTGTATACTGTTATGACTACTTTTTCTTTCCCATTGGCTGTTGTTGTTAGCCTTCTGGGAATTGTAGTATGTTTCTTGACTGCTGCTATTGAATTAAAGTAAGAAAAGAAACGCATAATACTCGCCTCCGTGTCTTTAATAAAATTAAGACTTTCCGTCATAATACTAGGAAAATCTACATTATTTGTAGTAAATTATGTGTGATAAAAACATATAGCTTAAAGTAAGGTACTTATCAAGAGCAGAATTCCTGTAATACTGTGGGCCATATTCAGTAAGGTATTTTCAGTTGTAAACAAAAGTTTACAACTGAAACTTCCTCATGTACACCCGTGGGAATTTACAAACAGCTACCTAGCAGGCGTGAGTGTATTTATTATCACGAATTTCTTTGTCACATGTGCAGAAAATTCCAGAGACATAAATCGCACTCAAAAAGGCCAAAGAAGGAGTTCAAAGGCATGGTCAGCATTGTAAGTTTTAGAACACCTACCAACCTACACTTTTGTTGGCATTCCTAACCTCATATCTTACCCTTTCCCATTTGAAAATTGATGTAAACATACTCCAGCCACAGGCCGTAGTAATTGCCCTTCTTGATGGAAAGTGAATCAGATCAATCCGTATCTGACGACGATGTAGAGGAAGGTATTTTTCCAAAGGCAAACAATGTTTCCTTGAAGAGAAAAGGGAAAAAGTGTGTGTTCACGCAGGAGGCTCATTTCAGGTGTGTGGAAAACTACGTTGTGCAGAATTCCCATCCTTTAGAAAATGCTTCCCTTATAGTTCAAGAAGATATCAATTAACAGATTGGTGAGACCATTTACCTAGTAGTGCCACATGGAATGATTGAGTCCTTACATTTGAAGCACCCTGCTGAGTGGTTTAATGATGTAATGAAATTTCAGAAACGGAAATGTAAGGTTCTCAAGATGCGCTGGTGTAAGGACTAAACCCGATAAACATGGCAAGATATGCAAAAGTTTGAATAAGTATAAAGACTTGGTCACGGAAATGAAAGCAGATTTTTATGCTTATAGATTTCTTTCAGGCAATAATACCTCTAGCGAAGGTTTAAAAATTGTAATTGGTCTATTCCCAATTGCTGTTCCATTCAAGTATCTCCTACAGCAGAACTCTGTGAATCATTAACAACTTATTTTTCTCATAAAATAAAGGCAATCTTTTACTTCTTCTAGGCACCAACCACTGAAAAGGCAGATATGGGAAAGCAGCATCCTTTAAGCCAGGGGAATAACAAAACTGAGTTAATTACTCACTCTGCCCTGCTATTGATTATATATATCAGGAATATTGTTCCAAAACTTTCATTCTGGCTCTCCCCTGTATCCAGGTCTCATAAGGGTTTATCAGCTTGCAATAAAGTCAGTAGCTCCCAATCGGGCAGAGAATATGAATTGCTCTTTTCAAATACCACTGTTGTCCCTATGAATTGGAAGAAGACTGTTGTACTTAGGAAACAAATGCAAAAAGAACAAGTGATGGACGGAATGCTGAACAATGTCAAACATTCACCCCCAGTACAGAGATCTGGGCCTAAATCCATTGTTTTTTTGCTGGCCATACCATTCCAGTTTGGACCCAGCCATATGCAAATCAGTCTTGACCCTGTTCCCCATGGGAACAGTCCAGCCCGAACTGCCAGGCTAGGTCTTCCCTGGACTGGAAACAAGCATCCTGGGACCGGTTTCGGGGTTTCACCCTTGATCAGCCACGCTAGCTTTAATCCAGTGCATGGGAAGCACGGGACTCAGTCTGGGCATACCCTTCCCACTTAGGGCGATGTTAGACCTGACATGCCTTAGGGTGGTCACCCCTAACTTTTTGCCTGTCTCCCTCCACTTTTTGGACCCTGTTTTGCTGGCTTTTAGACTCTGAGCACTTCACCACTGCTAACCAGTGCTAAAGTGCATATGCTCTCTTCCTCTTTAAACATGGTAACTTTGGATCATACCTGATTGGACTATTTAATCTACTTATAAGTCCCTAGTAATGTGCACTACATGTGCCTAGGGCCTGAAGATTAAATGCTACTAGTGGACCTGCAGCACTGGTTGTGCCACCCACTTAAGTAGCCCCCTTAACCTTGTATCAGGCTTGCCATTGCAAGGCCTGTGTGTGCAGTTTCACTGCCACCTCGGCTTGGCATTTAAAAGTACTTGCCAAGCCTAGAACTCCCCTTTTTCTACATATAAGTCACCCTTAATGTGTGCCCTAGGTAACCCCTAGAGCCGGGTGCTGTGTAGGTAAAAGGCAGGACATGTACCTGTGTGATTATATGTCCTTGTAGTGTAAAACTCCAAAATTAGTTTTTACACTACTGTGAGGCCTGCTCCCTTCATAGGCTAACATTGGGGCTGCCCTTCTACACTGTTGAAGTGGCAGCTGCTGATCTGAAAGGAGCAGGAAGGTCATATTTAGTATGGCCAGAATGGTAATACAAAATCCTGCTGACTGGTGAAGTCGGATTTAATATTACTATTCTAGAAATGCCACTTTTAGAAAGTGAGCATTTCTTTGCACTTAAATCTTTCTGTGCCTTACAATCCACGTCTGGCTGGGCTTGGTTGACAGCTCCTTGTGCATTCACTCAGACACACCCCAAACACAGGGTACTCAGCCTCACTTGCATACATCTGCATTTTGAATGGGTCTTCCTGGGCTGGGAGGGTAGAGGGCCTGCTCTCACACAAAGGACTGCCACACCCCCTACTGGGACCCTGGCAGACAGGATTGAACTGAAAGGGGACCTGGTACACTTCTTAGCCACTCTTTGAAGTCTCCCCCACTTCAAAGGCACATTTGGGTATAAAACAGGGCCTCTGCCCTACCTCATCAGACACTTGCTGGAGAAGAAACCTGAACCAGAAACTACATCCTGCCAAGAAGAACTGCCTGGCTGCTCAAAGGACTCACCTGTCTGCTTTCTACAAAGGACTGCTGCCTTGCTGTTGGCCTGCTGCCTTGCTGAACTCTTGTCTGGCTGTGAAAGTGCTCTCCAAGGGCTTGGATAGAGCTTGACTCCTGTTCCCTGAAGTCTCAGGACCAAAAAGACTTCCCTCTTTCACTTGGACGCTCCGTGCGCCGAAAATTTCGACGCACAGCTTGTTCCGCGGTGAGAAAAACGCCGCACACCGACGCTGATCGACGCGATGCTCTTGGGACAACCGAAAATCCGACGCACGGCTCCGCAAGGACAACGCCGCCCGACCTCTAGAGGAGAAATCGACGCGACGCCTGCCGTGAGGTCGTAATTTCGACGCGCAGCCCCGCAGAAGGACGCGCAGCCGGAAAACAAGCAGGAAAATCCACGCACAGACCCGGGACATCTGGTAATCCCCGCGATCCACGAAAAGAGACTGTCCGCGCGCCGGAAAACGACGCACGACTTCCCCGCGTGGAAAATAACGACGCAAGTCCGTGTGTGCTGGGGAGAAATCGACGCACACACCCTTTTTCCATGCACCTCTTCTTTTATGGCCCTCTGAGGAGATTTTTCCACTCTAAACCAGGTACTTGTGCTTGAAAGAGACTTTGTTTATATTCTAAAGACTTAAGACACTTTATATCACTTTTCAGTGATATCTCTACAATTTCCCATTGCAAACTTTATTCTTTTTGACCTACAATTATCCTGATAAATATTATATATTTTTCTAAACACTGTGTGGTGTATTTTTGTGGTGCTATATGGTGGTATTGTATGATTTATTGCACAAATACTTTACACATTGCCTTCTAAGTTAAGCCTGACTGCTCGTGCCAAGCTACCAGAGGGTGGGCACAGGATAATCTTGGATTGTGTGTGACTTACCCTGACTAGAGTGAGGGCTTTTGCTTGGACAGGGGGTAACCTGACTGCCAACCAAAAACCCCATTTCTAACAGGTGACAAATGCAAAAAGAACAAGTGATGGACGAAATGCTGAACAATGTCAAACATTCACCCCCATTACAGAGATCTGGGCCTAAATCCATAGTTTTTTTGCTGCCCATGCCATTCTGGTTTGGACCCAGCCATATGCAAATCAGTCTTGACCCTGTTCCCCATGGGAACAGTCCAGCCCGAACTGCCAGGCCTGGTCTTCCCCGGACTGGAAACAAGCATCCTGGGACCGGTTTCGGGGTTTCACCCCTCATCAGCCAGGCTAGCTTAAATCCAGTGGCATGGGAAGCACGGGACCCACGTCTGGGCATACCCTTCCCACTTAGGGCGACAAATGCAAGAAGAACAAGTGATGGACGGAATGCTGAACAATGTCAAACATTCACCCCCAGTACAGAGATCTGGACCTAAATCCATTGTTTTTCTGCTGCCCATGCCATTCCAGTTTGGACCCAGCCATAACAATGGATTAAACCCAGATCTGTGACTGGGGGTGAGTGTTTGAAAAGTTTCAACACTCCGTCCATCATTTTATTTTGTGATTTTGCTTTGTGCGCCCTAAGTGGCTAGGGTATGCCCAGACGTGGGTCCCTTGCTTGCTACACCACTGGATTCAAGCTAGCCTGGCTGATGAAGGGTGATACCCTGAAACCAGTCCCAGGATGCTTGAATCCTGTCCAGCGAGGACCTGGCTTGGCAGTTCGCGCTGGGCTGCTTCCATTGGGAGCAGGGTCAAGACTGATTTGCATATAGCTGGGTCCAAACTGGGGTGACGTGGCAAGCAAAATAACAATGGATTAAACCCAGATCTGTGACTGGGGATGAGTGTTTGAAATGTTTCAACACTCCGTCCATCCTTTTATTTTGTGATTGTACTTAGGAAACATTCGGGTGACACAGTGATTAACAGGAATTTTGTCTTAATTCCCTACTGCATTTCATGTCAGAAATAGCAGGGAAAATTCTCAATAATTCCAGTTTATTACAGATACTATTATACTGGATGACTATCACGCATTACTGCATTTCATATCAAAATCAGCAGGGAAAATTCTCAGTAATTTCAGTTTATTAGAGATACTATTATACTGGATGACTATCACGCAGGATTTCAATCTTATGATGGGTCTGAGGTGGCCCTTCTGGTGAGGTGTGTTGTATTCTTGAAGTGTAGAACCAGTTCTATTCTAGAACTGGCATGCTATAAGTGTAAAGAATGTTCTTTGAGCAGGTGCTGCCTGGAGCTAGCCCTGACTGGTCTTTACTTTACCACTAAGAAATAAAGCAACTGTACTATCGATCAGTGTGTACTGACTTTGTATTTTGCAAGGAATAACAGCACTAATCCTACTGGACCTATCCGTAGTTTTTGATACTGCATCCGATTCTATACTCGCCTCTCAGCTCAGTGAGATTGGAAAAAAATATCTGGCATTGGAGTGTTGGAATCTTTTCTTCAAAATCATAGGGAAGGCATCTCAATGTCTCCCTTTACTTTCACTGATTTCAAGGTTGAGTCTCGAAATACACAAGGATCCCTATTACATCCAACTCATTTATTGAGTATGTGGGACCCATTGGCACATCTCATTACATCATACAGCGTGGACATTATGATTTACTCACAGGAGGTGCAAATTTTCAAATTGGACGGGAATTCCTTGCAAACCCAAGCCACTAATATGTGTATGGTATCTGTGGCTGAATGGATGAGATGTAACTGCTTGATATTAAACTCAAATAAGACAGAAGTCTTCATTTAGGGGGCCTCCCTATATTTGAACTAATCTGTGGTGACTACCCTCTCTAGGAGAAAAGCCCAAACCTGTAAACTCTGTTTGAAATTTGAGGTTCATATTTGAAATGAACTGCCCAGCAAACATTTTAAACAAAGTCTCTTCTTGCTTTATTCATTTAAGACAAATAAGAATAATAATTACATTTCCTGCTTTCTGACCACAAACTTATACTAATCTGAGCCAAAGGGGTGCCAAACCTGGACTATTGTAATTCTCTGTACCTTGCCCTCCTTTTGTATGCGTTGATCAAGTTCAGATTATTCAGTGAGTCATGCGGAATTGACATCGGAGAATAAAATTTGCCCACGATCTCCACCATTCACATTGGTTGCCAAAAGAGAATAGGGATTAAGTTCACACCACTCTCTATTTGCCATAAATCTATCTATGGGCCTTGGCTGGAATTTGTTACAGATATGATTGCTATTCATACATCAGCACACAATCTACCCGCCGGTGCCCAAAAGTAACCTGAGGGGGGCCCCCTGCAAAGTACATTGAGGGGGGGGGCGTGACCCAGGCAGGAGCTCTCAGGCAGGGGCCTATTGCTCATGCACAGTTTACTGTGCTGAGGGTGTCCCCTGGAGCTCACCTCTCTTCCCCCCACCCCGGGTGCTGCAGCGGTTATTGTTACACCAGTGCTATGTTCCTCAACCAGCCGCCTTCTGACTCGCCTAACAATACTGTGGGATAAGGAAAGAGGAGATTCCTTTTATGTCAGTGGTTCCCAGACTTTTTGGACCTGCAGCCCCCTTGGCCTATTGCCCATTGGCCGTGGCTCCCCATTATGGTAATACTTTTTGGTGGGTGAAGGGATGTTAGCCCAGCCTTGAGAGTACTTCCAATTTTCTCCCTGAAAATAACTAGAGTGAAGGTATTCTAATCATAGATGTAACTAAGGGGGTTATTCCAACTTTGGAGGAGGTGTTAATCCGTCCCAAAAGTGACGGTAAAGTGACGGATATACCACCAGCCATATTACGAGTTCCATAGGATATAATGGACTCGTAATACGGCTGGTGGTATATCCGTCACTTTACCGTCACTTTTGGGACGGATTAACACCTCCTCCAAAGTTGGAATAACCCCCTAAGTAACTAAATTAAAATAAAACAGCTGTTTAGTAAAAAAAAAATCTTTAATTGGTTAAGTTAGAAACAATACAAGGGGAGTTACTCAGCACTGGGGTATGCATGTAGAAACCCATCTGGTCCACATATGTATCATCCAGTTACTTGGGCTTCCCTATTTCCAGTTTTCTGAATATAGACCCCTTTAAAGCTACATATTACTATCTGTAGCCTCACAATTACAAATAGCAACTACCACATTAATATCATGCAACAGTGAAACTCCACATCATTCATATCTTTCTTATAGCACCAAATAGTGAAAATTTTCAAAAATTAGGTCAAACCTTCTCCTTGCCTGACATTCTACCGAATGCTATGTATATGTGCATATATATATATATATATATATATATATATATATATATATATATACACACATATATAAAAATATATTCACTGAAAAAAACAAAGGTTACAGGACGTTAAAATTACGTTCTGAATTTACTCATACGAACCCTAAGAAATTCAGCAGTTATAGTTACCTGAGCTAACTATAAGTTGCGCTTCAGTAATGCACTGCTTATGACCTCACACATTACATCACTCATGACAAGGTCAGTGACATCACTGATGACATCACTGATTACACTCACACACTCACTCATTCACATATACACACTCTTGTATATCCACAGACACACATCTACTCAGATACGTATTCACAGAAACATAAAGCTTGTGACATACACACACTCATTCACTCAAACAGCCAATGACACCAAACCGTACTAACTGACGTAGTCACTGACTCATATAGCTAGTTACACACCCACTCATACATCCATACAGCCCCTGACACACCCACTTAAACACCCAATCACTCACAAAACCCATTTCTAGATCGCTCATCTATTGATACATCCAAGCAATAAGCTGTACAACTACTCATACACCCACACACTCACCCACACATTCACACTGACACAGCTACTCACTCATCTATACAGTCCTTTACACACACAATCGCTCAAGTATACCACCATTCACACACCCAGTCTCTCACATGTATGAGTACTGATACACCCAGTCAGTCACCCATGTAGCCACTCACAAACCCAGTCACTGATAAACATAAGTACTCACATATACACTTACTCTCCCATTTAAAAACTGGCACAACCACTCACTTTAGGATACAGCCACTCATACACCCACTCACTCTCCCATACAGTCACTGACACAGCCAATCAGTTATACTTACAGCCATTCATACACTCACAGATTCACCCATACAGTAACTGACTCACCAATACAGTGACACCCATTCACATACCCAGACAACCAGTCTCACACCCCCTCACCCTTACAGCCACCCACACACCTGCTCACTCAATGCAGTGCATCCACTCACACAGTCACTTGCTCACCCATACAGCTACTTACACATCCACTCACTCTCTCATACAGCAAATGATTCAACCACTTATTCACACATAGACCCACTCATACACCCACTCACACATCAATACAACCACTTACACTCACTGGATGATGTCATCACTAATGTCATTTGAGATGTCACAAGTGATGTCATCAGTGATTTCATCCATCATCAAAAAAGGACAAATTGCATTTATAGAGAATAAGTGGTATCACAAACGGTAATCTTTATTCAATCGTCTTGAGAAGTATTCATAAAAGCTTGCATATCTATGTGGAACCACACATAGCTACAGATAGCCAAAACATGTTTCACAATATTCTACATAAGTGTCACTTCTTGAGGGATACCTCAAGAACTTCTTGAGGTATCCTTCTTGAGCAATCAAGAAAAAACAAATCACACATTTGTGAAGAAACTTTGAAGTGATGTCAGTCAATATGATGCAAAGTCTTACATTATGATCCATTTCGTTCTAGCACTATAACCCACTTGTGGGATCCTGGCATTCAGTTGAATGGCTCCTATGACCTCAATTTGTCCTTTTTAGGGTTGAGCGCAAAGCGCTCCATCCCTGGTGTAATCTCTCTACAGGCTTTTTATCATGCCCATATCAAGCCCATCAGTTTGGTTGGTTCATGGGCTTGCCCCTTAAAATTAGCTTCATTTAATTAGTGAAAGGTGTACATACATCATGCTTTTTCGGGTATTTAGCTCGCCACAAGTGCACCAGTCAACTACTGAAAACATACGAGGCTCCAGGTTTTCCGTATGGTTTCTGCACTATTTTTTCTGTTTATTTCTTAGGCAGCACGATCTCGCTGGGCAGTAGTAGTGCGCTTTGCATGACATCGACCTTGTTACATGGATATTTGCACTTTTGCCGGTTACATGGATAATTGCACTTTTTCCGATACGTTTCACTGCGAGTGAACTTCTGTTTCCTTTTGTGTGTTTGCTTTGCGCTTATAGTGGCCATCGGCTCACTTATGTGAAACTGTTTTACTTTTCAGTTTATGTGGCAAGAAAAGTCCGGTTAGGAGTTCACAACGCTAATAGCTTTAACTTGAGTAAACGCGAGACCCATTGCATTGTTATTGTATACTGGTGCGATACACAATACAGAAGCAAACCACTTAAATCAGTCCTAGCCTTTCACATTGTAAAATGATTATTTAGTATGACAATTCAGCATTTGAAGATGTTTCTTATGGAAATTAATCAACATTTTGCAAACTTCAACAATCTCTTCAAAATGAGACTAGGCCTCAAACACATTGCACTGCTTCTACTGCTGCACTTACAAAGTGAATGAGCCTCGAAACAGAACCACCTACGAAACACGACTGCACTGGATCTGTGTAAAATGATATGAAGCTCGTAATATTTCTCTTAAGAACACATTCACTTCAAAAATTTCTCTCAAACACATCCTTTTTTGAGGGGACTCAAAAGAGCATCAACCGTTTATGAGAATAAATGAGAACTGGCGGAATTTTGAACAGATGTCGAAATAAAAGGTCTGTAAAACTTCTTCAAAATGTCACAGAAAATAATGTACTTGAAACATCACAGGGAGAAAAGCATTCTCGGCGATGGTTAATCGCCTGAGATCTATCGCTAAAATCCTAATCATTTGTAGTTCACATAACCGTGAATATGCAGTGCTTTAGAGACTAACCTGTTTCCATGGTAACCAGGAAATGGATGACAGTATTTCGCTCGCGTGCCCATAACCGTAGACTTCCGTATTATTACGTCGAAATGATTCCTAGATCCACGCACATTGAAGCCGTTGCACTATGTTGCGAGGAGTCCAAGCACAAATGCTCTGCTACACGAACAGTTCTTAAGTGTTACTGGAAAGAGAGCATTCCCTGCTTGTGAGGTTTCAGTGTTTAATTCGCCGTCCCATTCTTCCGTTCAATTACTTCACGAGAGGACATAATAAGCCACATCTTTTTTTGCGCTTGCTACCTATGGGTCTGTTTGCAGACGTAACGGGAAACCACTAGGTCTCCGTGAATATGTCATGGGTTCGAATGTGAAATAAGTGTGACTCGCACATGATAGCAGCTTAATTCCGTGATCTGATTAGTTTACAGCACTCTAGCAAGATTCTGCACCCTGCCATTCCAGAGATTGTTTTTGCTCTCTTGAGCCTATAACTTCCCAAGACATATGTGGCAGCTCCAGGCTTCTCTGGTGTTTTATCCATCAAACCCGCACATGCAGGGAAGTGTGGGCGCATGCTTATTCAATGTTATGGAAACACTACATCTCCCAAAAGGCGATATACTGCTGGCTAAGAAGCATAGACTGCTTGAAAGTGTCAGACATGATATGGGGCTTCTTTGCCAGCTGTGTTTGCCCTATCCTAAAGAATGAATGCAGGCTTTGTTCCTTTTAACATAAACGGAAAGGTGTATTAAGTTTTTTTCAACATAGCTTCCGAGACGCCGTCACTTTGACTGGGAAGTGAGCAAACAAGGGACGAGGCCAACGGTAAAACAATCGTAGTCTGACTTGTAAACCAACGACACTTGGCATTCTGGGAGTTGTAGTTTTACTTCCAGTTTTGTTCTAAAAAATCGCAGTTTCCCTTAATGTAGGGCTTTTCTGCTAATCTTATCCAGCCCGGTGTTGAATTTATTATTCGAGATCTTCGACGTAGTGTAACAAAAGCCGACAAAGTCCATACAAAAGGATTATGTTATTTATAATCAGCTTAGCCCTTTTGACCATCGGCAGTATGTTGCGGCAGCAGGCAGCCCCAGGTGCCCCCACAATAATTAATTGGTTTGCTTGTGCACTCTGCTCCCGCTGCAGCTTACTGCTTGGCTCAAAAACTGCACCTGCTGTCTTCAACCCGTTTACAATATGTTCTTCTAAAATAGAACGTTACATAATAAGGACATTCTGATCTGGGGTTTGAAGATCGTTTTTTAAGTGATTACTTTTATTTACCACATACTTTTATTATACACCACTGGAAAGATAGGACGGTTAACTCACACGTAAACACTAACTTTTTATCATTAAAGGATTTGGACAACAAAAAAGCCTAGAACTAGCCGCACATTCCTATAATAACGAGTATTGTTTAGGTGCTCATACATTCAAAACATGCCTGTTGTCCAGCATGTGTATCGGGACAGGGAATACCCGTACCAACATGTTAAATCTATAGAAAAATAAGAATGGGGCACACAAAGAATAGTATCCCTCTATTGTCAAATAGTCATCGCACACTTAGTCATATGAAGAAAACATAATATGAATTTCCACTAAAAAGGTATCAGTGCAAAGTGTATCATTACAATAGTTCAAAAAAAACCAAATTATAATTTTAATAAGTGAATCTTAAACATTGAATTTTAATGTGAGAGAAAGTTACTTCCATAGACAGTTGACACCACGAAGTACAGTCTTATGAAAATTAACTTATACATATATACAGACATTTAATCGACATTAGACACAAATGAGCATTTAGTCATCAGGAGAGTGGTTTGTCCCCTATTATGATGATTCAAAGTCCATTAAAAAGAAAGAGATGGTTAGGGGAATACAAATAATCCACTCGGAGGGTTGAGAAGCGAAAAGAATTAACTTCATCCAAATAGAGGTAGAAATTTTCCAATTCTTCCAGATTCAGCCGACACGTGTTTCGTCCTGCACGGGACTTTCTCAAGGCTTGCTTATTGTTATAATTATTATTTGAAATCGAAATGTCGGGACGCATTAAATTCCAAAACTCCCGAAGAATCTGTAATTATCAATCTTCATTGCAAAAGAAATGTTGTTATAAGTCCAAATTATACATGATATCCAAATCCAAAGTGCCTCTAATGGGTGTATTTTGTCCTCACGTCGGTCCTTCGGTAACGGCTTCACTTATTAAAATTATAATTTTGGGTTTTTTGAACTATTGTAATGATACACTTTGCACTGATACCTTTTTAGTGGAAATTCATATTATGTTTTCTTCATATGACTAAGTGTGCGATGACTATTTGACAATAGAGGGATACTATTCTTTGTGTGCCCCACACGTAAACACATCGCCCACTAAGATTGTGGAAGAATGTAATTTTGAGAGAAGAAAGTAGTTATACATTGATACTGTTGCGGCTTGTGTAGGACTGGGTGAAGAAAAATCAATTACACCCAGCTTTTCTTCCAGAAAAATATTTAAAAGTGTGAAAAAGACCAACTGCTAAAGAAAACTTTGAAAAACACTTTGTACAGTGAGAATTGGTATGACTACACCCTCACACATCCATTCCATACATCCTTCATTCACTTCAACAAATGGAATAGAATGCTCATACAAATACATGTCACGTTGTCCTTTGACCCTTAGACTGTGTGTTGTGCCTAGTGTCACCCTTTAGTGGTGGGCCAATGACACATTGAAAGCTGGGAGATTTAAATTGCTTTTTTGGCAGAGGCCTAAAGACTCCAGCGTGAAATGTGCTGTTTGGCCGAAAGGTTATAGAGGAGGCAAGGTACACAAGCAACACCATACCCTCTGGCTACTCTCAGTTTGCCATCCCTGACGTGTTCTTTATTTGCGTCCGTGATTTTTGAAGTCCACCCTCGGTGCAGGAGATGGTGCACTTTGGCTTGACATGCGTATTTCTCCACTCAAATTGGCATTTTGTTTTCAGTGGAAATTATTACAGGATATCATTCATGCACTCTTTTAATGCACGATGAGCTAGCTATTCCTCACAATATACACGGAGTGTTGAAAGTACTTCAAACAGACAACTCCTTATGAAAATAGTAGTACGTTTTTGTAACTGAGAAAATAGAGTTGCAATGTAGCTGTTCTTTGTAACTTGTTACTTAAACCTTGAACGAAACAATTTTGTCACATGAAATACTTGGGTCTCTGATATGATGAAAGGCGCCATTTGGCTATGTGTACTTGGCTCCTTCTACTATTACAACTTTAAACACAGGACTTATCTCTGCACATAATAAAGCGGATGATTCACTAAAGCATCTATGAGTACGGGAAGTACTACTAAAGAAGTACTCATTTACATATTCTTACACACCTATGCAAATGAGTCCGGAAATCTCCAACTCCCGATTGATAAAATTTCAAAGAAGGCATCGTCATTTGTGTTTATACTAGTTGAGTATGAATAGTCCATCAATATTGCTATTTGAGATATTTTGGGGACAATTCACACGCCAAATTAGAGTATGTAAAACATTAGTGCCGGAGTACTACTTTACTTCTCCAAAACGTCTTTGTGACTAAGCCCTTATTGTTTTGCAATTGTGCTTGCCATGTGGTGCTCACATTTTCAATGTACTCAGAGTAAATGTGGTTTGAGCAAGAAAAATGTAACAAGTAATTCTAAAACATACAACATTTCATTAAAATACTGAAAACTACAGACTTATGATAAATATATATGTCTAGGGCGTGCTCTGCACATAAAGATCAGTTTAGAAAGTCTGATCTAAATGGACCTTAATTGTAAAGACATTTGCAAGAGATATTCACTATAGAAGTTATCAATTAAGACAGTTCAAGTACTTTGCTGCACATACACATCACACTGTTTCAAAATACAAACTGAATAAAAGTAATTATAAAAATCTACTTCCTTCGTGATTTTGTAATTAGAGCCCTAAAAGCCTAAAAAAACTGCGAGCTTCTAAACCAGTCATACATGCCAAATAACTCCAAACGTCAACGTTCCACATTGTTTAATTTACGAAATAAGTATTTAAATATTGGCATGTCACCTTTTCAACAGGTGCGGATGTGTAAACGACAGGTCATGATAAAAGTAAAATCTCAAAAAGCAGTATATGGTGTGAAAAGAAGGCTTACCTCTCAGAGCTGGCAGCAGTGACCTGTCCCTTTTGTCATCGCATTTGTTGCATTCGCTAAAGTACAAGAGCAAAAATACATCCATAAGCACCCACACCAGAGACGTGGCCAGAATCACTTTGCAGTACACAAATCTCCTCATGTCTTTCCCAGATCTGGAGGGTGCACGTATGAGCCGCAGGTGCTATCGAAGCAAATCCACGCCACGCGTGAAAACTGCCGCGCCTGAGTGAAACCATTCCATGGCATGAACGGGAGAAGCCTTCAGTATCCCGAACTTTGATACCTCATGTTAGGATGCTGGGCTGCTGCGCGCGCTGACGGAACTGCAATCCTCATAGCTGCTGCAGCCCCGCGGGCCACCTTGACACGCTCTCAACCTGCAGCTTCACTATATCTCAAAGGTGCAGAAAAAATGACCAAACTGCTTGCAGGCTGCTAGATTACGTTTTATAAAGCAGTCTTTTTCGAATAGTGGTATCGCCCTCTTGAAGGCTTCCCCCACTGGGTATTTCCTCTTTCCTCCCCACAATGTCTTGCCTGTATTATGATATTCAAGTGAGCTCAGCCTGGAAAAACGTAACATGCAACTACCTTCGAGAGCTGAGGGCTGCAGGCAGAGCTCGGGCTATAAGCTGTTCCCGAATACAGATTGTAAGGCTGCTCCTAATTGGTTGTTGAAAGCAGGCAAAGGTTCAGATTTTATGCTGCCTCTTTATTGGACGGTACAATTTAGCAATGTATTGATTTATTGTTTTTATTTTGTCTCTGTATACAAAGTGTTCACCAAAGCAGACGTTTTAGGAAACTGCTAGTGAAATAAAATGGTGAGATGGTTTGCTGTTGACTCTGGAGAGCTTTGTTGTCAGGAGAACAAACATATCTTTACACAGCTGGAACATTTAATTGAAAATGCAACAGCGTGACAAGATCCCTAATATGTGATATATATATATATATATATATCAGATTTTGGAATTCGTTAAAATGAAAACACAAATATTTAAGTTGTCCTATACCAACAGTGAGCGTCTCTTGTGATAGCAGGATGGAAGGATGGTGTTTGCACTGTGCAAAACCTGAGGCTTAAAGCATCAACTATAACAACACATCAATGACAGTGAAGCATATTTTGCCCCACAACGATGACAGAGAGGTGTACATTTGCAAACTATAAAGGTTTATTAAAACATTAGTACATTTACAGCTTCAAACCATTTCAGTCATAAATCAATAATCACCTGATAGCAGTATATGTAAATATAGTCCAGGCAAGTCAAAAGGCAAATGCGTAGTCAAGCTATTTAAAGATATAGTAGGCAAATTATAACAGATTCAGTTCCACTGAAGGGAAACTCCCTAGTGCTAAATTAAAGTTACAAGCAAAGTTGGGGAATTCATAAGAAGCAGGTGTCAACAAATATAATATATCGAACAGAACCAAATGAAGGTTCCAATCTAGGCAAGAAGAAATGGGTTTGCTCTAGCAACTATCTCTGTGAGCAGGAGCACTGGGTCTCAAGAGCGGGAAAGGGACGTCCGGCGAAAGTCCAAGTGTAATACCAGAATGATCAATTAAATCATGATATTCAGAAGAAAGACACAACTCTTAGGAATTACAAAGAGAAGGAATAAAACTCGATTAACGTTCATAATGTGTCTGGTGTCTGCCCACTTCTCACAAATAATACAATGCATAATTTTTCACCATCATGGCCTTCATAGATATCACACAAAGGAGGATTCTTCTTCTTCTGCTCACTTCTCACTCAGGTGATGAGATCCACTGTCTTAGAATGCATCAGCAATGATCTTCACACAAACTCTAACAAAAACTACATAATAAATGAGAACACTAACTCCTAGTGTCTGTAATGGAAAAAAAGCTTATGCACAACAAGCAGAAATATAACATTTTATTCAGTATGGAGTCTTTCAGCTAGGGCCTAGAAAACTCCAGCTAAGTTAACGTGACCACACTCTTAACTATAATCAACTGTTTATGTGAAAGTCACACATTATAAGTAGTCTAAATGCAAATTTATTCACAAAAGTTTGTAATAAATGATTATGGGGGTAATTATGACCCTGGCAGTCCTGCTCTTCCACTCTGGCAGTGGCGGCCAGACTGCCGACAGCATGGAGGTGCAGGACCACCAAATTTTGACAATGGAAGTGGACTGGCTGTATTGCAGCCAGTTCACCACCTGTACCGCCTGGGTGGTAGGATCGCCTGGCCGAAGGATGACCACCTTCGACCCGGCGGTCCACCTAACACCTCCCACGGTTTTTCTGCCTCCTTACTGTCAGGGATTCAGTGGTGGCAGCCCTGCCACGGAATCCCTGGCGGTAACAATACTGGCGACATAAATGCTCATTCCTGTCACCACTGCAGGACTACCCAACCCCCCCTCCATGTAGGACCTTCTCCCACCCCATCTGAAGCCCCCACCCCCCAAGCAGTGACACCCCCCCACCTCTATCCCCATTCCAACCCCCATCCCCATTCCAAACCCCACCCCTGTACATCCACGCAGGCACACATTACACATATATACATACACACACACATACACGCACACTCATTCACACACACATGCACACATGGCCTTGACACCCCCACCACACATACACGCATTCACACATGCACACATAGACTTGCATACACACAGACACACACAACACCCCCACCCCCCTCCATTCACACAAACACACACCCCCATTCATGCACACAACACTCAACACACCTACTCCCCCACCCCTCTCGGTCGATCACCTTACCTGGTGGTCGTGGTGGTCGTCCAGGAGGGAACGGGGTCCATGGCGCTTGCTCTTCCGCCAGTGCCCCGCCAACACAACACTGCCATACCTACTACTAGGTTGCAATAGGCGTTGCAGTGTTGTGTTAATATGGCAGTGCCAGAGGAGCAACCTCATTGCACCGCCAACTGCCAGTATGGCTGCTGGCTGCTCTCTGTCTAATTTATGGCAGAGAGTCGCCAGCAGTCATAATGTGGTGGTCGGATGACTGCCATCACTGGCGGTCTTGTGGCTGGCGGGACTTCGGCGATCTACGTTGTGGCAGTGGCGTAGCGTGGGGGGTGCAGGGGGGGCCGGCCGCACCGGGCGCAACATCTGGGGGGGGGGCGCGCTCGCACTCTCGAGTGCTAAAATCCACGGGTTAGGGGGCGCAAATTACTTGCCTTGCCCCGGGTGCTGACAACCCACGCTACGCCACTGCGTTGTGGACCACCAAAGTCATATTGAGGGCCTATTTGTGTAAAACATAAGTACGTCATGAAATGCAAATGAAAAATAGTGACACTGTGTCATCAATTTGCCACCAATGATTTCTCACAGAACCATGAGACAAAACATTCACCATTTCCCTTGATGACAGTTGAGAAACCAGCTGTAGACTTTTGCTTTTTATCTCTAGAGTCCTCTTATTCCTTGAGTTCATCATAAACACAGCGCTGCCCACATTCCAATTCTATTTCCTTCTGTTTTCTTTTCAACTCCTTGCTCTTAGCTCTCTCTTCTCCTCTCTGTTCTGAATCCCTCTTCCCTTTTATCAGCTTAAACCCCTTTACCACCAAGAACAAACAAATCACACAAACTGCAATCATCAGTAAAGGTCTAGCTGTAGCACCTAAAAGACCACTAGTAGTCCTGCTAAGCCATTTACCTACAGCAGAAAATTATTTTCCGATCACTTTCCAAGCACCTGTCCCTTCCAACTCCTTTCTTCCAAATACTTTAGGACTTGTGATATTCTTCACATACTTGTTGATCTCACTGCTCTTATCTGGCACATAAGTGCAACATTGCTGGATACATGTCATTTTACAAACTCTGCATTCTTTCTCAAACAAAACATATAAAGCAAGTCAATTCTCCAAAACCATGGCTCTAACAGCAACTAATTCTGTAATAATGGCTAAGAGGGCATGCACTGTGCTCTTTGTGAGTGTGGGAGTTGAACACCAACATCGTAATGCACCCCTGTTTTTTAGATCACCCAAAATTTACCTCAAGATGCTTGGCTCCTGACCTTCGATCTTGTGATAAGAGTCACCACCCTCTTTGATATCGGGCTCAACAAATTAGCAGAGAAATTAAAATAGTGCCTGAGACCATTCAATAACTGACTTTTAGATCAATGAAAAGTTAAAGGGGTTTATTATATAGGCCCTCATTACAAGAACAGCGGTAAAAACCGCCTACTGCCGTGGCGACGGCCGCCAAAAGACTGGCAGTAAGGTGGTGCTGCTACCACCAGCAGCGCCACACCAGTAGACCACCGCCAGCCATATTATGACAAATAATTCGGCCTGGCAGTGTTCTGCTGGTGGGCACTGCTGGCAGTAGCAGCACCCCATCCAGTCTCCTGTCGGAGGACCCCCTGGATCCAGGTAAGTCGGGTCTCTGACAGGGTAGGGGGTTGGGGGTTTTGTGTGTGTGTGTGAATGTATGTGTGTGTGTGAATGTAGGTGTGTGTTGAGTGATGAATGTGTGTGTGCCGGACGTGTGAGTGCGTGTATGTTGTGAAATGTGAATGCATGTATGTTTGGAAGAGTGTACAAATGTGTCTGTGATTGGATGTATGCATGCATGTATGTATGTGTGAATGAGTGTGTGTATGTGTGTGTGTGAAGGGGGCATGGATGTTGGAGAATGGGGTGCAGGTATGGAGAGATGAGGGGAGACCCCTATCAGTGACAGGGAATTCCTTCCCTTAAATGGCCTACCGCCATGGTTTTTGTGGCGTTACAAACGCCACAAAAACCATGGCGGTAGGCGGGGTCATAATCCTGCAGGTGGCACAATGGTGGCCGAAGGGCTGAAGATGGATATCACCAGCCGGTGGCTGTTACCGCCGTGGCGGTCGGAATGGTACATTGGCGGGTTGGCTTCAGCCAACCCGCCAATGTCATAATGTGGCGGAAAGTACCGCCAGCCTGTTGGCGGTACTTACTGCCACATTATCGGCGACCGCCGGGGTCGTAATTACCCCCATAATCTCTAAACACCAATACAGACAAATGCAAAATATTTATGCCATGAAGGTTCAGATACACAATATATAACCAGAAATCAGAATTATTCTAAGTCCCAATAAGCAGCAAAATCATAAGCAGAACCGAGACCCTGATAAAAAAGGGACATCATCTGGCTCAGTCCCCAAAAACAGTTTTTACACACATTATATTAACAGGCAATGAGCAAAACCAGCAAATTCAGCATGGCATGAATGAGATAACATGTTGAGCAAATAGGAATAAAAAAATCGTAGTAAACAAAAATGTAATAATAATCAGTTTCTAAGGAAAAGGAAAACTCCATTAGCTTCTTCATCAATGACACACTTCGGAGATGTACAACACAATATGAAACATTTTCAAACTAAGACTCATACACTAGTATATGCTAGTAGGCCTACATCGGAATTTCAAGCAGAAGTGTCCTTCAGACTGATACATTCAGAACACAAAGTTTCATTCACATTACATGCTCTCTAAGGAAAATAACCAATTGTATCACAGTGTCCTGTGTTCTGCGAAGTCTGTGGGGAGAAAAGAAAAGCAGGGGAGCTTTGATTGGGAACGATAATGAGCAGGGCAAGATGAACAGAACACCAAAACAACACCCATATTAATAAAATGTGTTTCTGCAAAAAAAGTGGCAAAACTAAACTACATTAACCCCTTCCCCGCCACGGACGTAATGGTTACGTCCATGGCAGCGCCCGTGTGGCGCCATGGACGTAACCATTACGTCCAGGGACTGGCAGTCGGGGGAAGCTAGCGCTTCCCCCGAGGGCCGCCCCCCAACACCCCCAGGCCAGGGCTGAAAGGGGAATCCCTTCCCCTTTCACGCCCACCCCCCCCCGCCACCCCCCCATGACGTCAGCGCGCGATCGCGCGCTGATTTCATGGAAACGGGGAATGACGCGCTGGAAGCCATTTGCTTCCAGCGCGTCAAGGGAGAAGGTGAGTATTTCACCTTCCTGCGGGGTGGGGGTGCTCTCAGAGAGGCATCGAGGGAAAGGAAAGGGTTTTCCTTTCCCTCGATGTCTCTTTGAGCATTCCTGCTGCCCGATCGCGATGCGATCGGGCAGCAGGAATGCCCACTAGACACCAGGGATTTCTGTATGTGTGTGTGTGTGAGTGAATATTAGTGTAGGGGAGCGACCCCTTGGGCAAGGGTCGCTCCCCTTTGGGGGCACATGCTTTTTACGTCGTTTCTGCCCCCCCTGGGGGCAGATTGGCCCTATTTTTAGGCCGATCTGCCCCCAAGGGGGGCAGAAAGCCACTAGACACCAGGGATTTTATTGTTGCTGTGTATTTTTTGTGTTGGGGGGCGGCCCCTTGGGCAAGGGTCGCTCCCCTTTGGGGGCACATGTATTTTACGTCGTTTCTGCCCCCCCTGGGGGCAGATTGGCCCTATTTTTAGGCCGATCTGCCCCCAAGGGGGGCAGAAAGCCACTAGACACCAGGGATTTTATTGTTGATTTGTATTTTTTGTGTTGGGGGGCGGCCCCTTGGGCAAGGGTCGCTCCCCTTTGGGGGCAAATGTATTTTACGTCGTTTCTGCCCCCCCTGGGGGCAGATTGGCCCTATTTTTAGGCCGATCTGCCCCCAAGGGGGGCAGAAAGCCACTAGACACCAGGGATTTTATTGTTGATGTGTATTTTTTGTGTTGGGGGGCGGCCCCTTGGGCAAGGGTCGCCCCCAGGGGCCCTCATGTATTTTTGGGCAGTTCTGCCCCCCTTGGGGGCAGAGAGGCCTATTTTTTTTAGGCCTTTCTGCCCCCAAGGGGGGCAGAATCCCAATAGCGCCAGAAATAGTATGTATGTATGTGTGCTTTGTGTTGGGGGGTGGCCCCTTGGGCAAGGGTCGCTCCCCCCAGGGGCGCAATGTATTTATTGTCGTTTCTGCCCCCCTTGGGGGCAGATTGGCCCTATTTTTAGGCCGATCTGCCCCCAAGGGGGGCAGAAAGCCACTAGACACCAGGGATTTTATTGTTGATTTTTATTTTTTGTGTTGGGGGGTGGCCCCTTGGGCAAGGGTCGCCCCCAGGGGCCCACATGTATTTTTGGGCAGTTCTGCCCCCCTAGGGGGCAGATATGCCTATTTTTTAGGCCTTTCTGTCCCCAAGGGGGGCAGAATCCCCATAGCGCCAGGGATACTATGTATGTGTGTGTGTGCTTTGTGTGGGGGTGTGGCACCTTGGGCAAGGGTCGCCCCCCCCCAAAGGGTGCAATGTAATCTGGGTGATTTCTGCCCCCTCCCCTTGGGGGTAGATTGGCCTATTTTTTTTTTAGGCCCATCTTCCCCCAAGCAGAGAAGACTAGACACGGGAAAATGAAAAAATGGTTAGTGGCGGAGTGTTTGTCAACTGGCGAAGTATTTACTTTTATGATAATAACAGTTTTTCTCCTTTTTGTTTTAGTTCAAAGCTTTTGCTGACTTTGCTGTGGCTTGTTGCAGTTTTGGCAGTAGTTGTCCTGCGGTTTGCGTAGTTGCATGTTTTAGGTAAGTAAATAAATTTACTCCAAGTGAGTATTGTTGCAATGCATGAATGACATGTTTGTAGGTGGTGTACTGAATGCAGGATTGTGTGTGAAATTGTCCTTAGAGTTATGCACAATGATTATTGTGTTGTCTTATGTCTAATTTGCTTTTTTTTTTCTCTTTTTAGTGGGATATCGTTGGTGATTGCTGTGGCTGTGCAGAGTAGTTGCTGGTGAGTCAAGCTTTTTCAGGCAAGTGAGCAGTATAGTTTTTGAGTTTATAATTCTTAGTGATAAACCTATACTTTGTTACTTATCTTACACAGTGCTGGTTGTTGGTGGTGTATTTGTCCAGTTAATTTTAGTAGGAAGGATCATGGCCAGCCGTAGGATGACCGCTCAGCAGGTTGTTAGTGTGCTTTTTGAGTCATCTTCTGACCATGAATATGAGACTGACTCTGAATCTGAGGCAGAGGAGGAAGTGCAGGATTCTGGAAGTGAATTTTCTGTCAGAGATGAATCATCTGATGATGAAGCCACTCTCAGTGCTGATGAAGGGCCTGTTTTAGAGGAGGACAGTGATGTGCCAATGGTGCAGGAGCCAGCGGCTGAAAGGCTTCCCATTGGAAGACCTGACGCATGGGTTGCACCAAACATGGAGCAGCCACAGTTGCCTGCGTTTACTGGTTTTCCAGGGTGTCGAGTTAATACGGAAAACTTTTTGCCCGTCAACTTTTTTGAGTTGTTTATGGACGATATATTTTTGGAAGAGATTGTTGAGCAGACTAATTTGTATGCAGAGCAGTTTTTGAGGGACAACGCTGCCAGACTTAGGCCACACTCTAGAGCTAGCCGGTGGATTCCCACAAATCTGGAAGAGTTGAAAAAGTTCTTGGGTTTAACTTTTTTGATGGGGCTGATAAGGAAGCCGTCGCTGTCTTCATATTGGTCTACTAGTCCCTTGATGGCAACTGCTATATTTCCTGCCATCATGAGTCGTAACCGGTATGAGCTTCTTCTTCGGATGTTGCATTTTGTAGATAATGCTTTAGCCTTGCCACGAGATCATCCTGATTCTGACCGTCTTTTTAAGATTAGACCTGTCCTTGATCATTTGGTAGATCGGTTTTCAGAGATCTATGTTCCAGGGAAAGAAATATCTGTAGATGAGTCTTTGGTCCTGTTCAAGGGTCGTTTGGTTTTTAGGCAGTACATTCCTAGCAAGAGGGCACGGTATGGAATTAAATTGTATATGCTGTCAGAAAGTAGTACAGGATATGTTTATAATTTCCGGGTCTACACTGGTAGGGATTCCAATATTGACCCCCCTGGTTGTCCTCCCACTTTTGGAGTTAGTGAGAAAATTGTGTGGGAACTTGGTAGACGACTGTTTAACAAAGGTCACCATTTATATGTAGATAACTTCTACACTGGAGTTCGGTTGTTCAAGGAGTTGTTCAGAGTGGACACTGTTGCTTGTGGCACAATCCGCTCTAATCGGAAAGGCTATCCAAAAGAGCTTGTCTGTAAAAAACTTGAGAAGGGACAGTGCAGTGCCTTGCGGAATGATGAGCTGCTAGCTCTGAAATTTGTAGACAAGAGGGATGTATACATGCTAAGCACCATCCATGATGAGAGTACTTCACCTGTGGCTGTTTGGGGTCAGGTTGCCGAAGTGCGCAAACCTGTGTGCATCTTAGACTATAATAAGCACATGGGTGGTGTTGATAGAGTAGATCAGAGGTTAGAACCTTACACTGCTGCTCGTAAGTCTTATGTGTGGTATAAGAAATTAGCGCTTCACTTGTTCCACTTGGCAACTTTTAATGCTTTTGTTGTGTTTAAGGATAGTTCTCCAGAGTCAAGGATGACATTTGTGAAATTTCAGGAGTCTATCATAGCTAGCCTTGTTGTGCTGGAACAGGCAAGAGTTCCTAGAGAAGCAGTGGTGGAGGATGTGGCTAGATTGAAAGATCGTCACTTTGCTGAGCACATTCCTCCCACGGCCAAAAAAAACTTTCCTGCTAAGAGATGTAGAGTCTGTGCTCGAAGAGGTATCAGGAAGGAGACTAGGATGTACTGCCCTGATTGTCCTTCAAAGCCTGGGCTGTGTGTGGGTGGCTGTTTCAGGAGCTACCACACACAGAAGAATTATTGGGAAATTCCGTGAGCGTAAACTGGTGTTTTATATTTTTATATGTTCGGTTTCACGGTTGGCATTAGTCATGTATTCAGTTAGAGCTTTTGTGTTTGTAGTTTTGTACTAATTTATGATTAGTGGTTTCTTTGATGTTTAAAAACAAAAAAAAGGGGATGGCATGTGTAGAGTGGCGCTTGGCTGGCGGCGTGGGTGTGGTGGCGCTTGGCTGGCGGTGTGTGTGGGGTGGCGCTTGGCTGGCGGTGTGTGTGGGGTGGCGCTTTGCTGGCGGTGTGTGTGGGGTGGCGCTGGGCTGGCGGTGTGTGTGGGGTGGCGCTGGGCTGGCGGTGTGTGTGGGGTGGCGCTTGGCTGGTGGTGTGGGTGGGGTGGCGCTTGGCTGGCAGTGCCGGCCAAACGCCAGTCCATACACTCATCAGCTGGTGTGATTGCTGTATCAGGCATGTGGGCGTATGAAAGTGATGGGCCCTTGACTGGCGCTGTCTGTGGATGCGAGTCTTGTAATGTGCTGGGCCCGTGGCTGGCGGCGTGAATGGTCTAGTGCATGTCATGTATGAAAGGTGTGTGAATGGACTGTAAAGCGGTTGGTGCCTTGTCGTGGCTTTACAGCTCACGAGCTGTGAGTCATTGGTTCAGTTTTTTGGCCTTTCAGTTATTACCAGTGCATTTCACTTTTGTGAAATCTCTTGTTAATAAAATTTGATCTACTGAACCATCACTCACCCTCGTGCCAAATCCAACCAGTATGTGTGGTACAAATGACAAAACCTGCTCCGCTGTAATCAGGCGTCGCAGCACACTTGAGACACGCTAGGTGCCTCAGGTGGGACCCCGATGATGAAGCATGCCACCAACTTGGTTGGTGGGTGAGGGGTCTTCTTCACATAACCTAAGTGTGTTTCTTTTCACAATTTTAGTGTTTTGCACATCACGGACGTATGTGCACACATCAAAGTGATATATTCCAAAAATACCTGTGTTTGGGGGGGAGGGCCCACCTACGTTTTTGGTCCTGGGTGCGGCCGTCATGTAGGGAAACCTACAAAACCCAGAAACATTTTAAAACTAGGCACCCCAAGGAGTCTAGGGAGGTGTGGCTTGTGTGGCTCCCCCAACATTTTCTTACCCAGACTCCTCTGTAAACCTCACAATTTGCATAAAAAAGCATATTTTCCTGATTTTTCTTAGTAGGATCACCGCTCCAGCACAAAATTCCTACTCCCCAGTTTTCCCCTCAGTCTCCCAAGTAAAATGACACCTCACTTATGTGGGTCCCCAAAGCAGAGTCCGTCTAAAGATGTATAAAAGAATATGCCCTTATAAACTTGCTGTGCTATCCCTTCTATCCCTTCAGGTTTTGGGCCTTATTATGTTGCAGGCACCTGGGCCACCCACACAAGTGAGGTATCATTTTTATCGGGAGACTTGGGGGAATGCTGGGTGGAAGGAAATTTGTGGCTCCTATCAGATTCCAGAACTTTCTGCCACAGAAATGTGAGGAACATGTGTTTTTTTAGCCAAATTTTGAGGTTTGCAAAGGATTCTGGGTAACAGAACCTGGTCCGAGCCCCGCAAGTCACCCCTCCTTGGATTCCCCTAGGTCTCTAGTTTTCAGAAATGCACAGGTTTGGTAGGTTTCCCTAGGCGCCGGCTGAGCTAGAGGCCAAAATCTACAGGTAGTCACTTTGCTAAAAACAGCTCTGTTTTCTGTGATATGTCCACGTTGTGTTTTGGGGCATATCCTGTCGCGGGAGCTAGCCCTACCCACACAAGTGAGGTATCATTTTTATCGGGAGACGTGGGGGAACACTGGGTGGAAGGAAATTTGTGGCTCCTCTCAGATTCCAGAACTTTCTGCCACAGAAATGTGAGGAACATGTGTTTTTTTAGCCAAATTTTGAGGTTTGCAAAGGATTCTGGGTAACAGAACCTGGTCCGAGCCCCGCAAGTCACCCCTCCTTGGATCTCCCTAGGTCTCTAGTTTTCAGAAATGCACAGGTTTGGTAGGTTTCCCTAGGTGGCGGCTGAGCTAGAGGCCAAAATCTACAGGTAGTCACTTTGCTAAAAACAGCTCTGTTTTCTGTGATATGTCCACGTTGTGTTTTGGGGCATATCCTGTCGCGGGCGCTAGGCCTACCCACACAAGTGAGGTATCATTTTTATCGGGAGACGTGGGGGAACGCTGGGTGGAAGGAAATTTGTAGCTCCTCTCAGATTCCAGAACTTTCTGCCACAGAAATGTGAGGAACATGTGTTATTTTAGCCAAATTTTGAGGTTTGCAAAGGATTCTGGGTAACAGAACCTGGTCCGAGCCCCGCAAGTCACCCCTCCTTGGATTCCCCTAGGTCTCTAGTTTTCAGAAATGCACAGGTTTGGTAGGTTTCCCTAGGTGCCGGCTGAGCTAGAGGCCAAAATCTACAGGTAGGCACTTCGCAAAAAACACCTCTGTTTTTTTCCAAAATTTAGGATGTGTCCACGTTGCGCTTTGGGGTGTTTCCTGTCGCCGGCTCTAGGCCTACCCACGCAAGTGAGGTATCATTTTTATCGGGAGACTTGGGGGAACGCTGGGTGGAAGGAAATTTGTAGCTCCTCTCAGATTCCAGAACTTTCTGCCACAGAAATGTGAGGGACATGTGTTTTTTTAGCCAAATTTTGAGGTTTGCAAAGGATTCTGGGTAACAGAACCTGGTCCGAGCCCCGCAAGTCACCCCTCCTTGGATCCCCCTAGGTCTCTAGTTTTCAGAAATGCACAGGTTTGGTAGGTTTCCCTAGGTGGCGGCTGAGCTAGAGGCCAAAATCTACAGGTAGTCACTTTGCTAAAAACAGCTCTGTTTTCTGTGATATGTCCACGTTGTGTTTTGGGGCATATCCTGTCGCGGGCGCTAGGCCTACCCACACAAGTGAGGTATCATTTTTATCGGGAGACGTGGGGGAACGCTGGGTGGAAGGAAATTTGTGGCTCCTCTCAGATTCCAGAACTTTCTGCCACAGAAATGTGAGGAACATGTGTTTTTTTAGCCAAATTTTGAGGTTTGCAAAGGATTCTGGGTAACAGAACCTGGTCCGAGCCCCGCAAGTCACCCCTCCTTGGATCCCCCTAGGTCTCTAGTTTTCAGAAATGCACAGGTTTGGTAGGTTTCCCTAGGTGGCGGCTGAGCTAGAGGCCAAAATCTACAGGTAGTCACTTTGCTAAAAACAGCTCTGTTTTCTGTGATATGTCCACGTTGTGTTTTGGGGCATATCCTGTCGCGGGCGCTAGGCCTACCCACACAAGTGAGGTATCATTTTTATCGGGAGACGTGGGGGAACGCTGGGTGGAAGGAAATTTGTAGCTCCTCTCAGATTCCAGAACTTTCTGCCACAGAAATGTGAGGAACATGTGTTATTTTAGCCAAATTTTGAGGTTTGCAAAGGATTCTGGGTAACAGAACCTGGTCCGAGCCCCGCAAGTCACCCCTCCTTGGATTCCCCTAGGTCTCTAGTTTTCAGAAATGCACAGGTTTGGTAGGTTTCCCTAGGTGCCGGCTGAGCTAGAGGCCAAAATCTACAGGTAGGCACTTCGCAAAAAACACCTCTGTTTTTTCCCAAAATTTAGGATGTGTCCACGTTGCGCTTTGGGGTGTTTCCTGTCGCCGGCGCTAGGCCTACCCACGCAAGTGAGGTATCATTTTTATCGGGAGACTTGGGGGAACGCTGGGTGGAAGGAAATTTGTAGCTCCTCTCAGATTCCAGAACTTTCTGCCACAGAAATGTGAGGGACATGTGTTTTTTTAGCCAAATTTTGAGGTTTGCAAAGGATTCTGGGTAACAGAACCTGGTCCGAGCCCCGCAAGTCACCCCTCCTTGGATCCCCCTAGGTCTCTAGTTTTCAGAAATGCACAGGTTTGGTAGGTTTCCCTAGGTGGCGGCTGAGCTAGAGGCCAAAATCTACAGGTAGTCACTTTGCTAAAAACAGCTCTGTTTTCTGTGATATGTCCACGTTGTGTTTTGGGGCATATCCTGTCGCGGGCGCTAGGCCTACCCACACAAGTGAGGTATCATTTTTATCGGGAGACGTGGGGGAACGCTGGGTGGAAGGAAATTTGTGGCTCCTCTCAGATTCCAGAACTTTCTGCCACAGAAATGTGAGGAACATGTGTTTTTTTAGCCAAATTTTGAGGTTTGCAAAGGATTCTGGGTAACAGAACCTGGTCCGAGCCCCGCAAGTCACCCCTCCTTGGATCCCCCTAGGTCTCTAGTTTTCAGAAATGCACAGGTTTGGTAGGTTTCCCTAGGTGGCGGCTGAGCTAGAGGCCAAAATCTACAGGTAGTCACTTTGCTAAAAACAGCTCTGTTTTCTGTGATATGTCCACGTTGTGTTTTGGGGCATATCCTGTCGCGGGCGCTAGGCCTACCCACACAAGTGAGGTATCATTTTTATCGGGAGACGTGGGGGAACGCTGGGTGGAAGGAAATTTGTAGCTCCTCTCAGATTCCAGAACTTTCTGCCACAGAAATGTGAGGAACATGTGTTTTTTTAGCCAAATTTTGAGGTTTGCAAAGGATTCTGGGTAACAGAACCTGGTCCGAGCCCCGCAAGTCACCCCTCCTTGGATCCCCCTAGGTCTCTAGTTTTCAGAAATGCACAGGTTTGGTAGGTTTCCCTAGGTGGCGGCTGAGGTAGAGGCCAAAATCTACAGGTAGTCACTTTGCTAAAAACAGCTCTGTTTTCTGTGATATGTCCACGTTGTGTTTTGGGGCATATCCTGTCGCGGGCGCTAGGCCTACCCACACAAGTGAGGTATCACTTTTATCGGGAGACGTGGGGGAACGCTGGGTGGAAGGAAATTTGTAGCTCCTCTCAGATTCCAGAACTTTCTGCCACAGAAATGTGAGGAACATGTGTTTTTTTAGCCAAATTTTGAGGTTTGCAAAGGATTCTGGGTAACAGAACCTGGTCCGAGCCCCGCAAGTCACCCCTCCTTGGATTCCCCTAGGTCTCTAGTTTTCAGAAATGCACAGGTTTGGTAGGTTTCCCTAGGTGCCGGCTGAGCTAGAGGCCAAAATCTACAGGTAGGCACTTCGCAAAAAACACCTCTGTTTTTTTCCAAAATTTAGGATGTGTCCACGTTGCGCTTTGGGGTGTTTCCTGTCGCCGGCGCTAGGCCTACCCACGCAAGTGAGGTATCATTTTTATCGGGAGACTTGGGGGAACACTGGGTGGAAGGAAATTTGTAGCTCCTCTCAGATTCCAGAACTTTCTGCCACAGAAATGAGAGGAACATGTGTTTTTTTAGCCAAATTTTGAGGTTTGCAAAGGATTCTGGGTAACAGAACCTCGTCCGAGCCACACAAGTCACCCCTCCTTGGATTCCCCTAGGTCTCTAGTTTTCAGAAATGCATAGGTTTGGTAGGTTTCCCTAGGTGGCGGCTGAGCTAGAGGCCAAAATCTACAGGTAGTCACTTTGCTAAAAACAGCTCTGTTTTCTGTGATATGTCCATGTTGTGTTTTGGGGCATATCCTGTCGCGGGCGCTAGGCCTACCCACACAAGTGAGGTATCATTTTTATCGGGAGACGTGGGGGAACGCTGGGTGGAAGGAAATTTGTGGCTCCTCTCAGATTCCAGAACTTTCTGCCACAGAAATGTGAGGAACATGTGTTTTTTTAGCCAAATTTTGAGGTTTGCAAAGGATTCTGGGTAACAGAACCTGGTCCGAGCCCCGCAAGTCACCCCTCCTTGGATCCCCCTAGGTCTCTAGTTTTCAGAAATGCACAGGTTTGGTAGATTTCCCTAGGTGGCGGCTGAGCTAGAGGCCAAAATCTACAGGTAGTCACTTTGCTAAAAACAGCTCTGTTTTCTGTGATATGTCCACGTTGTGTTTTGGGGCATATCCTGTCGCGGGCGCTAGGCCTACCCACACAAGTGAGGTATCATTTGTATCGGGATACGTGGGGGAACGCTAGGTGGAAGGAAATTTGTGGCTCCTCTCAGATTCCAGAGCTTTCTGCCACAGAAATGTGAGGAACATGTGTTTTTTTAGCCAAATTTTGAGGTTTGCAAAGGATTCTGGGTAACCGAACCTGGTCCGAGCCACACAAGTCACCCCTCCTTGGATTCCCCTAGGTCTCTAGTTTTCAGAAATGCACAGGTTTGGTAGGTTTCCCTAGGTGGCGGCTGAGCTAGAGGCCAAAATCTACAGGTAGTCACTATGCTAAAAACAGCTCTGTTTTCTGTGATGTGTCCAGGTTGTGTTTTGGGGCATATCCTGTCGCGGGCGCTAGGCCTACCCACACAAGTGAGGTATCATTTTTATCGGGAGACGTGGGGGAATGCTGGGTGGAAGGAAATTTGTCGCTCCTCTCAGATTCCAGAACTTTCTGCCACAGAAATGTGAGGAACATGTGTTTTTTTAGCCAAATTTTGAGGTTTGCAAAGGATTCTGGGTAACAGAACCTGGTCCGAGCCACACAAGTCACCCCTCCTTGGATTCCCCTAGGTCTCTAGTTTTCAGAAATGCACAGGTTTGGTAGGTTTCCCTAGGTGCCGGCTGAGCTAGAGGCCAAAATCTACAGGTAGTCACTTTGCTAAAAACAGCTCTGTTTTCTGTGATGTGTCCACGTTGTGTTTTGGGGCATATCCTGTTGCGGGCGCTAGGCCTACCCAAACAAGTGAGGTATCATTTTTATCGGGAGACTTGGGGGAACATAGAATAGCAAAACAAGTGTTATTGCCCCTTGTCTTTCTCTACATTTATTCCTTCCAAATATAGGGGTGTGTGTAAAAAAGACATCTATTTGAGAAATTCCATGTAATTCACGTGCTACTATGGTCACCCCGGAATTCAGAGATGTGCAAATAACCACTGCTCCTCAACACCTTATCTTGTGCCCTTTTTGGAAATGCAAAGGTTTTCTTGATAGCTATTTTTTACTCCTTATATTTCAGCAAATGAATTACTGTATACCCGGTATAGAATGAAAACGCACTGCAGGGTGCAGCTCATTTATTGGCTCTGGGTTCCTCGGGTTCTTGATGAACCTACAAACCCTATATATCCCCGCAACCAGAGGAGTCCAGCAGACGTAACGGTATATTGCTTTCGATAATCTGACATTGCAGGGAAAAGTTACAGAGTAAAAAGTAGAGAAAAATTGATGTTTCTTTCACCTCAATTTCAATATTTTTCTTTTTCAGCTGTTATTTTCTGTAGGAAACCCTTGTAGGATCTACACAAATGACCCCTTGCTGAATTCAGAATTTTGTCTACTTTTCAGAAATGTTTAGGTTTCTGGGATCCAGCATTGGTTTCATGACCATTCCGGTCACTGACTGGAAGGAGGCTGAAAGCACAAAAAATTGCACAAATGGGGTATGCCCCAGTAAAATGCCAAAATTGTGTTGAAAAATTGGGTTTTCAGATTCAAGTCTGCCTGTTCCTGAAAGCTGGGAAGCTGCTGAGTTTAGCACCGCAAACCCTTTGTTGATGCCATTTTCAGGGGGAAAACCACAAGCCTTCTTCTGCAGCCCCTTTTTCCAATTTTTTTGAAAAAAACGAAATTTTCACTGTATTTTGGCCAATTTCTTGGCCTCCTTCAGGGGAACCCACAAAGTCTGGGTACCTTTAGAATCGCTAGGATGTTGGAAAAAAAGGACGCAAATTTGGCTTGGTTAGCTTATGTGGACAAAAAGTTATGAGGGCCTAAGTGCGAACTGCCCCAAATAGGCAAAAAAAGGCCTGGCACAGGAGGGGGAAAAGGCCTGGCAGCGAAGTGGTTAATAAACACACTTCTAAACACTTAATAAAACATTTTAAGTGCAGCATTAATCATTCATAGGTTACAACTTTATTAATCATAAAAATCATTAGTATTCAAAAATTATTTTTCACCCAAAATGGTCACATTTATAAATACCTTTCTCAAACTCCCTCCCTTATTCTTGAATAATCACTTAAAAACACATTAATAAATGTTACTCATATGCCATTAGTTATTAGACGCCGTCATCATCTTTAGTTGATTTTGAGAATTTTTCTCCTCCATTTTCTTCTGGACATGATCCTTGAGACTCTCCAATTCTATTTCAATTGCTGTTTTCCTTTTCTTCAACCAATTGTCACCATTACTTTTGTTTTTGTATCTTCCAATCATACGCTCAGAAAATTGTAGCAAAAGAAATAGAACAATTGCACAAATCATTCTGATTATATTTGGGTTAATACAACCTGAAAACCATTTCCAACTAAATTACCTAGCCTGTCTCCAAATTCACCAATGCGCTTCCCTACCTCATTAAACAAGAAACCTGCAGTCTTACATAAATAAGGTTCCTCAAAAGATTTAGGGGGTTATTACAACTTTGGAGGAGGTGTTAATCTGTCCCAAAAGTGACGGTAAAGTGACGGATATACCACCAGCCGTATTACGAGTCCATTATATCCTATGGAACTCCTAATACGGCTGGTGGTATATCCGTCACATTTGGGACGGATTAACACCTCCTCCAAAGTTGTAATAACCCCCTTAATCTCATGCAAAATATTAGTTAGATTAGAAACAAAACACTCAATAATTCCACTACCGTCAGGGCTAAACACACAAAACATCTTGGCTTGAATCCCCTTACAGGATCCACCGTCTTTCATCAAAATAATATCTAATGCAAGACAATTTTACATCACCATAGCTCTAATAGCTACTATTTCTACATTTACTAGCTTTAAGGACCCAGTTGTGTGTACTGCAAGCCTATCTACAACTGGAGACATAAGCTTAATTTTCACATAATTCATTGTTACTCCTACAGTAGAAGATATAGCACCTAATACATCTTAAACTAGTTGTCCAAAACTATGTCTCACTCTTTTCAAGCTATGTTCATTATCTTATTCATTTATATGATAAACTCTAGAAAACACCAAAGCTAAATAACAATAACCTTCCCAATTTCTCAACAAATTGAAATGAGCAGTTTTCCCACAGATGTAATAAATTCCCCTCAAAATAGGTTCTCCACCTAACACTCTCCGCTAACGTTATACGGTCTATCTCACACACATTGTCTCTTACAAAATCCACCTTACCTCCCTTTGAAGGACTACTCCTTACCAAATAACTTACCTCTCTTCTCTTGTTCCATTCTCAATCTGGGATGTAAACCCAACAATCTAAATTCCTCTTACTCTTTCATCTGTTCTAATACAACCTTCTGTTTTTCCAAATTTCTCACAACTTTTACTCCTCTCTCATTGTGTTCTCTAATAAAATTATGTTCTTCATTACTCAAAAGACACACACAACTTTGATTAGCATCAGCATCAAACTTGTTTTGTGCAATGACTCTCAAAAATATACTATATTTCATTTCTTTGTTGTCTTCTGTAATAAGCAAATCCTCTAGAAGCATGTTAACATTAGTCAAATAAGGAGAACACAACTCATTATGGTTAAAAACTGCAATATATGTTACACAATGGTGAGTAGGAAATAGGAAGCTGTACATAAGTAGAACCCTCCCCAGCTGACGAAGGAAGGTGAAGGTAGGACATACCTTGCACCCATTAACCTTCATTATTTCTACATATCCTCTAACTACATATTCTCTATGTACTGGTACATCATGTTTTAATTCATTTCTTTTAGTAGTAAACACATATTAGCATTATTAACATGATCTGAAACATATCTCACAGGAGTCAGTAAGCAGTAAGTAAGTAAGGTCCACTAAAACTACGAACATTTTAAATGCTAACTCTACAGTTTTACAGCAGTCAGTAAGCAGTAAGTAAGTAAGGTCCACTAAAACTACGAACATTTTAAATGCTAACTCTACAGTTTTACAGCATTCGCTGTATTTCATCGTCTATTGAGACTAAAACTCCTATGGTGGTGTGGTAAAAAATCAAAAAATCAACAAAAAGTTTCTTTTAAACAATATTTTTTTTTCTTCTTTTTCTTCTTCTTAAAACAGTAACCTAAACTAAATTCAAAATGTTCCACTCAGTTTTCTTTTCAACAGTTCATTTCTAAAGTTCAGGTTAAACTCATTTCAGGTTTCAGTTCTCTTTGTTCAAAAGAAGTCCAAAAAAATTTCTCAAAAAGTGTTTTATTCAAATCAAGGAGACTCTTGTTCTGCTTTAAATTCAGTCTCTGATTCAGTTTAAAATATGCACAGGCATGGATTCACAAACGTTTAGTCACCCAACACAATTTTATCTTCTTCAAAACTATAGCTAAAGAAACCTAATTAAGTGAGGCATATTTCCGATTTGTAACTCTCTTTCTCTATGATCTCTTGGTCACTGCTGATTCACTTCCACTAGTTTCAGAACCAAATTGTTTCTCAGACTTTTCTTCTGGTTCGCAATGTTTCCATTTGCACCTTATCTTCCTGAACTCTTTCTCGGTCACCAAAAGTTCTTGTCATACTTTCTTTACTCTTCAAAGAGCTTTGACTTGAAGTCATACTAAAACTATGATCAGCTTTGTCTTTGTCTGCTCTTTTCACAGTGAACTTCTTCTTTCCTTTGAGGGTCTTTGAGGTAGCAGTAGTAGTAGTAGTAGTATAAAACTATATTCAGTTAAACATAAAAGTAGAATGTAAATACAATTCCTTGAGTACATTTCACAATAAGTATACAGAAAGTGCATAGGCATAAAAAGCAGCAAAGTTCATACAAAAACTGATGTATAACACATTGTTTGATAAACTATATCAGATTTGTCATTTAAACTAAAAACCTGCTCATCAGGACTAGAGAATACAAAACTTATAAAGATAAAACAGTGGCCACTTTAGTCCACATAGTTAATAAGTCATTATTCACACAGAGTGATAAATGGAGACAAAGGCGGTCATTCCAACCCTGGCGGCCGGTGATAAAGCGGCGGCCAACCCGCCAACAGGCAGACGGTCAATAAAAAGGTATTCTGACCCTGGCGGGAACCGCCAACACAGGCCGCCACTTTAACACTCCGACCGCCACGGCGGGACAGACAAACAGCTCGGCGGTCACCGCCAACAGCCAGGCGACAGACAATGTACCGCCCACCCTATCACAACTCACCAATCCGCCACCTTTTCCGGGGCGGGAGCCCCGCCGATGAAAACACGGCGGAAACAGACTACGAACGGGAAAACGCTCACCTATACACACTCCACGAGGAAGGAGGACAGCATGGAGCCCGAATTACACATCCTACCGGCAATTGTCTACCTGCTCTTCTACCACGAGTACGAACGCCGGCGCAGACGACAACGGTGAGTACTGCACCTACGACACAGGGGAGGGGGGAGGAGGAAAGCTTACGGGCACACACATATGCGACCCCCTCCCAACTATCTACACACCAATGCAGAGCACCAAGTCACAGTGACACCACCCAAAGCCCCCGTAATAATGCAAAGACATAATTAAAGTGAGAAACAACATTTATGTATATAAGAGGTTCTTTGAAGTCATGGTAAAATAGCAATATGAATAGTAAAAAATCAAGTAAGAAAATAACGAAACCGATAAACATAGGCAATAAGTCCTGCACAGTCACCTAAATTTCCACTGTACGTGGGCCAAAGTGGATCAACACATGGGCAAAGCCCACACAGGAGACCTGAGTCCGTTGGAGAGAACACTGCTGGGGCATCAGATGACAAAACTACAGGCACCTCAGGGGGAACGGAAGGGGGGGCACCTCAGCCACATGAGTCCACGACGCCAGATCCACGAAGGGTCCACCATGCCCACTGTGCCATCCTGGGGAGTGCAAAGCCACAGTCTCACAAGTCTCTACAGTGGGTGGGTTGCCCACCGTGCCATCCTGGGGAGTGCAAAGCCACAGTCTCACAAGTCTCTACAGTGGGTGGATTGCCCACTGTTACATCCTGGGGAGTGCAAAGCCACAGTCCATGAGATGGATTACAGAGACCACTGGTCATGGAGGAGGCATGGTGGGCAGAGTGCGTCGTGAAGGCCTGCCCGACACAGAACCGGGACTGCCAATGGGCCAGCGGTGCTTGACAGGAAGGGCCCAGCGGAGCGGTGCTTGACAGGAAGGTCCCAGCGGAGCGGTGCTTGAGACGGCGGGGCCCAGCGGAGCGGTGCTTGACAGGAAGTGCCCAGCGGAGCGGTGCTTGACAGGAAGGGCCCAGCGGAGCGGTGCTTGAGACGGCGGGGCCCTCTTCAGCGGTGTCTTTCTGCACGGCGGGGCCCTCTTCAGCAGTGTTTTTCTGCACGGCGGGGCCCTCTTCAGCGGTGTCTTTCTGCACGGCGGGGCCCTCTTCAGCGGTGTCTTTCTGCACGGCGGGGCCCTCTTCAGCGGTGTCTTTCTGCACGGTGGGGCCCTCTTCAGCGGTGTCTTTCTGCACGGCGGGGCCCTCTTCACCGGTGTCTTTCTGCACGGCAGGGCCCTCTTCAGCGGTGCCTCTCTGCACGACGGGGCCCTCTTCAGCGGTGCCTCTCTGCACGGCGGGGCCCTCTTCAGCGGTGTCTTTCTGCACGGCGGGGCCCTCTTCAGCGGTGCTTGTCCAGTCATCCAAGGGAGCCAGACCTGGCCAGGACTCCCTGCTTAGTCGCCCTCCGACCGTGCAGTTGCTGGACCCTTTTGTGACGGAGTCCTGGGCCCGTGGGTGTCCTCCCTCACACCCGGGATGGGGCTTGTGGGGCCCTCCTGGTCCGCGCCCCTGCTGGCTGACTTCTCCGCCCTGCTGCCCTTGCCCTCCTTCGATGAGGCTCTCTGGCCCTTGCCTCCCCTGGATGTTGTGGCAGGTGAGGGCCCAGGACTTTGCTCCTTGGGGGCAGCCGTGTCAGTCTTCTTGCGGCGGCCCCTGATTTTACGGGTCCTCTTCCCAGGCGGGGGGCTGGCTGTTCCCTTGCTGCTGGCCGATGTATCTGTGCTGGGAAAGGGTGGACTCCAAAACCCCTGCACAATGGTGACACTTGAAGCAGGGCTGGTGGTGGCTGAGGTGCTCTTGGGACTCTTAGCAGATGGAGGGGGTGGGTCAGGTGGGGCAAAGAGGTTAAGTTTGGAGAGGTAAAGCTTTTTAGGACCAATGTAAAGGGTAGGTGTAGTGGGTATGGGAGTGGAGGAAGAGGATGTGGTTGTAGGAGAGTCAGGTGTGCTGTCTTTGGGTGCAGGTGCTTGTGACGTAGGCTGTTGTGAGGTGGTTGGCTGTTGGGTGGGTGGCTGCCTGCGTTTGTGTGTCTTGGAAGAGGGGGTGACAGACACAGTGGGAGAGGACACAGGGGATGTGTAGATGGCTGTGGGGGTGGTGACTGCACGTGTGCGGACTGTACTGGAGGGTGTGCTGGTGATGGAAGTACTGGCTGATGGTGGTGTGCATGCAGTTGTGAGTGGAGACGTCACAGGGAGGGAGGAGGGAGACGAGGAGGAGGGGGACACAGGGGTGGTAGTGACTGTTGGCATGTCTGCATCTGGGTGGTGCTTGGGTGAATGCTTGTGTGATCTGTGGTGCTTATGTCTGGATGAGCTGCCCTTGGGTGTTGAGGTGTGTGCAGGCTGGTCTGATGGTGTGGATGGGATAGGCTGAGGAACAGGAGACAGAGACAGGGTGGAGGCAGTTAGAAGAGGGAGGCTGGAAACAGGGACAATGGCTGCCGTCAGTGCTGAGGCCAGAGCATTGAACGATCGTTGATGGGCAGCCTGACCCGAATGAATGCCCTCCAGGTATGCATTGCTCCGATGCACCTCCCTCTCTACCCCCTGGATGGCATTCAAAAGGGTAGACTGCCCAACAATGATGGTCTGTAGGAGGTCAATGACCTCCGCACTGAGGGCAGCAGGGGTAACAGGGGCAGGGCCTGAGGTGCCTGGGGCGAAGGAGATGCCTGCCTTCTTGGGCGAGCGGGCACGGAGCGAAGGCTGAGGGGCTGCTGGGAGGGTGGTGCTGGTGCGCTGGGTGGCGGCTGTACCTGTAGAGGCGGGGGGCCCGGATGTTGCCGCCACCGCTAGGGAGCTCCCTTCCGAGGACGTGTCGGTGTCGCTGGTGTCACCACGGGTCCCCGTTGTGGTGCTCCCCTCACCCTCCGTATCACTGGTGACCTCGGTGTCTGTAGCATGGCCCACCGGGGCCTTGTGAGTTGCAGCTCCCTCGTGCTCCGATGCCAATTCTCCACCGCCTGATGATGCTAATGCACACATGCACAAGAAGACAAAGAAAAAGGGTGGGGGGAGAAATAAAAACAGGTTGAGTGCATGCATTGTCAACCCCGTTGGCGGAGAGGACAGACACAGGAGCCTCATGCACTACGCCGCGCAATCGGGGTACACTACTCAGTACTTGTGACTAGGCCAACAGGTCTATGGACAACATATGCGCACATGGGTGATGCAGGACCATGGATTGCTGTACTTGGCACCCTACAGAGGTGGGGGGGCGGGGGCACAGGGCCATGCCTAAAGGAGGGGACTACACTACAGAAAGCGCCCTGGCCTAATGTCACCCACAGCCCTCCTCCCCCACCCAGGCACCTCCACTGCGCGTAAAGATAGCAGTATGTGCTGGTACTCACCCCCTTGTGTCTGCTGTGATGTCCTCACGCGCCCATCCAATTCGGGGTAGGCCACCGCCAGGATCCGGGACATCAGGGGGGGTCAAGGTACGACTGGCACCCCTCCTACGTTGGGAGGCCATCCCCAGCAGTGACTCGGCGGTCTTCCTGGTCCCGCGGCGGATGTCCTCCCACCTCTTTCGGCAGTGGGTGCCCCGTCTTGTGTGGACCCCCAGGGCCCGGACTTCCTTGGCGATGGCACGCCAAATGTCGACTTTCTGATGGGCGCTGACCTATTTGACATGTACAGGGTGGGAAAGGAATTTTCAAAATTTTTCTGCATGTTAGATGTGATTGCCCCCCCCTCCCCAACCCTGCCATGTGGCACATGCTCTCATCTGTCGTGCCTTGCACTCCTCATTCGCTCCACACCCCACCATCTTACATCCACCATACACAACCCAGGCATAGCCCATTCAACGTGCACCCAGTGTACTTACCTGTTGGTCTGGAGGACCGTAGAGTAGCGCATACTGGGGTAGGACCCCATCCACAAGTTTCTCCAACTCTTCTGAAGTGAAGGCAGGGGCCCTTTCCCCAGTCGCAGCAGCCATTGTCTCTTCCAGACCGAGGTCACAGCAGCACTTGCGGTATAGGTCCTCTCCTGTGGATGATCAGGTCTCGAGTGATTAAGCAGATAGAAAATGGCGGTCACGCCCGCGGCGGTGCGTACCGCGACCGCCGGCGCACATCGTCATTGGCTCCTGAGACCCATAGGGTTCAATGTTAACCAATGCTGCTTTGCGCCGCGGTCTTCGACCGCCACGGTGAGCCACGCCAGCGCATTGACCTCACATCCCACTGTCACACTTCACAGGTCAGGCAGCCGCCATTTCAAGGGCCCACATGGCCTGATTTCTACTGCGTCACACAGGCCTAGGCCTTGCATTGCCACTCATACAAGCCAATCAATGCATAGCGAATCGTGTAATGTGCAAGCTGTGGGAACGAACCTGAGGGTTGCTTGACTCTGTGCTCCATGTTGTCCTTCCTAGGCACCGTCCGCTGGGACTTGCGAGGAGAAGGATGAATCCTCCCGTGTACCGACCGCTGGTGGACCTGTCGACAATGGAAGAACGACATATTATACTTCGATACCGACTTGACAGAGCCACTATACATGAACTGTGTGCCCAGCTGGAGCCAGACCTGATGTCCCCCATCCGCCAACCCACAGGGATTCCCCCTCTGGTGCAGGTGCTGTCAGTACTCCATTTTTTGGCAAGTGGGTCTTTTCAGACAACAGTGGCCATGTCATCAGGGATGTCTCAGCCTATGTTTTCTAAGGTTTTGTCCAGAGTGTTGTCTGCCCTGATGAAATACATGCGGAGATTCATTGTTTTCCCTGAGGAGGGTGATTTGGCCACTGTGAAGGGTGATTTCTATGCCCTTGGACATATCCCCAACATCATTGGTGCCATTGATGGGACCCATGTGGCTTTAGTACCCCCAAAAGACAATGAGCAGGTGTACAGAAATAGAAAAAGTTACCATTCGATGAATGTCCAGGTGGTCTGTTTGGCTGACCAGTACATCTCCCATCTAAATGGCAAGTTCCCTGGGTCAGTGCATGACGCGTATGTCATGCGAAATAGCAGCATCCCTTATGTGATGGAACAGCTACAGAGACACCGTGTGTGGCTAATAGGTGACTCTGGTTACCCCAACCTGCCTTGGCTATTGACCCCAGTGAGGAATCCCCGGACCAGGGCAGAGGAACGGTACAATGAGGCACATGGGCGAACTAGGAGGATTATAGAACGGACCCTCGGGAACGGACCCTCGGGGTCCTGAAGGCCAGGTTTAGGTGCCTGCATATGACAGGGGGATCCCTCATGTACTCACCAAAGAAGGTGTGTCATATCATCGTGGCCTGCTGTATGCTTCACAACCTGGCTTTGCGACGCCAGGTGCCTTTCCTGCAGGAGGATGGTCCAGATGGTGGTGTTGTCGCAGCTGTGGAGCCTGTGGAGAGTGAAGAGGAGGAAGACGACGGGGACGACACGGACAACAGGGACACAGTTATACAACAGTATTTTCAGTAGCACCCAGGTAAGAATCACCCATGCCATTTTACATTTACTTCTGGCCTCCTGCATCTCTACTTTCTGTGTTTCCCCCCAGTTCCTTTTCACTGATTTTTGACTTTCCCTTCCCTTTTCAGAGCTGTATGACCCACAGCGTGACTTCTGCTTTGTTTGCCCATGGACTAATGCTTATTGACACTGGTATGTTGTCATCACAATGTAAATGAACATTATTGCACCGTTATGTGTAATACATTTGTAAAGAATACAAGCAGACTCCTGACATTTGAAGTGCAATTGGTGATTTATTTTAAGTGCTGCGTATAGGTCCGTGATAGTAAAACGGTGATGGGTGGGGGTGGAGTAATGTCCATGGCAGAGTCCAGTTCTCAGTAGCACAGGTGCAATGTCCATATGCCTGTGGAAGGATGGAGCAGGGGCAGTTCAAGGTTGGACAGGGTGACAATGTGGGACAGTGGGATGACATCAGGGGGTATCTTAGGCTGGCGGGGGTCTTGGCATCCTACTCTGTCTTCTTGTGTGATCTCAGGTTCCGCTTGCGGGGTGGTTGATCTTCAGCAGGAGGTGGGGTTCTGGTGGCCTGTCGTGGTGTGGGGGCCTCCTGTCCACTTGCGCCGGCGGAGGTGGTAGGCTGTTCGTCGTCCGGGCTGGTGACAGGGGCCCTTTGGGGTGCCACATGGTCCCGCAATGTGGTGACTATCTGGTTGAGGGCCAGGACGATGGTCCCCATTGCGGTACCGATGTGCCGGAGTTCGTCTCTGAACCCCATGTACCGTTCCTCCTGCTGTGCCTGGATCTCCTGGAACCTAGTCAGTACCGTCGCCATCGTCTCCTGGGAGCGGTGGTATGCTCCCATGATGGTGGTGAGGGCCTCATGGAGAGTGGGTTCCCTGGGCCGCTCAACCCCCTCTGGCACAGCAGCCCTCCCAGTTGCCCTGTTTCCCCGGGCCTCTGTCCCCTGTACGGTGTGCCCACTACCACTGCCCCCAGGTCCCTGTTGTGGGTCAGCCTGGGTGCCCTGTAGTGGCGGACACACCACTGATTGACGCGTCCTGGAGACAGTGGCATGGGCCCGCTGGGTGGGAGCTGTGCTGGTATTCCCAGAGGGGGTTGGGTCTGCTGCGGCCTGTGTCTGTGTGTGGGGAACCGACTGTCCAGAGGTCCCCGATGGTCCGGGCTGGTCATCAGGTTCCAGGTCGACAGAGCTGCTGTCATCACTGGGGGCCTGTTCTGGGGGCGGGATGGACAAATCTGGACCCTCCTGGCCGGTGTGTTGGCGTTCGGGCCCTGCAGGGGTAAAAGAGTATGGTTATTGCTTCTGTGTGTGCCATGGCGTGCGATTTGTGGGTGCCCTTGTCCCACAGTGCTGGCATTCCCTTGTGGGAGGAGTTGTGAGGGTGGTTTGGGGGGGGTTGGGTATGTGCAGTGGTCATGCTTGGGTGATGGGTGTCCATGGTTTGTGTTGGCATTCAGGGATTGGTGTTGTGTTGGGTGGGTTGTGCTGGTGAGACATTGGCAGGGAGGAAGTGTGCTGGGAGTTGGGGGTGAGGGTGGGGGTGTGGGTTGGCATGCTGGTGGTTGGGGGGGGTGAAGTATTTGGGATTAGACTTACCAGAGTCCATTCCTCCGCCTACTCCAGCGAGGCCCGCAGGATGCAGGATGTTCAAGACCTCTTGCTCCCATGATGTGAATTCTGGTGGAGTGGGTGGGGGTCCGCCGCCAGTCTTCTGCACAGCGATGTTGTGTCTTGACACCATCGACCGCACCTTCCCCCGTAGGTCGTTCCAGCGCTTTCGGATGTCTTCCCGGTTTCTGGGATGCTGTCCCACAGCGTTGACCCTGTCGACGATCCTTTGCCATAGCTCCGCCTTCCTGGCTATTGTGGTGTGCTGCACCTGTGTGCTGAATAGCTGGGGCTCTACCCTGATTATTTCCTCCACCATGACCCTGAGTTCTTGGTCCGAAAACCTGGGGTGTCTTTGGGGTGCCATGGGGTGGTGTGGGGTGGTGTTTGTGGTGATGAGTGTGGTGTGTGTGGTGTTTTGTGCGTGGATGTGGTGTGGGTGATGATGTTGTGTTCCTCTGTGTGTTGGGGTTTGCGATAGCTGTGCTCTCTCTCTCTCTCTCGCTCTCTCTCGCTCTCTCGCCTTCTCTCCGAATTTCTAGTAGTGGGGGTTTGTGGGTGATGTGGGTGTGTGTTTTATAGTTGATTGGATGTGTGGGTGTGGTGTGTGTATGTGTATCAGGTGTGTGCATTTCGAATTGTCCAATGTGGCTGTGTTTTGTAAAGGTGTGTGTATTTTGACCGCGGCGGTGTGTACCGCCAATGGAATACGGCGGTTGAAAGACCGCCGCGTGGATTCGTGGGTCGTAATGGCATGGGCGTGTTCGTGTTGGCGTGACGGTGGAGGTTTGGTCATCTCCAGTTTATCGCTGACCGCTGATGAGGCGGCCTTCAGTGGATGTCGGGTTTTTGGCGGTTTGGAAGTTGTGGGTCAGAATGACCGTCGCGGTTTGCCGCGGCTGCGGCGGTAGAATGGCGGACTTCTGACCGGCGGTAAGAGCCTTTTACCGCCGAGGTCAGAATGACCCCCAAAATACATTGCTCCTATGGCAGTCAAAAGCTGCCAGAGTGCATTATTTCCCCACAGTTCTCTGAGCGTAAACAAGCTGCAATATATCTATAAATTGTGCATCATACTAACTCATTTTGAAGCAGCTGTAGGTACAACAGTGGTGGCCTACACTGTGTAAAAGTTAAAGTTCTGATCAATGGCCTAAATATAGATGTTCTAGGTGTGCTATAAGGACCACAAAAGAAGAAAAAGTGTAATTGTGACTGGGCCATGTGTGAGTCACATGGGCTTACTGCAAGGTCACAATAGGTGGATGATGAATATGAAACCAGACGATGTGCCATGTTAAGAGGAAACTGTACCAAATAAAAGTGCTGTACACTAGGAATGATAAATAAACAGTGTTCTACGCCATTAGTCGTTACCAACATAACATACATCCCTACTGCAGTTTTTCCATACCACCCCTGCTATCTCTCCCTTAGTATGTGGTCCAAGAGTACTTTTTTGATAGGTGATTTCATCAACTTTGTTATATTCTGCGGCATGTCAAAAAGCTCTTGGTGGCCTATTTTAGTCAGTTTATTCTTCACAAACTTTAACTACTGAATATTCCAAGACTTATTCAGGGCCAGACAGTCCTTAATTACTGCTCTGCCCAGTGCAGCCTCAGGGCAGGACCAGGTAGACAGCCATAGCATGATTGACGCTAACTTAACAGTATCATACAAACATATGCTCCCTTATTCTTTGTGACAGATGGACGAGGGGACACATCCTGGTAGGCATGGTAACTTACGGAAGAAGATACTTTCAGCAGATTGCAACAATATCGGGTCATGCCATTCCCATGTGCCTCCTCCATAGGTAGCCATTGCAATGCATTTAGCCTTGTAAATATTTAAAATTTCCACCCAAAGGTGCTCTTTAGGAAACTTAAAGATGCATGCAATATTTAGCTCAAGTTGGGTGTGTTTAACTTTAAAAAGATGATTCCAGTTGCATATATTAAAAAATGGGAGCCCTAGATACAGAAAGGTGTTTACTGTCTGCAATGTGGTGCTTTGTAGCTGAAAAGATCTTGCCATGCCTTTAGGTCTGCCATATATCATAGTAAATGATTTTGACTTATTTGTTTGCAGCCTTAGTGAATCCATAAACTCCACAAATTCATCTAGTAACCTCTGCAGGTCAACACGCGTTCTGAACATTAGTACGCCCCACCCTTAGGGGGTCAGCCACTATCTTCAGTTGGTGTTGGTCCAAGTCACTGATGTATAGGCTGAACAGAAGTGCACTGAGGATACAGCCTTGCCATACTTCCTTACTGATGTTAATCAGAGGAGTACATTTGCCGTTCAGTCAATCCCTGATGCACCCAACAACCTCCTCATGCATTTGGCAAAGCATGTGCATTGACCTTGCCTCCACGCCCAGAGCTAGCAGCTTCTACCAGTGTTTCTCTCTGTCAATGTTATTGAATGTTGCGCTGAGGTCCATGAAGGCAAGGCACAGGTGCCCACCATTGACCTGTACATACTTGTTATACAAGAGGTAAAGGTTCAGGCACTGATCTATAGTGCCTAGATGGTATCTAAATCTGTATTGCATGGGTGATAAAATGCTCTCCATGGTTGCCCAGGTCTTTGGATGATCTAGGAGTATCCTGCCCAACACCTTTGCTGTGGAATATGTGAGTGATATAGGGCAGTTGCATTTGTGGTTCCCTCCATTATCCATCTTGAATATTGGTACTGTTATTGCTTTTGACCATGACTGTAGGGGACCACAAGCCTTTGTGCTATTCAGGATATTCACCAGGATTGGGGCCCACTGATTCATGTTGCTCTTAAAAAAGTCTATTGGAACTCCATCCCAACCTGGTACTTTGGCATCTCACCGCAGCACGATATACCTCATGTAAAGTTACTGTCTATGGCTCACTTGTCTCCCTGGTTTTCCAAGAGCAGGACTTCGAATGCCTTTGTAAAATAGGTTACCCATGTAGAGGACTGAATGGGAATGTCCATGTTGGTATTGTTGCCATTACTGAAGTACAGGGCATTTACCACCTTTCAAAATGTAATCGTATTTTTGGACAGACTGGCTTTCTCTAGCTCCTCCTACGCGGCCTTTCTTATTGTGTCTTTCCTTTCACTAAGAACAGCATTGTACAACTGTCTACAGGACCACACTTCCTCCAAGACCCTGGGGGATGTCTTCAGGGCACTTTTTAACAATCCATGGGCTTTTCAATAATGACCATCAAACCACTTGTGGATCTTAACTGTGCATTGCTCCCCAGGATCTAACAAAAGTTCAGAGGTTCGCCTGCATAGATCTGTATAATCCTCCATTATATCCCCTGGGTTGCGTCAGTGACCAAACATGTTGTTATTTTATTACCGCTGCTCCTCACCAAACTTCCAAGCAGCTCCCAAAAGTCCACCTCTACCCACTTACACCTAATACCACTCTTTATGGAGTATTCTAGTGATGGCACAGTGTAAGTATGTAGCGGGCCACTAGTCTCAGGCATGGCTGGAGCACTAATGGATTGTGGCCACTTTTGTCACTGGGGTCAATTGAAACATGACAGATTTTCCCTACTATCTCTAGTGAAACTACAATATAATTGATTAAATTACCCTTTCCTCTCTCCATGAATGATACTTGCCTACTAGCTGTATCTTTCAACAAGTCACCTGTGAGTATAAGAATATGTCTAACCAGTAGATTATTCAGCGAATCAGCAGATGGATAATGCTCAAAATGCAGAGGGGCATCAAGGTCACACTCTACAGTTAGAATCCCCCCACCTAAATAATGTATTTATCACTCCTTAATCGCCCTATACCTTTAGTTAGCACAGTGATCAATAGGTCCACAATTGTCTTGTCACCACACTTTAAATGATTGTGTTAAAAGTTTATCCAATACTATAACAGGGAGTGAGTCAATGTTTAGGCACACAATCTGGAAGTGTGGTGAATCAAGAACCCTATCTATTATCTGAGAGGGCAAGGATGTGCCAATCAAAGTCACCAGTCCACGGCTGTTAAGTCCATGAGCAGCAGGCATGGCTGGTGTTATTAGAGCAAAAAAAAAACATTTGAATGTAGACTTTCACATGTCCAAGTTTTCTGAAGACAAATGAAGTGATAATGACCAATCATGTTTGCCCAGTCTGGATCTGTCAACTTCTGGGCAATCCCTGCAATATTCCAAAATAAAATACTAGTATCCTTTGTGGGTATCTGTTAGAAATGGGTTTTTTGGTTGGCCCGTGTCCAAGAAAGGACTCTCACTCTAGTCAGGGTAAAAGGGAATCACCCTCAGTTAACCCCCATTCACCTCTTTGGTGGCTTGGTACGAGCAGGCAGGCTTAACTTCAAAAGCAAGGTGTAAAGTATTTGTACCAACACACACAGAAACTCAGTGAAAACACTACAAAATGACACAACACGGGTTTAGAAAAATAGATATTTATCTAAACAAAACAAGACCAAAACAACAAAAAATCCAATGTAGACAAGTGAAGTTATAAATTTAAAGAGTAAAAAAGTCTTAAATCATTTAGAAAACAGTGAGAATTTTTTTCGCGTACAAAAGTACCTGGGTAGTGTCAAAATAAAGCCTCACGGGTGAGTGTGCATCGAAAAAGGCCAGTGATGTGTAGATTTCTCACTCGCAAGCAAGAGCGTGCATCGTTCATCCTCCGGTCGGGTCAGCGTGCATAGACGGGCACCTCGGGTCCGGGCAGGCCTTGCGTTGGTTTTCCATGTCCAGCGATGCTGCGTCAAAATCCGGTCGCACGGTGTCAAGAAACCGCACTGCGTGGAGGCTTGCGTCATTAACAGCAGCCGCTGGAGGTGTTGCGCGTCGTTTCTCCAGCCACGTTGTGTCGATCCCCCAGCCACGATGCAGGTGGAGCGTCGATTTTAGCTGTGAGGCCGGCGGTGCGTCATTTTTCAGTCGCAAGCGGGTGGTGCGTCAAAAGCTTCCCCGCACGGCAGTCTTTGCGTGGATTTCTGTCCTTTTCCACCAGCTGTATCTTTCAAGGGCCCACAGACAGGTTAAGGTACCACTTGGCAGGCAGGACTCTCAGCAGAAAGCCCAACTACTGCCAGAGAGAAGTCTTTGCTGTCTCTGAGACTTCAACAACAGGAGGCAAGCTTAGTTCAAGCCCTTGGAGATTCTTCACCAGTGGGAAGTCTTACAAAAGTCAGTCTTTGTCCTCTCTCAGGTAGAAGTAGCTATTGCAGGCCAACCCAGCAAAGCACAGTCACAGGCAAAGAGGCAGTACTCCTCCTCCAACTTCTTCAGCTCTTCTCCTTGGCAGAGGTTCCTCTCGGTTTCTGAAGTAATATGATTTTCAGGGGTTTTGGGTGCTCTTCTTATACCCCTTTCTGCCTTTGAAGTAGGCCTACTTCAAAGAGAAGTCTCTGTTGATTTCAAGATCCTGCCTTGCCCAGGCCAGGCCCCAGACACACACCACGGGGTTGGAGACTGCATTGTGTGAAGGAAGGTACAGCCCTTTCAGATGTAAGTGACCGCTCCTCCCCTCCCTTCAGCCCAGATGTCCCATCACGATAGGCAGGCTACACCCCAGCTCCCTCTTTGTCACTGTCGAGAGGAGAGGTGCAAACAGCCCAACTGTCAAACTGACCCAGACAGGGAATCCACAAACAATCAGAGCCACAGAATGGTTTAAGCAAGAAAATGCCTACTTTCTAAAAGTGGCATTTTCAAACACACAATCTAAAAACCAGCTTCACTAAAAGATGTATTTTTAAATTGTGAGTTCAGAGACCCCAAACTCCAAATGTCTATCTGCTCCCAAAGGGAATCTGAGCTTTAATCATATTTAAAGGCAGTCCCATTGTTAACCTATGAGAGGGATAGGCCTTGCAACAGTGAAAAACACATTTGGCAGTATTTCACTGTTAGGACATGTAAAACACATGAGTACATGTCCCACCTTTAATATACACTGCACCCTGCCCAAAAGGCTACCTAGGGCTTACCTTCTGGGTGCCTTACATGTATAAAAAGGGAAGGTTTAGGTCTGGCAAGTGGGTACACTTGTCAAGTCGAATTGGCAGTTTAAAACTTCACTCACAGACACTGCAGTGGCAGGTCTGAGCCATGTTTAAAGGGCTACTAATGTGGGTGGCACAACCAGTGCTGCAGGTCCACTAGTAGCATTTGATTTACAGGCCCTAGGCACCTCTAGTGCACTTTCCTAGGGACTTACTAGTAAATCAAATATGCCAATCATGGATAAGCCAATGTTCACATATAATTTATACAGGGAACATTTACACTTTAGCACTGGTCAGCAATGGTAAAGTGTCCAGAGCAAACATAAACAGCAAAAACCAGAACACAGAAACAACCTGGGAAGTAGAGGCAAAAAGTTAGGGGAGACCATGCCAATAATGCCAAGTCTAACAGTATCGGACTGAATTGGCCAAAGTTCTGAGTACAAGCATTATTCCTTTGTGGGGCCGCATTTGTCTCAGGATAAGCGGGGAAAGCCAAAACTTGAATAAGATTATTGCCTACTAGCCTAGGTCAGCCCGTTCTCCACCCCAGCCCCCTTCCTTTCTGATCTAGGCCAAATGAAGAATGTGCCTGTATCTGCTACTGTCCTCCACAATTTTATACATTGGTCAAGGAGGCCTTGATAAGTATGCCTTATTTGGTTCTCGTATGTATTCAATGTTCCCCAGTCAATCAACAGTGGTAAGGGCTGACAAGTGATTATGGGTAGGTATAACGAAAGGCACAACCTGGGATCTTCCCAATGATGGGTCCATATGATCAGACACCACTGGTGCCAGGTGGTAGGGCTTATAGATAGTAGAGTTGCTTTTAGGCCTCTTTGCCAACCTATTTAGCATGGTGGCGACCAAATGAGCATTGGCAAAGTTGATAACAATACAGTCACCACGCTCCCTCTTCACTGTTTTGTCTTCTCAAGAAACTCTCTGCACTAAGATAATGTTCTATGATGCACAGTTGCTACTCGGGTCCCCCAAGGATGTGCATAGCCAATGTATAGCCATGTTGTTTAGTTAGGTCAGACTTTCAGTTTGACCATGGCACAGTGTTGGTACATTTTTTAGGATAATCACCAGTGTGGCTGCCTCAGGTGGCAATTGGAGCACAGGCTGCACAATTGAATACGCTTTACCAGAAATGCTTTCAACAGAAATGGGAGGGGCTGGAGGTAAAGGGCGTGCATATATCTGTGGAGACTAGGGGTATTTATCAGGGGTAGTGCTATGCACAATCTGTTCGGAATTGTCTCCAATGGGTGTTCCAGACATTGTCACACTTGTAGATCCTTGACAATCTCTATGGCTGATGTTATGGTCCTTATTACCGTGACCCTATAATTATTCCCTCATGTAAGCTGGCCTGTCTCTAGCTGCTAGATCTGGCCTTTGATATCTCTCAATGTCGAATCAATGACAGTCAGAGCTACCACTATTGGGTTGAGCAGTTTAGAAATAATATATTCCATACTTTTTAAATCAAACTTTGGGGTGGTACCGTCAGCCTCTGCAGGTTTTAAAGCCTATTAATGAAACAACCCTTTGCCTTGCCGTGCAGAGTATGTCCCCTTCTCAGGCATCTCCCCCCTCTCTTATTCATCTGTCTGGTTGCCACAGAAGGTTTCCTAATACCAGTTTTTGGCTGTTTAATGCTCTTGTGCTTCTTTGTTGGAGGTGACCCCATTGGATCTCTGGCCCCCTGGGACTCACTCTCATGTACAATGTCCAAGGGACTCAAAAACACAGGGTCCATTCTTTTCCCTAACACTACTTGTTAAATGCTGGTTCTCAACCACCATCAACACCTCACCACATGTGTGCCCTTGCCTAATCTCCGTGCTCACATAAGAATGGAAGGGATCAGTTGGGGTAGAGCACTTAGCTGTGACCAATGTTAGAGCTTTTTCTGTGGCTCCCAGTCTTTCCTCCACATTTTCAATTTCTGTTTTTTGCCCCCATAGCTTTGCTCAAGAAACTTGGAATTGTACCTGCTGAGAGGCGATCCTTCTTGGCCACAATAGAAAGGGGCTATTGATTTCTCTTACCAACTGGTGATTTCTGGTCATGCTAGACCAAGTTAAACCCAAAAGTTGAGGCTGACCACAATAAAGCGTGGGTGTTAGACTTTTCATCCTTGGCATGGTCTCCTTTAACTTTTTGCCTCTGTTTCCCAGGTTGTTGATGTGCCCTGGACTCTGATTTTGCTGTTTTTGTTACTCTGGGCACTTTACCAATGCTAACCACTGCTAACCAGTGCTAAAGTGCAAGTGCTCCTTTACAAAATGTGTATGTAATTGGTTTATCCATGATTGGCATATTTGATTTATTAGTAAGTCCCTAGTACAGTGCACTAGAGGTGCCCAGGGCCTGTAAATCAAATGCTACTAGTGGGCCTGCAGCACCCACACAAGTAGCTCTGTAATCATGTCTCAGACCTGCCACTGCAGTGTCTGTGTGTGCAGTTTTAACTGTAAATTCGACTTGGCAAGTGTACCCACTTGCCAGTCCTAAATCTTCCCTTTTCTAACATGTAAGGCACCCCTAAGTTAGGCCTTAGATAGCCCCAAGACCAGGGTGCAGTGTAAGGTTAAGGTAGGACATATAGGGCCTGATTACAACTTTGGCGGAGGGGGTTAATCCGTCTCAAATGTGACGAATATCCCGCCCACCTTATTACGAGTGCCATAGGATATAATAGACTCGTAATACGGCGGGCGGGATATCCGTCACATTTGGGACGGATTAACCCCCTCTGCCAAAGTTGTAATCAGGCCCATAGTAATTTGTTTTATATGGCCTGACAGTGAAATATTGCTAAATTTGTTTTTCACTCTTGCAAGGCCTGTCCCTCGCATAGGTTGACATGGGGGCCACCTTTAAAACTGATTAAAGTGTAGATTCCCTTTGGGAGTGGATCGACATATGGCGTTTGGGGTCTCTGAGCTCACAATTTAAAAATACATCTTTTAGTAAAGTTGTTGTGTGTTTGAAAATGCCACTTTTAGAAAGTGAGCATTTTCTTGCTTATACCATTTCCGTGACTCTGCCTGTTTGTGGATTCCCTGTCTGGGTGAGTTTGACAGTTGGGCTGGTTGCACATCACACTAGACTGTGACACAAAGGGAGCTGGGGGGTAGTCTGCATTTCCTGATGAGCTATCTGTGCTAGGAGGGAGTGGAGGGGAGGAGTGGTCACTCACACCTGAAAGGGCTGTGCCTGCCATCAAACAATGCAGTCTCCAACCCCCTGGTGAGTATCTGGTGCCTGGCCTGGGCAAGGTAGGATTTCACAATCAAGAGAGACTTTGCTTTGAAGTAGGCCTACTTCAAAGGAGAAAATGAGTATAAGAAGGGCACCCTAAACCACAGACTTGAGAACACTTTTGGAAACCGAAATGAACCTCTGCCTGGAGAAGAGCTGAGGAAGAAGAGCTGCCCTGCCTGTGACTGTGCTCTGTGGAGCTATCCTGCAGTTGCTGCTTCTGCCAGAGTAACTGGGCAAAGACTGGATTTTGTGTGCCTTCCATCTTGTGAAGATCTCCAAGGGCTTGATTTAGAGTGTGCCTCCCGTTGTTTGAAGTCTCAGGGGCAGCAAAGACTTCTCTCTGCCAGCACATGGAGTCTCTGGAGAGGCTCCTACTCTGCCCTGTGGTGCCCATCCAGTTCCTGGGACACTGAAAGGAGAAGCTGGAAGCCTAAGAGGAAGAAATCCATGCACAGAACGCCGTGCGGGGAAAAAATCGATGCGCTGATGGCTTCCCGGCAGAGAATCAATGCTCGCCTGCAATGCGACCCGAAGATCGATGCGCGGAGTTGGAGAAATGATGCGCAGCATCACTGACGGAGGCTGGAGAGATCGCAACCTGTGCTGCGTGGTTTTCGGATCATCGTGCGGCTGGATTCCTGATGCAAGTACCACTGGGCATGTAAAAACAATGCAAGGCCTGCCCTGGACCTGAGAGTGCTGACCGGATCGACGCATCGCTCTCCTACGGAGAGAAGAAACAACGCGCCCGACGCGACGAAAGGAGAAACGACGCAAGGTCTCACTCGTGAGTGAAATCAATGCATCGCAAGCCCTTTTTGACGCACACTCGCCCATGTGGGGTTATTTTTGACGCACCCAAGGTACAATTTCATGCTAACAGTGTTAGTGTGTGTTTAAAACTACATGAAGACTCCTTTTGCTTTTTAATTGATAACTTGACTTGTGTATTGTGGATTTTTGTCGTTTTGATCTTGTTTTGTTAGATAAATATTCTCTATTTTTCTAAACCTGTGTTGTGTCATTTTGTAGTGTTTTCATTAAGTTACTGCGTTTGCTGATACAAATACTTTACAGCTAGCACTCTTACGTTAAGCCTACTGCTCGTGCCAAGCTACCAAGGGGGTAAGCAGGGGTTAGCTTAGGGTGATTCTCTTTTACCCTGACTAGTGTGAGAGTCCTTGCTTGGACAGGGGGGTAACCTGACTGCCAACCAAAGACCCCATTTCTAACAGTGGGTCAGAACCAGTCCCAGATAAGTCCTGCTGAAGTTTTACCTTCTCACAAGTTGGGGCAAGAGTCTTGTTCATGGGGAAGATGTTCGCTGAGAGCAAGGAGAGCATTGCTAACAGTGGTCAGCAGACATGAAGAGTTGGCCCGGGTTCGTGGACGGGTGGGTTGGAGCCTCGCCCTCACAAGTGGTGATACCTGCTGTGTGAAGAGACAGACGTGTGGTAGCTTGCACTGATTCTTTGGGTGAGCTGCAGGATTCCGGTGCAAGCAGGACTGTTTACGGTCACAAAGAGACCAAAAGCTGGATTTCAGTAGCCAAAAACACTTCCAAGAGTCCAGGACTAGAGAGAAGCCTCTTAGGGGTCAGGAGCTGCTCCAAGAGCTATAGCAGGTGAGTTGGAAGTCTTTCGTGCCCCTGAGTCCAGAAAACAGGAGGCAAGTCAGCAAGCCTTTGGAGTCACTGTTTTTCTGGGATGTAGAGAAGCAGGTCCAGGCCTCCTTACTCAAAGGCTAGGGGGCAGCAGGCAGCAGGTTAGTTCAGCAAAGCAGGTGTCCAGAAGAGTAGCAGCTCAGCAGAGTGACAGTTCTAGTAGCAGCACAAAAGTCCTTCTTCATTGCAGGGTATCCACAGATCCAGAAGTGTACTGAGTTGGTGGCATTAGAGGTCCATTACTTATGCCCAATTGTGTCTTTGGAGTGGGAGAGACTTCAAAGGAAGGGCACATAGGTCCTCCCTTCCCGACCTGGCTCCAGAGTCACTAAATGGGCATATGCAGCCCTTTGTGTGGGCAGGACACTGCCCATTCAAGTGTAAGTACCAGCCTCTCCCTCCTATCCTACCCAGGATGTCATATCAGGCTCTGGATGGCCCATCAGTCACACCTAAGCTCCCTTTGTGTGTGGCTGTCTAGAGGGAATGCATAAGCCCAGCTGTCATGCCAACCCAGGTGCATATTGGAGACAGGCAGTAGGCACCGAATGGATAAAGTAACAAAAATGCCAACTTTCTAAAAGTGCAATTTTCAGAACTGCAATTTAAAATCTGACTTCACCATAAATTGTGATTTACTAGACAAACATATATCTTCCAGATTGTGAAGTACACTTATATGATGTAATAAGGTGATCCCAATGATATTCTTTGGGAGAAATAGGCCTTGCTATACTGAAAAACTACTATTGTTGCATCTGCTACAGGTGTTGCAATGGTTCGCTGGTGTGAAAGGCAATGGAAAAGTGAATGAGTTGGTTGAGATATTATTCTTTCACTTGGCTGTTAATCCAAGGCTGCAAAAAGAGATTATGGGGCATATTTATACTCCGTTTGCGCCGAATGTGCGTCGTTTTTTTCGACGCAAATTCGGCGCAAAACTAACGCCATATTTATACTTTGGCGTTAGACGCATCTAGCGCCAAAGTATGGGCAAATAGCGTCATTGTTTTGCGTGAACGCCTTCCTTGCGTTAATGAGATGCAAGGAAGGCGTTCCCGTCTAAAAAAATGACGGCGACGCAAATGCGTCGTATTTATACTCCCGGGCAAAAATCACGCCCGGGAGTGGTCGGGTCAAAAAACCCCGCATTTGCGCCACTTTTTAACGCCTGGGTCAGGGTAGGCGTTAAGGGGCCTGTGGGCTCAAAATGAGCCCACAGGTGCCCTCCCCTGCCCCCAGGGACCCCCCCTGCCACCCTTGCCCACCCCAGGAGGACACCCAAGGATGGAGGGACCCATCCCAGGGACATTCAGGTAAGTATAATTTTTTTTTTTTTTTTTTTTTGGGTGGCATAGGGGGGCCTTATTTGTGCCCCCCTACATGCCACTATGCCCAATGACCATGCCCAGGGGACATAAGTCCCCTGGGCATGGCCATTGGGCAAGGGGGCATGACTCCTGTCTTTACTAAGACAGGAGTCATGTAAATGGCGTCTGGGCGTCGTTAAAAATGGCGCAAATCGGGTGGAGGCGATTTTTTGCATCAACCTGACTTGCACCATTTTTAAGACGCCCTAGCGCCACTTTTCCCAACGCCGGCGCTGCCTGGTGTACGTGTTTTTTTTCCACGCACACCAGGCAGCGCCGGTCTGCTTGTGCCGGCTAACGCCATTCAATAAATACGGCGCCCGCATGGCGCTTCAGAATGACGTTAGCCGGTGCAAAATTTTTTGACGCTAAACTGCGTTAGCGCAGTTTAGCGTCAAAAAGTATAAATACGGGCCTATGTCCTCCAAGGAGCAGATCTGTGCCACAATGCTGGATCCACAGTGCAAAAATATACTGACCACTTTCATTCCTTTTTCAGAGCGGGATGTTTCACCATACAAGATGTAGATTGTTGAGAAAGCGACAGACCAGGAAGGGAAACAGCAGTAAGTTTGAGGCCCTGGCAGATGTTCTGGCTAGTAGTCTTCAACCTACTGATAGGGCAGTGCTGTTGTCTCACAGCAGCCAACACCAGCAATAAGAACATCGCCAACAACAGCAACAGAAGAATCGGTCCAATCTCTGTAATGGCTTGGTGTCAAGTGGCAGACTTAAGTCAAGTGCAGAGGTGAAGGCAAAGGAGGGCAAGCAAGTGGCAGCACCAGTGACTATTCAGAGGATGTTATGTGGATCAAACCCCATTGGTGTTAAGATGAACTCTAATTCCCTGACTGGGTAGGTCACCATTGAGCTTTTAGAGTATCGTTGGATTGCTTTGCCCAAAGAAAAATGGATATAATGTAGGGCCAGATTGGGGTTGGACCAGTGTGCAGTGAAGAAGCCTCCCCATTAACTTCAAGGGCATTGGAGACAATGCCTGCCTCTGTTCTATGCCTATCCTTCTTTTTTCATTCCCCAACGGGGCTGCCCAGTAAAGATCATTAATGTACAAGACTGTCAATGTGTTTCTTCATGGGAAAAAGGAAATACAATATGACAATTGGGTAACACCATGCTCGGATTGGAACAAGTAACTAACTGTTGCACCAGTGAGTGATATATTATTGAGTGATGATGATTCATGTGGTGGCAGCGAGTGAGGGTTTTCAATTAATTTGTAAACTTGATTTTGATAATTTGCAATGTTTGGAGGCTGATGGGTGATTTTTCCTGAAGGTGATTGGCCCTTTCACATATAGCTAAATTTACTTTCATGGTCAACTCCTTGCTGTACTTTTGTCTGGTTCTTCAGGGACCAGGCCATTCAGTTTTATTTAAAAAATACCAATCTATAGAAAATGCTCAAATTCTTTTGCTCTTCTTGTTCAGCAACAGCAGTGCGCTACAGGTCTATCTATCTCAATCTCATTTGAGTTAGGAGTCAGACTGATTCTTTACTCAGAGTCAAGACTCACGGTGAGAGTACCTCAACAGCCTCAAGAAGGGAGTCATTTACTTCAAACGGAAACCAACAGGATGATGACTGTGAGAGGTCTACCCAGCCCTGTTGATTGGAGAGAGGGGTGTTGATTTGGGAAATGCTGAATACTATGCTGAATGAGCTATGCTATAAATAACCCACATAATTCCTCTATTATGTGGTTGTGGTCGGGGGCTATAACTGGAGACAGACATGTGATATCACATCATCACATGATGGATGCACTTGGCCAAATATTTTGACAGTTATGAGATTGATCAGCCAGGTACATGCAGCTACATGTCTGTGATTGATTGTGAAATTGCTTTCACTTCTCAGTTAATCATACATGAGCCATTATGAATGATTGCAGCAGTCTATGCAGTTGATCTGCCTCTTGGTCCACTCCACATGAAGCTTACCTTCTATCTTTCTCCTTTACTCTACAATATTGTTACTGTTTTATAGTCCACAGGCCTTCTCTTCTGCTGCACAAAAGGCAAAATCTCCATACCACTCCTGCTTACCTTATAGGACCGATTCATCCAGCCACCCAAGACGGACATTCCAACAAGGATGAAGATGCACCGCTCAATTTGCCATTAATATTCAGTATCATTTTTCTTTTAACAATCATAATTTTTAGAACTGTATGGTTCACTCCTCCATAATTTGTATTTTTCAAACCTAGAAGACAGATCATGGGTCTCTGGAACTGAAGGACTGTTTTCAAAGCATTTAATTAAACTGTAATTCCTCCATTTCCTTAAAAAACAGATGTGATGATGATGTGCTGCTCCTCAACCTGATGAATATTGCTGGTGTGTAGTGTTTGTCTTTGTCACACCTTTCTCCAACTACCCATTCGACCATTTATCAAAACCTTAACCCTCTTCCCCCAGGCTTTGTGATATATTGAGTTGTGACTTATGAATTTACACCATAAATGAATCAGACACAATGGTGGGGTGGATGTGGTGAAAGTGACACCAACTCACAACCAGAACTTCTCTTACCTGAGCAATAGCCAATGGAAGCCTCACTTAGCCATCCATGCATCAGAGGGATACATGTAATATAACATAATTCATCAACATCATCATTCAGGCCTTGTGTTGCTTAAACACTTAGGGGGTCATTACAACCCTGGCGGACGGTGTTAAAGGTGCAGTAATACCGCAAACAGGCCGGCGGACCAAAAAAGGGAATCATGACCGTGGCGGAAACCGCCAACATAGACAGCCCCTTTAACACTTCGACCGCCACAGCGGTACAGACAAGCAGCACGGTGGTCAGCGCCAACAGACAGGCGGAAGACAATGTACCGCCCACAGTATCACAACCCGCCAATCCGCCACCTTTTCCGGGGCGGATTCACCATGGATAAAAACACAGCGGAAACAGCTTTTGCAATGGGAAAACGCTCACCTTCTACACATCCCACGAGGAAGGAGGACACCATAGAGCTGGAATTACAAATCCTACCTGCCCTTGTCTTCCTGCTCATTTACGAACACCAGCAATGGCGGCGCCGAAGACAACGGTGAGTACTGCACCTACGACATAGGGGAGGGGGGAAGGCAAAAGTCACGGACACACACGCAACACCCCCACCCCCACCCTCACCCTCGCACATTACAACACACACACCAATGCATTTCCTAAATCACAGGGACAACCCACAACCCCCCCGGAAGAATGCAAAGACCAAAGGAAATCAGTTAAAAAATTGTAATGTATCAAAATACAGTTACCAAATATATACAGATATATATACACATTCCAGCTCTTATACATTCTGAGAAGTAGTGCAGGTATGCACATATCAATGTCCGTGCACCACTGGGACAAAAATGCATGGGCGAGGCCCACATTAGATACCTGTCCACAAACGGAGAGAACACTGCTGGGGCATAAGATAGAAATACAACAGGCACCTCAGGGGGAAGGGAAGGGGGGGGGCACCTCAGCCGGATGACAGTACCACGCCAGATCCACGACAGGGCTCCATGCCCACTGTTCCATCCTGGGGAGTGCAAAGCCACAGTCTCTCAAGTCTCTACAGTCGTTGGTTTGCCCACTGTTCCATCCTGGGGAGTGCAAAGCCACAGTCTCTTAAGTCTCTACAGTGGGTGGGTTGCCCATTGTTCCATCCTGGGGAGTGCAAAGCCACAGTCTCTCAAGTCTCTACAGTGGTTGGTTTGCCCACTGTTCCATCCTGGGGAGTGCAAAGCCACAGTCTCTTAAGTCTCTACAGAGGGTGGGTTGCCCACTGTTCCATCCTGGGGAGTGCAAAGCCACAGTCTCTCAAGTGGATGACAGTCTCCACTGGTTCTGGAGGTGGACTGGTGCCCAGAGTGATTCATCCTGTTAAGGACAGATGGAGTGGATGCATGTCTCCACTGGTTCTGGAGGGGGAATGGTGCCCACACTGCATCAGGCTCCCTGTGACGCTTCCTGTTCTGTCACTGTCCCAGCTGTACATGGGATAACGATGCTTGATGTGGTGGTGTTTTCATTCTTCAGCGGTGCTCTGCCCTGTTCAGCGGTCTTCACCATGGCGGTGAGTTCCTTGTTCAGCGGTGCTTAGCCATGGCGGTCTCTGACCTTTTCAGCGGTTCTCTGCCCTGTTCAGCGGTGCTTTGCCATGTTCAGCGGTCTTCACCATGGCGGTGAGTCCCTTGTTCAGCAGTGCTTTGCCATGGCGGTCTCTGACGTGTTCAGCGGTTCTCTGCCCTGTTCAGTGGTGCTTTGCCATGTTCAGCGGTCTTCACCATGGCGGTGAGTTCCTTGTTCAGCGGTGCTTTGCCATGGCGGTCTCTGACCTTTTCAGCGGTTCTCTGCCCTGTTCAGCGGTGCTTTGCCATGGCGGTCTCTGACCTGTGCATTGGTGTGTGGCATGACGGTCCCTCATTGCCCAGCGGGGCTGTGGCTGCCGGGGCCCTCCTGGGCACTGACTCCGGCAGTGGTCTCCTGACCAGTGACGATACTCCTGCCCTCCTGGGCAATGACTCCGGCGGTGGTCTCCTGACCAGTGACGACGGTGCTGGCGGTGGCGTCCCGGCCGCCGGGGAGGATGGCGCCCTCCTCCGCCGTGCTGCTCTTACCAGACTGCGCAGACTTCTTCTGGCACTTCACAACCTTTGGAGAAGTCACAGCTGACTCTGCAATCCCCCTGGGACCCTTGTGAGCAGTTTTTCCGCCAGGAGTCTTCACCCTGTCCCGTCGGCCACTTTCCAACTTGAGATGCTTTACAGGGGTGGACTGGCAGTGCTTTGGCTCTGTGTCACACTGCCTGCCCTGGTGACCGGTGCACTCCACACACCTTGAACACGCACCACTGGTACTGGAGTCTTTTTGGCTGAGGTGCTACTACGTGGCTTATGAATTGGAGGGGTGGGGGTGTGGGCAAAGAGCTCAACGTTGCTGAGGGAGAGTTTCTGACGAACACTGGGATGGGTAGCTGGAGGGGGTCTGGGAGTGGAGGAAGAGGAGGTGGTTGTAGGAGGTGTCACTTTAGGTGTTTTGGGTGCAGGTGCAGGCTCTGGAGGCTGTTGTGAGGTGGATGGATGTTGGGTGTGTGGGTGCCCGCGTTTGTGTACTTTGGGAGGGGGCGTCACAGACACACTGGGAGAAGACACAGGGGAAGTGTAAATGGTAGTGGGGTTGGTGAGTGCAGGTGAGCGGGGTGTGGTGCTGGGTGTTCTGGTGCGAGTCCTAGTGCCTGTAGATGTACTGCATGCAGGTGAGAGTGTAGACGAGACTGGGAGGGAGGAGTGAGACTATGAGGAGGGGGACACAGTGGAGGCAGTGGATGTTGCTGTTTCTGTATGTGTGTGATGCTTGTGTGAGTGCCTGTGGGATGTGTGGTGCCTATGTTTGCCTGAGCTACTTTTGTGTGTTGAGGTGTATGCATGCTTGTCTGATGGTGTGCTTGGGATAGGCTGGGGTACAGGGGATTGGGTCTGGGTGGAGGAAGTTGGAGGGGGGAGGCTAGACACAGGGACAATGGCTGCCATCAGTGCTGAGGCCATAGATTGCAGGGTTCGATGAAGGGCAGCCTGACCAGAATGAATGCCCTCCAGGAATGCATTACCGTGTTGCAACTCCCTTTCTATACCCTGGATGGTAGACTGCCCAACAGTGAGTGACCTGAGCAGGTCAATGGCCTCCTCACTGAGGGCAGCAGGGGTGACAGGGGCAGGGGCTGAGGAGCCTGGGGCGAAGGTGATGCCCACCCTCCTGGGTGAGCGGGCACGGGGCGAACGCTGAGGGGCTACTGGGAGGGCGGTGCTGGCAGGGGAGGTGGCAGCTGTACCTGTAGAAGTGGTGGGCACAGATGGTGCCGCCACCACAAGGGAGCTCCCATCGGCGGACGAGTCCGTGTCGCAGTTTGGTGATCCGGTGACCGACGTGAAGCTCCCCTCGCCCTCCGTCCCACTGGTGCATTCTGAGTCCGTGGTGTGGCCCTCCAAGGCCATGTGGGATGCAGCTCCCTCGTGCTCCGGTGCCACTGTACCTCCGCCTGATGATGCTGATGCACAAAAGAGCAGGGAGAGCACAGAAAGGGGGGGAGACGACAGAAGAAAAAGAGGTTGAGTGCATGGCTTACCGCTACCGTTGGCAGACAATACAGACACAGCAGCCCCCTGCACTACGCCGTGCTCTAGGCCTCTACAGCTGCAATTCCTGGGATGTGGCCTGCATCGCTATGGTGGACATCTACACACATGGATGCCACAGGGGCATGTATACCTGTACTTGGCACTCTACTGAGGTGGGGTGGAGTGGCACATGGCATGCATTACGGAGGGGCCTAGCCTATGGAAGTCGCCCTTGCCTAGGGAAACCCACAGCCCTCCTCCCCCACCCAGACCCCTCAACTGCGTGCAAAGTCCCCAGAATGAGGGTGTACTCACCCCCTTGTGTCTGCTGTGATGCCTTCAAGTGCCCATCCAACTCCGGGTAGGCCACCGCCAGGATCCGGAACATCAGGGGGGTCATGGTGCGACGGGCACCCCTCCCACGTTGGGAGGCCATCCCCAGCTGAGCCTCCGCTGTCTTCTTGCTCCAGCGGCGAATGTCCTCCCATCTTTTACAGCAGTGGGTGCCCCGTCTCTGGTGGACCCCCAGGGTCTGTACGTCCTTGGCGATGGCACGCCAAATGTCCTTCTTCTGGTGGGCGCTCACCTACATGACATGCACAGGGGAAGAAGAGAAGTCATTACCAACTGCGCAGTCAAAGTGAGTGGCCCACATCCCTGACCTTGCCATGTGGCACATGCATTCACACTCATTCATGTTCCCTGAACTCTGCCCCCTTCCCTCTTACAACCAGCCCTCTCCACACAGGCATAGCCCATACAAAGTACTCCCTGGGTACTTACCTGTTGGTCTGGAGGACCGTAGAGTAGCGTGTACTGGGGGAGGACCCCGTCTACTAGCTTCTCCAACTCCTGAGCAGTGAAGGCAGGGGCCCTTTCCCCAGACGCAGCAGCCATTGTCTCTTCCAGACCGAGGTCACAGCAGCACTTGCAGTGTGGGTCCTCTCCTGTCGAAGATCAGGTATCGAGTGATTGAACAGATAGAAAATGGCGGTGGGACCCATAGGGTCCAATGTTAACCAATGCAGCATTGCGCCGTGGTCTACGACCGCCTTCCGCGACGGTGTACAACACCAGCGCAGTTACCTCACACCCCATTGTCCCAGTTTAGAGGTCAGGCAGCCGCCATTTCAGGGGCCCACATGGCTTCATTTACTACTGCGTCACACATACCTAGGCCTACACTCGACACACATACAGGAAGATTTTTGTCTTTGGTGTCGTGTTCTGTGTATCTGTGGGTACATACCTGGGATTTTGTTGAGTCTGTGGTCGCTGTTGTCCTTCCTAGGCACCGTCAGCTGGGACATTTGAGAAGATGGCGGAATCCTCCGGTGTACCGACCGCTGGTGGACCTGTTGACAATGGAGGAGCGACATTTGATCATCACCTACAGGTTTGACCGTGCCACTATCCAGGAACTATGTACCCAGTTGGAGCCAGACCTGATGTCACCAATCCGCCATCCCACAGGAATCCCCCCTCAAGTGCAGGTGCTGTCAGTGCTCCATTTCCTTGCAAGTGGGTCTTTTCAGACAACAGTGGCCATGGCATCTGGGATGTCCCAGCCTATGTTTTCCAACGTGTTGTCCAGAGTGTTGTCTGCCCTGCTGAAACACGTAAGGAGCTACATTGTTTTCCCTCAGGTGGAGGATTTGGCTACTGTTAAAGGTGACTTCTATGCCCTTGGACATATCCCCAACATCATAGGTGCTATTGATGGGACCCATGTAGCTTTGGTCCCCCCCCACAGGAGTGAACAGGTGTACAGGAACAGGAAGAGTTATCATTTGATGAATGTACAGATGGTATGTTTGGCAGACCAGTACATCTCCCAGGTAAATGCTATGTTCCCTGGCTCAGTGCAGGACGCCTACATCCTGCGGAATAGCAGCATCCCTTATATGATGGGTCAACTCCAGAGGCACCGTGTGTGGCTATTAGGGGACTCTGGTTACCCCAACCTGTCCTGGCTTTGACCCCAGTGAGGAATCCCAGGACCAGGGCAGAGGAACGCTACAATGAGGCCCATGGGCGGACTAGGAGGGTGATCGAACGCACCTTCGGCCTCCTGAAGGCCAGGTTCAGGTGCCTCCATATGACAGGTGGTTCCCTATTCTACTCACCGAAGAAGGTGTGCCAGATCATCATCGCCTGCTCGATGCTTCACAATCTTGCTTTGCGACGCTGGGTGCCTTTTGTGCAGGAGGATGGTCCAGATGACGGTGTTGTGGCAGCTGTGGAGCCTGTGGAGCCTGTGGACAGTGATGAGGAGGACGCTGAGGAAGAAGACATAGACAACAGGGAGTCAGTCATACAGCAATATTTCCAGTGACACACAGGTGAGAACAGTTTTCTTTTAACCATTACATTCACTTTCACACTTCTACCACTATCCTGTCTGTCATTTCATAGCAGTATTTGGTCACTGAGTTGTACCTTTCCATTACGGTTTCACAGGTGTGGTTACCAACGTGTGTCATCTGCTTGCATCCTTCAGGGACTTGTGATGTATGACATAGGTATGTTGGCCTTACAATTGGAAACGCATTTTGACACTGTCATTGATTATACATATTTGCCAAATCACAGACTGACTCCAGATTGTTTTGTGGTTCAAGGGTGTTTATTTAAGTGCCCAAATATGGAGGGGGGTAGTAATATGGTGATGGGGGACGGTGGAGGAATGTCCATGGCAGAGTCCAGTCTATTAGTCTCACAGGTGCACTGCCCCTATGGGCATAGGAATTGGAGCTGGGGCAGTTTCAGTATGGACAGGGTAACAAAGTGGGACAGTGGGAGGACAATCAGGGTGGTCTCATTTCCTGGCGGGGGTCTTGCCATCTTGCTCTGTCCTGTTCCTGGATCTCAGGGACCGCTTGCGGGGTGGTTCTCCGTCTGCAGGGGGTGGGGTGCCGGTGTGGTGGTCCTGTGGCGGGGCGTCCTGTCCACTAGCGCCGGCGGAGGTGGTGGGCAGTTCATCATCCTGGCTAGTGTCAGGGGCCCCTTGGAGTGCCACGGTGTCCCTCATGGTCTTTTGTATTTCCTTCAGCACCCCTATGATGGTGCCCAGGGCGGAGCTGATGGTTCTGAGCTCCTCCCTGAACCCCAAATACTGCTCCTCCTGCAGGCGCTGGGTCTCCTGAAACTTGTCCAGGACCATCGCCATCGTCTCCTGGGAGTGGTATGCTCCCATGATGGAGGAGAGGGCCTCGTGGAGAGTGGGTTCCCTTGGCCTGTCCGCTCCCTGTCGCACAGCAGCCCTCCCAGTTCCCCTGTGTTCCTGTGCCTCCATCCCCTGGACCGTGTGCCCACTACCACTGCCCCCAGGTCCCTGTTGTTGTTGGGGTGGTGGGTTATCCTGGGTTCCCTGTAGTGGTGGACACACCGCTGATTGACGTGTCCTGGGGACGGAGGTATGGGCCCGCTGGGTGGGTGCTGTGCTGGTGTTACCAGAGGGTGGAAAGTCAGTGTTGGGCTGTGCCTTTGCAAGGGGAACCGACTGTCCCGAGGCCCACGATGGTCCGGGCTGGTCATCAGGATCCAGTAGGGCAGAGCTGCTGTCGTCACTGTGGGCCTCTTCTGTGGGTGGAGTGGAGTTGTCTGGACCCTCCGGTGTGGTGACGTTCCTTAGTGGTCCTGCAGGGATATAAGAGCATGATTATTGCATGTGTGTGTGTAATGGTGTGCAATGGGTGGGTGTTTGTGTACCCCAGTGCAAGCATTCCTGTGTGTGGGTTTGTGTGATGATGGTTAGGGGATTGTTCTGGGTATGTGCAGTGACCATGCTTTGGTGAGGGGTGACCATGCTTAGTTGTGTCATGCAGGGCTTGGTGTTGGGATGAGTGGATTGTGTTATTAGGACATTAGTGAGGAGTGTGAGTGTTAGGGGAGGGGGTGAGGGTGGGGGTGTGTGATAGCATGCAGGTAGGGTGGGGGATATGATAGTTGAGATTTGACTTACCAGTGTCCATTCCTCCACCGACTCCTCTGAGGCCCTCTGGATGCATGATGGTCAAGACTTGCTCCTCCCATGTTGTTAGTTGTGGGGGAGGAGGTGGGGGTCCGCCGCCAGTCAACTGTACCGCGATGTTGTGCCTGGAGAACACTGACCGCACCTTCTCCCGTAGGTCGTTCCACCTCTTCCTGATGTCCTCCCGATTTCTTGGATGCTGTCCCACAGCGTTGACCCTGTCCACGATTCTTTGCCATAGCTCCATCTTCCTGGCTATGGATGTGTGCTGCACCTGTGAGACAAATAGCTGTGGCTCTACCCATAGGATTTCCTACACCATGACCCTGAGCTCCTCCTCGGTAAACCGGGGATGTCTTTGGCGTGACATGGGGTGGTGTGGGTGATGTGTGGGGTGGTGTAAGTGTTGATGTGTGTGTTGATGTGTAGTGGTGTGTGGTGTTTTGTGTGTGTAATGTTGTATGGGTGATGGTGTTGTGTGCCTCTGTGTGGTGGGGTTCTCAGTTGCTGTGCTCTCTGTCTATCTGGCCTTATTTCTGTATTTTTGGTCGTAGGGGGTTGTGGGTGATGTGGGTGTGTGTTTTATATTGTGTTGGGTGTGTGGGAGTGGTGTTTGTATGTGTATCAGGTGTGTGTATTTCGAAATGTCTAATGTGGGGGTGTTTTGGAGATGTGTGTGTATTTTGAGCGCGGCGGTGTTTACCGCCAATGGAATACCGCGGTTGAAAGACCGCCGCGTGGATTCGTGTGTCGTGATAGTGTGGGCGTATTTCTGTTGGCGTGACGGTGGAGGTTTTGTTTTTGCCAGTTTAACACTGACCTTTGGTGTGGCGGACTTGTGTGGGTGTCTGAATTTCGGCCGATTCCGAGATGTGGGTCATAATAGCTGTAGCGGAATTCCGCGGCCGCGGCGGTGTTTTGGCGGTCTTCTGCACGGCGGTAAGCGGCTTTTACTGCCAATGTTGTAATGAGGGCCTTAACCTTCTCCTGTCCTGAGTCTACTCCTCTTGAACTGAGGATTATGTAAGTTTAGTTTTAATTGGTTTAATACATTAACATACTAATCCCCATTGCTCAAAATTACTACTGCTAGTTTTTGGAATAGTATTTGTGTCATGGTGGTAGTCTGGTCTCAGTTTTTGAAAAGCTGTGCTACAAATAATCCACTAACCCTGTGGTTTCTTTCAATCTATTTGTCTGTGATGAATAATCCATCTAGTGGTCAATATAGGTGCAGAAGGTTGTAGGACAAGGGTATAAGTAACTGGTTTACACTTTGATAAGTGGGTGGGTGCTGCAAAAGTGGCAAAAGTTAACATCCTCAAGGAATAAGACACACCTAGTCTGTGTTGTTCCCACTCTGGTAGTTGGGTATTGAGTAGATATAAGTATATAACCTAGCAAATAACTATATGGCAAGGGACTTGAGAATCAGCTAGGAAAAGTCTAGGTGGAAAAGTCGATGTACAGTATGTGACGGTTTAGAGGGCAGCGTTTTGTCAATTGAAGAGAATCAGGCTGTGCTAAAAGTGGTGCAAAGACAAAAGACAGATTGCTGTCATATCAAGACACAATACAACAAAACAAAAACAATTTCTAAAGTGCACAGCTGCCTCCAAAGAGGTGCCCCAACGCCAGTGGTCTTGGTCAGATGAGCAAAAATTAAGGTTAACATTTTTGGGATTGTTTCTAAAAATTGCTTCAGAGGGAGCAAGCCTAAGGCGAGTAGGAAGGACATTTCAAAGTCCAGCAGTGAGAAATACAAATTATACTTCCTCCTCTCCTTGCTTTGTGCACGAGGAGTTTGAAGTAGTGTTTGACAGTTGACTCTCACAGAACAATTATTATGTGGAGTTTGAAAACCAGGGGGAATGGCTAAGGCCAAATAAAGACCAGACATGTCCTTCAGCCATGCTTCAGTTAGAAACATTAGGTCCTATTTGTCCTCTAAAAGACTGAAAATGTCCAAAGCATATCTGAGAAGGGATCTACAGTTAATCAGGCAAGCATATAGAGCAGAACCCTTAGCTCCATTCAGCTGCCTCCACCCCCTTCTGAAATGGTATTGTACCTGAGGTTGGGGGGGGGGCAGATGGATAAATGATATGTCCAAGAAATGATAAACATCAAGGAACATGAACAGAGAGGGCACCTAAAGAGACATTCAGAGGTATTAGCAAGGTCCAAATTATAACTACATTAAGGCCTACGAAGATTAAGTATGTTCAGCCTCGAGTAAGAGAGTGAGCTAGTGTACCGAGAGTACTCATCAGCAGCATGGCTGGCGCTGGCCACACTCCAGGTGCGGATGGGTGCTGAAGGGGTTGCTTTTGGCATGCATCTGTTGTGAATCTGCAGCGTGTATGTTCCTTAATGCCAGTAAAAAGGAAGTGACATGCATCTCTATTCTCTAGAGCAGTGACCACAAGATGGTGTCTTAGTGCTGGGACCACATTGAAAAATGTTTGAAAAGCCTCCACTCAATGGTAATTAGGCCTCCACACCCTACTTAAAACAGAACACATCCACATCATGTCTGTTCTTAAATGCCCCCAAAAAGGAAGCTAAGTGAGTTTCCAGCCATTTGAATGCTGACCACAAAATGGTGTCCTACTGCTGGGACTCCATTGACAAAAGTTAAAATTCCTCAACAAACTGGTCATTAGCCCTTCACACCCTCCTCATAACATAAAGTTTTACATTGTTTTTTCTACAAACTACCCATTTTTTTACACCTAAAACCTACCCTCTCTATCTGCAATAGGCCCACTCATCTCCCCAAGCAAATAAGTAAATCTCCCCAATATCCAATGTAATAAAATAGTCCAAACGTCCTTGCCCTAAGTGTCCTTTCCATTTCCCACCCTCTCCTCCTACAATAAAAGTCACTCCCACCAAGGAAAATTTATTAACAAAGGACTTAAGAGGGCTTCTGGTCAGGTGTGCAAATGTGCCACCATTTGGTAGAGCAGTGCAGCTCCCATAGGACACAAAAGAGGAGGAGGTCTGTGGATGATGATGATGGGGTGGCAGCAGCGGGGGATCTCAGCTGCCAGTAGTGCTGGTGATGGTGTGGCTGGGATAGAAGCGCTGGCGGCTGGCCTGAGGTACTGCAGGTGATTGTACATGCCTCCATCTCCTTTTCCTCCAGAAGCCACTGCTACCAGCTAGCAACATTTCGCCAGGATGGCCTCCACCCAGTAGAGCCACAGCTGGGTGGCTATCTCCTGCCTTGATGGTGAACCAGCAGGAATAGCTAAATCAAGAAAGCAAAAAAAAAAAAAAAACACAAATTGTAAATAATGTTCAGTGCAAACACTTGTTTGAATAGTTGCACAGTATTCCTCACACATGCCTCACATAAGTCATTGACTGCAAGGAGTTAAGCCAGAATTCCACTAGAATAAAAGTTATTTTTTTTGTTTAATGGATTTGATACTAAACACTTAACTCATTATGATATTGGCGGTAAAAACCGCCTACTGCCGAGGTGACGACCGCCAAAAGACCATCGCCGTGGCTGCCAGCCGTCTGCAATATTTTGACCACAGCCAGATTTCTGCCAGATGAATAGCGGAAATTCAGCTGTGGCCATGCCTGCGGATAGCGAGCACAACACCAGTAGACTGCCACTGGCCGTACTATGACCCATAATACCCACTGGAGGTGTTCTGCCTGCGGACTCTGCTGCTCTCAGCAGCGCCCCGTCCTGTCTCCTGCCGGAGGACCCTTTGAACACAGGTAAGTGGGTGCTCCAACAGGGGAGGGGTTTGGGGGGTGTAGTGTGTGTGTGTGTTTGTGCATGTGTGTATGCGGGTGTCTGCTTCATGTTGAATGTGTGTGCATGTATGGAGGTGTGAGTGCATGTATGTTGTGTTCTGTGAATGCGTGTCTGCATGTGTGTATGAAAGTGTGTGCGGATGTGTGTGTGAATGGATGTATGCATGCGTGGATTCATGTGGGAATGGGTGTGTGTATGCGTGTGTGAAGGGGCGTTAATGTAGGGGGAGGGTTTGGAGAGGAAGGGGGTTGGGGTGTATCTGGAGAGGGGTGTGGGGGTGGGGAAGACCTCTATCAGTGACGGAGAAGGGATTCCCTGTCACTAATAATGCCTACAGCCATGGTTTTCGTGGTGGTAAGGAAGCCAAGGAAACCATGATGGTAGGTGGGGTCATTATCCCGCAGGTGGTACAATGACGGCAGCCAGGCTGGAGATTGATATCTCCAGCCCGGCGGCTGTTACCGCCGTGTCGCTCTGTGTGGTACATTGGCGGTTTGGCTTCAGCCAAACCACCAATGCCATAATATGGTGGAAAGTACCACCAGCCTGTTGGCAGTACTTTCAACCATATTACCGTCACCTTTGTATTTATAAAAAATACCTCTAATTAAGAGTAAGGCATATATGCAGCATAATGAATAGTATTCTTGATGTGCAACATTTAGTATTCTTGATGTGCAACAATAATTGAGGCATGCATTCCAAGGGGGTCCAGCACGCTCTTATTAAATGCCCTGTTTATTTGGAAGGATTATGGGTTACCAAGGAGGTGTGGACCCCTGATATTAGCCTCAATGGGTATAGTTCAGCAACAAGGTATTGATAAACCCATATTACAAATAATTAGTCCTTAGCTTCACGTCACAATTCTTCTTATTAAATTAGCATATCCAGCCAGGTCACTAGATCCAATAAAAATGTATTTACAGGTACATAGATGAAAGACAGAGTATCATGATGACATACATGGATGAAAGACAAGCGCCAACATGTGTTTCGTCCCCTGGTGGTTCATAAACCTGGGGCTTTCTCAAGACTATTTGAGTATTCTTGAGGTGAGTTCTTATGAAACTTCTTTATCAAATTTGATCAAGGATTATGTCAAGTGGATGAGCCCCGCATTTTGTAAAGTCACAGGATAAATCACTGCATTTTAGACTAACCAACCTTTCATTAACTGAGGCATGCTGGAGTTGGCTCTGCTATTCTCTGCAGTTTGCAGCATGTTTTTGGAGCAGCTGTAATGGACAATTTATTACATACCTTTTATTCCAAAGGCCCTGCGCTTCTCTGACTGCCTTTCAATTCTACCCTGACTTTGAAGAAGCAAGCGAATAGTAATAATAGTACGACACACGTCACATATATCCTGACTGCTGTAAGCAGACAGTAGAAACAAGATGCACTGCAGTACAGGGAAGGGAACAGGATATGCATTTTATTTGGCACATTCGTCACAGAGTATCCCATCTGCCAAACTCTAAATCAGGCACTTTGTCCCACTTTACTCCCTGGCCTCACACTCCACCACAATATATTTTCAGCAAATATCTTCACTTGGCCATAAGGAAAGTTACTCTACTGCAAGGTCATTTAGAGTAATTAAGCTAGGGAGAGGTTTTGCTTTTGCTGTCAAAGAGTGGAGAGTCACTGATCATCATGTGCTAAGCGTTTGCTTAGTCAGCCTCCGTAGTTGAGGAATGACGGCAAGGGAAAAATTTGAACAGACATAAATCTGTCATGTAAGGCCATGAAATAGATATCTACATAAATAACTAGGCCAGAAAAATGTGGCACATGCCAATAATGGATTTTTTTAGGCTGGGACAGAACTATGAGTGAAGTACTAGTAGGAGTTGACTGAGATGGCACTGGAAAATAGAACTTGTTTTCAGTTTGTAATGCTGCATTAACTGAAGCAGACGCACATCGCACAGCCAACACTGCATTGTAAATTGACCCATGCTGCAGTTAGGTCACTGGTGGCAAAATGGGATGAGCAGGGATGTGATGATGGGTGGGATATCTGTCTTGCTTAACAAATACAGTATACTTAATTTGTCCATAAGCGAGCAATGTGACTTACCATCACTCGTTTCTGCTACCGCAAGGGCTCCTCCCCTTCCAGCCTCCTGGGCCTCCTCTATCACTGACACTGCCACTGGCCCTGGCACAGGTGGTCTGTGCAACTAGAAAAATATTACCTACTTTAGATACCAGATTTGCCTCCTAAGTAGTTACTCTTATTTTGAATGAAGTAAAACAGCAATACCTTACTACAGTTCGGTTAACACTATAGTCTATCAGAACTATCACTTTGGGAGGTTTGTTGGTTGACATTTAAGAAAAGCCAGGTAGTCAAGACAACAAAAAACATTTTTCTCGTAATGAAGGGGTCGAGCTATGAAGAGTCATTGAAGCTCAATGAAGGGGTGGAATGGTCAATGAATGACATATGGTCTTGGTTGCTAATGCAATGGGATCTCAGTCATCACTTTCCTGCCATGTGCACTGTCATGGAACTGTTGGTAAACTGTATAAATGAATGATAACACAAAATTGGGGAGTTCCATGACCATGGCCTGTCTCTCGTTTTGACTGTTTGAGCATGAGCAAGAAAGCCTTCTCAACAAACATGCGTGGTGAATAATAACTTAATTGGGCCTGCATTCCTCACAGTACCAAAAATCTGTTCTCTTAGTCTTACAATATCACAACACATATAAGAGGAGAGAGAAAGCTGACTAAAAGAGAGGAAAAAACCTACAGACAGGAGGAAGTCAGCTACAGAAACAGGAAATTTAGAAAAAATTATATTGCATGGATAACAAGAATTTAACAAACATTAAATAGAGAAGTTGAAAAAAGGACACAGCATAACAAATACAGGAGGCAACATTATTTTAATAGCTGGGAAAGGTAAATGTTATGGAAATAATAAGAGGACTTACTGGGGCCAGCAGAACTATCTGCTGGGGAGCCAGTTGTGGGTCTACATACTGCATTGCTGTTGGTGGCAGCCCCTCCTCCCTGTCCCTCTGATGCCTCCTTGCTCTTGAGTGCTGATGTAAGAAATAAAGATGATTAAAAAAAGATTAGTGGTATAGTTAATCTCTAAAAATAAAGCTTGATAGGCATACACAGTTACATTGCATTTTTCTAAATCAGATAACCTATTTCCCTATTCCTAAATATGATAGTTTCTTCTCCATCCATCTGGGTCAACCCACTCCCCCTTTTCAATGCATACTACACATCAATGGAAAACAGGGTGTGTATGAGCTACATAGTGAGCACAGAGAATGCTAACTCCCTGATGAGTATACTACTATCTTAGTGACAGGACAGAGGAGTCTGCATTACTTACTAAATAATCAGCCCAAGCGAGCTCCAAGTAGGTAGCAACGAGCACCTGACTAGCTCAAGTTGGATCAGATATCATTCATAAGTGTAACGTAAATTTAACTTACCTCTGAGTGTGAGCAGCATACTATTTGAAACAAAATTAGCATTTTTAGAAAACAAAAAATAATTATTAGTTACTCATCGAGCCTCACAACTTCAACACCAAGCAGGTTGAGCAGGTCCCATTCCCTAACAATGATGCCTGACAACTGTGCCTCAGCTGCTGTGGCATACACACCAACAATCTTCCCCATAGCAGCTAATGATCCCGCAGGGCACACCCTTTCCCAGGGCAGCTGCCTGCTGCCAGCATGGAGGGGAGGTGGGACTGGACCCAAAAAAACAGTGCGGCCACGCCCACCACAGTAAATATGGGGCAGGGCTGCACCACTGAGTGGCACCGGCACCCACAGAGGATGTGCGACTAATGGTGGGTGTAGTGTCGCACCTTGCTGTAATGGGGCCAGCTGAAAAAAAAGACAACACAAACCAAAAGGAAGAACTGAAGGAAGTGGAACACATGGAAACGGAAACAAAAATAATAGAAAAGTCATGAAAAAGACACAAATGTAAAATACACACATACAGAAAGGCACACACTGATTAAAAATAAGTAAATGGGGGTGGATGAGTGAAATCGGTGTGGATTGGCACAGATTAAAACAGAGTCCAAATAGGACTAGCACCATGTGCAGAACAGAAAGCAGGTAAAACAAAATGGCTGCACCCATTAGCACCACGTGGTGCTGTTTGCGGTGATTTTCAAAATGAAATTCACTCCCGGCATAAAAAGAACAGCAAGAAGAAACGGGCAAGTATTTTTACACCCGTTCACAGAGTTCCATGGAATCTTACATAGTTTTTTTGTGACTCCATGGAATTTTGCAAAGAAAAAATCAGAGGGTTCCACTCAGGACTAGTCTAAACCACACAAGAGGTTTATTAAAAAATTGACATGCAAAAAGTAATTATGATTTTTCATCCATAGGAATTGAAAAGGATGCTGTGCACAAGTTGATGACTGAATACCATTGTGCTTCTGATGGAATCTGAAACAAAGTCACTGCTGGATGCAGTACCACTGGACAACACAGAACAACAATCTTATTAATCTTGTGCAAGTTCTGTACAATGTAAGACCTTCCATTCTGCTTTTTCATTCTCATCATGGGAGAGTTAAAATGAATGTTAAATACTTCCCAAATAATTCCTTAGTCAATTACTTTTCAATCACTGGTTTCATTCCCTCTTCTGCTTCTTTTATAAGTGTGTAGTGTCTACTTCTAGGACATATTACATATGGCTTTATTTTTAATTTGACTGGATTTGCTCTTTTATTCAATCCAATCTGTTTTTCAGCATTTGTCCAGTAAAATCCCATATCTCATCTTCGTCTGTATGTCTTAAATCCAGAGGGAGATCTTCTTTGGTTAAAACTAGGAATAACTCAGCTCTCGGATCTGGTGAATAAATCTTAAACATAGAATTATCATCTTGTGTATCAATCATAACATCATTTTTAATCACATTTCCCATTAGTTCCGCTCAAAACAATTATAAAATCAATTCACTATTAAAACAAACAAACTAGCGAAAAACAACCAATCACAGCTCTTCTCTGTCAAAGGTCAAACTATCACGGCACAGCTTTGTCATTCACCAACCAATCAGAGCACGGGTGTGTGGTGATGTATCACCAGTCCCAGCACAACTTCCTGGCTGACTAACCTATCACAACATGACTTATCTGTGAACAGGAAAACAATCGCAAAACCTCTTTTAAAACAATAAACTGAATAAACCCTTGTCTAATTACCCCAGATAGGAAGGTAAAGTCAGTAAATCAAGTAAGACAATTCAATTACATACCATGAACCTTCAGAATCAAGAACAAAGTCAAAATCAAAAACTGAAACCAGAAAGCATTTCAGAAAGTACTACAGTTCATACTAGGCAGACCTCTTCAAGTGGAAATCCTCCCTAGTCAGTGTGCTTGCTCCTGTGCACTTAAGAGCAAGCACACCAACTCAAATTAAGCACTGAACCTTGAAAAGAAAACGTATTAGTTCAGAATCCCTATCAATGTGGATGCAGTGCCTCATTCTACATACTATTTTATTCAGAGAAGTAAAACCAATATATCACAATATCTTGGATTTGGATGCATCTGATAACCAAACCAATCCCATAGAACCAATAGATCTTCAAGGCATTTACAAATATGGATACTACATCATTACAAATTCAAATGGAGGGTAAGAGAGGATTGTAATCGGTCTAGCACACATCCTCCTTAGCACAATATTCAAACCTCTTAGTGTACAGTTCCTAAGAGGTCCAAGTTATCAAATGTAGTAAGTAGACCATATGCTGGTCGAACACACTATTAAAGTTTAGGAGTGAAAACTCCTTTCCTCCTCAGACTGGGCACCCATTTCCAAAGTTGAGAGCTTTTGTTATTTGGGCTTTCTGTTTGACTCACAATTAAATTGGGACTCCCTGATGTTGCTAAGAGTGCTACAAACAAATAGTGCCTTCAAAGCACTGTTTGTTTTGCAGGAAAGTTAGGCCACAGACCAGTAAAGGAAATGATTACCCTCTATGAAGTTAAATGCATCTCAATTGCAACATATGGGGCCAGGGCCTCGAGGTATTTTGACTGTTCCACACAACGAATTGTAGAGAATGGTTTCCTCCAAAGACTTTTGTTCACTCCACAGGGTACATCAGACTTCTTTTGTCACTCAGAAGTGGGACTAAATTATTATGGGGATACTTTGATACCAGCCGCATTACTATTGTGGTTAAAAATTTGGCATACACCTGAATTGGAATTTTCTAAATATGTTTGCCAAGATTGTTTGCCCTCAACAACGTTGAGCCCATTCCATGGATTGGATATGTTAAGCGTACCTCCAGGGGGGTTGTGTGTTAAAAGAGGTTTTTAATGACCTGCAAGAATTTCTCATACTACAAAGCTCAAATAACATCCGCCTATTCCGAGCAGGTGGAGTTTAAGCGCAGGCAACAATCACTCAGTTAGCCACACTGGCAAATTATCATGATATTGTATTTAGTTGTGAGATTACATTTTTACTTCTTCAAATTGAAAACACCTAATATAGGTTTTATCTAACTAGCCTTCATTTTGGGACACTGCCTTTTTATTGGCTTTTCCAGCTTTGAAAGTCTCCCCTCTTGCCCATGCAGTAACTCTTCCAGACAAAGCACATTGCACGTTTTATTTTTGTGTGCATTTTATAAATCTGTAACAGCAAGATTCTTGCTTCCATTTTTACACTCTTGCAGTTTTAATTATCAGGAAAGTTTTAGATTTGTGTTGAATCCTGATTCTTCAGATGTTTGCCATGCTGTTCTTAATTTAATTAGAGGGTCTTTGAATATTAGGAAGAGATATGGTGAATGGGATTGGATTCAAAGGTTTGCATTGAGATATTTGAATTGTTATGGGCATCATGGTTTTGTGCGTATTGTTATATGCATGAAATGAATTGTATGTTTTTTATATGTGTTGCTTTGATTTTCTCTGGCTTGGGAAGCCGAATGAAGTTTTGATGACTGACTGTGGGAACATTGTTTTAGGGCAGGGAAGGCGGGGGCATCCTCCCTGCAGCTTTGGCGACTGTGGTGAGTCCACCAAAGTCGAAATGAGGCTTTAAGTGTCAGGAACTTTCTATCATTGTTAATGTAAACCTCGATTTACATAAATGCGATTATCTTTGCAGAATGTCCTTGCGTCCCTCAAACCAGATAGAGAGATTGGAAATCCACTTTACGATTGACAATGGGTAGGAACTAAGGGCCTCATTGTGTGTGGCAGTCTGAGGACCGCCACACTTGCGTTGACAGTCAGACCGCCATAATCTGGGTGGTCCTACCACCATGCATGACAGCGGTCAGAGTTGTACTCAGCCAGGGTAGCACTGAACTCATGGAAAGGCTGGGGGCGAGGGTGGCCTGGGGGCACAGGGGTGCTCCTACACTGCCCATGTCCATGGCATGGCATAGGCAGTGCAGAGGCCCCCCTGCCCAGCACCATCCAAATGTGTACTGTCTGCTTTGCAGACAGTGCACATCTGAGTGTGCTGATCGGCCCCCTCTGTGCTTCCAGATAGCACTCAGCTCCTTTAAGGGAGCTGAGGGCTATTTGGTAGCACTATACCTGCCGGTCGGACCAGTGGGAACGCTCTATTGCAATGTTCCCGCTGTCCGATCGATGGGACCATTGTATTAGGGTGGGGGGACACCACTGCCATGGTGGTGGCATCCTCCCCTTGGCTTTGGCGGTACCGTGGTGGGACCGCCAAAGTCGAAATGAGGCTTCAAGTGTCAGGATTATGATGTAAGATTGAATGACATAAAGAATTAAACAGATAATCAAGATATTCCATTTACTATTCACAGGATTATTGCAGATTTTAAATTATTATACAGGTTCTGCTCTTATATTTGTAATGGATTTACACTTAAACACATGGTGGTATATTGATTCAATTAGGGATGGCACTTGGTATGTTTAACTTAGAGGTTGACATGAATTGGATATGGTTGGACCTTACCAGTTTCTTTCTTTTAACTGATGGTGGTGTGGCTATTTACAAATTGTATGGGCACAACATAAGTAGCTGAAATGTGTTGGCTGTGCAATATTTTATAAGATTATTACTTGAATGCATATCAATGGGGATAATTTAAATTGCTACAATGAGGTTCCAATGGTTTTATTGCCTGATTTGCCCCAATTCATTAGATGTTTGCATTGTATCGGTTGCACTTTGGAGTCACACGGGGATGTATTGTGATGAGTTAAGGTCTATACTAAGTAGTGATGTGATTTTTGCCCTGGTCACCCCCAAACTTTTTGGACAGATACTGGTGGTTACTGACTATTGGCTGTGCCCTAGGCACTGCTTATCAGTCCCAGAGCCAGTGCTCTATGTAAAGTGAATATGCAAATTAGTCCAATTATTATTGGCAAAATTAACCCACCTATAAGTCCTTAGTATATGGTAGGGCATGTAGGTTTAGGGACCCCAGCATAGGTAATGCACCCATAGGTGCACTGTGGAGGTGCCCAGTGTCACTTTAAAGGCAGGCCTGCCTTCCTGGCTGCTTTTAAATTAAAGTTATGTGCAAATTTGACTTTGGAATTAAAAGTACTGCCAAAGTCTTAAACTACCTTATTTTTACATATAAGTCACCCCTAAGGTGTGCCCAATGTGCCCCTAGTGTTGAGTGCCATGCAATTATAAGCAGGGACCTTATAAAAATAGTTTATAAGCCCTGGTGAGGTAAAACAGCCAAATGTGATTTTCCCTCATTGTAGTAAATGTCCTCCATAGGCTAGAATGGGAAGACTTTATTTTAATTTCTAAAGTCCCCTTAAGTGACAGATACCACAAGTTCAAGTCTTCATGTTTATTTATTAATTATGTTTTGGAGCTCCGCAGGCGGACCACATAAAATGATGCATATTATAAACAACCATAATAAAAATGAAAAAGGATTAAACTTTCGTAGACAGGTTGATTAAACTAGTACAATGTTAAGAAATACTTAAAATAGTTTAAAACTCTAGCACAAAACATTTCAGTTAGTGGAATGAGGAGTGCTAGTAATTAATCGGAAGCAGTACTAAAGGAAAAAGTAAAACAAATAGAGCGCAGCCACCTGCGGCGATGAAGTGATAAGGCCGGACAAATTAAAACAACATTAGAACAAAGGCACATAGGAAGAAAATCATAGGATTTGGGCGCTCACAGTGAGTCCATATGGTAAAATTCGAATTCTAAATGTGGCACGGTGCTCCTGGCAAGAGGATCTTCCTTACTCCTCCAATGTTTCAAGGGAAACTACCAATGAAAAGGCCAGCTGTCAGGGCACTCATGATTAAAAGTTAATACGGTATAAAGACTTCAGCTTTGGACTGGCAATAACACCATAGAGAGTTCATAAACCATTTATTTTTGCAGTACAAAGTTCGCCATCAATATAAAACAAATCATCCTTAAATTTGGATATTCGTGCAGTAGCCAAAGCTTTAATGTTCATGTAGCAACCATAGCCAACACGTGTTTCGTCCTATGAGAGAGTATTCTCACGGACTTCATCAGGGCTGCAAAAAAATATATAGGAAAACAATAACTAAAACAGTATTAAATATCCAAAATTGTTCAGAGCAGAACACGAAACCAACATCTCGTGAAAATTGTGAGAGCAAAAACCATGCCAAATGTGAGTTTAAAAAGTGCCAAACAATCGAATGAAAACAGATCTATTTGATACAAGTTATGTTACTCAAAGGAGGTTGTCATAATCAAGAGATAACCATGATATCTGAGCAGTATGACATTAAGTTAATTATGAACTAATGTGAAAATTCCATGTATAAGAGAAATCATGACATGAATGTGTAAAAATCCGTGTTAAGGCCAGTGATCACCGAAACCCAAGAATGAAAAGAGTGTCAGAAACCAAAGTTGAGATGTAAACCGACAAGACACGATGAAAAAATAATAGTAATACCAATAACAGAAGTAGACACACACCCTAGTGTCCATAAAAAACCTAAACCTACTAATGGGTCACTCAAACAGTATAAAGCCTACCTTGATTCAAAATAAGTTTTATATAAGAAATCAGTCCTAGTAAGACTCTGTAGAAAATCTGCAGAAATAACCATAAACGTTTTATTAAGTAATCCAAGGACTAATTATAAAGTCTAAAACGAGCATCAATATCTAAAAACGGCATGGAAGTATAGCCCTCGGGCCTGAACTGACCTATAATAAGTACAAAACATTCCATAATGCGTCGTATAATAAAGGAATCTTCATGCGTTCCTTAAACGCGCAGTGCGGGGAGAAGAGTAATCGATAGCTAAGAGTATAGCTGGGAAACCTAATGCGAAGAAAATACAGACCAAAGTAAATACACAATTAACCTACAGAAAATCCAAGATGCCCATAGTACAATAAAAGCCCTTACCTATTTTCAAAGTAAATATCTAAATCCAAGAGAGACACTCCGTGGTACGGTAATCCCACTAGGCTCTCAGTAACGGTGAAACGAAATCGTAAGGAGCGGAAGCGTTTTAAACTAACATCCCGTCAGATGTGAGGAAATAGAAGAAGGACCAAAATCAATTATCAGGCGCCATCTTAGAATTCTACGAGTGATATTATCGAAGAGAACTGTAGCCGGTATGAACTAACCGTATCTAGGCTCCTTAACCACCACATATCTAATAGTCTAAAAAAATGACTAAAAAATCTGGGAAGCGGTTGTCTCAAGAAAGACCCTAATGTGTAGCAAAGAAGAAAAGTGCCAAGGGCTATCTCAAAGTAGAAAGTATAATGTAGTTACCAGGTGGTATGGAGAGAGAGAAAAGGTATAGTGAATACATACGATGTTCCATACTCAAATCATGTGTGAACTTCACGATGGCATAAATATAATATGTAACATACATGTAGGCATATATATAGAATATGGATAATAATATTTCCTTATTACAATTGTAACTAATGGTCTGATACATTGTATAGAAATCCTACATAAGGAAAAGTATAATCATTGTTATAGTCTTTAAAGAAGTAGAACAGTAGATTGAGCATTATTCAAAAGGACAACAACAATCCCATGTTCTAAACAAAACTGCTTGTGAATAAGTCACAATAGAGTATACAAGCCAATTAGCCATAGGTTAAGAAACAATTCATTATTATCAAGCTTGATAAATTGATGACAGTCTGGATTAGTAAAAAGAAAAACACATATTAAACAGACAGTTGTATATTAGAATATTGGGTAAGCAGAAGTTGCATCAATCACCCAAATAGTATTCCATTTCGAAATTGGTGTTAAGACCATCTTCTACCGCTCTTAATTTCAGGATCCAGTAGCATTCTCTTTTACGGAGGGCTAATTCTCTATTACCCCCTCTAGAGTCTTTAACGATATGGTCAAAACCAAAGAACTCAAAGCCACAAGTGTTATTCTGTTTAGGGCAATGTTGCATATGGTTTACTATGGGATATCTCTCGTCTCCCTGTCTCAGGGCTCTGAAATGTTCACTTGCCCTAGTTTTGAGCGGTCTGATAGTGCTCCCTATATAATATAGGCCACATCTGCAAGTAATCATATAAATGACAAAATTGCTATCACATGTGATATTATAATTAATGTTGTACTGACCACCAGTAGAACTCTTAAATGACGATATACCTGACTTGGCCCATCTACACATTCCACAATGTCCACACTTGAAAAAGCCCTTCCCACGGATAGTAAGCCAGTTATCCTGGTTTGGTTTACTACTGAAGTTATGACATAAAAATTTCTTAAGAGTTTTACCTCTTCTATAGGTAAGGACCGGGGTATTTGGGATCACTTTATTAAGAATAGGATCTGATGTTAAAATGTACCAATGTTTCTTCATACATTTGTGTAGTAAAGTAGCAGTTTTGGTATAGTTAACAATGCAACGAATAGTCCTATCACTTGGTTGGGATTTTTGAGCCAATGTGTCTGTCCTTTTAAGACGTATAGCCCTTTTCCGGGCTCCATCTATCACCCTAGAGGAGTAACCCCGAGCTTTAAATCTCTTGCTCATATCTTCTATGCAAAGTCCAAAATCTTCTTCACGACTACAATTGCGTCTTGCCCTTACCATTTCACCATATGGAATTGAATTGATTTGATGGACTGGATGCGCACTTTTTGCATGTAAAATGGAGTTACAGGAGGTACTTTTCCTATATAAACGACTCTCTATTTTATTGTTGTGAATAAAGAGTTCCACGTCCAAAAAGGGGATGCTGGTCGTACTACGTTCCGTAGTGAAATGAATATTAGACTCATTACTGTTTAAATAGTTAATAAAGTTGTCAAGTTCTTGTACATCACCTGTCCAGATCATCAAACAATCATCGATGTATCTGCCCCAATAGAGTATATCTGAGATCCACTTACTGCCCTCTTTGCTCCAGATCTTATTTTGTTCGAACAGTCCCATAAAGAGATTAGCATACGCTGGTGCGAATTTGGATCCCATAGCAACGCCTTGTTTCTGGCGATACCAGTCATTTTTAAACAAAAACACATTATTATTCAAGATCAAATCAACCATGCCAATCAACATTTGAGTATGGCCATAAAGGCTTGCTGGTCTTTTGTAGAGAAAGTGGCGTAATGCTTCCTTACCCTGTTCATGATTAATACTGGTGTATAGGGAGGTAACATCTAGTGTAACTAGAATCATCCCTAGTTCCCAGGTAATGTCCGTTAATATGCTAAGAATATGTTTGGTATCCTTAATATAAGATGGCAAGTTAACTACAATAGGTTGTAGAAATATGTCAACATATTCTGAAAGTTTTTCTGTGGGACCACCAATTCCTGAGACAATAGGCCTGCCCGGAGGGGAAGTTTGGTTTTTATGTACTTTCGGAAGTGCATATATATAGGGATTCCTAGGTCTGTGAACTCGTAGATACATATATTCCTCCTCTTTTAGAAGTGAGTGGTCCAGACATTCATGTAAGAATCTGTTGATTTTATTCGCGAGCACGGGAATGGGGTCTGTCAAAATCTTCTCATAACAGATAACATCGTCTAATTGTCTATATAATTCCAGATCATAATCCGCAGTGTTCATGATTACGATGTTACCCCCCTTATCCGCCTCCCGGATGGTAATCTCCTTATTAGTCTGTAAAAATTTCAAATTGGTCTTTTCTACTTGGGTAAGGTTTTGATGCCAAACATGTTGACGGCTCCTGTTTTTTGACTCTAATTTATTTAAGTCACGCCAGACAACTTTAAAAAAAGTATCTATACAGTTGTCCCTCGTCAAGGTAGGTGTCCAAACTGATTTTCTCCTCAAACCACTTTGGAGTGAATCTGAAGGGATGTCAAGATCTGATAAAATACGAGTAATGGTAGTAGGCTCCTGTTCACAGTCCGTGATAGACAGTAAGGTAGCCGTATTATGGACATCCATGATGGACAGATGTTGACCCTCACTGTGACCATAAAAAAGGGTGCCAGCATCCATGTTGTCAAGATGATTAGAAAAGTGCTTTCTCAACTTTGAGCGTCTAGTAAATTTAAAAAAGTCAATTTTCGTTCTCTGGAAATCTCCAAAATCTCCTGGACAGAAACCCAGTCCTTTACTAAGGAGACTCAGGTCGTTATTGGTAAGTTTCAGGTTGGAGAGATTAATGACATTAATGGGGCCACCATCATAGTTATTTATTTCCCCCTGTTCCAAGATCTGGTTTTCATTCCTTTCCTTGTGGCTGTTTGTTCTACTTCTGCCACCCCTCCTGGTTTTTCGGGGTCCGCCCTGTATCGACTTCCTTCCCATTGTCCCTGTCTTATCCTCTGCACCTCTGCTAAAAAAGATGGAGTGCTTTGTTGCATTACCATATTCTGTCTGGAAAGATTAGAACTAGCACTTATATCACTGTTGTTAGTTTATTAACTATTTAAACAGTAATGAGTCTAATATTCATTTCACTACGGAACGTAGTACGACCAGCATCCCCTTTTTGGACGTGGAACTCTTTATTCACAACAATAAAATAGAGAGTCGTTTATATAGGAAAAGTACCTCCTGTAACTCCATTTTACATGCAAAAAGTGCGCATCCAGTCCATCAAATCAATTCAATTCCATATGGTGAAATGGTAAGGGCAAGAGGCAATTGTAGTCGTGAAGAAGATTTTGGACTTTGCATAGAAGATATGAGCAAGAGATTTAAAGCTCGGGGTTACTCCTCTAGGGTGATAGATGGAGCCCGGAAAAGGGCTATACGTCTTAAAAGGACAGACACATTGGCTCAAAAATCCCGACCAAGTGATAGGACTATTCGTTGCATTGTTAACTATACCAAAACTGCTACTTTACTACACAAATGTATGAAGAAACATTGGTACATTTTAACATCAGATCCTATTCTTAATAAAGTGATCCCAAATACCCCGGTCCTTACCTATAGAAGAGGTAAAACTCTTAAGAAATTTTTATGTCATAACTTCAGTAGTAAACCAAACCAGGATAACTGGCTTACTATCCGTGGGAAGGGCTTTTTCAAGTGTGGACATTGTGGAATGTGTAGATGGGCCAAGTCAGGTTTATCGTCATTTAAGAGTTCTACTGGTGGTCAGTACAACATTAATTATAATATCACATGTGATAGCAATTTTGTCATTTATATGATTACTTGCAGATGTGGCCTATATTATATAGGGAGCACTATCAGACCGCTCAAAACTAGGGCAAGTGAACATTTCAGAGCCCTGAGACAGGGAGACGAGAGATATCCCATAGTAAACCATATGCAACATTGCCCTAAACAGAATAACACTTGTGGCTTTGAGTTCTTTGGTTTTGACCATATCGTTAAAGACTCTAGAGGGGGTAATAGAGAATTAGCCCTCCGTAAAAGAGAATGCTACTGGATCCTGAAATTAAGAGCGGTAGAAGATGGTCTTAACACCAATTTCGAAATGGAATACTATTTGGGTGATTGACGCAACTTCTGCTTACCCAATATTCTAACATACAACTGTCTGTTTAATATGTGTTTTTCTTTTTACTAATCCAGACTGTCATCAATTTATCAAGCTTGATAATAATGAATTGTTTCTTAACCTATGGCTAATTGGCTTGTATACTCTATTGTGACTTATTCACAAGCAGTTTTGTTTAGAACATGGGATTGTTGTTGTCCTTTTGAATAATGCTCAATCTACTGTTCTACTTCTTTAAAGACTATAACAATGATTATACTTTTCCTTATGTAGGATTTCTATACAATGTATCAGACCATTAGTTACAATTGTAATAAGGAAATATTATTATCCATATTCTATATATATGCCTACATGTATGTTACATATTATATTTATGCCATCGTGAAGTTCACACATGATTTGAGTATGGAACATCGTATGTATTCACTATACCTTTTCTCTCTCTCCATACCACCTGGTAACTACATTATACTTTCTACTTTGAGATAGCCCTTGGCACTTTTCTTCTTTGCTACACATTAGGGTCTTTCTTGAGACAACCGCTTCCCAGATTTTTTAGTCATTTTTTTAGACTATTAGATATGTGGTGGTTAAGGAGCCTAGATACGGTTAGTTCATACCGGCTACAGTTCTCTTCGATAATATCACTCGTAGAATTCTAAGATGGCGCCTGATAATTGATTTTGGTCCTTCTTCTATTTCCTCACATCTGACGGGATGTTAGTTTAAAACGCTTCCGCTCCTTACGATTTCGTTTCACCGTTACTGAGAGCCTAGTGGGATTACCGTACCACGGAGTTTCTCTCTTGGATTTAGATATTTACTTTGAAAATAGGTAAGGGCTTTTATTGTACTATGGGCATCTTGGATTTTCTGTAGGTTAATTGTGTATTTACTTTGGTCTGTATTTTCTTCGCATTAGGTTTCCCAGCTATACTCTTAGCTATCGATTACTCTTCTCCCCGCACTGCGCGTTTAAGGAACGCATGAAGATTCCTTTATTATACGACGCATTATGGAATGTTTTGTACTTATTATAGGTCAGTTCAGGCCCAAGGACTATACTTCTATGCCGTTTTTAGATATTGATGCTCGTTTTAGACTTTATAATAAGTCCTTGGATTACTTAATAAAACGTTTATGGTTATTTCTGCAGATTTTCTACAGAGTCTTACTAGGACTGATTTCTTATATAAAACTTATTTTGAATCAAGGTAGGCTTTATACTGTTTGAGTGACCCATTAGTAGGTTTAGGTTTTTTATGGACACTAGGGTGTGTGTCTACTTCTGTTATTGGTATTACTATTATTTTTTCATCGTGTCTTGTCGGTTTACATCTCAACTTTGGTTTCTGACACTCTTTTCATTCTTGGGTTTCGGTGATCACTGGCCTTAACACGGATTTTTACACATTCATGTCATGATTTCTCTTATACATGGAATTTTCACATTAGTTCATAATTAACTTAATGTCATACTGCTCAGATATCATGGTTATCTCTTGATTATGACAACCTCCTTTGAGTAACATAACTTGTATCAAATAGATCTGTTTTCATTCGATTGTTTGGCACTTTTTAAACTCACATTTGGCATGGTTTTTGCTCTCACAATTTTCACGAGATGTTGGTTTCGTGTTCTGCTCTGAACAATTTTGGATATTTAATACTGTTTTAGTTATTGTTTTCATATATATTTTTTTGCAGCCCTGATGAAGTCCGTGAGAATACTCTCTCGTAGGACGAAACACGTGTTGGCTATGGTTGCTACATGAACATTAAAGCTTTGGCTACTGCACGAATATCCAAATTTAAGGATGATTTGTTTTATATTGATGGCAAACTTTGTACTGCAAAAATAAATGGTTTATGAAGTCTCTATGGTGTTATTGCCAGTCCAAAGCTGAAGTCTTTATACCGTATTAACTTTTAATCATGAGTGCCCTGACAGCTGGCCTTTAAATTAAAACAACATGTTTCAAATCTTGGATGCCGTTATGGAAAAGATCACAAATAGTGGAGGAACCAAACCATTTGTCTTGTAATGTATTGAGGGGAAGCCACCCCTGCCGCAGCAGGAGCCAGAATCTTCTCACCCCATGGGACATGTTCCAGATGAGGTAGGGCTGTGTGACCCTTGGCCTTAAGGTATTGGATATTATGTCAAAACTGTGCCTGTGTATGCAGGCCTGGCTGTCCTGGTGGAAACTCACCACCCAAGTTGCTTTCCTGAGTGTGGATTTGAGCAGTGCTGGAGAGAGAGTGAAAATTACAGAATAATCTAATTGCAGATGATCAATGGCATATAGAAAATTCCAGCAGATGGTATATTTTGCTCTATGTCCAGCTAATATTTCTTTTTTCAGCAGTGACCGCAAAGAGTCGTCACTGCACGTCATCAGGTTAACCATTCAGTAAATTACCGCAGCCAGGCCTTGAATATAGGAACTGCGCAAGCCCAACTCAAGTCTTAATAATATAGGTGCCGAAAAGGTGGAGTTTACAGTTAAGATATTCCTTAAGACACGTCCCTCGAGTTTATCGAGAAAGACCTATTTAGATACCGCAATATGCTCTATACCGTACAGTAGAGACGGAGGTATCTTCACCCGATAAACCTCTAGGAGGTGTTTAAAGTGCCTTCTGCCCATTGCCCTATATAGGGCATTCAGACCGTTAGCTTGGGATTGGGCCTTCCTTTGGTTGTGCTTGATATGCTCTCTGTCTTTAAGGCTCCCACAGACGATTTTACCCAAAAAGGCGTATGAGGTTACTCTTTCGAGGTGTTGAGCTCCCAAAGTCCAGCAAAAGTTGCTGTACTTAAATCTTTCATTCCCACGAAAGCACTAAATTTAGCTTTTAGAGCAATTTACCTTTAAAAAGTGGGCTTCGGTGTATTGTTTGAGGGCTTGAAGACGATTATTAACCCCCTTTGGGGTGCGATCTAAAATGATTATGTCATCTGCGTAAAGTAGACAACATAATGGTCTACCTCCTAATTTAGCGGCAAAACCCTCACACTGAGTTAAATGAGCAGGTAAGTCCAAAAAATACAGGAAAAATAGCAATTGGGCCAACATACACCCTTGTTTTAGGTCGTTTTTAGGTAGAATGGCATGAGATAGACCTCGTCCACCTCCTAGCAATACTCTGCACCAGGTGGAGGAGTAAAGGGCTACCACAAGGTCAAAGGGAATACCGGGCAGGCATAGTCTCAGAAGCTTCTTCCATAACAAGACACACGATCTACCTTATCAAATGCTGTGGAGAAGTCTACAAAGGCTGCGCAGATCACTTCCCCCTCAGAGAGACATATTTTTCATTAATTACTTGCAGAACTGAGATATTGTCAATTGTGCATGATTTCTCCTGAAGCCTGACTGCTCTGAGGGGATAATTTCATACCTTTCTACCCAATCATTAATCTGTGACAGAAAAAAATTGGCAAAAATGTTTGCGACCGCGTCCAAAAGTGCAATCTGGCGGTAGTTCCCAGGGCAACTTTGATCCCCTTTCTTATACAAAGGGACAATGATGCTACCCTTCCAGGATTGAGGGACATTCCTGGCTTCATAGCAATATTGATATACCAGGAATAAAATCCTACACTGGGAGGATATGTCATGTTTTATTAACTGTATTGGGATTTCGCCTGGGCCCGTTGTGGCAGAACTACACATTCCTCTTATAACAGCCTCAATTTCTTTTAGAGGGGGATATGAATATGAGGAATCAAATCTGATTTGGAGGAATTCCACTGTAGTCCCATTAGAGCCATAAAGGTCAGATAGAAAAGCCGAGCAGCTTAGTTCGATGATGGACGTTGGGAAGGGCTTGGTTCTTGTACCACACCCCTCAGCGATTAGAGACCAAAACCGCCTAGTGTGGTCGGAAGAGGTTGCTTCTCTTACTGCAACCCAGAATCTATCTGTAGCATCCTTTTTTAGGTGCACTCTTAACCTCCCCCTCCTTCTTTTTAAGATGCCTAGCTTGGATTGCCTCGCGGATGTATGATGCCTATACTGTTTACAAATAAAAGCATTAATTTCTCTATTCAATAATAGGAAGGAGAAGGGTTTTGCTATGTGGTTACTCAGTGGCTTCTGGCAGGGATCTAAACAACCAGTTGCATAAAAACAGTAAAACTCTCCATTACTTTTCCTAGCCAGCTACCAAGATCATTCAGGGTACTTTCTAGGATACCTTTGAGCCCCTTGAAACTACCCGGGGACCACTATGTTCTTCCCGTTTTGACATTAAGCTGGGGGTGCTGCCCTAAGAAGCTCCATGAATCAGCAGATTGCGCCTTCAAGTCGAGAGAGACAACCAAAATATTATGATCACTGAGGGTAGTCTGTAATACTATTATATACTTTAACAGGGAAAAAGACTGATAGCTTGATACCACGTAGTCCAGGATTGCTGCTCCTGGACGATTTATGTGTGAAATGGGCTGGGGAGTCAGATGGGAGTCTACTGTTAGCAACAATACAATCTTTCTCCTTCAGACACTTCAGAAAGAGCTTCCCACGCCTATCAAGCCTTATTTTGTGAGGGAAAATACAAGGAGGTAATCCAAATGCTCCCTCCTTTTCCTCATCCCAAAAAGGATGCAGGCCCCAAGTTAGAAATCTTACAATTTAGATCTCCTACCACAATGATATGGGTTCCTGGATCCCTGTCACAGAGCTCCTTAATGTAATGAAATACTTTGACTAAAAGACTGTTAAAAGGAACGCCAGGGGGGGCATAAGAGTTAATCAATGTGAGGGAGGTTACCTTGTCTCCTACTCCAATGCAGTGTAAGGTTACGGCTAAAAACAGGTTACTGGGATCTCTAAAACATTCATACTGCCAATGCAGCCTATTCGACAACAAACATGTAACCCCTCCCTTAGCGTGATTCCTCGTTGAGGGGGTGGCCTTGCAGAAAAGAGAGTAATAATTGCAACTCCACAATAGTCCAGGTTTCTTGGAGGCAAATTATATCAGGATTTAAGGAGTCTAGAAAGTCATTTTTCCCCTTTAGACTTTACACCTGCCGCATTCCAAGATATAAGGTAAGATACCACAAGTTTGGTATCAAATTAATTGTTGTAATAAATCCTACAACTTACAATTGTTGGATTTAGTAGAACTTGTTCAGGTAACTAGTCTTAAACTTTACCTAAAAAGTTGCCAACTTCAGCCCTGCAGTGTTTTTAGTGCTTTGCTCTGATTGGCTAGCCTCTGGCAGCCTGGCCAGGCTGCATTGACGAGTTGTGAAGTGGCCTGCTCAACACAAAGAGATGTGCCTGGGGGAGAAGATAATCCCTCAGTAGATGGTGAAGCAGGAAGGAGGGAGGGCTGCCAAACTGGTATTCAAAGGAAGGGAAGAACATTTGGAGCAACCCAGCACCTCCCTCACATCCTGCAAACCCAGACAATTAGGTGCCCCTTGATTAGATTAGGGGAGGGCAGGAGAGGGGTGTGTTTAGGATTTTTTGCCACACCAGTGGGTGGGCTCAGCCAGATGTAACCTCCAAAAATAATTTGCAGCCATGATAGATTTTTGAGGAATGTTGCTCCCTGGGATTGATTTTTGCCACACTTCCCAGGAAGTGGTCATCACAGGGGAAGGACCCTGCACCTGATTGGAGAACCAGGACCTCCCTGTTTTTCACCCAGGAGCAAAGATAAATCTGGCAGACCTGCACCCACACCTCAGATCCCTACCAGGAAGAAATATAGAATAAGAAGGGCTGCCCTGCAGGTCCCCTGACCTGCACCTGGACACTGCACTCTGGAGGACTGCACCAGCTGCACACTTGGGCTTCACCACAAGAAGGACTTTGCCTGGCTTCAACTGGTTCAAGAAGGGACTCCCTGTTTGTTACAGGTGAAAACTTGCTAACCAGAGTCCCCTGCACCAACTCCTGAAGAGACTGACCAGCTGACCACTGTCCAGTGGCCAAAAAGGAGTTTGCGCCAGGTCCATTCTGGGAGTTGTAGTCTGCACCCCAAGGACCATCTCAGAGCTTCTGGAACCTTGGGGTGAGCTGTGGACCTCGAAAATCCTCAGAGGAACATCTGGAAGAAGATCCAGAAGTTTAGAGAAGTTTGCAGATATTTTGAAAAAAAGCTCCATAAAGGGAACCGTGACCAGGCTTGACTTGCAGGTTCGTCCCGGTGAAGAAAATCTCAGAAAAAGTGGCTAAGTCCGAAAGTAGGAAGTTGACGGGGACCTCCCAGACAGTGTGTCCAAAGAGGGCTCCAGGGATGTCGTATCAAGATTCAGGTTTGCCCTGGTCCAAGGATTTTCATCTCGAAAAATCAACTGAGTCTGAAAGGTATAAATCTCCACAGAGGGCTCCCGCAACGTGTATCTGAGGAAGAGTTCCAGGAGGTCGGATTTGACTGGCGACTTGGGCCCGCTGAAGAAAATCTCCAGAAAAACAACCAAGTCCTGAGGTAAACTTTTGACCGAGGCCTCACGCGGGCTGTAGCCGAGCATGGCTCCATCGCGATCAGCCTTAAACTTTTACTTTGCCCCAGTTGAGGTGCGACCAGATGACTAGATTGGCTCTATTCATTTCTAAGCGCTAGAAAGCATTAATTCTTTAAAAATTCATATCTCTGGTTCCCATTATCTGTATTTTTTGTTTTGTTGTCACTTTAAAGCTAAAAATATTTCCTATTGGTTTTGGATTTTTATACTGTTTCCTGTGTTTTATTTAATTATTGTTTTGTGATATTTGAATGCTTTACGCTTTGCCTCCTAAGTTAAGCCAAGTCGCTCGTTGCCAAGCTACCAAAGGTTTAATTTACTGAGACCTAACTGGACCTAAGTGGAGGTTAGTGGCCTATTGCTAAGTGTAGGTACTTACCTGCCCTTACCAATAACCCATTTTTCAACAAGTGAACATTATGTATTGTTCTATCCGTGATGAAGTTGTGTACATGATGAAACATGTTTTGGCTCAGTGATGATTCTCAACAACAATAAAAATACAACAACTGCCAAGAAGTAAAGCTCTGGAGTAATTATTTCAAGAAACAATACACACTTGAACATGTGCTTGAGGCTGGACTAAGTATCAAACACAACAAGGAACAACTGGATCACTCTGAGACAGTAACACCCTTGAATGCCACATCAACCAATTTCATCTTTGACTTCCACCCACCGCGCCTAAAACATGACGTCAGAAGATACAAATCTTCACCTTGTATAGCTATTACTGAGGAGTGCTGGTTCGCCCTGTTGGATACATTTCAAACAACAGTTGTGGCAAAGAACTACCAAAAATTAAAGACACAGGTGGATTTATTAAGTGCCCTGTCCATTGTTACATCTGGAATACACGCAAACTAAAAAAATGAAACAAACTCGTAATGTGAGCCCGGGCAGCAACAAAGAGAAATCTTGCAACCTGCCCATGCTCACCAAGAGTGGACAATCTGAGCAATCTATATGAAGTATGAAATAAGATGATAGCCAGTGTAAAAGCAAAACCTGTCCAATCGAGTCATCAGTGATATCACCTGTCCACATTCTTAACAGCCTTAATCACATCTCCCACACAGAGGAATGTGGGGTAGCAAAAATCCATTCCTTGGCTGAAAAACGGTCTGTGGGAAAGAGACATAAACTATAATATGCGGAGGCTGCCGTTTCAGTCCCAGAATCAAATCAGTCCGCTTTCCCCATGAAGATCCAGGTCCCTCTGGCCTGATATTCCACTCAATTCATGCAAAGCCTGTGGAACCCACAGAGTGAGACTCTTTCTCATACCAGGAAATACATAAATAACACAAACGAAGGACCACAATGCGCAGAAATCAGCCACAAGAGCGTTTGATTTGCAACCAAAGAAAGAAGGGCAATTAGTTGGTAACATTAACAGCACCAATTGTAAAACATTTTAGTAGCGGCTCAAAGAGAAGACGTAGTAGCCCAGGAAATAACCCAAGATACTTCCTTTGTCGATATTCAGTCAACAAAATGTAATAACAACTAACTCGGAAAGCACAGAGCATCACGAGAAAACAACACAAGTAAGTATCCCTGAGGGAGAAAGTAGTGATGTAAAGAAACAGGTAACAAATCAATCCCCTCTTCAGAAGTAAAGTACTTTGATTGGAATCCCAATTAAAGGGCTCCCCTGTGAAAATAAAGTATATACAGAGACAAGTCTGTTGCTGTCACATGTCTCTCGACTCCCCCGAACTCTCTCCCGAATTCCACCCAAAACAACACACGCAAAATGCGTGGCCTAATTTAAAAAGTCGTGGGGCCCTAGTGCAATCCCCATAGGATAGAATGGGATTGTACTGCGTCACGTTTGTGACAGAGTATTCCTCTCCGCCGACTTCTAAAACAGGCTCTGCAGTCTGGAAACAAGCGGGACAGATTCAATATTGAACAGAACAATTACACACACCAAAAATAACACTATGAACCAATTGAAGAAGGATCATTGTCAGCTTGTCCTCTATTGAAAGTGTAACAACAAAAAGGCAGTGCATCCCAAAAGGAGGCCATCCTAAGACACAGCAGTCAACCAGTTCGCAAATTCAAATCACAACAGACGTTCATGGAAGAATCGTGATTTAAACCAAAACCTCACAGCTGATATAGTGGATGACTTTACTGAACCCTGTGGCCAACGTGTATTTAAAAAGTTTGGAAACTGTAATGCTGTATGCAGTCGGGGTGGGGTCATTGAACATGGGGACTGGGTCAAGGGCATGGCTAAAGAAAACTAATTATTCTGTAACATTCTTTGGTCTTTCACCTCCAGATAGCTACCTATAAAATAGCTCAAGGCTTACATGAAAAATAATTTTAAAAAGGTACGTTAACCAGTTGCAAGCACAGTATTGTGTATTATGAAACCTCTATTTTGCACTGAGAGGTCTGTGTGCAACCAGAAAGCCACAGAACAAATAATCTTGGTTGGTGCAGTGGAGAATAGTGGCTTACATATTATTAGTGCTACTAGAGCCGAGCCTGTGAAAGTACTGAGAACATGTAAGTCATTTTGTTAAACTTGCCTTACACATAGTATAAGACAGAGTGAAACTAAATATGTAAAAAGGTTTCAGGTAAAATGGTGCTTCCAAAATATAGATTTGAGTAAAACCCAGACCAGTGGCTTAACAAAACTTGATGGTATCCCTTGCAAAGTACATGTAGGGGCCCACCTCTGGACTCACCCAGGAGCTCTCAGGCTAGGGTAATGTGCTGATGGGACCCTCTGGAGCTAAGGGCCCCAAGCACCAAAGGGGCTGTGAGGGCCTTTTTTGTATGCCACTAACCCAGATTCTAAAACTATTTTTATAAAACTGCCCTAAAAAGCACTCACTGCACAGCTCAGCTAGTAATTCTCTTTCACTCCCAGTCATAAAGAAAATCTTTGTCATCACAAAGTTTCATGTGATTCAGTCAGTTAAACCAGTACCTGCTCCCAAACCTCCTTTAGGTTTGCAGATTAACCAGTTGTGCGCATTTTCATTTCTCTCAGGTAAGCAGACACCTTGGCAAGAAGACCTGTTTATTGTTAAGCTGCCCGCCCCTCCCTTGGTCTCACAGCATAGGAGACTTCCTGAATGAAACTTAAGCTGAAGCATTTGCACTATTTGAATTTACTGTCTTGGGATGGTTGTCTTTCCATAAAAAGCAAGGGAATGTTTTTCATAAATTAAAAAAAGGGGTGTGTTGTGCCCCTCCGTTCCCGTCCACTTTGACCACTGACCAAATCCAACACTTCTCTTGCAAAACCCGCACACACACAAAGCCCTCCTCTTTACCCATCTCCCAAAAAGTCTGATTCATTCTTGATGATCAGTCGGAAGGGAAACATGACATTTTGGATCGAGGCAATCTAGTAAAGCTTTTAAAATCCTTCTATAATCTGAACACTTTGGAGTCAGAAGACCCCACCTCAACAGAATATTCAAAACCAAGAGTTGACGAACACCTGGAACCATCTTTAGTCACATTCCCCTCTTATAAAATGGCCATGGCTGTTCTGGCTGTAAGGGATTCATTAAGGCAATATGGCGTAAGGATCACCACTTATCACGAAATTTCTATCCCTCAATGTTAATAATGTCTTCACTGCAGCTCAGGGCCAGTAAGCATACAAGACTTGCTTCTAAACTAGTACAAGAGTCCAACACCAGATGGAGACCAATGAGTGAGCCAGTGTCAATGAGAAAAAATCTCTCACCCGCAAATGGTAAAACACAACATAAGATCAAGCAGAAGCTCTGCAATGAGGAATCTTCTATTTCTAGGAGCCACACAAGCTCTTTAAGATAAAAAATCATGACATTCCATACTCAATCCTAAAAACCCTTTAGAGAAGGAATCACTCAGTATAAACATCTGCAAACAGCAAGCCCCAAATGAAGACCATCAGCCACTAATCTTACAGAGAAGTTCAAATCGAAAACACACAACCAGAGACACAGACTGGGCTTGGCTCCCAGCAGCCTTACATATGGAATTAAAAGCATGAAGTGTCCAAATCAAATAAAATGAATCCACTCCCTGTAAGCAATGCTCAATCTGACATTTTAAAGTCCTTGAACATCTGTTTGTGGAATATGTGAGGACTAGGGTCAAAAATACAAGACAGGGATATCTTGACTTATTTACAACATTTTAATGTGATAGCCCTTCTAGACACGTGGGCAGTGTAATTGATGCTCTTTCTAGGCATTGTGGAATAGCACACCTCATCGGCCAGAGTTAATCCTAAAGGGTGAACAAGGGGATGCATAGCAGTTTGAAACTCAACATATAGGGGGTCATTCTGACCCCGGCGGTCATGGACCGCCGGGGCCAGGGTTGGCGGGAGCACCGCCAACAGGCTGGCGGTGCCCCGCAGGGCATTCTGACCGCGGCGGTTTGGCTGCGGTCAGAAGAGGAAAACCGGCGGTCTCCCGCCGGTTTTCCGCTGCCCAAAAGAATCCTCCATGGTGGCGCAGCTCGCTGCGCCGCCATGGGGATTCTGACACCCCATACCGCCATCCTGTTCCTGCCGGCTCTGCCGCCAGGAACAGGATGGCGGTATGGGGTGTCGTGGGGCCCCTGGGGGCCCCTGCAGTGCCCATGCCAGTGGCATGTGCCAGTGCCAGTGGCCAGTGGCATGGGCACTGCAGGGGCCCCCGTAAGAGGGCCCCACTTTGAATTTCACTGTCTGCATTGCAGACAGTGAAATTCGCGACGGGTGCAACTGCACCCGTCGCACCTTCCCACTCCGCCGGCTCCATTCAGAGCCGGCGTCCCCGTGGGAAGGTTGTTTTCCACTGGGCTGCCGGGCGGCCTTTTGGCGGTCACCCGCCAGCCCAGTGGAAAACCCAGAATCACCGCAGCGGTCTTATGACCGCGGAGCGGTGTTCTGGAGGGGGGAACTCTGGCGGGCGGCCTCCGCCGCCCGTCAGGGTTAGAATCACCCCCATAATCTGAATAAGTGTGCATCCCCGGAAAGTGGGTACAGGCAGTGAAATTAGAAGGATGGCCATATGCACAAAAGATTTCTCAAATAAATGTGAATGTCTACATTAAGGATGGGTGGAAAAATCCACTCTGCCAGTGGAGTTCACGGAATTCGGGAACTCTGGTGTAAGTGTGGAAATTTCCCCATCAGGCACATGGTAGATTTTAATTTTTTTTTGGTTCATGCGCAAGCGAGTTGTTTTGGCGCATGCTTGCGAGGGCACCTGAGATTTTCTGGCCTCTCGAACTGTTTCCGGTCACCACTGAGCCTTCTGGTGCCATTTTCGTGAAGGTGGTTAGTGTGAGTGGCCATGACTGGTCCTTGAACATATTTTCTACTTAAGAAGCAGCTAAAATTACTAAAAACTGTATTTTCTAGTGAATATTCTACTGTAACTGACTGTTTAGGTTGTTTTGTAGTATGAAAATATTTTTTTTATTAAAATTTATCTTAAACAAGAAGGAAGTGGCCCAGAGAATCCAGCTTCCACTTTCTGTCTAGCAGGCTCCTCCCAGTGTTTTGTCCATTTCCTGGTCACTGTTCACTTGGGTTCTCAAGGTGAAAGGATCACTCTCTCTGTCTGCAATTCCTGCTGCGTATATACCATTGGAGTTTTATGGACTTTGCTTTTGTGGTATGACAAGTAAGTTGAAAAACTTTAGTATAAATGTGTTGTTTGTTTGACACTGGGCATGCAACACTATCTATTTGTACTTTTATTCAATTTTTTAATTTGATTGTAGTGGTGATGGGTGGCATGTAGTTTCAGTAGGGGCCTAGTTATTATTTTGCTTTTAATGTTTTCTCTATGTTCGTTAAATTTACATTATTCATTTATTTTAATATGTAGATTGTGGACTAGTCTACCCTGGGGTCATCCAGGCAGTACTAGTCATGGGTACACAAAATAACTGTTTCTGTGGTATATGCTGTTTTAAAACATAATCTAGGCCAGGTATGGCATTGGAATCAATTAAAAGTGTTGGTTGTTTTGTATTTCATTTTATATTTCTGTAAAAGTTGTATTTTGGTGGAGTAATATTTGATGTTTTGGGAAGATGGTTGTTGTTGTAAAAGGTTTGTGGCTCACCTCATTTCAATTAATGGTAGTGTGTTCTTCATTGTTACCATGCTCCGTTTCTCTGGCCAGTTTGTGTGTGTATGTGTTTGCCATAGGCCATCATTTGTCTTTGTTTGTTCTCCATGTCATGTAGCCTGGGGCCTTTTTGTGTAGTCAGTGTCTACAGGCCAGCCTGTGTTATCCATGCTTCCTTGCTTGCTGTTTTTTGACCATGTGGCTATCATCCGTTTTGTGTAGGCAGATGGTGTGCTTTTGCTATAGTCCTACATGTGTTCTTTGTTCTCCAGTGTCTCCTTGTTTGCTGTTGCAGTTATTGTTTGACCATATAGCTGGTGGTCATTTTGTGTAGGCGGTCAGTGTGCTTTTGCCATTGTCCTGCATATGTTCTTTGGTCTCCAATGCATGCTTTCTTGCTGTTGTGGTTGCTTGAACATGTAGCCGGCAGTCATGTTATGCAGCCAGCCAGTGTGCTTCTGCCATAGGCTTGCATGTGTTCTTTGTTCTCCAGTGCCTCCTAGCTTACTGTTGTTGTTTGACCATGTGGCCGGCGGCCATTTTGTTCAGGCACTCAGTGTGCTTTTGCCATAGGCCTGCATGTGTTCTTTGTTGTCCATGCCTGGGTCCTTGCTTGGTATTTGGCCATGTGGCCAGCGGCCATTTTCTATAGGGAGTCAGTGTGGTTTTAACATAGGCTTGCATGTGTTCTTTTTAATCAGTTAAATTAATATGCTTGATGATCATTGTCAGAAGTGGTGACAGCTTTACACAAAGCAGCCATGTCCCTAGCAGTGAGCCCGTATCACCCGCCTCCGCAATCTGGAAATGGCACTTGTGTCATATGGAGGCACCACACCATATAGAGACTGCCCAAAGATGCACACTTATTCTACCACCCCATAGTTCTTGGAAATTGCCTGCATGAGTGGCATCAGAAGAAAAAAAAAATCTGGGCTACTATTATGGCAATGTTACAGCAGGAGGGGCCTTCCAAACGCAACTACCAAACAGCACATTTGTACAACTAGAGCTGGTTAAGATGTTAGCGCTGGACCTCCTCCCTTTTTCATTTGTGGAAGTAGTGGAATTTTTAGACTTTGTGACAGCCCTCTGCCCGAAATGGAAGTCTTCCCAGTTGGACCTATTTTGCCAGGGTTGCTGCTAAAGTGCTCCTTCATGATGTGCTTCAATTGGTAGGACAAGCTTTGCAGCAGAGTGCTGTTCACACTATCTACCTGATGACAGACATGTGGACCAGTTGTCAAGCAACTGATTACATGTGTATAACCGCACACTGGATCTCTTTTTTGGGGGTTAGGTAACAGCTATCTATAGGCTTCCGTGCTGATGAAACTTTTAAGGGTGCTCACCGGCATAAAATAATAGCTATGTTCACCATGGAGAAATCCCATACAGTTCCAAATATCTTAGAAGACTTTAAAGGCAAGGTGTTTGAATGACTGTGACCCAGAGGTCTGACAATTGGATTTGTTGCCAAGGACAATGGCTGTAATATAGTTAAGCCCATGGCAGGTAGTGGCTATTTCAGGGTCCTGTGTTTGGCGCATTGCATCAACCTGGTTGTGCAGGATTTTCGCAAAAAAAGAGGACATAGCCATATACTGACAATCTGCAGAAGAATGTCACTCATTTCAGCCACTCCTTAAAAGCCCGAAAGCAGTTGAGGATCATTCAGTGTGCTAATAGACTACCAGTTAAAGCCTTCATACAGGAGGTGCCAACATGTCGGAACTCAAACTATTACATGTTGCAACGTCTGTTTGAGCAGTGCAGACTGATCAATGACTATGTCATTCAAAGAGGAGAGGATGAGAAAAGCATGACCATGGATGTGGAAAGATTGGCTTAGTCAAATGCCTGTCACAGATGCTACTTCCTTTTGAGGTTTTCACATGAGAATTCAGCAAAGAGGACAGTACAATAAGCCAACCGATCCTGTTATTGCATCTGCTACAGAATAGTTAAACAAGGTGTTGCAAAGGTTCTGCAGTGTGAACGGCAACAGAGAAGCGCATGAGTTGGTTGAGAGCTTAATCCTCCATTTGGCTAATAATACAAGGCTGCAAAGAGACATTGGTGGTCATTACAACCCTGGCGGACGGTGTTAAAGAGGCGGTAAGACCGCCAACAGGCCGGCTTCAAAAAATTTGGAATTACGACCGTGGCGGAAACCGCCAACAAAGACAGCCACTTTAACACTCAGACCGCCACGGCGGTACAAACAAACAGCGCAGCGGTCACCGCCAACAGCTAGGCGGAGGACAAAGTACCACCCACAGTATCACAACCTACCAATCTGCCACCTTTTCCGGGGCGGATTCACCGCAGACAAAAACACGGCGGAAACAGGATTCCGAAGGAAAAACGCTCACCTCTACACACCCCACGAGGAATCCGGACGCCATGGAACCAGAGCTGCAGATCCTGCCAGCCCTTATCTTCTTGCTCCTTTACCAGGAGCACGAACACCAGCGGCGAAGACAACGGTGAGTACTGCACTTATGACACAGGGGAGGGGGGAGGGAAAAAATAGGGACACACACACGCAACACGCAACACCCCCACCCCCACCCACGACAACACACACACTAATAGAGCATGATACATTATAGTTACACCCCTAACCCCCCGGAAGAATGTAAAGACAAAAGAAAATGAGTGTAACCATTGTAATATATTAAAATCAAGTACGCAGATATATATATATATACAACAAAATATACACCAAGAATAGTAGTCCAGGTAGTGCTCCAATGAAGTCCGTGGAACACTGGGCCCACACGGTATGGGCGAGGCCCACACAAGATCCCCGACCATGACGGAGAGAAAACTGCAGGGGCATCATAGAGCAAGAAAACAGGCACCTCAGGGGGAGGGAAAGGGGGGGTGCCTCAGCCGGTTGAGTGCATGACGCCAAATCCACGAGAGGGCCACATGCCCACTGTTCCGTCCTGGGGAGTGCAAAGCCACAGTCTCACAAGTCTTTTCAGTGTTTGGGTTGCCCACTACTTTATCCTGGGGAGTGCAAAGCCACAGTCTCACAAGTCTTTTCAGTGGGTGGGTTGCCCACTGCTTTACCCTGGGGAGTGCAAAGCCACAGTCTCACAAGTCTTTTCAGTGGGTGGTTTGCCCACTGCTTTATCCTGGGGAGTGCAAAGCCACAGTCTCTCAAGTGGATAACCGTCTCCACTGGTTCTGGAGGGGACTTTGTGCCCAGAGTGCTTCATCCTGCTAAGGAAAGAGGTAGTGGATGTCTTTCTCCATTGGTTCTGGAGGGGGCTTTGTGCCCAGAGTGCTTCATCCTGCTAAGGACTGAGGTAGTGGATGTCTTTCTCCACTGGTTCTGGAGGGGGCTTTGTGCCCAGAGTGCTTCATCCTGCTAAGGACTGAGGTAGTGGATGCCTTTCTCCACTTGTTCTGGAGGGGTCATGGTGCCAGACTGCTTCATCCTGCTCGTGGCGGCCTCAGTAGCGTCAGTGCCCTTGGCGCTCTTGGGCCAGCAGTGCTTGTAGCGGTGGTGGCCTGTTCAGCGGTGCTTGTGGCGGCTGTGCCCTGTTCAGCGGTGCTTGTGGCAGCGGTGCCCTGTTCAGCGGTGCTTGTGGCGGCGGTGTCCTTTGCAGTGACTCAGTTGCTGGCGGTCCTTCATGGCCCTGCGGGGCTGGTGCTGGCGGTCCTCTCTGGCCCAGCGGGGCTGGTGCTGGCGGTCCTCTCTGGCCCAGCGGGGCTGGTGCGGGCGGTCCTCTCTGGCCCAGCGGGGCTGGTGCTGGCGGTGGCCTCTTGGGCAGCAGGGCAGGTGCTGGCGGTGGCCTCTTGAGCAGCAGGGCAGGTGCTGGCGGTGGTCTCTTGGACAGCAGGGCAGGTGCTGGCAGTGGGCTCCTGTGCAGCGGGGATGATGGCGGTGGGCACCTGGGCAGCAGGGATGATGACGGTGGGCTCCTGGGCAGCGGGGATGATGGCGGTGGGCACCTGGGCAGTGGGGATGATGGCGGTGGGCTCCTGGACAGTGGGGATGATGGCGGTGGGCTCCTGGGCAGCGGGGATGATGGCGGTCTTCTCCTCCGTTCTGCTCTTCCCAGACCTGCTGACTTTCTTGTGGCCCTTCCCCACCTTGGAAGGTGTCGCAGCTGACTCCATACTCCCACCTGTACCTCTGGGAGCAGCTTTGGTGGCTGGAGTCTTCCCCCTCTCCCGCCGGGCACTGGACAACTTTAGATGCTTCACAGGTGGGGGGCTGTCCGTGCTGTGGCTCCGTGCCACACTGGCTGCCCTGGTGGCCGGTGCACTCCTGATTCCGGTGACTACAGGCACCACTGGTCCTGGAGATGTTGTGGCTGAGGTGCTAGGTTGGGACCTGGTGAGCTGGGCCCTAGGAGGTGGGCGGGGTGGGGGAGGTGTGGGAAAGAGGTCAAGGTTGGACAGGAAAAGTTTTTGGGAAACAATGGGACGGGTGACTTTGGGTGAAGGTGCATGCGCTGGAGGCTGTCGTGAGGTGGATGGGTGTTGGGTGGGTGTGTGCCTGCGTTTGTGTATCTTGGGAGGTGGCGTCACAGACACACTGGGAGAGGACACAGGGGACGTGTGAATGGTATGGGGGTGGTGACTGCACGTGAGGGGGGTGTGGTGGTGGGTGTGCTGGTGATGGAAGTAGTGGCTTTTGATGTAGTACATGCAGGTGTGAGTGTAGACGAGACGGGGAGGGAGGAGGGAGATGAGGAGGAGGGGGACACAGTGGAGGCAGTGGATGTTGGTGTGTCTGCATGTGTGTGATGCTTGCGTGAGTGCCTGTGGAATGTGTGGTGCTTATGTTTGCCAGAGCTTCCCTTGTGTGTTGACGGGTGTGCAAGCTGGTCTGAAGGTGTGCTTGGGATAGGCAGAGGTACAGGGGATTGGGTCTGGGTGGAGGAAGTTGGAGGGGGGAGGCTAGAGACAGGGACAATGGCTGCCATCAGTGCTGAGGCCAGAGTCTGAAAAGCTCGCTGAAGGGCCGCCTGACCAGAATGATTGCCCTCCAGGAATGCATTGGTTTGTTGCAACTGCCTTTATACACCCTGGATGGCATTCAAAATGGTAGACTGCCCAACAGTGAGGGACCTGAGGAGGTCAATGGCCTCCTCACTGAGGGCAGCAGGGGTGACTGGGGCAGGGCCTGAGGTGCCTGGGGCGAAGGTGATGCCCAAACTCATGGGTCAGCGGGCACGGAGCAAACGCTGAGGGGTTGCTGGGAGAGCGGTGCTGGTAGTTGGGATGGCAGCTGTACCTGTAGATGCGGGGGGCACAGATGTTGCCGCCACCACAAGGGAGCTCCCATCAGAGGATGAGTCTGTGTCACTGGTGTCAGCTCCTGTCCCCGCTGTGGAGCTCCCCTCGCCCTCCGTCCCACTGGTGTACTCCGACTCCGTTGTCTCGCCCTTCAGGGCCATGTGGGATGCAGCTCCCTCCTGCTCCGTTGCCACTGCTCCTCCACCTGATGATGCTAATGCACACAAGAACAGGGAGAACACAAAAATGGGGGGGCCACACAAGAAAGACATGTTGAGTGCATGCATTACCGCTACCGTTGGCGGACACGACAGACATAGAAGCCCCCTGCACTACACCGCGCACTTGCCGTCCACTGTTCAATCCCTGGGACAAGGCCTACAAGGCAATGGACGACATCTGAGCACATCGATTTCACAGGACCCTGACTAGGTGTACTTGGCACTGTACACAGGTGTGGTGGGGTGCCACAGGCTCTGCCAGAACAAGGTGACCTTGCCTCCTAAAATCACCCTGGCCTAGGGAAACCCACATCCCACCTCCCCCACCCAGACACCTCCACTGCACGCAAAATCAGCAGAATGAGAGTGTACTCACCCCCTTGTGGCTGCTGTGATGCCCCCAAGCGGCCATCCAACTCCAGGTATGCCACCTCCAGCATCCTGAACATCAGGGGTGTCATGGTGCGACGGGAAACCCTCCCACGTTGGCAGGCCATCCCCAGCTGGGCCTCCGCCGTCTTCTTGCTCCAGCAGCGAATGTCCTCCCATCTTTTCCGACAGTGGGTGATCCGTCTGTGGTAGAACCACAGGGTCCGGACGTCCTTGGCAATGGCACGCCAAATATCTTTTTTCTGGTGGGCGCTGACCTACATGAATTGTACAGGGGGAAAAGAAAAGTTATTACCAATTGCACCGTCACAGTCATTGGCCACCATTCCTACCCTTGCCATGATGCACATGCACTCACTGGCGTTTCATGCACGCCTCAATCTCCCCCCCATCTTTCATCCACCCCACTCCACACAGGCATAGCCCATACAGCATGCTCCCAGTGTATTTACCTGTTTGTCTGGAGGACCGTAGAGTAGCGTGTACTGGGGGAGGACCCCATCCACAAGTTTCTCCAACTCCTCCGATGTGAAGGCAGGGGCCCTTTCCCCAGTCGCACGAGCCATTGTCTCTTCCAGACCGAGGTCAAAACAGCACTTGCAGTGTAGGTCCTCTCCTGTCAAAGATCAGGTATCGAGTGATTGAATGGATTGAAAATGGCGGTCACGTCCGCGCCGGTGTGTACCGTCACCGCCGGCGTACATCGTCATTGGCTCCCGAGACCCATAGGGTCCAATGTTAACCAATGCAGGATTGTGCTGCGGTCTTCGACCACCTACCGCGACAGTGTACAACGCCAGCGCAGTTACCTCACATCCCACTGTCCCACTTTACAGGTCAGGCAGCTGCCATTTCAGGGGCCCACATGGCTTAATTTGTAACTGTGTCACACATACCTAGGCCTAGCCTCAACACACATACAGTCCAAATATCGGATTATGATTCGTGTTCGGTGTAAGCTGTGTTTACGTACCTCTGAGTTGTTTGACTCTGTGCTCGCAGTTGTCCTTCATAGGCACCGTCCGCTGGGACATGTGAGGAGATTGCGCCATCCTCTGGTGTACAGACCGCTGGTGGACCTGTCGACAATGGAGGAAAGACATGTGATCATCACCTACAGGCTTGACCATGCCACAATCCAGGAACTGTGTGCCCAGTTGGAGCTAGACCTGATGTCAGCTATCCGCCATCCCACAGGAATCCCCCCTCAAGTGCAGGTGCTGTCATTACTCCATTTCCTTGCAAGTGGGTCATTTAAAAAAACAGTGGCCATGGCATCAGGGATGACCCAGCCTATGTTTTCCAATGTGTTGTCCAGAGTGTTGTCTGCCCTGCTGAAACACATGCAGATCTACATTGTTTTCCCTCAGGTGGAGGATTTGCCTACAGTGAAAGGAGACTTTTATGCCCTGGGACATATCCCCAACATCATAGGTACCAATGATGGGACACATGTAGCTTTGGTCCCCCCCGCCGGAGTGAACAGGTGTAAAGAATCCGGAAGAGTTATCATTCCATGAATGTGCAGATGGTGTGTTTGGCAGCCCAGTACATCTCCCATGTGAATGCCAAGTTCCCTGGCTCAGTGCATGACGCTTACATCCTGCGGAATAGCAGCATCCCTTATGTGATGGGTCAACTCCAGAGGCACCGTGTGTGGCTATTAGGTGAGCACCTGGAAGTAAGTCAGTGGGAACAGTTGTCTGGGTCTGGGGATATCACTCCAGGTTAGTGTGTATCTAACAGTTGTCCCTGGCCATTTGCAGGGGACTCTGTTTACCCCAACCTGTCATGGCTACTGACCCCAGTGAGGAATACCAGGACAAGGGCAGAGGAACGCTAGAATGAGGCCCATGGGCGAACACGGCGGATAATAGAGCGGACCTTCGGCCTCCTGAAGGCCAGGTTCAGGTGCCTCCATATGACAGGTGGATCTCTATTCTACTCACCAAAGAAGGTGTGCCAGATCATTGTGGCCTGCTGTATGCTTCACAACTTAGCTTTGCAATGACAGGTGCCTTTTCTGCAGGAGGATGGTCCAGATGGTGGCGTTGTTGCAGCTGTGGAGCCTGTGGACAGTGAAGACAAGGAAGCAGAAGAAGAGGACATGGACAACAGGAACTCGGTGATCCTGCAATATTTCCAGTGAGACACAGGTAAGAATACAAACCTGCCTACTACATGTACTTTAACACTACTACCTCTCTACTGTCTGTCGTTTTCACCCAGTGTATGGTCACTAAGTTCTCGTTTTCCCTTACGATTTCACAGATGTGGGTCCCACTGTGTGACATCTGCTTTGATTCCTCATGGACTAGAGCTGTGTGACATAGGTATGTTGACATTACAATTGTAAGAGCATTTTGCCACAGTAATTGCTAATACACTATTCCGAAATCACAGACTTACTCCAGATTGTTTTGTGCTTCAAGGGTGTTTATTTAAGTGCTCAATATTGGAGGGGGTTGCAAAATGGTGAGGGTTGATGGTGGAGGACTGTCCATGGCAGAGTCCAGTCTATTAGTCTCACAGGTGCATTGCCCAAATGGGCATAGGAAGTGGAGCTGGGGCAGTTTAAGAATGGACAGGGTGACAAAGTGGGACATAGGGATGACATTCAGGGTGGTCTCATTTCTTGGCGGTGGTTTTGTGTCAGGGTCACCAGATCCTCGGGGTCTGTGCACGTTCCCAACACGTCCACCACTGAACAGCTCCAAGACTCTGATAGATAAATCACAGAGACTGAGAGAGTTCAAGAGGGGAAGAGGGGATTAGGAAGGGAACAGCTGGGAAGGAGACCTGTAGTAAGAAAAAGGTTAGAACACATGATATGAAAATTATATCTCCTGAAATCAATACTAGACTATGATTCTAAGCCTAGTCACTCTGAAGACATGAACAATCTAAGAGTTAAGTTTAAAATGACTAAGTTTCAAGATGGCCGGATACCTGTAAGGGAATTAAGATGAATTAAATGAAAACTTTCTTATTCAAGTACTTTCCTTTACATGAGAATCAGAAAAAACATTCTGACAAAATTTTAAACCAGTCATATAAATCCTGTTTTGATAATGTATACTAGGACCATACAATATTGCATCTAGAAACTCTGGCCTTCTGTGTACTCCTAAAATGTTTCAACACAAATTGTGCAAATTGCAGATGATATATATATATATATATATATATATATATATATATATATATATATATATAGTAAACACCATAAAAGGATTGTGCACCATGAATAACACAATATGGATTCAGGAAACAAATCACATAACTTGTCAACTTGAATATTACATAATAAATATCTTAGAATAGTGGCATACAATAAATAACATGAAATAAACTCGAGGAGAGAATCGTGCGTCTTGCCGATTCGAGTGTCACCATGTAAAATACCAAGAAATGGTAGCACGCAATGAATATCAAAGTCAAATCATCATTAATCGAATCGCGCGTCTTGCCAATTCGTAAAACACGATGTAATTGTCAAGAAATAACAGCTCACAATAAATAACAAGATCAAAGTACAATGAAACGAATCACGCTTCTTTTGCCGATTCTTAAGCCACCATGTAAATGTCAAGAAATGTAGCGCGCAATGAACAACAATGTTAAATCCTCATGAAACGAGTTGCACGTCTTGCCAATTCGTAAAACATCATGTAAATGTCAAGAAATAGTAGCGCGCAATGGACAACAATGTTTAAACACCATAAAACGAATCGCGCGTCTTGCCGATTCTTAAGCCACCATGCCAATGTCAAGAAATGGTAGCACGCAATGAATAACAAAGTCAAACCTTTATGAAACAAATCGCGCGTCTTGCCTATTTGTAAACTACCCTATAAATGTCAAAAAATGGTAGCGCGTAAGTAATCTGTTACTCATTTAAGAATTAAACCAAGAATATGAAAATTCTCAATAACGGTGTCGGAACAGTCCAACCACCATCTTACCGCCGGGAATAATGATCAGCAATGAAGGATGAAGGGCAGAAGACTGGAAGATCCAAATAGGCCGCCGGGACAGGAGCTCAGGAAGAAGCTGCAGCTCTGCACCGGGACCTCTGAATAGTGAGCACTGGGAGTTGGGCTGGCTTTCTTTTATAGAGTCTTGGCCCAACCCAGAACCACGCCCAGGCATGTTGCAGGGAAAGTTTCTGGAAGGCCCTGGAAAGGGGCCACACTCTAACACACTCTGAAAACCTGCAGCAATACATTGCAAAGGAACAATATTTGTAAGCTTATTAAAAATAAGTTTTCAGGATTGAACTCTGCAACGCAAAAGGTTAAACCACAACATATCAGCACAATGCATAAATTACATTGTTTTGAGAGTGCTGGGTTTTTGCATTTTTGTCACCAATAGAGCACGTACTGCTCTGGTGTTGACATCTTGGCATCGTTCTCTGTCTTTGTCCTGGATCTCAGGGACCGTTTCGGGGTGGTTCTCCCTCTGCAGGGGGTAGGGTGCTGGTGTGGTGGTCTTGTGGCGGTGCTTCCTGTCCACTAGCGCCGGCGGAGGTGGTGGGCAGTTCATCCTCCATGCTAGTGTCAGGGGCCCCTTGTAGTGCCACAGTGTCCCTTCTGGTGTTGAGTACTTCCTTCAGCACCCCTACGATGGTGCCCTGGGTGGAATTGATGGTTCTGAGTTCCTCCCTGAAGCCCAAATACTGTTCTTCCTGCAGGCGCTGGGTCTCCTGAAACTTGGCCAGTACCATTGCCATTGTCTCCTGGGAGTGGTGGTAGGCTCCCATGATGGAGGGGAGGGCCTCGTGGAGAGTGGGTTCCCTGGGCCTGTCCTCCCCCGTCGCACAACAGCCCTCCCAGTTCCCCTGTGTTCCTGGGCCACCGTCCCCTGGACCGTGTGCCCACTACCACTGCCCCCAGGTCCCTGTTGTTGTTGGGGTGGTGGATTAGCCTGGGTTCTCTGTAGTGGTGGACACACTGTTGCTTGACGTGTCCTGGGGGGAAGCTCTGTGGTGGCCTGTGACTGTGTCAGGGGAACCGACTGTCCCGAGGTCCCCTATGGGCTTTGACTTACCAGAGTCCATTCCTCCATCTACTCCTGCGAGGCCCTCAGGATGCAGAATCGCCAAGACCTGCTCCTCCCATGTTGTTAGTTGTGGGGGAGGAGGTGGGGGTCCGCCGCCAGTCCGCTGAACCGTGATGTGGTGTCTTGAGACCACGGAACGCACCTTCCCCCGTAAGTCGTTCCACCTCTTCCTGATGTCATCCCGATTTCTTGGGTGATGTCCCACTGCGTTTACCCTGTCCATGATTCTTCGCCATAGCTCCATCTTCCTTGCAATGGAGGTGTGCTGCACCTGTGATCCGAATAGCTGTGGCTCTACCCCGACGATTTCCTCCACCATGACACTGAGCTCCTCCTCCGAGAAACTGGGGTGTCTTTGCCTTGCCATGGGGTGGTGTGTGTGATGTGTGGGATGGTGTGTGTGGTGATAGGTGGGGTGATATTTAGTGGTGTGTTGTGTGAGGTGCGTGGAAGTTCTGTGGGTGATGGTATTGTGTGCCTGTGGATGCTTGTTAGTTGTTTGTGGTGTCTCTCTCTCTGGCCTTCGTTCGTGATCTTTGGTCGTAGGGGTTTGTGGGTGATGTGGGTGTGTGTTTTATATTGTATTGAGTGTGTGGGAGTGGTGTGTGTATGTGTATCAGGTGTGTGTATTTCGAATTGTCCAATGTGGCTGTGTTTTGTAAATGTGTGTGTTTTTTGCGCTCGCCGGTGTGTACCGCCAATGGAATACCGCGGTTAAAAGACCGCTGAGTGGATTCGTGAGTCGTGATAGTGTGGGCATATTTCTGTTGGCGTGACGGAGGAGGTTTTGTTTTCGCCAGTTTATCACTTACCTTTGGTGTGGCGGACTTGTGTGGGTGTCTGAATTTTGGCGGATTCCGAGCAGTGGGTCATAATGGCCGTGGTGGGATTCCGCTGCGGTGTGTTGGCGGTCTTCTGCACGGTGGTAAGCGGCTTTTACCGCCAATGTTGTAATGAGGGCCATTGTGTCCGCCAGAGAGTATATCTTTGCCACAATACTTGATCCACAGTACAAAAAATTATTGCCCACTTTCATTCCTTTCTGAGAAGGGGATGTTTCACTGTACAAGATGTGGATTGTTGAGTAAGCAAGAGACCTGGAAGAGGGACTGCAGGAAGTTACAGTCCTGGACAGAAATTCTGGCTTGCAGCCTTTAACCTACAGGTAGGGCAGTCCTATTGTTGCATAGCAGCCAACACCAGCAACAACATCAACAAAAGTATCGTACCAAACCTCTGTAATAGCTTGGTTTCAAGTGGCAGGACTACAGTCAAGTCCAGAGGTGAAGGTAAAAGAGGACGAACAAGTGGCAGCACCAATGAACATTCAGAGGTTGCTACAGGACTATCTGGATGACCCAAAAGAGGTCTATTTGGATCAAAACCCATTGGTCTATTCGTATGGGAAGATGTGCCAATGGCCATAGCTCAGCAGGCCGGCAGGAAAGTATCTAGCTTGTCCAGTAGCCAGTGTATCTGCTGAGCATGTTTTCAGTGAAGCTGGGGCAGGTGTCACTGTCATAAGAACCAGTCTTTTGCCTTAAAACGTGGAGAGATTCACCACGATCAAAATTAACAAACACTTCATACCACACATTTATACTGTTCCTGAAACACCATAGGAGGAGGAAGATGAGGGTGATTGGTCAGACTCAAGTGCATTAGCTGACCAACTTTTCTGCAAACCCCGTAAGTTTGAGAACACACTCTACTTCCCTTACTGAGACTAAATAGGCCACCATTAAACTTTTTTAATTATTTAGCATCAAACTGCTTAATGCTTTGTCAGAAAAAGGGATATAGCTATAGGAACATTAAATTTGTTATTGGTGGCGGACTTATGCAGCCCCACCTTTTTTAGGCACACATATGGCTGGATTGGAGTTGACCAGTGTGCAGCGAAAAAGCCTCTCTATTCCCTTAAGCACTTTGAAGACAATGCCTGCCTTCCTCCCATGCCTATCCTTTTTTTTATCAACCTAACGGCTGTCTCAGTAAAGATCATTTATTTGATCTACAAAACTGCCAAATCCCAATGGGTTGCTTGCATCAAAGAGGAGATATATTTGTGTGCCTACCACTGTATTTGGATTGGAACAGGTAACTATTGCACCAATGATTCATGTGGTGACAGACAGTGAGGAAGGTGTTCAACTATTTTGTAAACTTGATTTCAATGATTTGCAATGTTTGGAGCGTGATGAGTGATAAATGTTCCTGAAGGAGATTGAGGTGGTCATTACAACCCTGGCGGTCGGTGTTAAAGCGGCGGTAAAACCGCCAACAGGCCGGCGGTAAAAAAAATAGAATCACGACTGTGGCGGAAACAGCCAACATAGACAGCCACTTTAACACTCCGACCGCCATGGCGGTACAAACAAACACCGCGGCGGTAACCGCCAACAGACAGGCGGAAGACAATGAACCGCCTACTGTATCATGAGAGGCCAATCTACCACCTTTTCCGGGGCGGATTCACTGCGAACAAAAACACAGCGGAAACAGGACTTGGAAGGGAAAATGCTTACCTCTACACACCCCACGAGGAACCAGGACGCCATGGAACCGGAACCCCAGATACTCCCTGCCTTTGTCTTCCTGCTCCTCTACCAAGAGCACGAACGCCGGCGGCGAAGACCACGGTGAGTACTGCACCTACGACACAGGGTAGGGGGGAGGGAAAAGAGAGTGACACACACAACATGCAAAACCCCCACCTCCACCCTCACCCACTACAATGCACACACTAATACATGTTGATACATTACAATTACACCCCCAACCCCACACGGAAGAATGCAAAGACAAAAGGAAATGATTTGAATGTTTGTAATCTATTAAAATTCAGTATTCAAATATATATATATACATTATAAACAAATATATACACCAAGAACACAAGTCCAGATATTGCACTATTAAAGTCCGTGGACCGCTGGGCCCAAAATGCATGGGCGATACCCACACAAGATGCCCAATCAAAACGGAGAGAACACTGCAGGGGCATCAGATAGAAACACAACAGGCACCTCAGGGGGGACGGAAGGGGGGGCACCTCAGCCGGATGAGTGCACAACACCAGATCGACGAGGGGGCTCCATGCCCGCTGCTGTATCCTGGGGAGTGCAAATCCACAGTCTCACAAGTCTTTTCAGTGGGTGGTTTGCCCACTGCTGTATCCTGGGGAGTGCAAGGCCACATTCTCACAAGTCTCTCAAGTGGGTGGTTTGCCCACTGCTTTATCCTGGGGAGTGCAAAGCCACAGTCTCACAAGTCTTTTCAGTGGGTGGTTTGCCAACTGCTGTATCCTGGGGAGTACAAAGCCACAGTCTCACAAGTCTCTCAAGTGGGTGGTTTGCCCACTGCTGTATCCTGGAGAGTGCAAAGCCACAGTCTCACAAGTCTGTTCAGTGGGTGGTTAGCACACTGCTGTATCCTGGGGAGTGCAAAGCCACAGTCTCACAAGTCTTTTCAGTGGGTGGTTTGCCCACTTCTCTATCCTGGGGAGTGCAAAGCCACAGTCTCACAAGTCTTTTCAGTGGGTGGTTTACCCACTGCTGTATCCTGGGGAGTGCAAAGCCACAGTCTCACAAGTGGATAACAGTCTCCACAGGTTCTGGTGGGGGCTTTGTGCCCAGAGTGCTTCATCCTGCCAAGGGCTGAGGTAGTGGATGTAAATCTCCACTGGTTCTGGAGGGGGCTTTGTGCCCAGAGTGCTTCATCCTGCCAAGGACTGAGGTAGTGGATGCCTTTCTCCACTGATTCTGGAGGGGGCTGTGTGCCCATAGTGCTTCATCCTGCGAAGGACTGAGTTACTGGATGCCTTTCTCCACTGGTTCTGGAGGGGGCTTTGTGCCCAAAGTGCTTCATCCTGTCAAGGACTGAGGTAGTGGATACCTTTCTCCACTGGTTCTGGAGGGGGCTGTGTGCCCAGAGTGCTTCATCCTGCCAAGGACTGAGGTAGTGGATGTAAACCTCCACTGGTTCTAGAGGGGGCTTTGTGCCCAGACTGCTTCATCCTGCCAAGGACTGAGGTAGTGGATGCCTTTCTCCACTAGTTCTGGAGGGGGCTGTGTGCCCAGAGTGCTTCATCCTGCTCGTGGCGGTCTCAGTACTGTCGGAGCTTTAGGCACTCATTGGCCTGCGGTGCTTGTGGCGGCGGTGTCCTTGGCAGCGGTGCTTGTGGCGGCGGTGTCCTGTGAAGCGGTGCTGGTGGCGGCGGTGTCCTTGGCAGCGGTGCTGGTGCCGGCAGTGTCCTGTGAAGCGGGGTTTGTGGCGGCAGTGTCATTGGCAGCGGTGCTGGTGGCGGCGGTGTCATGTGAAGCGGTGCTGGTGGCGGCGGTGTCCTGTGAAGCGGTGCTGGTGGTGGCGGTGTCCTGTGAAGCGCTGCTGGTGGCGGCGGTGTCCTGTGAAGCGGTGCTGGTGGCGGCGGTGTCCTGTGAAGCGGTGCTGGTGGCGGCGGTGTCCTTGGCAGTGGTGCTTGTGGCGGCGGTGTCCTTGGCAGCGGTGCTGATGGCGGGGGTGTCCTTGGCTGCGGTTCTGGCGGCGGTGTCCTTAGCAGCGGTGCTTGAGGCGGCGATGTCCTTGGCAGCAGTGCTGGTGGTGGTCTTGTCTGCCGTGCAGGTTTGCAGTGACTTGCCTTTTTTCTGTGCCCCTTCCCCACCTGGGATGGTGGCGCAGCTGTCTTCCCACTCCCAACTGTACTCCTGGGAGAGCATTTGGTGCCAGATGTTTTGTCTTTCTCCCGCCGGCAGTGGCCAACTTTTTATGCTTCTGAGGTGGGGGACTGTCCGTGGTCTGGCTCCTTGGCACACTGGTTGCCCTGCTGCTTGCAGCACTCCAGAAGCCGGTTACTGCTGGCACCACTGTTCCCACTGATGTGGTGGCTGAGGTGCTGGGCTGGGAACTGGAAAGGCGGGCCCTAGGGGACTGAAGAGGTGGGGAAGTGAGGGGAAGAGGTCAAGGTTGGACAGGAAAGGTTTTTTAGACACATTGGGACGGGTAGATGGAGGGGGTTTGGGAGTGGAGGAAGAGGTAGTGGTTGTAGGAGGTGAACGTTTGCTGACTTTGGGTGAAGGTGCATGGGCTGGAGGCTGTCATGAGGTGGATGGGTGTTGGGTGGGTGTGTGGCTGCGTTTGTGTACCTTAGGAGGTGGGCTCACAGACACACTGGGAGAGGACACAGGGTATGTGTGAATGGTAGTGGGGGTGGTGAGTGCTTGTGAGCGGGGTGTGGTGATGGCTGTGCTGGTGATGGACATAGTGGCTAAAAGTGTAGTGCATGCAGGTGTGAGTGGAGACAAGACTGGGAGGGAGGAGGGAGATGAGGAGGAAGGGGACACAGTGGAGGCAGTGGATGTTGGTATGTCTGCACGGGTGTGATGCTTGTGTGAGTGCCTGTGGTATGTGTGGTGCTTATGTTTGCCAGAGCTTCCCTTGTGTGTTGAGGTGTGTGTATGCTGGTCTGAGGGTGTGCTTGGGAAAGGCTGAGGTACAGGTGTTTGGGTCTGGGTGGAGGAAGTTGGAGGGGGAGGCTGGACACAGGGACAATGGCTGCCATCAGTGCTGAGGCCAGAGTCTGAAAAGCTCTCTGTTGGGCTGCCTGACCAGAATGAATGCCCTCCAGGTATGCATTGGTCTGTTGCAACTGCCTCTCAACACCCTGGATGGCATTCAAAATGGTAGACTGCCCAAAAGTGATGGACCTGAGGAGGTCAATGGCCTCCTCACTGAGGGCAGCAGGGCTGACAGGGGCTGAGGTGCCTGGGGCGAAGGAGATGCCCACCCTCCTGGGTGAGCGGCCACGGGGCACACGCTTATGGGCTGCTGGGAGGGCGGTGCTGGTGAGGGGGTGGCGGCTGTACCTGTAGATTCGGGGGCATAAAGGGGGCCGCCACTGCAAGAGAGCTCCCATCAGAGGAGGAGTCTGTGTCGATGGTCTCAGCTCCTGTCCCCGCCGTGGAGCTCCCCTCGCCCTCTGTCCCACTGGTGGCTTCAGACTCCGTTGTCTCGCCCTCCAGGGCCATGTGGGTTGCAGCTCCCTCCTGCTCCGGTGCCGCTGCTCCTCCGCCTGATGATGCTAATGCACACAAGAACAGGGAGACCACAAAAAGGGGGGGAAAGACAGAAGAAAGACATGTTGAGTGCATGCAATACCGCTACCGTTGGCAGACACTACAGACACAAAAGCCCACTGCACTACGCCGTGCACTTTGAGTTCCCTAATTAATCACAGGGACATGGGGTACAAGGCATATGCCCGATTGCGGCACACATGGAAGTCACAGGAGCCTGACTAGGTGTAGTTGGCTCTGAACACAGGTGGGATAGGGTGCCACATGGCCTGCCTTACCAATGGACCTTACCTACTAAACTCGCCCTGGCCTAGGGGAACCTACAGCCCACCTCCCCACCCAGACACCTCCAATGCACGCAGAAACAGCTGAATGAGAGTGTACTCACCCCCTTGTGGCTGCTGTGATGCCCTCAAGCGCCCATCCAACTCCGGATACGCCACCGCCAGGATCCGGAACATCAGGGGGGTCATGGTGCGACGGGCACCCCTCCCACGTTGGGAGGCCATCCCCTGCTGGGCCTCCGCTGTCTTGTTGCTCCAGCGGCGAATGTCCTCCCATCTTTTCTGGCAGTGGGTGCTCCGTCTGTGGTGGACCCCCAGGGTCCGGACTTCCTTGGCAATGGCACGCCAAATATCCTTCTTCTGGTGGGCGCTGCCCTACAGGAATAGTACAGGGGAAAAGGAGAAGATATAACCGTCCGCACCGTCACAGTCATTGGTCCACATCCCTACCCTTGCCATGACACACATGCACTCACCGTCGTTTCATGCACGCCTCATTCTCCCCCCCCATCTTCCATCCACACCACTCCACACAGGCATGCCCATTCAGCATGCTCACAGTGTACTTACCTGTTTGTCTGGAGGACCGTAGAGTAGCGTGTACTCGGAGAGGACCCCAACCACTAGTTCTTCCAACTCCTCCGTGCTGAAGGCAGGGGCCCTTTCCCCAGACACATGAGCCATTGTCTCTTCCAGACTGAGGTCACAGCAGCACTTGCAGTGTAGGTCCTCTCCTGTCGAAGATCAGGTATCAAGTGACTGAACAGAGAGAAAATGGCGGTCACGTCCGCAGCGGTGCGTACCGTCACCACCGGCGTACATCGTCATTGGCTCCTGGGACCCATTGGGTCCAATCTTAACCAATGCAGGATTGCATCGCGGTCTTCGACCGCCTACCGCGACGGTGTACAACACCAGCGTAGTTACCTCATATCCCCTTGTCCCACATTACAGGTCAGGCAGCCACCATTTCAGGGGGCCACATGGCATTAATTTTAAATGTGTCACACATATCTAGGCCTTGCATACACACTGATACAGGCACATAGCAGATTTAAATAAATGTGGAATAAAGTTGTATTTTGGTACCTCAGTGTTGGCTGAGTTTCTGCTCGCTGTTCTCCGCCATAGAGCACGTCTGCTGGGGCAGGTGAGGAGATGGCGCCATCCTCCGGTGTACAGACCGCTGGTGGACCTGTCGACAATGGAGGAGCGACATGTAATTGTCACATACAGACTGGACCGTGCCACAATCCATGAACTGTGTGCCCAGTTGGAGCCAGACCTGATGTCAGCTATCTGCCATCCCACAGGAATCCCCCCTCAAGTGCAGGTGCTGTCAGTACTCCATTTCCTGAAAAGTGGGTCTTTTCAAACTACAGTGGCCATAGCATCAGGGATGTCCCAGCCTATGTTCTCCAACGTGTTCTCCAGAGTGTTGTCTGCCCTGCTAAAACACATGCGCAGCCACATCTTTTTCCCTCAGGTGGAGGATTTGCCTACAGCGAAAGGCGACTTCTATGCCCTGGGACATATCCCCAACATCATAGGTGCCATTGATGGGACACATGTGGCCTTGGTCCCCCCGCAGGAGTGAACAGGTGTACAGAAACCGGAAGAGTTACTATTCAATGAATTTTCAGATGGTGTGTTTGGCAGACCAGTACATCTCCCATGTTAATGCCAAATTCCCTGGCTCAGTGCATAACGCTTACATCCTGCGGAATAGCAGCATCCCTTATGTGATGGGGCAACTCCAGAGGCACTGTGTGTGGCTATTAGGTGAGCACCTGGAACCAAATCAGTGGGAATAGTTGTCTTGGTCTGGGGATATCCCTAAGACTTAATGTGTGTCTAACAGTTGTCCCTCGCCATTTGCAGGTGACTCTGGTTACCCCAACCTGTCATGGCTACTGACCCCAGTGAGGAATCCCAGGACAAGGGCAGAGGAACGCTACAATGAAGCCCATGGGTGAACTAGGAGGATTATAGAGCGGACCTTCGGCCTCCTGAAGGCCAGGTTTCGGTGCCTACATATGACAGGTGGTTCCCTATTCTACTCACCAAAGAAGGTGTGTCAGATCATCGTGGCCTGCTGTATGCTTCACAACTTGGCTTTGTGATGACAGGTGCCTTTTCTGCAGGAGGATGGTCCAGATGGAGGTGCTGTGGCAGCTGTGGAGCCTGTGGTCAGTGAAGATGAGGAAGCAGAAGAAGAGGACATCGACAACAGGAACACGGTGATCCTGAAATACTTTCAGTGAGACACAGGTAAGAAGACAAACCTGCCTGCTACATGTACTTTAACACTACTACCTCTCTACAGTCTGTCCTTTTCACCCAGTGTATGGTCACTGAGTTGTCACTTTCCCTTACCATTTCACAGATGTGGGTCCCACTTAGTGACATCTGCTTTTTTTCCTCATGGACTAGAGCTGTGTGACATAGGTATGTTGACATTACATTTGAAAGAGCATTTTGTCACTGTAATTGCTAATACACTAATTCGAAATCACAGACAGACTCCAGATAGTTTTGTGCTTTAAGGGTGTTTATTTTAGTGCTCAATGTTGGAGGGGGTTGTAAAATGGTGAGGGGTGATGGGGTGATGGTGGAGGAAGTCCATGGCAGAGTCCAGTCTATTAGTCTCACAGGTGCATTGTCCAAAGGGGCATAGGAAGTGGAGCTGGGACAGTTTGAGGATGGACAGGGTTACAAGGTGGGACAAAAGGATGACAATCAGGGTGGTCTCATTTCTTGGCGGGGGTCTTGGCATTGTTCTCTGTCTTTGTCCTGGATCTCAGGGACCGTTTGCGGGGTCGTTCTCCATCTGCAGGGGGTGGGGTGTTGGTGTGGTCGTCCTGTAGCAGTGCCTCCTGTCCACTAGCGCCGGCAGAGGTGGTGGGCAGTTCATCATCCAGGCGTGTGTCGGGCCCCCTTGTTGTACCACAGTGTCCCTCCTGGTATTGAGGACTTCCTTCAGCACCCCTACGATGGTGCCCAGGGTGGAATTAATGGATTAGAGTTCCTCCCTGAACCCCAAACACTGTTCCTCCTGCAGCCGCTGGGTCTCCTGAAACTTGGCCAGTACTGTTGCCATCGTCTCCTGGGAATGATGGTTTGCTCCCATGATGTTGGAGAGGGCCTCGTGAAGAGTAGGTTCCCTGGGCCTGTCGTCCCCCTGTCGCACAGCAGCCCTCCCATTTCCCCTGTTTCCCTGGGCCTCTGTCCCCTTAACCGTGTGCCCACTGCCACTGCCCCCAGGTCCCTGTTGTTGTTGGGGTGGTGGGTTCGCCTGGGTTCCCTGTAGTGGTGGACACACTGCTGATTGACGTGTCCTGGGGACAGAGGTATGGGCCCGCTGGGTGGGTGCTGTGCTGGTGTTTCCAGAAGGGGCAAGCTCTGTGGTGGCCTGTGCCAGTGTGAGGGGAACCGACTGCCCCGAGGTCCCAGATGGGCCGGGCTGGTCGTCTAGATCCAGTTGGACAGAGCTGCTGTCATCACTGTGGGCCTCTTTTGTTGCTGGTGTGGACATGTCTGGACCCTCCTGTCCGGTGACGTTGGGTAGGGGTTCTGCAGGGGTGTAAAAGCATGATTATTGCATCTGTGTGTGCCATGGTGTGTAATGGGTGGGTGACCGTGTACCCCAGTGCTTGCATTCCTGTGTGGGACCTTGTGTGATGATGGTTTAGGGGGGTGTATGGGTATGTGCAGTGGCCATGCTTTGGTGATGGGTGTCCATGCTTTGGTGTTGCATGCAGGACTTGGTGTTGGGATGTGTGGTTTGTGATATTGGGACATTTGTGAGGAGTTGGAGTGATGGGGGTGAGGGCGAGGGTGGGGGTATGTGATAGCATGCAGGTAGGGTGGGGGATGTAATAGTTAAGATTTGACTTACCAGAGTCCATTCCTCCAGCTACTCCTGCGAGGCCCTCAGGATGCAGTATAGCCAAGACTTGCTCCTCCCATGTCTTTGTCCTGGATCTCAGGGACCGTTTGCGGGGTCGTTCTCCATCTGCAGGGGGTGGGGTGTTGGTGTGGTTGCCCTGTGGCGGTGCCTCCTGTCCACTAGCGCCGGCAGAGGTGGTGGGCAGTTCATCATCCAGGCGTGTGTCGGGGGCCCCTTGTTGTACCACAGTGTCCCTCCTGGTGTTGAGGACTTCCTTCAGCACCCCTACGATGGTGCCCAGGGTGGAATTAATGGATTAGAGTTCCTCCCTGAACCCCAAACACTGTTCCTCCTGCAGCCGCTGGGTCTCCTGAAACTTGGCCAGTACTGTTGCCATCGTCTCCTGGGAATGATGGTATGCTCCCATGATGTTGGAGAGGGCCTCGTGAAGAGTAGGTTCCCTGGGCCTGTCGTCCCCCTGTTGCACAGCAGCCCTCCCATTTCCCCTGTTTCCCTGGGCCTCTGTCCCCTTAACCGTGTGCCCACTACCACTGCCCCCAGGTCCCTGTTGTTGTTGGGGTGGTGGGTTCGCCTGGGTTCCCTGTAGTGGTGGACACACTGCTGATTGACGTGTCCTGGGGACAGAGGTATGGGCCCGCTGGGTGGGTGCTGTGCTGGTGTTTCCAGAAGGGGCAAGCTCTGTGGTGGCCTGTGCCAGTGTGAGGGGAACCGACTGCCCCGAGGTCCCAGATGGGCCGGGCTGGTCGTCTAGATCCAGTTGGACAGAGCTGCTGTCATCACTGTGGGCCTCTTTTGTTGGTGGTGTGGACATGTCTGGACCCTCCTGTCCGGTGACGTTGGGTAGGGGTTCTGCAGGGGTGTAAAAGCATGATTATTGCATCTGTGTGTGCCATGGTGTGGAATGGGTGGGTGACCGTGTACCCCAGTGCTTGCATTCCTGTGTGGGACCTTGTGTGATGATGGTTTAGGGGGGTGTATGGGTATGTGCAGTGGCTATGCTTTGGTGATGGGTGTCCATGCTTTGGTGTTGCATGCAGGACTTGGTGTTGGGATGTGTGGTTTGTGATATTGGGACATTTGTGAGGAGTTGGAGTGATGGGGGTGAGGGCGAGGGTGGGGGTATGTGATAGCATGCAGGTAGGATGGGGGATGTAATAGTTAAGATTTGACTTACCAGAGTCCATTCCTCCAGCTACTCCTGCGAGGCCCTCAGGATGCAGAATAGCCAAGACTTGCTCCTCCCATGTTGTGAGTTATGGGGTAGGACGTGGGGGTCCGCTGCCAGTCCTCTGAACCGCAAGGTGGTGTCTTGAGACCACGGAACGCACCTTCCCCCGTAGTTCGTTCCAGCTCTTCCTGATGTCATCCCTATTTCTTGGGTGTTGTCCCACTGCGTTGACCCTGTCCACTATTCTTCGCCATAGCTCCATCTTCCTAGCTATGGAGGTGTGCTGCACCTGTGATCCGAATAGCTGTGGCTCTACCCGGAAGATTTCCTCCACCATGACCCTGAGCTCCTCCTCAGAGAACCTGGAGTGTCTTTGCCGTGCCATGGGGTGGTGTGGGTGATGTGTGGGTTGGTGTGTGTTGTGATGTGTGGGGCGATATTTAGTGGTGTGTTGTGTGAGGTGTGTGTATGTTGTGTGAGTGATTGTGTTGAGTGCCTGTGGTTGCTTGTTTGTAGATGGTGGTGTCTGTCTCTGGCCTTCTTTAAAATTGTTGGTAGTAGGGGTTTGTGGGTGATGTGGGTGTGTGTTTTATATTGTATTGGATGTGTGGGAGTGGTGTGTGTATGTGTTTCAGGTGTGTGTATTTCGATTTGTCCAATGTGGTAGTGTTTTGTAAATGTGTGTGTATTTTGAGCGAGGCGGTGTGTACCGCCAATGGAATACCGCAGTTGAAAGACCGCTGCGTGGATTCGTGGGTCGTGATAGTGTGGGCGTATTCCTGTTGGCGTGACGTTGGAGGTTTTGTTTACACCAGTTTTATCACTGACCTTTGGTGTGGCGGACTTGTGTGGGTGTCTAAATTTTGGCGGATTCCGAGCTGTGGGTCATAATGACCGTGGCGGAATTCCGCGCCCACGGCGGTGTGTTGGCGGTCTTCTGCACGGCGGTAAGCGGCTTTTACTGCCAATGTTGTAATGACCCCCTTAGTCTTTTTCTTGAAGATTCTGGACTCCTGGAGCTCTTCATTGGATATGCGTTGTGGAAGCCCTCGATGGAGATTTTTACCTTCGGTCTTCGTCGTTTTTTCAAGATGAAAATCCTTCGACTGGGGCAAACCTGAATCTTGATCTGACGTCCCTGGAGCCCTCTTCGGATACACTGCCTGGGAGGTCCAGGTCAACTGTCTATGTTTGGACGTAGTCACTTTTTCGGAGATTTTCTTCAGTGGGACGAACCTGCAAGTAAGGCCGGGTCACGATTGTGGCAAGCAGGTTAGAGTTGCCGCGACGGGTCAATCGCTTTATGGAGTTCTCCAAACTTCTGGATCGTCTTTCAGATGTTCTTTAAAGGTTCTTTTGGTGTCCACAGTTCACCCCAAGGTTCCCGAAGCTCTGAGATGCTCCCTGAGGGTGTGGACTACAACTCCCAGAATGCACCTGGCTCAAACTCCAAAACGGCCAATGGACAGTGGTCAGCTGGTCAGTTTCTTGAGGGTCTGAGGCAGAGGACTGTGGTTAGCAATTTTTCACCTGTAGCAAACAGGGAGTCTCTCCTTCAACCAGTTGAAGCCATGCAAAGTCCTTCTTGTGTGGAGCCCAAGTGTGCAGCTGGTTCCGTCCCCCAGACTGCAGTGTCCAGGTGCAGGTCAGGGGTCCAGCAGGGCAGTCCTTCTTCTTCTGTAGTTCATCCTGGTAGGGATATGGTACGGAACTGAGGTGTGGGTGCAGCTCTGCCATATTTATTCTTGCTCCTGGGTGAAAAACAGGGGGGTCCTGGTTCTCCAATCAGGTGCAGGGTCCTTCCCCTTGTGAAAATCAAATCCCAGGCAGCAACATTCCTCAAAAATCCATCATGGCTGAAACCGATTTTTGGAGGTTACATCTGGCTGCGCTCACCCACTGGTGTGGCTAAAAATCTTAAACACACCCTTCTCCTGCCCTCTCCTAATCTAATCAGGGGGGCACCTAATTGTCTGGGTTTGCAGGATGTGAGGGAGGTGGTGGGTTGTTTCAAATATCCTTCCCTGCCTTTGAAGACCAGTTTGGCAGCCCTCCCCCATCCTGCTTCTCCATCTGTTGGGGGAAGTTCTCCTTCCCCAGGCTCATTTCTTTGTGTTCAGCCCAGGCTACTTCACACCTCATCAAGGCAGCCTGGCCAGGCTGCCAGAGGCTGGCCAATCTGAGCGGAGCACTGCACGGCAGAAGTTGGCAACTTTTTAGGTAGAGTTTAAGATTCTTTACTTGAACAAGTTATATAAAATCCAAGTTGTGGGATTTATTATAACAATTAATTTGATACCAAACTTGATGTATCTGACGCTTAAGGGGAATTTATACATTAAAATAAAGTCTCCCCATTCTAGCCTCGGGAGGCCATTCACTACAATGAGGGAAAAACAAATGTGGCTGTTTTACCTAACCAGGGCTTATGAAACTATTTTTATAAAGTCCCTGATTGTATTTACATGGCACCCAGCCCTAGGGTCACGTAGGGCACACCTTAGGGGTGACGTATATGTAAAAATAAAGTAGTTTAAGACTTTGGAAGTACTTTTAATTCCAAAGTCAAATTTGCATGTAACTTTAATTTAAAAGCAGCCAGCAAGGCAGGCCTGCCTTTAAAATGACACTGGGCACCTCAGCTGTCCCTAAACCTACATGCCATAGCCTATACTAAGGACTTATAGGTAGGTTGACATAACCAATTATAATTAGCCTAATTTGAATACAGATTTACGCAGAGCACAGGCCCTGGGACTGGTTAGCAGTACCCAGGGCACAATCAGAGTCAGGAAAACACCAGCAAAAAAGTGAGAAATGGAGGCAAAAAGTCAGGGGCATCTGCAAGCAGCCCTGTTTTCTCACAATGATGCACAATTAATATTTGACTATGCGACATAACAGAGCCATGCGGGCAGGTCTGGTTACTTTCTACTCCAGCATGTTTTGAGATAACCCAACTTCAGCATGTTATGTGAACTTATATTTTCAATGTACCTGCTCTTCTCCAACTTCCTCCTTCATCCTACTACTTTAAGTCCAAACTTTGGTTATAGCCTAATGTTTAGGCTGATAATCTGGGAGATGGGACACGACTGGATGATAATAGATATCCTATCTGCTGTATTATAGTAGACAGTGCATAGAATAATATGATGAACTATAGTGCAACAAACAGGATCCGTTAGATGTCAAAGTATCTCATCCACCAAAATCTAAATCAGACCCTTAGTCCCACATTACACCCAGGCCTCCAACACAGATTATTCTCAAGAAATATCTTCACTTGGCAGTGGGGAAAATTAGTCCACAGGGAGGGTAGTTATAGGGATTGGGATAGATAGAGGTTTAGCTATAGAATGGTTGGTCGGGTGTCAATAAATGATCAAATACTACAGATTAATGATTCAAATAGTTTTCCTCACATCAAACAATGTGAAGAAGAAATTCAGAGTCACATAGATTTGGGGGAGAAAAAGTATTGGAACCGTCAATCCATAATGGAAGATAACTTCACTTGAGCAGAGAAATGTGGAACAAACATCCTATGCTGGACAGAACGACAGAACGTTGAAATGAAGCACTAGTAGGTGACTGAGTGGGCACTGGGCAAAACACCTTTGGTTTGTTGTTTGTGTTTTGCAGACTTAGCTCTGTTGTGCTGCTGGGCTGCAGCAGACACTCATGAATTCAGTTGCTGCCAGTTGCTGCCCCCACTCACTGCAGCAACAGCAGCAGCAGCACCAGCACCAGAGATTACACCAAGTTGCAGTTTTATGTGGCAAGATGGCCAGAGCAGGGACTGGACTCTGGAGTTGATGAGCACAATAAGGATATCTTCCTTGCTTAACTAGTACAATGCATTGTTAATAAGCAACCAAGGTGAATTACTACTTGTTCCTGCCACCACTGGGTCATCTCTGTCTCCTGTGGTCGTTGCCTCCACCTCCATTGACGTCCTGGCTTTGATGACACTGCTGCTTGTGGTGGACTTGGTGCATGGTGGAAAACATAATGCACCCACTTTAGGACCCAGATAGCCCCTAAGTATTTATTTTGCACAGCATACAACAGCAATATCTCACTACAGCTACGTTAGCTTTCTATCACTATCTTCTTTGCCTAATGAAAGTAATCAATTTGGAAGGTTTTTCTTGTTTATTGCTTGAAAATGTTTTAAAAACCCGGTAGCCATTGCGTCAACCAGAATAATCTGTTCTCCTAATGGAGGGATAGGGATTAGGAGGATTAAAAAAAAGGTAAGGGTATATGTCAAGGCTAGGCTATGATTCTATGAATAGATAAGGGATAGAAGGAAATGCAAAAGACATATGGTATTGATTGTGAATGTGGTATCTCATTTCTGCCATGCTGTACTGTTATGGAAACTGCTAGTATAAAACACATTGGAGCTCCATGAGCATGATGACCACTCTGTCTCTGTAATTTATAACTGTTTATTCGATGAAGATCAAGGCAACAACCAACATGTTTGGTCACTAGAGTACTACTTGGGCCTGGCTGTGCGATCCTCTTTACATTATCAAAAACCTTTTCCCTTCTTGGTACTACACAACAAGGCATGTAATTGCAAAAGAGGGGCAAGGGGAAGCTTAAGAAAAAAGAGCAGAAGAACAGTACAGACATGACAAAGTCAGCTGCAGAAATAAGAAATATATACAGAACAACACAGGGAAATGCAGAGATAACAAATATACAACTTGGAAAAAAACATAGTACGTTTTCTGAAGGCCATAATTTTAGTAGTGGGGGATAAAATGACTTACAGTGGAACAGCAGAACTATCCTCCATGCATGCAGCGCTGGTGGTAGGGGTGTTGGTGGTCACACCCATTGTGGTGCTGTTGGTACTGGTACCTGCAACAGTAGAGGCCCTCTTGCCCTTGGGTGCTTAAGAAAGAAGATAACAAAATGATCGTTGGTACTCTGTACAAACGCATTATTTGTTTACAGGCACTGACAGATAGCCTATCCTTTGTTTTGTAATCGCTAAACCTCAAACCATAACACTGTAGACTGATCATATTCCAAAACAATGATGTATGCTTTTCTGCCCTCTTTTGATGAGTCAAATTGGCCCCCCTTTGCATATTCCAAATCCAGGAGACTGGGACTATAAGCTACATAAAGATAAAGCCACAGGTACGAACCAAAGTTAGCTATGCAACAGCCCTGATATAATTTACTAACATTGTACATGTGAGGGACATGATGATGATTAGACATCATGCCTTAAATCAGTCCAAACGAGCACCTGCATACTAGCAAGGAATTGAGTTGCCCTTGCCTCTCAGGATTGTTTTTGTACAGGGAGGTGTCCCTCCCACTCTGCACAAAACAATCAAGGGTGCTGCTGTGCCATGTCTGTGTGGGTCTATCTATCTATCTATCTATCTATCTATCTATCTATCTATCTATCTATCTATCTATCTATCTATCTATCTCTCTATCTATCAACCTATCTCTCTCTCTCTCTCTCTCTATATATATATATATATATATATATATATATATATATATATATATATATATATATATATATATATATACACATATGTAGACTAAAAAGACTTCAATCTCCACCAACCAAGGGTACTTCTTAATTAAAGTGGTAAGTAAGTGCCTGTTTGGTTGGGATATGCTCATATTCCTCTGTTTCAAGAACGTGCTGCCAAGATCAGCAGTAAATGAGCTCTGGGGTTTGTTTAGTAAGCTGTCCATCATCTTGATGAAAAGGCGAGCAGAAGTTGTATGCCAGTAAAGTGTATGTGGTGAGGCCAAGGTCACATCGGGAATAGCACCCACACGCAGGCAGCAGCTAAAAATGCTGCTTTCTGTGTGCGGGAGCAATTCTTTTATCTGTTTTCCTTTCCACTTCAGAGCGGGCAGGAAAACAGAAGAAAAGTCCCCTCCCAGTTAGTGGGAGCAGTCTTCCGGCTTCCACCTTCTGGGAATCGACTTGCAGTTTGCTCTTGCTTGGCAGGAGCTGTCAAAGCTTTGGCCAAGCAAAAGCAAACTGATATCACCCGAGGGTGAACACCTTGGGAGCTGGGGAGACAGCCCTGGGGGTGATGGTCCCCATGGCCATTAGTGGGTCTATGAGGGGAGCCATGCTGCCCCTCCCATTTAGTATATTGGCCACGCCTCAGGCAGGTGGTGGTCCCCGGGGCCAAATATGGCCCAGGAGGGGGGGCTGCATGGCCCCCTTCCCCCTTTAACATGTTTTGTGCCCCAGGGAGGGGCAAATACCCTCTGAAGAGGGGAGTCTGAGTGGCCCTCCTCTAATATATAAGCCCAGACCTGGGGATGTGGCAGTCCCCAGGCCTTTGAAGACCTATGAAGGGAGGCCATGTGGCCTGCCTCCTTTTATTTTAGTCTAATATGGCCCCAGGGAGATGGTGGTCCCCAAGGCACAAAGTGCCCTTAATGAGGGGGGCCACATGTGCTCTATGCAAAATCTAATTATTAAATATGCCCCCAGGACCTGGCCCACCAGGGGGCTCTTAAAAAAACAAGCGCAGGAACCTGGGCCTGTTTTTTTTTTTTTTATGTTTCACCGGAACCACGGATCTACTGAGGTTTCCAATGAAAAATGAAAAAAAAAATGTTTTGTCCTGGCTGGGTCCCAGAGGGACCTCTGCACCAGGGCTAAGGGGTCAGGGTTTTCCTACCCTACCCCCTTGTTTGGTTTTTACTTTTTTATTTGGGATTCAGCTGAGTCTGAGTCTCAAAATGGCTGTTAACACTTCCTGGTTGAAGTGTTGGCAGCCTATAAGTTTTCAGCATGGCGAATGTCGGATCTGCGGGGGTTCCGCGTCCCTAGATATTTACACTTTTATATCTCAAAATCTATTGAAGGGATTTGCACAAAATTACAAAAACCATGCTTTCTGGACCGAAAGCTAACTTTCTGCTAAATTTGGCATAATTCCATCCAGGGGCTCAGGCTGTAGTCGTGTTTAAAATCCCTAATGGGAAATTGCATGGGAAAAATGTGTTTTGGGACCACCTCTTTTTCTCGACTACCACTTGACTGATAACCCCGAAACTTTCAAGACAACAGCTAAAGTGAGTGGCAAACTAGTTTTGAAAATTTTGTGAGTATTCATCAAATGAAATCACATTTTTTGGCAAAACAATAAATGCTTTTCCTATGGAAAAAAAGTCCTTACTATAACTACCTACTGGCGATCGCCATCAGGTAAATAGGTAGTCCAGGCCTGGTCCAGGCCCTGCAGCCAATCTCCACTGTGCATGGCCAAAGGCCATGCCTGGCAAGATGTTAGATGCATGCAGGGGCTTGGCCACAGGGCAACCCTTAGCTGCATTTAAAAAACATATACATTCACTGAACAAAACAGAGGATATAGGGACGTTATACTTAGGAATTAGCATTTCAAAAACCTTAGAAATTCACTGAAAAAAACAAAGGTTAAAGGGATGTCATAGGTTCTATACACACACACATGTATATGTACATATTTATGCACAGGGTTAGATGCATGCTGCAGATTGGGTGCAGGGCCGGGCCACAGACGAGGCCCTGCAGTCAACCCACACCACACACGGCCGAAGGTCTTGTGTAGCGTGAGGTTGGAAGCTTGCAGGTGGTTGGCTACCTGCGGCCATCCCCCACCCCACACAGCCAAAGGCGTGCACAGCGCGGGGTTGGATGCATACAGGGGGTTTGCTGCAGGGCCTGGCCTGCAGTGAGGCCCTGTGGCCAGCCCCTGCCACAAAGGCTGTGTGGGACATGGGGTTAGATGAATGCGGGGCATAGCTACAGGGCCTGGCCTGTGGCCAGCCCTGCAGACAGCCCTGCTGCACATGGTTCTATACATACACACATAAACACATGAATATGTATGTAAATCAAAAATAATATTTACTCACCAAGCCCTGCAACCTCAACACCCAGCTGATCGAGAAGGTCCTGTTCTCTGTCAAGGACATCTGCCCAGTGGTGCATCAGCTGCTGCTGGGAGTGAGTGCGTCTGGTGGTGCATTGCATGCACCCGACACTCGCCACCACTGCAGTTGACGCTCCGGCAGGTCATAGCCCTTGCTGGGCCTGCTGACTGGTACTAGCATGCGGAGGAGGTGGCACTGCACCCAAAAAAGGAATGTGACCATCTCCGCCTCACTGAAGATGGGGCAGGGCTGAACCCCTGCCCATCTGCTTCATCTGCATGGCGTGCAGGTGGTGCCCGTGTTGCCTGCTTTTGCCGTTGGAACTGGAGGAGGAAGGAAGGGGACTGAGTTGGGAGGGAATGTTGAGAATCAAGAGGACGACAGACAGAGGATAGGCCAGGAAAGAGGAATAATGATTAAAAAAAAGTACATAAAAGTAACCAAACTGTAAAATGAATACAAAAATAAATGCAAGGAAAGTTAGACAGTAACAAAATAAGTAAAAAATAGTTGAGAATCAGGTTAAGAAAGAGCAGATGGGGTTGGATTGAGATCAGTCCAATTTCACAGACAGCAAGGAAAGGGGAACAGAAGCATACAATAACAAATTAGATGCACCGCATGGTGCAGTTCACGCTGATTTTGCCACACGGGATGTGCTACTTGCATGAAAAACCAGTGCGAACAGGCGGCCGAGGTGCTTTTGGAACTCCACAGAATTCTGTGGAGCAAAAATCTGCAAGTTCTGCCCAGGCCTAATAGTAACAATTTGCAACAATGTAAATGTGTGCAATGAATGGAAATGTAATGAAGAATGAAATTGGTATATCACTTCTTGGAGGTTTTAGAAAATATTTCTGTGATCATCAGAGAAATACTGGAGATGCTGTGGGGAACAGGGCACTCTGTTACATATTTTGGGGTCATGTCCTTAATTCATAGTATCCTAGAAGGAAGTACAAACCTTTATAAAGGAGGCGTTGAGAAACTCAATCTACTCAGAGACAGATGCAACGATGCTGGGTACATGTAACATAACAATGATTAAAGAATCAAAATAGGACAGGATCCTGCAGATTCCTTTGGTGGCCTCTGCAGAGATGGTGGACTGGAACAGGGAAGAGGCAGTGCACAGTTGACTTTGGTAAACACTGCCCGTAGTGAGCTTAACACACAATTTGACCCAACAGTATAGCTGTTTTGTAAAAATGTGCAATCCATTTACGAACTATTTTACAAAGATTTGGTTGAATGCTTACCCACAAAGGTTAAAAGTCTGAGTGGACTCGCAGGGACTCAAACGTATAATCATGACATCAAACACAGGTCCCTGGAGAGGATATGTTAGGCTAATGAGCAACCAGACACGGCTTTCTGGTGGAAACGGCAAGCCTTTACATTGAAAGTGTTAAATTATAAATACCTGCCTATGACTTATTACTTCTTTAAAATGGTGGTCTGCATTCATGTTAAAAGATGAAGCATATGTTTCTGAAATAAAGTTTATTTGCCTGTCTTACAATTTGTTTGCCAATTTTTAAAATTAAGTCAAAACTCTGAACCATAAACAACCCTTTTATAATGTGATTAATCAACAGAAAGTGTCAATAACAAATGAAGTTGTTTCGTTAAATAGACTTCTGAGTTCACAAGAGGTAATCACAATAAATATGGGGGCCATAGTGTGTGGGTTTCGTTTTCTAAGACTGAGAATTTACACTAAACAAAGGGGTTTTTCTTTTCTTGTGTTCATCCTTCACCATATTGCATTTAACCTCTATTATCAGAGCCATATGATCAAGTAATAGAGCACTGTGTCCCAGTTTGCAAGCAATTTCAAAAGAAACTGAAGCTATTAGTAACTGTATGGAAGATTTAAAGGTGTTTTGAATATATTAGTAGCCTGGTGTCAGTTTGATTAATCGGAAAATAATTAGGCTTGAAAAAAGAAAGTAAGTTTATTAAACAACCATCCATAAATCAAAAGGACTGCAAGAACATAGAGTAAGATTGATTACTGAAGCTGATATTCTAATTTGCTCATTTGTTTCAATGCGGTTTTGGAATTTTTGAAGGGGAGAGGCACTAAGACAGTTGTGTGTGGGAAATATACCTCATTCACGGCTATTGTAGCTAGATTCTACTCATCATATTTGTAGGTGAATACAATGTATTTCTTAGGGAACAGGATTTATGCATGCATCATGTAAAATTGTGGCAGTGGATATTGCATATGCAAGGACCATCATAATAGCTAGTAGACTCAGTGCTGTGGCTGCAGGGGCAACTATTTTGCTTGGGAACTGTGAATAAGATTGGCAGCCATTTTTTTCCTCATGTTGAAGGATGATTTACAAGTGCAAGGATGTCAAGGAGTATAATATTGGAGTGGACTTACTCAAAGGTTTCTAGGTTTCTGCATCCAGGCATGCAACAGGACTGGGAACAGGAGCTATGGAACATCCATAAGAATAACATTCACATGAAATGCAGCTGTAGACCTGACAATGTCAGGTTTTCCAGGGTTCTAGGATTCAATCAGGGTTCAATCAATCAATCAATGTATTTATTGTGTAGTTAAATAAAAAGGTACAGTACAACCTCCAGGCTCAATGATTAACAGGGACCACAAATATAGTAAAATAGGTGCTAAAAATATTCATTTTATTAACCAAGTCTAAAGACCTACTAAGAATTTGTCCATTAAGTTTTAAACAGCATGACATTAGTGTGGTCCACAAATGTGACCAAATTACAATTCAGTTGACCATGTGCACCATTCAAGCAGTGTATCACAACTTTTCTACAGGTTCTAATGTGCAAAGCTATGAGTGTGTTTTCAGCGGCTGTCTTCTGACATCCGTAGGGGCAGTGCAAGTGCATAAAATATGCTGTATAGTCTCTAGCCTATAGACACAGAGGGCCTGATTTAGATGTCGGAGGAGGGAATACTCAATTACAAGCGTATTACAATCCCCAAGGATAGAATGGGATTGTAATAGGGAGGACAGGATATCTGTCATGGTTGTGACAGAGTATTCCCCTCCACCAATTTCTCAATCAGACCCAGAGTCTGCAACATGATTAAGGCCAGTCACATTTCCATTAGAGAGCCAAGTTCTTGGTGTCATAAAAGCCCAGTCTATGTTATATCAATTTCATTTTTAAATTAAGTGAATGTTCAAGTATGATTGAGGGGCAGCTTGCTACAGGTACCTATCACCACTCAAACATGAAGCCTTCTGGCAAGATCCTCCTTATCTTGCTCAAGCATAATATCTTCATGGTTTTATTGACCCATTTTTTAAAGCCCGCTATCATGGTCAAGCATCACCAGTCTTCAGTCAGTTGTAGACTCTGCACATGGCTTCATGTAATGTTACCACTGCTTTACAAGTTTGCTGTCCTGGAATTGCAATCAGATAAGATTGTTTAATGTTTTCTTGAGAACTTCATGAAGTTTCCTGCAAAACTTGATGAACACTCCTTTCCTGGCGAGATTTTGTTTAAATAAACCGACAGCCTTCAGAAATCTCCCTCTTGCGCGCCAACCTAGCGATTTCTCTCACTTGGTACTTAACATTGGCGAGCCATGCAAGAGAAAAAAACTCTGCTCCACGACACTTTGTGGAGTTTTTCAAAACTCAGCGTAAAGCGCGGAGTGGCCAAAACTCTGCGAACTCTGCTGGCAGAGCGGAATTTTTTGCCCACCTCAGTCACAAGCAGAAATATAAGTAACTACCTCAAGGTTTTCAGTACTCTGCAAATAACATGTTAAGCTATGCTTATAAAGCAAATCCTAGCTATGCCACTTTGATGCCTTGCATGATCTTGTACTTTTGTTAACCTATCTCCATAAACTGGAAACCCTTACAAAATGTACTATACATTATCTCATGATGGAACCTTGTGTTGGAACACAAATCCCAGTTTTCTCAGCATTATAATATGTGCGTGCGTACTTCAAGCACATGAGGGACTTTATCTAATCTTTAATGAACCTGTTTTTCTAGGTAGTAAACCTATTTCCTAGACAAACAAGCTGATTGATGTTTAGATAAAGCCCCTCACGTATCTGAATGAACAGCAGAGAAAATGCAGTTGTGAAGGTCTGCATCTATTTTAATAAACATTACATTGCAAACCACCGTTCTGATAATATAATTTTAACAATAGAAAATCACATTAGGGCTGCTGAATGTCTCATTGGGCCTGTCTTGTGCACGCTCGCTCAGTGCCCAAAAACAAGCAGACTGCTTTTTCACCGCAGTACTCCCACCTTCATACCTCGCGTACAATGTCATCACAAGCCCCCCTCCTTTTTTTCTTCCCCCCTCTTCCCTGTATTTTAATGCATTAGAGTCTGAATCAAACAAGACGCCCTGATGATGACCTCTATTGAATACATCAGCCCAACATAAGAGGTTGAAACATGCTAGTAACATATGACAAGAGAAAGCCTCTTAATGATCCCTATGTGTCGCATTAAATGTGTTGTCAAATGTACAGTACAAACAATTTGATACTTGAATACAGGGACATATAATTTGTAAACATACTCCTCTTGCAAAACTGGGCTATAAACACAGAAGTGCATGCTAATCTAGAGTCAGGTGCCTAGATAGCTTGATGAGCTATTGAAGGGACTCTGAACTTCAGGCTATGTATTGGTATATGATTTTTCAACCTGGTAAAAAGAAGTGCAATGCAGCAATATAGGTTTATGTTGGAATAAATTTTTTTGTGTAGTGACAAATGTATATGAGGAACAATAATGTTGGCAATGTTTAATGTGTTTTGGTGAAGGAAATTGCGAGTAATGAACAAAAAGAAGCAATATAATAAGAAATGACTTACACATTGACATAAAGTATTGATGAACCGATTTGTGTTTTCCATGTGAAAAGTTAATCTATAGCAAGTGGGGAGCTGCTGTGTATGTGTTTTGTTTACTTGATTCCCGCCCCACTAAGGCTTTGCAGGATCATACCTTGTGGTGTATCCCAGCCTGAAGGCAAAGAGCATACTGCCAGACAGATAGTCAAAGGCGCATAGCCAATCATTGTGTAGCATCAAATAAAGCTGCATAGTGGTTGGCCATGCTCTGTAATTATACTGCTTCCTCATTTGCCAACCCGCAGAACCAATCCAGGTGATGTTCTCATACTGTTTAACATAGTTAACAGCATGACAGCAGTGCCACGATTGGAGCGGACAGGTAAATCTAACACTTCATGAGTGGCCAGAATGCTCCCTAGTAGACTGTAAGTTTGGGAGGCTTCAAGGGCACATATCAGGCTGGACAGAGCAAGACGCCCAACCAACTTGACATGCGCACTTCACTTGATCAGTACCAAGTCCATTACTCTCACTGCCCTGTCAAAAAACAGAATTGGCCACGCCCTTTAAGGCACCCATACCGGCACAACAGAGAGCGCGCTGTGAGCGCAGTAGCCAGGACATTTTGGGACGGGGAAAGCAAAGCCAAAGAATTTCAATTTAATGTATAAATGTAATTTCAAATTACAAGTTTAATGTGATGTGGCAACCTGAAGGCAGGGGATCAACGCGCCCACACCCTAAAAGAGAAACCGTTTCTAGCCTGCCTGGAGAGCAACCTAAACTTGACAAAGATCAGAAGCTGAAGCACAGATGTCCCCTTCCGGTTGTCTAGGGCTGGAAGTGTTAGAACCATTGGTAAGAGAGAAAAATGTATCCCCCAGTTCCTTAAAGACATTCAAAAGGTTTATGTGCTCCAGCACCCTCTACCAATGCCCCGATATCTCCATTGTGTACTTGACCAGTAGCAAGGTCTTTAGATGTCTCTTTTATGTTGCCCAGTTGCGTCAGGTTAGACAAAGCGAGCTCTACCTCACCTGCTGATGGAAAAGCAAAACATTTAGACCGGTCAGCCCCATTTTTGTATTCATCAACTGGCCTTACATTTTGTATGTTGTCTTTGAAGGAAACGCTGTGTGTGAGCAGACCACCAGACAAATAAGAAGCACACAGGAGAATCTCCACCCTGGTAGCCAAATATTTCATCACAGGGCAGGTCACGGATGGTACAGATGCTACAACTGTGCAGTCACACATTGGGAGCATCCCCCATCACAGTATAGCTCATAGCCCTGGCACTAAACTAGGGGGTGAGTTGTGCTGTCATGTCATCCGGCCTCCAAACGGTTAAACTTTGTGAGTGCAGCCAGACCCTATTCCCAAGCCAGCAGGCTCCAGTCCTTGTTCTGCACTTACTGTGGAATCTCCAGAACACGATTTGTCGACAATGTCAAATGGCCTGTCCCGGACAGGTGTTTGTGCCACAGGAGTCAGTGATGTGAGGGTGTGGTCCATGGACAGGTCATTGGTGCTGTTGTTGCTACCAACCACATTATCTTGCTCAGCCACAGTCTGAACCTCTGCATTCATGAAGCCTTAACTCTTACTTTTAGGCATGGGTTCTCCATTCTGCTTGGAGCAGAGGGGAACAGAGAAATGTGAAATTCGGCATCGGGTCTCTAAGGTCTGGTCCCAAGTCAAATGAGCGCTCTTCCGCGTCTTCCTTCTCCCTAGACACTTATATGCTGTGACCCAGCTGGCCCTGAGGTGCTCACGAGAAACAACAGACTGGAACACTTTTATAGCATGCCTGACAGCCCGGGCAGCTGTTGCTGCTACAGTGTATGCCGCCCGACTTCAGACAGACAGCGTGCACTTACTAGTGTTGCCGTATGCCAAGGTAATTGCAGTGCCAGCATATTACGCAAGTTCTTCCCTGTTCTTCGTGCATTCACTGACAACTACGTGTCCGTGTGAAGCTGGAGAGGAGTGAGCCATGAAACGGGCTCTTCACATGGGCGCCATCTTGCCTCCCTTCGTGTTGACAATCTTCTAAAAGGGGGTCAGTTAATTTCCGATACAATAAGATAGGAGCTCATGTTTCAGTTCTACCTTTTGATTTAACCCCTTCTGTGCCGAGGACGTAATGGTTACGTCCTGCGGCACAGTGCTGCTGTGCCCAGGACGGAACCATTATGTCCTGGGCACCCAGCCCAGAGGGAGCGCTCCCTCTGTGGGGTCCCCCCCACCCCCCCAGTCAGGGATGGAAGGGGAAGCCCTTCCCCTTTCACCCCCGACCCCCCCTGTGACATCAGCGCGCGAGCGCGCGCTGACAATCACAATGCCTCCTCCTTCGTGCTGGAAGCTGAGCTTCCAGCACGATGATCGGAAGAGAAATGCAGGAGGCAGAGAGGCTTCAAAGGGAAGGAAATGTATTTCCTTCCCTTTGAAGTCTCTCTCTGCGTTTTGACAGCCGGATTGTAAAGCAATATGGCTGTCAAAACGCCCACTAGACACCAGGGATGTCTTTATTTTAATGAAAGTGACACAAGGGAGCAACCCCTTGGGCAAGGGTCGCTCCCAGGGGGGGCATTTTTTTTAAGGCCTTTTCTGCCCCCAGTCGGGGCAGAAACCTCTAGGCACCAGGGATAATTTTTTTTGTTTGTTTAGTTTTTGTTTTTTGAGGTGGGGAGCGACCCCTTAGGCAAGGGTTGCTCCCCTAGGGGGCAAATTATATTTAGGCCATTTCTGCCCCCCTTGGGGGCAGATTGGCCTATTTTTATGAGGCCGATCTGCCCCCAAGGAGGGCAGAAACCACTAGGCACCAGGGATTTTTGTTGTTGTTGTGTTTTACAGATGGGGAGCAACCCATTAGGCAAGGGTCGCTCCCCTGGGGGACAAATTGTATTTAGACCATTTCTGCCCGCTTTGGGGGCAGATCGGCCGATTTTAGGTCAATCTGCCCCCAAGGGGGGCAGAAACCACTAGGCACCAGGGATCTTTTTTTTGCGCCGTCACGCAAGGGGAGTGACCTTGTAGGCAAGGGTCGCTCCCAGGGGGGTGGGGGGGGCAAATTTATTTTAGGCCATTTTCTTTTGGTATTAGGCCAATCTGCCCCCAGGGGGGGCAGAAACCTCTAGGCGCCAGGGCAAATAGTTTTTTTGTTTGTTTGTTTGTTTTTTTAGAGATGGGGAGCGACCCATTGGCAAGGGTCGCTCCCCTGGGGGCCAAATTGTATTTAGACCATTTCTGCCCCCCTTTGGGGCAGATTGGCCGATTGTAGGTCAATCTGCCCCCAAGGGGGGCAGAAACCACTAGGCACCAGGGATCTTTCTTTTGCCCTGTCACGCAAGGGGAGCGACCTTGTAGGCAAGGGTCGCTCCCCGGGGGGGGGGGGTGGGGGGGCAAACTCATTTTAGGCCATTTCTGCCCCCCGTATTGGTATTAGGCCGATCTGCCCCCGGGGGGGCAGAAACCTCTAGGCGCCAGGGCAAATTCTTTTTTTGTGTTTTTTTTGTGTTTGTTTGTTTTTTTAGAGATGGGGAGCGACCCATTAGGCAAGGGTCGCTCCCCTGGGGGCCAAATTGTATTTAGACCATTTCTGCCCCCCTTGGGGGCAGATTGGCCGATTGTAGGTCAATCTCCCCCAAGGGGGCAGAAACCACTAGGCACCAGGGATTTTTTTTTGGGCGCCAATGTCACTCAGGGGGAGCGACGCCGTAGGCAAGGGTCACTCCCAATGGGGGGTTAGGGGGAGGGGGGGCAAATTTATTTTAGGCTATTTCTGCCCCCCGGGGCAGATCGGCCTATTGTTATTAGGCCGATCTGCCCCCAGGGGGGGCAGAAACCTCTAGGCGGCAGGGCAAAATTTTTTTTTTTTGTTGTTTTTTTAGAGATGGGGAGCGACCCATTAGGCAAGGGTTGCTCCCCTGGGGAGCAAATTGTATTTAGACCATTTCTGCCCCCCTTGGGGGCTGATTGGCCGATTTTAGGTCAATCTGCCGCCAAGGGGGCAGAAACCACTAAGCACCGGGGATTTTTTTTTTGGTGCCAATGTCACGCAGGGGGAGCTACCCCATAGGCAAGGGTTGCTCCCGGGGGGGGGGTTGGGGGACAAATTTATTTTAGGCCATTTCTGCCCCCCCCTAGGGCCGGTTGAGCTAGAGGCCAAAATCCACAGGTAGGCACTGTTTTCTATGAAAAAATGTGATGTGTCCACGTTGTGTTTTGGACTGTCGCGAGCGCTAGGCCAACCCACACAAGTGAGATATCATTTTTATCGGGAGACTTGGGGGAACGCTGGGTGGAAGGAAGTTCGTGGCTCCTCTCAGATTCCAGAACTTTCTGTCACCGAAATGTGAGGAAAACGTGTTTTTTTAGCCAAATTTTGAGGTTTGCAAAGGATTCTGGGTAACAGAACCTGGTCAGAGCCCCACAAGTCACCCCATCTTGGATTCCCCTGGGTTTCTAGTTTTAAAAAATGCGCTGGTTTGATAGGTTTCCCCAGGTGCCGGCTGAGCTAAAGGCCAAAATCTACAGGCAGGCACTTTGCAAAAAACACCTCTGTTTTCTTTCAAAAAATGTGATGTGTCCACGTTGCGTTTTGGGGCATTTCCTGTCGCGGGCGCTAGGCCTACCCACACAAGTGAGGTATCATTTTTATCGGGAGACTTGGGGGAACGCTGGGAGGAAGGAAATTCGTGGCTCCTCTCAGATTCCAGAACTTTCTGTCACCGAAATGTGAGGAAAACATGTTTTTTTAGCCAAATATTGAGGTTTGCAAAGGATTCTGGGTAACAGAACCTCGTCAGAGCCCCACAAGTCACCCCATCTTGTATTCCCCTGGGTTTCTAGTTTTCAAAAATGCACAGGTTTGGTAGGTTTCCCTAGGTGCCGGCTGAGCTAAAGGCCAAAATCTACAGGCAGGCACTTTGCAAAAAACAACTCTGTTTTCTTTCAAAAAATGTGATGTGTCCACGTTGTGTTTTGGGGCGTTTCCTGTCACGGGCGTTAGGCCTACCCACACAAGTGAGGTATCATTTTTATCGGGAGACTTGGGGGAACGCGGGGTGGAAGGAAATTTGTGGCTCGTCTCTGATTCCAGAACTACTTGTCACCAAAATATGAGGAAACTGTGTTTTTTTAGCCAAATTTTGAGGTTTGCAAAGGATTCTGGGTAACAGAACATGGTCGGAGTCCCACAAGTCACCCCATCTTGGATTCCCCTAGGTCTCTAGTTTTCAAAAATTCACAGGTTTGGTAGGTTTCCCTAGGTGCCGGCTGAGCTAGAGGCCAAAATCTACAGGTAGGCACTTTGCAAAAAACACCTCTGTTTTCTTTAAAAAAATGTGATGTGTCCACGTTGCGTTTTGGGGCATTTCCTGTCGTGGGCGCTAGGCCTACCCACACAAGTGAGGTATCATTTTTATCGGAAGACTTGGGAGAACGCTGGGTGGAATGACATTTGTGGCTCCTCTCTGATTCCAGAACTTTCTGTCACAAAAATTTGAGGAAAATGTGTTATTTTAGCCAAATTTTGAGGTTTGCAAAGGGTTCTGGGTAACATAAACTGGTCAGAGCCCCACAAGTCACCCCATCTTGGATTCCCCTAGGTCTCTAGTTTTCAAAAATGCACAGGTTTGGTAGGTTTCCCTAGGTGCCGGCTGAGCTAGAGGCCAAAATCTACAGGTAGGCACTTTGCAAAAAACACCTCTGTTTTCTTTTAAAAAATGTGATGTGTCCACGTTGCGTTTTGGGTAATTTCCTGTCGCGGGCGCTAGGGCTACCCACACAAGTAAGGTATCATTTTTATCGGGAGACTTGAGGGAACGCTGGGTGGAAGGAAATTTGTGGCTCCTCTCTGATTCCAGAACTTTCTGTCACCAAAATTTGAGAAAAATGTGTTTTTTTAGCCTAAGTTTGAGGTTTGCAAAGGATTCTGGGTAACAGAACCTGGTCAGAACCCCACAAGTCACACCATGTTGGATTCCCCTAGGTCTCTAGTTGTATAAAATGCACAGGTTTAGTAGGTTTCCCTAGGTGCCGGCTGAGCTAGAGGCCAAAATCTACAGGTAGGCACTTTGCAAAAAACACCTCTGTTTTCTTTAAAAAAATGTGATGTGTCCACGTTGCGTTTTGGGGCGCTTCCTGTCGTGGGCGCTAGGCCTACCCACACAAGTGAGGTATCATTTTTATCTGGAGACTTGGGGGAACATAGATTAGCAAAACAGGTGTTATTGCCCCTTGTCTTTCTATAAATTTTTTCCTTCCAAATATAAGAGAGTGTGTAAAAAAGACATCTATTTGAGAAATGCCCTGTAATTCACATGCTAGTATGGTCACCCCAGAATTCAGAGATGTGCAAATAACCACTGCTCCTCAACACCTTATCTTGTGCCCTTTTTGGAAATACAAAGGTTTTCTTGATAGCTATTTTTCACTCTTTATATTTCAGCAAATGAATTGCTGTATACCCGGTATAGAATGAAAACGCACTGCAGGGTGCAGCTCATTTATTGGCTCTGGGTACCTAGCGTTCTTGATGAACCTACAAGCCCTATATATCCCTGCAACCAGAGGAGTCCAGCAGACGTAACGGTATATTGCTTTCGAAAATCTGACATTGCAGGAAAAAGTTACAGAGTAAAACATAGAGAAAAATTGATGTTTTTTTCACCTCAATTTCAATATTTTTCTTTTTCAGTTATTTTCTGTAGGAAACCCTTGTAGGATCTACACAAATTACCCCTTGCTGAATTCAGAATTTTGTCTACTTTTCAGAAATGTTGCGGTTTCTGGGATCCAGCATTGGTTTCATGCCCATTTCTGTCACTGACTGGAAGGAGGCTGAAAGCACAAAAAATCGTAAAAATTGGGTATCTCCCAGTAAAATGCCAAAATTGTGTTGAAAAATTGGGTTTTCTGATTCAAGTCTGCCTGTTCCTGAAAGCTGGGAAGCTGGTGATTTTAGCACTGCAAACCCTTTGTTGATGCCATTTTCAGGGAAAAAACCACAAGCCTTCTTCTGCAGCCCCTTTTTCCCATTTAAAAAAAAAAAAACGAAATTGTCACTGTATTTTGGCTAATTTCTTGGCCTCCTTCTGGGGTACCCACAAAGTCTGGGTACCTCTAGAATCCCTAGGATGTTGGAAAAAAAGGACGCAAATTTGGCGTGGGTAGCCTATGTGAATAAAAAGTTATGAGGGCCTAAGCGCGAACTGCACCAAATAGCCAAAAAAAGGCTTGGCACAGGAGGGGGAAAAGGCCTGGCAGCGAAGGGGTTAACGCCTGTAGATATGGCTTAAAGTTGTTCTTGCTAGCAGAAATAACCCCAAGAAAAGTGAAGATTTATTTTTCCATCCAAGAGACAGCTACCTGACTTTCTTATATTTGAGGCAAATTTCATTATCATGGTCTTTGGAGTTTTACTTCCATGCCGGTTTTATTAAAATAGTTGGATGCTGCTGAAATTAATCTAGGGAGTCCTACGGAAGTGTGACAGAGTAGCGTGAGACTGTCTGCATACTGGAGGTTGGTTAGGTGATAATTAGCCAGTGGTGGTGGGTGTGAAGTCACCTCGTTAGGATTATGTTCAAGTCTGCAATTAAATCATTAAATAACAATGGTGCTAAATTTCACTTCAGTTTTAATCCCTCCCTTGTAAAAAAAATCTTGGTTGTTAAAATGCCATCACCTAACTTAACTCTCAACCAAGTGTCAGAGAGTAACAGCTCTGTGGCTACAGGAAATTGTTTGCGATTCCCGAACGTGACAGTTTGAGCCAGAAATAATGGCCTACCTAAAATCTTGCCTACCAGAACTACTGGTGATTGAATTTTCTCCAAGCAGAGACATATAAGGAGAACAACAAAACTGTTCACGACATCTGAGGTGGAAAGATGCACACCGACTGGTTAGTGCCTGCTTCCTCAGGCATTAGAAAGCAAGACTATTCATGCTATCAGCAAAGAAATATGACCCATAATAATAAATTAACCATAAAATATTAATTTGGGCAGATTTCTCTCATGATTATCAAACACAATAAAATCCCAGCCGTGTGCTTGATTCTCAAAACATGAGATATTCAGTTTCATCTGTTAGACCCTACTGTAAGGCTTGTGGAAATTGATGGTAAATCGAAGGAATTCCACTAATCGGAATGTCTAGAAGATTTTTGGAGTCACTGGAATCACTGGAAGCTTCTCTGATGAACACATACCAAGACCGAGGATAAAATAAAAAATAAATCAGCCATATAAAAGCAGTACGATTCAGATGAGATGAAAAAGCTGGGCAGCATTAGCAGGCACTGGACAGACGGAGATAGGGGGCTGGACGGGTCCAGTACAAAAGAAAGCAGCAACCCGAGATCTCGTTTCACAGATCCAAGATTCATACCGGATTCACTTTGTAATGCCCTTCTTATAAATGTATATATAATCCCCTCCATCACTAATCCATGTTTCGTGTGACATGTTAAAGCAATTTATAGCAAGTGAAGTTATGCAACTTGACACTTAGGTGGGGCATGGATGCGCTCAGTTACATATTAGGGACTGGAATCCGTGCATAGTATGAGAGCACACTATTTACCTGAAATACATATGTCACAAACTCTCACAAGAGTAATATTGGAAACCTAGACACACTAAATAAGTACCATGGACATACTTTTACTCTTGTGTAAACAACTGTAGAGTGGCAGGGTTGGCAGGTGATACGATAGTACACTTAGGGCCTTTTTTATTAAAAGTTTGCACCGCCTTTACGTCATTTTTTGACTTAAAATCGGTGCAAATTTAAAAAATATATATTTGTATTTTGTCAATTTGTGCCCCTTTTGTGTCAAAACATGCCGCAATAGTGGTGCAGTCTTTTCATAAACCAGGCCCTTGCACTCGACTGCCCAACTGCCTAGTCTCTTAGCAAACACTCTCTTTCAGATCCTCTTATTCCTTGCACCATGACATAGTTTCAGCATTAACACTGTGTATAAATTATCCTATGTCCACTTATCTTGAGACCCTGAGGCCCCTTGAGCTCTGTTGCAAAGCTTGTATTTTAAAAGCATAGCCGGGCAGTTGGCCAAATATGTCCTATATATAGGGATCCTCATTGCTTAGATTTTCTTCACCTCCCTTTGCAACTTACCCTGAATCAGCTGACAACTCTGAAAATGAACCCAGCCACTACACACAGTATTATACTCTTGAAATTACAATATCATATGGACAAGTGATATGACACAATCAAATGCACCATTGTGATGCTCGCTGTTGGACATTCCCACTCTCTGAAAACAGCATGTGTAGAAAAGAAACAGGTAAGTGTTTGCAGGAAACAACTCTATATCGAACTTTTAAAAGCTTATGATAATGTTGATCGCACAACTCACAGATTGGGATCTGACTTTCATGTGTTGGGCTTCGGTAAACAACTGATGAAACAACAAATGTACTTTGAGTTAGTATCTCACACATTGTGAAAGGGTTTACATAAATCATCTGGCATTATCCTACTTCAGAAGACTCATTGCTCACCGGTAGATTCGGACATAATAAAGAGGGCTTTGGTTGGAAATGTGGTGCATGCATGTAGTGCCCAAGAAGCTGGCTCTCCTAAATGAATTACAATGACCACAGGAAATTTGGAGTGGAATCATGTTCAGTAATTCTCTTCCTGTGAAGCTACTGAAACATGGTACATGGTCTGCTGGTATGTTTTTGCTGGTCATTGGCAATGCCAGCAGCTATGGCACTGCCTACTCAGTGGATGGGGATCTGGCCCTTATTTGTTACTAGAATCACAGATATAAAAGTACTTACTAACTTGGGCTAGATAACCTCTATCAAACATTTATAGACTCCACTCACTCAACACCATCCCTCCTTGAGACCAGATAATAATGGCAGGGGAAACTCGAGGTGCAATACACAGAAGCGGATTGGAAAGTCCTAATGGAATATCATTTGAAGTTCTCTTACTTCAAAGTGCTGCATAATTGGTACTGGACCCTGTATTGTCTTAAAAAAGCTAAGCTCCAAAATGTGGTCTTAATCACATGCTGTGGTCCTGTATGCTAATACAAACTTATTGGACAGAAATCTGGAGAACTATGCATGTTACGAGCTGCTACCTCTCTAGGGAGTCTACCACACTTGACATATTGCACAACACATCGGATGAGGGTCCCTCTCATTGGTTGAGTAGTCTATCAGCAGCGCTAATGGTGAAAAAATAATTACCCTGTGTCAGTGAGGTTCCTTGTCTATACCCATGCAGTTGGAATGCACGGTCAGACTTTTTTGGTTGGCCACATACGGGTGGCACACATATAATTTACAAGACTAGGGGCTACATGTACGAAGGAGAAGAATTGCGAGTCAGAAATAGAGACTCAATGCAAATCGCTATTTCCAACTCGCAAAACGTGATGTAAGTACAAATTGCAATTCCATTTTGCCATTCGGTGCGGAGTCACATCGCAAATTGCGAAATCGTAAATTGCGATTTCCTAAATTGCACATGGCCCAGAGTCAAAAACACACTTCCTGGTGCTGTTTGATGACATCAGAACAAGGAAGTGCCCCCCATGGAACTGGGAGGAGTCTAGCCAGCACAGACAGCAGAGGCCACCCAGCTGAACAGAGCAACTGCAGCCATAGCAACTCAGACTAAGGAGGCAACCACTGCAGGGAAGAAGAGAAAACTCAAATTCTCTGATAAGGAGCTGGAGGTCCTGACTGAGGAGGGCTGCCTGCATCATGAGGTCCAGTTTGGCAAGGCAGCAATGAGTGTCCCTGACACACAGAAAAAGAAGATCTGGCTGGAAATTCAGATCAAGATCAATGCAATTGGAGTCAGCCATCGCACCATCGAGGAGGTCCGCAACAGGTGGTACGACCTCAAGTCCAGAACCAAAGAAAGGTTGGCAGAGCGGATGAGGGAGGCGCACGGAACAGGTGGAGGACCATCCACAGTACCACCTCCTACAGCTATAGAGAGCATGGTTGAGACCACTCTGGAGCCAGAGGCAGTCGTAGGAATTGGGGACCTAGACAGTTCAGCACCTGGAACCTCCAAAAGTAAGTAGCAAATCTCAGTTAACTACATCATTCAATGCATCATGCACACAACCACAGTACACAAAAGCATGCATTATCCAAATTTGTTCCATGCCTATTGCAACCTAAAGGACAATGCATTATGGGCAATGTAGTACAGTAGTCCAACTTTTTAGGAATATTTATTTTGATACACCACACATCAGAGAGGCACTGACAGTGTCCCCTGTGTCCACGGGTCTCCCTCAAGTATCCACCGATGACCCTAGTGTGCAGGGAGATGACGATGCCACCATCACATCAGATGAGACAGCCAGCATTTCTTCATGGGAGTGCAGTACCACACCAATTGTCCACCATGCATGTGAGACCACTGAAGAGACAGATGTGGACACTGAGACAGGATACCTGACACTGGGGCCACAGAGGGGTGTGAGTCGGCCACTTTGAACAGCTGTGTCTGGGCGGAGGTGGCGGCATCAAACACAGGCTGCAGGTGAGGAGGATGTCACAAGTGAACAATTCCTTGGACTAGAGGCATCACTACTGAGCAGTCACCGCCTGCAAAATAAACAAGTGCGGTTGATGAACCAGAACCTGCACAGACTGCAACAGACCCTCACACACGGATTTGCCAATGTTGAAACACAATATACAAACATGAACAACAACATGGGAAACCTCACTACTGCCATCATTGACCTGTGTAGGGAAATGGTAGCAGATCAGGCCCATGCAAGGGGCAGAGAGCGCAACACTGCTGGCCGTTTGGACCAGCTCAGTAAGTCCATTGGCCGCCTAGCCACCACAACTACCTGCCTGTCAAGGCGCACTGTTACGCTACAGGTGGAACTCAGCCATTTTGCCAGAGATGTGGCAAGGGGACTAGGGCGCATCGGTCATGCAGTGGACCTCATACACACCTCCCAGGCAGCAAGGGGTATTGGTGACACCCCTCAAGACAGTAAGGACATCTCAAGCGAGAGCATCATTTCTGCCTCAGATGCACGCATCCTGCGAAGTAGCAGTGCACGTTAGACATCAGGGGACCAAACAGGAATGGGCCATGGTGGGCGTAGCCGCAGGAGGGTGTGATGTTGCCTACCTGGGATTCGCCTGAGGTACATGATATTAATGAGTCAGGCGTTGTTACATTTTAATTTTTTCCTGCTAGCTAAAGTCAACAGTTCAATACTACATTCCTGACATTAAAGGAATTTTTTTGTTGCAGTACCTGGCTATGTGTGTCTTACATTTGTGAGTGCTGAAACGGTTGCCACATACCCGCCAAAGTAGTGATTTGCAATGTGGTCCTGTCTCCGTTTGCCCTCCAGTGCGATGCTACCATCCCCAGGCTGTCGTTGTGGTGGCTTTTGCTCCTCATCCTCCGAACCTGTGTTATCTAGGGTGAGATGTAGCCAACGTCTGGTTGCTCTGTTATGTAGAATGGCAGATGTCGCCACAATCTTGCATGCAGTCTCTAGTGTATACTAGAATGCCCCTCCACGTTTGTGCAGGCATCGAAATCGTGACTTTAACAAGCCAAAGGTCCTCTCAATGATGCTTCTGGTGTGCCGATGTCCAATGCCTCTCATTCTGATTGGCAGGTGTTAGGTATGGGGTGAGTATTCATGGCCTCAGAGCATATGCATTGTCACCTGTGGAACAAAACAGCAGATATGAGCATGGCTTCACATGGTTATGCTGTGACATGTAATTATGACATTGGTGTGTACTACACAGTACCTAATAAATATCCTTCACCGAACTCCCCACGTTCTAGGCATTGGTGTATCCCACTGTGCCGGAATATGTATGCATCATGTGTGCTCCCTGGAAATTTTGCCACTATATCAGTTATGATATTATGGGCATCACATACCAGCTGGATGTTGAGTGAGTGAGTACATTTCCTATTGCGGAACACATATTCCAGATTTGCAGGTGGGCAAATGGGTATATGTGTCCCGTCCACACACCTTATTACTTGGGGAAAGTTTGCAATTTTGTAGTCCAATTTGGTGTTGTGTATTTCCTCCTCATTCCTAGGTAGGTATCTGTATCTGGACATGTGTGTGAATATGGCATCTAAGAACTGTCTAAAGAATCATGACAGGGCACTTTGGGACAGCCCACCAAAAACAGCAATCACCCCCTGGTAGCTACCCGAGGCCAAGAGGTGCAGTGAGCAGAGCACTTGCACATGAGTGGGGATGGAGCAGCTGCGCAAGGTCTGGTGTTCTAGCTGAGGTTTCAGCAGTTCAATAATCTCTAAGATGATTGCGCTGCTCAGTCTGTATTTGTCATATATTTCCTCCTCAGTTTTTTTAAATATGGTCTGCCTGGTTCTGTATATCTTCTCCTGTCTCCGCCTCCTCCTCCTCTGCTGGGCAGCCTGGACTCACCTCATACATGCAATCACGTAGAGTGCAGCCATTTTGAGAAACCCAGATGCCTTCTGGGTCTGCTTTTATACTTTGGTTATGGTTACCAGCTATTTGGAATCAGTGCTAATATGGGTGTGCAAAACGGACTTTTTGCGACTATTCACAATTTGCGAGTGGCTTGTACATCATACAGTTTGCGACTCGCAAATTGCCATTTCTTAATTGTGAGTTGCAATCTCGAGTCGCAAATTTTTGTGATTCGGTAATTGGTTGCATCGCTATTTGGAACTCCGAAATGGCTTTGGTACATACCATTTTGCTTTTTGCACGATAGCAAAAAGCGCTGCAACCAATTTGCGAGTCGCAAAACGTACGTACATGTAGCCCTTTGCGTTTTCTGATCTTTGATGCTGAATCCTGCTTACTGATCCACATTGAGGATGGGTATTACGAATTAGACTGTTGATTATTATTCATATTTCCTGTTACTTTTTAGGTACCAACTGCACTGTTTTGATAGAGCCATAGTTAGATGTTTTTCCAAATTTGTGTTACTAAATTGTTTTGCATGAAGCCCAACATGCTGATGCTAATCTAATGTTAGTTAAGGATCCTCACTAATGAAATTATGATAAGAGGGAATAATGTTTGATGAATTTCTCTTCTGAATTTCAATGTACGTAATTAATTTGACGCAGTTGACTTTGTTATTAATCTGGACTGTAACTTTAGAATGTGTTGTAGTTCAAGCTTTGATTAGATTACATTTATTCCGCCACTTTGGACAGCTAGTATTGTTTCTGTATGTGTTTCATTTGATTTTGAGATTGATCTACATGACCTTAGCATTGTTAATATAGGGAAATTAAAGTTTTAACTTTTACTAAAAGGTGTGGTTTCTCATGACTGAAAGGTCATGGTGTGTGACAATTACTGACTCCATTGATTATTATTGTTATTGATGACTATTGATATTGTGTATTGCTTATTGATTATAAATGGGAGTTATGGTAAGAACATCTTAATTGCGTGTCAAAAGGTTTATCAACCTATTTGAGTCCCCTGGTAAGTTTACTTATTAAGGTCAGAGGCGCTAACAGAAGTCCTCTCCTGACCATCCAAACCCTCTGTCCTCTTCCAATCCCTCTCCTGAACTCATCCACTTACCTCAAACTAAGAGTATGATAAAGCTTGAAAGGACTCACAGACCCCAACTGAGCCCTCAGCACTGGAGAAGGGAGGATTACGTTGCTGTGTCACAAGTTCAGAGTTTTTAAAATGAAATAAATTATTGACTGAGCTGGGGATATGCTGCATTCCTGGTATAGAAAGATGGGTTATTGTGTAATTCTGGAGTCACTAATATATAAAACAATACCTTTTCCACCCGTCCCAACACCAACAACACTCACTCACTCACTCCTGACACACAGTTAGATAGCACCTGGAGCACAGGTAATGGCGATGGTGATGTGTTGTACCACAATGTACATCATCATGGCATTATATTTAGTTTTGTGTTATGTTATTCTCCTTATGTTTTTGGTGCATCTTTATTTATCCTACATCACTGAGAACTCTTTTGTCAATGTTGCACTCTTTTCCACTGCTTAGTTGTAACACATATGGCATGCATGTATGGCAATGTTGCAGAGATTATTGAAGAACAGCAGGACTTTCTCTTCCTGTTCAGGGGATTCAACATTTTGGTGCTAACCCTGAACAGTACATCAATAGCGTCAAACATTTTGATGCTACTTCACCCTACCCTGCACCATGGTGTACCATATTTTAAATGCGGCACACACATGGTGGCAGTAGGGGGGCTCTAACGGGTGCAAGAAAAGTGGAGCTGTGCTGGGTGGAGCACCACTTTTCTTAAATCTGCCCCAGAGTTCTATGGTATCCAAACGTGATGTTGGGCTGTCGTGAATGTATCAGGGGCTGAGGAAGGCTGGAATGAAAACGTAAGTGTAAGAAATTTGATTCGTTTTGGGAACAGCAGGGTGACTCCCCACCTTAAAAAATAATCATAACTCTTGTTAGAAATGGGGTCTTTGGTTTGCAGTCAGGTTACCACCCTGTCCAAGTAAGGACCCTCATTCTAGTCAGGGTAAAGGAGAATCACACTCAGTTAACCCCCACTCTCCCCCTTGGTAGCTTGGCACGAGAAGGTAGGCTTAACTTGAGAGACCAGGTGTAAAGTATTTATACCAACACACACATTAATATAGTAAAGACACCACAAAATGACTCAACGCAGGTTTAGAAAAATAGCCAATATTTATCTAAACAAAACAAGACCAAAACAGCAAAAATCCAAAATACACAAGTCAAGCTATGAATTTTTAAATATTAAACTAAAAAATAGCGCTTAGAAATACAAAATACTTCGATGAGGTGATAACACAACGTCGTGACAGAGTCGTTCCCCACAATCCGATGCCAATGATGCCGGATACGGAGTCATGCAGACTCCCAGGTACAGTACCTTAGTAAAGTGGGAAAATGAGCTGGTGCGCAAAGTCGGGGTTCGCGGCGCCGCTGGATCCGAGGCAGCGTCGGTTCCCGTGCTGCGGGGTGAAGGAGCGGAGGCGTCACGAAGAGGCGTCGGGTCCTTGCTGTGGAGATGAGGTGACATTGGTGCGAAGAGTTGAATCAGCGCACTTCAGACAGAGTCGATATCCGGCGGTCACGACGTGGTGCAGCGACTTCCACGGAGTTGCGGACTTCGGCGGGGTTGCAGCAACGTTGGGCCTGCGAGGGTCGTCACACTCCAGCAAGAACCACAGAGTCGGTTGCAGGTGGCGTCACAGAATTCGGCAGCGGCGTCGGTCCGGAGTCGTACGAAGTTGGTTTCCTTGAATTTTCACTAGCTTCTCCTTTCAAGGGCCCAGGGACTGGACAGGGCACCACTTGCCAGGACAGGAGTCTCAGCAGAGTGTTCAGGTGCTGGTAGGGGAAGTCTTTGATGACCCTGAGACTTCAGAACAGGGGACAAGCTCAGTCAAATCCCTTGGAGATTCTTCACAAGCAGGAATGTGCCACAAAGTCCAGTCTTTGTCCCCTTTCACAGGCAGAAGCAGCAAATGCATGATAGCCCAAAGAGCATAGTCACAAGCAGGGGGAGCACTTCTCCTCAGCTTTTCAGCTCTTCTACTTGGCAGAGGTTCCTCTTGATTTCAGAAGTGAATTAATTTTCAGTGGCTTTAGGGGCTCTTCATACACACCTTTTTGCCTTTTAAGTAGGTTTACCTCAAAGGAAAATCTCTTTTGCTTGTGAGATCCTGCCTTGCCCAGGCCAGGCCCCAGACCCACACCAGCGGGTTGGAGACTGCATTGTGTGAGGGCACCCACAGCCCTTTCAGGTGTGAGTGACCACTCCTACCCTCCCTCCCAACACAGATGGCTCATCAGAATATGCAGGCTACACCTAAGCTCCCTTTGAGTCGCTGTCTAGAGGAGAGGTACAAACTGCCCAACTGTCAAACTGACCCAGACAGGGAATCCACAAGCAGGCAGAGTCACAGAATGGTTTAAGCAAGACAATGCCTACTTTCTAAAAGTGGCATTTTCTAACACACAATCTAAAAAAACACTTTAGTAAAAGATGTATTTTTAAATTGTGAGCTCAGAGACCCTAAACTTCATATTTCTATCTTCTCCCAAGAGGAATCTGTACTTTAATAATATTTAAAGGCAGCCCCCATATTAACATATGAGAGATAGGCCTTGCCCAGTGAAAACCGAATTTGGCAGTATACCACATTTTAAAGGTATGTATATGGCCTTATTGTTGACAAAAGAAATACACCATATTTTTCTATTATAATAAGGGTTAGGGCTGTTTGCAGTGATAGTAGGGAGAAATATGTAGTTAATAAACGTAAATTTTGGCAGCAAAATGCATGTTATGGTCCACAAGAAAAAAATGGATGGCATGCAAGCTTCACAATATTCAGTTGTGTACAGGGGCAGTACTCATTTAGATCTGCTTACATCATGGGCACCACTCTCATTTGAAAATGTGTCAGCATTTCACATCCACATCCTTGAGTCTTGCTGCAGATGGAAATCATTGAAATTTACTGGAGGCCAGGCTGTGTGACTGTGAGTTGTGATCCATAAAACCCTGCTTTGCTGAAAATGTTGGTGTCAAGTGTATCATCATTTTGTGATCACATTTACAGGGTCCAGAGGGTGTTACTGCATTGCTCGAACCAGCCAGCTCTTGCATAGGGAATAATTATTTGGGTATAAACTGGTGACATGGTGAAGAGAAGGCATGTTTTTGTCCTTGGTCCTTAAATTGAAGAGTTGTCTCCAAGACAGTTTCATTTTCACTTTCTACTGCTTCATATTCACTTTTAGATTTTGGATGGACATGAGCCATCCCTGTTAAAAGGGCCAGGTTTTGAAGTTTCTGTAAATTAATTAGTGAACTTGCATCACCAGGCTGAGATGCTGTCCTTTCAGCAGGAGTTTGGTTAGCAACTTTTATCACATCCTGGGCACTCTGCTTAGCTTTAATTTTTTCCTTGCATCTTTTCTCTGCAATTTCTTCTTCTTGGAGTTCACATAACACTCTCTTAAGTCCTCCTGCACTACCCCAGCTGCCACATTCCTCCATTAAAAAGCATTTTAGCTTCTGTGCTCTTTGAAGTAACACCTGTTTTAGACCCTACATTGTGCCAGAATAGCTTTCAATAGTCTTTAAAATGTCTTTGAATCATAAAACACTGCTTCTTTACTGAAAAAAAGACATCTTTAAAAATGAAACAACACAGTGGGGAATTTGAATTACCTAGACTTGGTTATGAGGAATGTGTAAATAGACAGGTATTGATATTAAAGGACACAAATGCACCATCTACCCATAACAAAGTATGTATTCATTAATAGACAGTACACTTTGTAAGCAAGAATGTGCACCTCCTGAAAAAAAGACACCCAACTAAAATAGTTCTTTATTGACAAATGATTGCCTTAAAGTAGTGTCATGAGTTAACTGTTAGCCTCTTTCAAAAAAGACTTAGGTTTGTTTTAGGGGATAGTTGCAAAGCTTATGTGTGGACATGCATGTGTTACATTTTACTGCACCATCAATGGATTAATTTATTTCTAGCTATTAGGTTTATTGTATCATGTCAGTAATTTGTACCAATACCCTTCAGTTGTAATCTCATAAAGAAGTTTAAGTGTTTTGTTTACCCGATGATTGGAAGAGAACCATAGCTTTGAAGACTCTCTCTTCAGTGACTGGCCGACCATTTTCATCAATATTTTCAACCAGCCATTTACTTAGAACTTCACTGGGATTATCCAAAAGCCAAAACTCTCCATCTTTCATAAATACAAACTGAACGATCACAAGCGAAAAACAGGATGTTGAAAGATGTCATGATTATATTCTGCTAGATGCAAAAAATCAGGAGTTAGTTGAAGCTGGTCTCAGCTTTAGAATTATGATATAGTACAGATTAGAAACTGATTCACAGATTATTTCATTGTAAAGCAGCATCACAGTTTACATCTACCATGGGAATGTTTTGAAATCCTTTCATGTCTCTCTGAGCATTCCTGCAGCACTATCACATACCTGTGTTTGTTTGGGTGGGCAGCCCCTTGGGCAAGGGTAGCTCCCCAAGGGGGCACATTACTGTCGGCCATTTCTGCCCCCTTTGGGGGCAGATTTGCCTTATTTTATTAGACCCATCTTCCCCAAGGGGGACAGTAACCACTTAGGCACCAGGGGTTGGTGTGTGTTATGTTTGGGGGTGGAGAGGCTGACCTTCGGTGTCTAATTGTAAAAATATCCACAGGTTTGGTAGGGTTCCCTAAGTGCTGGCTCAGCTACAGACGAAAACCCACAGCTAGGCACTCTCCAAAAAACACGTCAGATTTCAGTGTAAAAATGTGATGTGCCTATGTTGTGTTTTGGGGTGTTTTCGGTCATGAGCACTAAGTCTACCCATGCAAGTGAGACTATCGGTAGACTTGGGGGTGCATAGAATAGAAGAACAAGTGTTATTGCCCATTGTCCTTCCCTACATTTTTCCTTCCAATTCTAAGACTATGAATAAGAAAGAAGTCTATTTGAGAAATGCCATGTAATTCACATGCTAGTATCGGGACCCCTTAATTCAGAGATGTGCAAATAACCACTGCTTCTCAACACCTTATCTTGTGCCCATTTAGGAAATACCAAGGTTTCCTTGAAACCTATTTTTTACTCTTTATATTTTACCAAATGAATTGCTATTTACATGGTATACAATGAAAATCAATTGCAATTGCTTATTGTTGAACCTGGCTTTTTGACAGGGTCATCCCCAAACTTTTTGCCTCCTTCCTCCTATTTTTTCTGACTTGTTGTTGTTGCCTTTTGAACTCTGGGCACTTTACCACTGCTAACCAGTGCTAAAGTGCATATGCTCTCTGTGTAAATTGTACTGTTGATTGGTTTATCCATGATTGGCTATTTGATTTACTTGTAAGACCCTAGTAGAGTGCGCTATATGTGCCTAGGGCCTGTAGATTAAATGCTACTAGTGGGCCTGCAGCACTGGTTGTGCCACCCGCTTAAGTAGCCACTTCACCTTGTCTCAGGCCTGCCATTGCAAGGACTGTGTGTGCAGTTTCACTGCCACTTCGACTTGGCATTTAAAAGTACTTGCCAAGCCTAAAACTCCCCTTTTTCTACATATAAGTCACCCCTAATGTGTGCCCTAGGTAACCCCTAGAGCAGGGTGCTGTGTGGGTAAAAGGCAGGACATGCACCTGTGTAGTTTATATGTCCTGATAGTGTAAAACTCCTAAATTCGTTTTTACACTACTGTGAGGCCTGCTCCCTTCATAGGCTAACATTGGGGCTGCCCTCATACATTGTTGAAGTGGCAGCTGCTGATCTGAAAGGAGCAGGAAGGTCATATTTAGTATGGCCAGAATGGTAATAACAACTCCTGATGACTGGTGAAGTTTGATTTAATATTACTATTCTAGAAATGTCACTTTTAGAAAATGAGCATTTCTTTGCACTTAAATCTTTCTGTGCCTTACAATCCACGTCTGGCTGGGCTTAGTTGACAGCTCCTTGTGCATTCACTCAGACACACCCCAAACACAGGGTACTCAACCTCACTTGCATACATCTGCATTTTGAATGGGTCTTCCTGGGCTGGGAGGGTGGAGGGCCTGCTCTCACACAAAGGACTGCCACACCCCCTACTGGGACCCTGGCAGACAGGATTGAACTGAAAGGGGACCTGGTGCATTTCTTAGCCACTCTTAGAAGTCACCCCCACTTCAAAGGCACAATTTAGTATAAAACAGGGCCTCTGCCCTACCTTATCAGACACTTGCTGGAGGAGAAACCTGAACCAGAGCCTGCATCCTGCCAAGAAGAATTGCCTGGCTGCCTAAAGGACTCACCTGACTGCTTTCTACAAAGGACTGCTGCCTTGCTGTTGCCCTGCTGCCTTTCTGAACTCTTGCCTTGCTGCTGAAGTGCTCTCCAAGGGCTTGGATAGAGCTTGCCTCCTGGTCCCTGAAGTCTCAGGACAAAAAAGACTTCTCTTTTTCATTTGGACGCCTTGTGCTCCGGAAAATTTAACGCACAGCTTGCTCCGCAGTGAAAACTTCACCACACGCCGATCCGGAAAGACGCTGCTCGACGCAATGCCTGCGGTGCGACCGGAACTTCAACGCACGGCCTCACCTGGACAACGCTGCCCGACTCCAGAAAGGAAATCGACGAGACGCCTGCCGTGAGGGAGAAAATTCCACGCACAGCCCACCGGAACGATGCGCAGCCGGAAAACAAGCCTAGGATTCCACACACAGACCCTGGGACATCTGGTAATCCCGCGAACCACAGAAAGAGACTGTCCGCGTGCCGGAAAACAATACCCGACTTCCCCGCATGAAAAATAACGACGCAAGTCCGTGTGTGCAGGGGAGAAATCGACGCACACACCATTTTTCCACGTATCTCTTCTTCTGTGGCCCTTTGCAGAGATTTTCCACTTTAAACCAGGTACTTTGTGCTTGAAAGAGACTTTGTTTGCTTTTTAAAGACTTAAGACCCTTTATATCACTTTTTAGTGATATCTTTACAAATTCATATTGCATCTTTGATCGTTTTGACCTGCAAATACCCAGATAAATATTATATATTTTTCTAAACACTGTGTGGTGTATTTTTGTGGTGCTATATTGTGTTATTGTATGATTTATTGCACAAACACTTTATGCATTGCCTTCTAAGTTAAGCCTGACTGCTCGTGCCAAGCTACCAGAGGGTGGGCACAGGATAATTTGGATTGTGTGTGACTTACCCTGACTAGAGTGAGGGTTCTTCCTTGGACAGAGGGTAACCTGACTGCCAACCAAAAACCCAATTTATAACACTTATTTATTGGTTCTGGTTACCTAGGGTTCTTAATGATCATATAAGCCCTATATATAAATACCTACAACCAGAAGAGTACAGAAGATGCAACGGTATATTTGTTTAAGGTAAGGAAATCACACAGCTGATGGCACTTGCCACAGATAGGGAAAGGCTGCAGGGTGAAAAGCTAACTTAAATTCCTAGGGTGCCAACATCTTTCAGGAGACAGTAAAATTATCCTTTGAGCCACAAGGGCTTCCAGGTGAAAACTAGAACTGAAAGCTGTTTTTTATGGGTGAACTGTGACTGGAATTCTGTAGTATATTTTGCACTGCACTGAAGATAACCTTTATAAACTGATTGTTTTCAAACATGAACCACTGAAACTAAACACATAAAAACTAGGATGTTGCGCTGATGGTGGAATGAAGGCGGCAGGCATGAACTTTTTGTGACTCCCTGAGCACAGCAAGCTAAAAACATGCCCATATTGCCAGCCTGCATTGCATTGTGCTCAAAGTCACACTCCGATAATCATTTAGCAGACACTAAACATATAAAAACGAGGATGTTACATTATGGTGAAAGGAAGGCAGCAGGCATGAGCTTTCCGCGACTCCCTGAGTGTAGAAAGCTAAAAACATGCCCATGTTGCCCGCTTGCATTGCATTGTGAACAAAGTCACACTCTGATATTCATTTACTAGACACTAAGGCCCATATTTATAATTTTTTACGCAAACCAGCACTGACGCTGGTTTGCGTCAAAAATTTTACCGCCGGATAGCACCATTCCTACGCGCCATGCAGGCACCATATTTAAGGATTGACGTTGCCCGGCGCTGCGGGCTGGTCAGAGTAAAACAAAATAACTCAAACCAGGCAGCGCCAACGTAGGGGAAAATGGGGGCTGTATGTCAAAAAATGGTGCAAGTCAGGTTTGAGTCAAAAATCATGGCTCAAGCCGGACTTGGGCCATTTTTTGGTGCACAACCCCCATTGAAATGACTCCTGTCTTATCAAAGACAGGAGTCATGCCACCTTGCCCAATGGCCATGCCCAGGGGACTCCTGTCCCCTGGGCAAGGCCATTGGGCACAGTAGCATGTAGGGGGCCCAAATTAGGCCCCCCCATGCCACTTAAAAAAATAATAATAATACTTACCTGAACTTACCTGTACTTACCTGGGATGGGTCCCTCCATCCATGGGTGTCCTCCAGGGGTGGGCGAGGGTGGCAGGGGGTGCCCCTGGGGACAGGGAAGGACACCTCTGGACTGCTTCCATGGTCAGAGACCATGGAAGTGAGCCCACAGGTCCCTTAACGCCCATACCCAGGCGTTAAAAAATTACGCTCATCAGGCTGGGTGCCATTTTTTAAGGCCCGCCTCCTCCTGTGCATCAAAATGACGCAGGAGTATAAATAAGGCGCACAGGCCGTAAAGTCATTTTTTGGGCAGGAATACTTACCTTGCATGTCATTAATGCAGGGCATTTTCCCGCATTCAAAAGATGACGCACACTGAGGAATTTTGACGTCCGCGGGGTCGGGCGTCATAGTATAAATATGGTGCACGTTTTGCACTGAATGTGCGTCAAAATCTTTGATGCACATTCGGTGCAAACAGAGTATATATATGCCCCTAAACACATAAAAACTAGGATGTTACATTGACGGTTAAATGAAGGCAGCAGGCATGAGCTTTCCGTGACTCCCTGAGCATAGAAAGGTAAAAACATGCTCAAATTGCCAGCCTGGATCGCATTGTGAACAAAGTCACACTCTTCAGACACTAAACACATAACAAGCATTTGCAATGCAATGGGTCTTGCGTTTGCTTGAGTTAAAGCTATTAGCATTGTAAACTCCTAACCGGACTTTTCTTGCCACATAAACTGAAAACAAAAAGTAAAACAGTTCCACATAAGCGAGGCAATGGCCCCTATGAGCGTGAAGGAGACACACAAAAGGAAACAGAAGTTTGTGCACAGCGTAATGTATCGGCAAATGTGCAATTATCCACGTAACAGGGTTGTTGTCATGCAAAGAGCTCAACAACTGCTCAGCGAGATCGTGCAGCCTACGAATTAAAGAGAAAAAGTAGTCCAGAAGCCATACGGAAAACATGGAGCCTCATATGTTTTCAGTAGTTGGCCGGTGAACTTGAGGAGAACTAAACACTGGAAAAGGAATGACATATGCCTTTCACTGATTAAATCAAGTGAATTTGTGCTCGATCCTAATAAAAAGGAGGACGTTATTTCTGGAGAGCAGGACTCTGGAAGCTCAGGGTAGAAACACTAAGCCTGTATGGCTTGTGTTTAGTAGTGAGACGTGTGTGTGTCTCATGTTCAGCAGTAAAGCCTCTTGCCTCTTGTTAAGTAGTTAAAGCTCTATGGCCCTCACTACAACTTTGGCGGTAAAAGCCACTTACTGCCATGCAGAAGACTGCCAACACACCGCCGTGGAATTCTGCCACAGCTATTACGACCCACAGCTCAGAATCTGCCAAAATCTAGACACCCACACAAATCCGCCACACCAAAAGTCAGTGATAAACTGGCGATAACAAAACCTCCACCGTCACCCCAACAGGAATACGCCCACACTATCACGACCAACGAATCCACGTGGTGGTCTTTCAACCGCGGTATTCCATTGGTGGTACACACCGCCGCGCTCAAAACACACACACTCTTACAAAACACTACCACATTGGACAAATCGAAATACACACACCTGATACACATACACAAACCACTCCCACACACCCAATACAATATAAAACACACACCCACATTACCCACAAACCCTTACTACCAAAAATTTTGAAGAAGCAAAGCAAAGACAACACCAGCATACAGAGGCTCACAACACCATCACACATACACATCCACGCACAAAACACCACACACCCCTAAACATCACCCCACACATCACAACACACACCACCTCACACATCACCCACACCACCCCATGGTACCCCAAAGACACCCCAGGTTTTCTGAGGAGGAGCTCAGGGTCATGGTGGAGGAAATCAACCGGGTAGAGCCACAGCTATTCGGATCACAGGTGCAGCACACCACCATAGCTAGGAAGATAGAGCTATGGTGCAGAATCATGGACAGGGTCAATGCAGTGGGACAGCACCCAAGAACACGGGATGACATCAGGAAGAGGTGGAAAGACCTACGGGGGAAGGTGCGTTCCGTGGTCTCAAGACATCACGTTGCGGTTCAGAGGACTGGTGGCGGACCCCCACCTCCTCCCCCACAACTAACAACATGGGAGGAGCAGGTCTTGGTGATTCTGCATCCTGAGGGCCTCGCAGGAGTAGCTGGAGGAATGGACTCTGTTAAGTTAAATCTTCAACTACTTCATCCCCCACCCTACCTGCATGCTATCACATACCCCCACCCTCGCCCTCACCCCCATCACTCCAACTCCTCACATATGTCCCAACATCACAAACCACACATCCCAACACCAAGCCCTGCATGCAACAACAAAGCATGGACACCCATCACCAATGCATGTCCACTACACATACCCACACAGACCCCTAAACAATTATCACACAAGGTCCTACATAGGAATGGAAGCACTGGGGTTCAGGGTCACCCACCCATTGCACACCATGGCACACACAGATGCAATAATCATGCCTTTACACCCCTGCAGGACCCCTACCCAACGTCACCAGACAGGAGGTTCGAGACATGTCCACTCCACCCACAAAAGAGGCCCACAGTGATGACAGCAGGTCTGTTCAACTGGATCTAGATGACCAGCCCAGCATATCTGGGACCTCGGGACAGTTGGTTCCCCTGACACAGTCACAGGCCACCACAGAGCCTCCCCCCTCAGGAAACACAAGCACAGCACCCACCCAGCGGGCCCATACCTCTGTCCCCAGGACACGTCAATCAGCAGTGTGTCTACCACTACAGGGAACCCAGGCTAACCCACCACCCCAAGAACAGCAGGGACCTGGGGGCAGTGGTAGTGGGCACAAGGTTCAGGGGGCAGAGGCCCAGGAAAACTGTGGAACTGGGAGGGCTGCTGTGCGACAGGGGGAGGACAGGCCAGAGGAACCCACTCTCCACGAGGCCCTCTCCATCATCATGGGAGCATACCATCATTCCCAGGAGATGATGGCAACAGTACTGGCCAAGTTTCAGGAGACCCAGCGGCTGCAGGTGGAACAGTATTTGGGGGTCAGGCAGGAACTCAAATCCATCAATACCACCCTGGGCACCATTGTAGGGGTGCTGAAGGACCTCGGGAACACCAGGAGGGACACTGTGTCACAACAAGGTGCCCCTGACACTAGCCTGGACGATGAACAGCCCACCACCTCCGCCGGCACTAGTGGACAGGAGGCACTGTCACAGGACCACAACACCAGCACCCCGCCCCCTGCAGAGGGAGAACCACCCCACAAGTGGTCCCTGAGATCCAGGACAAAGACAGAGAACAATGCGAAGACCCCCGCAAAGAAATGAGACCACCCTGAATGTCATCCTTCTGTCCCACTTTGTCACCCTGTCCATCCTTAAACTGCCCTAGCTCCACTTCCTATGCCCCTTTGGACAATGCACCTGTGAGACTAATAGACTGGACTCTGCCATGGACATTCCTCCACCATCACCCCTGACCATTTTACAACCGCCTCCACTATTTAGCACTTAAATAAACACCCTTAAATCACAAAACAATCTGGAGTCAGTCTGTGCTTTCACAAATGTGTATTTGCAATAACTGAGGAAAATACCAGTGTCCATTCAATTTGTTAACATACCTATGTCACACAGCTCTAGTCTATGAGGTAACATAGCAGAGGTCACACAGTGGGACCCACATCTGTGAAATCGAAAGGGAAAGTGACAAATCAGGGTCCATACACTGGGTGAAAGTGACAGACAGATGAGAGGTTGAACAATTTTATCAGATGTAGGAGGCAGTGATGTCTTCTTACCTGTGTCTCACTGGAAGTATTGATGGATAACGATGTTTCTGTTGTCTATGTCCTCTTCTTCTGCCTCCTCTTCTTCACTGTCCACAGGCTCCACAGCTGCCACAACACCTCCTTCAGGACCATCCTCCTGCAGAAAAGGCACCTGTCGTCGCAAAGCCAAGTTGTGCAGCATACAGCAGGCCACGATGTTCTGGCACACCTTCTTTGGTGAGTAGTATAAGGAACCACCTGTCATATGGAGGCACCTGAACCTGGTCTTCAGGAGGCCGAAGGTCCTCTTTATAACCCTCCTAGTTAACCTATGTGGCTCATTGTAGCGTTCCTCTGCCCTTGTCCTGGGATTCCTCACTGGGGTCAGTAGCCATGACAGGTTGGGGTAGCCAGAGTCACCTGCAAATGTAGAGGGACAACTGTTAGACACACACTCACCCTTAGGGACAACCCCAGACAACAATTCATGCTGTATAGGGTCCATGTCCTCACCTAATAGCCACACATGGTGCGCCATCACATAAGGGATGCTGCTACTCCTCAGAATGTAAGCGTCATGCACTGAGCCAGGAAAATTGGCGTTCACATGGGAGATGTACTGGTCAGCCAAACACACCATCTGCACATTCATTGAATGGTAACTCTTCCGGTTTCTGTACACCGGGCCACATGCCATCAATGGCACCTATGATGTTGGGGATATGTCCCAGGGCATAGAAGTCGCCTTTCACTGTAGGCAAATCCTCCACCTGAGGGAAAACGATGTAGCTGCGCATGTGTTTCAGCAGGGCAGACAACACTCTGGACAACACGTTAGAGAACATTGGCTGGGACATGCCTGATGCAATGGCCACTGTTGTTTGAAAGGACCCACTGGCTAGGAAATGGAGTACTGACAGGACCTGCACCAGAGGAGGGATTCCTGTGGGATGGCAGATAGCTGACATCAGGTCTGGCTCCAACTGGGCACACAGTTCCTGGATTGTGGCACGATCAAGTCTGTAGGTGATAATGATGTGTCTGTCTTCCATTGTCGACAGGTCCACCAGCGGTCTGTACACCGGAGGATGCCATCATCACCTCACATGCCCCAGCAGACGCCCTCTATGGATGGGAACATCGATCAGAGGGTCAGCCAACACTGAGCTACGAAATAAACAACTTTATTGCACACATTTGTCAATCCGCTATGTGCCTGTCTTAGTCTGTATGCAAGGCTAATATATCTGTGACGCATTTAAAATTAATGCCATGTGGCCTCCTGAAATGGCGGCTGCCTAACCTGTAATGTGGGACAAGGGGATATGAGTTAACTGCGCTGGCGTTGTACACCGTCGCGGTAGGCAGTCGAAGACCGCGGCTCAATCCTGCATTGGTTAACATTGGACCCTATGGGTCCCAGGAGCCAATGATAATGTACGCCGGCGGTGACGGTACGCACCGCAGAGGACATGACCGCCATTTTCTGTCTGTTCACTCACTTGATACCTGATCTTCGGCAGGAGAGGACCTACACTGCAAGTGCTGTTGTGACCTCAGTCTGGAAGCGACAATGGCTCATGTGTCTGGGGAAAGGGCCCCTGCCTTCACATCGGAGGAGTTGGAGAAACTAGTGAATGGGGTCCTCCCCCAGTACACGCTACTCTACGGTCCTCCAAACAAACAGGTGAGTACACTGTGAGCATGCTGTATGGGCAATGCCTGTTTGGAGTGGTGTGGATGGGCGATTGGGGGGGGAATGAGGCGTGCATGAAACTATGGTGAGTGGATGTGCGTCAGGGCAAGGGTGGGAACGTGGGCCAATGACTGTGACGGTCCGGACGGTTATTGTTTTTCCTTTTCCCCTAAACTATTCCTGTAGGTCAGCGCCCACCAGAAGAAAGATATTTGGCGTGCCATCGCCAAGGACGTCCAGGCCCTGGGGGTCCACCACAGATGGAGCACCCACTGCCGGAATAGATGGGAGGACATTCGCCACTGGAGCAAGAAGATGGCGGAGGCCCAGCTGGTGATGGCCTCCCAACGTGGGAGAGGTGCCCGTCACACCATGACCCCCCTGATGTTCCGGATCCTGGCGGTGGCATATCCGGAGTTGGATGGGCGCTTGAGGGCATCACAGCAGCCACAAGGGGGTGAGTACACTCACATCCATCTGATTCAGGGAGCATTGGAGGTGTCTGGGTGGGGGAGGTGGGCTGTGGGTTCCCCTAGGCTAGGGCAAGCCTTGTAGGCAAGGACCGTTTGTGAGGCAGGCTCAGTGGCACCCCATCCCCAACAGTGGTAAGAGCCATCTACACCTAGTCAGGCTCCTGTGACTTGCATGTGTGCAGCAATCGAGCATAGGCCTTGTACCCCATGTCCCTGTGATCAATTAGCAAACTCAAAGTGCATGGCGTAGTGCAGAGGGCTGCTGTGTCTGTAATGTCCGCCAACTGTAGCGGTATTGCATGCACTGAACATGTCTTTCTACTTTCTTCCCCCCCCTTTGTGGTCTCCCTGTTCTTGTGTGCGTTAGCATCATCAGGCGGAGGAGCTGTGCCACCGGAGCAGGAGGGAGCTGCATCCTACATGGCCCTGGAGGGCGAGACTCCGGACTCAGAATTTGCCAGTGGGACGGAGGGCGAGGGGAGCTCCACGGCGGGGACAGAAGCTGAGACCAGCGACACCGACTCCTCCTCTGATGGGAGCTCCCTTGCGGTGGCGGGCCCCTCTGTGCCCACCGCATCTACAGGTACAGCCGCCACCCCCCTACCAGCACCGCCCTCCCAGCAGCCCCTCAGCGTGTGTCCCATGGCCGCTCACCCAGGAGGGTGGGCATCTCCTGCGTCCCAGGCACCTCAGGCCCTGCCCCAGTCAGCCCTGCTGCCCTCAGTGAAGAGGCCATTGACCTCCTCAGATCCCTCACTGTTGGGCAGTCTACCATTTGGAATGCCATCCAGGGTGTAGAGAGGCAGTTGCAACATACAAATGCATACCTGGAGGGCATTCATTCTGGCCAGGCAGCCCAACAGTGAGCATTTCAGACTCTGGCCTCAGCACTGATGGCAGCCATTGTCCCTGTGTCCAACCTCCCCCCTCCAACTTCCTCCACCCAGACCTAATCCCCAGTACCTCAGCCTATCCCAAGCACACAATCAGACCAGCATGCACACACCTCAACACACAAGGGTAGCTCTGGCAAACATAAGCACCACACATCCCACAGGCACTCACACAAGCATCATACCCATGCACACATACCAACATCCACTGCCTCCACTGTGTCCCCCTCCTCCACGTCTCCCTCCTCCCTCCCTGTCACATCTCCACTCACATCTGCATGCACTACATCTTCAGCCACTACCTCCATCACCAGCACGCCCATCACCACCACACCGCTCACGTGCACTCACCACCCCCACTACCATTCACACATCCCCTGTGTCCTCTCCAAGTGTGTCTGTGAGCCCTCCTCCCAAACTACACAAATGCAGTCACACACCCACCCAACAGCCATCCACCTCACAACAGCCTCCAGCCCATGCACCTTCACCCAAATCCAGCAGACGTACACCTCTTACAACCACTACCTCTTCCTCCACTCCCAAACCCCCTCCATCTACCTGTCCCAGTGTGTCTAAAAAACGTTTCCTGTCAAACCTTGACCTCTTCCCTTCACCTCCGCCACCCCTTCCATCCCCTAGGGCCCGCCTTTCCAGGTCCCAACCCAGCACCTCAGCCACCACATCACCGGGAACAGTGGTGCCAGCAGTAACCGGCTTCTGGAGTGTGCCAAGCAGCGGGGCAGCCAGTGTTCCAAGGAGCGAGGCCAATTTAATTCCCCCACCTCCAAAACAAAAGAGGTTGCCCACAGCCCGGAGGGAGAAGGCCAAAATACCTGCCACCAAGGGCTCAGCCAGGATAACAGTTGGCAAGACAGCTGCACCACCATCCAAGGTGGGGAAGGGCCAGAGAAAGAAAGGGAAGTCACTGCCAACCTGCACGGCGGACAAGACCGCCACCGGCACCGCCACATGCACCGCCGCCACGGGCACCGCCGCCAGCACCCAGGATACTGTGCCCTTCACCTGCACCGCAGACACTGTGGCCTTCAGCAGCAGCAAGCTCAGTGAGGCCGCCACCACCAGCACCGCCGCTCAGGACACTGCCACCAGCAGGAAGCTCAGTGAGGCCGCCACCAGCACCACCGCTCAGGACACCGCTGCCAGCAGCAAGCTCAGTGAGCCCCCCACCAGCACCGCCGCTCAGGACACCGCTGCCAGCAGCACGCTCAGGGAGCCTCCCACCAGCACCGCTGCCCAATGAGCACCACAAGCACCGCCGCTACTGAACCCGCTGCCAGCACCGCCAGCGGCCACGCCACATCCTGTGCCAGTGGCACCATCGCAGACATGGCTGCCATCCCAAGTGGCCATTCGTACAAGGCTGGTGGTCAGTTCCAGGGGCCTGGACAGCTTCCATGTTGCCCCACCGTCAGTGGAGTGTCAGATGCACTACCTCCGTCCTTGGCAGGATGAAGAACTCTGGGCTCAAAGCCGCCGCCAGAACCAGTGGAGTATCACATCCACTACCTCTGTCCTTGGCAGGATGAAGCACTCTGGGCAGAAAGCCCCCTCCAGAACCAGTGGAGTATCACATCCACTACCTCTGTCCTTGGCAGGATGAAGCACTCTGAGCACAAAGCCCCCTCCAGAACCAGTGGAGTATCACATCCACTACTTCTGTCCTTGGCAGGATGAAGCACTCTGTGCACAAAACCCCCTCCAGAACCAGTGGAGAAAGACATCCACTACCTTTGTCCTTGGCAGGATGAAGCACTCTGGGCAGAAAACCCCCTCCACAACCAGTGGAGAAAGGCATCCACTACCTCAGTCCTTGGCAGGATGAAGCACTCTGGGCAGAAAGCCTCCTCCAGAACCAGTGGAGTATCACATCCACTTCCTCTATCCTTGGCAGGATGAAGCACTCTGGGCACAAAGCCCCCTCCAGAACCATGGGAGAAGGACATCCACTACCTCTGTCCTTGGCAGGCTGAAGCACTCTGGGCACAAAGCCCCCTCCAGAACCAGTGGAGTTTTACATCCACTACCTCTGTCCTTGGCAGGATGAAGCACTCTGGGCACAAAGCCCCCTCCAGAACCAGTGGAGAAAGATATAATCTACCTTTGTCCTTGGCAGGAGGAAGCACTCTGGGCAGAAACCCCCCTCCAGAACCAGTGGAGAAAGGCATCCACTACCTCAGTCCTTGGCAGGATGAAGCACTCTGGTCACAAAGCCCCCTCTAGAACCAGTGGAGTATCACATCCACTACCTCAGTCTTTGGCAGGATGAGGCGCTCTGGGCACAAAGCCCCCTCCAGAACCAGTGGAGAAAGGCATCCACTACCTCTGTCTTTGGCAGGATGAAGCACTCTGGGCACAAAGCCTCCTCCAGAACCAGTAGAGACTGTTATCCACTTGAGAGACAGTGGCTTTGCACTCCCCAGGATAAAGCAGTGGGCAAACCACCCACTGGAGAGACTTGTGAGACTGTGGCTTTGCACTCCCCAGGATACATCAATGGGCATGGAGCCCCCTCGCTGAGCTGGCGTTGTGCACTCATCCGGCTGAGGTGCCCCCTCTTCCCTTCCCCCTGAGGTGCCTGTTTTATTTTGATCTGATTCCCCTGCAGTGTTCTCTCTGTTTGGATCGGGTATCTTGTGTGGGCCTCGCCCATGCATTTTGGGCCCAGTGGTCCATGGACTATGTAAGTGCAGTACATGGACTTAAATTGTTGGTGTACATATTTGTTAATAGTGTATATATATTTTTGAGTAATGGATTTTTCATGATTACAATCGTTCAACTAATTTCCTTTTGTCCTTGCGTTCTTCCAGGGGGGATGGGTGGGGGGAAATGTAACGTTTCAGCATGTATTGGTGTGTGTGTTGTTGTGTGTGAGGGTGGGTGTGTTGCGTGTGTGTGCCACTCTCTTTTCCCTCCCCCCTCCCCTGTGTCGTAGGTGCAGTACTCACTGTGGTCATCGCCACCGTTGGTCGTGCTCCTGGTAGAGGAGCAGGAAGACTATCGCAGGGAGAATTTGGAGTTCCGGCTCCATGGTGTCCTGGTTCCTCCTGGGGTGTGTAGAGGTGATAGTTTTCCCTTCCAAGTCCTGTTTCCGCCGGGTTTTTGTTCGCGTTGAATCCGCCCCGGAAAAGGTGGTGGATTTCCCTCTCATAATGCTGTGGGTGGTACATTGTCTTCGGCCTGTCTGTTGGCTGTGACCGCCATGCTGTTTGTTTGTACCGCTGTGGCGGTCGGAGTGTTAAAGTGGCTGTCTATGTTAGCGGTTTCCACCGCAGTCATAATTCCATTTTTTTTACCACCGGCCTGTTGACGGTCTTACCATCGCTTTAACACCAACCGCCAGGGTTGTAATGAGGGCCTATATCTTGTGTTTAGTTGTGAGGTCTGTGTCCTCCATTTTAAGTAGTGATTTCCATGTGTTTCGTGTTTAGTAGTGAGGCTTGTCTGTCTTGTGTTTCGCAGTGAATCCCGTGTCCTCATTAATAGTGAGAGTCATACGTCTTGTGTTCATCAGGGAGGCGTGTCTGTCTTGTGTTTAATAGTGAGGCCGCTGTGTCTTCTTGTGTTTAGTAGTGAAGTATCTGTGTATAGTATTCAGCAATAGAGCCTGTTTACCTGGTCTTCAGCAAGGAGGCCTGTCTGTCTCGTGTTTATTGGTAAGGCCATTGTGTCTAGTGCCTAGCTCTGAATCTACTGAGCCTTGTATTAAGCAGTAAGGCGTGTGGGTCACCATGTCTTGTGTGTGTTTATCACAGAAGCCTGTGTGTCACTATAGCTTGTGATTATCAGCAATGCATATGTTCACAAGGTCTGTATTACTGCCTCACTGCAGCGCTTTATAAAGCAGTGAGGTGATTGTGAAGGTATGACTACTGGAGTTTCAGGCACTTGGCATCATTTCAGGATGAGCTACATGACTTGGGTGTGCCAGTGTGTCACGGAGCCTGAGTAATGTCGGAATGGTGCACTGTTAAGGTCTGTGGTTTTGTGTCACTGTCTCAGCGGTGTGTCAGTACCAGGTTTAACAGGGAGGTGAGTGTGGTGAATGTATCAGTGTCATAATGGCATGTCTATACATTTTAGGCAATATGTGAAAATTTCTAGGGAGTTTTTACATTTGTCCTTGTGAGGTTTAGGGAAGTGTACGTCATCAAGGTTATCCAGGGAGGGCAGGGGCAATAAGGTGGCTGTCTCCCCGAATCCCTTGATATCTAGGGTGATTAGTGAAGAATGGAGAAACACAGGTTGTTCAGATTTATTAAATGTCACGCACTGGTTGTGAGTTGTACGGCCTGGATCCGCGCTCTCGCTTGTGACATGCCACACATACCACAAAACCACAAATTCTATTTTAAAACATACGCTATTGCTCCAGTGGTCTCAAATTCAACTTGTGTGTGCCCCTTGGGACTCCACATGTGTTTATTGCTGTCGGTACCTCCATGTCCTTCCTTTGCAAGTGCAAGGTCATAAAATATAGCAAATAGAGTGCTAAAACTTAGGGGTATAGCTCCCCTTTCCCGAACGATTATAGCCAGTGCTTAGTTTGTGCCTGTTGTTTCCGGTGCGGAGCATCAGCACTTATTTTTCAGGTCCGGTGCTTATTTTTCTGCCTCAGGTATTTACTCCAAGCAAAAGAGACATATAGGAAACACAAAGGAAGAGAAAAACGAAAAAGCATCACAATGGGAGAAAGTAGAAAGCTGCAAGAGTGAGCCAAAGGGGCAGGGCAGTGGCTTTAACTGGATTTAAGAGGCTCCCGATGGCTTCAGGATTACGCTGCCTCACTCCGTGTTCGTACATTTCATTGCAGCAGCCATATTTTTCAGAGGAGAGCTTTGAGCACAGGCAGGTTTGTATTTACAAATTAAACACTGGTATAGCACTGCAGCTGCCTTTAACACTGAACCCTACAGCCGCTGTAGAGGGATATTCAAACCAGCACCTGAACACAGGCAGGGGCTGCAAACAGGAGCGCACCCCGTTTCTGACTGCACTCTTTCAGGCGGAGGTGTGAGTGCCCTTTACAAAACAGATACATCAGCTCGCCACTGGCATGAAATTTCTGTACACACAAACCACCCTTACTGCTAGGCCTCCTGATAAGTCTTTCCAGTTTATATATTGCACAAACTCAACCCTGTGGTATTGGAGCACTTTACATTATAGAAAGACACATTCATTTGTTTTTTTATGGGCATGGGGACTGTGATTAAGTGATTTGCCGAGAGTCACAGGACGTTGAGCCGACCCCGCAACTTGAACCTGGTTCCCCAGCTCCAAAGTAGGCAACTAGTGCCATTCTGTCACATCCTCTCACCTTCTGCACTGAGCCCCTGTAATGGATATCCTTCCAATGCTTTCAGCTGGCCTTCACCCTCCCACAGCGCAGCTCAGTGAATATACCGTGTATATACACATTAGTGAATACATGCGTGGGGCACTATACGCTCCTAGAAAACTGTGTTCTGCTGTAGATCACATAGATGCACACACTGCATTGCCAAAGTTACTGCAACTAATAAAAGCTAGAAAGCTGTGTTCTGCATTATAGCGCATGGACGCACCCAGCACCACACCAAAGTTACCAAGCACCAGGAAAATCTTGAAAACCGTATTCTGGTGTCTAGCACAACAGATGAATGTAGCGCCACACAAAAGTTACCGACACCTAGGAAAAAACACAAAGACTGTGTCCTGCTGCATAGCGCATACACCTAGCGACACAGCAAAGTTACCAACGACCAGAAACACTTCAAGACCGCGTCCTCCTGTAACCACGTAGATAAACGCAGTACCACACCAAAGATATCAACACCAGGAACAACTAGAGGCCTGTGTTGTGTTGTATAGCGCATAGACGCACCTGGCGCTACACGAAGTTACCAACAATCAGAAAAAAATGTGAAGGCTGTTCTGGTGTATAACGCATTGATGAACGCAGCACCACACAAAAGGTATCAACAACCAGGAACAACTAAAGGACTGTGTTCTGTTGAATAGCGCATGCACGTACCTAGCACCACACCAAAGTTACCAGAAACCAGAAAAAATGTGAAGACTGTGGGGGTCATTCCTACCCTGGCGGTCTATGACCGCCAGGGTAGGTGACGGAGGAAGCACCGCCAACAGGTTGGCGGTGCTTCCGGGGGCATTCTGACCGCGACGGTAAAGCCGTGGTCAGAAACGGGAAACCGGCGGTGTCCCGCCGGTTTCCCGCTGCCCCAGGGAATCCTCCACGGCTGCGCTGCTTGCAGCGCCGCCATGGGGATTCCGACCCCCTTACCGCCATCCTGTTCCTGGCGGTGAAGGCGGGAACAGGTGTCGTGGGGCCCCTGGGGGCCCCTGCACTTCCCATGCCACTGGCATGGGCAGTGCAGGGGCCCCCTAACAGGGCCCCATTAAGATTTTCAGTGTCTGCTATGCAGACACTGAAAATCGCGACGGGTGCCACTGCACCCGTCGCACCCCTTCCACTCCGCCGGCTCCATTCGGAGCTGGCATCCTCGTGAAAGGGGGTTTCCCCCTGGGCGGGCGGGCGGCCTTCTGGCGTTCGCCCGCCAGCCCAGGGGGAAACTCAGAATGACCGCCGCGGTCTTTTGACCGCGGTACGGTCTTCTGGCGGTTCCCGCTTGGCGGGCGGTGACCGCCGCCCGCCAATCTAGGAATGACCCCCTGTGTTTTCCTGTAAACTCCATAGATGAACGCAGTGCCACATCAAAGCTACCAAGAACCAGGAACAACATGAGGACTGTGTTCTGCTGTAGCGTATAGACACACCTAGTGCCACACGAGTTACCAACATCCAGGGAAAAAATGCAATGGGTCTCGTGTTTGCTCGAGTTAAAGCTATTAGCTGTAAACTCCTAACCAGACTTTTTTGTCACATAAACTGAATGAAAAGTAAAACAGTTTTACATAACAAGCCGACCGCCACAACATGTGTGCAAAGCAAACACAAAAAAAGGAAACAGATGTTCCCTCGCAGTGAAACATATTGGCGAAAGTGCAATTATAATGTTCCCGGTGAAAGTCCGAGTGGAATGAAGATGGTAGGCATGAGCTTTCCGTGACCCTGCATGCGCATGCTTATAAACAAATATTACCAGCAGATAAATGCTGTTTTGTAGCTGGCTGCATTTACCGTGGGTGAGTTAGCATTTCCAAACCATTGCTTTTCTCCAAACCCATCCCGCATGCCCTTACCTAATAAGCCGGAAATAAAGTACTCTTGCTTGCAGGTGTGCAAGAAAACAGTAAGCGAACAAAGCATAGCCATTGTGCGCCTTTTATACAAATCCAATTGCATCCTTGTGGTGTTCTGTTGGCGCTGCAGTACAATTGCGTCACTTCCTGCGCTACCGGATGTGCCTAGAAACTTTGGGTCCACCTGAAATGTAATTTATGTATCTGCATAGAGGTGAGTACATGTGGAAAATATTTTGGGAATAAAAAATAACTGTTTAAAAATGTGTCTGTGATGGGGCAGTTACAAGACTGGCAAAAACTAAAGGTGTTGAATTGAGGAAAAGTGACCAGGCGGTAAGATCTGCTATAGTGCACAGGTTCGAGTCCCAGCATCTGATTCTATTCAAATTGTATCTCACTATATATTACCTCTGACTACAATATTGTGGTGAAGTAAGCTCATCAATGGTGTTGTACTAAATTTACCAGTATAAATAAATGTAAAGAGCAGGCCGGCTCTGTGTGGTGTAACTGGTGCCACCACACCGAGTGTTAACTTCGGGAGAGGCACCGTGTTTGCAAGTGGCTTAAGCACCTGCCGCCAAGCTCCTTGATTCCAGCAATTTTCAGTCAACAATTAAAATGTCAAGCTATAACACTGGTGATTAAGTTTTGTCTAGTGCAAGTTTAAACTCACCATAAGGTTGCAGATTAACATGCCTGCTGCAAAGAACGTGTGCCATGCAGGTCACAAAGAACATATAATTTAAGTAGGTCAGTGAGATACTGCCTTTATTAGAAAGATCATTTAGTTACATAAAGTTTATAAGTTAAAATACTAAAATAGAACAGTGAGCTAGAAACTGTCATAAAAGAGTGGAAACTGCAAGGTATAGGTGAAAGTGTTGTTTTTTTCACAGCCCTTAAATACTGCAAAAATTGTTAATTTGGGTAGAAATAAATTCCTATGAGTAAACACAACCATGGTTATGTTATACTTTTTAGGGTCAAACCTGCGAGTGCATGCACTAGTGCATGCATCTCACTTGTGAGACTATGTTGTGTTAAGTAAAGGTGTTAGAGCCCGCTTGTCGCTCACCATTTGCTGATTTGCTTGGCACTCTTCTTTACAGTCTGGTAATTCGTCAAGGCATGCCTGGCATCATTTCCGGTCCTCTATTTGGAGCATGTATCAAGCACTCATTAATTAATTTTAATTAGTGCCCGTTCACTGCACTCAACGTGATCGAGGTACTATTTGTTCTTTTTAACTTCTAGTGCCCCACAAACAGAAAGCTTGTGAGTTGCAAAAACATGCCTAGCAGGGCAAACAAAAATTTAAAATCTTATTTTTTAAAACTAACTTTCTTTTTTATTAAAGGAGGGCAATTAACTTAGTTTGCATTTCCCCAGATCATGCACTCTTAGACTATACTGCATGCCAGCATGGATGACATGACTCCTACACCATGTAGTCCTCTGTCTTATATAAGTCTTCCTATACACTGATTTACACACATATGATTGATTTGTCTAGCTTTAAGATCTGCTTTATTTATTGAGAACAGGGTTCGTCTCCCGTGCCAGCATCCTGTAGATCTAGCTGATTTGTTTATTTCCCCGCACTTAAAAAACAGATCTTAGTGAATTGTTGTTCGTAAATCGCTGCCAGACACGAATTTGCACTACATAAAAACTGAATAAAGGTGTTTGAGACATCATGTTATTTCCATGGGCAAAAATTACTACAGGAGCAGCATAAATCGAAAAGGAAGTGGCCTAGTGGCAAGGTCAGCTCACTTTGTAATTGAAAAAAGAGTTTGAATCCCATGATTGAAGGCAAATTGTTTCCGCACACTTAAAAATACAGATCTGACCATTTAACATTTTTGCAAGTGAAGTGCTGCAATGGACCTTTATCCAGTTGGCACAGCAAAAATACTGTACAAATAAATGTGACTGGGGCAACATGCTATTTCCATGGGCAAAAAAGTCAATGTTGGTCACCGCCTATGACAAGGCTTTGGGGTAGATGGTTAACTGTTGTTTTCCAACTGTAATGTTTTAGGTACTTGTAATTTTGGGACTGTACACCCTATGGGGCAGATCAGTGACACTTTAGGCTCATCTGCCCCTTGGGGAAGAAACCACTAGATACCAGGGAAGGTTTCTTTGTGTGTGAACTAGAGTTTGGCTGATGGTCTGCATGTACTTGTGTTTGCCTGTCTGTGTGTGTACTGCCATTTTGCTGGCTGCATGTGTAGTAAAATGTTCCTCACATTTCTGTGTGGGAATGTTGTGGGATCGCTGCATCATTACAAATTTCCTACTCTCAAGCATTCCTCTCAGTCTCCTGATAAAAACGATACCTTACTTGTGTCACTGCCCAAAGCAGGTTTAGCATAAAATGTATAAAATGAAAAACTGAGGGGGAACCAAAGTGGGTCTAAAAGTGTAATCTACGGGTGCTTGGCCAACCCACTTGTTAGCACTTGTGTAGGTGGGCCAAGCGCTTGTGACAGGGAAGGGCCTAAAACGTATAGATTGTCCTTTTGGACACACTTTGGTTCGTCCTCAGTTTTTAGGCTGACTCTGCTTTGGGCTCCCACACAAGCAAGGAAGGTATAATTTAGATTGGGGGGCCAAGGGGAATGCTGTGTGGTAGGAAATGTGTGCTGACGCAGTGATCCCACACAGAAATGTGAGGAAAAATTGTTTTTTTAAAGCTAATTTTAAGGTTTGCAGGGGATTATAGGGAAGAAAAGTTGGATGATCTATGCAAGTCACACCTCCCTGGACTCCCCCAGGTGTCTAGTTTTCAGAAATGTTTGGGTTTGGTAGATTTCCCTCGTTGAGCGCCGAGCCCGGGACCAAGAACGCAGGTTACCCCCTTACAAAACCAAGTTGTTTTGTAATACATTTTGTACATATGTTGAATAGGCTAATCACTTTTAAAGGCCATTGGAAGCAGTCAAAACTATGCCAGTGAATAAAGGAGAACAACTTGGAAAAGGAAAGCATCAGGACCATACAACAAATGGTTAACAGAGGTAAGTTCCCATTATGAAACATTACACCAACTCTGTTCAAAGCATACTTCAGTCTACAAAACTGAATTACTCACAAAGGCCAGTAAACTCAGAAACTCACCAAACTTACAGGCGCCCACTTTATCAGCCTTAAAGAATGAAATGGTGCAGTAATTGTGACGAGATAACAAGGTTAAATTATCCAGTTTTGATGATAGGTTGACCTAGTAAGCCACAAGACCAACTACTATGATTTGCATGAAGCAAAATCAATATAACCACACTCATCCTTAAGAACATTACTGTACCAGGACATTATTTGTTTATTCTTAAGTCTCATCCTATATATCCCTGCAAATGAGATGAATGCACACAAGACACAAAATAATTCACGCTGGAAGTACAAGAATTGCACTATAAGTGGAACTTTTGGAAGTCGTATAAAGTCCTGTGCTACACATTACCAAGTGCAGAATGGTATTAATTGTCACTTATCTGCATGATTGCAGACAGAGCACTTCATTGATGAAGGAGATGGCAACATTATACAGTATACGGTACCGAAGAAAGTAAAAGAAGGATCCTTGCAGACCTCAAGCACAGCAGATGACATTCTCCTCAAAGGTGAAGTATGAAACCACAAACTCATTTTTTACTGCTTGTGTTAATTTGATGCATGAAATTATATTGTTGAAGGCTTGTCACCTGTAAAAATAAAGGTCCTCATCAACCCACCTTCAATTTCTGTCTTCACAAATGTTATTGGTTGTTGACCCATCTTACATTTGCAATTTAAATGTATTTTACTTACTAAATGTATAATGTTTTTTCTTCTGTTATAGTTCTTCATATATCACCTTCTGCAGAGCAGTTCACATTAAATTCAGACAACACTGCTGTGTTACCAGATTATACCCCACCAGTAGAGGACACATAAGAAGATCCACTGGACAGTGTTTGGGATAAGCTTTGTACCACCTTAAAAGGTTAACTGCATGCTCAGCTGAAAGATGATTTAATTAATGATTCACATTCTGCTTTTGAACAACATATGGATCAAGTTGGCTATACCATTCAAAATGAATATGGAGAAATTGAAGTTTTTTCTGGTCAAACCAATACCACAGATGAATCAGCACCTATTTTTGAAGGCTCCAACAAATGCGTAAGGGTCGTCATACTATTGCTTTGTTGCTTCATTATTCGTTTCCACTTAAGCGATGAGGCAACTGGCTACATGCTGAATCTCATCTATTTGCTCTCACCACGTGATAATCGAAAGTTCAGAACTATGTATCACCTTCACAAATATATATAAAGTGTTAAAACCTCTAGATTACCTACTATAGTGCCACTTGCTATACCCATGTTGATAAAAACACTCAGACCTGTCCTAACGAACATTTTACAGAAAAGGTAAGGAAACATCCATTTGATCACTATATGGAGAATGAGAAACAATGAAAGACGTATATGATGGGAAAATGTATTTGGATTTATGCTGAAAAACCCCAACAGCCTTTCATTTTCAATGAATACAGATGGCGTTCCTGTATTTGAAAGTTACAAAATATCAATGTGGCCAGTGTACTTGATGGTAAATGAGCTGCCCGTATCCCAAAGAAAGCTCTGTGAAAATATATTGCTGTATGGTATTTCGGTTTCCACAAAAAAAAGCCAATAATGTGGTCTTTCTTTAAGCCGGTATATGATGAACTTGTACATCTGGAAAGTGGAGTGTCTTTTAAAGATCACAACAATTGTAATTTTACTTGTCATGCTACTCTTCTGACAATCACATGTGATTTACCAGCTCGCTGCCTTGTTTCAAACAGCACCCAGTTTAATGGCAAGTTTGGGTGCTGGCATTGTCTACAAGAGGGTGAAGTCACTGTTTCAGGAAAAGGGCAGTGTAGAGTATTTCCTTACAATGATCTAAACCCAAAAGCCCCACCAAGGACACTGGATACTAGTCAATCTGATGTAAACAGTGCAATAGTTAATATCGAGAGTGGGCTTGCTGATAACAGTGTGAGGGGGATTAAAGGTCCCATATGGTTCATGTTTTTGAAACATTCTTGTGTAACGAAAGGATTTGTTATTGATTACATGCATGGTGTCTGTTGTAGCATTATGAAACTGCTGCTGACCATCTGGTTCACTAAAGAATGTAAGCATTGTTCCTTCTCTTTTTATTAAAAAGTTAAAGTAGTAAATGTCTATTTGAAACACATAAAACCCACACTGGATGTTAGTCGAGTTCCGAGGTCTATTGATGAATTACCATACTGGAACGCCTCGGAGTTTCTGAACTTTCTTTTATTTCATGGAATACCTGTATTAAAATATGTTTTAGATAAATCGCTCTATCTACACTTTTGTGTACTTGCAAAAGCAATTCATAAGCTCTTAACTGACAACATTACCCAGGAAGATTTAAATATAGCAGAACAGTGGTTACTTCTGTTTGTGCAATTGTTTAATGATTTATATAAAAAAAGATTTTTGACAATGAACGTTCATCAACTGGTCCATTTAGTAGACAGTGTAAGAGCAGCAGGGCCTCTATTTATTTCTAAATGTTTCATATCTGAACATTAATACTTTCCTTTTACAACATGTGCATGGTACGGTAGGCATGGAAACACAGATTCTAGATGCACTAAACATGATACAAGTAATACCTGTGTTGAAGGAGAATCATTTGCCTCCTGATAGTGCTGAGGCAGATTTTTACTAGAGTATGATGTGTTCATATAATGGAAAACGGTACGTAAAAATAGAAACTTGCATTCACAGTGTTGGGTCTACATACCCTTACAGCGTAACAGAGAATGAATATATAGCAGTAACTCAGATTGCACATATTTCAGGCTCTAATGTAGTAGCCTATAACAAAATATTTTTAGAACAAAGTAATCTTCTTGTTGACAGCTCAAATTACACTCATATTCAGAGGAGAGACCTAGTGTAAAAAAATTGTAACAGAAGCTGGGGTGTTTGCCTATGGCTGAGTCACTAGATTAATTCAGTGTAAGCAGGCAGACTTTTCTATTAACTTGGCGCTCATGATTCCACTTAAGTGTGAATCCTATGATATCAGGGAACCAGTTCATATGGTAGTAGTAGATAACAACATCACAGCTATCAGGATATCAATGATAAAATGTGTCTATTTTTAGCTTCCGGTAGAAAATAAATCATTTGTAAGTGCAATGCCAAATCAATTTGAAAAAGATTGAGGCAAGAATGAAACAAGGTTCTGCTATTTGCATGCCTCTCAGTAAATAACATTTAATTTTAAATCATCTAAATCAGCATAGTTAACCTGTACTCCAGGGACCTTGGAGGTCTGCAACACATACTCAGGGCTCTACGACTGCTTAGACAATAATATAGGTGGTCATTACAACCCTGGCGGTCGGTGTTAAAGAGGCGGTAAGACCACCAACAGGCCGGCGGAAAAAAACGGGAATTACGACCGTGGCGGAAACCGCCAACAAAGACAGCCACTTTAACACTCCGACCGCCACGGCGGTACAAACAAACAGCGCGGCGGTCACCGCCAACAGACAGGCGGGAGACAATGTACCGCACACAGGCCCATATTTATACTTTTTGACGCTAAACTGCGCTAACGCAGTTTAGCGTCAAAAAATTTAGCGCCGTCTAACGCCATTCTGAAGCGCCATGCGGGCGCCGTATTTATGGAATGGCGTTAGCCGGCGCAAGCAGACCGGTGCTGCCTGGTTTGCGTGGAAAAAAACCACGTACACCAGACAGCGCCGGCGTAGGGGGAAAATGGCGTATGGGCGTCTTAAAATGGGGCAAGTCAGGTTACGTCGAAAAAATCGTCGTAACCCGACTTGCGCCATTTTTTTTCGACGCCCATCCCCCATCAACATGACTCCTATCATTGTAAAGATAGGAGTCATGCCCCCTTGCCCAATGGCCATGCCCAGGGGACTTCTGTCCCCTGGGCATGGTCATTGGGCATAGTGGCATGTAGGGGGGCACAAATCAGGCCCCCCTATGCCACAAAAAATAAAAAAAAAAATACTTACCTGAACTTACCTTAATGTCCATGGGATGGGTCCCTCCGTCCTTGGGTGTCCTCCTGGGGTGGGCAAGGGTGGCAGGGGGGGTCCCTGGGGGCAGGGGAGGGCACTCTGGGCTCATTTTGAGCCCACTTGTCCCTTAACGCCATCCCTGACCCAGGCGTTAAAAAGCGGCGCAAATGCGCCGTTTTTGGCCACGCCCACTCCCGGGCGTCTCTTTTGCCCGGGAGTATAAATACCACGTAAAGGCCTGGGAGTCATTTTTTAAGACGGGAACGCCTCCCTTGCATATCATTAACGCAAGGAAGGGGTTCACGCTAAAAAATGACGCACACTCCGGGCACTTTGGCGCCCGAAGCGTCTAACGCCACAGTATAAATATGGCGTTAGTTGGCGTTAGTTCTGCGTCGAATTTGCGTCGAAAAAAACGACGCAAATTCGGCGCAACCAGAGTATAAATATGGCCCACAGTATCACAACCTACCAATCCGCCACCTTTTCCGGGGCGGATTCACAGTGAACAAAAACACGGCGGAAACAGGACTTCAAAGGGAAAATGCTCACCTCCGCACACCCCACGAGGAACCAGGACGCCATGGATTCTGAGCTCCAAATTCTGCCAGCCTTTATCTTCCTGCTCCTCTACCAGGAGCACGAACGCCGGCGGCGAAGACCACGGTGAGTACTGCACCTACGACATAGGGGAGGGGGAAGGGAAAAAACTGTGACACACACACGCAACACGCAACACCCCCATCCCCACCCTCACCCACGACAACACACACACCAATACAGCATGATACATTACAGTTACACCCCCTAACCCCCCGGAAGAATGCAAAGACAAAAGTAAATTATTTGAATGTTTGTAATCTATTAAAATTTAGTAGTCAAATAATATACATACACTATTTACAAATATATACACCATGAATATTAGTCCAGGGTATTCCACCCTTAAAGTCTGTGGACCACTGGGCCCACACTGCATGGGCAAGGCCCACACAAGATACCCGAACATGATGGAGAGAACACTGCAGGGGCATCAGATAGAAATAAAACAGGTACCTCAGGGGGAAGGGAAAGGAGGGGCACCTCAGCCGGTTGAGTGCAGGATGCCAAATCCACAAGAGGGCCCCATGCCCACTGTTCAGTCCTGGGGAGTGCAAAGCCACAGTCTCACAAGTCTCTACAGTGGGTGAGTTGCCCACTGCTATATCCTGGGGAGTGCAAAGCCACAGTCTTACAAGTCTCTACAGTGGGTGGGTTGCCCAATGTTCAATCCTGGGGAGTGCAAAGCCACAGTCTCACTAGTGGATAACATTCTCCACTGGTTCTGGAGGGGGCTTGGTGCCCAGAGTGCTTCATCCTGCCAAGGACTGAGGTAGTGGATGCCTTTCTCCACTGGTTCTGGAGGGGTCTTGGTGCCCAGCGTGCTTCATCCTGCCAAGGACTGAGGAAGTGGATGTAAATCTCCACTGGTTCTGGAGGGGGCTTGGTGCTCAGAGTGCTTCATCCTGCCAAGGACTGAGGTAGTCTCTCCACTTTTTCTGGAGGGGGCTTTGTGCCCAGAGTGCTTCATCCTGCCAAGGACTGAACTAGTGGATGCCTTTCTTCACTGGTTCTGGAGGGGGCTTGGTGCCCAGAGTGCTTCATCCTGCCAAGGACTGAGGTAGTGGATGTATCTCTCCACTGGTTCTGGAGGGGGCTTGGTGCCCAGAGTGCTTCATCCTGCCAAGGACTGAGGAAGTGGATGTAAATCTCCACTGGTTCTGGAGGGGGCTTGGTGCCCAGAGTGCTTCATCCTGCCAAGGACTGAGGTAGTGGATGTAAACCTGCACTGGTTCTGGAGGGGGCTTGGTGCCCAGAGTGCTTCATCCTGCCAAGGACTGAGGTAGTGGATGTATCTCTCCACTGGTTCTGGAGGGGGCTTGGTGCCCAGAGTGCTCCAACCTGCTCGTGGCGGCCTCAGTAGCATCAGTGCTTTTGGAGCTTATGGGCCTGCGGTGCTTGTGGCGGCGGTGTCCTTGGCAGCGGTGCTTGTGGCAGCGGTGTCTTTGGCAGCGGTGCTTGTGGCAGCGGTGTCCTTGGCAGTGATGCTTGTGGCAGTGGTGTCCTTGGCAGCAGTGCTTGTGGTGGCAGTGTCCTTGCCAGCGGTGCTTGTGACGGCGGTGTCCTCGGCAACGGTGATTGTGGCGGCGGTGTCCTTGGCAGTGCTTCAGCTGCTGGTGGTCCTGTCTGGGCCAGCTGGGCTGCTGGCGGTCGCCTTTGGGGCAGCGGGGCTGATGCTGGTGGTCCTGTCTGGGCCAGTGGGCTGCTGGCGGTCACCTCCTGGGCAGCGGGGCTGATGCTGGCGGTCCTGTCTGGGCCAGCGGGGCTGATGCTGGCGGTCCTGTCTGGGCCAGCGGGGCTGCTGGTTGTTGCCTCCTGGACAGCGGGGCTGATGCTGGCGGTCCTGTCTGGGCCAGCAGGGCTGATGCTGGCGGTCCTCTCTGGGCCAGCAGGGCTGATGCCGGTCGCCTCCTGGACAGCGGGGCTGCTGGCGGTCGCCTCCTGGGCAGCAGGGCTGATGCTGGCGGTCCTGTATGGGCCAGCGGGGCTGATGCTGGCTGTCCTGTCTGGGCCAGCGGGGCTGATGCTGGTGGTCCTGTCTGGGCCAGCGGGGCTGCTGGCGGTCGCCTCCTGGGCAGCGGGGCTGATGCTGGCGGTCCTGTCTGGGCCAGCGGGGCTGCTGGCGGTGGCCTCCTGGGCAGCGGGGCTGATGCTGGTGGTCCTGTCTGAGCCAGCGGGGCTGCTGGCGGCCGCCTCCTGGGCAGCAGGGCTGATGGCGGTCTTCTCCGCCGTGCTGATCTTCCCAGACTTGCTGGGTTTCTTGTGCCCCTTCCCCACCTTGGAAGGTGTCGCAGACTACACACTCTCACCTGTACCCCTGTGAGTGGCATTGGTGGCTGGTGTCTTCCCCCTCTCCCGCCGGGCACTGCCCAACTTTTGTTGCTTGACAGGTGGGGGACTGTCCGTGCTGTGGCTCCTTGCCACACTGGCTGCCCTGCACCACTGGTCCCGCAGATGTTGTGGCTGAGGTGCTATGTTGGGACCTGGAGAGTCGGGCCCTAGGAGACTGACGGGGTGGGGGAGGTGAGGGAAAGAGGTCAAGGGTGGCCAGGAAAAGTTTCTTAGGAACATTGGGACAGGTAGATGGAGGGGGTTTGGGAGTGGAGGAAGAGGTTGTGGTTGTAGGAGGTGTACGTTTGGTGACTTTGGGTGAAGGTGCATGCGCTGGAGGCTGTCGTGAGGTGGATGGCGGTTGGGTGGGTGTGTGCCTGCTTTTGTGTACCTTGGGAGGTAGCGTCACAGACACACTGGGAGAGGACACAGGGGATGTATGAATGGTAGTGGGGGTGGTGACTGCATGTGAGCGGGGTGTGGTGGTGGGTGTGCTGGTGATGGAAGTAGTGGCTGTAGATGTAGTGCATGCAGGTGTGATTGGAGACGAGACTGGGAGGGAGGAGGGAGACGAGGAGGATGGGGACACAGTGGAGGCACTGGATGTTGCTATGTCTGCATGTGTGTGATGCTTGCGTGAGTGCCTGTGTGATGTGTGGTGCTTATGTTTGCCAGAGCTTCCATTGTGTGTTGAGGTGTGTGCATGCTGGTCTGATGGTGTGCTTGGGGAAGGCTGAGGTACAGGGGATTGGGTCAGGGTGGAGGAAGTTGAAGGGGGGAGGCTAGAGACAGGGACAATGGCTGCCATCAGTGCTGAGGTCAGAGTCTGAAAAGCTCGCTGAAGGGCTGCCTGACCAGATATAATGCCCTCCAGGAATGCATTGGTTTGTTGCAACTGTCTCTCTACACCCTGGATGGCATTCAAAATGGTAGACTGCCCAACAGTGAGGGACCTGAGGAGGTCAATGGCCTCCTCACTGAGGGCAGGGGCTGAGGTGCCTGGGGCGAAGGAGATGCCCACCCTCCTGGGTGAGCGGGCACAGGGCAAAGGCTGAGGGGCTGCTGGGAGGGCGGTGCTGGAGGGGGGTGGCGGCTGTAACTGTAGATGCGGGGGCACAGATGGTGCCACCGCCACAAGGGAGCTCCCATCAGAAGACGAGTCCGTATCACTGGTGTCAGCTCCTGTCCCCGCCGTGGAGCTCCTCTCGCCCTCCATCCCACTGGTGAAATCAGACTCCGTAGTGTCGCCCTCCAGGGCCATGTGGGATGCAGCTCCCTCCTGCTCTGGTGCCACTGCTCCTCCGCCTGATGATGCTAATGCACACATGTACAGGGAGACCACAAAAAGGGGGGGGAGACAGAAGAAAGACATGTTGAGTGCATGCATTACCGCTACCATTGGCGGACACGACAGACACAGAATCCCCCTGCACTACGCCGCGCACTTGGGGTCCACTATTCAATCCCTTGGACATAGCCTACAAGGCTATGGCCAATATCTGAACACATGGATGTCACAGGAGCCTGACTAGGTGTAGTTGGCACTGTACCCAGGTGGGGTGGGGTGCCACAGGGTCTGCCTGAAAAAGGGGACTTAACTAGCACACTCGCCCTGGCCTAGGGAAACCCACAGCCCACCTCCCCCACCCAGACACCTCCACTGCGCGCTGAATCAGCAGAATGAGTGTGCTCACCCCCTTGTTGCTGCTGTGATGCCCTCAAGTGCCCATCCAACTCCGGCTATGCCACCGCCAGGATCCGGAACATCAGGGGGGTCATGGTGCGACGGGCACCCCTCCCACATTGGGAGGCCATCCCCAGCTGGGCCTCCGCCATCTTCTTGCTCCAGCGGCGAATGTCCTCCCATCTTTTCTGGCAGTGGGTGCTCCGTCTGTGGTAGACACGCAGGGTCCGGACGTCCTTGGCGATGGCACGCCAAATATCCTTCTTCTGGTGGGCGCTGACCTACATGAATTGTACAGGGGAAAAAGAGAAGTAATTACCAACTGCACCGTCACAGTCATTGGCCCGCATCCCTATCCTTGCCATGTGGCACATGCACTCACCGTTGTTTCATGCACGCATCATTCCCCCCCTTTCTTTCATCCACATCATTCCACACAGGCATTGCCCATGCAGCATGCTCCCAGTGTACGTACCTGTTTCTCTAGAGGACCGTAGAGTAGCGTATACTGGGGGAGGACCCCATCCACGAGTTTCTCCAACTCCTCCGTGCTGAAGGCAGGGGCCCTTTCCCCAGACGCACAAGCCATTGTCTCTTCTAGACTGAGGTCACAGCAGCACTTGCAGTGTAGGTCCTCTCCTGTCGAAGATCAGGTATTGAGTGATTGCACAGAGAGAAAATTACGGTCACGTCCGCGGCGGTGCGTACTGTCACCGCCGGCGTACATCGTCATTGGCTCCTGGGACCCATAGGGTCCAATGTTAACCAATGCAGAATTGCGCTGTGGTCTTTGACCACCTACCGCAAAGGTGTACAACGCCAGCGCAGTTAGCACATATCCCCTTGTCCCACATTACAGGTCAGGCAGCCGCCATTTCATGGGCCCACATGGCTTTAATTTTTAACTTCGTCACACATACCTAGGCCTTTCCTCATCACTCCTACAGGCAAAATTCGGGTTATGAATGGTTTTCTGAGTAAGCTGTGTTTAAGTACCTCTGAGTTGGTTGACTCTCTGCTCGCTGTTGTCCTTCATAGGCACCGTCCTCTAGGACATGTGAGGAGATGGCGGCATCCTCCGGTGTACAGACCGCTGGTGGACCTGTCGACAATGGAGGAAAGACATGTGATCATCACCTACAGGCTAGATCGTGCCACAATCCAGGAACTGTGTGCCCAGTTGGAGCCAGACCTGATGTCAGCTATCCGCCATCCCACAGGAATCCCGCCTCAAGTGCAGGTGCTGTCAGTACTCCATTTCCTTGCACGTGGGTATTTTCAAACTACAGTGGCCATAGCATCAGGGATGTCTCAGCCTATGTTTTCCAATGTGTTGTCCAGAGTGTTGTCTGCCCTGCTGAACCACATGCGGAGCTACATCGTTTTCCCTCAGGTGGAGGATTTGCCTACAGTGAAAGGTGACTTCTATGCCCTTGGACATATCCCCAACATCATAGGTGCCATTGATGGGATACATGTGGCCTTGGTACCCCCCGCAAGAGTGAACAGGTGTACAGAAACCAGAAGAGTTACCATTCGACGAATGTGCAGATGGTGTGTTTGGCAGACCAGCACATCTCCCATGTTAATGCAAAATTCCCTGGCTCAGTGCATGACGCTTACATCCTGCGGAATAGCAGCATCCCTTATGTGATGGGGCAACTCCAGAGGCACTGTGTGTGGCTATTAGGTGAGCACCTGGAACCAAATCAGTGGGAATAGTTGTCTCGGTCTCGGGATGTCCCTACAGGTTAGTGTGTGTCTAACAGTTGTCCATCGCCATTTGCAGGTGACTCTGGCTACCCCAACCTGTCATGGCTACAGACCCCAGTGAGGAATCCCAGGACAAGGGCAGAGGAACCCTACAATGAGGCCCATGGGCGAACTCGGAGGAATATAGAGCGGACCTTCGGCCTCCTAAAGACCAGGTTCCGGTGCTCCATATGACAGGTGGTTCCCTATTCTATTCACCAAAGAAGGTGTGCCAGATCATCGTGGCCTGCTGTATGCTTCACAACTTAGCTTTGCGAAGACAGGTGCCTTTTCTGCAGGTCCAGATGGAGGTGTTGTGGCAGCTGTGGAGCCTGTGGACAGCAAAGACGAAGAAGCAGAAGATCAGGATATCGACAACAGGAATGCTGTGATCCTGCAATACTTCCAGTGAGACACAGGTAAGAATACAAACCTGTCTACTACATGTACTTTAACACTACTACCTCTCTACTGTCTGTCCTTTTCACCCAGTGTATGGTCACTGAGTTGTCACTTTCCCTTACGATTTCACAGATGTGGGTCCCACTGTGTGACAACTGCTTTGTTTCCTCATGGACTAGAGCTGTGTGACATAGGTATGTTGACATTACATTTGAAAGAGCATTCTGCCACTGTAATTGCTAATACACTATTTCAAAATCACAGACAGACTCCAGATTGTTTTGTGTTTTAAGGGTGTTTATTTAAGTGCTCAATATTGGAGGGGGTTGTAAAATGGTGAGGGGTGATGGTGGAGGAATGTCCATGGCAGAGGCCAGTGTATTAGTCTCACAGGTGCATTGTCCAAAGGAGCATAGGAATTGGAGCTGGGGCAGTTTGAGGATGGACAGGGTGATAAGGTGGGACAAAAGGATGACATTCAGGGCGGTCTCATTTCTTGGCGGAGGTCTTGGCATCGTTCTCTGTCTTTGTCCTGGATCTCAGGGACCGTTTGCGGGGTGTTTCTCCCTCTGCAGGGGGTGGGGTGCTGGTGTGGTGGTCCTGTGGTGGTGCCTCCTGTCCACTAGTGCCGGCGGAGGTGGTGAGCTGTTCATCGTCCAGGCTAGTGTCAGGGGCCCCTTGTTGTGACACAGTGTCCCTCCTGGTGTTCACGAGGTCCTTCAGCACCCCTACAATCGTGACCATGGTGGATTTGATGGATCTGAGTTCCTCCTTGAAGCCCAAATACTGTTTCTCCTGCAGCCGCTGGGTCTCCTGAAACTTGGCCAGTACCGTTGCCATCGTCTCCTGGGAATGATGGTAGGCTCCCATGATGTTGGAGAGTGCCTCGTTGAGAGTGGGTTCCCTTGGCCTCTCCCCCCCCTGTCGCACAGCAGCCCTCCCAGTTCCCCTGTGTTCTTGGGCCTCTGTCCCCTGAACGGTGTGACCACTGCCACTGCCCCCAGGTCCCTGTTGTTGTTGGGGTGGTGGGTTAGCCTGGGTTCCCTGTAGTGGTGGACACACTGCTGATTGATGTGTCCTGGGGACAGAGGTATAGGCCCGCAGGGTGGGTGCTGTGCTGGTGTTTCCAGAGGGAGCAAGCTCTGTAGTGGCCTGTGCCAGTGTGAGGGGAACCGACTGTCCAGAGGTCCCAGATGGGCCGGGCTGGTCATCTAGATCCAGTTGGATAGAGCTGCTGTCATCACTGTGGGATTCTTCTGTTGGTGGTGTGGACATGTGTGGACCCTCCTGTGCGGTGACGTTGGGTAGGGGTCCTGCAGGGGTGTAAAATCATGATTATTGCATCTGGGTGTACCATGGTGTGCAATGGGTGGGTGACAGTGTACCCCAGTGCTTGCATTCCTGTGTGGGACCTTGTGTGATGATGGTTTAGGGGGGTGTATGGGTATGTGCAGTGGCCATGCATTGGTGATGGGTGTCCTTGTTGTTGCCTGCAGGGCTTGGTGTTGGGATGTGTGGTTTGTGATATTGGGACATTTGTGAGGAATAGGAGTGATGGGGTGAGGGCGAGGGTGGGGTTATTTGATGGCATGCAGGTAGGGTGGGGGATATAGTAGTTAAGGTTTGACTTTCCAGAGTCCATTCCTCCAGCTACTCCTTCGAGGCCCTCAGGATGCAGAATAGCCAAGACTTGCTCCTCCCATGTTGTTAGTTGTGGGGGAAGAGGTGGGGGTCCGCCGCCAGTCCTTTGAACCGCAAGGTGGTGTCTTGAGACCACGGAACGCACCTTCCCCCATAGGTCGTTCCACCTCTTCCTGATGTCATCACTATTTCTTGGGTGCTGTCCCACTGTGTTGACCCTGCCCACTATTCTTCGCCATAGCTCCATCTTCCTAGCTATGGAGGTGTGCTGCACCTGTGATCCGAATAGCTGTGGCTCTACCCGGATGATTTCCTCCACCATGACCTGAGCTCCTCCTCAGAGAACCTGGGGTGTCTTTGCCGTGCCATGGGGTGGTGTGGTTGATGTGTGGGGTAGTGTGTGTTGTGATATGTGGGGTGATATTTAGTGGTGTGTTGTGTGAGGTGCGTGGATGTTATGTGGGTGATGGTATTGTGTGCCTGTGGATGCTTGGTTGTAGATTGTAGTGTCTCTCTCTGGCCTTCAGTCGCAATTGTGGTCGTAAGGGTTTGTGGGTGATGTAGGTGTGTGTTTTATATTGTATTGGGTGTGTGGGAGTGGTGTGTGTATGTGTATCACGTGTGTGTATTTCGATTTGTCCAATGTGGTAGTGTTTTGTAAGAGTGTGTGTATTTTGAGCGCTGTGCTGTGTACCGCCAATGGAATACCGCAGTTGAAAGAGCGCCGCGTGGATTCGTGGGTCGTGATAGTGTGGGCGTATTCCTGTTGGCGTGACAGTGGAGGTTTTGTTTTTGCCAGTTTATCACTGACCTTTTGTGTGGCGGACTTGTGTGGGTGTCTAAATTTTGGCAGATTCCGAGCTGTGGGTCATAATGACCGTGGCGGAATTCCGCGGCCGAGGCATTGTGTCGGTGGTCTTCTGCACGGCGGTAAGCGTCTTTTACAGCCAATGTTGACAGAATAATGAAGTGAATATCTATATAGAAGCAAAATGTCAAATTGAAAAAGATTTCTCTAAAAGTACAGCAATGTGAAATTGGAATTAATAATTACTTTGGTACCCTGAGATGGATTTGTGGGAGCAGTGTAAGTATATCAAGTAGAATACAGTATGGCAGGTGGGTGGCCCCAAATGAATTTAGGAAAGTTTCAACCTTGCGCTTAGAAGTAAAATGTTGATTTTTCTTTTAGATTTTATTTTACATTTGTTTGTGAATTAAATAAAATATGTCAACATTTCTGTATTTGTTTGATGAATGCTTATTTTGTAATGTTGTGTGTTAATTTGAGGTTCAAACTCATTTTCAAGTCATCCTTAAAGCATGAGGAATAATTACACTTTCTGGAGTCTTCAGATACTCATTTTTAAGTAATCCTTAAATCATCAGGAATTATGATACCTTCTGAAGTTTTCAGATACACATTTTCAAGTCATCCTTAAATCATCAGGAATAATGACACCTTGTGAAGTCATCAGATACTCATTCTTAAATCCTCCTGAGGTCATCAGGACTAGTCACACCTTGTGAAATCATCAGATACTCATTTTCAAGTCATTCTTGAGTCATCAGGCTCAGGCTTCTAAACTTTGCTGATGACTTCAAGAGCTTGATGATGTCTGATGATGTGAAAATGACTTCTACAGTAGCTGGATGATCACCCAATGACTCTGGAATGGCTTCTAAAGTAATCCTGTTTGACATGGGTTCTGAGCACAAACATGAAACAGTGTTAACATCCACAACCGTTGCTATGGTAGCACAGCCACCAGTGTGCCAGACCTGCAGTATGACTCTTTCCACAGGGAATAGCGCTCCGTTGGTGGTAACATGCGATCAAATGGAAATGAATGTGCCAGCACCTCTTTATACTTGGGGCCCTAGAATGCGCACTGTTGTGATGCTGACAGCTTCTTGCAATCTACGACTGTCCTCTTCATTTCTGCCACACTGTTGACTTCGTCCACTATGGACTGCCATATTGCCTCTTTCTTCTCTACCGGGAATTTGGAGGTGACAAAGAACCGTTGTTGATGCTGGGTCATCTCACTGATCAAGATTTTGGTCTTCTCTTCACTGAAACACACTTCCTCTTCCTCTTCTCTTGGGAGTCTTTCTGGACTTCCCGGCAGGTACTGGGGTTGTTGGGTTATCCTGGGGTCTCTGGTCTACAGGGGTCTCAATTTCTGCTACTGCAGTGTCTCCTGTTTGTTTGTTTTTCCTAAGCAGCATTTTGCTGCTGCCTTTTTATGCTCTTTGGTGCAAAAGTGGCGGTAGGCTGGCTAGTGTCAGATTACGTGTTGTTAATCAGGCTAACGTCACTTTTACATCACTAGAGTCATTTTGGTTTACAATGTGACACACAGGCTAGCATCATTTTGTTATGCTGCCCGATCCTAGCACCATGGTGTGCCTTTTGTAAATACGTTTCAAGAATGGCGTTAGGATCTGTCATTACACAGCGTTTAAAATTTTGACACAATGCTGCACTGCGACACCGGTGCATCATTTTTTGTAAATAAGGCCCTTAGTATCTTTCTTCAACCAAGTGCCTTGTGAAAAACTGCTGTGCTACTTTGGGTGAAGGTCAAACAACAGAACACTATCAGATTTAGCAAGAGTCAAATGTTGCTGACTTTATCAACAGAGCTTGCACTAAAAATGGTCATTGCACATGATGCTCAACCTTGCACTACGGTGCTAAAGTGAAATGCCTAACACAGGATCTGTACCCAAAGGCCCAGAAGGACTTGTGCTGTCTTTGTGTGATGAAAGTAGTCACAAGGCATCACAAGTTTTTATCTGGGATTTTCCAAGCCACTTTGCATGGCTTTGCGTGCTTTAGTAAATACAAAGTAACACCAGGCAGTGCATAGTGTTACCTTGCATGACTATGCTACAAGGAGGTGTTCCGTAGGTGGTTCATAGGCATTCCCATGCATCCACCCATGAGTTTTCATGCATTCCCACATTCACTAACATCAGTAAAACTGGGATTGTGCCGAAATGGTGTGCCTTCTAAGTCCTGGAGTAACAAGAAGTAATATCTTTATTTCTCCTCACTCCTTCCTTTTTAGGTTGAAGCCTTCCAGACAACATAGCTGTCTGGTTGCTGAAGACTTCTTGGGAACATTCTAAAAACTGACCTAAGAATGCATTTTACCCATTGCTTACTATTGGCTTTGTGGTTTGTAAATCTCATTTGCTCACTTTCAATTTGCTGGCTTTATTTGTTTTTGACTGCCCTGCATGCTTTTGTCCTTCCTGTGGAGCATAATCTGTTTAGTGTATTGTTCCATGAGTGCTCACTTTTTGTAAATAGGCCTTTGAATGTTGTTCTTCTCTTATCACATTTGCTATACATTCAAAGACAGATGTAAAATGTCATGCACTGTCTTTTGAGGAAGATTTTTGTTTATTTTTCTTTCACTGACTTCAAAGTGAGTAGACTTATCTGGTAATTTGGGGTTGTGAAAGGAAAGCCTTTTTCAAGTACACAAGGTTCAAATGTCCTTAAATGAAGAGTGCACATATTCCAGAATATATTAGAACTCGGAAAGCACAAGTAAAGCACATTTTTGTAATTCTGAAGTATGCTGTGAAATCATGCTTTGATACAGTTAAACCAAATCAGTGCACTAGGTGATATCATTTCAACACATTACTGTTTGTGCGCTGCTTAGTTTTATCAGTAAAACTTTATGTCTGTGCAAATGCAATGTTCATTTCAATTGAAAATGAATTGTCTGTGAAGACAGCACAACTGCCACACCTTGCTCACTTCACTCTAGGCCACGCCACAACACCCAACTCCATTCTATGCCACTTTATGTCCCTTCACTCTATTTCACTCCACTCTACGCCACTTCACAACCCTTTATGACACTCCACAGTATGCCACTCTACACCACTATACTCCATGATACTCCATGATATTCCACCCTATGACACTCCACTCTATGATACTCTACCCTACAGCACTCCACTCTACTTCACTATATTCCACTCTATGCCATTCCACTCTAAGCCACTCTAGGCCACTCGGTTTGCTCTACAACACTCCACTCTATGACACTCCGCTCCATCTCACTCCACAACTCTCTATGATGTTCTAGTTCACTCTACGTCACTCCACTTTACAGCACATTACTGCACTCTACTCTACCCCACTTTACACCACTTTGCCCCATTTCTCTTTAGGACACTTCAATATAGGTTACTATACTCCACTTTATGACAATATATGCCACTGTATGCCATTTCACTCTATTATAATCCATTCTACTGAACTCCACTCTATGACACTTTGCTACACTCTGTGCTATACCACACTACTCTAATCTACAACACTTTACTCCAGTCTACATCCCTTCACTTTATACCCCTCCGCTCTATGACATTCCAGGACACCCTATGCCCTTGCCACTTTAAGACACTCTATATCAGTCTATGACACTACATGCCCTTCCACTCTATGGCACTTTACTCATCTCCAATCTATGCCCATTCACTCTACACCCATTCACTGTTCAACACTCTATGATACTCCATGACGGCACTCCACTCTACTCTATGCTACTCTACTTGACTCTGTGTCACTCTTATCTATGCCACTCTACAACACTTTACTTAATTCTGTGACACTTTACTCAACTCTGTGCTGCACCACTCCACTCTATTCCAAACCATCCCATTTTACTCCAGGACACTCTATCTCAGTCCACTCTATGACACTCCACTGTACAACACTGCAGTCTATAGCACTCCACTCTATGACACTCTGACACTCCATTCTCTGACACTCTAATCCACTTTACCCCTCCTCTCTTCTCCCAAACTGCATCCTTCCACTCTACATCCCTACACTCTACAACACTCTATGACAGTCCGCTTTATGCCACTCTAGGTCACTTTATGACACTTTACTCCACTCTACACTATGCTACCCCATTCCATGATACTCCACTCTGAGCCACCCCACTCTGACACTCTACTCCACAACACTCCACTCTATCCCACTCCACTCTATGACACTCTTTTCTATCCCACTTCACTCTACCACACTCCACTGTTCAACATTCCAATCCACCATATGACGCTCCAGTGCACAACACTCTATGCCTCTCCACTCTCCACTCCTCCACTCTATGGCCCTCATTCTGACCTTGGCGGGCGGCGGAGGCCGCCCGCCAAAGTCCCGCCGTCAGGTTACCGTTCCGCGGTCGAAAGACCGCGGCGGTAATTCTGACTTTCCCGCTGGGCTGGCGGGCGGTCGCCTTCAGACCGCCCGCCAGCCCAGCGGGAAAGAGGCTTCCACGATGAAGCCGGCTCGGAATCGAGCCGGCGGAGTGGAAGCTGTGCGACGGGTGCAGTTGCACCCGTCGCGTATTTCACTGTCTGCGCAGCAGACAGTGAAATACATGTAGGGGCCCTCTTACGGGGGCCCCTGCAATGCCCATGCCAGTGGCATGGGCACTGCAGGGGCCCCCAGGGGCCCCGCGACCCCCCCTACCGTCATCCGGATCCCGGCGGTCGGACCGCCGGGATCTGGATGGCGGTAGGGGGGGTCGGAATCCCCGCGGCGGTGCAGCAAGCTGCGCCGCCGTGGAGGATTCAATGGGGCGGCGGTACACTGGCGGGAGCCCGCCAGTGTTGCCGGTCCGACCGCGGCTTTACCGCCGCGGTCGGAATCCCCATTGGAGCACCGCCGGCCTGTCGGCGGTGCTCCCGCGGTCCTCCGCCCTGGCGGTCTTTGACCGCCAGGGTCAGAATGACCACCTATGTCTGTCCACTCTATGCCCATTCATTCTATGAGGCTCCACTTCATGACATTTCACTCCACTGTACACCACTCTATGCCATTCTGCTCCACTCTACACCATTCTACGCCACTCCATCCCACTCCATTCTACTCCACTCCATCACACTCTACGACCCCCACTCTATGATCCTCCAATCTACAACCATCAACCGTAAACCCCTTGTCTGTATGACCCTTCATTCCATCCTACGACACTCCACTTTATGATCATTCATCACTCTATGAGACTCGACTCAATGACCCTTCACTCTATGACTCTTCACTCCACTCTATGACACTCGACTCTATGACTCTCTACTTCACTCTATGATACTCTTTGACACTCTACTCCCTCCACTCAACACTCCACTCTAAGACACTTCACTCTCCTCTACAGCACTTCTCTCCATGACCATTGACTCTATTCTATGACACTCCAGTCTATGACCCTTCAGTCTGCTCTATGGCACTCCACTCTATGACACTTAAATCCATGATACTCCACTCTATGATACTCCACCCTATGACACTCTACTCTATGTCTCTCTATGCCACTCTTCTCCACATCACTTCACCTTATGACACTTGACTCCATGACACTCCACTCTACTCCATGACCCTCCACTCTACGGCACTCCACTCTACAACACTCTACAACACTATTTTCTCCTCTATGCTACTCCACAACCCTTCACTCCACTATACGCTACTCCACAACACTCTGCAACACTCTACTCTATGACACTCTCCTCCACTCCAAACTATGATACTTTACTCCACTCTATGACATTCTACGACACTCCACTCCATGACATTCTCCTCTACGGCACTAATTTTTAGCCATGCACAACAACATACCTAAAATACATTGGCAAAGCCAATAACTATTGCATAGGCGAGGCCTATTGGTTTTGTCAATGTTTCTTCTAAGTGTGACGCTTTCTGCATCACACATAGAAAAAGGAAAATTCCTTTAAGGATTATTTTTATGCAGGAAGGTTCCCCTTGCTCCGCATAAACAATCCTGCCTGTAATCCAGGCAACCTTGTAGTCAGGCACAAGGGGCCTACTTTGGCACAAGGCAGCCTCAAGTGCTCCAGTATAAGGAGGAAGCAGAAGTGCACCATATCTCAATAGATATGGTGCATTTCTGATCTCTCTGTTTCATGAAACACATGGCAGCAACTTTGCTTCTGCTCTGTAGTGCGTGAAATGTTAAGAAACATGTTACAGAACCAGACACACTTCTTCAGTAGATTTGGCTTTGCACCAAAAAGCTTTAGGGGCAGAATTAAGAAAAGTGATGGTGCACCACTTGCGCCCCTTAGCACCCCACTACCGCCACCATGTGGGTGCCGTATTTAAAATATGGTGAACCATGGTGTAGGATAGGGGCTATAGCATCAGAATTGTTTATGCTATTTATGTACTGTTCGGGATTAGCTCCAAAATGTTGGCACTAACCCTGAACATTACATAGGGGCTCATTATAGATAATGGTGTGCCTCTTTTAAAAATGGCCAAAAAAAATGATGCCAAGTAATCTTTTAGATTTCTTTGCGCCATTTACCCCCCCCCCCTCCCAAATGGGGGAATTCACCCCCTCCTTGCATACATTATGCCTAGTGCAGACATGAGGTGGCACAAGGGGTTACAAAGTGGTTGAATGCATGCATTGTGCCACTTTGTGAATCTGGCACAGTGATTTTGGCCTCGTTGGCCCACATTAGCATAAAACAAATTATGCTAAAGTGATGCAAGTATGTGCTGGGGGCTCTTAAATATGCCCCTTAGTTTTTGCACTGTCCTGATCGAGACATGACCAATCAAGATCATTTTTGCAGACAAAAGTTTATTAGCACAGTTGTTTGTGCCACATTGTACCCCTTTGCATTGTGTTTTATCACAGAACTTTAGTAAATATGGGCCATATTTACAAGGCACATGGCGCAGGACGATGCAGCAAGTTCCTTGCAGCACCACCCTGCACCACTGTTGAAACATCAGAAATGTGCTGTATTCAGAAGATAAAGAGCATTCCTGTTCTCTCTCCTTGCGTCGGTGCACAAATTGCCGCCTAACACCAATGCAGGCACCCTTGCACAATTGTGCAAGGATGCCTATGTTGTGGGTATGATTAATTTTGTGCAGGAAAGGACACCTTCCTGCACAAAAACAATCACAAGAGGTGCTTTCTTCTTACTATCTGTGCTGCAGAATGCAGCACAGATAGAAAGATGGAAAACATTGAAATTATGACATTTTTCCCTGTTGTGTCACTCCTACGCCACCCCTGAGATGGCATTAGAATCTGACACATTCTATGACTTGTAAATCTGGGAATGCATCAGATTCCTCCCGGTTCCATTGGTGATGCTTGGGAACACCCCACGCAACAGCCATGGCATGCCCCTTGCTCGCAGTGTTATGAAAGGGGTCCCTATTTACAAGGCCATTAAAAGCCACGCAAGGTGGATTTGCGTGGCCTTTTAAATACGGGCTGGCACACTGCACCAACGGAGCATCAAAAACAATGAGTGTTAGCTTCATGAAGTATTCCAAGGTAATTAATGAAACAAGACTCACAAGAGAGCTAGTGATTTCAGTCCTCTCTTTAGTGTCACTGAGCTAACTATTGAAACAAGGGGGAGAGTTTAGTATGATCCGTAAACAAACATGAGACAGCGTGCCAAGATGAACAGAAAAGGAGGCACCCTTGTAGCTACACAAAACATTTGTTGAGCACTCATACGAAGACATGCCGACACCACTAAACACCTAAGCAGATTATGCACATGTTAATTTGAAGAAGCAGTGCAAAACATCTACAGGAATCCATGCACACAGAGAACAACAGACAAAAAGGCATTCAGGTATTGACACACACAAACACAGTAACTCACAAAGAAAATATAAAGCCCTTTCAGATATTAAAAAGCCAAACTTACTGGATTTGCCTATGGTTACTATACTTATACAAGTGATCCATCACACTTTCAGTTTCTTTCAAGTTTGTGAATGATTTCTAAAGCATTAGTTAGATGTGCAGCTACCTTTTGGTGCTTTGTCCAGGGCAAAAAAATTGCCAAAATAAATAAATAACCATGTTTAATGAACTGTTAGCTTGGTTTAACATTTTTTCACACAAGGCAGCAAGACAACTTGTTGCGCTGCGTGAAAGGGAAGGAATGCACCATGTCTATCATGATATAGTGCATTTTTGTCCTCTGCCTGCACTAATGCACAGTCTGTAGCCTAGCACCAATGTAGACACCTTTGCACCATGGATGTAGGGTGCCTGCTTTACATTTTTTTTTTTTTTTATCAGAAAGGGGCACTTTCATCAATAGAAACAATCCTTAGAGGCATTTTTCTCTTTCTAAATCTGTTGCCAAATGCAGCAGACTTAGAAAACAACAAGGGGAAAGTTTCTTCTCCTAGCCCCTCTAATGGGAAGGCATAAAATTCAGACTCATTCCCAGGTTTACAAGTGTTAGTAAATCTGCTTCAGAATACAGGGGTTTATGCATGGGAACACCCACATTCCACCCATGTGATGCCCCCAATACACAGACTAACTCAGGACAGTGACTTGTGCTGCTTTTGTTACTCTAGATTTACAAAGTTGTGCAACTACACACAGGGTTGTAAATCAAGGCAGCATCAAAACCAATGGGTGTTGGTGGAATGCCCACAGCAACATCCATTGCACGCCCCTCTGATGCAGAAAACTGGGTAGGAGAGGCCCATATTTACAAGGTGGTGTTAAGCCACAAAAAGTGACTTAGCACCACCTTGTAAATGTGGTGCACTGTACAGTGCCACCGGAGTGTCACAAAAAGGTCCTTGTAAATCTGGCCCATTGTGCACGAGTGCAAGGATGTGTCATGCATTGTTAAATATGGCCATTCTGCTTGCGTAAAATCTTGATAAAGCGGCACCTCAATATGAATGCACCAAAAATGCACTGATAAGACGAAATGTACACATTTAACAGTAAACAGTTTCTGCTAAAGGTTAAAAACGCGGCAAGAGCTGGACATAGTAATATAGAAGCACCAACAAAAATATCTGTATGTTGCGTGCTGCACTGAGCATGTTTGTCTTTCCTGACACTGGGTGTCGCTGCAGCACTTCATAAAATAATTTCTGATCCGGTTCCTAAAGACCAAAGTGTGTGAAGGAATAATTTTTATCCCGCATGAGCAAGCATACTATTGGCTTGTGATAAAAAAAACACAGAGAAAATTGTAATAAACAGCTGCGATCTTCACATCTATTTTGCAATGATGTCGCAAGAGGACAGGTTGTAATAAACACCTTGTCGTACAACCCCTACCTCAACCATGTCAATTAAATCTCCATATTCTGGGAAGAAAATAACGCTTCCCGATTACAGACTCGTGTTACTTTCACAAGGCAAGATGTGAATAAAGGGGTTGAGCTGCAGGCGCATCCCTTGGTGAATATTGTACTTGCGTGAGGTGCTAATTGTAACACTTACTTTGCACTCGTATTGCTTGTATTATTTTTAGTAAAATGGTTTTAATGCTACTTTTAGCAGACTACAGTGTTATCATTGGTTGTTCCCTTTATTAGGTTCATCTCCCATTCACTATTCCACAAGTCAAGATGCATTTTATTTATTTCTAAACATAATATTAAGGGTAGTAGCTCCTGGGAGTGGGGATGTTAAGGATGTTACATCACTTAATACATGGATTCTCTGGTAAATAGTTGGGTAGAGATGCTTCACCCACACATTGGGGGGGGATTTACAAACATTTTGCGCTGGGTAAGCATCACAAAAATGATGTTACCAGGGCAAGCGGCCCAGATTAAAGAGGGCCTAGCGCCTGCTTGCATCACATTAGCGTCATGTTTTTTATGCTAATGTGTCTCAACGAGGCCAAAATCGCCGTGCCAGATTTACAAAGTTGTGCAATGCATGCATTGTGCCACTTTGTAACCTTTTGGGCCACTTTATGCATATGCCAGGAATAATGTATTCAAGGGGGGCTTTACCCACTGCATATTTTTTTGCTGCTACTTTTAACACCTGCACAGAGCAAGCATTAAAAGGGGGCACACCATTGCTTTCAATGGGCTCCTATGTACTGTGCAGGATTAGCGCCAAAATTGTGGTGCTAATCCTACATAGTACATCAATAGTCTCAAAAATGTCAACGCTATTGCCCCTACTGTGCGCCATGGTACACCATATCTTAAACACGGTGCACACATGGTGGCGGTAGGGGGGCAAGAAAAGTGGTGCTGCATTGGATGCAGCACCACTTTTCTAAAATCAGGCCGAAAATTATTTTTTTACTCATTTACTTACTAGGGCAAAACTTATTTTGTGCTGAAAGTACCCTCAAAGTAACGCAAAGCAGTGCGAAGCATTGCTTTGCTTTATTTATTGCTGAGTGGGCATTATATGTGTAGTACGTGGGAGGTTCCATGCAACCACCCATGCCTTGTGATGCAAATTCGTATCTACAACCACTAGTAGACAGAGTTTTTCACCAAAAGTTAACGCCATTTGAACGCAGCTTTTAAATGGAGAAATGTTCTAATTTCTCCTTTCTTTTCCGACTCTGCATGTGTGCTGCACTGAGCCACTGTCTTTTAAGTAACCCTGACAATCCACACTTCTCTCCCTCTCTGTTGCCCCTTAAGCCCCCTTATGCCCTGCTTCTCATATAATGTATTTTACCATGATATTCCAGCGTGGGTGATGGGAAGTTTCAAGCTCACACCCCCTCCTTTTTTTGCTGAACAAGCCGCACCCCAGAAAATACTCTCAGTCCTCTCAGAAAAAGGTTAAAGACATGCAGATCTATACTGAACTACAAACATAAAGACTGTGGAATCCTGTAAAAGCAATGAACACTATGGCCCATATTTATAATTTTTTTTGTGACGCAAAAGCAGTGCAAACTTATAAAATATCATTCTGTTTTGTACATTTATGCCACTTTTGCGTCACAAATTGACATTTAAAAACACACTGTTAGGGCAGAAAGTACCCCGAGTGGCTCTTGTGAGCATACTTTCATATGTCAAATGCCTCTTTACCTGTGCAGACTTTTTTTATTTTTTTTCTTGCTTTTGCCCAAGTGAGCCCCACAACCATTTCAGGCTCACTGTGGATCACCCAGTTAGAATGGACAATGTCCATGTTTAAAAGAGTTAGGTCCAGATTTAAGAAGCTCTAGCGCCACATGAGCGTCATGTGGTGTTAGGCTTCAGAAATCGCTACGTCTTACAAAGTGGTGCCATGCATGCGTGGCACCACTTTGTAACCCTTTGCGTCACATTAAGCATGCGCCAGGCATAATGCATGCAAAGGGGGCGTTCTCCCATTAGAGTGGCTAAAAAAATGGCATAAAGAAATGTAAAAGATTTCTTTGTGCCATTTTTAGCGGCTTCTTTTAATGCCTGCTCAGAGCAGGCGTTAAAAGGGGTCACGCCATTGGTTACAGTGGGCACCTATGTACTGTTCAAGGTTAGCACCAACATTTAGGCATTTTGGCACAACATTTTGGCACTAAATAGCATCAACATTTTTGACACTATTGCCCCCTACCCTGTACCATAGTGCACCATATTTTAAATACAGTGCACACACAGTGGCGGTAGGGAGGCGTTAAGGGATGCAAGGAAAGTGGCGCTGCACTGGGTGCAGTACCACTTTTCCTAAATATGCCCCTTACTGTCCTCTCTCACTTGGCTTCATTGGACTGTCGGTGGTGGCAGCAAGACTATTAGTAAAGAGACAGGCCTTTTTTCCCATTTCTGTCTGGGTGATAAGCCAAATGGTTAGCCCTGTAAAGGGCTTTGTCAGCTTCCCTAAATAAAGCTTTCACCATGATACGATTGAGATGTAAGTACCCCTTGTGCATGCTGTAAGTTGAACTGATCTCCTCAGGATGTGTCTATCCATAAGCAGGAGGGAATATATCTGTGGCATTCTTAAGTTTTGGGAAGTTTGGAGTAGTGGAGGGATGTGTGTGATGTTGGAACCCCCCTTTTATTTTTATTTATAACTACTTTCTTGTCATCTTCATTGAACAAAGTGATAAATGGGACTAGACATCTCGGTACAATAACACACAATGGCCCAGATTTAAGAAGGCCCTGTGCTTCCTTGTACTAGAGTAGCGTAATTTTTTAGGAGGCTAATGTGACTCAATGAGGCCAAATTTGTCGCATCAGTTTAATAGGCGCACACATGGTGGCTTTGGGGGTCACTGATGGACGCAAGAAAAGTGGTGCTGCATATAATGCAGTGCCCCTTTTCTTAAGTTTGGGCCAATATATTAGAAGCCTCGGGCTGAGTACCTATATGGAATTCTGTTATTAGTTAAGGGGATGACTATCCACCTTAAATAAATAAAAAAGCTATTGTTAGGGCAAATTACTAAATTCACTAAATTAACGTGAGCTTAACCCACTCTTGGCTATGCCACAGAACAGAGAGGCTTAAATTAGAGGTGTGTAAGGTATCTATGCAATACCAAAACTGCAATAAAATTAAAAAACAACTAAATTAAAACCCCAGACCAATTTAAAAAACGCCAGTACATTTAAATAAATCAAATTACACCAAAACAATAAAAAACGGAGATATAGATTTTAAATTTTTGAAAAAAAATAGCACCAAAATGCTTTATGCGCCAAGAGGGGTTAACTGGTCATGGTGGACCTAGACTCAAATTGAGGCTGATTGAGATGGAGCACAGTTCAGATACAAAATCCAGATTCAACCAGGTCAAAAGTTTTATTTTGGGACTTATTCACAAAAATGGAAGAAGAAACATCTTCAGGGATGCAAGGCAGCTGGCTGGAACAAAAGAGGGCTGCAAAAGGTTGGACAGCCATTGGACGAGGTCCCCATTTGGAGGGAAAGAGCAGAGCAGAATAAATTTGAATTTCATGTCCAGTAAAGGTCCCTCTCCAGTCAGATACTTTTAACTTATTCACGGTTCAAGATCTCTTCATTAGAACTTCACCATGTTTTTTGGTGCTCAGACTGTGGGGCAAGGCTGCAGGCTGCACCTGGATATTATCTCCAAGAGGTCCGAACGATGAAGATTTTCTGTCACTAAAAATCTCAGATCAAAGGAAAAACCTGAAGCTATATTTCAGAGGCAATGCACCTTGGTAGGGTTATCTTGGCAGGTTTGTCCTGGTTCTTCAAAAGTCTTTTGGGGCAAAAGAATTCTAGGTCCTAGGTTTTCAGGGATGGTAGAAGAAATCCAGCTAGAAATAGCCAACGGTTCCAGGACTTCAGGTACATCGCTCAGAAGTCAGAACTCCCTGGTTAATGTACTTTCTGGAGAAGTATGTGTTTTTTTCTAATCCCAGTTTTGACTTATAATAAATTAGCACAGATTGTTAGTGTGTCTGCTACAAAGCACATGTAACATTCAGATCTTAGATATGCATTTTACCACAGATAGTTCGGTGAGATCCTCCATTTGTCACAGAGATCATTTTGCTACTTGCAGTTTATAAGTTACAGTCCTCCTAAAATAGCACAGTGATCTATGAACCTACATCAAAGAGCTGAAATCAAACTGCAAGGCACAAGTTTAGAACATTATTGTTTTTTTTATCAATATACTTTTATACTAAGGTTGTGAAAAAGGATTCCTTTGAGCAGTAATAAACAGCTTCAATCATTTTAATTCCAGACTCTGGGCCTGAATTTAGAACTTGTAGGATGGAATACTCTGTCACAAACTTGCCGGATAACCCGTCCGCCATATTACAATTACTAAAGGAGATAAAGGGATCACAATACGACAGACAGGATATCAATCATGTTTGTGACTGGGTATTCCCCTCTGCCAATTTCTAAATCAGGCCATTTGTGTTTCTCTCAACCATGCACTTTTAACATATGTTTACCAGTATGTATTATCTATGACTCCTATACCTTGCAGCTATTATTGTTGTGTATAACATTTTCCATAGATTGATTTACACACTTGTCAAATTAATTGCCTCTCTATAATACGTGTAAGTGGTGTAAAGTGCTCTAACCCTCCTGCACTGAGATAGACTAAAAAGTATATTTAGTGTGAGAGATGGGTTCTGGAGAAAAGAGGGGCACAGTGAGAGGATGGTAGTGAGGGAATCAGTCTAGACGAAGGTCATAGGGGGTGAACACCAACATAGATTTTCACCCTTGGCACCACCAACGCTGAAGCGAGCCAATGCAAGGTCAGAGCTCTTCTGACCTTCCTCAAGTCCAGTAATGTTCTGATAAGGGTACTGAGGATGCCACATTTATGCCTGGCACCACCTTAAGGGTGAAGGTGACTCCTGGCTCCTCCCTAACCAATGGGGTAAAAGTTCCCAGGGGTTAACCTACCCACTTTTGTAGCATTCTCTGTGTTGACTACTGCTAGCAGTCCCACACTGCACCTCTCTGCCTAAATCTAAGATGGTGGAACCATTCTCCTCTTGTACAGAGCCTGTGTCCCCACCTGAGAGGTGTGGCAAGGGAAACAAGCAACCACCTCCATTTGATCACTTCAAATCAGTTTTGGGGGTAGCTCTCTCACCAAGAGGTTTGGTGCCAGCCTGACTGGTGAGAACAACAGAAGAGAGCCAGTCCATGTATCATCTGCAATCTACCTGTCACAGGGGAGGCTCTTTGATTAAATTCCTGCCCACTGCCCAATTAGTTACATTGCCACGGGAATAGAAAACACCTCCCCACACCCAGTTTTTTGTCTCTGCTTTGGAAGCAGTTTTTACATCTCATTCAGGCCTTATGCACTCAGACAGCTGTAAATGGAGGTTTTTAGAATTTGGGTCTCTAGTTGGCAGAGGTAGGCATACTTATCCAAGTAGGGACACAATCCTAGTCAGGGTAAGTTACTACACAACCTACATTATCCTGTGCTCACCCTCTGGTAGCTGGGCACAGAGCAGGCAGGCTCAACTCAGGAGGCAATGTGTAAAGTATCTGTGCTATAACTCATAAAATAACACAGTGAAAACACCAGAAAAAGTACTCCACACAAGTTTAGGAAAGTCGATATTATTTATCTGAATAAAATAAGACCAAAGAGCCAAAAATTCAATATGCACAAGTCAAGATATAGGTGGTCATTCCAACCTCGGCGGTAAAAGGTGCTTACCGCCAGACAGAAGACCGCCATAACACCGCCGCGGTCGCGGTAAACCGCCACGGTCATTCTGACCCACAACAGGCAAACCGCCAAAATACCGACATCCACAAAAGTCCGCCACACCAAAGGTCAGCGATAAACTGGCGATGACCAAACCTCCACAGTCACGCCAACAGAAATACGCCCATGCCTTTACGACCCACGAATCCACACGGCGGTCTTTCAACCGCGGTATTCTATTGGCGGTACACACTGCCGTGGTCGAAATGCACATACTCGTACAAAACACTACCACATTGGACAATTTGAAATACACACACCTGATACACATACACACACTACTCCCACACACCCAATACAATATAAAACACACACCCACATCACCCACAAACCCCTACGACCAGAAATTCTGAGAGAAGGCGAGAGAGAGACACCACAGTCAACTACCAAGCATCCACAGGCACACAATACCAATACCCACAGAACTTCCACGCACCTCACACAACACACCACTAAATAGCACCCCACCTATCACTACACACTCCACCCCACACATCATCCACACCACCCCATGGCACCTCAAAGACGCTGAACTCAGGGTCATGGTGGAGGAAATCGTTCGAGTAGAGCCCCAGCTGTTCGGGACACAGGTGCAGCACACCACCATTGCCAGGAAGATGGAGCTATGGAGCAGAATAGTCGACAGGGTCAACGCTGTGGGACAGCACCCAAGAAATAGGGACGACATCAGGAAGCGGTGGAACGACCTACGGGGGAAGGTCCGTTCCGTGGTATCAAGGCACAACATCGCGGTACAGCGGACTGGCGGCGGACCCCCACCGCCTCCCCCAGATTTTACAACATGGGAGGAGCAGGTCTTGAACATCCTGCATCCTGAGGGCCTCGCAGGAGTAGCTGGAGGAATGGACTCTGGTAAGTCCCATCTTCACTACTTCATCCCCCCACCCCACCTGCATGCCAACTCATACCCCCACCCTCACCCTCACCCTCACCCCATCACAACTACCCCTTGCAAATGTCTCACCATCACAACCCACCCATCCATCCCAAAACTTAGCCCTGCATGCGGCCCCAAAGCATGGACACCCATCACCAAAGCATGCCCAATGCACATACCCATCACCCCCCCCCAAAACACCGTCACAACAGCCCCCACAAAGGAATGCCAGCACTGGGGTACACGGGCACCCACCCATTGCACGCCATTGGCACACACAGAAGCAATAACCATACTTTTATACCCCTGCAGGACCCGAACGCCAGGTCACCGCGCAGGAGGGTCCACAAATGTCCCCTCCACCCCCAGAAGAGGCCCACAGTGATGACAGCAGCTCTGTCTCCCTGGATCTAGATGACCAGCCCGGTCCATCGGGGACCTCAGGACAGTTGGTTCCCCTCAGACAGGCACAGGCCACAGCAGACCTTCCCCCCTCTGGGAACACCAGCACAGCACCCACCCAGCGGGCCCATACCTCTGTCCCCAGGACACGTCAATCAGCGGTGTGTCCACCACTACAGGGAACCCAGGCTAACCCACCACCCCAACAACAACAGGGACCTGGGGGCAGTGGTAGTGGGCACACGGTCCAGGGGACGGAGGCCCAAGGAAACAGGGGAACTGGGAGGGCAGCTGTGCGACAGGGGGGGGACAGGCCAAGGGAACCCACTCTCCACGAGGCCCTCTCCTCCATCATGGGAGCATACCACCGCTCCCAGGAGACGATGGCGACGGTCCTGGCCAGGTTTCAGGAAATCCAGCTTCTGCAGGAGCAACAGTATATGGGGTTCAGGGAGGAACTGAGAAACATCAGTACCGCCATGGGTACCATCGTAGTGGCCCTGAATGAGTTCATCTCCACATTGCGGACCACTCTAACACCTCAAAGGGCCCCTGACACTAGCATGGACCAAGAACTGGCTACCACCTCCGCCGGCGCTAGTGGACAGGAGGCCCCGACACAAGACCAACAGGCCACCAGAACCCCACCCCCTGCAGAAGGAGAACCACCCCGCAAGCGGGCCCTGAGATCCAGGAAGAAGACAGAGTAACATGTCAAGACCCCCGCCAGCAAAGGATACCGCCCTGATTGTCATCCCACTGTCCCACATTGTCACCCTGTCCAACCTTAAACTGCCCCTACTCCACTTCCCACAGGCATTTGGACAATGCACCTGTGAACCTGATAGTCTGGACTCTGCCATGGACAATCCTCCACCATCACCCCTCACCGATTTGCAACCACCCATCCAATTTAGAGCACTTGAATAAACACACTTATTGCACATAAACAATCTGGAGTCTGTCTGTGATTTTAACAAATGTATTAGACATGACAGTGCCAAAATTGTTATTGTTATTCACATTGTGATGCCAACAAACCGCTGTCACACAGCTGTAGTCCATGGGGAAACAAAGCAGATGTCACGAAGTGGGGCCCACAGCTCTGAAAACGGAAGGGAAAGTCACAACTCAGTTACCATACACTGGGGGAAAAGGTCAGACAGTAGAGAGGTAGTAGTCTTTAAGTAAATGTAATATGCTGGTGTGTACTCTTACCTGTGTGTCACTGAAAATATTGCTCTATTACTGTGTTCCTGTTGTCTATGTCGTCCTCTCCGGCTTCCTCTTCTTCACTCTCCACAGGCTCCACAGCTGCTACAACACTACCATCTGGACCATCCTCCTGCAGAAAAGGCACCTGGTGGCGCAAAGCCAGGTTGTGAAGCATACAGCAGGCCACGATGATCTGGCACACCTTCTTTGGTGAGTACATTAGGGATCCACCTGTCATATGGAGGCACCTGAACCTGGCCTTCAGGAGGCCGAAGGTTCGCTCGATCACCCTAGTCCGCCCATGGGCCTCATTGTACCGTTCCTCTGCCCTGGTCCTGGGATTCCTCACTGGGGTCAGTAGCCAGGACAGGTTGGGGTAACCAGAGTCCCCTAATAGCCACACCCGGTGCCTCTGGAGTTGACCCATCACATACGAGATGCTGCTATTCCGCAGGATGTAGGCGTCATGCACTGAGCCAGGGAACTTGGCATTAACATGGGAGATGTACTGGTCTGCCAAACAGACCATCTGTACATTCATTGAATGATAACTTTTCCGGTTCCTGTACACCTGTTCACTCCTGCTGGGGGGTACCAAAGCCACATGTGTCCCATCAATGGCACCTATGATGTTGGGGATATGTCCAAGGGCATAGAAATCACCCTTCACTGTAGGCAAATCCCCCACCTCAGGGAAAATTATGTAGCTCCTCATGTGTTTCAGCAGGGCAGACAACACTCTGGACAACACCTTGGAAAACATAGGTTGAGACATCCCTGATGATATGGCCACTGTAGTTTGAAATGACCCACTTGCTAAGAAATGGAGTACTGACAGCACCTGCACTAGAGGGGGGATCCCTGTGGGTTGGCGGATGGGTGACATCAGGTCTGCCTCCAGCTGGGCACACAGTTCCTGTATAGTGGCTCGGTCAAGCCTGTATGTCAGTATGACATGTCTTTCCTCCATTGTCGACTGGTCTACCAGCGGTCTGTACACGGGAAGATTCCTCCATCTCCTCGCATTGCCCAGCGGACGGTGCCTAGGAAGGACAACAGTGAGCACAGAGTCAATCAACCCACAGGTACGTTCCCACAGCTTGCACACAACACGATTCACTATGCATTGAATGGTTTGTATGAGTGTTGAGGAAAGGCCTAGGTATGTGTGACGCAGTAGAAATTAAGCCATGTGGGCCCTTGAAATGGCGGCTGCCTGACCTGTGAAGTGTGACAATGGGATGTGAGGTCAATGCGCTGGCGTGGCACACTGTGGCGGTAGGCGGTCGAAGACCGCGGCGCAATGCAGCATTGGTTAACATAGAATACTATGGGTTTCACGAGCCAATGACGATGTGCGCCAGCGGTCGTGAAACGCACCGCCGCGGTACGCACCGCCGTGGGCGTGACTGCCATTTTCTATCTGCTTAATCACTCAATACCTGATCTTCCACAGGAGAGGACCTACACTGCAAGTGCTGCTGTGACCTCGGTCTGGAAGAGACAATGGCTGCTGCGACTGGGGAAAGGGCCCCTGCCTTCACTTCTGAAGAATTGGAGAAACTCGTGGATGGGGTCCTCCCCCAGTTTCCGCTACTCTACGGTCCTCCAGACCAACAGGTAAGTACACTGGGACCATGCTTTGTGGGCAATGCCTGGGTTGAGTCGGGTGGATGAAAGATGGTGGGGAGGGGAGCGATTGAGGCATGCATCAGACGACAGATGAGAGCATTGGCCACATGGCAAGGGTGGGGATGGGGGTCCACTCACATCAAGCATGCAGAAGGTGCTGATTTTTTTTCTCCCCCTGTACAGGTCACATAGGTCAGCGCCCACCAGAAAATCGATATTTGGCATGCCATCGCCAAGGACGTCCGGACCCTGGGGGTCCACAACAGACGGGGCACCCACTGCCGGAAGAGGTGGGAGGATATCCGACGCGGGAGCAGGAAGACGGCGGAGGCTCTGCTGGGGATGCCCTCCCAACATAGGAGGGGTGCCAGTCGTCAATTGACCCCCCTGATGTCCCGGAACCTGGCGGTGGCCTAACCCGATTTGGATGGGCGCGTGAGGAAATCACAGCAGACACAAGGGGGTGAGTACACTCTTATTCTGGTGACTTTGCTCGCAGTGGAGGTGTCTGGGTGGGGGAGGTGGGCTGTGGGTATCTCTAGGCCAGGGCGATTTCTGTAGGCTAGGCCCCTCCGTAAGGCATGGCCCTGTGTCCCCGCCCCCCACCTCTGTAGGGGGCCAAGTACAGCTACTCATGGCCCTGTGTCATCTATGTGTGCAGTTGTCATCCATAGGCTTGTAGGCCATGTCCCACGGATTGCGTAGTAGACCCCAAGTGCGCAGCATAGTGCAGGGGGCTTCTGTGTCTGTCCTCTCCGCCAACGGTAGCGGTAATCCATTAACTCAACATGTCTTTCTTTCTCCCCCTCCCCTTTTTTGTGGTCTTCCTGTTCATGTGTGCATTAGCATCATCAGGCGGAGGAGAAGTGGCATCGGAGCACGAGGGAGCTGCATCCCACATGGCCCTGGAGGGCCATGCAACGGATTCTTCGTACACCAGTGGGACGGGGGGTGAGGGGAGCTCCACAGCGGGGACTCCTGCTGATGTCAGTGGCAGCGACTCGTCCTCTGAAGGGAGCTCCCTTGTGGTGGCGGCAACATCCGTGCCCCCCGCAACAACAGGTACAGCCGCCACCCAGCGCACCAGCACCGCCCTCCCAGCAGCCCCTCAGCGTTTGCCCCGTTCCCGCTCACCCAGGAAGGGGGGCATCTCCTTCGCCCCAGGCACCTCAGGCCCTGCCCCTGTCACCCCTGCTGCCCTCAGTGAGGAGGTCATTGACCTCCTGAGGACCATCATTGTTGGGCAGTCTACCCTTTTGAATGCCATCCAGGGTGTAGAAAGGGAGGTGCACCGGAGTAATGCATACCTGGAGGGCATTCATTCGGGTCAGGCTGCCCATCAGCGATCGTTCAACGCTCTGGCCTCAGCACTGACGGCAGCAATTGTCCCTGTCTCTAGCCTCCCCCCTCCAACTTCCTCCACCCAGACCCAATCCCCTGTACCTCTGCCTATCCCAGACACACCTACAGACCAGCCTGCACACACCTCAACACCCAAGGGAAGCACATCCAGACATAAGCACCAAACTTCACACAAGCATTCACACAAGCAACATCCACATGCAGACACACCAACACCCACTGCCACCACTGTGTCCCCCTCCTCCTCGTCTCCCTCCTCCCTCCCTGTGACGTCTCCACTCACACTTGCATGCACAACATCTTCAGCCACTATGTCCATCACCAGCACATCCACCAGAACACTCCGCACACGTGCAGTCACCACCCTCACTACCATTTACATGTCCCCTGTGTCCTCTCCCAGTGTGTCTGTCACCCCCTCTTCCAAACCACACAAACGCAGGCAGCCACCCACCCAACAGCCATCCACCTCACAACAGCCTCCAGCCCAAGCACCTGCACCCAAAGACACCAGACTTCACACTCCTACAACCACATCCTCTTCCTCCACTCCCATACCCACTACACCTAGCCGTCCCTCTCTTTCCAAATTGATTTTCCTTTCCAAACTTGACCTCTTTCCAACAACTCCCCCACCCCGTCCATCGAGTAAGACTGCAATCAGCACCTCAGCCACCACCAAACCAGGACCGATCAAGACTGTTGTCCAAGGACTGTGGAGTCCCCCACCCTCAAGGGCAACTAGTTCTGGTAGGAGCCAAGGCACGGCCAGCCCACCACCGGAAAAACACCCAAAGATCACCAGTGCCCAGCGCGAGAGGCCAAGGACACCAGGGACCAAAATCCCTACCCTGGCTTCGGCTGGAAGTGGGGTGCCACCTGGCACACCGCCAAAGGTGGAAAAGGGCCACAGACAACCAGGGAAGGGTGGGAAGGGCAGCACGCCCGACAAGTCCGGCAGCAGGCCAGCTGCCCAGGAGGGCCCCACCAGCCCCATCCCAGGTGTGCAGGAGGGCCCCGCCAGCCACAGGCCAGCTGCCCAGGAGTGCCCGCCAGCCACAGCCCAGCTGCCCAGGAGGGCCCCGCCAGCCACAGCCCAGCTGGGCAATGAAGGAGCGCCAGCCACAGCCCAGCTGGGCAATGAAGGAGCGCCAGCCACAGCCCAGCTGGGCAATGAAGGAGCACCAACTCAAGCACCGCTGAACAAGGCAAGGACCGCCAACTCAAGCACCGCTGAACAGGGCAAGGACCGCCAAGGCAAGCACCGCTGAACAGAGCAAGGACCGCTGAACAGGGCAAGGACCGCCAAGGCAAGCACCGCTGAACAGGGCAAGGACCGCCAACTCAAGCACCGCTGAACAGGGCAAGGACCGCCAACTCAAGCACCGCTGAACAGGGCAAGGACCGCTGAACAGGGCAAGGACCGCCAACTCAAGCACCGCTGAACAGGGCAAGGACCGCCAAGGCAAGCACCGCTGAACAGGGCAAGGACCGCTGAACAGGGCAAGGACCGCCAATGCAAGCACCGCTGAACAGGGCAAGAACCGCCAACTCAAGCACTGCTGAACAGGGCAAGGACCGCTGAACAGGGCAAGGACCGCCAACTCAAGCACCGCTGCACTGGGCCCTTCATCTCAAGCACCGCTCCGCTGGGCACCGCCGTCTCAAGCACCGCTGCACTGGGCCCTTCATCTCAAGCACCGCTCCGCTGGGCCCTTCATCTCAAGCACCGCTCTGCTGGGCCCTTCATCTCAAGCACCGCTCCGCTGGGCACCGCCGTCTCAAGCACCTCTGCACTGGGCCCTTCATCTCAAGCACCGCTCCGCTGGGCCCTTCATCTCAAGCACCGCTGCACTGGGCACCGCCGTCTCAAGCACCGCTCCGCTGGGCCCTTCATCTCAAGCACCGCTGCACTGGGCACCGCCGTCTCAAGCACCGCTGCACTGGGCCCTTCATCTCAAGCACTGCTCCGCTGGGCCCTTCATCTCATGCACCACTCCGCTGGGCCCTTCATCTCAAGCACCGCTACGCTGGGCCCTTCATCTCAAGCACCGCTCCGCTGGGCACCGCCGTCTCAAGCACCGCTGCACTGGGCCCTTCATCTCAAGCACCGCTGCACTGGGCCCTTCATCTCAAGCACCGCTGGCCCATTGGCGGAAGGGGCAGTGCCGCATCTGTGTCGGGCAGGGCTGCACGAAGCACTCTGGGCACCAGTCCCCCTTCAGAACCTGTGGACACTGTCAACCTACTTGAGAGACTGTGGCTTTGCACTCCCCAGGATGTAACAGTGGGCAAACCACCCACTGTAGAGACTTGAGAGACTGTGGCTTTGCACTCCCCAGGATGGGACAGTGGCCATAGAGGCCCCTCGTGGATCTGGCGTCGTGTACTCATGTGGCTGAGGTGCCCCCCCTTCCCTTCCCCCTGAGGTGCCTGTAGTTTTTCTATCTGATGCCCCTGCAGTGTTCTCTCCGTTGGTGTCAGGTATCCTGTGTGGGCCTTGCCCATGTGATTTGGGCACAGTGGTCCACGGACAATGACAGCTAAAATTATCGGACTTTGAATATTTATGTCTATATTAGTTAAAAATGTGTGATATTTTTATATGCCGATAATACAATATATTCAACTGTTTATGATCATTTCATTTTGTCTTTGCATTCTTCCGGGGGGTTTGGGGGTTGTAACAGTGATGTATTGCTATGCATTGATGTGTGTGTTGTAGTGGGTGAGGGTGGTGGTGGGTGTGTAGCGTATGTGTGCCCGTAACATTTTCTCCTCCCCCCTCCCCTGTGTCGTAGGTGCAGTACTCACCATAGTCTTCTGCGCCGGCGTTCGTGCTCCTGGTAGAGGAGCAGGAATACAATAGCTGGTAGGATGTGTAGTTCGGGTTCCATGCTGTCCAGATTCCTCGTGGGGTGTATGGAGGTGAGCGTTTTCCATTTGAAATGTCTGTTTCCGCTGTGTTTATATCGGCGGGGCTACCGCCCCGGAAAAGGTGGCGGATTGGTGGGTTGTGATAGGGTGGGCGGTACATTGACTCCCGCCTGTCTGTTGGCGGTGACCGCAGCTCTGTTTGTTTGTCCCGCCGTGGCAGTCGGAGTGTTAAAGTGGCGGTCTCTGTTGGCGGTTTCCGCCAGGGTCAGAATTCCATTTTTTAAACCGCCAGCCTGTAGGCGGGTTAGCCGCCGCTTTAACACCGACCGCCAGTGTTGGAATGACCCCCATAATTTTTTTAAGATATAAATGAGTCTCAATCCTTAAGAACCACTGGTTGTATCCTTTCAACACACAGTCCATGGGATGAGTCAAAAATAATGATGCACGGGGGCTGCAGGGGAGGAGAGGCATTGAAAAATAAAGTGCTGCATCAGATTTTCAGGCACGCCAGAAAGGATGCATCGTTTCTTTTCATGCTCAAGGTGATTTTGTTCAATTTCCAGGAGCGCTGCTTTGGTTCCTCACTTTGATCCATGAATATTTTAACACCCAGGGACCATGCGTTGAAAGTCCTTGACACGCTGGTAAGAAGGAGCAGGTGCTGCGTCGATATGGTAGGTGATGCAGTGATTTTTCAGCTGTGAGGCAGGCGCAGCATTGATTTCTGCAGGCTTTGCATTGATTTTCTGATGCAATGGGATTTTCTTCTCTTTGGTGAAGTCCTTGTGGCCCTGAGTCTTCAGAATAGAAGGCAAGCATAATCTAAGCCCTTGGAGAGCACTTGTTGGGAAGTCAGAGTCCTTCCTGCAGACTCAGGGGCCTGCAGACTCAGGGGCCTGCAGGCAGCAGGGCAACAAGCAGGGCAGCAGTCCTTCCAGCAAAGGAGTCCAGATGAGTCCTTTGGGCAGCTAGGCAGTCCCTCTGACAGAGTCCAGTTGCAAATCTAGAAATGTCTGATTGGGTGGGGTCAGAGACCCAGCATATATACCCAAGAGTGCCTTTAAAGTGGGGGAAACTTCAAAGAGTGGTTTTGAAGTGCACAAGGTCCCCTTTCAAACCAGCCCTGTCTGCCAGGATCCCTGTGGGGGTGTTATCAGTCCTGTGTGTGGGGTCAGGCCACTGGCCTTTAAAGTGTAAATAAAAGTCCCTCCACTCTTCCTGCCCAGGGAGACCCATTCAGTGTGCAGATGAATGCAGATGTGGCTGAATGTCCTGTGTTTGCAGCTGTGTGGGTAGAATGCACAAGGGGAGCTGTAAACTAGCACAGCCCAGATGTGGATTGGAGACAGGCTGTAAGGCACAGAAGGCAGTAAGTGTAGAGAAATGCCTACTTTCTAAAAGTGGCATTTCTAAAATAGTAATATTAAAACCAGCTTCACCAGTAAGCAGGATTTTCTATTACCATTTTGGCCATACTGAACATGACATGGCTATTCCTTTAAGATCAGAATCTACCACTTAGAAATATATAAGGGCACTTCTAATGCTGGCCTATTTGGGGAGAAGATCTCACAGTAGTGAGAAACAAATTTGTAAGTTTTTCACTACCAGGACATGTAAAACACATAAGTACACATCCTGACTGTTACGGAGATAGCACCATGCCCTATGAGTTACCTACGGCCTACCTTAGGGGTGACCTATATGTAGGGAAAAGGGAGTTTAAGGCCTGGCAAGTAGTTTCGTTTTAAATGTCAAGTCAAAGTGGCAGTGAAACTGCACACACATGCCCTCTAATTTCAAGCCTTAGACATGGCTATGGGGCTGGTTATGTGGGTGGCACAATCAGTGCTGCAGGTCCACTAGTGGCATTTCATTCACAGGCCCTGAGCACTTGTAGTGCACTTTACTAGGGACCTACAAGTAAATTAAATATGCCAATTCAGTATGAGCCAATATTACCAAGTTTTTGGGGAGAGAGCACATGCACTTTAGCACTGGTTAGAAGTAGTAAAGTGCCCAGAGTCATAAAGCCAACAAAAATAAGTTCATTAAAAGTGTGGAAGAAGGCAAGAAATTTGGGGTGGCCCTTTAGCGAGAGCCATTTTCCAACATGACCCCCCTCCAACCTGAAGGCAGGGTAGACTAATCAATACCTTGATGGACCTCCCTGCTTAGGGAGCTAGAACATGGACTATGGCCCACTACTGCAGGGGCACTTGCCAGTTCTATACCTTTCTGAACTTAGTTGGGTCCCTCTGCCTATATTCACTGGGACCACTGAACTGACCCATGGGGACCCTTTCTCAACACCTGTGGACTTCATCTGTGAAGCACCTAACTTTAATTTGCCCACCGATGCATCCCAGTAGGCAGAAAGTACCACCATGCCCAACAACAGGAGGTGACCCATTCCACCCCTTGGATCTGACTTATGTCCCTAATCCAAAGAAAACGCTGTCCACCAGGACAGTAACCAACAGAGGCCACTGACATCTGTCAATGTTAAGAGGCAGACCCCAGGCCATCCACTGCTAAGTGGATGCCCTAATCAAGGCCATTGAGTAAGCTTCTCTTCCAGCCTTGGATCCAGCAGGGAGTGCCCTGTGGGTCCCTGAGGTTTCCCTGGCTTCTGAGGCATCTCAGAGTGGGGGGCAGTAGTCCCAGGGGTTTTGCACCCTACTTCCACTCTATCTCCTTCCAGTGCAGGAGAGGCTCCGTACACTGAGGCTGAACAGGGGACTTGGGTGAGTCCTCCCTCCCCCTCCCCCCCATCTAGGCCCCTGTACACCCTGTTTGAGAGTGATAATCCCAAAAACCTGAACTGGTAGGGCACCTGTGGAGGCAGCTCCCCCTAGCTCTCCTGACACTGTGGAGCTCTTATCAGTGGATAGTCTCTCAGTGTAGGCAAGGTTACCCTGCTCAGGAACCCTGTGGGAACAGTCCAAGCTCTGGGAATGGAAATAGGACACCCTGTGTCTCTGCCCACTACCATTTCTCCTCCTACCATACTGGGACCTGTCCGGGTCACTGTGTACCTCCCTCTCACTCCGTTGAGGGGAACCTGACCCAATCTTCTTAGGATCAATCCCTAATGCCTCTTCAGACACTCTGGTACTCACCCAGTGGTCTGCCTCCTTTGCAAGCTCCCTGGGGTCAGAGAACTTACAATCATCCGGGTGTTGGCATTGCCCTGGAAAACAGTGACTGAATATGTGCTCTCTGGCAATCAAGATATACAGCCACTCAAAAGTGTTTACAATACTACCCTCCACCCAACTATCCAGAGCCCTGCAAAAGTGTCCCACAAAATCTCCCCAGGACTGATGAGACAGTTTCCTACTGCCCCTGAATCTCAACTGCACTCTTTTGGGGTGAAGCCATATTTCTTGACAAGGGTCTCCTTCATGGTAGGATATCTCAGCCTGTCTCTACCATCTAGGGCCAGTGGGGCACCCCTCCCATTGTCAGGTATTTACCTCCATAGGACAGCCCCCCAATCCACCTCAGGGTTCCCGTGTGCTGCTAGATTGACCTCATACACCTCAAACCATCTATCTATGTCATTCCCCTCCCTGAAAGCAGGCACCAAATCTCTGGTTGTGTGGGTATGGTAATTTAGCCTCCACCATTGGACTCTACTTGCTTTGCTTTGAAGTCCAAATCCTTTAGACTTCGTTCATGAGTCAACAAGATTTTTCTTTCTTCCAAGGCTCTCTCAGCCTCAACTCTCCTCTCCTCCGCCAAGGCCTTGTCATCCTCAGCTCTTCTCTCTTCTGCAGCCAGTTGGGCCAGATGCAGCCTTGTGTCCCTCTCAGCCTGTCTATCCTTCAATTACTCAGGGTATAGGGTGTGAGAGGAGACACTGCTTCCTGTATATAATTCAGCAGGAAACACCCTCTCTGTGGGCTCCCGTCTCCCCTCTGGAGCCACGGCTAAGTTAATATCCTCCTCCTCCTCCTCATTATCCTTCTCAGGATCATCACTTTTTTGGTCTTCTGCTGCAGCCTTCAGCCAATGTGCTTCCTCAAAAGCATATCGGGCATACTGCAGGTCCTGCTTGGTGGACCACCTTTTCACAGTCAGCCCTCTATCCTTGCACAACTTCCTCAGTCTAGCCTTACTGAGAGCTTCAATGGAGACAAGATCCATCTCATTGTAGTCTGCTGGGAAATAAAAATCTATTTCCAATCCGTTAAGGTATCACAGGTTCAACAGAAAGAGCCCCAAGTTAAAGAAGGAGAGGTGGGAATCAAATTTGGAAAAATGACCAATGGAGAGAAAAAGGAGAAAACAGCTCACAATGGTCTTTAGATGTGGACGGTAGTGTACACAAGTCACTGCAAGGCACTGCACAAACACAAGTCCTATCCTACTGCTACCATCAATGATAGAAATTGTGGGCCTGATTCTAATGTTGGCGGGCGGCGGGAGCCGCCCGCCAAGATACCGCCGCTGAATGACCGCACCGCGGTCAAAAGACCGCGGCGGCCATTTAGACATTTCCTCTGGGCCGGCGGGCGCTCTCCAAAAGAGCGCCCGCCGGCCCAGAGGAAATGCCCCTGCAACGAGGATGCCTGCTCAGAATTGAGCCGGCGGAGTTGCAGGGGTGCGACGGGTGCAGTTTGCACCCGTCGCGTATTTCAGTGTCTGCTTAGCAGACACTGAAATACTTTGCGGGCCCTCTTACGGGGGCCCCTGCCGTGCCCATGCCATTGGCATGGGCACGGCAGGGGCCCCCAGGGGCCCCGCGGCATCCCCTACCGCCATCCTGTTCCTGGCGGGCGGACCGCCAGGAACAGGATGGCGGTAGGGGGTGTCAGAATCCCCCATGGCGGCGCGGCAAGCTGCGCCACCATGGGGGATTCTAAGGGCAGCGGTAAACCGGCGGGAGACCGCCGGTTTGCCTCTTCTGACCGCGGCCGAAGCGCCGCGGTCAGAATGCCCTGCGGGGCACCGCCGGCCTGTCGGCGGTGCTCCCGCCGACCCTGGCCCCGGCGGTCTTAGACCGCCGGGGTCAGAATGACCCCCTGTGTCTCTAATTGGCTGAGGTATACACTCTTGTCCAAGTAGGGACCACAACCCTAGTCAGGGTAAGTCATTACCCAACCTAAATTATCCTGTGCTCACCCTCTGGTAGCTTGGCACAGAGCAGGCAGGTTTAACTTAGAAGGCAATGTGTAGAGTATTTGTGCTATAACTCATACAGTAACACAGTGAAAACACCACAAAAAGTACTCCACAGCAGTTTAGGAAAATAGATAATATCTGAATAAAATAAGACCAAGTTGATAAATATCCAATATGCCCAAGTCAAGATATTTTTCAATGATTTAAATGAGTCTCAATCCATAAGAATCAGCGGTTGTGCCCTGTTAACACACAGTACCCGGGATGAATAAAAAATAATGATGCACTGGGGCCACAGAGAAGGAGGTGCTTTGAACAATAAGGAGCTGCGTTGGATTTTCCGGCACAGCACAGGAGATGTATCATTTCTTTCCATGCTGCAAGGTGATGCATCGATTTACAGGAGCACAGCCTTGGTTTTTCACTGTGATGCAGGGATATTTTGATGCCCTGGGATGATGAGTTGAAAATCCTTGATGCGCTGGTAGGAAAGAGTAGGCACTGCATCAAATCAGTAGGTGATACAGCAATTTTTCATCCGTGAGGCAGGGGCTACGTTGATTTCTGCAGGTGTTACATTGATTTTCCAATGCACAGGGATTTTCTTCTCTTTGGTGAAGTCTTTGTGGCCCTGAGAATTCAGAACAAAAGGCAAGCTCAATCCAAGCCCATGGAGAGAACTTGAGGGAAAGGCAGAGTCCTTCCAGCAGAGTCAGGGGCCAGCAGGAAGCAGGGCAACAAGCAGGGCAGCTGTCCTTCCAGCAAAGCAGTCCAGATGAGTCCTTTGTGCAACCATTCAGTCCCTCTGACAGAGTCTAGTTGTAGATTCAGAAGTGTCTGATTTGGTGGGGTCAGGGACCCAGTATATATACCTGAGTGCCTTTGAAGTGGGAGAAACTTCAAAGAGTGGATTTGAAGTGCACAAGGTCCCCCTTCAACCCAGCTCTGTCTTCCAGGATCCTAGCGGGGGTTATCAGTCATTTCTGTAGGATCAGGACACTGGCCTTTGAAGTGTATGTGAGAGCCCCTTCACCTTTAAAGCCCAGGGGGATCCATTCAGTATGCAGATGAAAGCAGATGTGGCTGAGTGTCATGTGTTTATGGCTATCTGGGTGGAATGCACAGAGGGAGCTGTCAACCAGCCAGCACAGAGAAGGACTTTAATTTGGCTATGGTCCCAGACATCCCGTACCCTGGATATACCAGTGGTATCCCTCTGTTTAAACTAGTTGTGACGCTCAGTACTATTACTGTACATCTGCCATTGCCAGATCACCTTTGTGCTAGGATTGTACACACTTGACATATGCCATTCTTGGGTATTTGTGTGCACACATGATTGACCTTTCCTATGCACAAATGTTCCTAAAAAATTCCTTTTGAATTTTGAAGGGGTAATTCTGGAGTAAATATAACATTCATGGGAGAGAAGTAATTTCAAATAAAGCAACTCTCCCTAAGGTCAATATGGGGAGGGAATTCTGCCATGTCATATTGTGGAATCGCATTTCCTAGGGCCCATTTTGGGCCTGTTGGACCTTGTGATACCTAATGACATCTAGGTCGGTTTCTGTTGAACAACTCAGGAACAACATGAACTAGGGTTACTGATATAATTTACTGTTGCTCGGAACACATTATGTTGCAAGGCTTGCTATTAGAACAGCCACAATGAAATATCATTGCATGCTAGCTAAAGCAATCTGTCTTGAAAAATGTACCATCCTGCTTACGTGCTGGTCTCAATTCTGTAGAAAATGTATCATGCAATATTAGACACGTAGGACATGTTCTGTAATTTCCTTGTCTATGCTTTATTTGACCATATATGGTGCATTAGGAAGAATTTACGGTAGCACCTTTTGTAATTTTGAACAAATGATCATAAGCCAATGTCAAGAACCAAGGAAATGTATGAACGTATTTGAGGTTTGATAGCATAAAAGATCACGTATAACTTCCTTCTTTAGATTGTTCAGGCTTGATCTCCCAGGCTGTTCAGTCTCCGTGTACATGTAATAAATTGCTTTATCTTTTCTAAAGAGCAGGCTGGTCTTTGGTTTCTGAACAGAACTGATCTGAGCTGATTTAGCTTCAACATCCTGGTGAAGAATGCGGTGTTCGGATTGACGGCCTCCCCGGCCCTGTGTAGGAGGGGACCCGCACCCATGGCTTTCTCAACTTGTACCGGAAAGGCCCCTCCTGGACAGGGAGCTGGGGCTGTCGTGAGTGTTAGTCACTTCTTTGGTCGCCTCTCATTATGCTTTTCTTGGCACCCAGTTTGTGAGTTGTGTGGTGTGTTTTTGAAAGGGGGGATACGGGAGGAGAGAGGTTGAACACCTTATTAACCTCTTATATGGAGCCGGGAGTTCTTTTGAAATGGACGGTTTCTGTTCCATTAAGCCTGCTCTTCTTTCTTGTCATGTTTTTCCTTTGCCATCACTGGCATGCCAGTCCCAATACTTTTGCCCCCACTCCGCTGGTTGCTCTGGATTTTCTATTGGTAGCCATCCGCCACTCGTCGAATTCTGGGATTCTGTATTAATGTTATTGTTTTTTTCTCGCCACAGCATTTCCTTCCCCCTTTTCTTTTCAGTACTTAGGGCCAGATGTAAGTAGATTCTGAATTGCGACCCACAAATTGCGAGTCAGAGAGACTCGCAATTTGCAAGTCGCAATTCAGAATGTGGGATGGTGTCCCTGACACCATCTGCGACCCGCAAGGGGGGCGCAAAAGCCCACCTCGTTAATATTAATGAGGTGGGTCGCAATTTGCGACCCCCTTGAGACTCACAGCACTCACAGGGATGGTGGCCTGCTGGAGACAGCAGACCACCATGTCTGTGACTGCCTTTAAATAAAGCAGTTTTTATTTTTTGGAATGCAGCCCATTTTCCTTAAAGGAAAACGAGACGCATTACAAAACAAAAAAATGAAACATTTTCATTTCATTTTTTCAGAGCAGGCAGTGGTTCATAGGAAATGGGTGCTAACTGCGATTGCTTTGCGACTGCATTCGCAGTCACAAAGCAATCTGGCGCTGCACTGCGACTCGCAATTAGGAAGGGGTCTCCCCTTCCTTATTGCGACTCGCAAACCCGTTTTGCGATTCGGTAACCAGGATACTGAATTGCAAAAGGGGTTTTGTGCATTGCCAAGTGCAGTTTGCACGTCGTAAAAACAGCGAAATTTGCTCTTTGCGACGTGCAAAATGTGTGCTACATCTGGCCCTTAGTTCCTTCTTCTTTGTATTTTAGTATTGGGTACGGACGTCCTTTGTGGTTAACACCAGCTGGTGGGGATGCGTGTTGTAGACAGCTGAAGGAGCTGTCTAGGGTCACAGCCAGAGAAACTGTGACGTTGGTGTCCCAGCCAGAGGGGCTGCGGAGGAAGATTCTGGCCAGAAGGGGTGGTAGTTCTCCACTCCAGTATAGCGGGCAAAGGGTGCCCATGTGTTTTTGAGTGGTAGTTCTCCACTCTGGTGGAGCGGGCAAGAGGCGCCCGGCTCCCTGATGATTTTTGTTTTGTCTATTACATAAGGTTTTGTGATTATTGTTTGTTTTACACAGATTTGTGTTTGTTTTGCATGCCACCTGTGGATTGTGCGTTATTTGAATGGTGTGTGAGGGTAGGTGACTACTAAAGGTGTTACATACAGTGTGGTGTGCTATAGTGTGGCATGCTATATATTGTTGAAGGTTGCCTTTGTTTTATGGTATGATTGAGTTCAACAGGTATGCATCGGAGTGAATGTGGGTGGGTCCTAGTAAAATAGGTTGACAAAATAAAAAATCATCATTAATACCGTTGACACCGTAACTTCCGAGCTATAACAGACATGACATTAGATACCTTTGGCCATCTTGCAATTGTAATAAGGAATTTTGTGATTATTTTCCTCACATTGTGGCTCTTGTCTAAGGTGCTCCACTGTTAGCACACACCAGTACAAAGGATAGGAGGCACTGTCATGGTTCAGGGCCAGCTCCAGCTTTTTGTGTTATGTTGGCTTAATTGTAATTGTTTGTAGAGTTCACCGCCTTTGTCTTGCCTGTGTGTTACCCCTATGGATTTGGGCTGGGTTTAAATTCCATACAGCAGCCCCGTGCTTTCGGGCATGATCACAAAGGGGTGGAATTCAGAACTTCTTTCCTTACTTTTCTGTCATCTCTCTCTCTCCATACAAGGATGCCAGTAATACAGCACCTTTGCCCTCTACCTAGTTCCAACTTGTGGATGCTTACTGTGCACAAGAAAGAGTGCAGTGTGGTAAAATTCATATGCGCTCTCTGCTTTACTAATAACAAATGCTGCTGGCAGGTGATTATCTGGCAGGTGACTATCTGATTGCTTGAGATGCCCATTGTCTGCTCCCTTATGTTTTACTGGGAATGAGTGGCAAGGACAGCCTGCCGACATCCTTTTATTTTCCCACGCCAAATACAACTGAATTGTTTGTGTAAGCATCAGAAGGGACAGTTGCGGATACGTTATGGGGTACCCTCTTAGTAAGGAACATTTGGATACTCAAAAGCCCAGCCCCCCTAAAGATTCCCCAGCACATCACATAGCTGTTAAACAAGGGCTTCAGACATTACTATTCCTTGACAAATGGCATAAGTTGATGGCCAGGAGACTGGATTTGCGGTTTCCTAAGACTAGCACATAAATAAGTTGTCATTTTTGCTACAAATGCTGATTCTCAAAGAGAGGAAGATAAGAAGCATAGAGTGGGGCACCTTCTGGTTGTAGGACACAGCTTTGTGTGATTTGCATGGGATTAGTGATGTGAAAGAGAAAGTGCATAAAGAGTTGTTGAAATTGAAAAAAAAGGATTTTACTGCGAGAAAATAGGGGGAGAAAAACTGGAGGAATGGCGCGAAAAGACACTTGAAGTAGTGAGGACATTACCATCTCTTCCTGGAGTAAATGCACAATAACAGGAACACGATGCACAGGGGATGAAAGAGGAGGAGAGGGAGGACCCACTCATAAAAGACATACTGATGGGGAGGCTAGGGAATAGCAACAAGAAAGTAGGTTCTTCTAAAAGAGAACAGTTTGAATACTCAGGGACAGGGACACAACCTCCTCAGCTGTCTTCAGCAGAGAAGGTGGCAGCCCGTGCCTTGGCACATCCCCTCGTAAAAGAGGAAGTACGGATGACTGAACTCAAAGCTGTAACATACTGTCTGTTGCTGCAGGAAATAAAAGAGGAAACAGTCCATGCTGCCCGAAAAGTGAGCAAGATTTGCGAACAATTACTAGGAGAAATAGAGGGAAAGGGAGGCAAATAGCCATCCCTGTTAAAAACAAATTGGATGCAGAGGTTCGACGATACCTCTGGTCAGTACTAAATGGGAATTGAGGAAATGAAGAAGGTCATATGGGGCATCTATGCACACCATACACAACACAATATTGACCTACTGAATAATTTTCTACTGAAAGTTCCAGTGACATCGGGGCACAGAAGGCAAGCATACCTGACACCCAGTCAAAGGGGAATACACCGCACAGCTAAACTACAATAGAGAGGAAAACGTTTCTCAAATCAAATAGCGCAAAATGCTGTACCATGTTAACTGACATGATTAATATAAGATTGACACTTGCATACATGGAAAAGGATAATACCAGGCTACACAGGGAAGAAATAAGGACCCTAGCACGGGCAGAGTTAATAGCCTAGGCTCCTTAAATACACCGGAAATTCACACAGTACACCAAAAGTACAGACCCACTGCCACAGGAGTTTAACTGGGACACTTTACAGTTAGGTTTTACAGACACAGAGTTGCATTCCAGGGATGATGCTAAATTGACAGAGAAACTGCACTATGCAGTGCTAAAATTACAAAAAGTGAAAGGAGTTGTTGAAGTGCATCAACACAGCACAGATTATCAAGGGTCTAACTCCAGGAACAGATTCAGGAACAGTAAAAGAGGCAGAGACGGTACAAATTCTGCCCCAAAGAGAAGTACCAAATGTATCTACAAGGGAAGATGACCATATGCCGTCTTATGTCCATACACGTTGGAGTAGGGGTGATTTATTTTCATTCACTAAAGACTTTCCCAAATTACAAGAGGAACCCTACAAGTGGTACACAGAATTTACTGTATAATAGAGATGGGAGGATTACTTTGGAAGGACTTGGATACATTGTTTAATATAATAATACCAAAAGACCTACGGGAGGATTGCAAGAAAGTGGTGGGGTGTCCAACAGAGGAGCCACAGAGGGGAAAAGGAGGTGTGCCAGAAGAAGAAGAAGAGAAGGCAAGGAAAAAGGTACTGGAATACATAAAGGAAAAGGTGCTAGAAGAAACAGTAGATTGGTCAAGAATAATACATACCAAGCAAGAGAAAAATGAGAGAGTAAACAGTTACTATGATCGTCTCTTTCAGGTGTACAAGCAAAGCAGTGGGATGAAAAATCCACTAGGGCATTTGTCACTACGTTTGTATATGACTTACAACAGCCCATTCAGATGCACTTACAAACATATTTTGTATGCTGGCAACAGAAACCCATAGACAAGGGCCCTCATTATGAACATGGCGGTCTGGACCGCCATGCTTGTGGTCATTACCGCCAACTGCATGGCGGTCCAGACAGTTCTCTACCACCCACCACCAGGCCAGAGTCCACTGCCGGGACGACTGTGAGCACATTCAACCCGGCGGTGAAGGCATTACAGGCAGTGGGATTATGATCCCATTTCCACCAGGGATTCCCTGGCGAGTTACCCCACCAGGCAATCCCTGGCAGAAAGCATACGGGTGTCAGGAATAATCATTCCTGTCACCTGTATCTGACATGCCTAGCCCCTTCCCCCTTTCCACAATTCCTACTCACCCGCCAAAGCCCCTAGAACAGCCCCCACCCCCGAACCCTGAAAACAGACCCTCCACCCCCAAAGCCCCATGCAGGTTCCCCCCCTTCCCCACCCCGACCCTCAACATCCCCCACCCCCCACCCCTACATACAGGTCCCCCCAAACCCTAACCCCTCACATCCACATTCACCCATTCACATACATGCACACATGCAGACATGCACTCAGACACAAATCCCCCCACATACAATCATGTACACCCCCATGCACTCACACACTCAACCCCCCCTTCCCTCTCAAACAGCACTTACCTTTTCCGTTGTGCTGCTCTGGGAAGGAACGGGCTCCCTGGATGTTGTTCCGCCGTCATGCCATCTCTCCATACACCACTGCGCCTATATCTGCTTCATTATAGGCGTGGCGGTGCTAGGAGTGAAATGGCGGTGAGGGTGGAGCAGCATCCACCCCGCCACCGACCGCCAGCATGGTGCATGGCTGGCCTCACCAATGTCGGTGAGCCACCATGTGTCATTATTTGGTGGGATGCCTGCCGCCAACACTGGTGTTCTTTCATTGACCGCCAGCACTGTTGGCGGTGGGGCATCCTGCAAAGTACGTAATGAGGGCCAGGGTATTAGCAGCAACCAGATACTGTGCGGACTATCAAACACACCTGCAGAAGGCAGATGAAGAAAAGACAAGATCAAGTTAATGGTGGTACAGGCGTGGTTCTAAAGCAATAACCAGGGCAAGGGGAGGGGGAGGGGTAGAGGATGGGGCAGGGGACAAAGTGGATGAGCATCCTCTCAAACTCCTCCATGCTCTGCACTGTAACCAGCAGGGACACTGGAAAGCTGAATGCCCCCTTTTAGCCAGGGGACAGAGAGGTAGAAGTCAGCCGAGACAACAACATGAAACACCACCTCCGCCTAACATTGATAATGTATTTGATGCCCCCACCAATGGCACACACCAAGGCAGGCCACAGACATCTCAACCCCCACCGCCACCTCAGACCACTGGAGGACAATGGAATAAGGAGGAGAATGGGTTCCCATATCTGCCTTCTCCAGACACATACTTCATGGGTCCGGTAATATCAGTGGATCAAGATGGCCAATCTGTGGATGGGTTGGTGTTGATTAAAACAGTACCATTTTTAGAAGACACAGGAGCAACTAGGTCAATGCTGAAAGCATCTGATAAACCAGATGCACCACATTCAGGAACACAAATAACAGCTGTAGGAATGACAGGACAACCTGTGAATGAATATCTAACACAGCCACTCAAATTTAAAGTAGGCCCTATCATTGTAAAACATCAGTTCATCTTTGGTAGACATTGCCCAGTCAACTTGCCGGGAAGGGACCTCCTATGCAAGTTACGGTGCGCTATCAGTTGCTCACCTGAAGGGATACCTTTAGAAAGCAAGGAGAATGGAATAATGTTACAGGCGTTTATGAGGTGTGATCACCAAGAAAAAGTGCAAGCGCAGGGCCTCCCACGAGAGTTAGAAGACTCAGTCCATAGGGAGGTCTGGGCACAGGGACCAAATGATGTAGGGAGGATATTGGATTACCCTCCAGTGCGGGTGACACTGCGCCCCAGAGCATAATTTCCACAGGTACCTCAATACAAAATAGCTAAAGAGGAGGAGGAGGGCATAACCCTGATAATAGAGGACCTCCTGAAGAAAGGAATATTGCGGGAGATACGAAGTAGCCCCTGCAATACTCTGATTCACCTGGTGAAGAAGGTCTGACGGGCCCCGGTGTACCAATTTGTTCAAGATCTGCAAGAACAATAAGGCAGTTATACCATCATTCCCAGTGGTTCCAAATCCAGCCACCATCCTTTCCAACATCCCAAGCACAGCCACCCATTTCACTGTCTTAGATCTCAGCAATGCCTTCTTTTCCGTGCCTCTCCATCAGAATCCCAGTATCTTTTTGCCTTTACTTTTATATCAAGAAGACTAACATGAGAAAGGCTGTCCCAGGGGTTTTGTGACCACTCCTCAATATTTTCCAATGCGCTGCAAACAGACTTGGCATCAATGCACTTACCGGGAGGGTCTACTTTGGTACAATACATTGATGACTTATTATTAGCCTCACCGTCACAAACAACATGTGTTCAAGATACAGTGGCCCTAATATGTCACCTGGCAAGGAAGGGCCATAAGGTTTCACCTAAGAAGTTAAAATTCTGTCAATTGAAATTGCAATAATTGGGACATGAGCTGTCCCAAGGATCAAGGAGATTGCTGCCAGACAGAATAGCGACTATAACACAATACCCAAAGCCACAAACAGAAATTTCTCCCTGATTGCACACCCACTCCAAAACCTCACACACAAAGAAGTGCCAGACAAGGCACCATGGCCCACAGATTGTGAGGAAGCTTTCCAACAACTCAAGAGGGAACTGCGTGCAGTAACCTCCCAGATTACACCAAAGAATTCCACCTATTTTGTCACGAGAAGGGAGGCTGTTCTTCGGAAGTATTGGCACGGAAGCAAGGCTCCTTTTATCGCACAGTGGCTTATTATTCTGCCACTTTAGACCCAGTAGCGGCGGCCCTTCTGCCATGCCTAAGGGAGGTAGCAGCAGCCACTCTAGCAGTAGAGCAATCAGAGAATATTGTACTCGTACACACACTGGTGTTGCATGTCCTGCATGCAGTTGACACATTATTAACTACCACTAAGACTCAGCATCTAACAAATGCTCGTCTTTCACGATATGAGATAACATTGCTGGCACTGCACATAGTGATTAAGAGGTGTACCACATGGAATCCCTCCGGACGGTTACTTACGGAGCGTGACCATGATGACCCCTCCATAGACAACTCCTTCCACGACTGCATTATAGCAGTCGACAGACACACGAAGGTAAGACCCGACATCAGAGACACCCCATTTCCAGATGCTGAGGGTGATTTGTTTGTCGATGGGTCATGCATTAAGAACCACACTGGGACACTACAGGCTGCTTACTCTGTAGGGATGGCCAAATGATTATTGGAAGGAGGAAGGTTGCCTATGATAAGAAGGGCTGAGGCAACAGAATTAGTAGCACCTACAGGAGCATGCAAGTTGGCAGAAGGAAGGTCGGCAAACATTTAGACAAACAGACAATATGCCTTCGGGGTCACACATGATTTTGTCCAGTTGTAGTCATTGAGGGGATTCCTGACCTCGCTTAGTCAGCAAATACGCATGCATCATTGATTGCTGACTTGTTGCAAGCTCTACTTTTGCCAAAAAGGATTGCAATTGTCAAATGTACCGCTTATACCTCCGCTAGGGATTACATTTCCATGGGACATGCACCCTTTGGCAGGGAAGCAAAGAGGATAGCACCAAGTGGGTATGACTATGAAATGGTGCAGGTCACTTCTGCCCCACTAGCTAAGGAAGAAAGTGCGTACTTTGATCCAAAAGTGTTCAACAGCAGTCTGGAAAGCAAGAATTAGAAGACTGGAGGAAGGGTGAATGACGGGAAGATAAAGAGGGAGTTTGAGTAGCCCCAAATGGTAACATATGTTTGCCATCCTAATTACTCCCCCTCCATGGGCCACCTTTTTCATGGCCCCTCACATGTGGGGTGAGATGGGATGATCCGTTAGTTTTTTCAGTGTTGGTTCAATACCAAGTTTCAGCAATGTACAGAACATTTGTGTAAGAAGTGCACTATCTGTGCACAGTACAATACAGGCAAGGGTACACCAACTACTCCAGGCCACTTCCCACCGCCACACAGACCTTTTGAGAGTCTTCAAATGGACCTCATTGAAATGCCCCCACGTACAAATTCAGATACGTCTTAGTAATAGTTTGTATGTTCAGCAAATGGACAGAGGCGTACCCCACCAAGAATTGTGATACACAGACAGTTGCTAAATGCCTTCTAAAAGAACTACTACCACTCTTTGGGGTACCGACTCTTTTAAGCTCTGACAACAGACCAGGATTTATTTCACTTGTGGTTTAGGGCCTTTGTAAAGGGTTAGGAATTACCCAGCAGTTGCACTCTGCCTGCAACCGGAGCCGTTGAGAGAAAGAATGGGGTACTAAAGAACAAAATAGAGAAGATATGTGCAGCGACTGAACTATCATGGATTGATGTACTTCCACTGGCGTTGCTTGCTATGAGGAGCACCCCAGACAGGGTTACAAAATTAAGTCACCATAAATCCGCCGCCCGCATTTGGACATCCCCGCTGGGCCGGCGGGTGGAAACAGAGTTTCTGCCCGCCGGCCCAGCGGGGATGTCGGGCGTAACTTTGCAGCCACCTCCTAATGGAGCCGGCGGCAATGTGGCTGTTCGCCGGGTGCAGCAGCACCCGTCGCACTCTTCACTATCTGCCAGGCAGACAGTGAAAATCGCGACAGGGCTGTGGCTGGGGGCCTCTGCACTGCCCATGCTGAGTGCATGGGCAGTCTAGGGGCCCCCAGGTGCCCCACAACTCCCCTTCCCGCCAGCCTTTCCATGGTGGTCTCTACCTCCATGGACAGGCTGGCGGGAAGGGGAGTCATAATCCCCAGGGCAGCACTGCCCTGGCGGATTATAACCGCCGGGACAACCATGGCGGAAAACCGCCAGTCCTGGCGGTGTGACCGCGGCGCTACAGCTGTGGTTAAAATATGGCGAATTGTACCATCAGTCTGTTGGTGGTACGATCGCCACTTCAGCCCTGGCGGTCTTTGACCGCCAGGGTTGTAATGAGGGCCATAATCTCCAATCAACTAGCCAGACAAGTCACCACTGATGGGACTACTAGTGCTGCACCCCCCCTACAGGAGTTAGGCGGTGCAATTGGGTCCTGCAGTGATTTTTCATAGGACTGCTCATGCTGTACGCCTCAGGAGACAGGGTGCAAGCGGGTCCGGTCTGCATACATCTACAAAGTACCTAGGTGGGCGTCAAGTGCTAGTTACCCTCTGACCCCACACTACAAGGTACCATTAAGGGAACAGGAGGAAGAGAAGACAGCAGCATAAGGATTGCATTTGAGACTTTGGATAACAACCTGAGAGCAGCTACAGATTGTGCATAGTTTTGCCGACAAGAAGAAAAATGCCTGTAAGGAAGAAAGAAGAAAGGAAGTGGCCTGCAGCATTGACTGCCATATTTATATCCCAGATCCAGGAATAATATTGTCAATAATAATAATAATTTATGCAGATTATATATACATACAGTTTTAGGATGAGGACAATTATAGAAATAAAAGTGAACAAGGGCATGTGAATACTTCAGAGGGAAGGTACACAAGCCTGATGAAAGAGGTGGGGAGCCAGGGGCAAACATCATGGGGTGAGAAGGAGGAAACTTAGGCAGTAAACACATTTGTACAAATGGTTAGATTATATAAAGAAGTTGTGAATGCCTCTGATTGCTATATATGCAGTCCCCTTGCCACTACTGTTCAGGGAACTACTGATTACATACACATCCCGCTTAGCCAATATGTTGCATGCCATGTAGTGAACAATATTTTAGAAAATAAACTGAAGGGAAAACTAAAAAGCTGCATCAGAGTATGAAAGGAGGTGGAGTTTACGCAGTTTTTAGAGAATTTAAGACCCCATAGGGAAGGAAAGAGAGAACGTAAAGTACACAGTGCAAAAAGAGAAGAAGTATGTTTGAAGCTGGTCCCTCAAGTGGGAGAGCAAGAATACTCGCAACATTTAAAGAAGAAAGGGAAAAGGGGTATGTAGAGGAAGGGACATCTGAAGAGTTGGGCACCCCATTCCCTAGGATAATGGAGAAGGAAAAGGCACCATGGTGCATTCGGTACCACACGGGCAGCGGCCCATTGAAAAATAAGTTATTTGGTGAAACATGCCCAGCGTTTACATACTTACACCTACTCTCTCCAGCATCAATAACATGTACGAATGCTGGTATATTTACCAATATCAGCATAGACGTTGGGGTCAGGGAATGCTACAAATATTCAAATTAGGCAAAATACGGGACGGCCCCAAGTGACTGTCAGTGAGCATCTCAGTGCCACGAGGCATATTTTTGGTGTGTGGAAGTTCTGCACACTTTAAGCTGCCAGCAGGGTGGCAGGGCAGTTGCTACCAAGTGTTGGTAAATTTCACAGGTAACAGGTTTATCCCAATTAATTAATAAGGCCCCACTAAGGATACGCAGAAAGAGGACACCCTTCTGGATAGATAAGGCTATAGCTACATTAGGAGTGCTAATACTACCTCTAGGGGGTCATGCATTCTGAATATCAAATACACAAATTAGCATGGTTAGTGGAAATATTTGCGAACTCTACAGCAGCCGCCCTGGGGAATATTACTGAGGAACTAACCGATCTAAGGGCTGTTGTGATTCAAAACCGAATGGCGTTAGACATAATTCAAGCAAAAGATGGTGGTGTCTGTCAGGTAATCCATCAAGAGTGCTGCGTATATATTCCCGAAAACAGCAGTAATATTTAAGGGGCAATAGGAAACATAATGAAGGTAGAAAAAGGGGTAAAAGATGTGTCAGTTTCAACAGAGGTAGGAGGGGAACTGGGAACGATGGAAACCTGGTTCCGTGTTTGGGGATCATGGCTGATAGAGGTGCTGGTGATAGGGATAGTGGCACTTATAACTCTATGTGTGCTGATAAAGGTTTGTCCCTCTTTCTTTACAATACTAGTACATAATGCCTGCACAAAGGCTACCGCATACCACTTGCAACTAGGAAGTGAAAGCAATGCCAGGATTGGCGACACCACAGAAATGGCACCCCTCAATCACGAAGTTTAGGTTGTCATTGAGTATCAGAGGGCAGAATGTAGAATCGCATTTCCTGGGACCCATTTTGGGCCTGTTGGACCCTTTGATAACCAATGACAACTAGGCCTGTTTCTGTTAAACAACTCATGATCAACATGAACTATTGTTACTGATATAATTTATTGTTGCTCGGAGTGCATTATGTTGCAAGGCTTGCTATTAGAACAGCCACAATGAAATATCATTGCATGCTAGCTAAAGCAATCTGTCTTGAGAAATGTACCATCCTGCGTACGTGCTGTTCTCAATTCTGTAGAAAATGTGTCATGGAATATTATACAAGTAGGACATGTTCTGCAATTTCCTTGTTTATGCTTTATTTTACCATATATGGTACGTTAGGAAAAATTTACAGTAACACCTTTTGTAATTTTGAAGAAATTATCATACATCAATGTCAAGAACCAATGAAATATACGAACTTAGGGGCATATTTATACTCTGTTTGCACCAAATTATCGTCATTTGTTTAACTCTAATTCGGTGCAAAACAAACTTCTTATTTATACTTTGGCGCTAGACCAGTCGAGTGCCAAATTTATGGAGTTAAAGTCACTTTTTGGATGTGGAAACCTACCTTGCCTTAATGAGATGCAAGGTAGGCGTTCCATTGAAAAAATGACTCTCTGGCCTTAATTCCATATTTATACTCCCATGCAAAAATGGTGCATGGGAGGGAGGAGGGGTCACAAAAAAATTTCACACCTGGATCAGGGCAGGCGTTAGGGGACCTGTGGGCCTATTTACATGGTGGAACACCATGGAATAAGCCCACAGGTGCCCTTCCCAGGGACACCCCCACCCACACTAAGTGCCATAGGAGGCCCTGAAATGGGCCCCCATACGTGGCATAGGGTGCAATGGCCATGCCCAGGGGACCCTGGTCCCCTGTGCTGGCCATTGGGGTGGTGGACATGACTCCTGTCTTTTTCCAAGACAGGAGTCATGTGGTATGGATGGTATTGCATCAGAAAATGACTCTAGGCAGGTTTTGTTTTTACTGTAACCTGCATAACATCATTTTTTTTTGTTGAAAAACTCCCTTCTTCCACACCGGCAGCCCCACCCGACTAAAGTCATTTTTTTACACTAGCCTACCCTTTGCTCCGACTTGCACCATTTCATAAATATGGTGCCCCGCTGGTGCACAGAAATGGTGCAAGCCGGTGTTAAACTTTGTGGTACAAAACTGCGTTAGTGCAGTTTTGCCACAAAAAGTATAAATCAAGGCCTTATTTGTAGTTTGATAGCATAAAAGATCATGCATTACTTCCTTCTTTAGACTGTTTGGTCTTGATCTCCCAGGCTGTTCAGTGTCCATGTACACGTAATAAATTGCATTATCTTATCTTACCAGGCTGGTCTTTGGTTTCTGAGCAGAACTGAACTGAGCTGATTTAGCTTCAACAATATCTTTGTGTACAGATCACAGGAGCAGCAATAAATTCAATTCAAATAAAGTCATGCTGGTCTGGATAAACCAGGGCCTTGGCTTGTATCTTGGCCTGGGCGTTCATGAGAGGAAGTAGGTGATAGGAGTTACAGTTTTTGGTGATTGACCTGGCTTTGGGAAAATGTAAACAGTGGCTATACGAACGTCTTCCACAAAGATTCCCTTGCTCACCACTTCTTAAAACTCTGCCCACAGGTGTGGTTGCAGTATCAAGGACATTTTGTTTGCAAACATCAGTTGGTGACGCATTAGGGCCGTATGTTTTGCCACCCCAGAGGATAATCAACATAAAAGCTTCTCAGTCTTGTTCCTAGACCATTTGTCTGACATTACTTGTTGTAGCACTGTCTGGGTAGGTTTGAGTCTGCATAAGATTGAAACCACTCTTACTCCAAACTCAGGAAATCAGCTTCCATGTCAATGATCAATTCCTTCTTCTATATATTTTGTGCCACTTCCCTCCCACCTATCATTGTTGTATACTTCACTTACAATGTTCCTAGTCAGGGTATCATATTATGATTTAACTCGAAGTATTCTTTGGTCTCTGCCCTCAGGTGTTGGAGAATGTCACTGTCTAGTAACCAACATGAACTTAGGGCCTGATTTAGTTTTTAGTGGATGGGTTACTCCATCACACGGGAAACAGATGTCCGGTCTGCTGAAATCTAAATCCCATTGGAGATAATAGGATTTAGATTTTGGCTGACTGGATATTTGATACCTTTGTGATGGAATAGCCCCTCCACCAATATCTAAATCAGCCCCTAGTGTCCACTTGACCCTTACTAGTGTCATGTCCCATTAAAAATGGATTGATATAGGTGTGCGATGAAGGCCTCTCCCACACATGGTATGTCTGACATAATAACTGAGATATGGTTGATAAATGAGGAGGGGTATGCTGCTAATGAATGTGTCAATTCATTAGCATGTGGGTGCCAACTCCATCAAAAATCTTTAAGGCCAAAAGCTTTGGCCCATATTGGGAGGGTGTGGGGACACGATAAGTTTTTTGAGGTTTTGTGGTGTAAAAGTCTTGGGGCCATATTTATACTTTTTGACGCAAAACTGCGCTAACGCAGTTTTGCGTCAAAAAAATTAGCGCCGGCTAACGCCATTCTGAAGCGCCATGCGGGCGCCGTATTTATTCAATGACGTTAGCCGGCGTTAGCCGCCGGCGCTGCCTGGTGTGCGTGAAAAAAAACGACGTACACCAGGCAGCGCCGGCGTAGAGGGATATGGAGCTTGGGCGCCAAAAAATGGGGCAAGTCAGGCTGAGGCAAACTTTTCGCCTCAACCCGATTTGCACCATTTTTTTCGACTCCCAACCCCCATTGAAATGACTCCTGTCTTAGCAAAGACAGGAGTCATGCCCCCTTGCCCAATGGCCATGCCCAGGGGACTTCTGTCCCCTGGGCATGGTCATTGGGCATAGTGGCATGTAGGGGGGCACAAATCAGGCCCCCCTATGCCACAAAAAAATTGAAAACAAATAACTTACCTGAACTTACCTTAATGTCCCTGGGATGGGTCCCTCCAGCCTTGGGTGTCTTCCTGGGGTGGGCAAGGGTGGCAGGGGGTGTCCCTGGGGGCATGGGAGGGCACCTCTGGGCTCCTTCCGAGCCCACAGGTCCCTTAACGCCTGCCCTGACCAGGCGCCAAAAAACGGCGCAAAAGCGGCCGGACGTCATTTTTTTTGACCCGCCCACTCCCGGGTGTGAATTTTGCCCGGGAGTGTAAATACGGCGCACATGCCTCGGAGTAAATTTTTTAGACGGGAACGCCTACCTTGCATATCATTAACGCAAAGTAGGTGTCCACGCTAAAAAATTACGCAAACTCCATGGACTTTGGCGCTAGACGCGTCTAACGCCAAAGTATAAATATGGAGTTAGTTTTGCGTCGGAATTGCGTAAAAAAAAACGACGCAATTCCGGCGCAAACAGAGTATAAATATGCCCCTTGGTCTCTGCCCATAACCAGATTAACTCACAAGGGTCTCCTGATGAACTGTGTGTAATTTCATCTAGTCATGAACATAATGTTGAGGCAAAGGTTTATGCTCACAAATACCCACATCTGTTTCCCAAATCTCCTGATGGCTGCCAGAAACATCCCCTGCAAGTTACTCAGTGAAAACCAATGGACAGGTTCTTATATAAACAAAATACCAAACCCTCTGGAGTCCCTGGTGAATCTTGGGTAGAACACTCTTTTATAAACCTAGTGATCTAGAAAACTGCATCCCATGTTTAGTGCTGTAAGTGTGTATTTTGTTTTAGTTATTCTATTTTCTACATTTGTTATTCATTGGGTTTGGTAGGTTTCCCTGGATTGTGTCCAAACTCAGGATCTTAACCCACATTGCACAAAAAGGTATGTTTTGAGTGGAAAAATTGTTTTAGTCCATGTGATGTTTTGGGTCCCTTTCTTTAGCTCGACCAGCCCTCTCAAGTGTGGTATCATTTTTATCAAGAGACATGTGGGAATGCAGGGTGGTAGGCCATTTGTGGATCCCCACAGATTCTGGATTGTTCCCTCACAGAAGTGTGAAGACATTGTGTGATTTTAGGTAACATTTGAGGTTTGCATGGCACTGTGGGTAAAACAAAACAATGGAATCTATGCATGTCACACCAACCCTGGAATCGTCCTCCTGTCTAGTTTTCCGAACTATTTGGGTGTAGTAGGTTTCCTTGGGTGATGGTTGACCCCTACTCCTAAATAAAATGCTACCGACATTCCAAAAAACGTTTGGTTTTGAGAGGTAAAATGTGATCTGTCCATCTAATGTTTTGGACCCTTTCTTTCCACAGCCTCCTCACCAACACACATATGTAGGGTTCCATTTTTATCAGGATCAGTGTCGAAATGTTAGGTGGTAGGAAATCTGTGGATTACTGTAGATAGATTGAAAAAGTTTGATCTGTCCATGTTGTATTTTAGCCCTTTTCTATTGCAGGTGCTAAGCCCACCTACACAAGTTGGCTACCAACATGTGGGAATGCTGGGTGGTAGAAAATGTGTGGATCGCTGCAGATTCCAGAACTTTCACTCAGAGAAATATGAGGAAAATGTGTATTTTAACCAAAGTTTGAGGCTTGCAAGAGATTCTAGGTTGAAAAGCTGTGTGAGATCCACACATGTCACACCACCTTTGACTCTTTCAGCTGTCTAGTTTTCAGAATTTTCTGGGTTTAGTAGGTTTCCTGGATGGAGGCCAGATTGAGACAAACAATCCACAGCAACCCTCATTGCATATTGCAAAAAAAGGTTGGTTTTGAAAAGAAACGTTTGATCTGTCCATTTTTGCATTTTGAGCCATTTTCTGCTGCAGTCTCACCCACACAAGTTGGGTATAGTTTTCATCCAGAGATGTGTGGTAACATATAGTAGTAGAACATTTGTTATTACCAACTGGATTTCTCTGCACTTGACACTTCCAAGTGTAAGCCAGCATGCATGAAAAAAGATAATTATCAAAGTGACCTCTGAATCATATGGCATAAGTTAAGTAGTATACAAATAACCACTCCTCCTCCTAAACCCAGTATCTTGTGCACATTTTCGATATACATAGGTTTACTTTATACCCATTTTATTTTTCTCATCTTATATTTTACCATATGAATTGTTATATAGTCAGTACATTATGAAAAATCATTATAAGGAGCAGCTCAGGTACTGGCCCTTGGTATTATATGTTTGGAGAGCCTATAATGCCTTTACATTTCCTCCATCAAGGGTCTATCAGATGTAATGGTATATTGCTTTTATAAATTAGCCATTGTGTCAAACAATTACAGATGAAATTCATTTTAATTGTTTTAATTTGAACAGTTTGCTTCTATTTCAAAACCTTGAGGTATCTACACAAATTAACCGAATGTCGTAATGAATTCAGACTTGTATTCACTTTTCAGAAATATATAGATTTCTGGGATCACCCTGGGATTGCACACATGTTTCCACCACAAACTGCAAGGAGGTTGAACCCACAAAAATAAGGAAAAATGAACTAACTCTTAGCAAAATTTATATTGGTGGTAAAAAATATTTTTGGTGCTAATATGCTTGTTTCTAAAAGCTGGGAGCATGGTGGTCTTAGCACAGCAAACCTTTCATTGATTTCAGTTTTAGGGGAATGTAGAAACTGTGTGTGCCTTGAGAAACCCAAGGATTTTGAAAAAAAGATGCACATTTGGCATGGATACATTTTATAGAAAAAAAGTCATGAAGGTCTAGGTGTGACCTGCTTATTTAATAAGGGGGTTATCACCAGAGAAGGAAAGCCCTAGCGTTCAACAGGTTAATGAATATTGTTAGACACTGGGTTGTTGGTTGATTGGAGTATGAGTACTGATCTAGTAGCAACCACAATCCTAATCAGGGTAAGTATCAGGCAAACCCTAAATTAACCCAAGCTCACCCTCTGGCAACTTGGCACAGAGCAGTAAGGCTTAACTTAGAGGCAGTGTTTAAAGTACTTGTACAAACCTTCAAACAGCAAAACAGTGCAAACACACAAAACAATTCCACACCAGTTTAGAAAAATAGAGCAAGAAGTAATAAATAAAACAAGACTAAAACAAGAAAAATCCAATAGGCAGAACCGGAGTTATAACTTTTTAAATATTAAACTAGAATATAGCACCTAAAAGCAGAAAGCAGCAACTGCGACTATCTAGTTGTTCTGGACCATGTCAAAATCAAACGTTCAAACTGACTGTGATAGAGCGTGGTTCGGATATAGTCCCAGATTAGTCCCACTGATGTTTTACCTTCTCAAGAATTGTGCCAAGATTTCTGTTTTCAAGGAAGACATTCTCTGGGAGCAAGGAGAGAGTAGCTAGTGATGGTTAGCAGGGCACAATGAGCAGGCCGGGCATCGCAGGACAGGCTGGAGCCTCATGGTGGATATCCACGTGGACAGACAATGCTTGCTGTTCAAAGAGACAAACTGGCGAATACTTGTGCTGGATTTCCAGGGTGAACACCGACGATCTGCAGTGAATGGGCCCATTCAGGTTAGCAAAAAAGCCCAAATATTTGACTTTAACAGCTTAAAACCACTTTTAAGGGCCCAGGACCTGACTGTGCCTCTTGGGGGTCAGGAACGTGTTGAAGATGGGCTCAGGAGCTATGGAGAGCTTGTTATATCCCTGAAGCTCAGATCAGTAGGCCAGCATCCAAGCCTTTTGGGTCACTCTGGGGTCCTGAGTTCTTCCTCTCCAGGCAACTGGGCTGCAGGTCAGCACAGCAAGGCAGCAGCTCCTACAGAGTGGCAGTCCAGCAAAGTGGCATTCCTTTTAGCAGCACAACAGTCCTACACATCCTGCCAAGATGGCCCATCAAGCCACACCTAAGTTTCCATTGTGTGTGGCTACAAAAGGGGAAGACAAAAAGCCCAGCTGTTACTCACCCTAGATGTGATAAGAGGCAGGTAATAGGCACTAAATGGACAAAGTAAGAAAATGCCAACTTTCTAAAAGTGGCATTTTCATAATTGCAATTTAGAATCCAACTTCACCATAAGTTTGGATTTTATATTGTAATTCCAGAAACATCAAACTTGAAGGAATTGTCTCTTCTAATTTGGAAATCATGCTTATAAAATGTAATAAGTTAAAAACCATGGGGGAATGCCCTTGTAACCCCACTATACCTGGACTATCTCACAATACTAATATATGGGTGGCATAAAGTGGGGAAAAATACAAAAATATTCACCTTCACAGTGAGAACAGTAATTAATCACTGGGGAACTTTTTTATTTTTAGCACTCACACTTGGTGCATCAAATTATTATTTATCTAACTTTGTCTCACTTCTCCTCCTAGAAAAACATATGTTATATGGTGTTGACACAATGAACATACTGAAACATATATATATATATATATATATATATATATATATATATATATATATATATATATATATATATATATCTATGTACACATTACATCACAACAGAAAAATATGCAACACAATTTCCAAACAAAAGGCACTGAGTGCATAGGCACTCAAAACTTCCAGTGTGATTCAAAGAGATGGGCTGCCAAACAATTTTTTGAGGACAGTCCTCTATTCAAGGTAGTGATAATTTTATACCTTCACTAGTAGCAAATTGTTCATACTAAATAGGTGTGGCATAATATTCTATCTAATTCTTTTCAGTTTATAAATTCGTAACACTCCTTGAGTTGTTGGTCGATGTGTTTTGGCCCTTCATCTATAGGCCTCATCAGGACATAGGAAGTGGTACCTTTATCTCGGTCATGGAAGTTAATCTGTCCAAAGAGTATGAGCGAGACCATCCAAAATGCTTGCTAAACAGATATCAATGTGAGGGCAGGGCGGCGTTATTATGGCTCATGTCATGACGTAAGATTCAAAGGCATTTTAAGGGAACTTCAATCCGTGTTTATGGAGGTCCACAAGTCATGAAGCCTGGGGGACATCTATACCTTGCTGACAAACACAGCCGTCATACTCCAACCCAGCGTGGTCTCGAAAAGCAGCTACTTGTGGAGACTAAAGTGCTACGTTCGCATGTGGGTGGTGGCCATAATTAAATGCTAAACTAGTATTCAAGGACTTCCTTTGTCCTGATGAGGCCCATAGATGAAGGGCCGAAACATGTCGATTAACAACTCGAGGAGTTTTACGAATTTATGAACTGAAAAGAATTAGATTCAATATTATACCGCACCAATTTAGTATGAACAATTTGCTACTAGTGACAGTATAAAGTTATTACTACCTTGAATAGAGGACTGCCCTTAAAAAATTGTTCGGCAGCCCACCTCTCTGAATCACGCTGAAAGTTTTGAGTGCCTATGCACTCAGTGCCCTTTGTTTGGAAATTGTGTTGTATATATTTCTGTTGTGAAATGATATGTTTCAGTGAGGCTCACTTTGTCAACACTATATAACATATGTTTTTCTAGGAGGAAGCGTGAGACAAAGTGAGATAAACATTAATTTGAGAACACCAAGCGTGAGTGCTAAAAATAAAAAAGTTCCCCAGTGATTAATTAATGTTTTCACTGTGAAGGTGAATATTTTTTTATCTTTCCCTACTTTATACCACCCATATATTAGTATTATAAAATGTAATATGGCAACTCCAATGTTATTCTGCGGGACAGATAGTGCTTGCAGTAGTGAAAAATTATGTTTGGAGTTTTTTGCCACCCAGACATTTAAAATTTTAAAGTACATGTCCTGTCTTTTAAATACATTGCAACCCGACTTCTGGGTGGTCCAGGGCCTAGCCTATATAAAAAGGAAAGGTCTGCAACTGGTAAAAGGGTTATTTTGCCAGGGCGACATGGCAGTGTAAAACTGTACACACAGGCACTGCAATGGCAGGCCTGAGACATGGCTAAGGGCTACTTACGTCTTTGGCACAATTAATGTTGCAGGCAAACTACTAGCATTTAATTTACAGGCCCTGTGCACACATAGTACCTCTTTACTTATAAGTAAATTAAATATGACAATTGGGTGTAAGCCAATGTTACCATGTTTTAAAGAGAGATCACAAGCACTTTAACACTGGTTAACAGTGGTAAAGTGCACAGAGTCCAAAGGCCAATAAAAATAAATTCAGTTTAAATAGGAAGAGGAAGGCAAAAGGTTTGTGGATGACCCTGCAGAAAGAGCCATTTTCTAACAAGTGTGATCTAAAATTAGACGGACAAGAGAATCCCCCATTAGCAGAAAGAACACAACCCCAACATCTCAGAGATCTCTCCTTAAGGCAGCATGCCTCAATGATCCCCAAGCATGAAGAGGAAATATATCTTCTGGTAAAGGAGACAAATATATTGATATACTGTGTGTGACTGAGACATGGCTGCAGGAGGTCTCTGGCCAGATATTGTGGAGGCACTTCTCACTAGTTACAATTGTGTACTCTGTGATAGAAAAGAATGTATCAGAAGTGGAGTGGCAGTTGACTTTAAATCTTGCCTGAACACACACATCCTTGAGTCATGGACTTGGGAAGGACTTACCTTGTTGTCTTTTGTTATTAGCCTCCAGTGCTATCTGCATACTACTTGAAGACCATCACCCCTCAGCCCCAGCAGTGTTCCATGCAAAGATTTCTATGTATAGGTTAATTTTCAAAACGTGATCCTCCTAGATGATTTTAACCTGTATTACAGCAATGTCTGAACTAGCACAATTCAGACCATAATTAGGTACTCTTTATGCATTTGCCTCCAACAGAAAGTAAAAAAGACAGACATCAGCTTATTCATATTATCTATTTTATCTTTGTCTTTATTAAAGTGTAAAAGTATCTTTCATTCTCCTATTTTCTTGGACATATGATGACATACTTTAATTTAACATCACCATCTCAAAAAATCCTACACTTCTGACCGTTTGTACAAATTCACTGTCCATCTTGTCTTTGGTGCAACGTTAAGATTGATGAAGCCATTTTGATATGTGAACACCTCTTGTCATTAGCTCCACAAACTACCAGCTCTGAAGAGTTTGCCATGGCATTTAAAATTGTACATCCATTGTCCTTGATCAGGCTCTTTCTACACCTAACAAAAAGACATTCCCTATAAGGCCAGCCAACTGCTAGAACACCTCAGAACCAAAGGCAGCAATACTCCAAAATATGGCAGGCAGAGATGAAGCAGCAACAGTCCTACAGTTTTGAGGCACCTCAGGCTTACAAACTATATCCTAAACACTACAAAGAATAGTCTCTTATTATAAGTCATTGACTTAATCATCTGCCTATTCCTCTTGAGGAACAATCTGAGCTGTTAAAGACGTAACCAACCCAGTACGTTTGCCTTGAAACATTCTTTCTTAAATAAAAATTGTGTGGTAGACTTGGTACCTTCTTCACTACTATAATTTCCCTTATAGAAGCAGTGCAAAACTAGTTTGTGCCAGCATGATCAGGAAGTAACTAAACACTTCACTTTCAAGCAGGTTATATGAGGGGGACGTTTTCCCACCTATTTAATGGTCCTGTACCCACTAGGCTAGATCCTCTTCTCTATTAAATCAGACTATTCTGACAACATTTGTCCAGGCAGGATATTGCAGGACCTTTGCCCATTGATACTCCCTGCTCTTTCCTCACTTCACAACATTTACTTTTTCTCAGGTTGTTTGCCTATCTGGTGGAAAAATAGCATTCTAATACAGTGAACAAATATAGGCATATTTCCCTACCTGCTCCACCATTAACAAACTAAGGTAGAACTACCTGGTGTAATAGCTAACTTTCTATAGAACCATCAATGGCTAGACACAGCCCAGGTAGAAATTCAGTGGAGCATGGGCAGTGAAACAGCCCTTTTCTTGATTCTAGACAATCTAAGAGCTCTCAGGATGCCAGAAGGCCCACTGGCCTTAGCGCCTGATTTAGAACTTGGTGGATGGGTACCTCTATCAGAACAGTGACTGGTGTCAAGCCTGTCGAAGCCTAAATCCCATTATATCCAATGGAATTTAGATTTCAGCAGACGGATATCCGTCACAGTTATAATGGAGTAACCCACCTGCCAAGTACTAAATCAGTACCATAGTTTCCTTTCCTCCACATTCAATTTATCGTAGTCCTCCATTCTGCTTTGCTAATTGATTTAGATGTTCTGTCCTCTACTGGTTCTTATCTAACGGGGGCTCTTAAGCTATGACTCTTGCCGCCTTTTGGTGTAACCACTCCTCAGTACTTTGAGAAGTCCCAAATGGGGCATCATTATATCTCATTGTATTTATTATCTGTATGAGGCTTTTGACTGATATCACCAGATTCTTCATCCTGGGCCTAATCCACTATGCAAATGATACCCAAATTGTGTTCAAACTTGATTGCCTTCTGGAAGCGATGCATTGTTGCATATTACAAACTTGTCTGCTACACATCCAAACTTGGCTGAGTACTAGATGTTAAGACTCACTGTGAGCAAGATGGAGATACAAATCTGTTGCCCAGAAATCCTCTGAAAGAATGTTGGCCCATTTGATTAGGTGCTCCTCAATCAAGCCTGCCTGTCTTTTCCAGTTGTAACAGCTCTGGAAGATTCTAACAGTCACTCCTCACACAATGAGAGTACTTTTGGTCGATGCCAGTTTTCCATACATAAAAGATTATGCTAATTCCTGCTGTCGGGGGCTACTTTCCAAAGCTGTGATCAACTTGCAAGTCATTCAAAAGAGGACTGTCAGACTGATTAATAGTATTTGAAATGGCCATCTTTTGTTTTGTGTGCTCCCAAAGCAGGAAAAATACTTGGGTGTGTGGAGGTGCTTTTGATCCTCTGACAGGATGGCCTTGGGGCTTTACCCAGGAACTTCATTAAAACAGGCTTACCCTGTCATAAGTAAATATTAACTGGCACCTAGGCAGGCCCTTACTTTGTTCCCTGAGTCGGGCAGGTACTAATCCTAGTAGGAAAGGAGCTGCCTCCAGAAATGGTTTAGAGTGTCCACAGAGATGGGGTTGCTCATTTTCCTGGCCATATCACTGGGTTGGGCATGCAGGTTCTATACGAGGAGAAAAGGCCCTCACCATTTTTGATTATGGCAGAGGGGGGCACTATGGACTGTTTTGCAGTAGGGCACACAGGAACTGCTGCAAAAGTGTGTAGGGTTGCCTCTGGGAATGTTTATACTAGTAGTTAGAGAGGGGTCAGTAGTCATTCCTACCCACAGGCTGATGTCAGGTATAAATGTGGCACCCGTAGTACCCCTCTTAGAACTTTTTCTGGACCTGTGGAAGAATGGAAGAGGACTGGATCCACTGTCTGTGACCTGAGATGAGTCTAGATGACTGAATGTGCTCTCTCTCTTGCAGTTAAGCGAAAAGAAGCAGACTTCAAGAGGAATATTTACTAAGATTTTGTGCCATTATTTGCTTCACAAAAGTGACACAAATTGATGGAAAATCTTTTATTACCAGTATACTTCCCAGCGCAAAACTGCACTGGAAAATCAATTGAAAGTAAGGCAAAGAAGCATACAGTGATGCTTTGCATTATTTAGCACCAAGGGGGCATTCCATGTGTGGTGCATGTTCGTTCCCAAGCAGCCACTCAAGGTTGTTGATGCAAAACCGTATTTACTAAAAAAAAAGTAGACAGGAATTTGTGTAAAAAAAATAGCACCCATCTCAAATAGTTACTATCATGGAGAAATGCTTTTTTTCTCCTCTTTTCTAACTTTGCATGTGTGCTGCACTGTATAGTACACATACAAAGTGGGGAAAGGGTTAAGGTTAGTCTAAGCATAGTATTTTGTACTGGAAGGGTATCCTTTCAGCACAATACTTATGCTAGACTCACACAGACATCCTTGCACTAAGGTGCGAAGGTGTGTGTTTGACGCAGACAGCTAAGGAGAGAGGAGGAGAGTGCTATATCTCTGTAAATATGGCGCTCTCCTGCTCTTCTTCTCACACAGTGCAGTACAGCATTTTTGCCTGCTGCGCTGCTTGAAAATGTAGTGAATCTGGGCCCAAGTGTTATAAGGCTGACCTGTTTAAGCTATAGGGACACAATAAGCACAAGTATCCTTTTCTGCAATTATTCAGTTGACCAGTTCAAACTGGACCTTCCCTGGACTGTGCTGATGGTCTTTTCTAGACAGAGTCTTGACTCCCAAGTACTGTTCCTAGTGTCTGGGATCCTTGGTTGGTGTCACGGTCCACTCCTCCTTTGATCTCCTCAAACCTGGGATTTATAAAATTTTAGCTCCAAAGACCTCCATAAGACAGGGATCAATCTGCCACGCTGATACGGTCAAAAATTGTTGCTCATGCCAGGAGCTTTTCCGCAGAAGCAAATTCACCTTGGCAGGACCTCACGGAGAATGGATCCAGTCATGTGGAGTTCTCTTTGGCCCTAGCCTGCAGACTTGCCCCACTGACAGAATCTGAGCTCCAAAAAGTGACTAAATCTGAAGGTAGACAACTTTGCCAGGTAAAGGCGCTAGAGGGGAACCTTTTCTGCGTTTGAAATTCAAAGTTATCGTGCTCAGATCTTTCCCACCAAAAATCAACAACTTCACTGAGGCCTCAATCAGTGGCTGTCCAACAACCTCTTCAGCCACACTCTGCCAAGGTTTTTTGACTACCATTCCAGAGTCTAAGTCTGAAGGTAAAACTTCCAACAGGTTCAAACTAACTTTATATATCTGACCCATGCTCCATTGCAGTGAACCTACACTTGTGCCTAGGAACATATCAATTGCAAACAGATGACCGGAGCTGGTACTTCACACTTTGTGGCTTTATTTTGAACCTTTAACTGTAAAAATTCATTTGGATTTCTGCTGTATTGTGTTTTGATGTGGTTACTATCTTGATACTGCATAAATACTTTACACCTTGGCCCCCAAGTTAAGCTTGTCTGTTCAGGGCCATAGATACCAGGGGTTTAAGCTCAGGTTAATTGAGTGACTTTAGTGGCTCATTCTGACAAGGAATGTGGTTATTGCTAGGGGTGGGGAGAACTCACAGAGTTTTACTCCACAGAATTCCACTGAGTCACATAAAAACCCAGTGAGATTCCACAGAGTTCCGCCCACCCCTAATTCATTGAAGATGCCATGCTTCTGGTATCCCAGGAGTGTTTATACTAATTAATGTTGTATGCTAATTAATGTTTTACATCTCCATATACAACAGAATAGCACACTGCCTCTCAAGTACTGTCAAGTACTTTGGCAAGTTGTACACAATTAGGCAAGAGGAAGAAATGTCAGGGGGAGCTGCATAGGTGAAAATGGGTCTGCACGAAGAGTGTGCTGTGCCACCGTGGGATTGGGTGAGCCCTGTGCCAACAGCTGACATACGTGTGAAAGGGTACTTCAGAGCACTTTGCTAAATTTTAATTGCCCACTAGACAGCGTTAATGTAGCTCTAATTTGAGTCGAGGAGAGTCTAAAACAACTTGTGTGAGTCACAACGACTAGGCAGGTTTTTATAGGTCCCTGTGAGTGTGATCACGGGGTCAACTAATGTGTACACTTTTGGTGTACAATTTGGATATTTTGGATTTAGTGCACCACCTGTAGTGAAGCCATGGGCTTACACTTTCAGGGGAGCGGGAAGTGCTACAAAGGCCACATTTCAAGAAGCACTTAACTTGATCGAATGCAAGGAGTTGGTGTTAGATGACAGCTCAGCAAAGAGATGGGGCATTGGACTGTTGGACTGTGTGACGCCAGAAATACATCCCCTCTGTCTTTCCATAAAACATCAGCCAAATTGCTTTGAACTGGTCACATCCAGGTGCTGCCTCAAAGCACTTGCCAGCAAAAGTTGAGTTTCTGGTTGGCTGCTCAGACAAAGTGCCTCTCTGATTTGTATGCTATGCAAAGGTGCATTAGTAGGCCGCAAGGACAAATGGTTATAATGGAACTGAATTTGTCATTATCCCATCCTCAACCAGGTTAAACTCCACCTTTTAACATATTCATTCTCCCAACCTACCACCACCTGTGCAGTATCTCTGGCCTCCTAGGTTCTTCTCTGAAACAGCTTTGTACAGCTCTTCAGAGCACACACCAGCCTACCTGACACCGGCTGCAGCTGATTTACGTGCATGAAACCCCACATTCAGGTTGATGAGGAACATGTTCTATGGAAATGCAAAGCAAAGAATGGGCAGGACACCCTGTGACACGGAGGAGGAATTGCTGGGAGCCTTACCTTTTAACCCAACACCGAAAGGCCTTCTCGCTGTTTTGCAGGATCCCACTGGCTCCTTTCCCTTTAAGATCTTCTCAAAGGAGTTAGAGGGGTGGGGATAAACCCATGGTACTTGTAAACAGACTTTCATTTAGGCGATGAGAGGCTGGAAGAGGAGCATGAGAGGGACACACAGCCTGGGGAAATAACCAAGAACGTCAGAGGAGTCAAAGAAGCTAGGTGCAGGAGAAGAGTTGAGCTCACTCAATTACCTGAAGGAGACGAGGATGCCAACTTCCCAGAAAAAGCCAAAGACATGCCCCTGCTCGAAGAAGCTGAAGATGCTGTCCAGTCTGGTGGAGCCAGAGATGCCGCCCTGCCTGGTTGCAGAGGAGAAGTGGTTTGTTACGGAGCAACCCGCCTGTGTACTGTTCCTCTCAGCTATGCGCCAGGAGGAGAGTGGCTTCAGCAGGTGTGTGAAAGGATTCGGAATTGGGGAGGTGTGAGGAGACAGCAAGCAGGGCAAGAGTAGAGGGCCGAAAGATGACGTAAGAACTCAGAGATTTTAATTTTACCCATGGAGTATATGGTGAAGGGCAATTGGTGCACTGTGTTTTGTTTCTGTAGTTCATGCATTACTGAAGAAGAAAGAATCCTTCAGCACAAGCGCACAAACCCAAACCTTGATCACTCCTTTATAATCAGGGGGAGCACAAGGATAGAGACATAGGGACCAAACAAAGGACTTACCTTCCCATATTATTTTCTACTGAGGCTACAATGGGAAGGTCTATGTGGCCTACAACCTGTGAAGGAAAACAGAGAAGTGGTAGATTATTGTTGAAGAAAGCGTTTTATGATAATAAAAACCTTGAGCGCTAACTACCAAGTTGTCCCTCTGGATCATTATATCCTACGTATTCCATAAAGGTGGAAGGTGTCACCCCCCACCCAAAGGGCAGAGGAGGGAAAAGGAGTCTGATTGTGTGTCCACCTGTGATTGTTCTGGGTTTTATACACTTTAAAAAAACACACGCTGACATACACCCACAAAATCACATGCATTTGTTTTAATGTTATGAAACTTCTGATTATAGAGGAGAAAACATGTCTGTTGTAAATAAATGCATACACAACTGCACCAATTTACCAATAGCATATTTCTAATAACCGGTAGCATAGTTCACTCATACATTTCAAAATTATCCAGTAATCTTTATTGCACAAATGAAAAAAAGCTTTAAATGCTGATGTGACATTAAATGATTAATTTCCTGTTAAATTAACTTGCAATTACAAATAACAATCAAATACACACACGAATACAAATACCAATCACATAAGTGCACACACTCATCCAAACCAGCCACATTTTTAAAAACAAGCCTCCCACACCCTTCCTGTGACCCTGAAATTTTTCTTTATGCATGTTGGATAGTGGCCGCTTGGGCAAGGGATGCTTCCCAAAATAATTGGGACATGTTTTGTGCATTTCCACTACCTGGGGACAGATCATCCATTTTCTAGGCCAATTTGCCTCCAAGTGGGGTGGAAAACCACTAGAAACTAGGGCTATTTTTATATATGCATGTCAGAGAATGGCCCCTTAGGGATGGGTGGCACACGGAAAATATTTGCAGGCTCAGCTCACCCAGGGGACAAATCATCCATTTGTTTGGTTGATCTAACCCCAAAGGTGTGGGGATGGAAAACAATAGACAGTAGGGATTTTGTATTTATGGAGGGCAAGGAATGGTCCCTTGGGCAAAGCTTGCTCCTCATTTGAAAATGGGCATCTCTTTTGTTTTCCGCCCCTTTCCCCCATCCGGGGGCAAGTAGGAACTTTTTAGGCCATCAAACTCCAACTGGCTGGGGTGCGGAAAACCACTAGACACCAGGGAATTTTATTTTATGTATGTTGTGTATAGGCCCTTGGGCAAGTGTAACTCCCCAGTATTGCCTGCATATGTTTTTTGTTTTCTGCTCCCGCTGGGGTCAGATCAGATATTGTTTAGGCCAATCTGCCCACAGGGGGAACACTAGATGTCAGGGAAAATTAGTGAGCTCCTTGGTGGTGAGTCCTGCTTGTGGTTTCAACACTGGGAGATCTGCAGTTTGTGTACTTTCATGTGTTTGTTAAGTAAACTGTTTTGGATTGTTACTTGAAGTGATTATCATTGCCCTGCATGAATGTGTTTTTTAAGTTTTGTAATATTTGTAGCTTATTGTAGCTTATGTTTTGTTGTGTTTCAAATTCACATTTGGATTTGTGAAAAGACTATATTGTGGTGTATTTCCTTTCTATTCGGATATCTTTGATGCTTGATGTGTCTGTGTAGCGAAAGTACATTTGATCCTCAGTCTAGCTGTCTGTGGCAAGTGAGAGGTAGTTTTGAGTTTCTGGAGTATAAAAATCATTGTGTGGATTATACTGATAATTTTTCCCAGATTATCATATCCCCAATATTATTTTTACTGTTTGATATAGCCACAGTTTGTCAAGTTCTAATTTGACACGGGGTTGTTTATTGTTGTCCTATTTGTTATCTTAGTATAATTAGTAAGCCCTGTAGCAGCTTGCAGGCTGGCTGTCCAGCATGTTGTTGGTTTTATGTTTGAATCTGCCTCTGGACATGCTCTGCGTCTGAGGCAGAGGACCAGGGTAAAGATTCTGGCAGTGAATTTTCTGCCTGAGAGGAATCATCTGTTGATGAATACACTATTAGGGCTGATGAAGTGCCTCTTATAGAGGAGGACACTGATATGTCAGTAGTGCTTTGAGAGTAAGCTGGATTGCAGCTGCAGCTAGAAGGCTTGTGATTGGAAATGCTGATTCCTGGATTGCCCGAACATGGTGCAGCCTGTGTCCTTACCTTTAATGGTGTTACAGGGTGTAGAGGTAATACAGAGAACTTTTTGCCTATCATAATATTGTACTTATTGATTATGGGTCGATGTACAAAGCAGTTTTGCAGCTGCAAAAGGCAAATTTCACCATTTGCAACTACAAAATAGCCTTGTATGATGAACCATGCCTATTTTGCGAGTCAGTATCCTGTTATCGACTCACAAAATAGGGATCACATCTTGCAATTTAAAAGGGGCATCCTTTCCTAATTGCGACTCTCAGGCCTATGTTTGATTGTTTTGTGACCATGAATGCAATTGCAAAACAATCGCCGTTAACACCAATTTCAAGTTGGTGTTACCCACTTGCCAACTACAGGATCCCTTCCTCTTTGTGAAAGGTAGCAAAAATGTTTTTTTTTTCAAAACAGCCAGTGGTCCCACAGACCACTGCCTATTCTGAAAAAACGATAAGCAATCTCTTCATTCTTATTTTTGAAATGCATCCCATTTTCCAGAAAACGGGCTGAATTTACAAAAAGAACTGCTTTATTGAAAAAGCAGTTACAGACATGGTGGTCTTCTGACCCCAGAAGGCCACCATCCCTGTGAGTGTGACCATTCCCAAATGAGTCACACATTGTGACCTGCCTTGTGAATATTAATGAGGTAGGTCCTTTGCAACCCATTTGGGAATCGCTAACAATGTCTCCGACAATGTTTTACATTACAGATTGTGAGTCGCATTTTGAGACTAACAAAAAAATGCAAATTGCGAGTTGCAATCTGTAATGGTCACACATCAGGCCCCAAGTGTTTTTCTGTAATATTGTTGAGCAGACTTATTTGTGTGCAGAATGTTTTTGAGGGACTATAGTGACACACTTAAGACTCACTACAGTGGACTCCCACATTTCCATGAGATTAGCAATTTTGGGGGTCAAGCTTTGTTGATGGGATTGCTAAGGAAGCTATGACTATATTTATAGTGTTCTACTAGTCCCTTGATGGCACCTGCTATACTTACAGCAATCATGAGTTGAGATCAGTATCTGCTTTTGCAACAGATGGTGTATTTTATGGATAATACCGCAACATTGCCACAAGGTCACCCTGATTGTGACCACCTGTTCAAGATTCGGCCTGTCCTAGACTATTTAATATATCATTTCTCAGAGATCTGTGTTCCAGAGAAAGAACTATCTGTAGATGAGTATTTGGTACTGTTCAAGGGTTGTTTTAAGCTGTTTATGCTGTGTGAAAATGCCACTGGATCTGTGTATAATTTCCGGGTGTATATTGGTAGGTATTCTTCAATTGACCCCCTGGTTGCCCTTCCACTTTTGGAGTCAGTGAAAAAATTGTGTGGAAACTTGTCAAATAACTTTTTAATAAAAGCCACCATTTACACATGGCCAATTTCTAACCAGGCATGTAATTATTTATAGAATTTTTCAAATTGGGTACTGTGGCATGTGGCACAATCCTCTCTAACTGTAAACGTTACCCTAAGAGCTTGTGTGTGAAGAAAACTTGAAAGGGGACAAGGCAGTGATTTGTGTAGAAATTAACTTCTTGCTTTGACATTTTCAGACATGAGATGTCCACATGCTCACAACTATTCACAATTAAAGCACTTCGCCTGTGACTGTTTGGGGTCAGGTAGAAGAAGCTGGCAAGTCTGAGTGCATTTTAGACTACTACAAGCACATGGGACATGTAGATAAAGTAGATCAAAAGTTGGAGCCTTATAGTGCTACTTGATTGTCATACATCTGGTACAAGACGCTGGCTGTTCATTTGCTTCTTTTTGCATCATTCAGTTCTTATGTTGTTGTCAAAGATTGTTCTAAGCAGCCTTTTTGCAGTCGAGCAGGCACGAGTTCCTACAAATGGACTGTTGGAGAATGTGGCCAGATTGGAAGATCACCACTTTCCTGAATACATTCCTCCAACAGCCATAAAGACTTTCCTTGCCGGAGAAGTAGAGTATGTGCCTGAAGAGGAGTACAAACAGATAGTTGTATATACTTCTTCAAGTGTCCTTCTAATCCTGGCTATGCATGCCCACATGTTTTAAATTGTACCATATGCAACTCAAGTATTGGGAGCAACCAATGAGTAAAAGGGAATCAACAATGGTTGGTATTGCTTTATATTGTTTTTAATACCTGCCTGGCAGTAGTTTGAGGTGCTTAGATAAACTTCTTGGGCCTGATTAACTAGGGCAAACTTAGATGTTTAGTCTAAGCTTAGACCAAACGTCTACGTTTATGACTTTGGGAATTCACAAAGGGCATTTACAAGTACTATCTTTAGGTCTGCAGTTCTGGGTGGTCTGGATGGAGGTGTTTGTGGACTGGTGGCTGACTGGCAGTGTGTGTGAACAGGTGTTTGGCTGACAATAAGTGTAGACTGGTGTCTGGCTGGTGGTGTCTTTGAACTGCCATTTTGCTGGTAGTGTGTGGAATGCCAGCTTGCTGGCAAGGTATTTGTGTAGTAACTTGATGCTAGTCATTATTCACATATTGGCAGCCCAAACACATCATCAGCCAAATGCCAGTCAACACACGCTGCCTGCCACTAGGTGGTGTGATCGGTGTGTCAGTCCTGTAGGCGTGTGACACAGGGGGGCTCCAGGGTTGTTTATCTGATGAGATCTCACAATGTTTTGTTACCCAGAGGTCCTTACAAACCTGAAACATCATACTAAAAACACATATTTTGTTCATATTTTTGCGAGTCAAAGTACTGGAGTCTTCGGGGAGTCACAAATTTCCTACCACCCAGTGCTCCCACATGTCTCTGGTAAAAATTGGACCTTACCTGTGTGACTGGGCCTGGCAGGCTGAGCTATGAACCATAATCCACGTTACCACATTGGAAAATAAAAATCAGTTTTCAGTAAAAAAATGTGATGTGCCCATGTTGTGTTTTTGGGTTGTTTCCTTTTGTGGACATTAGGCCTATCCAGACAAGTGAGGTGTAATTTTTTTCTGAACACTTGGGGGAATGCTACACGGTAAGAAGTTGGTACCTCCCCACAGATTCCAGAACTATCCATCACATAAATATGAGGAAAAAGATTGAGATTTGAAAGGGCTTCTGGTTGAGGAAACCTGGTGTGAGCAATGCCACCCTGGAATTCCATGAGAGTCTAGTTTTCAACAATGTGCAGGTTTGCTAGAGTTCGCTATGTGTCAGCTGAGCTAGGGCTGAAAATTCCCAGTTACTAGCATTGCAAAGAGTCTCTTTTCAGTGGAAAAGTGTTACATGTCCATGTTACATTTTTGGCCCTTTCCTGTAGTGGACACTAGGACTATTCACACAAGTAAGGTATCGTTTTTATTGGGCGACTTAGGAGGAACACAAAATAGTACAAACTTTGCTCTCACCATTGGATTTCTCTCCATTTGTGCTGTCTAAATGTAAGCCAGTGTGTAAGAAAGAAGACATTTTGAAAAATGCCTTCGGAATCACACAATAGTGTGCATACACAGAAATTCCGAGATGTACAAATAACCACTGCTCCTAAACTCAGAATCGGGTGTACTTTTCAGAAATATATGTTTCCTTCATACCCATTGTTCCATCCTTATAGTTTACCATATGAATTGCTGTATGGTAGGTTCCCCGTGACTAGAAGGGTCTAGCGGATATAATGGTATATCACATTTTCAATATAGTTTTTGTTTAATGGCCAGTTTGTTTACAAAACAAACCTTGACGAGCTCCAGAAATGACCCCTTGCTGAATTCAGAATTGTGTCTACTTTATAGAAATAGCTTTCCAGGATCACCCATGGTTTTCATACTGGTTTCAACCAAAACTGGTAGTAGGCTGAAAGCCCTTTGAAATTGGGAAATATGGCTACCTCTTTGAAAAACGCCAAAACTGTGGTAAACAAATTTATTTTTGATTGAGCTTTGTATGTTTCTGAAAACTGGGAAGATTATGGCTTTAGCACAGTAAACCTTTCATTGATGCCACCTTTCAGGAAAGAAATTGCTTTTTGTGGAACACTTTTTATGTATTTTGCCCAAAAAACTCAAAATGTAGCTATATTTTGGCAATTTTCTTGGTCCCCTTCAGGGGAATCCAAAAACCCTGAGTACCTTTAGAGTCACTAGGATGTTTGAAAGAAAGGAAACAAATTTGGCATGGATAACTTACGTGGACAAGAGTTATGAGGGCCTAAGCGTGAACTACCCCAAGTAGCCAAAAAAGGGCTTCACATTCTTGGAGGAAAGGCTGAGCAGCAAAGGGGTTTACCAAGACCCCCAATTTCTACCAACCGGCCTGGTCAAGTTTGACCACATTATTAAAACCTGTTGTAACCTTCATGGGTTACCAGTCACAGAAAGTGTTAGACCTGGCATCCTTGCTGTCTTTTTTGCCTCTGCTTCTTATATTTTGACTGTGCTGGCCTTTGTTTTTGCTGGGTTTTGCTGACCAGTGCTAAAGTGCAAGTGCTCACTTTGTAAAATGTATGTCTAATTTGCTTTTCCATGATTGGCACATTTGATTTACTATTACGTCCCTAGTAAAGTGCACTAGAGGTGCCCAGGGCCTGTAAATCAAATGCTACTAGTGAGATTGCAGCACTGATTTGGCAACCCACATGAGTAGTCCCGTAAACATGGTTTGGACCTGCCACTGCAGTGTCTGTGTGTGTAGTTATAAACTGTCAATTTGAACTTCCCTTTTTATACATGTAAGGCACCCCTAAGTTAGGCCCTAAGTAGCCCCAGTGGCAGTCTATGTTAAAGGTGGGACATGTACTGATGTGTTTTACCTGTCCTAACAGTGAAATACTGCCACATTCAGTTTTCACTGTTGCAAGGCCCATCTCTCTCATAGGTTAACATGGGGGCTGTCTTTAAATATCTTTTAAGTGCAGTTTCTCTGGACTCACAATTTAAAAATATAACTTTTGGTAAGGTTGGGTTTTAAATTGTCAGTTTGAAAATGCCACTTTTAGAAAATGGGCAATTCCTTGCCTAACCTATTCTGTGACTCTGTCTGCTTGTGTATTCCATTTCTGGGTCGGACTGACAGTTGGGTTGTTTGTAAATCTCCACTAGGCAGTGGTACAAAGAGAGCTGGGGGATAGCCTGAATATCCTGATGGGCCATTTGGGCTACAGTGGAGAAAGGAGTGGTCATTTACACCTGGAAGGGCTGTGCCTGCCCCCACATAAAACAGCCTTCAACCACCTGGTATGAGTCTGGAGGGAGGCCTGCCCAAGGCAGGATTTTGTGAACAACAGACACTTTCCTTTGCAGTTTGCCTACTTTAAAGACAGAAAGGGGTATAAGTAGTGGACCTAAAACTCCAGATTTTTAGATTACTTCTGAAACCAAGAGGAACCTCTACCAAGGAGAAAAGCTAAAGAGCTGGAGGAGAAGTACTTCCCCTTTGCCTGTGACTGTGTTTTGCTGGATTGGCCTGCAGTTGCTCCTTCTGCCTGAAAGAGGACACAGACTGGACTTTGTGATATATTCCTGTTTGTGAAGAATCTCCAAGGGCTTGGATTGAGATTGCAGCCTGTTTTGAAATCTCAGGGCCATCAAATACTTCCTCTGCCAGCTCCTTGCTTCTCTGCTGAGACTCCTGCCCCACCAAGTGGTGTCCTATCTAGTCCCTGGGCCCTTGAAAGGTGAAGCTGGTAGAACAAGGACTGAAATCCACACACAGTAAGCCGTACAGAAAAACCTTTGATGCACTACCTGCAATGCGGCTGTGAAAACGATGCACCACCCGCCTCACAGCTGAAATCGGCACGCCTCCTGCATCGCAGTTGGGAAATTGATGCATCACCTGCACGGCGACCGGAGAAACAACACAACACCCATTTGCGGTGGCTGAAAATGACACAAACCCCATGCAGTGCAGTTTTCCATCACCGTGTGGCCGGATTCCTCACGCATCAATGTTGGGTGTCAAAATCAATGTAAACTTGCATGGACCTCAGGTGCCCCATCCTGTAAATGAAACGCGGCCTCACTCGTGAGTGAGAAAACAATGCATTGCTCACTTTTTTGATGCACGCTCACACCAGCACCTTTATTTCCATTGTTTTCTATGGAGTAAGAATCTATTATTTTTAAAATTATTAACGTTACTTGTGCATGTTGAATTTTTGTCATTTTGGTCTTGTTTGATTTAGATAAATATTCTATTTTCTAAACTGGTGTGGTGTCAATTTTGTAGTGTTTTCACCGTGTTACTGTGTGTTTGGTACAAATACTTTACACATTGCCTTTGCGATAAACCTGAGTGCTTGTGCCAAGATACCAAGAGGGTGAGCAGGGGTTATCCTAAGTGTGTACCTCTATCAGCAAAACTATTGCCAGCGTTGTAAGGTTCTTCCCTCTCAAAAGCAATTCCCCTTTTCTCTGTATCCATGTTGGTTGCAGCAGCGTCCTCATTCCCAGTGGCTCTTGCGGAGGCTGTTCCTAGAACTAGCCTCCTCAGTTTTAATTGCCACTCAAGATGGTGGCCGCAGATCTTTGTGAGGTCAGTGCTCTAGTGTTTCTACTTTAGTCTCATGCTGCAGCTTCCCTCCAGCTGTTCCTCTCAGGGAGCCGTGCACATTAATAGTCATCTTGAGGAGAATGAGCAGTGTTCCTGTGGCTCTTGGCTTAGTTGAGAATTCTTTCTGTATTGAGTTGTTAATCCTTTTTTCTTGCTACGGTATGTACACCAGGGATTTTTCCCTTTTGGAAAAGCTTAATTTTGTCCTTCTTCCAGCAACTGGCTGTCAGCTTTCTAAGAAGGATTTGTTCTGGCTCAACTGAACTTCAAGCAAATGCAATAAGGAATCCTTCAGTATCATTTCCGGACTTGGCAATATATATACATATATATATATATATATATATATATATATATATATATATATATATATAACTCTTTGCCTTGCAGATTCATCAGTCTTAAGGGACAAACCACGGAACTCATACTGATGCCTTAGAGAGTGTGGTAGAGAAATCCAAACTTTGAGAAGGAGGTTTTTATTTCTGTAAAAGACAACAGTAAATTGTACATTTGTGAACTTTTGGACTGTACTTTAGAGAACCTTGGATTTATCCCCTAAATTCAAAGGAAAAGAAGATTCTGAGATAACATTGTTCTTTCAGAGAGAGAGGCTAGTCTCTAAAAAGATTCAGTTTAGGAGCGCAATTGCATTGGGTGAATGAGAATGACTGAACAGTTGAATGCACAGTCGGAATGTACCTATTTATGCTCTTACAACTCCACTACAGATCCCTCCCTTAAAGAAATCCCCAAAAGTAGAAAGGTGCTAGTTTACAGAAGCACACGCCGAATATCATATCTTCAAGTAGGAAACAAAGGCATGAACTGGATCAGGAGGCGGTCTCTCTTTTTCTATTCCCATTCCCCTTTCACCCTAGTGGATGCAGGGTTCAGATAATCAGTTAAGGTCTTAGCATGCATCTGTTGGAGGGAGTTGGGTAAAAGGCATCTGCTCGAGTGGAAGTTTGATTCAATTGGTAATCTTCTGACAATCTCCATTACCCTGACTAGAGTTTGGGTCCCTGCTTGGACAGAGTGCAAATTGACTGCCAACCAGAGACCCCATGTCTAACAGAGAGCAGTGAGTTAAAATCACTGTGCTTAGTTAAGCTTTGGATAGTACTAATGCCCCTATCATTAAACCTCAAATCACTCTGTATCTTTCTTCCGTAACTCTTCATTCTGCCTTTGATTTCAGATCCATAGTTCTCTGCTGGAGACAATTTTATTTAGAAGTCAGAGTATTTTCTGTTCTGGCCCCTAAATAATGGACAACAGATGTCTACTAGCCACTTGACAAATCCCAAATCATGCCTACTTTTACAGAGCATTAAAAACTGAAATATGTTGTTAAGAGTTTCCTCCTTCACTCATCTAATTTTATTTTTAGATCTAAAATACCACTGGTTGAACATGAAGTTAGATGTCATTCATTCATTCACTCCCTCATTCATTCATTCACTCACTTATTCATTACTTCACTGGCTAGCTCATTTAGAGCTTTGAGGACATCCCACCAGCCCACCAAGTCAAGACACGCTTAAGCCTATGCTCCTCTGGCAGGCAACTGCCCCCTTATTTAGAGCTTTTTGCCTGCCTGAGGGGAATCAGTCAAGCTGGTGCATGGCTCACAGTAAAGGATGTAAACTGGGCCCCAGGGATGTCATGTTAGTGTAACCTACTTGGCAGAGAATTTTGTTTTCCACAACAGACCTCTGAAGCAGTTTCTGTGTGCTCTACTGCAAACAACCCACAGTACACGTCTACCTAAATCAAACATAGAAGAACCTTACCTTCCTTGTACATTGCTCCAGTGCCCACCGTAGAGGAGTTACTTGGGAAATGAGCAAACCCTCCACTGTGGTTGCTCAAAACCAGGTTTCAGGACAACACTTCTCCCATTGGGATTGGTACCTGGCTGGCTTGAAAGACAATTGAGGGACAGGCCCAGATGTGAGCTACATGTGCCTGTGATAGGGCAGGTCCCTTTGAAGATAATTAAGTTTCTGGGCACTGCCCAGATGCTCATCCTGCCAGAGGAACATGAAACCTCGATACAACCACGACCTTTGTCTCAGCTGTAGTAGCCCATTCACACTGCATCAAGGAGCAATTCAGCTCCTATGTGACAGTTGGAAGCTTATGTGAATGGGTTTCTAGAGGCTTTAGGCAGATAACGTACATTTTCTGGAATATTATTAATGTGACTTTACCAATGATTTTGAATTCTAATAAATATCTTAAAAGTCCAAGAATTAACTTTTTATCTGGTTCATAATCTGAGATAACATTATTTAATTGTAATAATAACTCCCAATTTTTTCCTATGTAGCAGCTAACACTGCTACAGAGAAAATAGAGTTTTAAGACTTTTCACTGTAAGGACATGTATAACATCAAATAGTTACATGCCCTACTTTGAAATACTTTGAACCCTCCGCTGAGAGTACTTAAGGCTAATGTGAGAGTAACTTTTTATTAGTTAAAAGGAGGGTTTAGGCCTGTCAGAAGGGATTATTTTGACAGGTTGAATTTGCAGTTTAAACCTGCACAGCCAGGTTACTGGTTGCAGACCTGCAGTGAGGGTTTGCTTTGTCACTTTGGTGGTCGCACAATATGTGCAGCCATCCACTAGTGACCTTTGACTTCCATGTCCTGTGTATATTTTGTACGATATACTAGGGATTGATAGGTAAGTTATTTATGCCAAAAAGGTATATACCGATTCCGTATGTTCCTGGGGGTTAGAGCACAAACCAAGGGCACTGAACATCAGTAGCACAGTGTTCAGAGACCACAAAACAGCAGAAAATCTAGAAGAAAATAGGTGTGACTAAGAAAAAGGGGCATTTTCTCACACTACCTAGCTCCACTACTCGTTGTGCCTAGTTTAATCTCCATCTCAGCTCTCTCCACTCTGTCCCTTCTCTATCTACCTACCCCTCTATCATAAAACACACCTATCTCATCTCTCTCCATATCTCCACCTATCTCTTTTCACCCTCTGTCCCTATCGCTACATGTTTATCTCTCTACTCCATCTCTCTACTTCACTGCACTGCTCAGTTTAATCTCATCTCCCTTTATCTACCCAGCAGCTGCATTATCTCTTGCTCAAACTCATCCCTCTCTTCTCTCACCTTTGTATCACTCTCCATCAGTCTATACCTGACTTCTACCTTTGTCACATCTCTTTCTACCTCTCCACTCTCTACCTCACCTCCCCCAGTATCATTCCTCTCTTTCTTATTTTTCACTTACTGACTCATCTCTACTCAACTCTCCTTCTTTCCTTCTCTCTACCTAAACTATAAACATCTTTACTGTGGGCCTGATTCACATAGGTAAATTTGGACCTGAAGTCTAAGTTTAGACTTAAAGAGTATGTTTAGACCTGAAGTCTAAGGGACCAGTGCACGAATGTAAATGTAGACTTCAGGTCTAAGTTAACCTTTGTGAACAGGTCCCCGAGTTCGGTATTCACAAAGGAGCTTAAGAGTAGTATCTTTATGACTGCATAGGCTGCACTGCTGGTCCAAAATCTCATGAGGTGTAAAGATACTACTCATAAGTCTCTTTTTGAACACCAAACATACCTCAGGTCTAAACTTAGACTTCAGGTCTATGATTACCTTTGTGAATCGGCCATGTGTGTTTGGTACCCCTCTCCCTATTTGTTATTGATACAGCTATTGCACTTCTCTCACTACTTTCCTCCTTTCTTATCATCTCTTTTTCACTACCTCTTTTCTCTATCTACCTTGGTTTCCTCTATGTGACTTTTCTTACTACCTTACTCTATTATCACTACATCTCTTTACCATGTTTTGAATATATTACCGTATTCTTTCTCCCTAGCATCTCTCTGTAACTGTTGAATTTCACTCACCCTCTCACTGTTGTTTCAACTTTTCTCTCTTTGTAGATCTCAGTGTTCTGACTCTACCTCACAACTCACTCTTACACACACACTCTCCACTTCTACATTTATCTCACCTCTTGTTCGCTGCCTCATTTTAGTCACTCCACTTCTTGTCTTTAATCTCTACAGCATATTTTTCTTTTTACCATTTTCTATCACTTTACCTCTGTTTTGCTACTTTCTTCATCTGATCTGTATTTCTATGCCTCAATTCTCATTTTTCCTACTCTGCATCAAGCTCTATCTATTCATCTCTCTTTTGAACTTATCTCTTTCTCTACATTGCTCTTCTTTGGACCCAACACCTCTCCTTCTCTTTTCAGTTTCCTTTTCCCATTCTCTCATCCCCTCTGTATCCTCCTCCTGCCTCCCCCTCACATTTCTCTTACTCATAAGTGCTGGGAGTTACTGTCTTGCTAAAAATGTATGTGCATGGCAAGAGGAGTGTAAGGAAATACCTCTTTTTGCATGTTCACACCCACATTGTTGCACTGATGCTGCCTGTTTTTTTTTTTTACTCTGAGAGGGCACTGAGGCCTACTAACCAGACCTCAGTGGCAGTGTTCTGACCTTGTGCAAAGTAGATGTTGAATTAGATTCACCCAGTTGGCACTTTCTTACAAGTCCCTAATATATGGTACCGAAGGTACCCTGGGCATGAAAGGCAGTGCATCCACTCAGAGCTGCAGCAAGGCGTATGCCACCCTTTTTGGCTCCTAACCTGCCACTGCAGACTAGAAGGATGGGCTGTTCACTGTCAGTTTGACTTTGCAATTCAAACTACTGGCAAAGCCAACCTGCCCCTTAACATTATGTTTAAGTGTCTCCTAAAGAAGGCCTACAGAGCCATATGGCAGGGAGCTGTATTTCCCTAAGTGGGACATTAGTTTTGATATGTCTTGACAGTAACACTTCTAAATTGAGGCTTTGCTGTGGGTAAAGTTGGTAGCCCTATTGACTAACACGGTGTTACCTGGTGGCATCCCCACCAGGCTAAATTTGATTGAGGCTACCAAACTGGGTCATGTGAAGTATCAAATTGATTGTGGCATTAAATGGGATCTGATGCTCAGGTCAAAATTAATGTCACTATTAATGGTTGGCCACGTGCTCTGCTCGCCCAGTGGCCTCACAAAAGCACACCTGCACAGACAGCTTTCTGACCGTCTGGGGAGATGTGTGAACAGCTCTCAGGCTCAAGGACAAAGGCAGTGCTGCATAAGTGAGGTGTCACCTCCTCTGCCAGGAACGGCACTCAAGGGATTAACCCAGAGACAATGAGTCAAAGGGGAAGCTGCATTTGATGGGCAGTCCTGCCCAACACCCCTGAACAGGATGCCTTTTGTCCTTGCAGACAGTATGGAGAAAGGGCCAGAAGCGGGAAACCTGTCCCAAAACTTGTTCTACCGTGGGCGCATTGTCCCAGGTAGTCACCCCTCTGGGTGGGCTACCTTGCTCCTCACGACCAAGGAAGGGTTGTCCCATCTTGGAAAGGGCAAGAATGTGGCATTCTGGAATAGCAAGATGCAACACATCACAGGAACTTTGTCTCTAGGTAGAAGGGGACACAGTAGCCCGTTGACTAGGGACCAAGTGGTCCCCTCAGGTCACTTTCCTGGGATAAATACGGCACCTGTGGCACGTTGACCTTCAGTACTCGCTGGATCTGGAAAGAGGAAAAGAAGAAGACCACTCTACACCTGTTGGAAGTGCATGAAGAGAGGCTGCAATGCCAGAGCAACTGCGTGTGTTGCACTTTGAGCTAATGGAGTTCTGCCTAGTTTGGGAAAATGCTGAATTCTAGCCACAGACCCAAGCAGAGGCTCCAGGGGTCCGTAGACTGGCCCGTGGAACTGCACTGGGGAGAGTAAAGCTGCAGGCACCCAAATCGCCTCTCTGGTAGCCACGGCAGAAATCTTACCGCTACTGGGTGCAGGTCACCCCCAAGGACAATTTGGAGATAGCCAAAATGTGCACCTGTGTCTGCTGGACTCAAGATTGTTGGTTGTGATCAGATTTGTCACCACAGAGAGACAACAGCCTATACCAAAAATTTGCACCATGATCACTATGTTGCGAAAGCAAGTGGTTTGCATCTGCAGCCCTTGGAACCCTGCAAACAGGAGTTTATGGGACCCCAATCTGCAGGTCCAGAGTCACTCCCACTCAGCTGAGGACTGAGGACTCAACCTGACTTTACCCCTGTGGACTCCAAACCATCCGGAGTATCCTAGAGCATCTTTGAGCATGCACTGCTCAGCATGAGGACCACTCCATCATCTTCTATGGTGGTCATACTGTAAAGTTTGGATCTTTCTCTTAAAATGGTCCGGTGTCCAGGTAATGGTCCAAAGCATCTTCTTTGCCCCCCTGGACCTCTGTACTGTTGGACCTGGTTGGACCTGGTTGCTCAACTTGGGCAGGAGTTCCTAAACTAACTTTTCCAAAGTTTTGAAAAGTTTCCAACGTTTCTGTTGACCAACGGCTCTTTGTAGTTGATGCTAACGTTATATATTCTTTTAAAAGCGTATATCTCCGGAAACCCTCCAGTGGATTCTAATGATTGAGGTGTCTAAAGATATGTTAGGAATGGGGTCTCTAGTTAGCAGAGCTATACACCCTTGTCCAAGTAGGGACCACAATCCTAGCCAGGGTAAGTCATGCACAATACAAATTATCCTGTGCCCACCCTCTGGTAGCTTGGCAGTGAGCAGTCAGGCTTAATTTAGAAGGCAATGTGTAAAGTAATTGTGTAATAAATCATACAGTAACATAGTGAAAACACACACAAAAAACACCACACAGGTTAAGAAAAATAAATAATATTTATCTGAATAAAATAAGGTCAAAACAACAAAGATCCAATAAGCACAAGTTTAAAGATCACTTTTAGAAGGTTTAAATTGTCTCTTTGTTACACACAGTACCCGGTATGCATCAAAAATAATGACGCACAGAGACTGCAGAGGAGGGGATGCATGGAAAAATAAGGTGTTACGTCGAATTTCCAGACGTAGCACAGACAATGTGTTGTTTCTTTCCATGCTGCAAGAGGTTTGCGTTGTTTTTTGGCGTTCTGTCTGGGTTCCTCACTCCGATGCGGGGATATTTTGATGCCCAATGGCGATCCGTTAAAAATACTTGACACGCTGGGAGAAGGCATGTACGCTGTGTCGATCCGGTAAGAGATGCGTCAAATTTTCCATCGCAAAGCAGAATTTCAAGTTGCAGGCTTTGTGTTGATTTCGGCAGGCGGTGTGTCAATTTTTCCCCGCACAAGAAGTTTATTCAAGAGTTGAAGTCTTTGTTGGTCCTAAGACTTCAAAAACAAGAGGCAAGCTCAATCCAAGCCCTGGGAGAGAACTTTTTGGGGAAGGAAGAATCCTTATCAGCAAAGTCAGAGGCCAGCAGGGCAGAAGGGCGACAGCAGGGCAGCAGTCTTTCTCAACAAAGCAGTCCAGGTGAATCCTTTGGGCAGTCAGGCACCTCTTCTGACAGGGTGCAGGTGTTGGTCCAGATGTGTCAGGCCTTCTACCCTTCCAACCCAGGAAGACCCATTCAATATGCAGATGAATGCATATGTGACTCAGTGTCCTGTGTCTGTCTAGGTGAAATGCACAAAGGAGCTGTCATCCATCATGGACCAGACATTGATTAGAGACAGGCTGTAAGGCACAGATAGTTTCAAGTGCAGAAAAATGCTTACTTTTTAAAAGTGGCATTTCTAAAGTAGGAATATTAAATCCAACCTCACCAATAAGCAGGATTTTCTATTACCATTCTGGCCATAATAAATATGACTTGGTTACCCCTTTCAGTTCCAAATCTAGCACTCAAAAGGTATATGAGGGCAGTCCTAATGCTAGTCGATGAAAAGAGCAGGCCTCATAGTAGTGAAAATGTATTTAGGAGTTTTCCACTACCAGGACATATAAAACTCATATGTACATGTCCTGCCTTTTACCTACATAGCACCCCACCCTGTGGGTTACCTATGGTCTACCTTACTTATATGTGGAAAAAGGGGAGTTTAAGGCTTGGCAACTACTTTTAAATGCCAAGTTGAAGTGGCAGTAAACTGCACACACAGGCCTTTCAATGGCAGGTCTGAGACTTGCTTGAGGTGGGCGGCATGATCAGTGCTGCAGGACCACTAGTAGCATTTCATTTACAGGGCCTAGGCACATGCAGTGCACTTAACTAGGGACTTAAAAGTAAATCAACTATACCAATTGGAGATGAACCAATGTTACCATGTTTAAGGGGTAGAGCATAGGCACTTTAGCACTGGTTAGCAGTGATAAAGTGCACAGAGTCCTAAAACCAGCAAAAACAGTATCAGAAAAGTGGAGGGATCCAGGTAACAAGTTGGCGGATGACCACCCTAAGGCTGTCTGGTCTAACAAGATACCTAAACAACTAATCTATTTTCCTAGCCTGGTGTGCTTTTCTTTTGTGTCATGTGTCTTTTTTGTTTGGTGTTGTTACATGCTTTACATGTTGTTCCTTTGCTAAGCCATACTGCTCGCAACCACAGCTACACAGGGTTGAGCTCAAAGTTGAGGGCTGAGTTAACATAACTGACTGGACCCAAGACAGTATTTGTGAGTGTACTGCACAGTAGAGCTACCCAGCCATACCATATTGTACACCACAAACCCTCACAAAGAGGGAATGTGCAGGAAAATAGAGTTTTGAAGGAATGTATCGGCTTCCCTGGATAGACTGGTGAAAATTCCAAAACAGCACACTGATTTCCAATGTTGCTCTAAGAAAACTAGTTGAGAAGGGGGATGCTTTTGCTATTGTGAGGGGGTTATAGCTATGTACAAATGTTTTAATTTATGCACTATTCCACTAAACCCTCACCAAGTCACTGTTACCAATTATTTCCTACCATGTGAGGAACACGCAGGTTAGATAATACATTTCATGGAAAACGCTGTTGCAGGCCATGAAATCGAGATCCACGTGCAAAACCAATGCGGCTTCATCAATGTTTGTTCAGACTTCCTTTTGGTACTTTTTAAATGGCGGGCAAAGGAAAACTTGATTTCGGGTTATTTTTGCGTGCCGCCATATTTAATGCAATATTGTTTGGTGATCATGAGGGCTTGAATCAGCAGAAAACGGTTCATAACTACAAATGTGTTCAGAACAGTGGCCATAACATGTCTTGCAAGTGCTCCAAGCATCCTTCAAATTGTGGCACTTTCTTAAAAGCAATTGAGCAATGTTCAATCCACGCTGTATGCCTGTGTGTCCTCTTTATTGGACGACACATGTACAGATATTTTAATATACCAATTTTATAAAGCAATGAAGCATTTAAGATGCTACCGCAATAGAAATTCTAGAGTCGAGAAATGTGCAAGTCAAGATGATAAGGTGAGATTTTTACTGGATACAAATATTGCGAAGTGTTTTTATTTACCCACATTCTCCAACAGGCTAATTTAGTTAATTAAGATGAGACTTCGTATACGCACTTGCAAAAAAGTATCAGCTTTGTCTGTCTGAGACGTTATAAAACGTAAATATCACAATTTGGCAGCACAGAAAACTGCATCGTGAAATACGTCAGTCGAAAAGTCACTGGATGCAGACTTGTATATCTTCCGATGGAATTTTTTAATTTCTGAATATTTTATGACACAATTGAGCAGATTGTGGGAAATAGCTCTGATTGGTATCGCTGGTAACCCCCTACACTAACACAGTGCTTTAATAAAGGATACTTACACCTAATACAGACGTGCATTGTTTGTAATGTGTTAACACAGTGTGCATTTATAAACCGTAATACTAAACTGAATCAAATAAACACGAGTATTGATCATTTGGATCAGTCTCACATTCTTATATTTACATAACATGATCCTTGTTTGAAATGCTGACTAAAATATGTAAATATTTTTACATTACAATCCGCTTGCTAAGCAAGGTGAATTATGTTTCATCACACCTCCTGTCTTTTTAACGTTCAAATGTATTCATTTGGATTAGTTTATACAGACAATACAGAAAACAAGAAAAATATCACCTCCTGTCTAAAGTCCAGTGAATAAGAAATGACCTACTCTCAGGGGCGAAATTATATTTCAGTCGTACACACAAATTTTAGATGTTAAAAAAGCACACAAAAATATAAAAAGGGATGTGCTTTTTCCCATATTAAGACCGAGAGATACACCTATGCTGCGCTCACTTTGCAGAACGTCAACACGTTAAGCGGTGAGGTGTTTTTTTTGCCGAGTGTAATACTACAGCAACCACCTCCAGGGGGCGTTCTTTCACCGCGCAGTTCTAGGGCACCGGTTCTACGAACACTCCCCTTGATCTGGTCCCTCCCTTGAGTGATGCTTGCCCAGATAGCTGTCAAAAAGGCTGGGAGGCAGAATCACTCTTTCTTTAACATCAGTGTTGATTACAGGCAAAGAGGGAGCACTAGAGGGAGGAGGCCAATGTTCGACTCTCGTCCCGTGCTCTCTACCCCGGTATAGCGCCTGTGGGAGCCGCTAGCTGGCCCAACCCTGGGCGGAGCTCCTCTGGCTGCATCTTCTCCAGTCTCCACCGGGACCCGCCACCTGTTCCACTCCTAGTCGGGACTCTGGACAGCATGAACGAGACGCTGCTGCTGAACTTGACGACTCCCGGCGGGCTCCCCGGGAACGGCAGCACCGCGTTGGAGCAGGTGCTGCGGGGCTGCTGTACCCAAGCCCCACTGGTGACCGGGGACGGCTTCGAGGCGCCTGCCGAGCCCGACGAGCACAGCCTGTACATCATGCGTGTGGTCCAAATCGCGGTCATGTGCGTCCTCTCGCTAACCGTGGTGTTCGGCATCTTCTTCCTGGGCTGCAACCTTCTCATCAAGTCTGAGGGTATGATAAACTTTCTTGTCAAGGACCGGAGGCCGTCCAAGGAGGTGGAGGCGGTCATTGTCGGTCCCTATTGAGTGCCGGGGGGGTCTGGAGGAAGAGATCGGAGGATGGAGACGTGCTTCTGGCTCTTGTTTTGCGCTGTGCGCCTGCGACCGGCAGTGCCTTTGGACTGGCTGCCGGGAGCTCCGGACTGGAGATCGAGGCTCTCGGAATCAGGGAGCTCTGCTGAGCAAGTGGAGAGCAAAAACTTTCGGTGTGGCCAAACAGAGAACATTTTGGAGTGGAGCAGGAAGGCCACTTAGGCGGAAGAGCGCAGTCGGGCAGAGGCGGTGAGGTGACTGTCCATGAACGCCACAAGCCAAAATGCGTCCCACATCACCCTCGGAATATACTGTAAATTACAATATTCGCCCCAACACGCTGTCTTTAACTGCTGCGGACCAGTTTTAAGAGAAAAAAGTCCAGTCTTTGAATGTCATGTGTAAATTACCGTCTTACGTCTTGGGACGTGTACTTGTTTTTTAAGACATTAACATATTTGACGAACGCTGCTCCCTCCACCTTATGGAGAGGTGCGGACTCGGGATGGTGTCATTCCTGGATATTTCATATTTGCTTCCTGGCAGGGCCTTGACTGTCAGACTTCTCACTCGTGGCTTCTCCTCCTGCCTCACTGTCTGACTCAATCTCCCTGTGGGTTGTACCCTACCCTCCCTCGGGGGCGGCTGCTACTGGAGCCGATCCCTCCCCACACCTGTTTACTGCTGTTAAGGTTTACAAAAAGAAAGTTCTCAGGCAGAGAGGGAAATATGTTTTATTATGACACGCTATTTAATAAACACATCCGATGGACTGTTGGGCAACTCGTGTTTATATTTTGTGCTTTTATCGGCTGAAGTGTACTTTCTCGCCTTCTAGGTTAGGAAAATAAATGTTGTCGTAGCATAACGGAGAGATTTTCTGCAAATAAACTGTCTTATGATTTAGGCAATAAAGTACCGGAAAGGCCATGATCTGGTAAAAGAGATTGCTCAGGTTTTCTTTTGTATTGGAAAAACCCAGTTTCACTGAAGTAAAAAAAGCCAACAATAATATAATATGAGGCCTTGCAGCCGGCGAGGTTAACATTCGTGTCCCTCGTTGAAGTGGATGCTACAGCGCACGGCCACCTTCCTATCAGACTCGCCTTGTATAATCAGGGTGACAGGTTAGGTATATTGAGCTGCGACGCCCGAGGCCCGCAGAGCTGGCAGAGGTAAATAAATGAATCCTGACGTTTTGGTTATGGAAACTGTTTCAACCCTATTTACTATTACAACTGCCTCCTGCAACCTTTTTATACGCACAGGTTTACCTTTACAGTAACCGTGGCGCAAATTAAACCTTTCAATAAAAGCTGCAGTCAGGCAGAGCGTATGGGTTTATGAACCGACGATCGCACTCGCGCTCTACAGAGTGCATTGGGTGTCGCAATGGTAAAACAGCGCTGCAAAACACCCATCCAATACAATATACATCCCATACAATTTAATCAGATGTAACCAATTAACGAGGACGCAACAATGAAATGTGTTTAGCAAAACATACTAAGTATTTTCTATGTACACTCTGACTTGCACGGCCTAATTTGCAGCTTTAATTTGCTCCATACAAAGTACGTCATTTTCGCGGATCCATATACAGTAAATGGGCTTTTCTCCGATGCATGTACAGTAAATGCGGTATTAAGAACTACAGAGCTTAATTACTTGTTGTCCTATACACACCTGTGTTACTTTACAAACTTGTTACTAAAATGGCTTGGACCTATGTTAGCAAGAAATAGAAAATACCATGCCTTACCCATCAATTATTGACTAGTTAATGCTTCATGGCACTAAGCCTGTTTCTTTTGCTAGTTCGGTCACACATTCCCATATCGTATCTGAGTAATTGTTTACAAGGGTGCTTACGTGACCATGCTCACCCGTAGTCCAATTACAGGTAGGTGTGACAGAAATGGCGAATGACAGTGTTTTTCCAAACGTCACTCACGGCTGAAGCATACAGCCGGTGACACATTTCCAGGCGTGTGTAACGGTTTTAGCCTGGTTAGTACTGTGTTCTGCACGTGCAGCTATCGACCGGACCACTTTGTACCGACCTGAAATCAGTGAACCTACTATTTTTTTTTCTGAAACAAAGACATCCTGCCAAATTAACTTAAAACGATGCATATGCTGAACAGCCAAGAGAGCATATTATCCTGTCTGACTTACATCGTTGTTCTGACGCAGGCGGTTTTGTTTTTCTAATTATAAACAGGCAGGCATATCATGCACGAACACGCGCGGGATTCGAAGGGCTAGTCACGACTGACGTGGGACAGACATGGCCCTGGTTTGTGTTACCTCACCCCCACTTCCTGTTTACACTTGGTCTTGTTCGGGGACGGGCGAGGCTCACATATGCCACTTGTTCGATCCACGCGCGTGTAGGTCACTAGTTCAATGGCATTAGACCCAGTCACATCCTATACGTCCTGCATCACCAATTATTTAACAGGAGAAGGCCAGCTTTCATGTGTCTGTGCTTGAGGGGTACACATGGGGCACACTGGTTGATATTTATCTGGCTACAATGATCAGCTTGGTTTCTAATATACAAATCAAAGCTTAATTACCGGAGTGGGATGCCCTGAACACTTGTGTTAATTTTGTCAAACCTCCCTCTTTCTCTCTCTCCCTCTCCCTGTGTATCCTGTATAAAACTGTTATTACTTCAGTGCCCCGACTGACGGTCATTTCTGGTTTCTTCTTTTGAATAATATAATCAGATATAATTATAAATCATGAATGTTTCGCTTTACTCGTATCCAGTTTCCTCACCTGTTTGTCTCCGGGCGTTATGTTAAATATTGGTTTTAGATATTATTTTCTGAGCTGTATACAATCTATACAGGATCAAATAGAATCTATCAGGCACAGTTTCTACCAGGCAGATGTTATTTATACATACAGTGTAATAGTCACATTTCCAGTCTGTCTTCTAGAAAATGTGTATGCATTTTTATGTTTGCATTCAGGTCCTGGCTTGGGAGTCTAAAATCTGAAGTGCACGTCTTTTTGAAAGAGGTTTGTGTACATTGCTTTTTCCTTCAATGGGTAGTATGATTTTACTGTTCCCCCTTCTTTATACAACCTGTAGCAAACTAATCCTCTTTAAATATTCTTTCTCAGTTTATATGTTTGTGACTATATCACGTTCACTCATTCCCTGATATCCACCTTCAGCCTGGTAAAAAAAGAGCCTATAGTAGGCGAATTACTTCCTGGGGAGCAATTCCAAATGTACTTACAATGCATTTTCTAAACTCATTATGTTTTACATAGTGCTTCGCAACCCGTTTTTCAATATGCAAGCACCATAAAAAAGTAAAGTTTGAATAACAGTAAATGTCCCACCCGTGCACTCCCCGTCGCAGGTGCACATCTCATGAGTCCCGACATTTTACTCAATAAATATTTTTTAATACATTCCATCACTTTACACTTTTCACGTCACCGTGTTTCACACCCGCGGGCAAATTTCTCAAATTGGAACACTTTCTTGCAGAGTACGGGCAAGTGTATCTCCAGTCATATTACAGAGGAGACCCGGGTGAAGAGGGCGTTTGCACCTTCTCTATGCACTCCTAGAGTACTTCTTGTTTACACAAGAGACCGTGGGTGCCAGTGCACCCCTTTTTTTACAGCCATTGTGCAGGCGCCCGTTTGATGCTCGCATAATAGGGACATTCTCTCATTCGCATGGAGGCATGATGAACGGTCATTTGTTGAGGTAAACAGTGAGCCAAGTAGAGGTGTCCCACACCCAAATGTGGAGACACTATCCTTCATTCGCTGGTAGCACATTGCCACCCTGAGAGTATTGACAAAGTGGACTAACTATGCACCCTCCAAGAAGTGTTGCACAATATAGTGTGCCCCTTAAGGGCACTTTAGATGACGGATCAGAGATGATCCTAAGAATCCCCCACATTAACTCCTCGATTGTGGGGCGTCACTGCGCCCCTCCCCAACCCACCCCTCTCGACGTAAGGCATGGTTTTCCCGCAGTGACAGATTAGCATTTTGAACCGTCTCTTCGTCCTTCACTGCAGATGTCTCTAAAGTGCAAGTACGAACTCAGGAAGCTGACACTTGATCTGGGAAGTGAAGATACATTTTGTAATAGGGTGCACAGACCACGCTCTGGCAGACGCACTCAACGTGGCAAGCACCAGCGAATAACTAGACTGTACATGCTTCTTTTTCAAACAAATCTGTGAGAAAACCTCTTGATGCCACTTACAGTTATTTTGGCCTGCACAGAAAAACTCTCATCACCGTGATCGATTCGTCATGTACTGTAAATGTTATGGTTAAGCATAAATGGTCCCTTACCCCCACTCTCTCACGCGTGCCGTCCTATCCCCCGTTTTAAATTATTCTTCCTCGCTTCAAAACCTACAACTGGTGCTTTAGTTAAACTCAGTACTGGTTGCAGCTCTTTAAACTCTAGCTGCAATGAGAGGGTTGTGCCAACCCTCATCCAACAAGTCAGTGATTTCTAAATTGTTATAAAAAAGCTTTGGGCGTTTGGCTCACTCATGTAAAATGAGCCAGGGTCTCAGAAGAACAGCACACCTAATCTCTCAGTTTCTTAACCTTTATAATCATTGCAGGGGATCGGTTACCTGCTGTGTGAATCATTGCCAGGAGATAATTATTCAGAACAATGGCATCTAATCTAGCTCACACTGTTCACCCAAATGATATTCCGCTACAGTGCTTAATTTGTAATAAATAAGTACCAGGGCCCAAAGGTATTTCATGGGAGACAGCTGCAGCTTGCACAACCCACTGCCCCTGCTGCCAACAGCAGTGCCACTGTTACCTACCAGCCATCACACTTTAACAAATCTGTCAAATTGGACTGGTCCATGTCACCCAAAGCTTCAAGTAGGGCCTGGACGAGGTAGTATTATTTTTACTTCAATGTATATTGACTTTTTAAATTTACTGCCGATGTTATGTGCTAAAAATGTAATAGATAGCACCACCTGGCTCGCTGTATTACGTTGCATTGCATGAACTTTTAGTAAATCTCCCCCACTATGTTTTAGGATAGGAGCATCAATTGGCAGCCTGGTAGTATCAGACACATAGTACAAGTGTACAGGATAGTAGTTTCTCAGAACTGCAGTAATTGAAGAAATCTAAGTGAAAATATCAATACGAACCATATTAAAGCAGTTAATTGTAGGTGCTTAGGTGCAGAATTGCACATTGTGGACTGTCAGAAATAAGTGCCAGCGCCAAGCTCTGGCTAACACCGCCACAATTTAAGCACTGGCTCCACTGCAATTTACAACCTCTCTGCAATTTAGCAGGCACCCTGTAGATGCCTCCATTCTGGAAGCACCAGACTTTCCATGATGAAGAATAGGGGCAACGCTATTCATACTGAGGTCTGGCAGCTAAATCTGATTGGCTCCAGGAAAAATGCATTATTTCAACTGCCTTTCTGAATTGAAGAGGTATGGTGGAGCAGAATATTGCAGCACAACACACATGTAGCATGTAAAGAATGACATCGCTATGGCGTATGGCCAGATAGACAGCTTGTGTTTCCTTGCCTTCTGCAGTTTCTTGCAGTATTCCTGCATACACATGATAGACATTTAGGCTCGGATTTGCTAACATTTTGTGCCGTAGGTGCAACGCTTATTTGGCTCAAGCAAAATATCAAACTTTTTTTGAAGTTACTAAGCCATGCAAGACCTGAATCTCAAGACATTGCATGGCTTTGTAAGACTAAATAATGCAACACACCACACAGCGGTGGCTGCCGCAAAGACGGCTGGCCAAACACACATGCGCACTTAATGCACTCCACTTCTCCTCTCCTCTCCCCTCCCCATGGCCCAGCACCACCCCTCTCAGCACATGGTGGGTGAGACCGCAGCAGAACAATAAAACGATAATGAAATATTGTTTTAATTTTCTGCTGCTGGCTTTTAGCCAGTGGGGCGATGCTCCTCCGCTATTGCAGATGAGCCACCCCAGACAGCACATTGTGCTGGCTTTCATTATTTTGTGTCAAGTAGGCAATACATGGTCGTAGCATGGTTATTCCATGCATCCATGCATGCATTTTGAAGTAAACCCAGATTTCCTAGGGTCTGTAAACCTTTTTTTTTTGTGCCAAAATGGTGCATTTGCCCGAGGCTGGTATAAGAAGGAGATACATTTTTTATCTCTCCTCTTTGGTTCCTCTTTTCATGCGTGCTGTATTCTGCAGCACACATACAAACATGAACATGCCTCTAAGAATAGGTTTTGGCGGGAAGGTGTTCCTCCCTGAACAAAAACTGTTCAGACCACAATGCAGGTACCCTGGCGTCATGGCACAAGGGTGCCTGCATTGGTGCTAAGTAATTATAAGTGTGCCAGGGACAGTAATGAACAGCACCATACCATTGCGAACATGGAACTGTTAGGCTTTCTCCCGTTCACACAATGCAGCAAAGCAACTTTCCTTGTGTGGCATTGTGTTGCATTGTGTTAACTTTTAGTAAATCTCGTCCTGTCTCATAGTACTAACCTCAAAACCTGATGCTATTCAAATAAATGATGGTATTATCCTGCAAACCTGTTATACAACATGCTTATGCATTTGCTTGTTGTTGGAAAGTGGACTATTGGTAAGGGCAGGCAAGTACCTACACCTAGCAAAAGGCCACAAACCCCCACTTAGGTCCAGTTAGGTCTCAATAAATTAAATCCAACTCAACCCTTGGTAGCTAGGCAACAAGCGACAAGTATTAACTTAGGAAACAGATGTGTAAAGCATCTAAAAATCACAAAACAGTAAATAAGTAAAATAGAAAACACAATGAAAATCCAACACCAATTTATACAAATAGATTTTATTTTTATCTTTAAAATGACACCAAAACAATCAAACTCCGATAAGGGGAACAGGAGATATGAATTTATAAAGAATTAATGTTTTCTAGTGCATAGACGCAACTAGTGCTCAAAGGGTTAAAAAGGTCACACTGGACAGGGACAAAGTCCAGAGTTCAGGCCACCCATGAGGTAACACTGTTACACTTACTTTCAGAAGTGTTTCTTGATTCAGTGGTCCACAGCACCAGCCAAGGGTTCAGAGGCTCTGGTTTGCCTCTTGGGGTCTGGGACTACAACTCCCACAATACACCTCTTCAACTTATAGAATTGCTCCAAACTTCAGGATATTCTTCAAGAGGTCCTTTTTTGGCCCTTGAAGTGTACACAACTTGATCCAAGGTTCCAGAAGCTCTGAGTTGCTCCTTGGGAGCTGGGACTACAATTCCCAGAATGCACCTGATCAGAATCCTCAAATGCCCACTGGACACTGGTCAGCTGGGCTCTGCTTGCATGCCTTGATGCAGGGGACTCAGGGCAGCTCCTTTGTACCTGCAGCAAACAGGTAGTCCCTTCTTGCCCTATCCTAATCTCATCAAGAGGGCACCTAATTGTCTGGGGTTGCAGTAAATGGGGGAGGTCCTGTGCTGCTCCAAATGTCCTTCCCTGCCTTTGACGACCAGTTTGGCTGCTCTTCCCCCATCCTGTTTCACCCTCTGCTGAGGCAGATCTCCTCCCAAAGGCACATCCTTTTTGTTCATCCCGACCACTTCACACCTCATCAAGGCAGCCTGGCCAGGCTGACAGAGAATGGCCAATCATAGAAGGGCACTACAGAGCTGAAGATGGCATTTTTCAGGTCGAGTTTTAAAACTCTTTACCTGAAATAGTTATATTAAATCCAACAAAGGAAAGTTTTGTGATTTATTATAACAATTTATTTGATATCAAACTCAAGGTATCTGTTTCTTATGGGGACTTTGTTAATTAAAATAAAGTCTCCCTATTTTCGCCTATGGGGGCATTTTTACCATGAGGGAAAAACAAATTTGGCTATTTTACCTCACTAGGGCTTATAAAACTATTTTGTATAAGGTACCTGCTTATAGTTACATGGCACCCTACCCCAGGGGCACTTAGGGCACACATTAGGGGTGACTTATATGTAAAAATAATGTAGTTTAATGACTTTGGAAGAACTTTGAATTCCAAAGTCGAATTTGCATATAACTTTAATTTAAAAGCAGCCAGCAAGGCAGGCCTGCCTTTAAAATGACTCTGGGCAGCCCAGCAGTGCACTTGTGGGTGCACCACCTACGTGGGGGTCCCTAAACCTACATATCCTACCATATACTTGGGACTTATAGGTAGGTTGGCATAGCCAATTATAATTAGCCGAATTTGCATACTCAGTTTACACAGAGCACAGGCCCTGGGACTGGTTAGCAGTACACAGGGCACCACCACAGTCAGGAAAACACCAGCAAAAAGTGAAAAATGGGGGCAAAAAGATAGGCAACACTGCAATCAGCCCTGTTTTCTCACACTTGTTGTTCTCCCTATTGAGGTTTGGAAATTTAGATGCTTTAATGCTATTATCCTGATAAAATATTATGAAATGTGCTATTTCTATGCCTCCAGTTACCATACCTTTTTGATACTTCTAAGTGTAAAATACCTTTATAGTGATATGCATCTCTTTCAAGCAGGTCATTTATTTGTAAGTCTTCCATGATTTGCTGTTGGGCTATTTATCACTGCTAATATTTATCCAATCACCTAAGGTATATCCCAGTTTATCCAATATTTTCAGGCATACCCGGTAACTAAATTCTACCATTTACTTAACCACAAAACACCAACTATTTTATTAGTCTGAAAGATGCAGTCCTCACTACTTATAAAATAATACACCAATGGGGAGCATCTAAATATGCAGTCAGACAACAAAAATAAGAACGCATTTTTCTAAAACCCCTGGGTGGTTGTCTGTCGACAGTTACCACACAGGTCTCTGTGCAACCTTTTCTCAGCAGAGAAAAATTAAAACACTTATCACTGTATTTAACACACAAAACTTGATCTGAACCTTAGCCTCTATGACAACGGGACGATTTTGGTTCAAGCCTCAGCTATAGACCTCAATATCTTCACTACAATTTCCAACTTCTTCAAATCTTCAGGGCTGTGAAGGACACAATGATCTTTGTCAATAAACAATCCAGCTTTAAAGTAATTCCAGTTATCCAGACCACAATGCATATTCATCCCTTAGGGCTGCAAATCTCACACGCTGCATTTGGGAACAGGGGTTCAATGGCAATTCATTTAGAACAGTAATTGATAAGTATTGATGTTAAAGAACAGAACACTCAACATGCCCAACTAAACAAATTTAAATCGAGAGAAGGCTAACACAAAAAGAAGTCAACCTATTATTTAATCAGATTACCAAGTAATACTTGTTGGTAGCATATGAATGATGATGATATGATCACATGATCTATAAGGACTATTTTTGTTCTGTTTTTATTTTGTTTCATTGTGTATTGAACACTTGCTCTGTTCTTTACCATCAATGCTTATCAATTACTATTTTAAATGAGTCAGTAGTGAACCCTTGTTTCTAACTATAGCTTTTCATCCAAGTTCCTATAGGCAAATTGGGTTACTCCTGTTCTATATAACTACTTCATACACTAAGCAACACACAATTCATCACCACACTACTAATGCAGCCTAAACACACAGCTGAGTACTGTTTTACTTCTCACATCCACTAAACAAGCTTAAGTGTCCCCCCTTTAAATGATATTGCTTCGCCTGTTCTCAATGTAAAGACACCATCGTACACTCTATGACAGTGGTTGCCAACCTTTTGATATCTGTGGACCCCCACTTTATCAATACTGGATTACAGGGACCCCCATTGTATCATTATCGGAATCCGGGGACCCTCTACTGAGTCATTACTGAAAGCTCGGGACCTAATCTGTTAATATTATTTAATTTTCTAAGCAGTCGCGGACCCCCTGAGGAGGCTTTGTGGACCCCCAGGGCTCCCCGGACCACAGGTTGGGAACCACTGCTCTATGACAAACTCTATTGATCTATTTATTACCTAACCATAAGAACCACATAAAAACAAGCTTAAACCACCACACATAATAAATCCTCTGATGCACATACAACTCCACTCACCCATTATCACATCCTTACTTATAATGAAAAGGATCGCAATTTGAAACTTATAACCACCTAAGTCATGAATGATGATGAATCCAAGCAGTGTGATAACACACACGTGTAACTAATCTAACACAATAGACTATTCCATCTTTTCCAGTGACTCAAATAAGATACACTCATACAACTGATCAAGCACCTTTTCAATTTTTTTATAGCACACACACACATGCTAGAGAAGGCCAGCCTGTGCATTAGCTCTAATCCTCATACACATTCTAACAACGAATTTAACACTCAGCTGAAATCACGCCACCAAACTACTGATGAAACATCTTGCATATCATCACCTATACAGCCACATGAACTCAACAAGAAAGAACAAAAAAAGTAACTGCTCCCAGCCTAATAGAAGACAAATACTACAGACACCGACAGACAGCTACAAACCATGCTGTATCTGTCCTAGACATCTCATGCTGATTGAGGCAAAATCTGTAACTACAGAGCAGAATTTTCGATCTCAAATCCATTGCATACTTCAGAACTGAAAATCCTCAATAATAAATGTTGCTGCTATACCAGCACTCTTTCTAGACTCAACTCATCCACACCAAAGAAGTCACTGAGATCATCTTCTAGCCTCCTCCTCACTCATCTCAACTGGCGATCACTTGCACAGACTTTCATGACAGCTATCTAGTCCCCTTTCTTTTATACACTTCATCACTAAATATCAGAAGCAAGGAAAAGCATCCTCAAACATGTGGGCCAAAAACACTGTAACAACCATTCCCACTGCATTACGATTTTACATCAACTCCTCCTTCCATAACAACCTCAATGACATTTCATACATCAATAGGGAATCAAAAGAACTCCAGCCTAGTCAAGATAAGTAAATACTTTGGATACGTGCTACCATAAGAAAGAAAATAGTAAAATAAAATTACTCACACAGATGATACACCACAGATCTCACAGAAGAAGGAAATCTCTTTGGAGCCTGGAGTGTTGGCGGAGAACATCACCGCCACCAACAGGAAAACAAATGATAAAAACGTTGAGAAGGGAGTATAAAACTTCCATATTTAAAGGGAGATCATCTTTCTTTGAAAAGCACCCTGAATAGGCCAATAATCACACAAAGAAACAATTTGAAATCCTTAAGATGACACCCAAAATCAACAACTTTAGCCACATCTGTGTATCCTATACATATGTATCTGAACTGTCACCAAAACTAATGCAGAAGGTAAGGAAATAAATTGACACAAGAACCTGATCATCCACTGAATATACCATTGGCAATGTATTGAAAAAACCCCAGATATTTAGAATGCTTTGCTGTAAGCAGAGGGTTTCATGGTCATGTTATGACTCCGAGACTGTTATGCCCCTCCACAGAAACCTAAGAAAAAGGCATTTATTACTATTTAAATAATGCCCATTCCTTGGAACGTAGATTGTTATTTAGAATAGCCACCCAGAAAGCAGCATCTCGAATTCTGCACATCACAGTCATGTCTGCATCATTTCCGACCATATGAAGAAGGCATCTATTTTCTCCAGCCCACTCACCCTTTGCCTGTACACTGGAATAAGGAAGATACAACAGTTCAAGTCTAATATGTACAGGTAAGTGACAATGTTGAACCAGCGAGAAAAACTGTCCTGAAAGAGAGTTTACATTTAGCCTAGTGATGGAATTCTGTTGAGTCCTGCATACGAAAAGTCAGAGAATAAATCTTCGAATTGATTCTAATAAAACATTGTTAAGGACAATTCCTAGTTTTGTTTAGTACAATCATTGGACAGCAACATTTAAGAAAAATACTAAGCATATTTAAAATAATTGTTTCAAAGTGTTTGTGTATTCATATGTTAATTCCGTGTGGAGACAGCTATAGTTCTGGAATGACCTAAAAGGTAAAAGCACGAGTTAGAAAGTGTCATGTTTATTTGACAAGGATATGTGCGACTGAAAATAAAATGCTATGAACTGACTTTCTGGTACACAGAACATATTTTAATCATTACCCTAGGAATAGATACCAGAGGGGATGCAGAGATAAGGTTGAGTTTCAGGAGAGTTGAGTAGATATTAGGAAGGTGGTTTGGAATATTCTGCTGAGCTCTTCTGTACACGATCTGGATTGACCGAAATAGGCATTAACACAAGTGAATTAGGAGCTCTGAAATGGATTGAAGCAAGATTCCCAACCTTTCAGACAAACCCAAGCTGGGATATTCTCTCCTTTCTGGTCCTATTCATCTTTCCTATGCTAGTCTTCCATTACTTCCAACTGGCCAGTGCAGCACCGAGTTGGTGAAGGAGTTGGGAACTAGTTACTTGTGGATCCACCTCACTCCTACAGGATCGAGCACAACAGGTTAGTATTACAAAAATTGTCAGAATAACAATTCCACATTCAACAAACCTATTTGAGCAAAAAGGATCCTCAAAACTAACCTTAGCTCATGTAGATAGCATATTACTCGCATTAGACAGTGACACAGGGGTGTGGTCAAAATGGCAGCCGCATCAGATGTGGTTTAACGAGCTCCAATCTGGGCATGCACAATATCCTGCACCAGTCTGAGCATGCTGGTCCAGGACTCCCAAAGCTATACGTGTGATCTCCCACACTGTGCTAACATCTAGTGGTGGTGCCCGAGGATGGATCCATGCTAGTGTCGAGCACTGGGGATGACCGGAGGAGTAAAGCCTTGATGGGCCCTCAGACAGTGCAGCCCCAGAAAGCATAGCCTGCTGCGAGATACAGAGGTAGGAAGTGGCTGGCATGTGGAACCAGAGGGAGGTCAGATCATAGCACGCAATGGACACCGGCAACCCACAACATTGATTGTCTCTCCCGGCTCTATGCTGTGACTTGCTGCTGCCCATATAGTAGAGGACTGCCAGATACAGGGGACCTATGTGACTGTCTCCCACAGGGGTGGGGAGTTGATGGAGGAAGCTGTGCTGCCCTGGTGAGACCGGACTACGATCCACACCTGGGATGTCTAGCATCTGGGCACGTGGGCACAGGAAGGTTTGGGGGAGGCTGACTCACACCCTTTAGAGCCCTCTGGCACCTGAGAACACTGTTTGCCCCAGCCCGGTGCCTGCTGCAGCCTTTTGTGGCCTGATTGCTGGGAGGCCTCTGGCAGTGAAGTGTCTACACTGTGGCAACTCATTGAAGGACATCATTTGGAAGGACTCACTTAGGACTCCAGATGATCTAGGGCCCCGGCCTGCCCGGAACCCTGCAGTAACCTGGAGAACTGGAATGCCACACTGAGGGACCCAATTGCTTACTTATGGACTAATGCCAACGCTTTATGGGAAGGCAATTGGGCATGCTGGGTTTGTGCTCTCTGTGACAGACCCCTGGCAGAACAAAGATTTGGTGACACAAAAGGACAGACGTGGCCTATATTCCACTGCCTCATTGGTGAACTGCATGGTCCCTGCCCCAGAGATAATATTGACGGATAAACCAGACTGGTGCGGCCCCTTATTGGTACATGTTTGAACTCTGAAGTAGTGGTGGTGGCAACTCTGGGGATTATGAGGGCCAGGCTGGAGTACTCTGTACTTGCACCCGACAGCACACCTTGACATTGTACCTCCAGCTCCCACTGCTGTTAACAACCTCTGTGCTCAGGACTGCAGCAGCCCTATAGATGCCAGCCCAAGGATGTATGGAGGGAGTGAGAGGGTGTCATGTATGACACTGAGGTCCAGTGATGCACACTGGTATTGGTTTGCTATCAGGCCTGAGTGCACTGAAAGGACTCCCATGAAGTAGTTACCAGCAGCATTCATTATGCGGGACCTGAATGTGAAACCCAAGACTACCAAGAATTTGGCCTCAGGAGCCAGTGATACCACCAGTATGAGCCACCTGGAAGCCACCTTATGAAGTCACTCAGCCCAATTTGAAAAAGTGCTGCATGTCATCCTAGACACTAAGGCCCATATTGATACTTTTTGATGCAAACCAGCGCTGGCTTGCGTCAAAACATTTACTGCCGGCTAACGCCATTCCTGCTGCTATGCAGGCGCTTTATTTAAGAATTGACGTTAGCCTGTAGTAAATTTAAAAAAAAGACTCAAACCATGCAGCACTGGCGTAGGGAAGAATGGGGATTGTGCATCAAAAAAAGGTGCAAGTCAGGTTTGAGTCAAAAATCATAGCTCAAACTGGACTTGCAGCATTTTTTGAAGCACAGCCCCCATTGAAATGATTCCTGTCTTAGCAAAGACAGGAGTCATGCCCCCTTGCCCAATGGCCATGCTCAGTGGACTTCTATCCCCTGGGCATGGTCATTGGGCACAGTGGCATGTAGGGGGGCCCAAATTAGGCCCCCCTATGCCACTTTAAAAAATAAAAAAAGAATACTTACCTCAACTTACCTGTACTTACCTGGGATGGGTCCCCCATCCCTGGGTGTCCTCCTGGGGTGGCGAGGGTGGTAGGGGGTGTCCCTCGGGCAGAGAAGGGCACCTCTGGACTGCTTCCATGGTCAGAGACCATGGAAGTGAGCCCACAGGTCCCTTAACGCTTGCCCTCACCCAGGCGTTAAAAAACAGCGCACATCAGGCTGTGCACCATTTTTTAAGGCCCGCCCCCTCCTGTGCATCAAAATGACGTGGGAGTATAAATAAGGCGCACAGGCCTTAGAGTCATTTTTTGGATGGGAACGCCTGCCTTGCATTCCATTAAAGCAAGGCAGTTTCCTGCATCCAAAATATGATGTGCACAGAGGTTTTTTGACGTTCGCTGGGTCAGGCATCATAGTTTAAATATGGGGCAAGGTTTGCGCCGAATGTGCGTCAAAATTTCTGATGCACATTCGACGCAAGCAGAGTATAAATATGCCCCTAAGACCATATTGGAATCTATAATTGACACTGTCTCCTTGGATGTGAACCTACTACGGATGGACCACTACGGGTAGACCATTGGAAGCTGGTGGAGCGGGTGGACAAGGTTGAGTCCTCCCTGATCTCCATGTAGCCCATGGTAACAGATCTCCAAACTCAAATGAAAGACATGAAAGAAGAGATGGCCTCTCTCCATCGCAGGGTGGAAGACGCGGAGAGCCGCTCGAGACGTAACAATGTTCACTTCCTGGGATTCCCAGAATGATCCAAGGGCCGGAATATGGGCTGTTTCTTGAAAATTGATTGATGCTTACAGTGCTGGAGGGCAGAACTCTTAAATTCTTCTCCATGGAGCATGCATACCACATACTAGGCAGACTGCCACCTCCAAGGACCCCTCTCATGACTGGTAGTTGCTCGCCTTCTGAATTACAGGGACTTAGGGGCATATTTACACAGAAATGGCACAGCGCGGCACTACACCAAAATTGACAGCACCACGCTGCGTCAGTTCTGAAACACAGGGATGCACCAGTTCTACACAAATACTGTGCTCCCCTGTGTTTCCCCTAGTGTTGAAACTAAATTTAGCTGCCAGCGCTCACGCAGGCATTCTTGCACCATAGTGCAAGGGTGTTTGCATTGAAGGGAGTGATTGTTTATGTGCAGGAAGGTGTCCCTTCTACAATGGAGATTTGTTACTTCTATGTGTGCTGCAGCATGCAGCACACATAGAAGTAGTAAATTGTCATTTTTGAATGATTGTTTATGTGCAGGAAGGAACACCTTCCTGCACATAAACAATCATTCATGGCATTTTGTTCTTTCTATGTGTGCTGCAAAATGTAGCACACATAGGAAAAGCAAAAACAAGGAGAAATAACAGTATTTCTCCTCGTTGCGCCATGCTATTGCCACCCCTGGGGTGGCGTTAGATTTTGGTGCTGCCACACACTTACAAATTCTTGTAAATCTGGGACAGTATCAAAGGCAATGGGTGTTGCTGTGGAATTTCCACAGCAACACCCATTGACCGCCCCTCTACTGCAGTAAACTGCGTCGGAGGGGCCTATATTTACAAGGTGGCATTAAGTCACAAAAAGTGGCTTAACATCACCTTGTAAATATGGTGCAGTGCATAGCGCCACCGTGGCATCACAAAAAGTGACACTCCCTTGGCACTGCCCAGTAATACTTCAGTGGTTCAGAACAAGGGGTCCCTTGCAGTTTGAAGGGGGTGTTATCACTACCTAACCAGACTTCATCATGGAAGTACAAAATCAGTGTAATTCAAAAACTGTAGTCAAGTGTCATCTTCGTGAGCCACAACTGAAATGTGCTTTAGACTATGGGTTGGCAAGACTTCCCACCTTTTTTAATTCTGTTAAGATGTGTGGGCCTGGATTGGTGAACACCCCTGCTGACGATGAAAGGAATGGTGAGTTGCTGACACCCAGCCCCAATGCAGGACGCAAAAGGGTGTTGGGTCTTGTCCCACCCAAGACCAGGTGGCCAACGAACAAGAACAGGCAGTAGTGGAGACACTGTATCATTGCAAGAACCCTTTTGAGGCACTGCAGATGAACTGCACATCAGACGTTGGCTCAGACACCGTAGAATCTGGGGCCTAGACAGAGGAGACACCCCAAGGATCAGAATTGACACCATGACTGGCAGATGACCTACTTTGAGAACTTGGGAGTATCTGTTACTAAGAGCTTGATGCTGTGTCTTGTTTGCCACTACATGCGGAGTTCAACAAGAAACTTCTATAAGTGAGAGCATGATGCATTTTCATCCTTGGCAGGCCCAACTGCAGGAGAGCTCAAACTGCTAACATACTACACCCCGCATGGTCTACAAACAGGACATGATTCACTTCGTATTTACTTTCATTGTTATAAGCTGCTGGTTGAGAGGTTTTGACTGAGGACACGCAGACCTTCAAGTCTCAGAAGGAAGGGCTGTTTATGTTTTTTCCTCTTGTTGTTAGCCAGAAAACTTCCTCAGGATGCCAAATAAGTCCACCTCCTGATACCCCAACTGCTGAGTGCTGTTAAAGCACAGTCAGTGGAGGTGATCAAGCGAGGGAAGGGAAGGACGATAAGGGGACAGCAGGGACAGAGACCTGAAACAGAGAAAGGACATTTTTACACCCACTATACTAATGTGTAGTTTCCTTTCTCACTTGTTACTTCGACTCTCACCATACCATACCATACCATACCATACCCGTAAATAAAATAAACAATTCACTTTGTTTATATCCTGTGCTTTATTTCTGTTGCTTCACCTATAATACAGAACAAACAGTTGTAATAGCTAATACTTGTAACCTACACTCTAAGTATTTATTGCCAATCTTGACCTCACCCACCTATGTATCACGCACTCTATACTTCACAGGAGAATGTTCATACATTCACAATAATTGTCAATCAAATTCGTTTTTGTAGTGAGATAGAGTATTCTTTTGTATGCAAGAAGAAGAGTTGCATCACTCCTCATTCCCATTCGTCATTATTGTGGGCAATTTTGACAAGAATATCAGGAAGACTGGAAGCGGTGCATGTGCACCCTTACTGCACCACCAAGACCCTCTGAAACAGCGCAATTCTTCACAATTGCTCTGGTCCTCCACTTGTGCCAATCAAAACAGTAACAAGCATCATGCACATGGGTGGGGCCGGTTTTATACTGGGCTCTCCTTGTGCTTGCAAGCCACATGCCAGACGTTCTTAGCCTACAAAAGATCAAGGAATCATGGGAAATTAAGTCTATGAGTACTGACATTCCTACTGTTTGACTTGTATGCTTTTTCTTCATGTTTTTCCTTCATGCTTACTAAAATCAGTTCATACCCTGTAACTTCCAATAGGCAAATAATGTTTTAACAAGGTATATGCCAACTCTTACAACATGAACATCTGGTCCAAAGCTGCTGAGTGAGCAGCTGATGCAAGACTGGCAGTGCTCGTCTGAACCCTGGCTGACAGGGGTGACAGGCTGACTTGTTGATTGTGTGGAGTCTTATTTACACATCATGGGTCCATGGCCAAGATAAGTATGGGACACTCAGGCCCTGATTTATACTTTTTGGTGCAAAACTGTACTAATGCAGTTTTGCAACAAAAAGTTTAGCACTTGATACAAAGTAAGTTTCTACATCCAAAAATGACTTTAACTCCATAAATTTGGCGCCAGACTGGTCTAGTGCCAAAGTATAAATATGCAGTTATTTTGACACTGAATTCGCTTAAAAAGAAAATGATGCAAATTTGGTGCAAAACAAGTATAAATATGCCCCTCAGTCACAGAGTGTCAGTGCAGGAGGTCCCTCAGAGTGCAGTCCTGGGGGGGTGGCCTCGCAGCCTGCTGTACATTATCACTTACCAACTGAAGCAGTTGGCACACCCACAGGTATCCTGATCCCACGATACAACTTGATGATGTGGAAGGTGAAAGGCATTGCCACCCCTACAAAATGATACAGTGTGCATACATACCTTAAGCGCCACCACACACACATTTCCCTTTTGCAAGAGACACATTTAATACAGGAGGCAGTACATAAAGTTCATGCAAAATGTAGGGTGCAAATATACTGCACCTCGTCATCCGCCTATGCATGGGGGATACTGATCTGGATTGCCTCAGGGACCCTAAATGTAGTAGATGCTCCTAAGGTTGATGAGGGGGGCCATTATGTGATTCTTAAGGCCCATTTAGATAGGGCGCCAGTCATGCTGATTGGCATCTTTGCACCCAACACTAATCAGATGACCTTCTTCAGCATCCTTACACATAGGACTCAAATACAGCTAATATATGGGTGGGAACTTCAATTATGTCCCAGAGGTGACCCGAGACTGCTCTGTCCCCCCATTACATAATGCCCCCATGCATTCCAGCATCACAATACTTCAGAGACTGGATGACTCATAGGAGAGTTTTTGATGTGTGGAGCTCAGGAGACCTAAGTGACAATTAATTCTCATTCTATTTTCTGTGTCATGCCTACATACCAGGTTGTACCTTTTCCTGTGTAGTGGGTCATTGGGCTCACAGATTGTCCGAAGAGAGTATCTGGTGCATACCCTGTCTGACCATTGCCCAATGCAACTGACAGCTTGGGAAGACTGCTCCCTAAAATGGAGGCACCAGACTGATACATTCTTAGGACCCCCTCCCCCTTCAGGAAAGTACTATCAACATATATCAATGTATACTTTGACCTTGAAAGACACTATTTCTTCCAGAGCAATAGAGTGGGATGCTCACAGGGTAGTTATAATGGGTCACTGTATGTACATATACATTTATATTTATCAAAATGAATTCTCACTTAAAAGATATTGGCCTTCATTATGACCCTGGCAGTGAGTGATAAAGTGGTGGTAATACCACCAACAGGCTGGCGGTAACTACCGCCAAATTATGACCATGGCGGAGATAACTCCCATAGACAGCCAATCTACCACACCAACCGCTAGGGCGGAAACAACACTAGCTATGGCGGTAGCTGTCAACAGCCAGGCGGAAGACAAAGTACCGTGCACCATATCTTGACCCTTCAATCTGCCACGTTTTCCGGGGCGGTACCAACGCCATCAAAAGTCTGGCGGAAACGCATCACAGAAGATCAAAGACTCACCATCGGAGACACAGAGAAGAACAACGCGGCCATGGAACCGGAACTGCAAGTCTTCCTGATTCTCATCTATGTCAGGCTCCACCTGGAACACCAACGCCGACGAAGACGACGACGGTGAGTACAGCCGCCTAGAACACAAGGGAGGGAGGGAGGAAAACGAGAGTGACATACACACTCACGACACACCCCTGAAACACACACACACACACACCATACACACAACCAGCTGCAGACGAAAAACAATGCCACACAATACACGACAAAATAATGCAAGGACAACAAGAAAGCAGTAATGAGGATGTATTGATATAAACAGCTACTAAATAAACCAATTGGGTGAGAAACAGATATGTTCAAATATACACTGTCCAGTCCAATGTTCTAAGGGCCCGCATGGCCACAGGGCTCAGTCCAAGGCCCAACTCGAATCCTGACTTCATCCGATAGAACTCTGCAGGGGCATCAGTTTGCAAGTGGGCAAGCACCTCAGGGGGGTGGGGGGTGGAGGGCACCTCAAGTGAAGTCTGGAACAAGCCCACTGGTTCTGGAGGGGGCTCCATGCCCATTACTCTGTGCTGGGGAGTACAAGGCCACAGTCTCTAAAGATGGTGTCTTTCCCACTGGTTCTGGAGGGGGTTCCATTCCCATTACTCTGTGCTGGGGAGTGCAAGGCCACAGTCTCTCAGGTAGGAAACACGCCCACTGTTCCTGGAGGGGGGCCCTTGCATAACAGTCCCTGGAGGGTGGAGTACATGGCTTCCGCTGGTGGTGATGGCTGCACTGTGTCATCTGGAGATGAGGGCTGCACAGTGTCAGCAGGTGGAGGTGCCTCCTGGGCAGCCTCTGCTGGTGGTGAGGGCTAAACTGTGGTGGCAGGTGGAGGTGCCTCCTGGGAAGCCTTTGCTGGTGGTGAGGGATGAACAGTGGTGGCAGGTGGAGGTGCCTCCTGGGCAGCCTCTGCTGGTGGTGAGGGATGCACTTCCTCAGCTGGCAGTGCGGGCCCCATGACCACTGGTGGTGGTGGAGGTGTCACTCTGACAGCCTCCGCTGAAGTCTAGGGCTTCTTCCCCTTCATGGCAGGACGCATGGGATCCTTACCCTTCCTGGCAGGGGTTGAGGGCTTCTTCCCCTTCATGGCAGATTGTGCGTGTTCCTTAGCCTTCCGGGCAGGAGTTGAGGGCTTCTGCCCCTTCAATGCAGGAGGTGTGGGATCCTTAACCTTCAGAGCTGGTGGAGTGGGATCCTTCACTGACCCGCGTGGACTGTTTGGCTGGGGTGCTGGGCTGGGTCGTTGGGACCCTGCTCTTACAGGCAGGACAGGGGGGAGGAAAGAGGTCAAGTTGGGGAAGGAAAAGCTTCTTAGGGACGGTGGAGCGGAAGGAGGGAGGAAGGATGGGAGTGGAGGTTGACGTAGTGATTGTAGGAGGTGTATGTCTGCTGGATTTGGGCGCAGGTGCATGGGCAGTGTGCTGATGTGAGGTGAATGGCTGTTGGGTGTGTGAGTGCTTGCATTTGTGTCCTTTAGGAGGGGGGAAAGACAGGGTGGGAGAGGACACAGGAGACGCATGCATGGGTGTTGTGGAGGTGTCTGCTAGTGAGGTGTGTGTGCTGCTTGGTATGGTGATGCTGGTGGTGGATGTTGATGCAGCCCATGCAGGTGTGAGTGCGGACAGGATTGTGAGGGAGGTAGAGGAGGAGGGGGAGACAGTGGAGGCAGTGGATGTGGTTGTGTCTGCAACTGTCTGGTTTTGAATGAGTGCTTGTGGGATGAAGTGTGGTGCCTATGTTTGACTGTGTCACTCTTGGGTGTTGTCTTGTGTGCATGCTCATCTGTGTGTATGCATGGGATGGGTTGGGGTTGAGGAGACTGGGAATGGGAAGTGGTAGTTGGAGGGGGAACTGTAGGAACAGGGACAATGGCTGCCATCAGAGAGGAGGCCAGAGCCTAAATCGATCTCTGTTGGGCCGCCCATCCACGTGGATGCCCTCCAAGAATGCATTGCATTGCTGCATCTGGGATGCCAGCCCCTGGATGGCATTCACAATGGTTGACTGCCTTACAGAGATGGATCTCAGGATGTCTATAGCCTCACTCAGGGCAGCAGGGCTCACTGGGGCAGGGCCTGAGGTGTCTGGGGCAAGGGACATGCCCACCCTTTTGGGTGAGCGGGCATGGGCAACTCGATGAGGGGCTACTGGGAGAGCCCTGCTGGCACAGGGTGGTGGCTGTACCTGCAGCAGGGGTGGTCACAGAGGTGTCCATTACCACCAAGGAGCTTCCATTGGAGGAGGTATCTGAGTCAATGTGGTCACCTCCTGTCTCCGACGTGGTGCTCCCCTCGCCCTCCATCCCACTGGTTCCCTCGGCATTGGTGGACTTTGCCTCCTGGGTCCTGTGGGATGCAGCTCCCTCTTTCACAGGTGCCCATGCTTCTACGCCAGATGATGCTAATGCACACATAGACAGAATGACAGAAGAAAAAAGGGGGGGAGAAAGAAAAAGGAAAAACTGGGCCAATTACTGCACCAACACCACAGTTGGCATACACAGCACCGTCAGACACAGGGATCAGGCTTGAGCACTATGCATTGCACTGCCAGTGATTTGGCTAGATGCCACGGCAAGATGAGGGCCACGCACCGCCAACTGCACCCCTCCTGGGACCCACAAAGCCCTGACCGACATGGAATACTAACAAGCTAGGTTAACTGCATTTGCCATACACACATTACCCTAGAGTTGAATCACGCTGCAATGTCTGGCCTGGCCTTAGGGGCACCCACTAACTCACATTCACCACCCAGATCCCATGCCACCTGCGACCTGACAATTATTTTAATAATACCCACTGTACTCACCCCCTTGTGGCTGCTGTGATTCCCTCAAGCTCCCATTCAGCTCCGGGTAGGCCATCACCGTTATGCAAGCCATCAGGGGGGTCAGGTTCTGACGGGCACCCCTTCCTCATTGGGAGGCCATCCCCAGCTGGGCCTCCGCAGTCTTCCATGCCCAGCATCTCAGGTCCTCCCACCGTTTCCAACAGTGGGTGCTCCACCTGCCATAGACCCCCAGGGTCCGCATGTCCTTGGCAATGGGACACCATAATCCCTTCTTTTTATGGGAGCTGACCTGCAGAGGTAATACAGACAGGAGAACACCATTAACCATACAATCCAACCTGTCACACATATGGCCCACCAATCCCGTTTCCGTCACCATTGGCACACACATCGGCCAGAGCACACCATGTACACCACCACAAGACATTCCTCCCCCTGATGATACAATGTTTGCACACACATCTTCATGTATCCTTCACACATGCATTGTGCCCAAGGTGTACTCACCTGTTGGTCTGGAGGCCCATACAGCAGTCTGTAGTGGGGTAGGACCCCATCCACCAATCAATCCAACTTCTCCGAAGTGAAGGCATGGGACCTTTCCCCAGTCACACAGGCCATGGTAGGTTCCAGACACAGGTCACAGTAGCACACACAGAGTAAGTGTTCTACTGTTGAAGGTCAGGAAACAAGTGAAGAATCAGATAGAAAATGGCGGTCACGTCCACGGCGGAGTACACCGTCACCACCGGCACAGATCCCCATTAGCCACTGTACTCCATGGAGCCCCATATTATCCAATAAGGAATTGCACGGTGGTGCAAGACTGCCTTCTCCCAGAAAACCCAACATCGGAGGAGTTACCTCACTTCCACCTGGCCCTAAATAAAGGACAGGCAGTCACCATTTCATGGTGGTGTACAACTGTCATATCAACCTTAACTGCATCACAGCCTAGATTAGCACATACCTTGCCATTCCCACTGTCCAATCAAATAAATGCACTATGTACACTGAAGTTGTGGATCCATTGTTCAAAATGTGACAGCCTGCTCACTCTTGTGTCCCTTAGATACCTACCGCTGCGTATAAATAGGAGGAGACATACCCCCATGTATAGACCCCTTGTGGACTTGGCTACACTGGAGGACAGGCACATCATACTTACCTATAGACTGGACAGGGCCACAATCACAGAGCTGTGTGCCCAATTGGAGCCAGACCTGATATCTGCTATCGGTCATCCCACTGGGATACCCCCTGTTGTGCAAGTGCTATCAGTGCTCCATTTCCTGGCAACTGGTTCTTTCAAAGTGACAGTGGGCTTGGCAGCAGGAATGTAACAGCCAATTTTCTCAATTGAGCTGGCAAGAGTTTTGTCTGCCCTGGTGAAACACATAGGTGAAGCTATATAGCTTTCCCCAGGTGGAAGATTTGCCCACAGTGAAGGCCAGATTCTATGCAATGGGACATATACGCAATACTATTGGGGCGATTGGTGGAACACATATTGCGTTTGTCCCCTCACCAGAATGAACAGGTGTTCAGGAATCTGAAGAGTTTCCACTGACTGGATGTGCAATTAGTGTGCCTGGCGGACCAGTACATCTCCCACATCAATGCTAAGTATCCTGGGTCGGTGCATGACGTCTTTGTTCTGAGGAATAGCAGCATCCCAAATGTGATGGCCCAACTACAGAGGCATAGGGTGTGGCTAGTAGGTAAGCCATGGTCCCCACCCACTGTATGTTAGAGTATGCCTTCAGGTGTCATCCCTATATCATTGTGTGATGCTAAATGTTGTCCCTCAATACATGCAGGTAACTCTGGCTACCCAAACCTATTGTGGCTGCTGAGCTCTGTAAGAAATGCCAGGACAGGTGCTGGGGAACGTTATAATGAGGCACATGGGCGAACCAGAAGGCTCATCGAGAGGACTTTCGGCCTCCTGAAGGCCAGGTTCAGGTGCCTCCATCTGACAGGTGGATCTCTGTGCTACTCACCCGGGAATGTCTGCCAGATAGTAGTGACATGATGCATGTTGCACAACCTGGCCTCAGACGGCATGTACCCTTTCTGGCTACTGGTAGGGGCCTGCTGCTGTGTTGTTGACTCCTCATGATGTTGGCCATGTCTGCCAGCACCCTTGCCTCGGAGATCAAGGTGGTGTTAATGGCCTGTAAGTCCTCCCTGATCCCCTGATACTGTCCCTCCTGCAGCAGCCTGTTCTCCTGCACGTTGTCAAGGATCTGGCCCATCATGTCCTTGGAATGTTGGTAAGCTCCCAGGCTCCTGGAGAATCGGTTCCCTGTGCAATTCCTCCCCCTGGCGCACAGCGGTCCGCCCAGTGTCCCTGTTGGCCTGTGCCTCTGTCCCCTGAACGGTGTGCGCACTGCCACTGACCCCAGGTCCTTGATTGTCCTGGGTATGAGATGTGGCCTGGGGTCCCTGTACAGGCGGGCACACTACTGACTGACGAGGCCTGGGGACAGAGGTGTGGGTATGCTAGGTGCGTGCTGTGGTGTTGGTTCCTGATAGGGGAGGCTCTGTGGTCGACTGTGAGCGGGTTTGGGTAACCGACTGTCCAGTGGTCCCTGATGGGCTAGGTTGTTGGTCCAGATGCAGAAGTCCAGAGTTACTGTCATCACTGGGGGCATCTTCTGTTGGGGGACTGGTTTGTCGTGGCACCTCCTCTCCGCTGACATTGGCTGGGGCACCTGTGGGGATGTAAGTGATGCATTATGCTTCATGTCTGTGACATATTGTACATCCCTGGCTTCCCCTCTATCGTTGCTGTTGCCCCAGCACCGTTTGCTGGTATATGGTGGTGTATTGTGTGATTATTAGTTTCCCTATGCTGTGCATGCTTTGGTGATGGGTGTCCATGCAGGGCTGGGAGGGGTGTCGATGCATTGGTATGGCATACAGGATTCGGCGTTGGGGTTAGTCATCTGCGTTGGTGGAGTGTGTGGGGTGAAGTGGAGTGATGTGGGTGAGGGGGTGTGATGGCATGCAGGTATGGGGGTGATAAGTGGTAAATGTTGACTTACCCCTGTCCAGTCCTCCGGCTACTCCAGCGAGTCCCTCAGGATGCAGTAATGCCAAAACTTGCTCTTCCCATGCTGTGAGCTGTGGGGGAGGAGATGTGGGTCCACCGCCAGTCCTCTGTATGGCGAGCTGGTACCCTGCTGCCATAAAACATACCTTCCCCCGTAGGTCGTTCCACCTCTTCCTGGTGTCGCCCCTTGCATGTGGATGTTGTCCCACGGCATTCACCCTGTTCACGATTCTCTGCCATAGCTCCATCAATCCTTGCAATGGATATTTGCTGTACCTGTGCTCCAAACAGCTGTGGCTCCACCCTGACAATTTCCTCCGCCATGAGCCTTAATTCCTCATCGGTAAAACGGGGGTGCCTTTGTGGGGAGGTGGGTGTTGTGTAGTGTGTGTTGGTGAGAGTGTGTTGAGTAATGTGGTGGGGTGTGTGATGTGGGGTGCGTGAGGGATGGATGGGTTTATGTGGTGTGTTTGTCTATTTGTCTTTGTGCTGTTCGTGTCAATCTCCTTGCAGTGATTGTTATTCATAAAGGGTTGTGGGTAATGTGGGTGTGTGTTTTATAGTGCTGTGGGTGGGTGGGTGTGGTGTGTGTGTGAATGTCAGGTGTGTGTTTTTAGTATTGGCCAATGTATTGTTGTTCTGTATGTGGGTGCTCACTCTGAGCGCGGCGGTGTGTACCGCCAATGGTTTACCACTGTTGAATTCCGCCGTGGTGATTCGTGGGTCATAATGTGGTTGGTGCATTGTTCTGTTGACATAACTTTGTGGGTGTTGGTACCGCCACTTTAGAACTGACCTTTGGGCTGGTGGATTTGTGTATGTGGCAGTATTATGTCGGATTGTGTGTGTGTCATAATATGGTGAACGGATGTTCACCACCTCGGTGGTATGTTGGCGGCCATCACCGCGGTGGTAGGCTGGATTTATCGCCAATGTCATAATGAGGGCCATTATGTCCAACACATAAAACATTACTACAGTTAACCACAGAAGAAACTCAAATAAGTCACTTGTTAGATTGTGGTTTATTAGTAGGTGCAGATAGGAACCTACAACTAGTAATAACACCACAATAACAAATAAGGTCCAGTTAAGTCTTAATAAATTAATCCTTGCTCAACACTTGGTACCTTGGCTGATGAGCAGTCTGTTGTAATTTCGGGGACACATGTGTAAAACATTTTAAAACACCAACACTGTAAATAAATAAGACGCAACACACAATACAATAAAAATCCAACACCAATTTATACAAATAGAAAATACTTTTATGCTTAAAATGATCAAAATCCAATGTAGTGAACCAATGGTATAATTTTTTTAAGATTACAAGAAAAAATATGGCTTAGAAGCAAATAGCTCTCAAATGGTTCAAAAAATGGTCACACTGGACAGAGGCAAAGTCAAGAGTTTAAGTGGCCCTTTTACACTTACTTCCAGAAGTATTTCTTGATGTAGGAAAGTGGTCAACAGCACCAGCCAAGGGTTCAGAAGCTCTGGCTTGCCTCTTGGGGTCTGGTACTACAACCCCCACAATGCACCTAACCAATCCAAGTAAAATCCAGTTGAAGCATGTCATCTGGCGTTGTCCTTGTTGTTGATGTTAAAGGTAGCCCCTCCATCACCTTTCTACCTTCTGCTGATCAGGGTGTCCACTCCTTATCTTATAGGACAGGCAAAGTCCTTTTGTAGAGAAGCCTTATGAGTGCATCAGATGCAGTCCTTATGAATGCAGTGATCCCTTGTGCAGACCAAGGGTCCAGCAGGGCAGTCTTTCTTCTCTAGATGTTTCCTTATGGTTCTGGACAGTCCACAATACCAGTCAAGGGTCCAGAAACTCTCATGTGCCTGCCTCTTGGAGGTTTGGGACTACAATTCCACAATGAACCTAGTCAAATCCTTTAAAGTCCAGGTGAAGCCGGCCAGCTGGGCTTGCCGTTGTGGGGTTGATGCAGGTGACTTCTTGAAGCTCTTTTCTACCTGTTGCTTTCAGGGAATCCACTTGTTAATTTTTTGAAGCAGGGCAAAGTCCTCTTTTGTGAAGCATAGTGTGTGCAGTCTTTGTGAGTGCAGTTCTTTCTTGGTCAAGATCTTCTTGTCTTGATATTTCCAGGTATGGATCTGAGTTCCTGGGCAGTTCTCCCATATTTATTGCAGTTTCTGGGCTGGCAAGAAGGGGTGTACCAATGGGGTACAGGGTGCCACCCTCTGTGACAACCACTTCCTTAGAAGTGAGGCACATTTTTATTCCAGAAAGCAATACTCACAAAAATCCAAAATGGAGAAAGTCTCTCCTGGAGGTACAGGTCTGGCTTACCCAACCCACAGATGTGGCTAACTTTTTCCTACACTCCAATTTCAGCACTCGCCTAATTCAATTACAGGGGCTACCATTTGGCTGGGGGTGCAGGAAGTCGGGTGGACATGGTTCCTGTAGTTACTGTCTTTCTCCCTTTGAAGACCAGTTGGGCTACCCAGCCACCTTCCTGTCTTGGCATCTTCAGCAGCAGACCTCCTAGCACCAGATGTCTCCTTTGTCTCAGCACGAGCCACTTCACACCTAATAAAGGGTGCTTGCTGCAGCCTTTTAAAGACTGGGCAGTCAGAAGAGGCTGCTACAAGGCTGATTTTAGGTAACTTCAGGAAAGCAGTTTTATAACTCTTTTTCTACAATAGTTATAAGAAATCACACCTTGGTAAAGTAAGTTGTTGAATTTATTGCACCTATTATTTTGATACTTCAAATTAATATTTTAGCTCGCTCCTGTCAAAAGGTAGAGGGCCATATTTATACTTTTTGACGCACAACTGCGCCAACGCAGTTGTGCGTAATTTTTTTTACCGCCGGCTAACGCCATTCCAAAGCGCCATGCGGGCGCCTTATTTATTGAATGACGTTAGCCGGCGCTGTGGACTGGTGTGCGTCAAAAAAAATTACTCACACCAGGCAGCGCCGGCGTATGGGAAAATGGGGCTTGTGCGCCAAAAAATGGGGCAAGTCAGGTCTGAGGTAAAATTCTTGCCTCAACCCGATTTGCGCCATTTTTTTTGACGCCCAACCTCCATTGACATGACTCCTGTCTTAGCAAAGACAGGAGTCATGCCCCCTTGCCCAATGGCCATGCCCAGGGGACTTATGTCCCCTGGGCATGGTCATTGGGCATAGTGGCATGTAGGGGGGCCCAAATCAGGCCCCCCTATGCCACAAAAAAAAACGTAAAAATATACTTACCCCAACTTACCTCAACTTCCCTGGGATGGGTCCCTCCATCCCTGGGTGTCCTCCTGGGGTGGGCAAGGGTGGCAAGGGGTGTCCCTGGGTGCCTGGGAGGGCACCTCTGGGCTCCTTCTGAGCCCACAGGTCCCTTAACGCCTGCCCTGACCCAGGCGTTAAAAAACGGCACCTACAAGGCTGTGCGCCGTTTTTTAAGGCCTGCCCCCTCCTGTGCGTCAAAATGACGTCACAGTATAAATAAGGCGCACAGGCCTTAGAGTCATTTTTTAGAAGGGAACGCCTACCTTGCATATAATTAACGCAAGGCTGGTTCCCCCTTCCAAAAAATGGCGCACATGGTGGAACTTTGACGCCCGCTGCGTCGGACGTCAAAGTATAAATATGGGGCAGGGTTTGCGCCGAATGTGTGTCAAAAATTTTGATGCACATTCGGCGCAGACGGAGTATAAATATGCCCCAGAGTGTATTAAAGTTTAGTGAAGCCTCCTCACATTAGCCTATGGAGCTAAAACACTACAAAAGGAAAAAATGAAATTGGCAGTTTTTCCCTCACCAGGGCATATAAAACATCTTTTATCATTCCACTTCTTATTTTAACATGGTGCCCTACCATTGAAGCACTTAGGGCAGACCTTATAGTTGACGTATATGTAAAAATAAGTTAGTTTAAGACTATGAAAGTACCTTTAATTCTAAAGTCGAATTTGGACATAGGATTATTTTGAAAGCAGCCTGCAAGACAGGCCTGGCTTTTAAAATGACAGCAGGAACTACAGCAGTGTACTCTTAAAACATTAAGGCCCATATTTATACTTTTTGACGCACAACTGCTCCAACGCAGTTGTGCGTCAAAATTTTTACCGCCGGCTAACGCCATTCCAACGCACCATGCGGGCGCCTTATTTATGGAATGATGTTAGCCGGTGCTGCGGACTGGTGTGCGTCAAATAAAATGATTTACACCAGGCAGCGCCGACGTATGGGAAAATGGGGGTTGTGCGTCAAAAAATGGGGCAAGTCAGGTCTGAGGCAAAATTCAGGCCTCAAACCAGATTTGCGCCATTTTTATTGATGCCCAACCTCCATTGACATGACTACTGTCTCAGCAAAGACAGGAGTCATGCCCCCTTGCCCAATGGCCATGCCCAGGAGACTTATGTCCCCTGGGCATGGTCATAGGGCATAGTGGCATGTAGAGGGGCCCAAATCAGGCCCCCCTATGCCACAAAAAAAATCTGAAAAAAATACTTACCTTTACTTACCTTGACTTCCCTGGGGTGGGTCCCTCCATCCTTGGGTGTCCTCCTGGGGTGGGCAAGGGTGGCAGGGGGTGTCCCGGGGCGCAGGGGAGGGCACCTCTGGGCTCCTTCCGAGCCAACAGGTCCCTTAACATCTGCCCTGACCCAGGCGTTAAAAAGCGGCGCCCATCAGGCTGTGCGTCGTTTTTTAAGGCCCACCCCCTCCTGTGCGTCAAAATGACGTCAGAGTATAAATATGGGGCACAGGCCTTAAAGTCATTTTTTGGAAGGGAACGCCTACCTTGCATATAATTAACGCAAGGCTGGTTCCCCCTTCCAAAAAATGACGCACATGGTGGAATTTTGACGCCCGCAGGGTCGGACGTCAAAGTATAAATATGGGGCAGGGTTTGCGCCGATTGTGCGTCAAAATGTTTGACGCACATTCGGCGCAAACAGAGTATAAATATACCCCTTAGGCCCTCATTATGACATTGGCGGTAAGTCCCGCTTACCGTTATGCTGACCACCGCCAACATAATGGCGCTGCAGGGGATTACCGCTATTCATATTATGACACATACATACCAATCCGTCACTATACAGACACACAGACAAGTCTGCCAGCCCAAAGGTCATTGATAAATTGGCGGTACCAAAACCCACACGTTACACCAACAGAACTACACCCACAGCATTATAACCACGAATCACTGCTGCGGACATTCAATGGCGCAAACCCATTGGCGGTACATACCGCAGCACTCAAAATACACACACACATACAAAACAACGCCACATTGGACAATTCAAACTACACACACCTGACCCACATACACACACCACACCCACAACACTATAAAACACACAAACACAATACCCACAACCCTTACGAAGAAAAAATATTGCCAACTGAGACAGACCAAGAGCCCCCACAGAACAAGAGCCACAAACCACCATCACCCATACACCTTCCACACACCATACAGCACACCCCAACACATCACCCCACAAGCCAACACACACCACACACACTACACCCATAGCACCACAAAGACACCCCAGGTTCTCAGAGGAGGAGCTAAGGATCATGGTGGAGGAAATCATCCGGGTAGAGCCACAGCTATTCGGATCACAGCACCCAAGAACAAGGGATGACATCAGGAAGAGGTGGAACGACCTACAGGGGAAGGTGCGTCCCGTGGCAGCAAGGCACCAGATAGCAGTACAGAGGACTGGCGGTGGACCCCACCTCCTCCCCCACAACTAACAACATGGGAGGAGCAAGTCTTGGCAATCATGCATCCTGAGGGCCTGGCAGGAGTAGCAGGAGGACTGGACTCTGGTAAGTCAACTCTATACTACTACCCCCCTACCTGCATGCCATTGCATACTCCCACCCCTGCCCTCACCCCCATCACCCCACCACCTCACATACTACCCACCATCACAGCCCACTTATCCCAATGCAAAGCCCTGCAAGTAACACCAATGCACAGACCCCTATCACAGACCTGCATGGACACGCATCACTAAAGCATCCACACTAGAGACAATCACCTAGCCCACCAAATCACTACTCACACAAAGCTAAGCTGCCAGGGCAATAATAACCATAGAGGGCAACACACCCATGCACAAGATGGCACACACAGAAACAATACCACTAACACTGTATTTACATCCCCACAGATCCCCCATCCAGCGTCACTGGAGAGGAGGTGCCAGCAACATCCAGTCCCCCCACAGAAGAGGCCCACAGTGATGACAGCAGCTCTGGATGGGTGGATCTGGATGATCAACCTGGCCCATCAGGGACCTTCGGACAGTCGGTAACCCAGGCACAGTCCCACACCACCACAGAGCCTCCCCCCTCAGGAAACACCACCACAGCACCCACCCAGCGGGCCCATACCACTGTCCCCAGGACACGTGAATCAGCAGTGTGTCCACCACTACAGGGATCTCAGACCACCCCATGAGCACAGGACAATCAAGGACCTGGGGTCAGTGGCAGTGTGCACATGGTTCAGCAGGCAGAGGTACAGGACAACAAGGAAGCTGGGACGACTGCTGTGTGACAGGGGAGGACAGGCCCAGGGAACTGACTCTCCAGGAGGCACTCACCAACATCCTGCGAGCATACCACGATTCCCAGGAGACGATGGGCCAGACACTGGACAAGTTGCAGGAGATCCCAGCGGCTGCACGAGGGAAAGTACCTGGGGATCAGGGAGGACCTGAAGGACCTCCACACCACCCTGGTCACCATTGCAGGGGTGCTGGTAGACATAGCCAACACCATGAGGGAGGCAGTGGCACACCAATGGGCCCCTGACACTAGCCAAAATGATGAACAGCCTTCCACCTTCTATGCCGCTAGTGGACAGGAGGCCACGCCACAGGAACAACAGGCCACCAGCAACCCTCCCCCTGCAAAAGGAGAACCACCCCGCAAACGGTCCCTGCGATCCAGGCAGAAGCCAGAGAACATTGCCAAGACCCCCTCCAGGAAATAAGACTCTCCTGAATGTCACCCTTGTGTCCCACTCAGTCACTCTGTCCAGCTTGAACTGCCATTACTCCACTTCCTATGCCACCTTGGACAATGCACCTGTGATACCAATAGACTCTACTCTACCCTCGACTTTCCTCCATCAGGAATCCAGTCCATTGCAATACCCCCTCCACTTATTAGCACCTAAATAAACCCCCTTGGAACAAATAGAAGTATGGAGTCTGTCAATTGATTGAAATATGTATTCGTTTAACAAGCTGTAAACATTGCAATTTAACTGTACAGTAATGTATAGATAGGTATGACCTGTAGTTGGCAGCAGTCAGTACACCAGGAGCCAGAGTGGTGCACAGATATCTGAAAATAGGGATGTCAAAGGGTACAGTAAATGTCCATAGTAGTGGGAAAATCAGCTTGCAATGTACAATGTCCAACACAAAACAGTAAATGGAAGGTGAAGTTACAGTGTCTTACCTGTGTGTCACTGGAAGTACTGTTGTATGATTGATGTTCTGTTGTCCTCATCCTCATCCTCTGCCTCCTCTTCGTCACTGTCCACAGGGTCCACTGCTGCACTCGCCCATCTCCAGCCTCATCCTTCTGCAGAAAAGGTACCTGGCGTCTCACGGTAAGGTTATGCAAGATACAGCATGCCACGATGATCTGGCACACCTTCTTGGGTGGGAAGCAGAGGGAACCACCAGTTAGATGGAGGCAACAAAACCGGGCCTTCAAGAGGCTGAATGTCCTCTTGATTATTCTTCTTGTTCGGCCATGTGCCTCATTGTAACATTCCTCTGCCCTTGTTCTGGGATTCCTCACCGGGGTCAGTAGCCATGAGAGGTTGGGGTACCCAGAGTCACCTGCAAATATTGAGGGACAACTGTTAGCCATACACAAACCCTTAGGGCCAACACCATACCCATTCACCAACATATACTGGGTTGGAACCATGGGCTCACCTATTAGCCACACCTGGTGCCTCTGGAGTTGAGCCATCACACATGGGATGCTGGCATTCCTCAGGATAAAGGCATCATGCACAGACCCAGGATTCTTTGCATTGACATGGGAGATGTACTGGTCTGCTAGGCACACTATCTGCACATTCATAGAGTGAAAGCTCTTTCGATTTCTGAACACCTGTTCTTTTCTCTGGGGGGGACAAATGCAATATGTGTACCATCAATCGCCCCAATAATGTTGGGGATATGTCCCATTGCATATAAATCAGCTTTCACTGTGGCCAAATCTTCAACCTGGGGGAAAACAATGTAGCTGCGAATGTGTTTAATCAGGACAAGCAACACTCTGGTCAGCACTATTGATAACATTGGCTGAGACATTCCTACTGCCAAGCCCACTGTCACTTGGAAAGAACCAGGTGCCAGGAAATGGAGCACAGATAGGACTTGCACAAGAGGGGGGATCACAGTGGGATGGTGGACAGCAGATTTCAGGTCTGGCTCCAATTGGGTACACAGCTCTGTGATTGTAGCCCTGTCCAGCCTATAGGTGAGGATAATGTGCCTGTCCTCCATTGTTGCCAAGTCCATCAGGGGTCTGTACACGGGGGATGTCTCCATCTCCTATTCATCTGCAGCGGTTGTACTCTAGGGGGCAAAAGAGTGAGCAGATGGTCAGTATTCCACATTTCCAAACTGTACACTGAATTGCATATTGTGACAGTAACAGTATGTTTTTGTATAGGCCCAAATGGTGCCTATGTGCACTGTGACGCAGTTAGGTGCCATGGCCTGCCACCCCCCTGAAATGGCGCCCGCCTGTCCTGTGTGGATGGACATGTGGAAATGAGGTAATGCCGCTGACGCTGTACGCCGTTGCGGGAGGCGGTCGAGTATCGCCGTGAAACTCCTCATTAGTTGTCATTGGGCCCTATAGGTTACAGTGGGCAATGGTGAAGTACGCTGGCGGTGATGGTATGCACCGCCGCTGTCGTGACAGCCATTTTCTATCTGTTCAATCACTTGCTACCTGACATTCAACAGGAGAAGACCTACATTGCAAGTGCTGCTGTGACCTGTGTCTGGAACCTACCATGGCTCGAGTCACTGGGGAAAGGGCCCCTGCTTTCACCACTGTAGAGTTGGAGAGACTGGTTGATGGGGTCCTACCCCAGTACCAAATGCTGTATGGGCCTCCAGACCAACAGGTAAATATACTGTGAGCACGATGCATGGGGCATGAATGAATGTAGCGCTGTGTGTGAGGGCCCCCTGTAAGGGGGGGTTGGTAGAAGGGTCCTGGGCAGTGTGCTGAATGTATGGTGTGCAATTTATGTGCATAAGAGGATGGGAGGGCTATGGTGGGACATGAGTGTAACATGTCGGACGGTATGGCTGATACCTTTTACTATGTTTATTTGTCTGCAGGTCAGCACCCATCAGAAAAAGGGTGTATGGCGTGCCATCGCCAAGGACGTGCAGACCCTGGAGGTCTATGGCAGGCAGAGCACCCACTGTCACAAACTGTGGGAGGACCTGAGATGCTGGGCACGGAAGACGGCGGAGGCCCAGCTGGGGATGGCCTCCCAACGAGAAAGGAGTACCCGTCGAACCCTGACCCCCCTGATGTTCTGCATACTGGCAGTGGCATATCCGGAGCTGGATGAGCACTTGAGGGCATCACAGCAGCCACAAGGGCGTGAGTACAGTTTCCAAATTTACTACTTGCGCGTGGTGGGGTGGTCCACGGGTGAGGGATATGGGACTGTGGGTGCCCCTATGCCAGGCTGAACATTGCAGGGTAGGTCCCATGTTGGGTAGGGGCTGATGAACACCACCTACTACAAAGCTAGTAGGCATCCACTACTGGGAAGGGGTCTGTGGGTGTCAGGTATGCTGCTATTGGCATTAGGTATTCCTGTACCTGGGCTGGTGACTATCATCGGGACTGGTAGTGCATTGCATAGTGCGTAGCCCTGCTCCCTGTGTGAGGGTGCTGTGTATGCCAACGGTGTTGTTGGGGACAGCCATTGACCAAGTGTATCCTTTGTCTCTCCCCCACCTTTTTGTTTTGTCACCCTGTCCTTATGTGCATTAGCATCATCTGGTGGAGGAGCAGTGGCACCGGCGACAGAGGGAGCTGTACCCCACATGGCCCATGAGGCCGAATCCACCGACGGTGAGGGCACCAGTGGGACGGAGGGCACGGGGAGCACCATGGCAGAGACAGGAGGGGACAGTTCTGACAGTGATAATTCCTATGATGGAAGCTCCCTGCTGGTGGCGAACACCTCTGTGCCCAACCCAACTACAGGTACAGCTGCCACCCCATACCAGCACTGCCCTCCCAGCAGCCTCTCAGCGAGTTTCCTGTGTCCGCTCAAGCAGGAGGGTGGGCATCTCCTTCGCCCCAGACACCTCAGGCCCTGCTCCAGTCAGCCCTGCTGCCCTGAGTGAGGAGGCAGTCAACCATAGTGAATGCCATCCAGGGGCTGGCAGGCCATTTGTAACAAGCAAATGCATTCCTGGAGGGCATTCACTCTGGCATGGCGGCCCAACAGAGATCAATCCAGGCTCTGGCCTCTTCCTTGTTGGCAGCCATTGGCCCTGTCTCTAGCCTCCTCCCTCCAACTTCCTTACCCAGTCTCATTCCCCTCAACCCCAAACTATTCCAAGCACACATTCAGACCAGCATGCACCCAAGACAATACACATTAGTGGCTCAGGCAAACACAAGAACCACACATCATCCCACAGGCACTTACACAAACACCATCCAGATGCAGACACACCAACATCCACTGCCTCCACTGTGTCCCCCTCCTCCTCGTCGTCCACCACCCTCCCAGTAGCGTCTCCACTCACCCCGGCATGCACTACATCCTCTTCCACTACCCCATCACCATCATGCCTATCACTACACACCTCTTACTGTCAGTCACCACCCCCACATCCATGCACACATCCCCTGTGTCCTCTCCCACTGTGTCTGTGCCCCATCCTCCCAAAGAACACAAACGCAAGCACTCAGACACCCAACAGCCATCCACCTCACAACAGCATCCAGCCCATGCACCTGCACCCAAACACAGCAGACAGACCCCTCCTACAACCACTCCCTTTTCCTCCACTCCCAAACCTATACCCTCTTCCCGCCCCACTGTGTCCCTAAGAAGCGTTTCATCTCCGCCGTTGACCTCTTCCCTACCCCCCATCCATCACACCGGGCCGGGGTGGTCAAAACCCAGCCAAGCACCTCAGTCACCTAGTCCACGGCCACAGTAGTTTAGCCAGGTACTGCAGGTGTGAGAGACTCCAAGGAACAAGCCATCAGCACCGACAGTGTGCCTGCACCATCTGCCAATGGCAAAGGCAAAGAGGCACCACCAGCTGCCAAGCGGAAAGGCAAGGAGGCACCACCAGCTGCCAAGTGCAAGGGCAAGGAGGCACCACCAGCTGCCAAGGGTAAGGAGGCACCATCAGGTGCTAAGGGCAAGGCAGGAAGGACAGGAGGCCTGGTGCTGGGACTGATTGTGAGCCCCCAATACCAACCATGGTGGTTCAGCCTCCTGAGGCTGCAGGAGAATAGCTGGAGCCTCCCCCCACCACTGGCATTCCAGCCACCAGCACCACTGCCAGCAGCAGCAGCCTCAGTGGGCAGCTGCCCGGGGCTGCAGGGGATGAGATGGAGCCGCCCACCACCACTGCCAGCACCGCCACCAGCACCACTGCCAACAGCAGCAGCCCCAGTAGGCAGCTGTCCGAGTCTGCAGGGGAAGGGCTGGAGCCTCCCACCACCACTGCCAGCATCGACACCAGCACCGCCACTGCCACCACTGAGCAGCTGTCACCGCCGGCGGGCAGTGTATAGTCCTGCATCCATGGACTGTAGTGCGTCCTGGACACTGCAAATTCTGTGGGTGTGACACCCATGTGAGAGACTGTGACCTTGCACTCCCCAAGTGCTGCTTCACAGGGCACCAGGCCCCCTCCAGAACAGTGGAAGAAGCCATCCACTCACCCCGTCCTTGCCGGGATGAAGCACACTGGGCACAAGGCCCCCTCAAGAACCAGTGGAAGAAGCCATCCACTCACCCCATCCTTGCCAGGATGAAGCACACTGGGCACAATGCCCCTTCCAGAACCAGTGGAGAAGCCACCCACTTGAGAGATTGTGGCTTTGCACTCCCCAGGACCAAGCAACAAGCAGTGGGCAAACCACCCACTTGAGAGACTGTGGCCTTGCACTCCCCAGGTCCAAGCAGTGGGCAAACCACCCACTTGAGAGACTGTGGCTTTGCACTCCCCAGGATATCGCACAGGGCATGTAGCCCCCTCCAGGACCAGTGGTGTTGTACCATCTTCCGCCTGAGGTGCCCCCCCATTCCCCATCCCCCTTACATGCCTGTGTATTTTCGACCTGATTCCCCTGCGGTGTTCTCTCCGTGTTGTTGCAGGAGTCAAGTGGGGCCTTGGCCTATATATTGTGGCCTTGTGGCCCACGGACATTGTGGACTGGACAATGTCCCTCCATTTGTATATATATATATATATATATATATATATATATATATATTATATATATTGTTTTGATTTTGAAGCACAAATTTCTACACTTTTATCTTATTACACTCTCTTCAATAAATTCCTTTTGTCCTTGCATTATTCCTGAGAAGTACGGGGTGAATATGTAATGTTACTGCATCAGGCTATGTGTATGGTGTTGTTGATGGGGGTGTTGCGTGTTGCGTGTGTGTGTCACTCTCTTTTTTCTCCCCTCCTCCCCTCTGTGGTAAGCGGTAGTACTCTCTGTAGTCGTCTTCACCGGCGTTGGTGTTCATAGTGAAGAAGGAGGTAAACGAGCATGGGGAACACCTGCAACTCAGGCTCCATGGCAGCATGGTTCTTCCTTGTGTCTCCAGGAGTGAGTCCTTTGCCTTCTGTGTACTGTTTCCACCATGCTTTTGATGTAGTTGGTAGTGCCCAGAAAAAGGTGGCGGATAGGCCTGTTGTAATAAAGTGGGTGGTACATTGTCTTCTGCCTGGCTGTTGGTGGTTACCGCTGCAGTGCTTGTTGCTACCGCCGTGGCAGTCAGTGTGTTAAAGTGGCTGTCTGTCTGAGTGGTTTCCACCGTGGTCATAATTCCATTTTTGTTACCGCCAGCCTGTTGGAGGTATTACCGCCGCTTTATCACCGACCGCCAGGGTTGTAATGAGGGCCTAAATCTACTGAGCCTCTAAACCTACATACCCTATGATGTTCTAGGGACTTACAGGTAAAGTGTCAGTACCAATTGTAATTACACATAATTATCACATAGCTTTTAAACAGAGCTCTGGCCTGGGCCTAGTTAGCAGAGCCCAGAACACACAAAAAGTGAGAGGACATCTGCAAAAAGTCTGATTTTCTCACAACACTTTCTTCTGTCTTTAAAATAGGTCATATTTACAAAGGTTATCACTGTGCATTTATGATTCCCATCTTCACAGTGCTCTTGTTGTTCTACGGATGGCGGGGGACTCGTAGTCCCAAGAGACACTTGCCTGGAGCTGGGGGCCCTGAAAACTCAATTAAAGCACCTGCATTCATCCCACAGAGCGAGATCTTCACTGTGCTCTTGTTGCTCTGATGGCAGCAGGAGACTTGTAGTCCCAAGAGACACTGTGCCTGGAGATGCTGCAACTGCCTTCACCTGGGGGCACTAATGATGATTTGCTTAAACTGCCTGCATTCATACTGCAGTGTGGGTCGCACAATAGCTGTGCGCATCCTGTGCCTCTCAATGTCAAGAAGAGGCAGGGTAGGGTCTCCCCCTCTTGGCTTTGTGGTGAGCTGCTGTTTGGTGACTCTCTTGGGTTACACAATTTATACAGGTTGCATTTTGCTTGGAGCACTGTGGGGCGGTCTTAGCCCTCTCGCCTCTATGGGCAAGATTTCATGACTGAGGACTGAGAAGAACTGAGGTCTGAGTGTGGGGTCCCCTGAACCATGTACTTTGTTTATAGTCTGTTCAATTCAGTGTATTATCACATGCTATATTTCAATTGTCTGTATTTCAGTTTGTCTTGTACTGTTTATACTGAAAGGGTCTTTGAGGGCAATTGTAGGTTCACATCCCCGTAAGTTATTTGAGTTCAGTGGGTTATTGTTTCTTGCTTGTAAGCTGGAACGTGGCAGGTCTAAAGCACAAGATTTTAAATTCACACTGGCTGACCTTTATTGATAAATTTGATTATTTTGTCATGCAGGAAAACTGAGCTACTATGTCGATCTTATGCAGGGGGTTTCCTGTTACTCTTGACCCGCTATAGTCTCCTCTCATGGGAGACCTAAAGGTGGCCTTTCTATTTGGGTCAAATTAAATCTCAAGGCGGATTTTTCAGTTGTTAAATCAGACAATTCAGCATTTAAAGCCCTGCTTTTTGAGGACAGTTACAGCTCCTTTTGTGTTAACTGTTTAATTTTTATAATAATGATTTTTCTAATTCCTTCTGTTCTCTATTTGAGGAGTTGTTCAGTTTCATTATGAGGTTGAAACCTACAGAACCCGGTTTCACACTCCAACCCCAGTTTTTGCTGTGTGGTGATTTTAATGATAAACTTAGGGATTGGCCCATAGAGTTAGAGTTTTGGCGCTCAGTAGTTCAAGTAGCCCCGACTAATGTTAGAGGGAAGGAGCTGAGAAAATGTGTTGCCCTACATGACCTTGTAGACGTAATTAATCATTTTTGGGGGGAATGGCCTAGCCTTCCCACCTATACGGGGGCATCCTTTATCGACTGCATAATTGCCACTAGGCACCTTTTGCAATGATGTTCCAATAGCTCAACCCCAGAAACCTCCTGGGGGAACTATAATGCCTTTTCCGTAGTAGGGGATCTCCCCATAAGCAGAGACAAATCACCAGCAGCTTGTGCTGATACTTATCAACACTCAAGAGATGGGCTTAGATAAGTCTGGCATTTTAAAGACCTTAGTACTACGTTGGGTATAATATTAAACCACCACCTTGTGGCATTTTCTGGATGTTCAGCAGAGCAATCTGGGGTTGCTCTATTCATCTGTTGTCAACATATTTGTGCCCACACTAGGACTCACCAGTTAGAACCGCACTGTCCTTCTCTAGACCACCCACGTTGGTTTGATGCAAACTGTTCAGTGACTAACTGCTATATGAGAAGATGTTGACAGAACAACTGAGAGTTGCTAGGGAGGTCAGGGAGGCAAAGGGGAACTATATGCGGATACTCGCACACAGTAAAAATGCCCTGAATAAAAAGGATTGAGAAGAGCTGGAGTGAGCAGCTGCCCACAATTGCATTAAGGCATTCTGGCACATAGTTAACAGGTTCTGCCAGCAGGATGCCTTTCTTAACCAACTCCTTGTCTGTAACATTTCTAGTCAAGAGTGGGTTGAACTTTTCACCTCAATTTATCAGCTGCTTACAAATAAGGTGTGCAGTGAAAGGCTGCATGTGCGATATCTAATTCCCCTTTATTCCAGATTTGATTTCAAGAAGTGGAGAAATTGATGAGGCAGACCAGTACAGGTAAATCCTGGGGGCCTCATGGGATCCCCATGAGCTTATTTATATATAACCCTTAGCTCTGGGTGCCCTATCTATATTTGTATCAATACTTAAAAATGTAAAAGAGAAATAGAGCATCCCCCAAATGTTAAAGGACAATATCCCTAATTAATAACTCTGTGAAGATCTTAGGAAGGTTTATTTTTTATCTTTTGCAGTCCTCGGTTAGTGGTAATAACATTCTGTCAGTACAGTCTTCGCCAGGGGCTAGGTAAATTGGAGCAGTGCCTAAACTTGCATCTAATTGTGAGCAAAAACACCATTGTCAGGCACTGCCTGATGTATCTGGCATTTATGGACCTTTCTTCTGCTTTTGACTGCAGAAACAGGGGCAAGCTTAGGGTAATTTTTAAAAAGTTGGGTGTAGAAGCCCCCATAATACATTTTTCAGTATTCCCTGCATCAAAATCTGGGAGCCAGGGTGTATTACGGTTGACCTGGTGAAGTTTCTGATGTTTTCCCATTAGTGAGTGTGATGTGTCAGGGGTGCGTTTTGGCACCACTGCTTTTTATTATTTATATAAATTAACTAAGCATCCGCTTGTCTCTGTCCACCAAAGATGTGCCAAAAATTAATAACGCATGTGTTCCAGCATTATTATATGCTGACGATGCAGTGTAAATGGCTAGGATGCCCCTGGCCCCTCCCATTCTGGTAGAATCTTTTGACTCCTTCCTGGGCAATCAAATACATTTGTAACCAACTATAAGAAATCTCAAATAATAGCCTGTGGACTAGGAAAGATAAATGTGTCCTCTTTATAGCTGTTAGATCATTCATTATCCTCAGTACAGAATTTTTGCTACATGAGCTTCACTTTTGATTCCTCTAATACCTGGCAATCCTAAATTAATTCAGCACGCATAAAACTGAGCAGGGCGAAAGTGTCCCTTTATAACTTTGTTTGGAGGGAAGGTAGGGGCACGATATGCCCCTTCATTAAGATCGTCACTCTTCAATGTGTCCCTATAGCTTCTTACAGAGCAGGGGATTGGTAGTCCTATAGTCCCTCCCCATCCTGGTGGAGGAAAACAGAATTCTAAGACAGTTACTTAATCTTCCACCAGCTAGTCCCCACTTAGTTGTACACTATGAACTCAACCTAGAATATGTCTCTGATAGAATTGAGCTGGCACCTCTCTTGCTCTGGATAAGCATATGGTCTAATACTGAAGCAAATTTCAACAGAGAGGTTATTTTAGATTGTTTCAGACTGGACAATGATCTTTCATTCCCCTATTTGAATTATGTTAGAAAGCGCATCATTGACATTGGCCTCCCTGAGATGTTTACTGCCTCGGATTATGTAAGCAAACATGACAGGGGCAGGTAAAGTCCTGACATACAGAGTATAGTCTGCCCCACAGATGGGAGATGGTTTTTAATAAGCACTCTGCGAGCAGCATTTTTATCACACTTGTCACAGGAGACATGGCATTCTATCTAACATAGGAGCTCTCAGGATGGGAGAGGTCCCTGTTTTTTCAGATTTAGGAGAGGTACTGTGTGGCACCTGTTGTGCTTTTCTGATGAGGCAAATGTGTGGGATGATACCTTACTTCCATGCCCCCGTGATGGGACCTCAAAGCAATTTTTTTGCATTTTACTTTTTCTGCAAATTTATCGCTGTTCTTTTCAGCTCTGCTTAAATCACATTCTAAAATCACTTTTGATAGAAGTGGAGTCTCTGGTTGGCAGTCAGTTTGCACTCTGTCCAAGCTGGGACTCTCACTCTAGTCAGGGTAAGGGAGATGCACACCTAGGATATCTCCTGCTCACCCCTTGGTAGCTTGGCCTTAGCCGTCAGGCTTACCTCAGAGGCAATGTGTAAAGTATCTTTACAATCCCACACAGTAACACAATGAAAATACCACAAAAGGATGCAACACTAGGTTAAAACAATAGCCAATATTTATTTATCTGAGTAAAACAAGACCAAAACAACAAAAATCCAACATACACAAGCAAAGTTATGAATTTTTTAAGATTAAACTTGAATATAGTGCTTAGAAACACAAATGCTTCGATTTGATGATATCATGGCATTGTGACGGAGTCGTTCCCAACAATCCAACACTAGTAGCACTGGTCACGGAGTCACACGGATCCCCAGGCACGATATCTTGTGTGAGTAAAGAAACAAGCCGGTGCACAGAGACTGGGATCCAGGCATCGCTGGATCCAGTGTGGTGTCGGTTCTGGTGCTGCAGAGCAAAGGAACAGTGGGGTCAGTGCAAGGCATCAGGTCCTTGTTGTGGAGCTGTGGAGGTGTGGCAGTGGCAGTGCAAAGCATTGGATCTGCGTACTTCCGGTGAGGTCAATATCCGGCGGTCACAGCATAGTGCGGTGAAGTCGGGTGTCATGGATATTGGTGACACAGCACTTTGAGACTCACGGAGCCGTGGACTTCAGCGAGGCATCGGCAGCGTTGGGCCTATGGAGTCGTCGCACTCTAGCAAGGACCACAGCATCAGTTGCAGGCAGCGTCACAGGATCCGGTAGCCGCGTCAGTCCGGAAGCATCCAAAGTCAGTGCACTTGGTTCTTCTTGGTTTTTCACCAGATTCTCCTTTCAAGAGCCCAGGGACTGGAAAGGGCATAGCATTGGTAGGGCAGGAGTCTCAGAAGAGAGTCCAGGTGCTGGCAGAGGAAGTCATTGATAGCCATGAGACTTCAGAACAGGGGGCAAGCTGAGTCCAAGCTCTTGGCGATACCGCTCAAGCAGGAATATACCACAAGGTCCACTCTCTGTCCTCTTTCTCAGGCAGAAGCATCAACTGTATGGTAGCCCAACAAATCTCAGGAAGGTGCAACACTTCTTCAGCTCCTCAGTTCTCCTGGCAAGTTGAATCCTTAAAGTGATCGAAAGTCTACAGTTTTGGGTCCAATACTTATACCCTTTTTGCCTTTGAAGTTGCCCAACTTCAAAGAAAGGTCTCTATTGTTTACAGGATCCTGCCTGGTCCAAGCCTGGCTCCAGACACACACTAGGGGGTTGGAGACTGCTTTGTGTGAGTGCAGGCACAGCCCTTTCAGGTGTCAGGGACCACTTCTCCCTCCAGCCTAGACCAGCTGGCCCATCAGGATATGCAGGTTACACCTCAGCACCCTTTGTGTCACTGTCTAGTGGAGAGGAACAAACTTCCCAACTGTCAGTCTGACCCAGACAAGGAATCTACAAACAGGCAGAGCCACTGCATGGTTTACGCATGAAAATGCCCACTTTCTAAAAGTGGAATTTTCAAACTAACAATCTAAAAAACACCTTGACTAAAATATGTATTTTTAAATTGTAAGTTCTGAGACCCCAACCGCCATATTCTTATCTGCTCTCAAAGGGAAATCACACTTTAAGGATATTTAAAGACAGACCCCATGTTAACCTATCAGCGAGATAGGCCTTGCAACAGTGAAAAACAAATTTGGCAGTATTTCGCTGTTAGGACATGTAAAAACACACCAGTACATATCCTACCTTTAACATACACTGCACCCTGCCCAGGGGGCTACCTAGGGCCTACCTTAGGGGTGCTTATATGTATAAAAAGGGAAGATTTAGGCTTGGGTACACTTGCCAAGTCGAATTGGCAGTTTAAAAACTGCACCCACAGACACTGCAGGGGCAGGTCTGAGCCATGTTTTCAGGGCTACTCATGTGGGTGGCACAATCAGTGCTGCAGGCCCACTAGTAGCATTTGATTTACAGGCCCTAGGCACCTCTAGTGCACTTTACTAGAGAATTACTAGTAAATCAAATATGCCAATCATGGAAAAGCCCATTATACATTCAATTTCCCATAGGGAGCACTTACACTTTAGCACTGGCCAGCAGTGGTAAAGTGCCCAGAGTAACAAAAGCAGCAAAAATAGAGTCCAGCACACAGAACAACCTGGGAAGTAGAGCCAAAAAGTTAGGGGAGACCACGTCAAAGATGCCAGGTCTAACAATGTAGTGATGCTCTAACGCACCTCCAGACAACAGTCCCGACATCTGTTTCAGTGACTGCTGCTTTCTTAAAATGTCTTTGCGCTATAGGAAATCAATGGAGGGGTAATTTGTAATGGTTTTTAATGATGTAGTTAAACTAATGCACTTTGTTTCTGCAGTTTATTCTGTAATGATGTTATTACTCTTAACATATCTGTATCAACATTTCAAACTGTGATTTGTGCTTTTATGATTTTTACTCAAAAATTGAATAAAGACTTTTTGATTGATTGATTTCCATTGACCATGTACAAACATCTAGTAGATTGTGACAAGAAACTCGTTGACACATTTTGGTGAAGTATTTTTATAATTTCCACCTTCTTCAGGACGTAAAGGATATAGGTGGTCATTACAACCCTAGCAGACGGTGTTAAAGCGGCGGTAAGACCGCCAGCAGGCCGGCTGTAAAAAAATTGGAATTACGACCGTTGCGGAAACCGCCAACAAAGAAAGCCACTTTAACACTCCGACCGCCTTGGCGGTACAAACAAACAGCTTGGCGGTCACCGCCAACAGACAGGCGGAGGACAAAGTACCGCCCACAGTATCACAACCTACTAATCCGCCACCTTTTCCGGGGCAGATTCACTGCGGACAAAAACACAGCGGAAACAGGACTTCGAAGGGAAAACGCTCACCTCTACACACCCTACGAGGAACCAGGACGCCATGGAACCAGAGCTGCAGATCCTGCCAGCCCTGTTCTTCTTGCTCCTCTACCAGGAGCACGAACGCCGGCGGTGAAGACCACGGTGAGTACTGCACCTACAACACAGGGGAGGGAGGAGGTAAAAAACAGGGACACACACACACAACACGCAAAACCCCCACCCTCACCCACAACAATACACACACTAATACATCATGATACATGATAGTTACACCCCCCAAGCCCCCCGGAAGAATGCAAAGACCAAAGAAAATGCGTGTAATCATTGTAATATATTAAAATGCAATATGCAAAAATATATATATACACTATAAACAAAATATACACCAAGAATAGTAGTCCACTTAGTGCTCCATTGAAGTGCGTGGAACACTGGGCCCACACGGTATGGGCGAGGCCCACACAAGATCCCTGACCATGACGGAGAGAACACTGCAGGGGCATCAGATAGCAATAAAACAGGCACCTCAGAGGGGAGAAAAGGGGGGGCACCTCAGCCGGTTGAGTGCACAACGCCAAATCCACGAGGGGGCCACATGCCCACTGTTCAATCCTGGGGAGTGAAAAGCTACAGTCTCTCAAGTCTCTACAGTGGGTGCTTTGCCCACTGTTCAATCCTGGGGAGTACAAAGCCACAGTCTCTCAAGTCTTTACAGTGGGTGGTTTGCCCACTGTTCAATCCTGGGGAGTGCAAAGCCACAGTCTCTCAAGTCTCTACAGTTTGTGGTTTGCCCACTGTTCAATCCTGGGGAGTGCAAAGCCTCAGTCTCTCAAGTCTCTACAGGGGGTGGGTTGCCCACTGTTCAATCCCGGGGAGTACAAAACCTCAGTATCTCAAGTCTCTACAGGGGGTGGGTTGCCCACTGTTCAATCCCGGGGAGTGCAAAGCCACAGTCTCTCACGTCTCTACAGTGGGTGGGTTGCCCACTGTTCAATCCTGGGGAGTGCAAAGCCAGAGTCTCACAAGTCTCTACAGTGGGTGGGTTGCCCACTGTTCAATCCTGGGGAGTGCAAAGCCACAGTCTCTCAAGTCTCTACCGTGGGTGGGTTGCCCACTGCTGCATCCTGGGGAGTGCAAAGCCACAGTCTCTCAAGTCTCTACAGTGGGTGGTTGGCCCACTGTTCAATCCTGGGGAGTGCAAAGCCACAGTCTCTCAAGTCTCTACAGTGGGTAGGTTGCCCACTGCTGCATCCTGGGGAGTGCAAAGCCACAGTCTCTGAAGTGGATGGATCTCTCCACTGGTTCTGGAGGGGACATGATGCCCAGAGTGCTTCATCCTGCCAAGGACTGAGGTAGTGGATGGATCTCTCCACTGGTTCTGGAGGGGGCTTGGTGCCCAGAGTGCTACATCCTGCCAAGGACTGAGGTAGTGGATGGATCTCTCCTCTGGTTCTGGAGGGGGCTTGGTGCCCAGAGTGCTTCATCCTGCCAAGGACTGAGGTAGTGGATGGATCTCTCCTCTGGTTCTGGAGGGGGCATGGTGCCCAGAGTGCCTCATCCTGCTCGTGAAGGACTCAGTAGCGTCAGTGCCCTTGGTGCTCATGGGCCAGCGGTGCATGTGGCGGCGGTGCCCTGTTCAGCGGTGCTTGTGGCGGCGGTGCCCTGTTCAGCGGTGCTTGTGGCGGCGGTGCCCTGTTCAGTGGTGCTTGTGGTGGAGGTGTCCTTTGCAGTGACTCAGCTGCTGGTGGTCCTTCATGGCCCAGCGGGGCTGGCAGTCCTGTCTAGCCCAGCGGGGCTGGTGCTGGTGGTGCTGTCTGGCCCAGTGGGGCTGGTGCTGGCGGTCCTCTCTGGCCCGGCGGGGCTGGTGCTGGTGGTCCTCTCTGGCCCAGCGGGGCTGGTGCTGGCGGACCTGTGTGGCCCAGCGGGGCTGGTGCAGGCGGTCCTGTGTGGCCCAGCGGGCTGGTGCTGGTGGTCCTCGCTGGCCCAGCGGGGCTGGTGCTGGTGGTCCTGTCTGGCCCCGTGGGGCTGGTGCTGGCGGTCCTCTCTGGCCCAGCGGGGATGGTGCTGGCGGTCCTGTCTCGCCCAGCGGGGCTGGTGCTGGCGGTGGCCTCTTGGGCAGCAGGGCAGGTGCTGGCCTCTTGGGCAGCGGGGATGATGGCGGTGAGCTCCTGGGCAGCGGGGATGATGGCGGTCTTCTCCGCCCTACTGCTCTGCCCAGACCTGATTACTTTCTTGTGGCCCTTCCCCACCTTGGAAGGTGTCGCAGCAGACTCCACACTCCCATCTGTACCCCTGGGAGCGGCTTTGGTGGCTGGAGTCTTCCCCCTCTCCCGCTGGGTACTGGCCAACTTTTGATGCTTCACAGGTGGGGGACTGTCCGTGATGTGGCTCCGTGCCACACTGACTGCCCTGGTGGCCGGTGCACTCCAGATTCCGGTGACTACAGACACCACTGGTCCCAGAGATGTTGTGGCTGAGGTGCTAGGTTGGGACCTAGAGAGTCCGGCCCTAGGAGACGGACGGGGTGGGGGAGGTGTGGGAAAGAGGTCAAGGTTGGACAGGAAAAGTTTTTGGGAAACACAGGGACGGGTAGCTGGAGGGGGTTTGGGAGTGGAGGAAGAGGTTGTGGTTGTAAGAGGTGTTCGTTTGGTGACTTTGGGTGAAGGTGCATGCGCTGGAGGCTGTCGTGAGGTGGATGGCTGTTGGGTGGGTGTGTGCCTGCGTTTGTGTATCTTGGGAGGTTGTGTCACAGACACACTGGGAGAGGACACAGGGGACGTGTGAATGGCAGTGGGGGTGGTGACAACACGTGAGAGGGGTGTGGTGGTGTGTGTGCTGGCAATAGTGGCTGTAGATGTAGTGCATGCAGGTGTGAGTGGAGACGAGACTGGGAGGGAGGAGGGAGACGAGAAGGAGGGGGACACAGTGGAGGCAGTGGATGTTGGTGTGTCTGCATGTGTGTGATGCTTGCATGAGTGCCTGCGGGATGTGTGGTGCTTATGTTTGCCTGACCTTCCCTTGTGTGTTGACGTGTGTGCATGCTGGTCTGAAGGTGTGCTTGGGATAGGCTGAGGTAGAGGGGATTGGGTCTGGGTGGAGGTAGTTGGAGGGGGGAGGCTAGACACAGGGACAATGGCTGCCATCAGTGCCAGAGTCTATAAAGCTCGCTGAAGGGCCACCTGACCAGAATCAATGCCCTCCAGGAATGCATTTGTTTGTTGCAACTGCCTTTCTACACCCTGGATGGCATTCAAAATGGTAGACTGCCCACAGTGAGGGACCTGAGGAGGTCAATGGCCTCCTCACTGAGGGCAGCAGGGGTGACTGGGGCAGGGCCTGAGGTGCCTGGGGCGAAGATGATGCCCACCCTCCTGGGTGAGCGGGCACAGGGCAAAGGCTGAGGGGCTGCAGGGAGTGTGGTGCTGGTAGGGGGGGTGGCGGCTGTACCTGTAGATGTGAGGAGCATTGATGTTGCCGCCACCACAAGGGAGCTCCCATCAGAGGACGAGTCCGTGTCACTGGTGTCAGCTCCTGTCCCCGCCGTGGAGCTCCCCTCACCCTCTGATCCACTGGTGAACTCCAAGTCCATTGTCTCGCCCTCCAGGGCCATGTGGGATGCAGCTCCCTCCTGCTCCGTTGCCACTGCTCCTCCGCCTGATGATGCTAATGCACACAAGAACAGGGAGACCACAAAAAGGGGGGGGATCGACAGAAGAAAGACATGTTGAGTGCATGCATTACCGCTACCGTTGGCGGACACGACAGACACAGAAGCCCCCTGCCCTACGCCGTGCACTTGGCCTCCACTGTTCAATCCCTGGGATATGGCCTACAAGGCTATGGACGACATCTGCGCACATGGATGACACAGGAGCCTGACTAGGTGTACTTGGCACTGTACACAGGTGGGGTGGGGTGCCACAGGCTCTACCAGAACAAGGGGACCTTGCCCTTTAAACTCGCCCACCTCCCCCACCCAGACACCTCCACTGCGCGCAAAATCAGCAGAATGAGAGTGTACTCACCCCCTAGTGGCTGCTGTGATGCCCCCAAGCACCCATCCAACTCCGGGTACGCCACCGCCAGGATCCTGAACATCAGGGGGGTCATGGTGCGACGGGCACCCCTCCCATGTTGGGAGACCATCCCCAGCTGGGCCTCCGTCGTCTTCTTGCTCCAGCGGCAAATGTCCTCCCATCTTTTCCGGCAGTGGGTGCTCCGTCTGTGGTAGACCCCCAGGATCCGGACGTCCTTGGCGATGGCACGCCAAATATCTTTTTTCTGGTGGGTGCTGACCTACATGAATTGTACAGGGGGAAAAGTAAAGTTATTACCAAATGCACCGTCACAGTCATTGGCCTTCATCCCTACCCTTGCCATAATGCACGTGCACTCAGCGTCGTTTCATGCACGCCTCAATCTCCACCCCCATCTTTCACCCACCCCACTCCACACAGGCGTAGCCCATACAGGATGCTCCCAGTGTATTTACCTGTTTGTCTGTAGGACCGTAGAGTAGCGTGTACTGGGGAAGGACCCCATCCACGAGTTTCTCCAGCTCCTCCGATGTGAAGGCAAGGGCCCTTTCCCCAGTCGCACAAGCCATTGTCTCTTCCAGACCGAGGTCACAGCAGCACTTGCAGTGTAGGTCCTCTCCTGTCGAAGATCAGGTATCCAGTGATTGAACAGATAGAAAATGGCAGTCACGTCCGCGGCGGTGTGTACCGTCACCGCCGGCGTACATCGTCATTGGCTCCTGGGACCCATAGGGTCCAATGTTAACCAATTCAGCATTGCACCGCGGTCTTCGACCGCCTGCCGTGACGGTGTACAATGCCAGCGCAGTTACCTCACATCCCATTGTCCCACTTTACAGGTCAGGCAGCCGCCATTTCAGGGGCCCACATGGCTTAATTTTTAAGTGCATCACACATACCTAGGCCTAGCCTCAACACACATACAGGCCAATTTTCGGATTATGATTCGTGTTCTGTGTAAGCTGTGGGTACGTACCTCTGAGTTGTTTGACTCTGTGCTCGCTGTTGTCCTTCATAGGCACCGTCCGCTGGCACATGTGAGGAGATGGCGGCATCCTCCGGTGTACATGTGATCATCACCTACAGGCTTGACCGTGCCACAATCCAGGAACTGTGTGCCCAGCTGGAGCCAGACCTGATGTCAGCTATCCGCCATCCCACAGGAATCCCCCCTCAAGTGCAGGTGTTGTCAGTACTCCATTTCCTTGCAAGTGGGTCATTTCAAACAACAGTGGCCATAGCATCAGGGATTCCCAGCCTATGTTTTCCAACGTGTTGTCCAGAGTGTTGTCTGCCCTGCTGAAACACATTCGGAGCTACATCATTTTCCCTCAGGTGGAGGATTTGTCTACAGTGAAAGGAAACTTCTATGCCCTGGGACATATACCCAACATCATAGGTGCCATTGATAGGACCCATGTGGCTTTGGTACCCCACCGCAGGAGTGAACAGGTGTACAGAAACCGGAAGAGTTATCATTCGATTAATGTGCAGATGGTGTGTTTGGCAAACCAGTACATCTCCCATGTGAATGCCAAGTTCCCTGGCTCAATGCATGACGCCTCGCCTACATCCATAGCAGCGCGATCGAGCTGTTTTTGTCTTTTAATGGAAGAAAAATCCGGTTGGGAGTTTACAACTGCGAACAGCTGTGACTCCGACAAATGCGAGACCCTAGTGCATTTTAAATGCTTGTTTAATCTACAAGACTCCCACATACTGTGTCTCCTTACTCATAGAGCAACTAAGTTATTTGACACGTCTATATTTCGGCTTGTCAGGTTATCCCACTAAAGCAATTGGAGTCATAAGCGAAATCTTACTCAATGTAGTAATGCAGATATATCATAGTCTTCTATGTACCCTGCACACCTAGTAGGGGGTGATGTGAATACAGTAATATACCAGAGGCCCTTATTCCTTGTAGAGATTGCTCTTTGTGCGTGTGTGTGCGTGCGTCTTTATTTATCTTAAAATAGTTTGCTTTGTTACACAAGAGTGAATCTAACTGTTAGCATCAAGCCCACAAGGAATTATAAGAAAATATATTGGAGTTGTCTATTCCCAAGTTTAATAGCCCCAACTTTAATGTAACTATTGTTAAAGATGCCTGTGTCTAATCCATTGCTCCCTAGCTCCGGGTGCTGCAATCCCAGTCATGTGCCGAACATGACAGCCTTGAGCAAGGCACAGAGTAAAATGCGTGCGAAGGGCTCATAAAACATGCAACAGGAAAAACTATTTCTTCTCAGAGAAGGTAGCTGATTCAAAGATAAAAACGAGCTAAAAGCTGGCTGCACTAAAAATATGAAATTAATAAAATGTATATGTATGTGAAACGGCAGATGCTACTGGTCTAGAACTGAAATAAGAGTTCAAGTATTTAGGTACTAAGACGAACTCACAACAACCTCACCTCCATGAGGGCTTCTTGCTTGCACCAGTCAATGTAAATAAAACATCAATAGGTAGCGTCTTATTTAAAATATACAAAGACTGCACCTGTAATAAATAAAATTTAATAATTAAAATATGTTGTCAATTACAAACCATTGACCTCAAATTATTCCTCCTGAGGTTTTCTACTACCAACTTCTGGGTTTCTACGGAACAAACGTGGCCACCATATTATTCAGGGCAATACCCAAATCTAATCTAACATAAGTCACTCTGGCCCTCATTCTGACCTCGGCGGTCTTTTCGCAAGACCGCCGAGTTACCGCCGCGGTGAAGACCGCCGACCGCGGCGGTATGCCGCTGTGCGCATTCTGACCGCTGGGAGCGTTCCGCCGGGAAACCGCCGGCAGCCAGACTGGCGGTCGGCGGGAAAGTGGAGACTGGTCAACCTCCACCGCCACGCCAGCAGAACACCGCCCCCAGAATTACGACCCACATTTCTGTGTGGCGGTCTTCTGTTGGCGGTGTGCTGTCGGCGGTCACGTCCCTATGGCTCCCGTCGCCTCCCGGAGGACCAACGCACAAGGTAAGTTGATCGTCCGTGAGGGGAGGGGGTGGGGGGGTGTTGTGTGATGTGTGCGTGCATGGGGGTGTGCAGATGTGCATGTTGGGGTGCGTGCATGTCGGGGTGCGTGTATGTGCATTTCGGGGTGGGGGTGGGGAGGGGGTTCGTACCACCTCTGGGGTGGCAGGGGGGTGGAGGGCGGTAAGCAGCGTCATGATACGGGTGGCGGTCTTGGGGCGACCGCCGGGCCGGAGTGCGCAAACTCCAGCCCGTCGGTCATGACCGCCGTGGCGGTCGGAGTGGGGAAGTGGCGGTCGATCGCGGCGGTGACCGCCGCGGTCAGAATGCCATTTTTTGGACCACCGGTCTGTTCGCGGTCCGACCGCCGCCTCTCCGCCGACCGCCAAGGTCAGAATGAGGGCCTCTGTGTGAGTCTAAACCTGCCACAGAGTACCTGATTTAAAAGAAGTTTTGTTTTTTTAAGAATAAATCAACAGTTTTTTTGACTGAAATTATCATTTCTTGCCTACATCCCACAGTCTCTTCTTTGGTCATATTAGCCATCTATGTTATCATATAATCACCATACTGGCGCTCGGCAAACTTCCTCAGCTCATTCATATTCATTGTAACACACAAGTCTGTGCCTTTCTAGATCTCCAAATATCTCTCACACCCAAGGTAGCTCTGTTTCATGGGCAATATAAATTACCCTGGCACTGCGACCACACGATGGCCACGCTATCTCCCTCAACTCATTCTTCCTGAATATATAATAACTCATCAGTGTGTTACTAAACCTACCAATCCTCAAGTGACAATATAAATCAGGCCCTACCACTGTAGCTACAAGATTGTCTAAAAGATCAAACTATGTCCCTACATGGAACAAACCATGAGTAATTTGCTACTTCAAACCAATTGCTAAGATACACTAGGAATAGTTGGAATAAATGGTTTCTCTTCACCCTACCTGGGGAAGTGCTGGTAATTCTGGTTTAATAACCCTGTCTACTTGGTTTGAGTGGATACTCTCTGTTTATTGAGTCTCTTATTGATTAGTCAATGTTTGTCAGGAAAACCCTCAGAAGCATTTACATGCCCAACCTATGTTGTCATGGTCAATAAATAGAAATTATTTTGTGTAAATGCTGCTCAGCTCTGTGGCTACCATTAAGTACATGGCCATCTTGCATGATGAGGCATTAGGAATCCTGTTAAAAAGACCAAAATGAGAAGAAGTAGACTACACTATTGATGGTAGTGAGTTGTCTTTAGGGCCTGTGTCTGATGAGGCAATTATGGCCACAGTGACTGTTGGCAGAGCTTATGCTGAAGGTGTTCAATTTGATTTGATTATTGTGCCACAATTCAATGCTATTTTAGGGGTTCATTGGCTGCAAGAGTGCAGTTCAGAAATTGAATGGACTTTATGAACTAGTGTACTACAGTCACCGCATTATTGGGGTCATTGTTTGAAAGAGCTCCTTGATAAGGGGTTCCATTCCTATGTTTTTCTGTACCTGAACCTAAAAAGGAGTTTGCTGACTTTTTGGTGAAATTAAGGTTAATGTATTTCCACTCCACTGCATGTTTGACAGTAGAATAGATATACTATCTGAGACACAGATTCATTTCAGTAGGATAAATACCCTCACACTGAAAGAATATCTACATTTAAGGTACTATGTTACCTAACTCTATCCTCTTCTTCATCACTATTGTTCTTTTTTCCCAAGTAGCAAAGGTGGGGGGAGGTACTAAGGCTCTGCATCAAACACCAAGCTCTGAACTGTATTACCTTTAGGAATAGGTGTCCCTTATCCCTGATTTTAACACTTTCTGACCAAGTTAAGGGGGCAGGAATCCACAGTAAATTGGCTCTGCTTGGGGCCTATCAACACGTGTGAAAGTGGAAACAACTTTTCAATCTAAGGGCCTGAATTAGATCTTGGTGGAATCTATCCTGCTGTTGATTTTCCATTGGATAGCTCACCCGCAACCTTGGCGGTCTGCCCACTCTATTTAGATGCTGGCAGTCCCATAGACTAAAGTCAGATGGCGAACCACCATCACAGGCAGGATTGTACACCCACATCGACGGCGCCATAGGAAAAAGATGCTGGTGGCTGAACCATAGCCAGTTTTACTGCTGGGTCAATGAAGATGTGCCTTCTTGCAGATGTAACGAGGAGGCTAAACCTCAGCACATTATTTGGTCGATTGGGAGGTACAAAACGTACCTTTTTTGAGTTTTCTCATTGCATGCTGCCATGCACCTGATCATACAAGCCCTACAGCTGTAGTTCCCCGCCACCTTGAGAGTAATGTGGAGAAATAAAATGTACAATACGAGGGATCCCCAAGAGGTGATGAGTTTAATAGAACTGATTAAGGCAGTAAGTTAATTGTCCCAGAGAGGCTGGGCTCTAGGGTAGGATGGACTACCCAGTTTGGTTAAAGGGAGGGTTCCTCCGGGAGGGTTGGGAAGGTAGGACAGGTGGGGGGGATTCACTTTTTAGAATGAGTAGGTTAGGTTTGCACAGGGTGGGGAGCATATGGGGAAATCTAAAAAAAAAAAGAGAGTGTCCTCAGACTGGATTATTATGATGATTCTTTGGGAGGCGAGTATTCATCAGGAACCGTAGCAGGATGAAGGGGCCTGGAATTGATCATACATTAAAAATAATTTCTGGGAACGTAAATTGTCTTAGGGTACGTAGTAGGAGACGGAAAATAGTGGAATTTCTGAGTCTTTCAGATAATCAGATCATTTTATTACAAGAAACACATCTGAAACAGGAGGAGTGGAAGGGAATTCTCAAGGGGCAAAGATGGATTAATCAGTTTGCATGCACAAATCAAAATTGTAATGTGAAGAGGTGGCAATTATAGTGAAGGACCTGTCTCAGAGCCAACTGGAGGATGTAATGGCTGATTCCAGGGGTAGGTGGCTGATTGTAAATCTCAGGCGATATGGTAATGAGTATACCTTAGTGTCTTATTACGGTCCAAATATGGGCGATCCAGCCCCACTCATGGAGCTTTATAACATATTGGCAGGGATCAGGAATCCAACAATAATAGGAAGGGACTTTAATGTCCAGTTAAATCCTTCTCTAACAGATCCACCACCAGACCCATGACCAGTATGAATAAATGAGAGTCTGCTTTCATAGTATGGTGAAGAAGCTGGGCTTGATAGATCCCTGGTGAAGTATGGCAGGTCAAGGCAAGGAGTTCACTTTTCAAAATAAGAAATATGGGCATGCCCCTAGGATTGATTTTTTTTTAGTGAATGTTAGGTTCTGAAACAGGCTACTGGAGGTCATTCACAAGCCATGCCACCTCTCAGACCACTCAGCAGTACAAGCGGAACTGCTCCTAGTGGGTTTGTCTGTATGTACTAGATGGACCCTTCATAGGACGCTCTTGGGAGAGCAGGAGACCATAACGCTTTTAAAAAAGGATAATAAGGAATTCTTTGAGTTGAATCAGGGTTCGTTCTCCATAAGTGTCATCTGGGATTCGGATAAGGTTTTTATCCATGGGAGATTGATTAGCTATGCTGCATTCAGAAGCAAGAGTTATAAAACAGAATGGAAAACTTGTAGGGAAGCATTGACTATTTACAAGCCCTTTTGGATGCATTTAGTGACCTTATTGAGCAATTGGCCCTGTAGAGGCAGATCAGGGATGCCAAAAGTTCTCTCGAGGAATTCCTAGAGGGTATTGTGAGAAAAAATGGGAAGCCACTAAACTGGCGCATTATAAATATGGTGAAGGTTGCGGGAAGTTATTAGCATGGAAAGCTAGGACAGAGAGAGCCAAAAATGTGATTAAGGGAATAGTAAATGAGACTGGGGAGATATGCGTGGAAGACAAAGACATTGAGAGGGCTTTTATCAGTTTCATTCAGGACCTCTATAAGGAAGACATTGCTGCTTCTAAGGAGGAAATTGATAAGTGGCTGAGTGAAGATAAGCTTCCCATGCTAGATCAGGATACGAGCCTAAGCCTCAATCGGCAGATTAAGCTAGCAGAAGTAGATGAGATTATTGCCGCCCTGAAGAAGGGTAAGGCATTGGGCCTGGTTGGCATACCAGCAGAGCTGCATAAGGTTCTAAAAGAGAAACTTACCCCAGTCCTGACCCATCTGATGAATTCCCTGTTTTTAGAGGCTTTTTTGATTCCAGTCTCTTGGAATGAGGCTATTAAAACTCTAATTTTGAAACCACAGAAAGACCCAAGGAGATGCAAATCATATTTCAATGATTACTAAATTTTTGCGCAGCTATTGGCCAAGAGGTTGGATAAAGTGATCAGTAGGCTGGTCCATGACAGTCAGAAAGGCTTCATGAGAGGTAGACATTTAGGGGAACTAATATATGACCTGGTCTCTGTAATTGATGTTGCAACAAGTACCAACACTCCTCTGTCTATAATAACTATAGATACTGCAAGGCCTTTGACAGAGTAAGCTGGCCATTTTTACAAGCAGTAATTAAGTGGAATAATTTAGGAGTTAACTCTCTCACAGCTGTCAAGACAATCTATGGGTCTCCCACGGCTAGAATTCTTATCTTGTTCATTTGAGGACAGGAGGTCTATCACAGGTTCACTCTCCTCCTCCTTCCTTTCATCAGTGACCATCAGCATGGTCATGTCTGCCCTGTCCTGGTGGGGTTTCAATCTGTTGACATGCAGGATCCTATGAGGATTCCTGGGGGTGCCAAAGTCCACCAAGTAGGTGACCTCATCCTTTTTCTCCACAATTGGATAGGGCCCAGTCCATTTGGCCTGAAGTGCCCTAGGAGCCATGGGCTCCAAAATCCACACCAGCTGTCCTGGGTAATACTCAGGCATGGTAGTCTTCTGGTCATGCCAGAGCTTCATGAGCTCTTGGCTGGCCTCCAGGTTTCTGCTTGCCTTCTTCATGTACTCAGCAATGCGTGACTGCAGGCACAGCACATAATCCAGCACATTCTCCTTGGACTCTTTGAGAGGCTTCTCCCAAGACTATCTCACCAAGCACAATGGGCCTCTTACAGGGTGCCCAAACAGTAATTCAAAGGGGCTGAATCCAACCCTCTTCTATGGCACCTCTCTGTAGGCAAACAGCAGGCATGGGAGGAGAACATCCCATCTCCTCCAGACAAACCCATGATCATGCCCTTCAGGGTCTTATTAAATCTTTCCACCAGACCATTGGTCTGTGGATGATAGGGGGGGTGAACGTATAAGTAACACCACACTCATCCCACATGGCTTTCAGATAGGCAGACATAAAATCTGTGCCCCTATCTGAGACCACTTCCTTTGGGAAACCCACTTTGGTGAACACACCAAGTAGGGCCCTAGGGTATTGCCTCAGGGTACCTGGTGGCATGGTCCACAACCACCAAAATGTACCTGTTGCCTGAGGCAGTTGGTGGGTCTAGGGGACCAACAATGTCAATCCCCACCCTCTCAAAGGGAGTCCCAACTGGCAGTCGTAGCAAGGGAGCCTTTGTCTTGCCCCCTGCTTTGCCACTGGCTTGGCAGGTAACACAGGAGCTGCAAAACTCCCTGACTTTTTCTGACATTTGGGGTCAATAAAAATGGTTGACCAGCCTGTTCCAGGTCTTGGTCTGTCCCAAATGTCCAGCTAAGGGAATATCATGGCTTAAAGTGAGGAGGAATTCTCTATACGTCTGGGGGACCACCATTTTCCTGATTGCCTCTGGTTTGGGGTCCCTTGCCTCGGTGTAGAGAACTCCATCCTCCCAGTAAACCTTGTGGGTCCCACTGGTATCCCCTTGTTCTTGCCTGGCAGCAGTCTGCCTTAGGCCCTCAAGAGTGGGACACTCTCTTTGTCCCTGGCAGGCACAACTCTTCTCTGGTGGGCCCACCTGCCTCCTGCAGTTCTGCCAAGTCAGGCAGGGCTTGCAGGGGAAGTGGCCCTCCCTCAGAGGTCAGATCCTCCCCCTCAGGTTTGGACTCCTCACGATCCTCTGTAATTGCGGGGGCTGACAAGCCAGACCCAGTGCACTTTCTCTTCTTCTTGGAGGCTTGGCCTATTGTTCCAGGGTCCAAGTGTCCAGCACTTCCCTGTTGTGCTGCCTGTGACTTGGTCACAGCACACACCCATTGAGGGAGGTCCAGCATCTGTGCATGGACCCTTCTCTCCACCTCTGACCATTCAGATGCTTCAAGATCATTTCCCAGTAGACAATCTACTGGGAGGGCAGGAGCTACAGGTACCTTCTTATGGCCAGTCACACCTCCCCATTCCAGGCTCACCATGGCCATGGGATGGAGTTGGGTTCTGCTATCTGCATAAGTCACTTGGTGGAAGACACCAGGTAAGACCTGTTCTGGAGAAACCAGCTTCTCTGTGTCCACATATCTCTCAGAGCTTCCACCTCAGTCCCATTGACTTGAGGCCTCTGCCTATACCTCTCCATGCTGGGAGGTAAGGTGGCCATAGTTGTAATGTCTATCCCACCCACGTATACTAAGGTGACCTCTGTGTACCCTGATCCCAGCCCTGGGTCAACTTCCACCCCCATTCCTACACCAGCAATCCCCTGGGATTGCCCACCAGTGGGGGGCTTCTTGGAGCAGATAGCATCCCCTATTTTGTGTCCAGGTTGATGACACTCAAAGCACTTGCAGGCCTTAGCAAGCTCCTGAAACTTTCCTGCTTTAACGGGATCATAATGCTCCCCCTGATACCCTTTCCCCTCAGAAGTGGAATGGCTTGGGGCTCCCCCACCCTGAGAAGGTTTTGGGGACTCTTGTGAGGACTCCTTGGGCTTTTTATCATCTTTCCCTCGGTTCTTCCCCTGAGAAGAACCATGTCCTCCCTTTTTCTGATCACCCCCTGGGGGTTTCTGGTTAACCCTAGTTCTTAACCAGTCATCTGCTTTCTCCCACAGCTCTCTGGGGTTGGTCAACTTAGAATCAACTAGATACTGGCGGAGCTTCTCTTGGACACAGTTGGTTAGAAGGTGCTCCCTCATAATCAAATTGCACAGCCCCTCAAAGGTACTTATCTTGTTGCCCTGTATCCAGCCCTCTAGTACAGGACTGGGTGCTTGTCTTTTGGGTGTCTCTAAACTTGAGCCTATAATGCTCTGGGGTCAGACCAAACTTTTTAATCAAGCATCTCTTCATACTGGGGTATGAATCTGCCTCCTCCCTCCTCAAGGTTAGGAGCCTATCCCTCCCAGAGTTGGGGACCAACTCCCAAAGAAGTAAACCCCAGTACCGAGGCTTGACTCTACTCATCTGGAGGGCCCTCTCAAAGGCCCCCGGCCACTTATCTATGTCATCACCCTCTACATAGGAAGGAACCACCCCCTTGGGTAATCTGGGGCAAAAACCCCCACCCATGGACACTTCAGCTTCTCTGTCGCTGCCACCATCTCTTTTCTCTTGCCCACTTTTTCTTTTCCAGGGCCAGCTTTTCTGCCTCCAAAGCTATAAATGCTAGCTGGGCCTCCAGCTCTCTTTCCCTGAGGGACAGGTTCTCTCCCCCTGAAGAGACCCCCTCCCCCCAACTAGCTTTGGGTATGACCCTAATGACTGTGTGTAGTGAGGACTGGTCTTCCTCCTCCTCACTTAGGCTTAGATGCCCTCCCTCCCCTGAGTGGTTGCTGCTAGCATCCTCCCCTGCTTTTTCCTCCTCTGGAGCTTCCTCTGAGTCAACCTCTTGGGCCTCAGCCCATGCTGTCAGGGATTTAATCAGGACATGCTTCCTGAGGTCAGTGGTTGCAGGCAACCCTCTTGCAGTACACAACCCCCTAAGCTGGACTACTGTCAGTGTGGGTAGGCTAGCCAGATCAAGCTCCATGGTTCCCTAGTTTTGTGTCAACAAAAACTTTTTGCAAAAATTGGAAACAAAAATGTAGAAAAATCACAATAATTCAATAATTGAAATTAATCCAAATAAAAAATAAAAATTTGTTTTGCACTGGGACAATTTAATTTAATTTTTATTTTTTTTACTTAAAACTGTAATGTGATACTGAACACAAGTACAGGATCCCACCGCTGCCACCAAAAATGTTGGAAAATAGGTTATTGGTAAGGGCAGGTAAGTACCTACACTTAGCAATAGGCCACTAACCTCCACTTAGGTCCAGTTAGGTCTCAGTAAATTAAACCCAGCTCAACCCTTCGTAGCTTGGCAACGAGCGACAAGGCTTAACTTAAGAGACAGAGTGTAAAGCATTCAAATATCACAAAACAGTAATTAGATAAAACACTGGAAACTGTGTAAAAATCCAAAACCAATTAATAAAAATAGATTATATTTGTATCTTTAAAATGACACAAAAACAAATAAAATCGGATAAGGGGAACTGGAGATATGAATTTTTAAAGAATTATTGTTTTGTAGCGCCTAGAAACAAAAAGCCCCAATCTGGTCATCTGGTCGCACCTCGACCGGGGCAAAGTCAAAGTTTAAGGCCAACCGGGATAGAGTCCAGCTCGGCTACAGCCCGCGGGAGGCCCCGGTCAAAGGTTTACCTCCGGACTTAGTCGTTTTTCTGAAGATTTTCTTCAGCCGGACGAACCTGCCAGTTCAATCCGACCTCCTGGAACTCTTCTCCAGATACGTGTCGCAGGAGCCCTCAGTGGAGATTTTTACCTTCGGACTTAGTTGTTTTTTCAAGGTGAAAATCCCTCGACAGGGGCAAACCTGGATCTTGACCCGACGTCCTTGGAGCCCTCCTCGGATACGGTGGCTGGGAGGTCCTGGTCAACTTCCTACGTTCGGACTTAGTCTCTTTGTTGAAGATTTTCTTTACCGGGACGAACCTGCGAGTCAGGCCGGGTTGTGGTTGAAGCAATCCGGCTAGAGTTGGCACGGCGGGTTGGTCCCTCTATGGAGCTTTTTTTTTAAAAGTTCTCCAAACTTCTCCAAACTTCTGGATCTTCTTCAAGATGTTCCTTTAAGGTTCTTGTGGGGTCCACAGCTCACCACAAGGTTCCAGAAGCTCTGAGATGATCCTTGGGGGTGTGGACTACAACTCCCGGAATGCACCTGGCGCAAACTCCTTTTTAGCCACTGGACAGTGGTAGGTGGTTGGTTTCTTCAGGAGTTGGCGCAGAGGACTCTGGTTAGCAATTTTTCACTTGTAGCAAACAGGGAGTACCTCCTTGGACCAGTTGAAGCCAGGCAAAGTCCTTCTTGTGGTGAAGCCCAAGTGTGCAGCTGGTGCAGTCCTTCAGAGTGCAGGGTCCAGGTGCAGGCCAGGGGTCCAGCAGGGCAGTCCTTCTTCTCCTGTGGTTCTTCCTTGTTGGAATCTGATGGGGATCTGAGGTGTAGGTGCAGGTCTGCCAATTTTATCCCTGCTCCTGGGTGAAAAACAGGAGGGTCCTGGTTCTCCAATCAGGTGCAGGGTCCTTCCCCCTGTGATGACCACTTCCTGGGAAGTGTGGCAAAAATCAATCCCAGGGAGCAACATTCCTCAAAAATCCATCATGGCTGAAAGTGACTTTTGGAGGTTACATCTGGCTGAGCCCACCCACTGGTGTGGCTAAAAATCCTAAACACACCCCTCTCCTGCCCTCTCCTAATCTAATCAAGGGGGCACCTAATTGTCTGGGTTTGCAGGATGTGGGGGTGTTGCTGGGTTGCTCCAAATGTCCTTCCCTGCCTTTGAAGACCAGTTTGGCAGCACTCCCCCTTCCTGCCTCACCATCTGCTGAGGGGAGATCTCCTCCCACAGGCACATCTCTTTGTGTGAAGCCAGGTCACTTCACACCTCATCAAGGCAGCCTGGCAAGGCTGCCAGAGGCTGGCCAATCAGAGCACAGCAGCAAAAACACTGCAGGGCTGAAGTTGGCAACTTTTCAGGTAAAGGTTAAAACTGTTTTCTTGAACAAGTTATATTAAATCCAACAACTGGAAGTTGTGGGATTTATTATAACAATTAATTTGATACCAAGCTCCTGGTATCTGTTACTTAAGGGGACTTTTAAAATTAAAATAAAGTCTCCCCATTCTATCCTATGGAGGCCATTCACTACAATGAGGGTAAAATGAATTTGGCTGTTTTACCTCACCTGGGCTTATAAACCTATTTTTATAAGGTCTCTGCTTATAGTTACATGGCACCCAGCCCTAGAGGCACATAGGGCACACCTTAGGGGTGACTTATCTGTAAATTTAAGGTAGTTTAAGACTTTGGGACTAATTCTAATTCCAAAGTCGAATTTGCGTGTAACTTTAATTTAAAAGCAGCCAGCAAGGCAGGCCTGCCTTTAAAATGACACTGGGCACCTCAGCAGTGCTCCTATGGGGGCACTACCTATTCTGGGGTCCCTAAACCTCCATGCCCTACCATATACTAGGGACTTATAGGTAGGTTAACTTTGCCAATTATAATTAGCCTAATTTGCATATCCACTTTACACAGAGCACTGGCCCTGGGACTGGTAAGCAGTACCCAGGGCACAGCCAAGAGTCAGTAACCACCAGTACCTGTCCAAAAAGTTTGGGGGTGACCAGGGCAAAAACGAGGACTTTCCTACAAAGAGGTACCCGACAGGGATGTGCACTCTCTCATCTCCTGTTTAATTTATATATTGAACCTCTTGCTAGTAGGATTAGGCAAGATCAGAGGATATTACCTTTTCAGCATCGAGGATGGGAGAAGAAGGAAGCTCGCTATGCGGATGGCTTATCTATCTACATCCAAGACTTTCAAAGGTCTTCTTCAGTAATCTCAGAAATTATAAATTACTTTGGAAAGTCTCTGGCTATTCTGTCAATGCAGATAAGTCTGAACTGATGACCTGGAATGGATCACAGGATAATCCCTTAGAAAAGGAGGAAATTCGGTACTTAGGAGTTAAGTGGGTGAAGAACTTGGCAGATATGCCTCGGGTAAACTTCTAAAGGAAACTAAGAGGCTTCTCCATCGTTGGTCGCATCTCCCGCTTAGCAATTTATGGAGAAATAATCGAAAAAAAATGACGATGCTGCCCAAATTCAGTTTTATATTTAATGTTTTGCCTCTTTATTTTAAAGCTGACTGGTTTCAAAAACTCCAGGGGGAAAGATCCAATTTATTTGGTCAAGCAAATCCCCAAGAATCGCTTGGAAAAAACTGAGAAAAAAGAAGCTAGACGGGGAATTGGACTTTCACATTTTCAGTTATACTGCTGGGCCTTTCAGTTGAAGAACATTAGGTTACTTTTATCTAAGCACTACTCTTCCCCCGACTCTGGGCACTAACAGAAGTTTTCCAGGCAATTCCACTAATAGAGGCGGATGTTATACGATGGGGCCAACTAGTTACCGCGGATTCTGTGATCACATGGGACTCCATATCAAGATGCACTAATGCTACTCTATCTAGGTTTAAATACTTGCAATTGAAAAGCTGGGTACAAGGAGATTCTGAGGTTGGGCCCAGCTCAGACTGGGAAAATGAAATAATAAATACGCAATAGGTAGAGAAAGACGTATCAAGATGATATTGGTACTTAGTGCAAGAAGATGCCTCCTTCCCATCACCCAAAAAGTTTGGAAACTGGACCTGCTGGTCTCTAACCTCTCTCGATTATGTCAAGTATCATTGCGCACACTTTGGTCAATTGTGAATTCTGCACTTCTGAAAAGGAATCATTTGTTTACCATGTACAGGGCCTAATGGACATCAAGAAAACTGGCAAAACTAGGACCCCTGAGAAAGAGTTTGTGCTCTAAGTGTGCTTTGGAAGGGACAGATGATATACATCTTGGATGGCAGTGTCTGGAAATTCAGACCTTCTGGGAAGAAGTGGTAAGATTGTTTTTATTTCGTTCATAATGAAAAGAGGAATAGTGGTAAACTTACTAGTGGTTCTATTTGGTCTGCAAGGTGGGGGGGCGGATTGCGGCCAGGAGATGGGGCAGGGAATCTCCAAGCGCAACTAATTGTTTACTTGGTTTTAATAGCGCATAGGGAGATCTTTATTAAGTGGCTGTCTAAGTCTCCTCCCAACCATATGGACTGTCCACTTGCAGTTAGGTGTTAAGAGATTCACCAATCTAGACTGTATCAACGGCACAGCGAAATATCTTACAATATGGGAACCTTTCCTATCTTTCTATTCTGCTACATTTGCGCATCCTAGCCCGGAAGACAACTAATCTGTTTTGATCATTGAGTATATGACTGTCCAATGATTAAGAAATAAGACCCAATAGGAAGGAAATAGGGGTTGGAGATTTATCTTGCCCCAATGCCTTGTTTCTCTTGTTGGTGGAGGTTACCTGTCTAGTGGGAAGCTCAAACCAGAGTTCAGAGACTAGTTTGATACCTCCAGCCTTACTATAAATGAGGACAAGAAAATGGCCATCACCACTTTATGCATCATATAAATATGTAAAAAATAAAACCTGTGTTTGTCACTATTAGAAATGAAAATAAGTTAATGTCACACGCATTTGCAACAATAACATTGCCAGCAATCAATTTGTAATAATTTAAAACAATTCCAGGACAAACTAGTGCAAATAAAGGAAAACATAATAAAAGAATGAGATATGTCTCTCATATTGAAATTATAATTACAAATTAAACATAATTATCCCAATAGTCCTACATAGGATATGTGGGCTTTACACCCAAAACCTGCCTCCTAAGTATATTGCCAAATACAATTTCCTCAGGAAGGGACATCTAGTGGGCAGAGCAGACACCTCAGTGATCTTTCTTATGAGAGCCTGGTTTAGATCTGACAGGAGTCAGGGACAAGGTCAGAGTGAAAGCATCAGGAGGAGCAGGGGTAGAAGGGCTGGGAGATTATGGGGTTTGGGAGGTAAAGGGAGCTGTTGTGGGTATTGTGTGTGTGTGTCTGTGCTGCAGATGCATGTAGGTCTGGTGTATGTGGTGCATGTTTGAGTGTATGTGCCTTGAAAGGTGTGTGGTGTTTGGGTGATTGTGTCTTGGCATTGGGTGAGTATTGGGGTGTGTGTGCATTTCTGTGAGTGTGTATGTTTGGATGTGTGTGGTTTGGTAGGTGTCCTATGTTCAGGTGATTGTGAGCGTGTGCGTCTGGTAGATGTTGTCTTGTATGTAAGTGTGAATGTGTGTGTGAGACTGTTGTGTTTAGGTGAGATGTAGAGATGGATGTTGTGGTAGTGTTTCTTGTGGGTGTTCTGGTGGGTGTGGTGGTGGTTTGGGTGTTGTGGTGGTGGTGCATGTGTCTGTGCTGGTAGGTGGGTGGTGGTTGTGGTTGTCACTGTGGTGGTGGGTGTTGAGGTTGTGTGTGTGGTGGTTGTGTGTGTGTGTAGTGGTGGGTGTGTTAGTTGGGTGTTGTGGTGGTTGTGGTGGTAGGTGGTGTAGTGCTTGTGGGTAGACTGTTAGTAGTGTGTGTCTGTTGGATGAGTATATGCTTGTGTTTTCTAGTGTGTATGTGTTTGTGTGTGCTGCTTTTGTCTGTTGTGGTGGGTGCATGCAAGGAAGTGAGTGTGCTTGGGATTAGGGTAGAAGGTGGGATTTTGGATGAAGAAGGGACAGGAGTAGGAGCACAAGGTGAGGCCGGTGGGGGGCTGTGGTTGGTGCAGAGGCTATCTTCGCAAGCAATTTCTGCATGCCAGACATGGAACTCTGATTGGCATCCCGGAATGCAACCATTTGTTTAATTTTGGAACTTAGCCTCCGGATACCATTCACAATTGCTGCGTGGCTTACAGAGATGCAGTGTAAGAGATCAATAGTTTCTTTACTGAGTGCAGCCAGGATGACAAGGTGGGGGGCTGCCTACAACAAAGGAGACACCACCCCTTTTGGGGGGTCGGTTTGGACAACTGGGGGGAACAAGAGGGAGGCTGGAGAAGGGATTGTGAGTGGTGGACAGGAATAGAGATTGCAAATGTCCTGCTGGGTCTGCCACCACTAGGGACTGGTCTTCCGTGGATGCCTCAGAAGAAGATGTGGAGTTAGTGTCCTCCATGTCAGTCCCTTGTCCCTCCATGCCACTATGTCCATCCATATTGGATGTTTCTGCACTGGAAACACAGAGACCTGCTGCTTCCAGGCATTCATGGTCAAGGTCTCCTTTGCGTGCTCCTGGTGGTGCTGAAACAACAAACAATTTTAGAGTATCGGCGCAAATACTTTTTTTCATGAAATTCATTAGGAAAACATGTCACACTCTTATTGTTTCACCTGCTGAAAGGAATTAAAATGTAAGTATACGTCACCATTTCCCCATACATGTTGGGAACATATCATGGATCTATTTGCGTACACTTTTGCAAATTACTATCATTACTGCCATCTCATTTTAGATAAATTCACTTAGACACTTCCAATTTCTCATGGAATTGTACATTACCTCTGAATGGGTCAGATAGGTGGTTTTGAATAGTAAGCTCATGTCAGAAAATTACATATCAAGCAAGAAAGCCTTGTAACATGTACATTGTTCATCTACAGCATTCCATTTCAATACCCCCATTCTACAACGTTGATTCATTATTTGGACATAACAAAGGACACAAACATTTTATTTGGGGTAAGAGTAACTCTGTCACCAATGTGCACACATTCCTGCCTGTTTCAAGTAAGAATGTTTGCCTACTAAAATTATGGGGGTCATTCTGACCCTGGCGGCCGGTGGCCGCCAGGGCCACCGACCACGGGAGCACCGCCAACAGGCTGGCGGTGCTCCCACGAGCATTCTGACCGCGGCGGTTCAGCCGCGGTCAGAAGCGGCAAGTCGGCGGGCTGCCGCCGACTTACCGCTGCTCGGGGGAATCCTTCATGGCGGCGGAGCGCGCTCCGCCGCCATGAGGATTCTGACCCCCCCTACCGCCATCCTGTTCATGGCGGGAAAGCCGCCATCCTGTTCATGGCGGGAAAGCCGCCATGAACAGGATGGCGGTAGGCGGGGTCGCGGGGCCCCCGTAAGAGGGCCCCGCAAAGTATTTCAGTGTCTGCCTTGCAGACACTGAAATACGTGACGGGTGCCACTGCACCCGTCGCACCTTCCCACTCCGCCGGCTCGATTACGAGCCGGCATCCTCGTGGGAAGGGAGTTTTTCCCTGGGCTGGCGGGCGGTCTTTTGGAGACCGCCCGCCAGCCCAGGGAAAAACTCATAATACCCTCCGCGGTCTTCTGACCGCGGAGCGGTATAATGGGGGCGGAATTCTGGCGGGCGGCCTCCGCCGCCCGCCAGAATCAGAATCACCCCCTATGTTTGTTGAAACAGACTTGCCTATAACCACATTTGTGAAGGAGTAAGACTCCATGCCAATTTGCTGCTGTTAACATGAAGTAACTTGAATCTTGCAGTAACATTTTTCTAATTAAACTTCTTTGCTAGGAAATGTTGCCATAATACTAAAGTTCCTTGTCATATTTGACCAGATGCTCAGAATTGTTTGGTCATATTAACAACACACCAATTTGAAGTCAGAAACATACACTGTATCAAAAGTGCATTGTACGCCATGTCACCTGTAATAGGGCCAACATTACCTATTCACAATTGTGATGGTGAATCAAACCTGACAAAATCCTCAATTGGGGCCTGTGTGGTACAACTGTCCTTCGTAACATAGACAAAAACCAGGTAACTTTTGTTCTTAGGCAGGCATGTTTCTGCTCAAAACAGTCCTTTGATTGTGATAAGGCCTGTAGTGGCATCCCGTAATACAAATCATTATACAAAACACATCATCATACACCTTACAAAAAATTTACAGCTTCCAGATATAGGGCCTCATTCTGACCCTGGCGGTCCTAAACCGCCAGGGCCACGGGCAACGGAAGCACCGCCAACAGGCTGGCGGTGCTTCAGTGCCCATTCTGACCGCGGCGGTAAAGCCGCGGTCAGAAAAGGGGATCCGGAGGTTTCCCGCTGGATTTCCTCTGGCTGGGCTGAACCTCCATGGCGGCGCTGCTTCCGACCCCCTTCCCGCCACCCTGTTTCTGGCGGTTTTGACCGCCAGGAACAGGATGGCGGGAACGGGTGTCGTGGGGCCCCTGGGGGCCCCTGCACTGCCCATGCCACTGGCATGGGCAGTGCAGGGGCCCCCTAACAGGGCCCCAGCATGATTTTCACTGTCTGCATAGCAGACAGTGAAAATTGCGACGGGTGCAACTGCACCCGTCGCACCCCTGCAACACCGCCGGCTCCATTCGGAGCCGGCCTCTGTGTTGCAGGGCCTTTCCCGCTAGGCCGGCGGGCGCTCCCTTGGCGGGCTCCCGCCGGCCCAGTGGGAAAGTCAGAATGGCCTCTGCGGTCTTCTGACCGCGGAGCGGCCATTTGGCAGTTCCCGCCAGGCGGGCGGCTTCCGCCGCCCGCCCGGGTCAGAATGACCCCCATAGTCTTGTGCCTTGGATATGTCGCAACCTTTACGTTGATACCATAAACCATTGGTGGAACATAGTTAAGTGACAATAATAAATCAATAAACTAACTAAACCCCTTTGATGCTGCTGTTGGGCTCTCAACTGCCCATCAAGGTTTGGATAGGTAACCGTAAAAGTGCAGGCCATTCGGGGGGCAGGGTGCGGCGCACAAGCTTGCCACGTTGGGAGTTATGGAGGAGCTAGACTTCAGTTGACTTGCAGGTCCAGCGTCATAGGTCCTCCCACCTCTTGCGATAATGAAGGCTGTGCCACTTTTGACCTCCAGGGTCTGCACCTTCCTGGCGATGGCCTTCCAGATCTCTTTCTTCTGATGGGCGTTGACTTGTATGGATATGAGAAACGAAAGAAAAATATGTTTTCTGAGGTTTAGTTTGTCTGTAATGCTGTGACACAATTTTGTAACATCTCTCACGGGCATTTGTAAAGAGTTAGCACAGATTATTTATCAATATTTTAATTTTCCTAAGAAAATACCAATTTGTAGTGACCTGTTGAGTACCCTCAACACTTTCAATGTCCTCATATTAAAAAGCCAAGCTGGGGGATTCATTGTGAGCTACTGAAGGCTAAACAACTTGCATATTTTCCAATCAATCAATCAGGAATTTGTAAAGTGCACTACTCACCTGTGAGTGTCTCAAGACACTGACGGGGTTGGGGGGCAAAAGAGGGGGGTAGGTGCTGCTACTGCTCGAACAGCCAGGGCTTGCAAAGTTTCCTTATTAGCACCCCCCACGCACAGCTACATTGGCTAAATGTCTAATTAATTTAGAGCCAAATACTATGGTTTGAAACACTTACAATGACTAAGGGCAGCGTAGAACTGTGTGCAGAAATGGAGCATGCTTGTATTGGCAATTGAGAGCCTATGTCATATGTACTTGCAGCACAGGATATTACCTTCCCTATTGTGGCACCATTTAATGGGTAAAACACACAGATACTCATTTTTAAGAAAATGGGATGGAAATAAAGTGAAAAACAATATATTCTGACAAGTCTATTTTTTCTTGCACTTCGCTTTTCTCTCATTTAGACATATGGCTGTGTTTTTCACTTAGGTTTATGGTACAGTGTCTGCTGGCCGCTGGAAGTAAATGGCATGCAGTTTGTAAATTGAAATCTTGATTTGTGAGTTATTTCAGTTTACAGACATTTCAAACATTGTTAAACATCATTTTGTCCCCTATCCCCTATCAAATTATTGAGTTGACTACACTCTAATTACAAAATGTCACTCAGGACAGGGCCTCCACGGTGAGGAGTTCCAACTCCTCAGGGGAGAAATTAAAGGCCCTGTCACGTGCTTTGCCCAGCATCCTGTCTCCCAGAGGTTGATAATAGCAGCAAAAGCAGAAGAGGTGTTGTTAGCTGCAGTGCTAGGAGGCAAGTGAGCTTTTTTCCTAATGCCACGTACATGTACATGATCTGTGACAGAGATGGACACAACCATTGGCGTTTGTGTGTTGTCATCACACATGTTAGCCTATGACTGTGTCCGTGGTGCAGTGTTACACCTATTATGCAGTCAACTTTCACTGACGGCTGTCAGATTGCCAATATGCTGATGGCACAATTTTAGGATATGAACCATTATATTTTTAAATGTTAAGGGTTTCACCACCACTCAAAATGGTGTCTAGTTTGTTTACCAATGTAAAATACACACAGCACTTCTTTTTAAAAAATGTAACACCCTTATAATGTAATGCATTTCTGTTTTCAAGATCAATAGCGATAAGGTGTATTTTATATATCCATTGACAGAATTTTCAACAAAAAAAGTACAAATAATAAATTTCAAATGTACTATTTGCACATTATTTTAAAAAAATAGCAGCCATAAAAATTGCACTTCTAAGTTACAACATCTATAAAAAAAATGTATGAATCAATATGTCACAAAACATATGTGATTTTACAATGACTTGAGATGTGTGTTGATTATCAAAGTTTTCTATGACCATTTTAAGTGATAATTTATTTTTCTAATAAGCAGACATATGAACCCAGGGATAGGTACAAGATGGCAGCCTGAAGTGTTCAGACATTTTCCAGACTCTACCACTATGCAAGAATGGAATATTATTAAAAAAACAGAGTGAACAGGGAAACAATCCTGGATTAATGTCATCAGCTGGAGCCAGATAGTCTGCCTCACAAAAGGAATCCCACAGCTATAACACCAATATTGAAACTCATGTTGTTACTCTATTTTGTGGCCATAGGATCCTTTTAATACACTGCAGATTTTCGTGGTTTTGTTGTCATTAAAATGTTCTCTAGTTTTTTTAATTGGGCTGGGATTCTTATTATGTTGTGTTTTCACTGTGTTGCTGTTTGTGTTCTGCATATATACTTAGCAACACCAGTCTTTGAATTTGTGTGTTGAGTTTTATTTGTAAAAAACAGGATAAAACAATATACAAATGAAAAACAAAAAAACAGTTAGTCAAGGGGAATGGATCTGCTTGTGAAGAGGCAAGATTGTTTGAAGTCCAATATATAGAATGCAGCTGTCCTTTAAAAGGTAAATGTGTCCAGAAATAGTCCAAAAAGTGATGAGTAGTCACACAATGGAGGAAATTAGGTTCTGCATCTCTTGAAGGTGGAGGTCTCCTGGTGGTCCGAATGAACGTCCCCTCCTCAGGGGGGATGCATTGTTGCAGGGACTGAGGTGGTTACATGTGTTTCCTCCCTTTCTGTGGCTGAGGCAGTGGAGCCAGATGTTGAAGGGCCACAGAAAGGGATAGATGTTACTGGGAAAGCCCTGCACACATGATGGTAAATGTCAAACAGTACCCTAGTCAGGATTCTCATAATAGAGCTGTGGTTCTGCATTTCTAAAATGTGCTTCCCCTGCAACTGCTTCATGTCCCAGAGCTCTGTAAGGACCTGACCCATCATGCTTGGGACTGATGTAGGGCTCCAAAGACGTGGTCAATGGTGGTCTGGGTGACAGTGTACCCAGTGGCCTTACTTTGCTAGCCTACAGATTCCCTTCTATGACCCCTACCCTTACAACCCTGTGCCCTTGAGGCAGTGTGCCCAATCCCACTGGACCCAGGCTGAACTGGGAGTGTTTTCTCAATAGCAACCACTATTGGGGGCAGATGATTACTTTCAACATAGAGGGCCTCATTTACAAGCGGCTTGAGCTGCCAGTGCGTCACATTTTTTGATTCACTGGCAGCACACACAAGCTGAGGGCCATATCTACAAGACCACACAAAGTCACTTTGTGTGGCTTTAAATGGCCTTGTAGATATAGCCTCCTTTCAGGCATTAGTCTGCGTGAAAGGGGCATTTCATAGGTGTTGCTGTGGGTGTTCCCATGCAACACCAATGGAATCTGATGCATTCCCAGAGTTACAGGGTTTTTTAAACCTTGGAATGTGTCAGTTTCCTACACCTTCCCAAGAGTGGCGTAAAAGTTCTGCAACATGGAGAAATAATGCTATTTCTTCCAGTTCCTTCCTCTTTCCATGTGTGCTGCATTCAGCAGCACACATAGAAGGAGGAAAATGGCTCTTTTGATTGTTTTTGTGCAGGAAGCTACTACTTCCTGCACAAAAACAATCATCTCTGCAACCCAGGCATCCTTGCACCATGGTGCAAGGGTACCTGCACCTGACGCATGGCAGCAATCTGTGCACCAGCCCAGGGAACAAGGATAGGACAAGGATAAGTACAAAAATTTGCTGTATCTTGTAGATACAGCACATTCCTGCCCGTTTGTTTTGATGCAGGGCAGCGCAGCAAAAAGTCTTGCGATGCTGCCCTTCACCAAAACTTTGTAAATGAGGCCCAGGAAGTGGAGGTATCCACTGGCAGAGGTGTTGTAACAGCTGGATTGGGAAGTATAGTTGTGGGCCAAGGGAGACTAACTGGAGTTGTCAGTCCAGACAGACCACATGGATCAGACAGCTCACAATCATCTGGATTTGCAGGAGTGGAGTCTTCACTCTAGGCTTGATCCTGGTCTGGAGTGGCAATATCCTCTGTGGCTGATGGTTAGCCACGTACTCTTGGTGGTCACATGATGATTTGCAAGAAGAAAATAATATTGTAAGAGTCTGGAATTATGTATGAAATGGATTTTGAGCTACATATGAAGCAGCCTGAAGGGAAATAGTTTATAAATAATGGTATGATTAGACCTTTCAGTGTATGTGGCAATATACAAACACATGAGTAATTATGCCCAGGCTAACTTAAAAAGAAATACTGCATCTAAAGAAAAGACCTGGAAAGTAACACTTACTTAGAAGGGGTACATGTGATACACCACCCATTTAACCCAACTCAGTAGAGAGGAGAAATGTGAAGGAAACCAGTCCAAGGCCTAGCGTGCTAATAATCAGACTATCATACGACTTGGAAGGATTTCTGGCATTACTCATTATATCAACTTTGCTAGGCATGTTTAATTTAATTGCAAAGTAGGTTCTGCATGCAGCATGACTCATTAGTAAACCTTTAAATCAACATAGTTTGACTTGTGAGACCAATTGCATCAATTCAATGTACTGACAAGCAAGAGACAACATATAATATTGAAAATCATGCCATTTTCATTCATTACATCAAATGGGTTTTGTCTAATGCGAACAACTTTAACACTTCATATATGTCAGAAAAGAGAATCCCTGTGCAAACATTTTTTCCAGATACAGAAACAAGGCATCATATTAGTTGTAAATGTTCTTGTACATTCCTGGGTAAATATATGCTGTGTGGATGTACACACATTTACAAAAGAATACCATTTAAGAAATATGTTGATAGAAGAAAAAACATACAGTCCCCACTTCATGTTCTGATAGATGGAGTTTGGAACCTGTTTTCTTAAGTAGTACAAAATGCATTCAAACAATCAGGCAAATTGAAAAAAGGATCAATGACGAACAACACACATATTGAACACACATATTGTTCAGGAGTGAAATGAGAGATATTAGTATATTGCTACCATTTTGATGATGATATTACATTTCTAAATTTTAAATTCAGGTTTATATGTTTTACAAAGTTGGAAAACACATTCTCAACAGCTAATATACGGGCAAAAACTACATTTCTGATTAGTGAGAGATTGATAAGTCCAACATATAATTTTCCATTCCACCATGGATTCCTGTCAAACCTTTAGGATGTAGGATCTACAAGACCTTCTTCTCCCAGGGAAACAAATGAAAGGGTAGGGGCCCTAGGAGAACCACCACCAGTCCTCTGGGCCTCCAGGTGATGCTTGAAGGCCAGTGAACACACTCTCCCCCACAGGTCATTCCACATCTTCCTAATTTGCTCCTGTGTGCACAAGCTGTTTGCAGCAGTATTCACTTTGTCACTATTCAGGCCTACATTTGCCTATTCTGAGATGGCATTGTATTTTGTAGTTGGACTCCAAACGATTGTGGCTCTACTCTGATAATTTCATCCAACATGACTGAAAATTCTCCCACTGTCAAACATGGTTTCCTTCTCCCTGCCATCGTGAGAAACTAGGAATAAATTAAATAGTGGCTCACAAGTTGATAAAAAGTTTTAGAAATTAACTAAATGAGAAATGAAGAGAGGGAGAAAAAAACAAACCTGACTACGGAGTGGCAAAATCAGCAGCAAAATGGTGTTCTGCAGTGGAATGGCAAAAGGTCATGGTCTGAAATGGATTGTATTTTATAGTATGGTTTGCAGGTCCTCACATTTGGCCAATATACATCCCATGTGTGCTGCTAGCATCCATTCAATATCCATGTCTAAAGTACAATGTTGAGCGGGTCCCGCAATGGACTTCCACAGTCAGGTATCCACCGCCAGTAAAAACCCCATCTTGGCTGTGAAACCTAAATATGATTGGCGCAATCCAGCCACCCTGATGGGATGGAGCACTGTTAACCAGCATTGGAGTCAGCCGTGGAAGACCCCTTACACAACGGACCACACTCTGTCAACGCAGACAGTGGTGCAGCCACTGTAGATCTAAATATAGCAGTCAGAAGTCTGTCAGCTTAATGGAGTACTTGAACCTCCATCATGGCAGGATGACGGGATGACGGGACTCCGGCCATAATTTAAGTTAGGCCCAAAGTTCGGTTGGACTATGCCATGCCCTTGCAGCGTGATCTGCATTGAGGTTATACACATTTATTTGCATATACAAGTCAATCACATTAATCACATTTGAACAACTCTCCAATGTTTGTGAGAAAATATTGGAGAAATGTGTCTTCCATACAACCAAAGTAGAGAATATGGCATTTAACATTACCCTATCTGGAATTCAGATGGATCCGAAGAAGTTTAAAGGCATAGAACAATGGAGGATCCCTCAGTGCTTAAAAGAGAAACAATGTTTGTTGAGGTGCACCAATTTTTAAAAACACTTCATAAAACAATGCTTAGCTACTATCTCATCTGTTATCAATCTACTAAAATGGGGAGTAAAGGTTCACCAGACTACCAAGGAAAAAAAAGCTTTTCAGCAACCTAAGCAATGACTGCCCTGAGTGCTCATCATCTAGATTCCACACAACCATATTTATAGAGAATGATGCCTCTCACGAGGTTGTGCAGGGGGTTTAGTAACTGGACACATGCACCCAGTGGCATATTTTCCCCCATACGTAGAGTTCAGTAGAAAGTAATTATGGTGCTGTTGACAGATAACTTTTAGCCATTAGAGTGGCATTTGAATAATGGAAACACTACCTGCTAAGAGCATGCTAAGAGCATGTCATACACTTTCCATGTTATGAAAATTTGCAGTTTTTGAAGTCTGCACATGAATTATCTGGTGGACGACTATATGGGGCACAATTCAGTGGTTATGATTTTATGGTCCAATTCAAACCTGGTAGTAAAAATGGAAAGCAGATGCCTTGTCCAGACCCAGATACGATGTGAGAGCACTCATCTCAGAACCACTGTTAACCATTCCACTGGAAGAAGGAATGTCCATTACAGAATTTATGACACAGCTACAGAATGGTGAAAAATATTTCGAAATTCAAAATTTGGTAGTAAAAAATGAAGGGAAGGCTATGAACAATTTATGCTATGTTAAGGCTGTATTGCCCACTTCAACGCTGCAAGAACAAGCCTTAGAGTGGTGACATTCTAGTCCCTTAGCAGTACACCAGGGGGAAAAAAGAACTCTTCAATTGTTACATTGTCACTCCTGGTGGCCATCAATTTCCTGAGATTCAGAACGATTTCTAGAAACTTGTATTGTGTGTGCACAGGAAAACGTTTACCCTGGCATACAGTTTACAGTAAAGAATAATACCATTTTGGTAACCATGTATTACCTAAATAAATGGCACTCTCTATCTGACTGAAAGGTTTATCATTTGCCCAAACATTAGCTGTGGTTTTTCTGCAGGCAGTAGTCTGTCTTTGTGATATTCCATCTTTCCCAATTTCAGACAAGGGTCCACAATTGGCTTACAACTTCTGTAAATGTCTTTGCAAACAAATGGAAATTGGTGTACAATTATCTTTCATTCACAATTCATAAACTGGTGGATGGAGTGAGGATGTCAATCAGTTATTTAGAGCAGTATTTTCACTACCAGTTGTTGCAGGACAAGGTATATTGGTAACCAGAGTTTGCATACAATAATGTCATAAGTTCTTTTACGCTAATGAATTGTTACCACTAATGATTATCTTTGAGGTAGATCACTCCTCATCTAGTCTAGCAGTACAGGAATTACATTAACATCTGCTTGGGATTCAGAAACATGCACAGGAAACCTATCCTAAGCAAAGCAAATATACAAATCCGTTGCTGACAAACATTGCCATACCGGTGGTGGGTATAATTCAGGAGAATTAGCTTGGTTAGCCTGAAAGTACTTATGTTTTTTAGGGCAAAGGTAAACTTCAACCAAAATTTGTAGGATCTGTCAAAATGTAACAAGAATTTGCAATGCAATGGGTCCTGCATTTGCTCACGTTAGAGCTATTAGTGTTGTAAATTTCTACCTGGACTTTCCTTGCACATAGATTGAAAATGAAAAGTAAAACAGTTGACATAAGCAAGCTGATTTAAAGCACCATGGCTGCCATGAGCGTGAAGGAGAGACACAAAAAGAAAAATAAGTTTGCTCACAGTCAAACCTATCACAATTGTGCAATTATCCATGTAGTAGGGTCAGTCTGCAAGGTGTTAACAAAACCGTCCCAAGGAGGGACAAAAGTAAAGCATTTACCAATGATAACAACAGATTTTTTAAAGACAAGCCCACAAACGAAAGTGATTGGTGTGCGGTGGGCGTGGTTAAAAGCCCAAAATAATTACAACACGTCAAAGCGCTTGCATGCTCAACCTAAAAAACTAATGATTCAATAACACACCAGGGACACCAATGCATCAACCATCCAAGAAGGCAATCAATCATGCAAATTTCCATTCTGCTTTGTAGGAATGAATGGTTGGGTATGCTCTACCGACACAGCCCAAAACAAACTCAAGTACAGGACTTGGATCCCCCGAGAGGCTGCTCTGACACGAGGAGAACCAGGTGTCTGCATCTGCAAGCATTTTCTCTGGCCATATTTAGCAGATTTCAGATACATTCTGGGTCAAAGTACCAGAGATTCTTACCAACTGATTTCCATCCAAACCAACCAATCACCATGCTGCAGCCAAACCCTGCTGGAATAGATGAGAACTGAATTTGCAGGGTGAGAAATGAAACCTCTGACTGCCTACACACTGTGGCGTACATTGTCTTAAATGCTCCCCCGAGGTAATGCTTTCAAGCTGCTTTGAAAGCATAATCATTATACAAGTATCTAATATGACATACTGCTGCACTGGGTGCTCTTCTGTCTCCCTCATCCCCTACTTCACTTGTTGTATTCCTTCTCAAGACAATCCCCCTATACCTCTGTTCTGTACACCATCATTGCTTTACAGTTGCTCACTGATTCAATAAGCACCAAACAAGCAACCAACCTGGGGATATATGTGGGAAAACCAAATTGATTGGTAAATTACCTGGAAAATCAATTAATCCGGCAAGGGGTTCAATAAACAGTAATCCTACAGAACCAATGGCATACCAAGGAAACCATTCAATCCAATACACATACCTGGAAAACCAATCAAACCTACACAAGGGAAACTGATAAGTCAACCATACACAAAGCAAAGCATTCATCAAACACTACAGGAAACAAACAGGAAATCAAACACATGGGAAATCTATCATTTCCCACTTGAGAACTCAATAACACTTGTAGGAAACCAATTGCATACCCTGGGGGAAACCATTAATGCAATACATGTCCCAAATACAATCAATCAAACACATAAATAGGAAACACTCCAATCGCAGAACAAGCAAACCAACTAGTAACGTACCTAGGAAAACTAGTTGCCAGAAATAAGGGTGAACAGATGAATTAACTTTAAATGACACCACTTTCCAGCCCTAGACTTCCCCATTTACAGATCATTTTGTCAGACATACTGATGAAATGAATTTAATTTAATTTAATGGAACAAACTCCTAGAATGCACTGAATTTTTACCTGAAGGTATATCCCCATGGCCGCCGTGATCTTGAAGGAGAGACACAAAAGGAAAAATAAGTTTGTTCGCAGTCAAACATATAGGCAAACATACAATTATCCATGCAACAGGGTCAGTCCCCAAGGCGGTAACAAAACCGCCCAAAGATAAGACAAACATAAATCATTTTCTTATGTCAGGATTTTTGAACGGCAAGCCCACGAATAAGTGAAAGTGATGGGCATGAGGTGGGCATGGTTAAAAGCCCAAATAGATACCAACACGTCCGAAAAGCCATGCTTGAATGCTGTTATGCTCAACCTAAAAAGGGCCATTTCAATAACAGGTAAGTTGGTGTGAACTAAGGCCAGTATGTATCAAAGATTTGCATCACGCCTGCTCCTTAGCACCACAAGGACTAAACACATTAGACCAGCATTTAAACTCTAAGGTGGTAATTGTGACTTTGGTGGTAAAAACTGCCTATCACCGCAGTGACGGGCGCCAAAATACCACCACAGCTGCTGCCATCCGTCTGCCATATGATGAGCACTGCCAGACTTCTGCCACAAAAAGTGCAGAAATCTGGCAGTGTTCATGGTGGTGGATGGTGGTAAGTTGGAGCTGCTACCACCAGCACCACCATGCCAGTTGAATGCCACCAGCCGTATAATGATCCTGTGATACGGGCCTGGCTGTGTTCTGCTGGCGGGTGTTGCTGGCGGTAGCAGTGCCCCTTCCCATTTACTGCTGGAAGACCTCCTCCACAAAGCTAAGTTGGATTTCCGACAGGGGGGGGGTTGTGTGTGTGTTTGTCTGAGTGTATGCGTGCATGTGCGAATGCGTCTGTGTGAGTTGTTTTGTTTGCCTGGTTCTATGCGTGTGAGTGAATGCATGTAAGAATGGTGAAGTGAGTGCGCGTCTGCATGTCAGTGTGATTGTGTGTAAGAAGGTGTGTGAACATGTCTGGAAGAATCTGTGTATGAATGCGTGTATGCCAGTAAGAGTGATTGGGTGTATGCCTGGTGCGTGTCTGCGTATATGAGGGATGGGGGGATAAGTGAGAGGATCAGAGGGTGTGGGGGTGTGTTTGGATCGGAAGGGGTGGGGGGGGTGTGTTTGGGGGTGAGGGGTGTATGTGAAGGTTGGGGTGGAGGGGTTAGTGTATGCATGGAGAATGGGGTTGGGGCTTTGGATGGAGGGGGTAGGGGTGTCAGGTGTGTGTTGGGAGTGGAGGAGCCACCTACTGGTGACAGGGAAGAAATTTCCTGTCACTGGTGGGGCCTACCTCCATGGTTTTTGTGGCTTTGCTAATGCCACGAAAACCATGGTGGTAGGCAGGCTCATAATGCCTCTGGCGGTACTGTGCCGGTCGCCGGGCTGGAGATCGATATCTACGTGGAGCAGTGGTGGGTTGGCTGCAGCCAACCAGCCATTCTCATAATGTGTCTGTATGTACCGCCAGCCTGTTGGCGGTACTAGCGCCACATTTACACTCACCACTGGGGTCACAATGACCCCCTAAGGGCCGTATTTATAGGCTCCAAGCGCCACAGGAGCATCATTTTTAGTGACACTCCTGTGGTGCTAAGCACAGCGCTGCATTTACAGGGTGGAATTGAGCCACTTTTTGTGGCTTAAGGCCACCTAGTAAATACGGCCCCTTCCCACACAGCACTGTGCGTGAAGGGGTGTGAATTGGGTGTTGCTGTGGGCATGCCACAGCAACACGCATTGCATTTTGACACTGCTTCAGATTTATGAACTCTTGTAAATCTGAGGTAGTGCCAAAATCTAACGCCACCCCCAAGGGAGACATTAGCAGGGCGCAACAATTGTTTTGTTTTTTGCTTTTTCTGCCGCACACATAGTAAAAGCAAAATGCCAGAAATGATTGTTTATGTGCGGAAAGGTGTCCCTTCCTGCATGTAAACAATAATTTGAAAAGGATGCTTTGGCACTTCTGTGTGTGCTGCCTTGTACAGCACACACATAAGTGCCAAAGCGCCATTAGGGATTGCTTATGTGCAGGAAGACACACCTTCCCGGACATAAACAATCACACCCCTCAACACGGACATCCTTGCACAATGGTGCAAGGATGCCTGGGTTGGCGCTGGCAGCTAAATTTAGCACAACTGCAGGGGGAAATGCAGGGATGCTCTGTATTCCCTTAAATATGGCACATCCCTGTGTTTCTAAAGTGACGCAGCGTGGCGCTGCCAATTTTGGCACAGTACCACGTTGCGCCACCCAATCCTTGTGCGATGTGCAATGTTGACAACCACTCCTACATAAATTGCTGTGTATCTTCCTCGCCTGATCAATAACCCTTTCATTACTATAGACTTTTTTGTGCATGAATGTTTTTGTGCATCAATGACATCATGCATAATACATATCTGCACTTAAATTCACATGTGCATACTTGCATGATGTTATTGCTTTTGAAAAGATTTTGCTATGACCTGTTGAAGTAGCTCTTTCTTTGCTTATGCTAACTAGATTTCAATACCATCTTGATCAAAATGGATGTCACATCCTGCACATTCACCATTTATTATTTCTGCTGCATATATGCAAGTCATGCTGTTTATTTCTGAATAACGTTGTTAAAGAAGATACTCCAGCGTGGGCTCAGTAATGTTTCAACCTTCAAGGTTTCTTCCTTCAGCTCTCTGTTTTTCATTAATTCACAATAGTTCACTATCACTGTTTTCTGCAACTATCTTGTTCTACAATCTCTGGACACCATTAGCATAGAGGGGGCTGTGTCAATATTCATGTAATGAGATAGTGCTTAGATGTCACCATCTGCACATCTCTTACCACCATTGGCTGAAGAACTTAAAGGAACACCCGATCTTCTACTGGTCCTGGACTGGCCGAGATAGGCGTGACCCTTTCTAGTAGCCACGGTGCTGCTGACTAGAAAAGATGCCAAGGCAGACCGTACCCTCCAGAAGGAGTCCCAGAGGAAAAATCCAAACATTTGGGAAAACAACCCTATCACAGGAACTCCTGAAAAAGAGGAAAAAGAAACAATGAAAAAATCTTGCAGGAAAAAACAGGAACGCAGAAAACACAGAAAAGAAACAGGAGCAAGGATCACCACAAAAGCGGAAGTGTTTGCAAAGCAAGGGAGAAAAGAACTGAAGTGCTTATATACCAGCAAACAGAAAATGACACAAAAGCAAGAAAGTGCGACACCATCTTGGATTGGGAAAGACCATGTAGAAAAGAATGGGAAAAAAGACTAAGTAGAAAAGGAAAAGGAAAAAGGCATGGGAAGGAGAACACCAAGGAGGAAGACAACATGGACACCAAGAAAAAAGAAGGAATGAAGATGAAAGAAAAAGAAGAAGAAAAAGATAAAAGAAGAGGAAATCCCAAGGAGGTAAGTATGGGTAAATTCAGGGAGGCCGGCAGGGGCTGCGACGCAACCCAGAGCACGAAATGTGCCTCCTGGGCTGCACTGCAGAAACATGCAGACAGAAAAAACGGGGCACGCCGGTGCCGGCGTCTGGAAACTCGGACCACTGGCTGACCCCGGTCCGATAAAGAGACGCAATGGTAGTGCGTGGCGTCACATTAGATGGTAAGGCAACATGATGCTCATTATCTCTGTGCTCTGATTTACTAAAATTGTAATTCTTTTCTTCACACCACGGTTAATCTGCAGTTTCTATTATATTCCATGAGAAGATATCTTATATAAACCCTCAAATTTGGGAGGGTGAGCCAGAGGTCTTTCCAATGCTACTAGGGATGTTGTCCAGTTTTTTACTGGTTTTCTGCTCATTTGATACTCACAATAATTCCTGATTTTACATATCATTGTGTATTGTCCAATTTCTGTAAGCCTTCATGGCAATGACTTTATGCATCTGCACTTTACCATTTCTGTATTGACCTTCTTTGAATTTTTGCAATAAGTCTTTCTAAATTTTCTGATTCCTACCTAGAAATCACATATTGAGCCTTTATTTGACTGTTTTTGATTCACACTTTTGCTATACATGCAATAAAGTACTCCTATCATACATTAAAAAAATAATGCAAGTCACTGAGATGTTCCACGGCCATATAGCAGAACAAGGCCCAAGGGCGAGTTCCTTTATAAGGTCATGGAACGCAAAGGTGACTTGTAAATTCTTATAATGTAGTAGAACAGTGCTTAGATGGTAAAGCAATATGACAAATTATTTCTATGCTCTTATTTGCTGAAATTATAATTATTTTGTTCACACCACGATTTCTGCAGTTTCATTAAATTCTATGAGAACATTTCCCATGTAAACCCTCATATTTGGGTGTGAGCCAGCGACCTTTCTGATGATTCTAGGGATGCTGTCCAATTTTTTACTGGTCTTTCTCATTTTTATCATTAGGTCCTAGAGCTAACTTATTGAGTTTTCCTTATTTGACTGTTTTTGATATGCTGTTTTGCACCTCACCTTGGGACACATTGCCTCATTAAATTTACACAGCCTCCAATCCACCCACTAGTCGTCGTTTTTTTGAACTGACTTTTGGGGTATGAGATTGTATATTTACGATGACAAAGAACTGGCAAAATCCCTCTTGAAAACAATGAGGGAAAGACCTAAATAGGCAGAAGAGGCAATTATCCAAAAGGAGGCATGCAAATTCAAAAGGGACAAAAGAAATTATATGTCAGGCCAAATATACACTTTTGCCAGAAACTTTGACAACCTTAGGTGTCAGAAATTAAGTAGAAATACACAAGTAAGTCTGAGAACAATATCCAGTAGCACAGACGTGAGCTCAGATACAGATGTGGAAGTAGGTTGGATATTCATACCAGCTTGCAAGAAGAATTTGTTTGTTTACGACAGGACATGAAAACATATCACTGGCCATGGTGAGGTGGAATGAAACAAAGAGGAAGGGGCAGACGAAGAAAATGCGAGGAGGCCAGAGAAAAAGAATCGACAGACGAAAATCAAGGAAGAGTGACCAGGAAATATTGAGTGTAATCTAATCAACTTTTAACAAATGAAATGCAGTGACATTGACAGTAAGAACATTTCCTTGGACTGTCCTACTGTGTTAAGAGTGATTTTGATTATTTACAGAGAAGTGTAGACCTTTTTAAGTTTGCCAGAAGGCTGAAGAGGACTGAATTATTCAAAATAAGAAAAAACTGAGAAAAAAGGAAACCTCCTAGTGAGGTACCGTTAATCGAGATACCACAGAACAATTTGCTGATTGATGATGTGTATTTAATGGAAGAACTTCTGGCAATTGATAATATGGAAAAAGGTGGAATTGATGATGAAATGGTAGTAGAAATGTTGAAAAGGGAAGGAATATGGTTAACAGAAGAACGGACTTCTAAATTTAGGCCCAGATCTAGAACAGAACCAACTAGTAGTAATAATACTACAGATTTGTTTGTGGAAGTGGTCACAAAAGAATTGAAACGTTTCAGATCAAAACATATGAGGAAAATGTCAAATAAAAACAGAGAGGTCATGAACACTATGAACAATGTAACAACCAATCTAAATGTGGTGGTAGGAAACTCTACTCTGACAAAGGGGGTAATAAAGTAATTTTGTCTATGGAGGAATATATGGTGGATACCTACAAACAATTGATAGATACTACATGTTATAAGAAAGTAGACTATGCCTACTTCAAAGGAGTGGAGATAAAGTTTGCAGAATCCCTTAAGAATTGGAGAGATCAGGGTCTAATCAGTACAGATGAATGCAGTTACATGAAAACCGCTTGCCCTAAACTCCCTGTTTTTTACCTAATTCTGAAAGTGCACAAATATGTCTAGAACCCCCGGGAAGACCTAAAATAGCAACACAGGAAGGGTTGTTTGAAAATGTTTCACAATACATTGATTATTTTTTGAGACAGTGCAGAATCGTCCATCCTATCTGAAAGATACCACTGATTTTCTCAAGTGAATATTTGATATCAATTGGAAAGAAGGTATGCTACTCATGACCTTGGATAAAGCCTCCATGTATACAAGCATACACAATGCAATGGATTGAAAGCTGCAGAGTACTCTCTAAGGTTTAGACCGGTGAAATTTTACAAACACTTTACAAAAAACAGCAAAATGCTAATCAGCATGATTGAATGGTGTCTGATGTATAATCGTTTTTTTCTTTAATAATAACATCTATGAGCAACAGCGATGTACAGCGATGGGCACCTGCTTCACTCCCAGTTATGCAAATTTTCAAATGGGCTGGGTGGAGGAACAGGTGTTCAATAGCCGTCCTATTAAAACATTTGGAACACACACATTACATTATGGCTAAGGTTCATAGATGATATCTTTGTCATTTGGAAAGGAGACACAGGTACTGCCTTGAAATTTGTGAAAGAAATCAATCTGAATGATCTGAACCTTAAGTTTACATGTGACTTGAGCACTCACAAAATAGAATTCTTGGACGTAAAAGTTAGAGTAGAGAACAATAGATTGGAAACTACAATATAGAGAAAATAGAGCACATACAACACCATTATGCATGCAGGAAGTTTCTTTCACAAAGAGCGCCGAAGCTGCAGGACTCAGTATACCGCTAGTGCTGGCGGCATATCTGGCTCCCTATTATGACTTTTCCGCTGGGCCAGAGGACAGTAACAGTGTTTCCGTCCACTGGCCCAGCGGAAAAGTAACATCAACATTGCAGCTGGCTCATAATAGAGCCGGCAGCAATGTTGATGTGCAGCGGGTGCAATAGCACCTGTTGCGCATTTCACTGCCCGAAGTTCGGGCAGTGAAATGCGCGATGGGGCTGTGCCTGGGGGCCCATGCACTGCTCATGCCAAGTGCATGGGCAGTGCAGGGGCCCCTAGGGGCACCCTGAGTCCCCCTTACCGCCAGCCTTTCCATGGCGGTGTCTACCGCCGTGGACAGGCTTGCGGTTGGGGATTATGGCCGCCAGGCAGAATTCTGGCGGTATGTTGGAGGGGCCGGCGGTATGGCCGTGGCTATTGCGTCAGGGTCATAATAGCTGTCGGAACACCGCCAGCCTGTTGGCGGTGTTACCACCAGCTTGCCGGCCACCATGGTAGTGATGAGGCCCATTGACACTTACTCAGGAGTGATCCAGTAATAGGGAAGCAAATATTGAGATGTCCACAGCTGACCTTTTGTAGAAGTAAATCCTTGAGAGATATGTTAGTGAGGTACATTAGAAAGGAGAGTACAATGCGGTTAAAATCAGGAGGAGGTTTTAAGAAATGTGCAAAATGTAAAGCATGCAGAAATGTATTTGTATTCATAGTTTATTGTTTCAATTATTTAAAACCATAACAATTATATAGTTTACAAAATAAAAGAAAATCTTACACTAAAATGTAAACATTTCTGACAATACAGGCTTCCTGTTCACGAAAATCCGAAATTTTAATGCATAGCTAAAATAAATCATTCACTAATTACCCAGAATTTGGTCCAAACCTTAAGAGCCTATTAAATCTTCTAAATATTCCAAATATAAAGCCAAGCTAATATGCTTGAATTAACTTAACCCCGACGCGTAAGGTGCAACATTTCATGGTTTAGGAGTCTTTAATTAAAGACTGAAAATTGCCTGTGTATTCTGCTAAGGTCCTTGTTCATGTCCAAAGGGCAATTTATGTAGCCTCAAGATATGCTCGGAAGAATGAGGGTTATGCTATTTTTATGATCCCATTCAATTTGACTGTGAACTTGTAGGACCCTTTTGTCACATCGTTGATAACAAAAACTTAACAAACCTACAGTTTAGTTGAGGGTCGTGGGGAAATGGTGAAAATATGAGTGAAGCGAAAATAGTGGGTAGAACCATTCATAAGATCGAAGGTCAATACAACTCTAAGAGTGACTTGTAGGTTATATATCATGAAATGCAGTTGCCCAAAGTTGTATGTGGGGAGTACAACATTACAGGTATACATAAGTATTCTTCAACATCATAGGGCAATAAAAAACTATGACATGTCATACCCAGTAGCGGGACATTACAAGAAAAAATCTAGGGGAGATGCTAAAGATCTGAAGTATGGAGTGACAGATGAAATTAAAAATGATGTGCAAAGAGGAAATTGAGAGGAACAAATTGAGGATGTTACAAATGAAACACATAATTTATTTTGATTGTAAGAAACCTCATGGCTTAAATTGTGGGAAGGAACTAAGGTCCATATATACGAACACATTTCCCCATTGACCCAGAATGGGAAAAACCCTTTGCTACATCTGGCCCTAAATGTGCACCTTCAATAGGAATAGACACATTTTTTCTGATGTTTTATTAATAATTGAAAAGTTGTGTTTTCTATTAGGAAGGTATTGTATAATTAGATGAAATATGATGGGGAATTATTGTTTTGCTGTTTTAAAAGAAGTTTTTAATGTTTTTTCCAAAGACCTGGATGAAGACAAGTCTGCTCTCACAGAGGACCAAAGGAGCTATTTATAGCTCAGAGAGACCCTGTTTCCCCTCTAAAGGTGATGGAGCCGGTGGCATAGTGCAATAGTACTACAGACGAGATGGGTAGGATGATTTTATTTATCAGAAATGTAATTATATGCCCACTTGGGCTAGATTGTAGAAAATGAAATAAGACTAAATAATTGATGAGCTCACTAGGGCGTTATCACAACCATGCTGCACATTATTTTGCTGCACATGGTTCTGTTTCTGGGTATGATAAATGGACACATGAGATGCCATCAGTACTCCTGTTCTGAAAATATCATCATGTTTATGACCAGGGACCCTCAGTATGTGGAACAGCAGTTACAAACACCGAGGGGGATAAGTATATGGATTTCATTACAAACAAAAGGATTGTCACAATAGAGCTCTGTGTAAGAAAATGTTTATGAAATATGGTGGAAAAATGCTGGAAGTTAAAATAATTGTTTGTGGATTAAAATGGGCACAAAAAGTATTTTTCATTGTTTATCTCACCATGTGCGATGTAGGTATCTCACAAATATATAATATGTGCCACTACAAGTAATGATTTTCTCCCTCCCTTTTCCTTAAAAATTAAGAAAAGTGATTTCAGTAATCCTTACATAGGTATTAATTTATTTTATAAACAAAAGGTAGCCTCCTTTATCCTGTTTCTACATTCACATGGTCCATGGCTGTGCCCCTAAAGACCTCCGTGCCATAACAGGTACTCTAGGGACACCTATCCTCTAGGGCCCTTGCGTACCTAACTTCTGTCCACAGGAGGCCACCATCTTGGACGGTTAGAATTCCAGTGCTGCAATGCATCAAAAGGCCACAGCACGCCGAGATGTGAACACCGCAGTTTATTAGACCCAGCTCTGATATGTGCCTTTAAGATTCAGACCCGGGGGGGGGGGGGTGAGCATTAGGCAACGAAAAATAATAAGAGTACATCGTGACACTTTGTCTAATCTTTAGAGTGCGACTACAAGTACACATCCCTCTCGGAGGATCTATGATACAATAGTCAGCATACTATTGAGCAGGTCATGCTTGCACCTCGTGTGCGTTGTTGTGTGCTTTACATGTTTTTATGTTTAGTTTCTCTTGTAATGTACATTATGAGAATGCATTGGTACTCTCATCCTGATAAACACGTGTGAATTTTCCACAAGTGGGGTGTAGTTTGCAAATAGGTGGCAGCACACCCACAATCAATATATATAGCAGTCCAATACGAGTGAGGGTTATGATAACTATGGGCCAGATGTAGGTAGGTGGCAAATTGCGAGTTGCAGTTTGCGAGTCCGAGCGACTCGCTAATTGCAACTCGTAATTTGCTATGCAGAAAGGTGTCTCAGACACCTTCTGCGACTCGCAATGGGGTCCCAAAGACCCACCTCATTAGTATTAATGAGGTGGGTTGTAGTTTGTGACCCCATTGCGAGTCTGGGCACTCACAGGGATGGTGGCCTGCTGGAGACAGCAGACCACCATGTCCGTGACTGCTTTTAAATAAAGCAGTTTTTTTTTTTTCCATATGCAGCCCGTTTTCCTTAAAGGAAAACGAGCTGCACTTGGAAAAAAATACCGAAACCTTTTGTTTCGTTTTTTTTCAGAGCAGGCAGTGGTCCATAGGACCACTACCTGCTCTGAAAAAATATTTTTGTGATCATTCACAAAGGGGAAGGGTTCCCATGGGGACCCCTTCCCGTTTGCGAATGAGTTACCATCCACTTCGAGTGCATGGTAACTGCGAGTTGATTTGCGACTGCGATCAACTTACATCGTGTTGCGAGTCGCAAATAGGAAGGGAACACCCCTTCCTATTTGCGAGTCGGAAACACATTTTGTGAGTTGGTTCCGACTCGCAAAATGCGTTTCTGCATATCGTGAGGGCTTTTGCGCCTCGCAAACGGCGTTTTTCGCTGTTTGCGAGGCGCAAAAGCCTTGCTACATCTGGCCCTATGTTCCTTTACATCTCCACAGGTATCAGTGGTGGACATCATACATGATAGGTATCATTTAAAGACACCACATTAGTTAGGTGAATTGCATCATATCATGTAGCAAGTATTATTTATGGTTAAAATAGTGGTAGTCATACAAGGAGAGGTACGAAGGAGTCAACCTTTGTCCTGAAGAGGAGCCTAGGGGTAAGACCAAGAAGGAAGATACATGACATACCCAACTTTCATAGCCCCTCTTTAACCATACCGTCTCCAGGAGATCTACTAAACTATTGGAACTATTGGAACCACTAGGAGGCAGGTATTTTTAACTTATCCAAGACCCCAACACTACTATTGCTCATTTGATTCACATTGACAAGACTATATCAGTGCTCCGACGTGTCCCGTCGGTCGCAGCATGCCCTGTTCCATAGTGGAATGGGAAGAAACCCAATGATGAAGCATGCCACCAAGGAGTAACCCTGGTGGGTGAGGGTTTTTCTAAAAGGAAAATCCTTTTTCCTCGTCCATCCAGTGGCAATTCCTTTCAGCTGGGCCTTTTTTGTAATGTTACTTAGGCCATAAAGAGGACAGACCCAGCCAGACAACCTCCTTCTCCCTCTTTGTTTTTCATATGTACATTCAGAACCTAACTGTAACTTGTGTTTTTTTCAATGAATTTCTAAGGTTCTTTAAATGTTAATTTCTAACTCTAACATCTCTGTAACTTTTGGTTTTCTTGGTGAATTTCTAGTTTTTTTTCAAATCAGTGGCAAGTTGGCCACAGGGCCTGTGGCCAGTTCCTGTGCCGAACCCCTACATGCATCTAAAATGCACTATGCACAGGCGGCATCGGTTGAATACAGGGTTTGGCCCGTGGCCAGGACCTGCTGCCAGTGCCCTGTAGGAATTCAACCCTGAACCATGCATGGCCTTTGGCTGTGTGCAGCATGGTTGGCTGCAGGACATGGCCTGCAGCCAGGCCCTGCGGCCAACCCCCTGTAAGCATCCAGCCTCACAATATGCACACCTTTTGGCTGTGCACAGTGAGAATTGAAAGCAGGGACTGACCTACAGCGAAGCATTGTGGCCGACCCCAATAGGTGTCCAACCCCATGCCATGCACGACTTGGCTGTGCGAAGCAGGGGTTGGCCGTAGGGCCTGCCCTACAGTCAGGCGCTGTAGCCAATCCTCCCATAGGCATCCAACCCCACATCACACACGGCCTTTGGTAGGTGCTGGCCGCAGGGCCTGGAGGTGGAGCTTCAACTAGGACACCTGCTTTGTTTATATTTGTAATTGCTTCCCGTTCAGGTTTAAGTTCTGTGGAACAAGCATTGGTGCCAGAATGCATCCTGACCTGCTCATTTATCTGCGAAGAGGCCACAGTTTTGCACTAAAAATATCTACCCAACTGGAACACTTTTTACTGGCGAATTATTATGTGCTACCTTGTTCAGTAAATGTATAGTGATATTCCATACTTCAGCTGTGTAAAGGACCCCTAGATAATGTAATTTTGACAAAGTGATTGTTCCTCGAGCATCTTCATGCAGAAACCTGGAATAACATGAACCCTCTTGTAGAGGAGATGAAAGGATTACAAAGAGTTACATCTCCACCAAACAAGTGTACCTCCTCAAATTTGTCTGTAATAAGTGCATCTTTGTTTGGTGGAAACATGTTCATGCTCCTCTACAGTAAAAACACATCCCTAAAATCTGTGGTAAACGCTCTGGGTGGGCCTTTTGATAAACTGTCTATCACCTGGTAAAAGGCGGGAAGAAGTTGCACACCACTAACATATATGTGGGGGGACCAAATGGGCAGGCGTCTAGGTCATTTTACATACTCATAGTGGTTAAAAGGGAGAACATTCAGATCTGTTCTCAACAGGAGATGTGAGGATGGGGACCAAGAAAAAGCCTCAATGTCACTGCCATCTCTGCAGGTTCCCCTCTTCCAGCAGAGCCAGCCTTGCTCCCACATGGAGAGAGCAGCTACAAATGCCACCCCCTGCATGCAGGAGCAATCCTTTCATCTGTTTTCCTGCCCGGCTTGATAGTGGGCAGGAAAACAGATGAAATTGATGTTTCCAGTGAATGGGAGTAGTTTTTTTCTGCTTCTGCCCACTGTGAGTGGTCTTACAGTTTGTTCTTGCTTGGTGGGAGCTGTTAAAGTGAAAGCAAACAGCTATCTTCTGAGGGTGGCCACCTTGGGAGATAGGGAGCGAGCACTGGTGGGTGGGGGTTCTCAGGGCCATTAGTGGCTCCAGGAGGGGGCCCCCTCTTGCATTGTGCAGAGGGCCAGCCCCAGGGTGGTGGTGGTAGCCATGTGAAAACAGCCCAGGATGGGATCTGCATTGCCCCTCTCCTCCTTTCCCTTGCGTCTTTGGCCCTGGGAAGCTAATGACCCCCAAGGCCCTCAAGAGCCAAGGAGCGGGGTCCATGTGGCTCTCCCATTACATTTGCATGGCCTGAGGAGGTGGTGGTCTCCAGGGCTCTTCCGAGCCAAAGAAGGGGGGGTCCACATGGCACCTCTTCTATGTAATGTGTAATATAATTAAGGTCCATGGAGGTGGTGGTCTCCGGGATTCTTGCGAACCAAAGTGGGGGGGGGGGGTCCACATGGCCTCTTTCCAACATATTAATTAAGCCCGGGGAGGTGGTGGTCCCTGAGGCTTATAGGAGCCATGAGGAGGGGGGCCAGCGTGGCCCCCTCCACTTTCCTATTTGCTCATGCCCCTGGGACCTGACCTACCAGGGATCTCAATGAAAAACAACCATGGGAGACTGCAATTTTGACATGTATTTTCAGATCCTCCATCATTTCACAACATAATTGAACATATTTTTGGTCCCTGGTGGGGCCCCAGGGGATCCCAGCACCACGGTTAGAATGTCAGGATATTTCTACCCTGCCCCCTTTTCTTTACATTTATGTTTGTTTTGGGACACTGCTGAGTCCAAGTTCTAAAATGTCAACCAAATCTTCCTGGTTGAAGTGTTTGCAGCCAATTAATTATCAGCCCAGGGACTGTTGGATCCACTGAGAATCCGTGTCCCTAGATATCCATATGTTTTTCCTTTAATATCTTACAAACTACTGAACGGATTTACACATTGGCCTCTTTCTGGACCATAAGCTACCTTTCTGCCCAATTCAGGGTGATTCTGTCCAAAGGTTTGGGCTGTAGTCATGTTTGAACACCTCTATTGAAACTGCGCAGAGAAAAAGCATTTTGGGACCCCTCTTTTTCTTGGCTCCTGCTTGAATGGTCATCCCAAAACTTTAACAAAGCAGCGAAACTGACTTTTGTCCTTGTTTTGAAAATGTTGTGAAGATTCCTTAAACAGTGCTAAAGTTATTGGCAAAACAAAATGCACTTTTCCTGCTGAAATTAGGCCCTGTCTAGAATTACCTACTAACCACCTACTGGCGATATATACATACATACATGCATACATATATATGTACTGGATGTAATTTAATCTTCTCAATACCCTACCAGGTAAATGTTCTCTGTAATTTTTTGTTTTTTGTATATGCATCCCTACTTATACACTTTGATAATTCCCTTGTAAACAGTGTTGATGTGATGAAGCCCCTGCTATCAAAATATGCAAATACTTAAATATATAATTTAATAATAATAATTAATTTAAAGAATTGATTGCCTGGCACATGTGCTGGATGAACCATGGTCCAGTACCTCAGTCTTGGATGTCTGTGGTGAGAAGCACATACACGGAATGTGTCTGGATGCATTACCCTAGCTATTATTAGATGACACTATGGTGTCAGGTTCAGGTACTGAATATAACTGTATATAAAACCACATGCCTTTCCTAGATGTCACTGAAGATTTAGGCACCCTCGGAGTTCTATTTAAATGTTTTTATATAACAGTAAAACAAAGTGTGTCTATCTTCCAGATTGCTATCCTGTGCCTCTCTGACTTTCAAAACTACCTTGAATCATCACTGATGGAATGTGGTAAAACATCCCACTATTCAACACTGATGTTTATTATATTGGGGCAATAGTTTTTTCAGGAAACCTTTCCATCCCTATACTGTACAGTTGCACAATCGCACAAAAGAGGTATTGATGTGTAAGCAGAGTCAACAGAATTTGGGATCAATATGTGTTGATAAATAGTTGAGATATGTTTTCAATCACAGCACTTTTTGCCAGACAGCTATTGCACAGCATGTTTTTTCTCTACCACAAGCTGATACTGAAAACAAGGGAGGCAGATGCTGATACATCCACAGTCCTTTAATTCAATTTACTGTGACAATATTTTGGCAGACAATATCGTCGATACAATACCCTCGCAAATTAACATTGAAACACTATATTATGACATACAAACTATGACTGGATATTAGAAGTGCATTCAGGATAGGGGGATTTTCCATTTAGAGTTCATTGCACAATATTTATACTGTCCTGTATCTTCTGATTGATTACTACTTTTCCACATTTTATAAAATGTGCTTTCAGATCTCAGAGGTTGATTACTAGTTTGGTGGTCTGACTGTAGGACTGCCTAACCCACAGGGATGAGGACACCGTCAAGCTGAAGGCTGGACCCCCCATCATATTACAATGTTTACACCGGGCTGACTGGCAGAAACATCTAGCATCCTCGGAGTGCGCACTGTCTTCAGAGCAGACAGTGCACATTCAGAGAGTGCTGGCAGGGGGACTCCTGCACTGTCCACGATATAGTCATGGGCAGCAGAGAGGCCCCCCTTGGCCCCCTGCATTGGCTTTCCTCCAGTCTCTTCATGGCGGTGCAACACATTGACTCCATGCCATACACTTCGCTGCTACAGTAGTTCACATTAACAATCAACCACAGTTATGTGGGAGACCCTCATTGCGTACGGTGTTCATTTTGTATACAACTTTTCGTAGAAAGCCAAGTTCCTAAGAGTATCGAATGTCTGTTCCAAAAGGAATGCCCTTCTATGGACAACTTTTATCCATATCAAACCCCTCACAGTCCCAGAATCTACAGTGGCAATTGAAGTTGAAGTGAGGAGAAAAGTTGTTACTGTAAACAGTATTCACTGTATGGAGAGTTTACACTGTGCCACACTGTTTGCAGGCAGTAAAACTTTCATGAGAAATACACTGCAGAGTATTCAAAAGTATCTATTCAAACAATGTACATTCTATTAAACACTTGGGAAGAAAGACACGATTTGCTTAAAATAAGTAACATCTGAAAGTGCTAAAGATGATACTTACTGCAGCCTTCATACTGTGGAGAATGAAAACTTACAGGTACACCATCTTCAGAATGCAAAACAAGCACATGTACATAGATTAATACCTGGTGAACACAATTTTCTATGTTATGTAGAAATTGTCATGCAGAGACGATTCTGGCTTATAACTTAAGGCTGCTTACAACACATAGAGCCTGATTTAGAACTTGGCTGATGGATTACTCCATCACATCGATGATGGCTATCCTGTCCACCAAAATCTAAATCCCAAGGATAGTACGTGATTTGGATTTCACCGGACGGGCTATCCATCACCATTGTGATGGAGTAACCCATCTGTAGAATTCTAAATCAGGTCCTTAGTATGTTGTGTGTAGAATCTTTGCCCTTTTGAAAACTTTTTTTACAGAGCCTAAACGCTTTTGTGGAACATGCTAAACACAAGATATTTAAATTCACCTGCAAACATTTATAACATGTTCAAAACCTGTACACAGTTATTATGTATTAGGAGCACATGTTTTGTAACAACTTGCACCCATTAGCTGGACACTGGATCTACAAAATTAGAAAAAGAAGTACTATGATAGCTACACACCACTATGTAAACTATAAATCAAACTAACAAACTTGTTAGATGATGTCACCAGTGATGTCATCAATGCCATCAGTGATGTTATAAATTATGTCATAGAACATGTCATGAGTGATGTAAAATATGAGGTTATAATCAGTGTATGATGGGGTCACAAGTTATAGTTAGTGCTGCTACTTATAACCTGTTAACGGAGGCTGATGACTCAAACCCCACGCAGCGCGGTTTTGTGATACCTTGCAACCGGATTTTTAACGCAACATTGGTGGGTGCGGAAAAACAGTGCAACACTTGCCCGGGCCCGAGGTGCCCGTCCAGATCGATGCATCGCTGTCTTGCAGTAGAGAAGAAACAACGCACGGCGACCCGACCGGTGGAGGAAAGATGCACGTTCTCACTTGTGAGTGTGAAATAAATGCATTGCTGGTATTTTGGATGCACGCTTGCCCAGGCGGCTTTATTTTGACGCTACCCAGGTACTTTTGAACGTTAACAATGTTCTCACTGTTTCCTAAGGATTAAGGGCCAGATGTAGGTAAGTAAAATTTTGCGAGTTGCAAATTGCGAGTCATACCGACTCGCAATTTGCAACTCGCAAAACCATATGCAGAAAGGTGTCTCAGACACCTTCTGCGACTCGCTATGGGGTTGCAAAGACCCACCTCATTAATAATAATGAGGTGGGTCGCAGTTTGCGACCCCATAGCGAGTCCATGCACTCACAGGGATGTTGGCCTGCTGGAGACAGCAGACCTCCATGTCTGTGACTGCTTTTTTAATAAAGCAGTTTTTTTTCTTTCTTTTTGCAGCCCGTTTTCCTTAAAGGAAAATGAGTTGCAAAAAGAAAAACTTCCGAAACCATTTGGTTTCGTTTTTTTCAGAGTAGGCAGTGGTCCATAGGACCACTACCTGCTCTGATGTTTTTTTTTTTCGGCATTCACAAAGGGGAAGGAGTCCCATGGGGACCCCTTCCCTTTTGCGAATGAGTTACCACCCACTTCAAGTGGGTGGTAACTGCGAGTTGGTTTGCAACCGCATTCGCGGTCACAAAGCAACTCAGCATGGCGATGCTGTCGCAAATAGGAAGGGAACACCCCTTTCTATTTGTGAGTCGCATCCCCAAATTGTGAGTCGGTACCGACTCGCAATTTGGGGATGAGCATCGCGTTAGGCTGTTTGCATGGCGCAAACTGCGTTTTTCGCAGTTTGCGACATGCAAACAGCTACCTACATCTGGCCCTAAGACTCTTAGGCCCATATTTATACTTTTTTACCACCACATTTGCATCATTTTTTGACAGATAAGCGGCGCAACCTTACAAAATACAATTATATTCTGTAAGTTTGCACCGCTTTTGCGGTGCAGTGCTAAAAAAGTATAAATAGAGGCCTTATTCTTTTGAAAATTCATAACTTGACTTGTGCATGTTGGAATTTTGTCGTTTTGGTCTTGTGTTGTATAGATAAATATTATGTATTTTCCTGTGTTGTGGCATTTTGTAGTGTTTTCACTGAGTTACTGTGTGTGTTGGTACAAATACTTTACACATTGCTTCTGAAGTTAAGCCTTCCTGCTCATGCCAAGCTACCAAGGGGGTGAGCGAGGGTTAGCAGAGAGTGAATGTCCTTTACCCTGACTAGAGTGAGGGTCCTTGTTTGGACCTGACTGCCAACCAGAGATCCCATTTCTAACACCTGAGAATTTCTGTTGTTTTTAGTTTAAAACGTTAGTGTTATCACTGACTTATTCACCTAACTGTAACCAGCAATGCCTTTTTGAAACACATCTCAGCTCGTGGATCACGACTGGACTGCGTGCAGTGAGTAGGGATTCTAATAGATACCAGGGGTGTCTTGTGTAGGTTGTCAGCCCCCTAGGTATTGTTGACCCCCCTTGTACATCTATGTTTTTCCTTCCCTGCGAGGGGACCGTTTGGCCCCTGAGGGAGGCATGAACGGGTGCTCCAGGGAAGGGAATGGCTCCTCCAGAGAAGAAAATTTGGCAACCTTTTTTGTCAAAGTTTCTGAATCTTTTCTGGTTCCACCAGGCACCAATATGTGTGGAGTGGTCGCCCCCCCATGCATGGTTTGACCCCTCCTTGGGTCAACATATTATATTTGGTTGTCTTCCCTTCCATGAGGTGGCGGCTGAGTGGGCCTCCAAATTGATGCAATCTGTCCCCAGGGGAACGGAAAATATGTCTGCCATTTCATTTGTCCTGCTGCTTTAGTGTTTTATTGTGTTATCACATTTTATTTCCATCCAGCAAAGCCTACATCACTGGACAGTGGGTGAGCCCAATTTAGTTAATGATCATTTATTCAGCCATTCACATTTTGCTAGGACCACGTAATTTAGGAGGGATGGTGGGAGTGCTAACATATTGCCCAATGCTGTGGTGGGCTGAAGCAAAATGTGCATGGCTGAGTAACTGAGCAGTGGTTGAATTTTTTTTAGCCATTGACCCATGATGTATGCCTTGATGGGTAAAAGGGCACAACAGCTTATAAATGGCTGAAGCGTGCTCACCCATTTCCCCAGTGATATTAGTTGTGCTGGGTGAATGTAAAATGTGAATAACACACAATCTGATTAGTTCTTGTGATTGACGTGGGGTGATGTGGGCTGACACACTGCTCTATGCTGCCATATGCTGTGGAGGGTGGAAGCAGAAGGGCACAAGGAGCAAATGGCTAAATTCATTTAATTAATTGCACTATGCTCTTTCAGATGAAGCACATTTTATAACAACGTTTCTCCTGGTATCTAGGACAAATGTAGCATAATGTGCTTTTGTCTTATTGTGTGTACTGCAACACAAGTTAATTCTCATAGCTTTGTTGGAGAAGTTAAAGGCAGTGTTAGATTTGTGGTTATGTTTTTTTGTGTCAGATAAGTGGGAGTTTGAGACTTTTTGCTGTAATCACACTTTCCTACACTCTCACAGCATTACATTCCAATCTTTCAGTTCATGGTACACCTCCTCAGCCCCCCTCACACACACAAACAACATTAATTTCTACAAGTATCTCTGCTTTCTACCTAGGCCAGAACATTAAAATTTGATAACAGAGATGGCATCTCATTGGATGAGTGCTTCTGAAGCTCAAATAATGGAGGAGATCTCTAACGCAGGATCTGATACTGAGACAGCATCAGATGGAGAGGATCATCAAAACGAATCTGGGAGTGGTGTTTCAATCAGAGTTTCGTCTGATGACCACATACCTACCAGTGATTTAGAGGAATATGGCCCTGGTAGTTGTGGTGTTGCTTCACAAGCACTCACTGAGCAGCAAAGAGGTAGTGGCCATGTAGACCAAAGTAGACTGCAGGCAGATACAGTGCTGAATGCAGGCAGAGTGCTCACTTGGCAGACTCCTTATTTAGTTCAGCTAGTAATTCCCCCATTCACTGGAGGTAGTGAATGTAAAGGTAAATACAGCAAATTGTTTGTCTATTGACTACTTCCATCCTTTTCTGGATGCAGACTTCCTTGATGAAATTGTGCAGCAAACACATTTATATGCTGAACAGTTTCTGAGGGAGAATAGAGGGTCCATGTGGTCTCACTCTAGAGCACACCCCTGGGCTCACACATCACTTGGAGAGATAAAAGCTTTTTTGGGCCTAACACTGAAGATGGCAATAGTATATAAACCAACCAAAAAATCCTACTGGTTTATTTTTGTGATTTGGACAACACCACATGTCTCACCATTCATGAGTGGAGACAGGGTTTTGATTTTTGCAGTGCATTTCAGTGACAATTCTCCTACATTGCCCCAGAACCATGAAGACAATGACATGTTATTCAAACTTTGTCCTGTTGTGGAACAGGTGTCTGCCAAGTTTTCAGAGATTTATATTCTTGTAAAGAATATAGCAGCTGACGTTTCTTTGATCTTGTACAAAGGATGACTGCTGTTCAGACACTGCACACCTTGTAAAAGTGCTTGTTACCGCATCAAGATCTACATGTGTGGGAGCTCTACTGGTTATGTATACATAGGGAAGGACTCCACAATGTATCCTGAAAGTTGTCCATCCACATTAGGAGTTAGTGAGAAGATCGTATAGGAGCTTGACCAATCTCTCTTTTATAAAGGTCATAACCTTTATGTAGATAACTTCTGTACAGGAGACCAGCTGTGTAGTGAACTGTACAAAGCTAGCACCATGGCTTGTGGTACCATAAGAAAGCACCAGTAACGATTCCCTCAAGAACTTGTTTGTGAGAAGCTCCAAAAAGGTCAGAGCAGTGTGTTGAAATAAATTGATCACTGGAAAATTCTCAGACCGCTGAGTAGCACAAGTGTTCAGTAGAGTTAACAGTGAAAGAACTTATCAAAAAACTCACAGATGGTATAAGAAGTCAGCTACTCTTCTAATTCAGTTGGCAACATACAATGTCTAGTGGCAGACCACCACAGGAAGTCTGATGTCTTTCCTTGTCCTTCATTTGCCTGCTATTGAAAGCCTTACTGCTGTAGAAGCAAAAGCCTCTATTTTGTTGGTGGTGGAGTACATTTTAAGGCTGCAGGATTAACACTTTGTTGACCGCATTCCTGCAACACAGCAAAAGAATTGTCAGTATCACTGATGCAGAATTTGATAAAAGCACTGCCCACAGTGCCCAATTCATCCTGGCCTGTGTGTGTCAACCTGATTCACTTTGTACCTTTAACTACACAAAAGTGAAGTTATCAGAAACTGACTGAAGTGGAGCATTTAGATTAGGAGTTACTATCTGTCCCAAGTGACTGTGCCTAGATACATAACCTTCCATAAGCTATTACTTGAGTAGATGGACATCCTTGGAAATTCTTCCATCTAATTTTGAAAGATGAACTCTAGTCCAAGATATTTTTTTTCTAAATTCGATTTGAGCCACCGTGTATTTACAGACAATAAACAGGTACTTCATCGTCTACCAAAAATGTGGCAGAAGCTCTGCCTGCTGCAATACAAGTGCATTCAATGAGTACACTGCACTTAATGGTCAGCAAGACATGACCATGTTTTGATTGAGTACCCGGTTCACCAAACCCCATGGCCCTTAGTCTTCCCCTAAATGCACCTTAGCGAATTTAGTAGAGTCTTCCCCAAATGTTTTGTCCCCATTTTCAAAGGTATATTTACTGGCACTGTCCAAGGAATGGGTCACAAATGCAGTCTCAGTCAACCCCAGCTTACTTCCATACAATGGATTTAGTACTGTGGCTGCGCTGAAAGTGCTTGAAAGACAAACCTTCCTCAGCTAAAGCAGGTTGCCACAGGATGTGTTAGGAATCGTGAACATGGCACCCTAGCATTATTAGGGTTCAATTTGAGAGACAAACATGAAGAGGCAGCCAAAGGTTAGCCTAGGGTTGTTGTCATAGAGATCTCATGTAACTAGAAGACAGTTGAAAAGATAGGAGTGACATACAGATCATTGTACTCGCCACTCGTCACATCATGCTTGTGGTCTTTTTGCCACTTTCACCCTCTGTCAGAATATTGTGGATATTGCACTCATTGTGTTATTAGTGCATTTCAGTCATGCACTGCCCACAACGGTGGACATGGCATGCGACATGTTTTGACTGAGTAGCATTTCCTCTAAACCCTTTTTAATGTGCTCTTTGTGGAATTTAGTTTAGACTTTCCAAGAAAGTTTAGTCTCATTTACAAAAGTACATGTGGTCACACCTTATGATGAATAGGCCACAAATGCATCCCAAGATACCCCCTACGTACTTACACACACTGGAAGGAGTTGAAATTAGTGCACTGAGTGCACTGAAAGCACATGAAAGAAAAGTCTTTTTGAGCCTAATCAAGATTCCTTTTTGAGGTTTTAGTAAAGGTGCACCTGGAACCCTTGCACTATTAGGGCTGCGGGTGAGAAGGACATGTGCAGGTAGTTAAATCTAAAACTATGTTTGTTTTCATAAGTGTAAGAAATAAAATTATTGGTTGAGAGGAATGAAAGCACCACTCAGGCAACCACCACAATCCTTGTGAGTGGAAACCACAAAAAAAATCACTAAATTAACCTGTGCTTAACGCTGTGGTAGCTTGGTACAAAGCAGTCGGACTTAGCATTGAGGTAATGTGTGAAGCATTTATGCAGCACACAACTAGTAATAAAATGAAAACATAACATAGGAGCAATCCCAAACCAATTTAGACAATATTAATAAATAGGATGATACCAGTACAACAAAAATCCAATCTGTAAAAAGCACAAAGTACCAAAAACAGTCATCTGGTCATGCTATACTGGGGAAGTAACAAGTTCAGACTGAATACGATAGTGTGCAGGTCGTATAGAGGGATGAGTTTACACTGAAAAAGAAACCTTTTCAAGTCCTGCGCAAAGAGTTCCATTTGCAGTGGAGGAGGCAACGAGGAGCTGGGAGAGTGTTGCAGATGGTTGCCACTGTAGCACAAAGAGCTGGTCGAGTGGCATGGGCTGTTGTTGCTGTAGCATGAAGAGAGGGTCTCATGTTACTGGTCATCGCTGGTGGTCACTGTATCACAAAGAATAGATCCTCATTGGAGTTTTGCATTGTTGATCCACAAGGGCGGCAGAGTATTGGTACAAAGGGTCCTGTTTGCAGCCAGGAAGAGTCCAAACCTCTGGATTTCATGTTTTTACCTTGGGAGGAGCTCTGATTGATGACAGCCAAGGGTCCAGGACCTGTTGGGGGGCACCTTTTGGGGATCAGAAACCTACTCTAGAAAAGGTAAGCTGGGTTCAGGCAGTCCAGGCCGGTCTAGGTGCATCAGGGCAGCTGAGCAGCTGGAGAGATGATTCTGGAGCTTTTTACGTCCCTGTAGTTGAAACAGGAGGTCATTCAACTGGCCTTTGGAGTTATTCAGGATAGTCAGGGATGAAGGTAAGCATCTCCAATCTTCTTTCTCAGACAGCAAAGCAATCCTCAAGCATCAGAGCAGGCCTCTGGCATCAGGGAAGACCCTCTTCTGTAATGTCCATGGGTCCAGGAATTTCCTGAAAAGTGGATCTTGACATCCAATATTTATTCCTGGTGCCAGCCTTTGAGTGGGAGTATTCTCTTTACTACTCTCACATCTGCTTCTGGAAAGTTCTTCGAACTCCCTGTCAAGACTCACTCCAAAAAGTCTTGGGTGACACAAGGCTGGTGTCAGGTTCCTTTGTGTGTGCTGGAGGAAAGCCCTTTAAAGTGCAAATAGGACAAGGCACAGCCCTAGCAGATTGGCCCATTCTGCCCATACCTACTCACCTTTGTGCCACTGATGATGAGGGGTACACTGGCTGTGGCAACAGTAGGACTCTTTTGTAAGTAGAAACAGCCACTAATTAGTCAAAGTGAAATTGTGGTCAAGGCACTAACTCAACTTCAGCTGGTAGTATGTGTGTATTCATGATTGTTTGGCTGGTTACTGGTGGAAAGTCTGACTGTTGGCAGGCAGTATGTGTGGCTGTTGGTTGGAAAAATGTCTGGCTTTTGCTGGATGAATGTGTGTGGTTGTGGCTGCTGAAAAATGCGGTTGAGTGACAGTATAATATGTGTGTTAGACTTGTTGGCATATGAATGGCATCAGTTTGTTGGTATGTGTTCGGTCCGTGGCATAAATGCCTTTGTGTGGTGTGCATTAAAGAGGTGTGAATGGACCATAGAATGGTTGGTGGGTGTTACTCAAATTTCTGTGACGGACAGTTCCAGAATCTGGATTTATCCACAAAATTCCTACTGCTCAGTGTTTCCATTGTGGTCCTTAAAAACTTGTGACTCACTTGTGTGGCCTAACCTAGTGCCTGTGACACTAACTGTCCTAAAGTGCAAAGTGAAGTCATTGGCAAAAGGGATTGTTGCTGTATTCCGACCTGCGCTCAGCATCCTCCCAGGGAAACCTACCAGACCCACACATTTCTGAAAGCTAAACACCCTAAGCAGTCCAGGGTGGCATGCCTCTTGTGGATCACACAACATTGTCCTATCCACAATGCCCTACAAACCTCAGACTTTGGTTAAAATCATGATAAACATAGAGATTCATGGTGCAGGGTGCAGGCACACTTGCCTCTCAAAATTATCAGAGGCATAGAAATTCTCACTCAAAGCACAGGATGAAGCCCACAGGCTTTGAGGATTGCAAACAAAGGATAATATAAGTAGGGAGTCAGTGAGCAGCTTTTCACACTTCCAGATCTCTACAGACTTGACATCTCTGTCTCCTCCCAACAAAAGGCTGATCCTCAGCCAGACTCTGTTCAAACAGGGGAAGTTCTTGCCATCCTGGAGGATATACCTCCTAGGTCTTTCCACATCAGCAGAGCATCTTAAAACCCTGAGGGTGTAGCGCCTACATAAAAGAGATAGAATTTCTGTCTCTAGCCCTTATCTTCCTTCATACTGGTGTTTACAGTTCCTAGGTTAGAAGTGAGCACTAGATATGATTGTGGGACCAGTTTAAGCCCTATTATAGCACAGTCCATAATAGGTGAACACTTGATATGCTCAGTCCTGTTGTCCAATCAAGTTCAAAGTTCATCCCAAATTTTTTGGGGGACCAAATTACAGCATAGATAATAACTGCCCAAAACATAACACAAGGATACTGGGAATGTGAAGGTTGTGTAAATCTTTCTGTAATAAATATGACCAAGGCCGTGCATTCAGGTCCCTGTCATCACGATCTTGGTCTCTGGCTATGTCACACCTTATCCTGCTGTAAATTGTTTAGATCTGGTCTATTGGAAACATATCATCCTTCCTCTGGATGCTAATTAACGTCAATCAGTGTATTTGGCTTCACAAATACCGCTAAGAGAAGAGGGATGCTTTGCAATGGTGGTTGACACGGACTGTCGCTTCTGATATGGACTGTCATGGCTGATGGGAAGAGTCGTCATCTCTAGAGATTCATGTTGGTGTGAGTTGCAGACTCTTGTTGCTTGCCACAAGGAGACTGGTGTCAGTCACAAAGAGCCTAAAACTTCTGGATTTTCAACTTGAGTTCAGGAGGACTATACTTTGATGCCAACCAAGGGACCAAGACCTAAGGGGCACCTTTTTGGGGATCCGGACTCCTGCCAACAGCAGAGTTCGGGCAGGTTTAGGCAGGTCCAGTTGGTCCCGAGGAACTGAGCAGGGAGGCCTTTGGAAGCTTGTTGTGCCTCTGCAGCTCAAACATGAGGTCAGCCAACTGATCTTTGGAGTCACCTCTGGGGAACCTAGAATCACGATAAGCAGGTCCATTCATCCCTCTGTAGACAGCAGGACAGTCCTTCTGAATCTTCCACAGGTCCAAGAGTGTTCTGATGAGAGGTTTTGAATGGGCCACATTTATACCTGGTGCCAGCACATGTGTGTCCACAAATCCCTGGCCTACTTTCAAACTGGTTATGGTTAGTTCTTATCCTTTGGCTTCAAACTTTCTAGGGTGACAAAGGCAAGGACAGGACTGGTGTCAGTTTCCTTTGTGTGTGCCTCAGGCAGGGCCCAATTCTTCCCCAGACATACTGTTAGGAACATCCATTCCCTCCACACCTAGGCCCCATTTGTTCCCACATCCGGATGGAGTACACAACACACGCAGGAGACCCATTAACAGTGATGTGACTCTGGACACTGGCAGAAAGGCAAATTTGGTTTAAGCATTAAAATGCAGAAAAAAGTGTCATTTTTGGAATAACAAATTAACATCTGACTTTACCATTAAAGATGATTTAAAATTAGAACAAAAAACATGAACACACTTATGAGTGAAGACAATTCTTCCTTATCTATATGTTGTTCATGTCAGTGTGTCTTGTCCTGTTTAGATTTTTTGGTAATTCCATGCCAGAAAATCACCACCATCTCCACTGTGATTACTATCTATACTAAAAAGAAGAATAACTAAGGAAGTGTGACAAGGGAGAAGGCTTGCTTATCTTCGCTCATCAGATAAAACCAACAAAAAATGTGAGCACGCTACCACAGTTCAAAAATGCATACTGTGATGTCTCTCATTCACATAAGTAGGGAAACTCATTAAGCTATTAAAAGAACCCTCATCCACTAACACTAGTCAGTGGTATACTTCATCATAGGGTTCACACCTAAGACAGCTATCGCATCGGGTGTGCTGTGAGACCTGAATTACAGTGGAGCAAGATTTTTCTGGGTGTTGCAAGGAAATAAAATGACCTGCAGGTTACCCACCAGTCAAGGACATTTTAAATAACGGGAACCTAGGGTAAGGTAAAAACAAAAGAGGATGTTATGTGAGATAATGATGTTCTACCACATCTATGGTATGCATCTTTCAGCCATTTAGTGCGCTGCCCATAAGGGTCAATGTGGCTTTCTTCATGACAGTTACACTCTGAATGGTGTCCTGGTGGCATGCGGTGCTGATGTGTCATTTTGTAACTTACGATTTCTTCATCACTCTGCATGTTCAATGTCCTGAGTACAATAAGAGAGACATAGTTTGAGTTTAATGGTAGCAGATTGCTGTGCCCACTATGGGCATAGCCAGCACTGCACACACATTCCCATGACCTAAGTCTCAAGACATGCTGGAACTTGTATCTCATACATCTCACACAAAGTGTACTTAGTAAACAATGTTAGTATGCGTCTTGACCCACCGCCTTAACCTTCATGCAGTGAGCATTAGCATTTGCCGAAACCAGGAGGGTGTGCCTCATCCTGGATAGCATTAATGTCTTGTGATTAATCTTGGGCAGTGCAAGGCACATTTTCATATGATGCAATATATAGCCAGGCTAAAAAGTGAACATTAACATTTGTGTATTAAAACAGGCCCCCGTAATGTGTTGCATGCCTTGCTGTTTTAGATCAGCAGGGATGTCTAACCTATTTCAAACATGAACATTCCTTATGGCATTAATAATCTGAGGGGGGTGGACCCTGTAGTCACAGACTATAGGTGTATAAATGCTGTTAAAAATTGCCTCTGAACAACAGAGCATTGTAAAAAGTACCCCCCACCCGGACTTACTTCAGCAAGGTATCTCGCCCGCCTGTTACCTTTTTCATCTTCATGAAATCCACATCTTAATCTCTTCCTGTTTGCATCAGGCCAAATACTCTTGCCGGCAAACAAGGGAAGTGTGTTTTCTTGTCTTCGCATAGTGTGCACGTGGGCACCTGCGCATTACATCTGCTGACATCAGAGCGGATTTCAAAGAGGCACAAACCTGTCTATATTCCTTGCTTGTGCCAGGTAAGATAGCCCAGGCCAAAGCAATTGAAAGTGGTTTTAAAATCGGGCACTTATGATTAAAATGAAATATTCCCAACAAATTTACAGGATAATTAAATCATTATTATTGATTGCCCTCATTCTACAGCATCAATGATTTTAATTTCTTAAGGAGGATTGGAGTTAGAGGCTTGCCTAGCATTTTCATTGTTCTGGAATTCACTAGTTTTGGCATTCAGCTCTTCCAAGAAGCAGAATTAAGTGCCTGGAGGGAATAAGGAAAAAATAACGAAGTTTGAAATTAATGTTTAAAACTTACTGTTAATTAATTAAAGCAACTAGTAGATAATTGTTTAATCAGATTAAGTTGTTAATTTGGCCTTTAGTCATTTTAAAACTGCAGTCCTGGATAAGTTTTAGTGCTGTGGACTTTCCTTCTGCGGGTACTTATACCACTATTAAGGCCAAGCGCTGCGTTGATACTAAGGCCCAGACTTGCTTATATTTGGCATCGGGTTACATTACGTTTTTAGCACATCATGATAAAAAAGGTATTTCTGAATGTAATAAGCCAGCACACCCCGATTTGCGTGGCTTTGTGTTCCTTGATAAGAAAAACGTACTGCAAGGCAGAGCATAGTGCTTTCCATGGGTGGAGTGTGGGCATTTCCAAACATCTACACATGAATTTTGATAGAAACCCAGTAAACCTGGAATTAATCTGCACTGAAGATGTGCACCTACATGAGGCTGGCATAACAAGGAGAAATATTTTAATATCTCCTCAATACTTCTGCTTCTATGTGTGCTCCACAGAAAGAGGAATATGGCTCTAGGAATACCTTCCTGCACAAAAACAAACCTACCGATAACAGACGAACCCTTGCACCATGGGGATAGGGTGCTTGCATTGGCTGAAGTGGTTAGGCTCTACGAGAGGGGAGAGTGGAGAGGTGCGCCTTATCCTATTAGATCTGGTAAATTTCTGCTCTGTCCTTTTTATGCAATGCAACACTGCAAGTTGCTTTGCTGTGTTGCATGAAAGGTTGATAACTGTGACCACCAGGTATCCTAATCATATGATAATCTATGATTGACTTAATTTTCTGTTATCTGGTTCATAGTTGTAATGGTCCTTTATTTTTGGAGGCAAAAATAAATGACGAACTGGGTTGCATCCCAGAGTGATTACCAGTGACTCAGGTTAACTCATTTAATCCACCATTTCAACTTTTTTCACTATGATCGACTAATTGCAACAGATATGCAAGCTACACCCTCCTAAAGAGGCTCACATATGCTTAAACCAGTGTGTGGCTGCTTGTGTTTCTACTGGGAAAGGACCCAGCAGGACAAAGGATACTTTTCATATGTCTGGTTTCTGGCCTTAGTGGCATAGTGGGCAAAAGATGGACTGATTGTAGTTCTATATGAAAGGCTCCTTCTAAGAACTTTCTCACAGTCAAAAGTAGTTGTGGAAAGTAGTCTACAAGAACCATGGCATAAACACTTCTTATTGTGGGAACAAGAAAAGGTCCATCTATATCCAAGCCAAGTTTCTTCCAAGGACCCTCAGGGACACTTATAGGAATGGTACCCAACACAGGCTTTGACAGATAGTTCAATATTAGCGCACTCTCTCTCCCATCTATCAACACCCTCATCAGATCTAGGCAACTAATGTACACACATATTATCCTTTTAGTAATTAACAACCCCAGCTGGTCCTCATGTCTTCTCGTAACAATCACATTCCTCAAACATACCAGAATACAATCTGTTGCAACCTCATAAGCGTTCTAAGTACCCTTGCAAGCTCATCCTGGGCTCTTACAAAAGAACACAACCCCCATGTAATTACCTCTCTGCTGGCCAACCCATAATGGATTACTCTCTGATTTTCTTAAAAATGAAGTCTGTCAAATGGGGGTATCAAAATGCTAGACATAATAATAATTAAACAATGCAAACTTAAAAAACAACAAACCCAGTCACTATTTTCTTCACAACAAAGAGAATCACAAGATATCGCTATTTCACCATACTTTTCTTCTAAAGATGGAAGATCGAAAAAATAATCATAAACGCACCTGAGTGGAGTTCAGGGATTTGCTAGTTTTCTTGACGGCGAAATAATAACATCCTGTGAATACTGAACGCACTTCAAGAGTTCAACTGTATATGCCAAGCAAATAGAAAGAGGTTCCCTGAAAAATTATCTATACGTTGGCACTAATAAATACACATTAAACAAGTGTCACCTTTCAAAGTGGAAAGAACACTACCTGACTGCATAGTTGCCACAAACGGGTGACAATGGTTAAAATATGAAGAATACTATCTAATTCTTTCTCCAAGGACAGTCGCTATTTAACGATGTGAACATGCCCGTGAGGAACTGACCACTGCCAAGGAGAAAGCCTCACAAAACGTCTTACAGAGAAGGAACAGAGCGTTGTTGATGAAACTGCATCACAATGCAACCACGCATGTGAAGTAATCTGCTGCCACATTATACCATCAAGCCATGAGAGGTGTAGGTCAACTAATTAAAATGGCACGAGGTCAGGCCCATAGAATGTTTTTAGGGTGGCATGGCCCGCCCTACAGCTATTACCAAACGTTAAAGCTGGGCTCTGTAAGTGATTTTTTCCCCCAAATATTGGGTATACTACTAAATATCGACCCCTTCCCATTGCTTAATTTGAGCTGGTAGTCGCCGGTGGGGGCATCACCACTTATTTTTGGGGGCTGGCACTTACTTTTCTGCATCAGTCGTCATGCATTTACTGCGAGCAAAAGACACATATTGGAAAGATGGAGGAAGAGAAAAATGAAAAAACGTCACAAAGGGACAAAGCGGAAAGCTGCAAGAGTGAGCTGAAGGTGCAGGGAATGGCTGTATAAGGATTAAAGAGGCCAAAGATAGCTTTTGGGTTATGCTTCCTCAGTATTCTGTGCTCACACATTATTTGGAGCAGCCACATGTTTCCAAGGAGAGCTCTGGGCACTGGCACAATTTTTATTTACAAATTAAGCACTGCCCTTTACCACACCCAGAATATTGTAGTACAATAATGAAGACAGAATATTGAAAAGTACATATAGGGAAGTAAAGATTTACTATTCCTAACTCCACGTCTGCACACTTTGAAGATATGTATCACATACATACCAATATGTGGAGTAAGGTATAAAAAATTGCCCTTACCAATTATTATTTTGGATTTGATATTCTGTGCCATCGATATTCTGGTTTTGATATTCAGGGTGCACACCATATGATTTTATGTGAAAGAGTAATTGATTGTTTCAGAGTCCATATTGAAGCACACTCGATCAACTTTTCACAACTCAACTTTAGGTTCTACTAATTAGATGGGATTTAAAGAGGTGTGTAAGTTATAAAGTGGTCTGGCCCTCAACCTTGTGTATCTTCTAAACTGCTCACCCTTAGTGAAAAGTAAAGAGTATGAAATTATTTTTTCAAAGAAAAAAAAAAACTAACATAAGCTCATACCCTTCACTCTCACACTTCATACCCCAGGTAGTGGACATCCAGCCTCCACACTGAATATTTGTTTTTTTCTGGATGATGTCCTTTCTGGGACAATCTGCACAAGAAAAAAACACACTTGGAAGGCCAAAAGCATAAACATTACCTCACATAAAGTTAGGAAGCTTCATGTGCTTCATAGAGTGTGGACCTTCCAATTCCAGCCAACTTCATAAGTGACATTTTAATTTAACTAACCACTAATTTAAAATAACTTTACAGAGAATGTGGAGCATATCCATCAAGAATATTTTGTGAAATTAGGTGTGAACAGTCTGTTTTTAACATTTGAGGAATGCAACAATGGTAAAAACTAAATAGAATTTAGATGTAATTTCAGAATTTAGATGTCATTTTATAAGGGTAGTTGGGAAGCTAAGACGATTCATTTTAATGTAGGGTTGTGACAAAGGATGTGTAGCTTAATTACATTTGATCAAAAGCACCAGTCAAACTGCATGGGCTTGAAGCAGACTGTGACACTGAAATACCCTTTATATTTACAAGCAGGTTGTGCAAATGGTGCTGTACAAAAAGAGACCTCAAATAGCAGGATAGGGTTGCATGGTAAAGGGCAGGTGAGCCCAAGATGGGTCCATTTGAGGCATGTGGCCTGGCTGAGCACAGTAGTTCCATCTCCAGTTAGAGGAGCTTTAGTTAAGAAAGGCAGCAGCACTGCATCAAAGGTATTTTCACAGTGCTCATCTAGAATCCAGCTCCGTGGTAACTTCTCTCTTTGATGCTGCTTGCATGGGTACATCCCATTTGGATGCTAAAGAGTCCTCAACTTTGGAATTATGAGCACTCTCTACTCTTTGAAATGCAGTAGACTCCTTGCATAGAAGCCTCAAGTTGACATCTTCTATGTGGCTAGCATTGCTTGGACAAGCATGCACTTTTCTGATTGGCAAATGTAGAATTCATGGAACCCTGCCATGTGTACCAGTAATGTAAAACATTTACTTGCAGAAGGACTGTTTGGTATTTCTACAGGTGCAAATAAAAGTCAAACTGCATGTTATGAAAAAGTTAAGAGACTACTATATTTCAATGCCAAATCACTCCTTAATAGAACCTGGACTTCTCAGTAAGTAGGTTGTACTTTTATGCGACTATATTAGCAAATGTATACATGACTGGTATGCATTATAAGAGAAGGAATTAGCATTTATCACCAAGAGAATATAGTGACAAATAATAAGGGAGCTCCACTGTTAAGCAATGTGCAAAGCACAATGAGGTTCAAGGATCAATGGTTAGACCCTATTAGAACTTTACAGACCAGTAGGTGATTTTTTAATATTACACTAAAATCCCTTTCATAAAATAAAGTTCAAAATTGTGCATTGAAATCACATTGGACCAAGTGTATTGGCCAAAACATGATAAGCTATCAATTCCACTTAAAATCTCCAATCACCTGTGCTCCACGTTTACCAGGCTCTCTCTTACTCTCTCTATTCTGTTTCCATTTCCTAATCTCTGTCCTCACTGCCTCTCTAAAGCTTTTTCCCACTACCCCTTTCTGTTTACTGCTGCATCTATTTTCCCATTTGTGCCACTCATGCTCTTGCTCTTACTTTTTCTAGTTACTCTCCTCTTTGTCTCTCAATCTTCTCTCCTTTCTAGAACCTCTTCTCTCTATTTTTTCTACTATCTGCTCTGTACTTCTCAATACTTTTTTATTCTTTCTCTTACCCTCTTCTCTACAGACTAAGTATGTCACCTGAAATCTTCTCTTGGCTGTCCTTTGCTAATAGCATCATGTGATACCTTTCTTTGACCACTCTGCTTTTCGCTGTTCCCCAGTTTCAGAAGCCTTCCATCCCGGAGGCCTCATGGAAGTGGAGAAGTCCATTACAAAAATGGAACAAAGAAGTTAGTGCAATGAGGCCATTGTAGCCTTGAAGTTTCTTGATAGTTTATGTTGGACAGGGAATAAGGTTGCATGGATTGGTGGGTTTCAACTGCTTTAGGGCAGATGATGGCCTATTTGTGTCTACAACACTACCTTCACAGTTCAGTGGACTTCAACGGGTCACCCACAATACTAGGAAAGAAACTATTTCTAGTAAAAACACTAGAAACATTTTCTTCTCCAAAACTAAAGTTGGGGTGCCAGGGCAATGTTTCTCTCAAGCCTGAGTTTAATTTTTGGTTTTACTGTGTTGTACAGCACTCGGTCTGCTCTGACATTACACAGCAACACAAAAGGGAAAGCAGACCGCAGCAGTTGACTCTACTGTGGTTCACAAATATCCCCCCACACAGCATTTTTAAACTTCTTCCAATAACAATAGTACCCCACTTGTGTGACTGGCCTATTGCCCATGAAGGTAAAGGATCCTTAAGACAGAAGCAAACGTTAAGATTTTGCCATGCAAATTGACCCATTCTGGCAATGTGAGTAGCTGCAGTATTTAGACCAAAGTTCAGTGGGAACCCAGGGAAACCTGCCAGACCTAGGCATTTCTGGAGGGTGTGGCTTGCATAGATCCAAATACATTTTCTTACCCAGAATGACCTGCAAACATCAAACTTTAGCTAATTCACAAATGTTCCTCCTATTCCTGTGAAGTAAAATTCCAGACTCTTTGAGGCTCCATAAAATTCCTGTCACCCAGCGTTCCCACACTTCATCCAATAAAAACACTACCTGAAATATTCACCAATTTGTAGGAAAGTACCCCTTTATTTATGGTCACCCCCAATTATTTGCTCCCAATACTGATGTGTATGACTCTGTTAATCAACTGGAAGCCTGCTAACCAGGCCCTAGTGCCTCTGCTGTCTCCCTACATTGATTTGTCAACATGGTGATTCCCTGATTGGCAATAGTTTGCCCCCTTATAATCCTCGAGGAAATGGTACTTAGAGCATAGGTGATTAAGGGGTGCCCAGGGCTGCAGCATGAGTTTGTGTCACCCTAAGTGACCCACACAAATGCTGATGGTAGGCCTGCCATTGCAGACTGACAGAGTGGTGCAAAGTGTGCCGTTACCATGGGAGCCACAGTCCCATGCTCTGCCTTTTATATATGTCAGACAGCCCTAAGGTAGGCTTCAGCATCCCAGGAGGCAGGGTTCATTATATGTAAGGTGCAGGCATATAAGCATGAGCTTATATGTCTCTATAGCATCCCTTCCATTAAGGTACACTATAAGTGCAGGCCGGTCCATAGGATAACATGGGACTTAATCCCGGGCAGACTTGGGCTGCTAGCTCCATTATGTTACCATATAGATATGATGAGATTGGTGTCAAACAGCTTGCTTTCTCTCCCCCAACACAAACCTGGTGTGGATGGACAGCAGGCATGCACCCAGGTGGCACACTAGAGGTTGCCCACCTGTTTTCCACCCTTCTTTGTGCTCTGGCCGGTCAGCCCACGCAAGCTCATAAAGGAGTTCTGCACCTTTACCGCTGCCAAAGTTTGTTGATTGCTAGTCCCGTAACTAACTCCGACACTTGATGTTCCAGGTGCAGTGCACAGCGTGCAACCTGCATCTGATGTCTGCAACCCAGCCCCAGTTGAGATTTTCCATCCTTTTCTTAGCACCATCATTTAAGTGGTAAAATCAATACCACTGCAAGCCCTGTTCTGCACCACAGACTGTCAGGACAACTCTGCATCTGCACCCCACAGACCAGGTAGAAGTGAACTGACTGCTGTGGACTAGACCCAGGACTCTCACAACCTTAACCCTGAAAGAGTTCCTCGTCGCTTGACCCACACATGGTCATTTGTCACCAGTGACTTCCTGCCATTGACTTCAACGTGAGTCCCGATCAGCACCATGGACAGCCAGGACAACTCTGCACCCGGGCACCATGAACCAGGTAAACCTACACTGACTGTCATGGGACTGCACAACCTTTATTCCAAAAGGGTTCTACGTAACTTGCTTTCTAAGTACGTTTTAGCGACCAGTGATATTTTTCTCTATAGACTTCAATGCAACATTTAACTGCCAGTTCTGCTGTGATTTAATATTGCTTCTAAAATCTATATCTCCGGTTATACTTATTCAATTCTGTTCATTCTGGTGTCTAAATTAAGATAGAAATAAGCTTTATTTTTTATAAATTGCTGTCAGATTTATTTTGAGCAGTGTCAATTACTTATCATCCATGTTGATGTTCTGAAATGCTTAAAACATGTACCTCTAAGTAAAGTCTGACTGCTCTTTGCCACACTACCAGGACTGAGCTAAAGATTTACTAGTGTGAATCCAAGGACCATCTCTGGGGTATTGTGAGGGTATTACATGGTGAGAACTCACTCCCACACCACATATTACTCCACTTTCCTACTCAAGTATTATGCATTTAGTACATAATATACACAGGATCTCATACAAGTAACAGAATTTCAAAGAAGTAAAAAAATAATCAAGAAACAGATTCTTACTGAACAGATCTTAAATTATAGTATATACAAATAAAAAAATGTTAGTTGATGTTCTGGGGTAATGTCTGGTGAGGTCATTTAATTATGCACATACTTTCAACCTTAGCTGCTTTGACTAATGTTTCTACAATATTTGGTTCAATGAGATTAATCCTCAGCATGCTGATCCTGGCCGAATATTCTAAATATTAAACATTCTTGAAAGATAAACATTTTGTAATAGCAACTCTTAGCAACATGGCAGTTATACTGGGTCACTACACACTGCTGCTAGTTAGTCTATTGTCAGCCCTCTGCAGCAGGCTCATTAACATGACAAAGTATCTGGCTCCTGCGAACACAATAAATATCTCTATAGCAGGTACATTATGTCACCAGGCTCCATGCCACAATGTCACAACAAGCCAGTGTAGGCTGGACCAATGTCAGCCAAATGTAAGTAGTACCTCACTTGTGATGATTCTGACCCAACACAATGGGCTAATCAAAGCAAAATACCACACTTAATTATTGGTTTCACTGATTGGACATTGATTCTGAACGGCTGGTAGCTTTAGGTAGTGTCAATCATTCAACCCTGTAATTTATAAAGCGCTCTACTCACCCGTCAGGGTCTCAAGGCTCTGGGAGGGTGGGGGGGAGCTACTGGTTGAATAGCCATGTCTTGAGGCGTTTCCCGAAAGACAGGAGGTCCTGGGTTTGGCGTAGGTGGAGTGGTAGGGAGTTCCAGGTTTTGGCAGCGAGGTGAGAGAAGGATCTTCCTCCGGTGGTGGTGCAGCCAATGCGGGGGATGGATGCGAGGGCGAGGCTGGCAGAGCAGAGCTGGCAGACGGGGGTGTGGAAGGTGAGTCTGTCATTGAGGTAGGCTGGACCTGTCTTGTTGAGTGCTTTGTGTGCATGGGTGAGTAGTCTGAAGGTAATCCTCTTCGATACGAGTAGCCAGTGTAGGGCTCTGAGGTGGGCAGAGATGTGGTTGCAGCGTAGGACGTTGAGGATGAGTCGGGTGGAGGCGTTTTTTTTGATAAGTTACATTTTCTTTTGTAGTTTGGCCGTGGTTCCTGCATAGAGTGAGTTGCTGAAGTCCAGTCTACTGCTAACTAGTGCGTGGGTGACTGTCTTTCTGGTTTCAACGGAAATCCACTTGAAGATCTTGCGGAGCATGCGCAGGGTGTTGTTTCAGGAAGAGGAGAATGCATTGACCTGCTGTGTCATGCTGAGTGCTGAGTCCAGGATGATTCCCAGGTTCCGTACTTGGGTGGTGGGAGTGGGCGCGGCTCCAAGGGAGGTAGGCCACCAGGAGTCGTTCCAGGCAGAGGGGTTGCTGCCGAGGATGAGGATCTCTGCTTTGTCTGTGTTTAGCTTGAGGCGGCTTGATTCCATCCAGTTAGCGATGGCGTGAAGTCCATTGTGGAGGTTGTTTCTCGTGGATGTGGGGGTCTTTCGTGAGGGAGATGATCAGCTGGGTGTCGTCTGCGTAGGATACTATGTTGATGTGGTAGGATTGTGCGATGTTGGCAAGAGGAGCCATGTAGACGTTGAAAAGTGTTGGGCTGAGGGATGATCCCTGGGGGATGCCACAGATGGTTTTGGAGGATTCGGACAGGTAGGGCGGAAGGCGGACTCCCTGGGTTCTGTCGGAGAGGAAAGAAGAGATCCAGTCGAGGGCCTTATCGCAGATCCCGGCGTGGTAGAGGCGTGTTCAAAGGGTGTGGTGACAGACGGTGTCGAAGGCTGCAGAGAATTCCAGAAGGATGAGCGCTGAAGTTTCTCCTTCGTTGAGCATGGACCTGATGTCATCTGTAGCAGCAATGAGTGCGGTCTCCGTGCTGTGGTTCTTGCGAAATCCGGATTGGGAGGTATCAAGCGCTTTGCTGTCTTCCAGGAAGCGGGATAGTTGGCTGTTCATGATTTTTTAAATGACCTTTGCTGGGAAGGGGAGGAGGGAGATGGGCCAGTAGTTTTTGGGGTCATCTGGGTCCGCTTTGGGTTTCTTCAACAGGGTGTTGGCATCGGCGTGTTTCCATCTCTCCGGGTAGGTGGCTGTCTCGAGGGAGCTGTTGATTATGGAGCAGAGGTGGGGGGCGATGATGTCGCTGGCTTTGTTGAAGATCTGGTGTGGCAGGGGTCCGAGGGGGAGCCGGTGTGGATGGAGGCCATGGTGTTAATGGTGTCTTCATTGTTGAAGTGGGTCCAGGCGCATAGAGGGTTGGTATTGCTTGGTGCGTTGGGTTTGTGGTTGTCAGTGGCTGGCTGGTGGGTCTGGGGTTTGAAGTTGTTGTGGATGACTTCGATCTTTCGATGGAAGTAAGTGGTGAGGGAGTTGCAGAGCTCCTGCGATGGTGGGGGTTCATGGGAGCAGGGCCTGGTGTTGGAGAGTTCTTTGATGATGCCAAAGAGCTCTTTGTTGTTGTGGGCGTTGGTGTCTATACGGCTTTTGTAGTAGGTTCTTTTGGTAGAGCGGGTCATCTGGTGATGTTTACAGATGGCAGTCTTGAGGGCGATGTGGTTGGATTCAGTGGGTGCAAGGCGCCAGATCTTCTCCATTCTTCGACATTCCTGTTTGGAGGCCTGCAAGTCCGGGTGAACCAGCTGGCCTTGGGTCTGTGGTGGATGTCTGAGGGTTGTTTGAGTGGTGTGAGGGTGTTGGCGCAGTCTTCTATCCATTGATGAAGGTAGGTGGCGGCTGTGTTGGGGTCCTGGGAGGAGGTGCCTGGGCGAGGGTGGAGATCAGTTGTTCTGTTGAGATTCTGTTCCAGTAGCGACTGGGGGGTTGAGTGGTGAGGTGGTGAGTGACCGGCTTCTGGAAGGAGAAATGGATGCAGCGATGGTCGGTCCAGTGGGGTTCGGTGGTGTGGTTGAAGGAGACGTGGTTGCTGGCTGAGAAGATGAGATCGAGTGTTTGTCCTGCGGTGTGGGTGGGCGACGTGATGAGTTGCTTGAGGCCGAGGTTGTCGAGGTTGTCGATTAGGTTGGTGGTGTTGATATCGTTGGTGTTTTCTAGGTGGAAGTTCAGGTCGCCGAGGAGGATGTAGTCCGTTGAGGCGAGGGCTTGGGTGCTGATAGTGTCTGCGATGTCGGAGCAGAGGTGAGGTCGGGGGCCTTTGGATCTGTAGACCAGTGTTCCTCTGAGGGTGGTGTTGACGTTGATGTGGATTTTGAAATGAAGGTGATCGGTGGAGTTGATGGTGTCGTGGGAGCTTGTGGAGACTCTGATGGTGTTTTTGTGGACTATGGCAATTCCTCCTCCTGGTTTGTTGCTGCGGTCTCTTCTGGCGATCTTATAGCCTTCAGGTCTGGTTATGGCTATATCTGGTTCCGAGGCCGAGTTTATCCAGGTTTCGGTGAGAAATGCGACTTCAGGCGATGATGAGGTCAGTAGGTCCCAGAGTTTGATTGCATGCTTGTGGATGGAGCGGGTGTTGAGCAAATTGCAGATGAGGTGGTTGTCAGTAGCTTTGTGTTGGAGCTTGATGGTTAGGTTGCAGGTGAAGTTGCAGGCTTTGCAGGAGAAGGGCCCTTTGGTGTGCTTCGGAGTGGACTGGAAGCAGATGTAGGAGCATCCTAGATTGAGGGCGTGGAGGTCATTGGCTGTGTAGAGGAGGGCGCGTGGGCCACGGGGGACTGGCACTGGGCACGGTCTTGGCACGGACGGGCGCAGACGGGCACAGACGGGCTTGCCTTTGGTGCGCCAGCGGCGCATCCACGCCGCGGCTGCCATAAGAGGGGAGGTGGGAGGGAGTGGCAGCTGGGAGGAGGGGGGGTCTGCAAATGGGAGAGTGGGAGGGAAACACTTATGTATCAAAAAACAACAAGTCATGAAAGCTGCTGGCTTAAGAACAACATGACTCAATATCCTGTACAGTTGTGCAATCCTTTCACACAGCAAATTCTTGTTTGAAATACCATATGTGAAAAGTGAAAACTTAATTCAGCTAATGCCAATTGCATTCTTGGTCTCTTCGCTGTGACTGTGATTTAGTGCTGGCATCATCTTTCATAACAGCTTCTCACACTGTGGCATCCCTCATGAGTCGATCACAACCCCTCTATTATTCAACGTCTACGTAACACCCTTACTAAACATGATTAAATCACTCAACCCACCTGTTACAACTGTGTAGATTACATTTAAAAATGGGTGGCCTGGAAGACCTTTACAATTTAAAACTTGATGACTATCCTTGGACCATAAACACATGCATGATGAATAACCATCTGGAGCTGAATACTGCAAAGACAGTGATCATGACCCGGGACAATGGCAAAAATATCGGCCTACCACCATACAGCCTTTGGATTGTGAGGCTACTCTAACAATATTAAGATGGGTCAGAAACCTAGGGATAACCATGGATTCAGATGTATACTTTATATCACATGTTAATATGTCAAACAGATGACCATAATGAAAACAATATTTTACATCCTCCAATACCTTGAATACCAACAGAAACTGCAAGCCATCCTCACACTTGTAATCTCAAAGCTTGACCATCTCAACAGCCTATACCATGGCAAACACACATTAATCATACACAAAATGCAATTCATTCAAAACACTGCAAGACTACTACTCCCACTTTATCCCAGAGAACGCATGACACCAGTCCTGAAATAGCTCTACTGGCTACCTATAGACAGAAGGGCAATATTCAGTGCACTTTGCATTGTCCACAGAGCCTCCAAGAAAAAGGATCACTATACCTACAAGCTGAATTCAAGCAATTCAAGCAAAACACAACACTGCGATCCAGGCTTGCATCACCTATTATCATACCATATTACCATAAGAAACTGGCAGGAGGCACTGCTTTCTCAGTACAAGCAGCCAAGCCATGGAACTCATTCCTAGCCAGCATTTGAAGCCTTTAGGAGCATATACATTTCAGAAGACAGTTGAAAACATGGCTATTTCCACAACAACAACACCATCACACAATCTGAAAACAGAGCCAGGAAAGAAAGTCACACCCTCAAGCTCAATCTTCAGCTTACAATCCACAAATTGGAAACAAGTCGATATGCAAATTACTTTCGATAGGCAGGACAGTTAAGATGGCCTGACCTATGGTTTGCCAGGGTATTAAATAGATATGTAATTTTATGTGTACCATTTCTGGCCCACACTAATACCATAACAATCAGCATTCGGAAGCTACCTGTAACCTACTCCTCTTGCATTCACCTAAGACATATCTGCTCTGAGGGTCATCTAGCACAGCACTGTGAAACAGCCATCACTAAATCAACAGGTGTGGAATAACTGCAGAGATCTATCACAAACTGATGGACAATCAGAGGACTCTAGTGCTCTGCTGCAAGACTGAAATATCTATACACTGTGACCTCTCTACATCTCACAGTGATATTCAGATATTGGATGGATAGTTATGCACATCCAAGAAGATCTCTCTTCCTCCAACCATGCCAGCTCAGGCCCACAGATATATATGTAGCAAATTTCTGATTGTACTAACCAGTGGAGTAACCAGCTAAGCATTCCATGAACTTCGCAATTTACAAGAGTTACATCAATTAATTTGCTTGTCAGGAAAATCAAAATCCTATTCAAGAGGGGCTTTCGCCAGAGAAAAGGCATATGCATGTGGGAACGCAGTTTGCAAGCATTTAGAGGGTCTGTTGGAACTTCACAAATGGTTCTCCATTGATACTGGTACACTTATCACCACTGAAGTTCATAATTAGGAGAGGCCAGAACAGGAAGGTTGTAGAAACAGTTCAGTTGCTGCTCAGCATTAACTAGATACTATCCGGTGATGGGATAGACGTTAAGGTGTATACATGGCCAGAAGCGGAACTGACCAACACCCTAGTATGAATACTATTCTATAATTAACCCTCATTTTACAACTAATAGCATGCACTCTAATCTCATGTGGCCAGGTAGAAGCCCAATGTGAATATCGCTGATTACATTAGTAATTATTGTATATAAAAAATAGGCAATGTCACCTTACGTTTTCTTGATCATTTGTAATAGGTTTCTGGGGTTGCCACGGGGAGAATGGATGTCATTTTTATTCTGTTTGTTGTTTACTAACTTGGCAGACTAACCAAATTACCCTTTTCACCCCTCTTTACTTCTTTTGCATGTTGCACTCTTTCTTACAAGCAATTTGTTGGTAAACTCGCCTTGCTTAATTTTTTGAAATTTGGCATTTTACCTCCTATAGCCTCCCTGTCCGCAGTGATCCAGCAGTAAAAGTTGTTTTCTTTTTTAATTGTAAAATCAAACATTTTTGCCATCTGAAATACTGTATAAATGAAAACATGGTTTGCCTTTGTAGATTTTTAAATGCAGTTCAAACGAGTGCTTTAGAATAATAGGTAAAGAAGGACGTGGCATTAGAAAGTGCAGTTTAGTAGTAAACCTTTCACCAAATAATAGGTTGAACATTTCTTGACAAAACAAAGTACCCCATTCTGAAAGTTAAATGTTGGATCTCTTAAAGTTATACCCACACCCTGCAGAAAAAGAGATTCCCAAAGAATTGGTGTGAAACTAACATAGGTGCGGACATAAACTTACTTGTATGACTGAGCCTGGAGTGGAAATTCCAAGCACTGAAATGTATGTAGTAAGCAGTAAACTACATCAGACCTGACATCCTTGGTTTGGTCTACCTCCAAACGTGTTATCTTCACCTTCCTGTTTTTTTAAAATTCGTTTTTGTTGTCATTATTTGTCTGCACACTTTACCACTGCTAACCAGTGCTAAAGAGCTCTCTCCTTAGAACACAATTTTAGTAGTAGGTTGTGCTTACTACGTGTACATGGGGTCTGGAAGTTAAATGCTACTAGCGGGACTGCAGCATACCTTGGCCACCCACTACAGTAGCCTTTTAAAACATGTCCAAGCCTGGCAGCCTGTAGTGCAGGTCTAAACTGCCATCTCGACCTAGCAAAATAAACCGTTTGCCAGGCCTAAACCTTCCTTTTTAAAACATGTCACCCCTCAGGTAGGCCTAAAAGCCCACTGGACGGGTTGCACTGTATTTAAACTGTATTATATCTGTTACTTCAAGGGTCAGTTGGCTGACCTCCTTTTCTGAGCTACAAGGACACAACAAGGTCCGGAAGCAGCCCTGCAACTGCCTAGCTGACTTGCCACAACTGGACCTGCCTGGACCTGAAACTGGCCCTGCCTGACCACTTCTAGCCTCTGCTACAGTGAGCCCAGATTCCCTAGATGTGCCTCCCCATTCCCTGGACCCTTGACTGGCATCAGAGTGCACTCCTCTGTATAGAAAGAAGAAATCATGAAGGTTGGGGCTCTTTGTGAATATGAACAGGCAGGTTTATGCTGAGATCCTGCCACCTGCAATGACCAACTAGAAGCTCTGGTGAACCTGACTCTTCGCGCTAAGGCAACTGTTAGTGTCGACCAGCAACGCAAGATCTGCACTTTGCACTACAGCAATGACAGCGCGCGGTGATCGCCAATGCAAAGCTCTATCAACAACTGTCCATGACAAAAGACCAGATATTTGTGGTACAGCAAAGACTGTTCGCGAAGCTAGGCCTGCTCGTCGCACTACAGCAACAACCTTCTATGATGCGCTCCCTGCTCAGCGTGGTCTGCTCCACTGCACATTGGACTCTTCACATTGAATTTTGAAAAGGTAACTTTTCAGCGGGACTAACCTGGTTCATGTATCTGACCTGTGCTGCATACTGAACTGGTGACTTCCCCTGGCACCAGGAACCTAGCCGGACCAGATGAATGCAAGTGACACTTTGAACTGTTAGACACTATATTTACCTAAAACTTTGAAATTCAATATCTCTGGTTCTACCTACTTATTGGATTTAAGTTGTTTTAGACTCATTTTATTTGTTAATATTTTTTCTATTTTTCTCAGTTAGTTTGTGATTATGCTTGTGTTTTCACTTAATTACTATTTGTGGACTGCATAAATACTTTACATATTGCCTCTAAGTTAAGCCTGATTGCTTTGGGCCAAGCTAACACAGGGTAAGCACAGGTTAATTTACTGACTGTTGTGAAACACCCTGACATGGCTTGTGGTTGTTGGCTGAGTGGCCCTTCTCAACCAATAACCCAATATCCTACAGGATACAAGTGTACATTTCCACAGTAAGCCATCTACTAAGACGAGTTTCCACTGTCAAAAACAGCTACAATATCATTAAGAGGAGAAAGCACATGGAGGCCAGAAATGACACAGCAAAAATTCTGCTTATGAAGGGTGAAATCTCATAAACTCCTACTTGCTTTTACTGTGGCATTGCCCCCCTCCAAATACATCTCACTGTTCCTTTGTCTCCTAGTTCATATCCCTCCATGTCACCCCTGTCCTTTTGTGTCCCATTCTGGCTTTCCTCTTTTTCCCTTTTCTCTGGGTCCTTTTTTCACTTTCTTGGCATCCTTGCTTTCCAGTGTCTCATTAACTCCCCGTTACTGTGTTGTAATCCAGAGAACAACCTCTAGTCCACAAAAACATGCACCATACAGTGCTATTTGGCTACCATTCATCTAACCACATTGTCTTAGGTGAAATGCATCATAGACAATGTGTCACACCCTATCATATTTTATGATCAAGTGTTGTCAAGTGTTGGCTTTCATTGTGATGCTATAGAATTTTCTTTCTATATAACATGAACAATTCTATATGTGAACACCACACATAACTCAAACACACACTATTCACATGCTCCTAGAGCAAAAGTATGACCTAACTCCATAACCTGTCTACCAGTGGTGATAGAATGGGCTAGCCAATGTAAAATATAATGATTCTACAGGCATCCAATAAAGTACAAGATGTCTATGAGAAGGAAAAAATATGTTTTAGTGCTGTGTGAGCTGCATTGGACTTGTGGTACCATTCAAACATCATCTGCGAGCAGACCTCTCCTGATCACAATGTACTTGGCCATTGCAGCTAACAATAGTTGTGCTGGTGCCAAATCCTGAGGACTCCCAAAATTACAGCACACTTTCCCATTTGCATATGCATTTGATGCAAAAATGTACTTTTGATGAAATGTACATTATGAAAATTATTAATTGAGGGGGATGGTAGCCCACCACAAGTAATGATGTCACTATCTTGTTAGGTGCAGTTAAAAGCTTCAGTAATTTAAACCTGAGCGCAACCCCTTGGTGTTTATGACACAGAGCATACAGGTTTAACTTAACACAATGTGTAAAGCATTTAGAGATACCAAACTGGCTAAAAAATCAAACACACAAAAAATCCTTCTCCAATTTATAAAAATAGAGAGTAATTTAATGAGTGAAATGACAACAAAACAACAAAAATCCAATCACGGAAACTAGAAAGATGAATATCTAAAATTGTAGATAAAAAAAACCAAATAAACAAAGCACCAATGATAGTCAATGATCATGGTGTGCAGGTCTAATACACCAACCACATTTGACCCAGTCAGAGGTTTTACCTCAGGACTTTTTCTGGAAGTCAAAATGCTTCAGCTGAGCAAGGAAGCAGGCTGTATCCGAGAAAGGCTTCACAGTGTAAGATAGGCACAGGGCAGGGTCCCGGTCAGGCAGTTGCTTCAGCAGGAAAAGCTTACAGTGGGAACATTTGAATTTCTTGCCGAGAGAAGTCCGCTCACCAGCCTGATACTTTTGGCACTTTCGCCCAGTAAAGATTGCTATGCTCTGACTTAGGGCCTGATTTAGATGTTGGTGGAATGAGTACTCTGTTGCAATGGCAATGGAGTTCTCTTTCCGCTAACCTGAAGGCCTGCTCACCTCATTTAGGCCCTCATTACAACCCTGGTGATCGGTGATATAATGGCAGCAATACAGCCAACAGGCCGGTGGTAATAAATATGAAATTATGTCTACAGCGGAAACTGCTCAGACAGACAGCCAGGGTGAAATCAACAGGCACCGACTGCCAGGGTGAAATCAACAGGCACCACGGCGGTAACAGCCTACAGCCAGGCAGAAGACAATGTTCCTCCCACTCTATAATGACACACCAATCTGCCACCTTTTCCGGGGTGGTACCAATGACATTAACAGCCTGGCGGAAACACTGCACAGAAGGGAAATGACGGGGAATGGGGGACATCTCAGCCTGAAGATGGTACAATGCCACTTGGCTTGGTCCTGGGGAGTGCAAGGCCACAGTCTCTCAAGTGGGTGTCTTGCCCATTCGACCTGGAGGGGGCAACATGCCCTGTGCTTGGTCCTGGGGAGTGCAAGGCTACAGTCTCACTGGGTCTGGAGGGGGCTTTGTTCCCTGTGAGCTTCATCAGGGGGAGGTTGCGGTGAGTGCATGGCTTCTCCACTGATTCTGGAGGGGGCTTTGTGTCCAGTGATGCAGATCTTGGGGAGTGCAAGATCACAGTCTCTCACCTGGGTGTCAGACCCACAGGATTTGCAGGGCCCAGGCCACTCAACAGCCCATGGATGCAGGACTGCACACTGTCCACCAGAAGTGACAGCTGCTCAGTGGTGGCAGTGGTGCTGCTAATGGTGGAGGTGACAGTGGTGGGGGGAGGCTCCAGCCCATCCCCTACAGCCTCGGACGGCTGCCCACTGGGGCTGCTGGTGGCGGTGGCGGTGCTGGCAGTGGCGGGGGGAGGCTCCAGCCCTTCCCCTGCAGCCTCGGACAGCTGCCCACTGGGGCTGCTGGTGGCAGTGCTGGCAGTGGTGGGGGGAGGCTCCAGCCCATCCCCTGCAGCCTCGGATGGCTGCCCACTGGGGCTGCTGGTGGCGGTGCTGGCAGTGGTGGGGGGAGGCTCCAGCCCTTCCCCTGCAGCCCTTCCCATGCAGCCTCAGATGGCTGCCCAATGGGGCTGCAGCTGCTAGTGGTGGTGCTGGTGGTGGTGCTGGCAGTGGTGGGGGGAGGCTCCAGCTCATCCCCTGCAGCCTCGGACGGCAGCCCACTGGGGCTGCTGCTGTTGGTGGCGTTGATGGTGGCGGTGCTGGCAGTGGTAGGGGGAGGCTCCAGCCCACCCCCTGCAGCCTCGGACGGCTGCCAACTGGGGCTGTTACTGCTTGTGGCTGTGCTGGCTGAGGTGGGGGGAGGCTCCAGCCCATCCTCTGCAGCCTCGGATGGCTGCCCACTGGGGCTGCTGGTGGCGGTGCTGGCAGTGGTGGGGGAGGCTCCAGCCATTCCCCTGCAGCCCTTCCCCTGCAGCCTCGGACGGCTGCCCAATGGAGCTGTTGCTGCTAGTGGAGGTGCTGGTGGTGGTGCTGATGGCGGGCTGGCAGTTGTGGGGGGAGGCTTCAGCTCATCCCCTGTAGACTCGGACGGCAGCCCACTGGGGTGGTGCTGGTGATGGTTCTGGAAGTGGTGGGGGGAGGCTCCAGCCCTTCCCCTGCAGCCTCGGACGGCAGCCCACTGGGGCTGCTGCTGTTGGTGGTGGTGTTGGTGGTGGTGCTGGCAGTGATGGGGGAGGCTGCAGCCCTTGGCTGTGCTGGCAGTGGTGGGGGGAGGCTCCAGCCCTTCCCCTGCAGCCTCGGAGGGCTGCCCACTGGGGCTACTGCTGCTGGTGGCGGTGCTGGCAGTGGTGGGGGGAGGCTCCAGCACTTCCCCTGCAGGCTTGGATGGCAGCCCACTGGGACGGCTGCTGATGGTGGCGCAGCTGGTGCCGGTGCTGGTGCAGGTCCTGGCAATCAGGGGGGAGGCTCCAGCCCTTCCCCTGCAGCCTCAGACGTCTGCTCACTGGGGCTTCTGCTGGTGGTGGCGGTGCTGGTGGCGGTGCCAGCAGTGGTGGGGGGTGGCTCCAGCCCATCCCCTCCAGCCTCGGACGGCTGCCTACTGAGGCTGCTGCTGCTGGTGGTGGTGCTGGTGGCAGTGCTGGCAGTGGTGGGGCTCCAGCCCATCCCCTGCAGCTTTGGACGGCTGCACCACCATAGTTGGTGGTGGTGGCTCCGACTGAGTCCCTGCACCAGGCCCCTTGTCTCTACTGCCTGCTGTTGCAGGCCCCTTGCCCCTCCTTTCTGCAGCTGGGGCTGCCTCCTTGCCCTTCCTTCCTGCAGCTAGGGCTGCCTCCTTGCCCTTCCTTCCTGCAGCTGGGGCTGCCTCCTTGCCCTTCCTTGAGACACGTGGGGCTGGCACCCTGTCCGTCTGGCTGGCTGGTGGCCGGGATCCTTTTCCACCTGAAGTAGTTGGGGACTCTACTAAGCCTGTGGACTGGGTGGCTGAGGTGCTTGTCTGGGTTTTGACCACCCTGGCCTGACGTGAGGGATGGGGGGGAGACTAGGGAAGAGGTCAATGTTGGCGAGGAAACGCTTCTTAGGGACATTGGGGCGGAAAGAGGGAGATGGTTTGGGAGTGGAGGAAGAGAGAGTGGTGGTAGGCGGTATCAGCCTGCTGTGTTTGGGTGCAGGTGCATGGGCTGGATGCTGTTGTGAGGTGGATGGCTATTGGGTGTCAGAGTGCTTGCGTTTGTGTACTTTGGGGGGAGGGGGCACAGACACAGTGGGAGAGGATACAGGGGACGTGTGCATGTATGTGGGGGTGGTGACTGCCAGTGAGGGGTGTGTACTGATACGTATGCTGGTGAGATGGCAATGGATGAGGATGTGGTGCATGGAGGTGTGAATGTAGACGCAACTGGAGGGAGGTGGAGGACGAGGAAGAGGGGGACACAGTGGAGGCAATGGATGTTGGTATGTCTGATTCTGGATGTTGTTTGTATGAGTGCCTGTGGAATGAAGTGTGGTGCTTGTTTCGCCATGTCCACTCTTGTGTGCTGTCCTGGGTGCCTGCTCATCTTCCTGTGTGCTTGGGATAGGTAAGGGTTGAGGGGAATGGGATTGGGAAGAGGAAGTTGGAGGGTGGATACAGGGACAATGGCTGCCATCAGAGAGTAGCCAGAGCCTGTATTGATCTCTGTTGGGCCGCCAAGCTAGTGTGAATGCCCTTCAGGAATGCATTTGTCTGTTGCATCTGGGCTGCCTGCCCCTGGATGGCAGTTCACAATGGTTGACTGCCAACAGAGATGGATCGCAGAAGGTCAATAGCCTCCTCAATCAGGGCAGCAAGCCTTACTGGCGCAGGGCCTGAGGTGCCTGGGGCGAAGGATATGCCCACCCTCCTGGGTGAGCGGGCACGATAAACTTGCTGAGGGGCTGCTTGGAGGGCGGTGCTGGTACGGGGTGATGGCTGTAGCTGGGGTGGTCACAGAGGTGTCCGCCACCACCAGGGAGCTCCCATCAGAGGAGGTATCCGTGTCCGAACTGTCCCTTCCAGTCTCCGCCGTGGTGCTCCCTTCGCCCTCCCTCCCACTGGTGCCCTCACCGTTGGTGGATTCGGCCTCCTGGGTCCTGGGGGATGCAGCTCCCTCCATCGCCAGTGCCTCTGCTCCTTCGCCAGATGATGCTAATGCACATAAGGACAGGGTGACAAAACAAAAAGGGTAGGGGAAGAGACAATGGATACACTTGGTCAATGTCGCCAACAATACCACTGTTGGCGTACACAACACACTCACACACAGGGAACAGTCCTATGCACTAGGCAATGCAGTACCAGTCACAATGCTAGTCACCAGCCCGTGGATAGGGACACCTAATACCAATTGCAGCATACCTGAGACCTACAGACCCCTGCCCAGTAGTGAATGCCTACTAGCCTGTTTGGAGTATTTTCACATCAGAACCCTGCCCAACATGGGACCTACCCTGCAATGCCAGGCCTGGGCTAGGGGTACCCACAGGGCCTACACCCCCCACCCTGATACCACCCCACCAGGCGCAAGTTGTATATTAGGGCACTGTACTCACCCCCTTGTGGCTGCTGTGATGCCCCCAAGTGCCCATCTAGCTCCAGATAGGCCACCACCTGTATGCAAGCCATCAGGGGGATCAGGGTTCAACGGGCACCCCTTCCTCATTGGGAGGCCATCCTCAAGTGGTCTTCCGTGGTCTTCCGTGCCCAGCGTCTCAGGTCCTCCCACCGTTTGTGACAGTGGATGCTCCGCCTGGCATAGACCCCCAGGGTCCGCACGTCCTTGGCGATGGCACCCCATATACCCTTCTTTTGATGGGAGCTGACTTGCAGGGAAATAGACACAGGGAAAGGTATTAGACCAACCGCCCTGCCTGTTACACTCATGGCCCACCATGCCCCTTCCCAGCCCCATTAGCACAGACATAGACAACCATACATGCTGCATGCTGTCCAGGGCCCATCAACCACCCCCCTACATGAGGCCTTCACACACAGCACTCCATGCATTCACGCCCCATGCATTGTGCTAACAGTGCACTCACCTGTTGGTCTGGAGGCCCATACAGATGTCGGTACTGGGGTAGGACCCCATCCACCAGTCGCTCCAACTCTGCCGAGGTGAAGGCACTGGCCCCCTTCCCCAGTAACACGAGTCATGGTCGGTTTCAGACACAGATCACAGCAGCACATGCAGTGTAGGTCCTCTCCTGTTGAAGGTCAGTTAGCAAGTGAGTGCACAGATAGAAAATGGCAGTCACGTCCGCGGCGGTGTGTACTGTCACAGCTGGCGTACATCACCATTGGCCACTGTACCCCATAAGGCCCAATGTTAACAAATGAGGAGTTGCACGGTGGTTCTCGACCGTCTCCCACAACGGCACACAACGTCAGGGGAATTACCTCATTCCCACCTGTCCCTCCATACAGGACAGTCGGACACCATTTCAGGGGTGGGCGCAGGCCATGGCTCCTCACTGCATCACAGTACAAAAAATGCACCATTTGGACATCTCCAACAAAATACTATTACAGTTACAACATGCATTGAACTGTAGTGGCTGAAATGTAGAGATAATGACCAGCTGCTTACTCTTTTTGCCCATAGATTGCAACTGCTGTGGATGAATAGGAGATGGAGACATCCCCCCATGTACAGACCACTGGTGGACTTGGCAACAATGGAGGACAGGCACATTATCCTCACCTACGGACTTGACAGAGCCACAATCACTGAGCTGTGTGCCCAATTGGAGCCTGACCTAATATCCACCGTCTTGTGCAAGTGCTATCAGTGCTTCATTTCATGGCAACTGGCTCCTTCCAAGTGACAGTGGACTTGGCAGCAGGTATGTCACAGCCAATGTTCTCAATAGTGCTGACCAGAGTTTTGTCTGCCCTGATTAAACACATGTGCAGCTACATCGTTTTCCCCCAAGTGGACAATTTGGCCTCAGTGAAAGCTGATTTCTATGCAATGGGACATATCCCCAACATTATTGGGGCTACTGATGGAACACATATTGCATCCCCCCCCCCCGGCAAAATGAACAGGTGTTCAGAAATCGAAAGAGCTTTCACTCCATGAATGTGCAGATGGTGTGCCTGGCGGACCAGTACATCTCCCACGTCAATGCTAAGTATCCTGGGTCTGTGCATGATGCCTTTATCCTGAGGAATAGCACCATCCCAAATGTGATGGCTCAACTCCAGAGGCACAGGGTGTGGCTAATGGTTGTCCCTGATATTTGCAGCTGACTCTGGTTACCCCAACCTCTCATGGCTAATGACCCCTGTGAGGAATGCCGGACAAGGGCAAAGGAACGTTACAATGGGGCACATGGGCAAACAAGAAGGATTATAGAGGACATTTGGCCTCCTAAAGGCCAGATTGTATTGCCTCCATCTAACAGGTGGATCCCTGTGCTACTCACCCAAGAAGGTCTGCCAGATCATCGTGGCATGCTGTATGTTGCACAACCTTGCCTTGCGTCGCCAGGTGCCTTTTCTGCATGACGACAGCTGAAGTGCAATTATTCATCAATACTTCCAATGAGACACAGGTAAGACAGTGTTGATACACATATAATTGACAGTTTGATGTGAAACACTGTCACTGCAGGCTGTGTATTCCTACATCTATGCCCACTAACTTTACCCTTTGGCATCTCTTTTTGCAGATGTTGGTGTCCCACTATTGCTCCTGGTGTGTTCAGTGCAGCCAACGACAGGTCTTTCCAATGTGAACATTACTGTACAGTTGAATTGCAATGTTTGAACCTTTGTTAAACTAATACCTTTTGAAAACATCTGACATACGCCATACTTGTATTTTATCAAAGTGTGTTTATTGCAGTGCTCTGAAGAAGAGGGGGTAGAGCAATGGGCTGGGGTGATGATGGAGGAAAGTCCAGGATAGAGTCCAGTCTATCTGTGACACATGTGCATTGTCCAAGGGGGGATAGGAAGTGGAGCAATGGAAGTTCAAGGTGGACAGGGTGACAGAGTGGGACACAAGGGTGGCAATCAGGAGAGTCTTATTTCCTGGCTAAGGTCTTGGCAATAGTCTCTGGATTCTGCCTGGATTGCAGGGAACATTTATGGGGTGGTTCTCCTTTTGCAGGGGGAGAGGTGCTGGTGGCCAGTTGTTCCTGTGGCGGGCCTCCTATCCACTAGCGGCAGCACAGTTGGAGGGCTGTTCAGTGGTTTGGCCAGTGGCCCGGTGGTGTGCCACTGCCTCCCTCATACTGTTGGCCATGTCTGCCAGCACCCCTGCAATAGAGACCAGGGTGGAGTTGATGTCCTTCAAGTCCTCCCTAATCCCCAGGTACTGCTCCTCCTGCAGCCGCATGTTCTCCTGCAACTTGTCCAGAATCTGGCCCAGCATATCCTGTGAATGTGGGTATGCTCCCAGAATCAAGGCGAGTGCCTCCTGGAGAATCAGTTCCCTGGGCCTGTCCTCCCCCTATCGCACAGCAGTCCTCCCAGTTTGCCGTTTGTCCTGTGCCTCTGTCCCCTGAACCTTGTGCCCACTGCCACTGACCCTAGGTCCCTGATTGTCCTGTGTTTGTGGGGTGCGCTGGGGTCCCTGTCGTGATTGACGTGTCCTGGGGACTGAGGTATGGGTCAGCTGGGTGGATGCTGTGGTGGTGTTTCCTGCGGGGGAGGCTCTGTGGTGGTGTGAGACTGTGCCTGGGTTACCGACTGTCTGGCGATCCCTGATGGGCCAGGTTGGTCATCCAGATCCAGGTGACCAGAGCTGCTGTCATCACTGTGGGCCTCTTCTGTGGGGGGACTGGATGTTGCTGGCACCTCTTTGCCGGTGACATTGGGTGGGTTACCTGTTGGGATGTAACTGCAGTGTTATTGTTTCTGATTGTGACATATTGTGCATGGGTGGGTTGCCCTCTATGGTTGTTATTTCCCTGGCTGCTTTGCCTTGTGTGAGTGGTTATTTGTTTGGCTAGCTGATTGTCTCTACTGTGCATGCTGTGGTGATAGGTGACCATGCAGGTCTGTGAGGGGTGTCCATGGATTTTTGTTGCATGCAGGACTTGGTATTGGGATGAGTGGGTTGTGATGGTGGGGTATGTGGGAGGTGGTGGCGTGATGGGAGTGAGGGTAAGGGTGGGTGTATATGATGGCATGCAGGTAGGGGGCTGATAGTAATAGAGATTTGACTTACCAGAGTCCAGTCCTCCTGCTACTCCTGCCAGGCCCTCAGGATGCATGATTGCCAAGACTTGAGCCTCCCATGTTGTAAGTTGTGGGGGAGGAGGTAGGGGTCCACCGCCAGTCCTCTGTACTGCGAGCTGGTGTCTAGCTGCAATGGAATGTACCTTCCCCCGTAGGTCATTCCACCTCTTCCTGATGTCGTCCCTTGTTCTGGGGTGCTGTCCCACGGCGTTGACCCTGTCCCCGATCCTTCACCATAGCCCCATCTTCCTAGCAATGGACATCTCCTGCACCTGTGATCCAAATAGCTGTGGCTCTATCTAGATGATTTCCTACACCATGACCCTTAGCTCCTCCTCAGAGAATCTGGGGTGTCGTTGTGGTGCCATGAATGTGGTGTGGGTGGTATGAGTGAGGGTGTGTGGGGTGATGTGTTGGGGTGTGTGACTTAAGGTGCATGGGTGGTGTATAGGTGATAGTGGTATGTGGCTCTGGTTGTGTGGGTGCTGTTGCTGACTCTCTCTCTGGTGGCAATGGTTTGAAATGGTAAAGGGTTGTGAGTACTGTGGGTGTGTGTTTTATAATGGTGTGGGTGTGTGGGTGTGGTGTGTGTATGGGTGTCAGGTGTGTGTAGTTTGAATTGTCCAATGTGGTATTGATTTGTTTGAGTGTGTCTATTTTGAGCACGGCGGTATGTACCGCAAATGGTTTACCGCCATTGAATGTCCACCGCAATGATTCGTGGGTCATAATGTTGTGGGCATTGTTCTATTGGCGTAACAGTATGGGTTTGGATACCACCAGTTTATCACTGACCTTTGGGCTGGCGGACTTGTATGTGTGGCTGTATAGTGACAGATTGGAATGTGTGTGTCATAATATGGTTGGCGGTTATTAATCACTGCGGTGTTATGTTGGCAGCAGTCGGCATGGCGGTAAGTGGGATTTACCACCACTGTCATAATGAGGGCCTTAGAATTGGGCAGACTATCAATGTTTAGAGGGCAGAGAAAACGCACAGGTCTGACAAGCCAATGGAGTCAAGGTAATCAAAGATATGACCATATGTCTACCTGCCCTAATTAGAGGGGGTGGAGACATGGCCAGTTTTCACTGCCAGTCACCTCCTCAAAAACAGCGGCAGTAAGCAGCATTGAAAACTTTTAAATGACCCAGAAGCATTGGAGAATGCTCCCATGGGGAGGATGTCATTGTTTTTTTTAATTTCAAAAAGACAATCCTGCTTTGCATTTTTTTAAATAAAATAAAAAAGTAAGTTTAGCATACTCCATCATGTTGACAGATACATCTATCAAACCTGCAGTGCATTTCCAGAAATTAAATGATGGTGATTCCTGGAAATTAAAGAGAGGTGCAGCAGATGGCTCTAAATACAGCAGGCGGAGAACCCTTGCCAAGGTACAATACTTTATGGTAATTACTCTGTTCACTAAGGTCTAAATAAGCCCCCTACTCTCTTTTTTGGAGCAAAAAAATCTCCAACAGGGCAAAGCTGAGCACTTTACTTGAAAAGGGTTCCACAGGGCCAGATATCTTATTAGCAAGGTCCCACTCAGTCAAACTAGAGAAGCTCCAAGTGAGGGAAGCCGAATTGTTTAACCCAGAACTAACGCAACTAAGGAGAATTGGCTTTTCAGATTGGTCCCAGTTCTCTGCTTTCAAGTCCAAAAAGTTTCTAAGTCCATGATTTTTATGGAAATTACAAGAAATCCAGTTAGAGAGGTCCAAGGGCCAAGGACATCAGGATAAGCACTTACAGGTCAAGACTCACTGTAGCGGAGGTCACCAGCAAAGTCTAGGCCAGGTCCATTGGTACTGTTCAGCTGGGCACTTCAGAAAAAGGCCACGTTCAGCTTATTGTGGCTGGCCCTGTAGCTAACACAGCAGATCTGCCAACTGACCATTAGAGTACACTTCTTGGACCTGGGTAGAAGTGAGAGCTGGTACAGCTACTCATGTCTCCTCGCAAAATCTCAAACAGCAGATTCTGTACTTCTTTACTTCTTCCACTGATTCAGCAATGTTCAGAGGAGGGTACAAAGGGATCCCCCACTTATGCCTGGCACTAGCCTGTCGGTGGAAGGTGGAATAACCTCAGCCCTCCCTATCTAAAAGTAAAAAAGATCACAGGGATAAGCCTACCTACTTTTGCTGCAGATTGCTGTGTGCCCTACTATAACAAGTCCCCAATGGCCCTTACTTGCTACATCCAAGATGGAGAATTCCTCCTTCTCTTGTGCCTAGCCTGAGGTGTAGCCTGGAATGATGAACAACCCCTCCTCGGTCACCCCACAGCAGGCCTAGGGGCAGTTAACCCCACATTGGGTTAGGTGCCAGTCTGACTGCAGGGCCTGTGCAGGTGTTGTCTTACATCTGCTTTTGACAAGAATTGGCCCTTTGCAGTAAATTAAGGGCCAGATATAGCAAAGGGGTTTTCCCATTCTGGGAAAATATGTTCGTACATATGGCCCTAAGTTCGTTAGCACTGCCCAACTGATCTTCTTGTCACCCCCACACCCAAGCCTCAGTCTCTGGCCATGAAGAAGATTTCACACTTCATCAGGGTTATTCACTAGCTGGGTGACATTGAGAGCCTTATAATTATTAGGTTTCTGTATGGAAAAGCTAACTTTCCAAAAGCTGCTTTTCGTTAATATTTGTTAAAAATCTGAGTTCACCGAAGAGTGGGACTTTTAATAAACATTAACAACAGCCCTTGAATTATTTTTCTAGCTGGTCCCTAGCCTGAGAGAGCAAAAATTATATTTAAGATTGATTCTTGGTGCTTTTGCATGGGTCAGTCAGCCTTGCTAAAGCAAAAATATTTTGAGTCAGTCACTGTGAGAACATGATAACTTTCTCCATATCCTACTTCTAAGTAACATGTACCCGGCCTTCTATGCTATGAGGCCTATGTAGGTGTGACTCTGATAATGTGCTACTAGTGACACTTGACTTTACATCTTTATACACCAATATTCCACATGGCAGTATCCTCGTCATTCCACGGTTTCTAGAAACGCACCCTGGACTCATGATAGTACCCACAGAATTCATTAAAGAACTGTTAAACACAGGTTTAAACCAAAAATTATTTTAAAAACAGTGAATTCTATAACCAACAGTGTGGCTACACTTCTATGGATGTAGTTACCGCTCAGAATCTAGCTAATATTTACATTGATACCTTTCCTTTGAAAGTCAGTTTGTACTTTTATAAGATGTTGGAAGAGGTACATTGATGATATTTTTATGATTTTGGGCAACTCGGATTCCAGATTAAAGTAATTTGTCAGGTACCTCAATCAAACACCAACACACTTGAGGTTCACTGCAAATTGGGACAGGAAGCAGATCCCATTCCTAGACTAATTGATCAACCGTGATGACAGGAGACCTATTATCTTTCTATACAGGAAGCCCACTGATAGGAACAAATTGTTGTCATACCATAGCTTTCATCTAAGGTCTCTATCTGATGGCCTACCATATAGATGATTCTTATGGTTGCGGCATAAACGTACCCAAAAAGCAGATTGATTCAGAGAAGCTGCCATATTATAAGAGAGCCTAAAGGAGAGGGGTTACCCCGATAAAGAACGTCCAACAATTAGTATGTGTGACTACCTCTTGCCCTCACACCAATATAATTGTGGCATCGATTAGGAAACAGTGGCATGTTATGCAAAACATTGATCCTCCACTTGAAATGTCATTATCGTCCTTTAAAAGATCACTTGGTCTACTCAGCAGGAAATTCCAAGTTTTCTAATAACACCCTAAGGGATGTGTGGATCATCCCTTCTATGAAGGGTTGTTACAGATATGAAGATTGGGTTGCTTGTCCATTTACAAAAAATACCAAGTACTTTGAGCATGACAGTTTCAGGCAGAATGGAAGCACGTTTCCAACTGTAATGAAGGTAGTGTTGTATATTTTATCTGGTATCCTTGTGATATGATCTATGTAGGTCAAATTACTCAACGGGTAAAAGTGTGGATTGGACAGTACAGGACAGGATCCAATGTGGACTGCCAATGCACCCTTGGTGGCACACTTTCTTAATGCTAGTCACTCCACCAGTGACATCCGATAGCAAGTATTGAAAGTGGTGACACCCCCACAAGAGGAGAAAACATAGTTGATTCCTCACAAATTGTGGATGGATTATGTTATATGGCTCACTTAAAAAAGGCTTGAACAACAATCAGGAGTGGTGTGGACTTGTGTCCCTGCTTCAAGGATAAAATGGAATTAGGTGGATGCATCATACTGGAATCTAAGTGGGTCTTTTTGCATCTTGGCGCCAATAGCTTATGTCAATGGAGACAAACTACTGACTCTATATTTAGATTTTTTCATTGTTTTATATTGGTGCCATATTAAGGCACATTGACTAATTACCATAATTTTATGTGGTTGTTTGTTACTTTTAATACACATGTACTCTTATTTTGGATAACAGGTGACCTTTGTTCTTTGTGGTTCTGTTGCAGTGGGGGCTCTATGCATTTATGTATTTGTTTTTTTATAGTTGTCATCTGTATTTGTGGAAAAACTTGTACCCTGTTGTACATTATGAAACCATATTTTCTTGAAGTACCTTGATGGTTCTGTGCATCAATTTAGTATTCTGCAGTAGGTAATGTGACTGTTTAGCCTTTTCAAGTTTTTTTATCTCACTAGATGATATCAATGTCCAATTGTCTTTGTTTAATAAATTGTAGAAAGTAGCTGCAGTAGTTCTTAGTCCACCACTGCTAGATAGCTTTTATAGCTCAGTTAATGTGGGATTGCTCCAGTGGAGTGGAAAAGGACCTTGGTGGTGCCACTCCTAAAAAAATCCTACAGTGGACTCTAATGTCTTGTTAACTACCACCCTATTTCCCTCCTGCCTTTTGCTGGAAAACATGTGGAAAAACATGTCAACCTTTTATTATCTAACTGGTTGCTTAACCTATTTAGGACATATCACTATCGGTTTTGGATGTTTCTCACCACAGAGACAGCCCTTGTAACAGTGATAGACTACTAACACATATGGGGGAACAGCATCTGATATGGTGTTTCATGACATCTTACACTCTTGACTGAAGGAGATGGGCATAACTGGAAAGGCACTTGAACATTGCAGGTGTCATCCATATAGAGATCTGAAGCAGTTTTCCCACCACCTTATACGTCTGAGTTTAAATATTTGAGTCAATGAGTGCCACAGGGACTAACTTTGAGTACCATTTGTTTTAATATATATTTCTGCCCACTGGTGAAACTAATCAAATCATTTGTTCTCAGTGTGATGAATTATGCAGGTGATACACAGCTGACCATCACACTGGATTAAGTGACTGGAGACTCACATTAACCATTTTCCAGTGTATGGCTTTGGTATCAGGGTGGTTACATTCAAACTCACCCACATTCAACTCAGACAGAACTTAAGTATTGTAGGTGAGACATATGTGAATCCCTGATCTTATGCCACCAGAACCTTTGGCCCGAATTGTGGACCTCATATCCATCACCTGCAAAAAAGGTAAAATCCCTAGAGATAAACCTGCACCCAGAGCTCTCTTCAGAGGGTCAGATTAATCACCTTGCATCCTTATGCTTCTTCCTTTTATCACAGCTAAGGAAGATCCTGCTATCCTGCCCTGATTGGTTCTTCGGGTGGTGATCCAGGCAACAGTCTTGAGTCACTTGGACTATTGTAACTTCCTCTTCTTAGGCTTTGATGTGGGGCCTTTGTCAAACTACAAGCAATTCAGAATGCATCTGCCAAGATAGCACTTTGTTGACCATTTCTTCTTTTACCGGCAAACTCTAAGCCCTTCATTGGCTTCAAGTGGGCAAAAGGATGACTTTTAAAGTGCTCTTTGTCTAGTCTATAAGGCTCTCCACCTTAGTGGCCCTGATTAATTGGCAGAGAAGTTGCTTCAATGCATTCTGGCTTGCAATTTACAATCATCTGGAGATAATCTGGTAGTGATTCCTCTCTACAAACTTGTTTGTGCTGGAGGCTAACCCTTCACAGTGACTGCACTGAAGTTTTGGAATAAGCTTTCTGTGGCTTTACAGCTTGCACCCTCCCTTCTTAAATTCAGAAAGGTATTAAAAACCTGCCTTTTCAAAAAGTAGTTGGTCTGAAATATTGCTTAGGAATCCCTAATATTGCCTCACTGTGGTCTAGATAGGACAGTTTTCTCCCTCTCTGTTATGCTCTCTGATCTGTTAGCATTCTTAGTTACAAGACACTCTATGGAGCTGAAGTAGTGCTTTATTAAATTTGTAATATAACATAACATACCATGATGACGCTGGCTCCTAGCTTAATGTTGTCAGTGGGATAATGGTATTAATTGGCGATGATAACCTTTCTGTCTAATGCTGTTCCAGGCACATGGAGAAAATTTTGGGGTGTTTTGTTTTGGATGTTGATGTTTTTCTGCTGAACATCTCTGGAATAATGCTTGCCCTAGCATCCAAGGCATGATGATACAGACTAAGCCTGAGGGAAAGTGTATTTACACCAGAGTAATCAGAGTAATTCCAGTAATTTTGAATTACTCCTGTGCTGCGAAATTACTGAAATTATGTGATTACTCCAGCTTCTGTGATTAAGAGTAATTTGGGGCAAAAATCCTTCCACACGAGTATTGGAACAACAAACTAAGAGAGAGTGAGCTGCTGCTGGCTACTGCTGTTTGTGTCTGGTAGCATTTAGTGCTATTTTCGTAGTGCAAAATACATCTGTAGGTAAATGCCACTGCTGGCATCGTTACCCCCTAACTGTTTGCCTTTTGTTGATGCCAGCTTTAATTGAAAGTGTGCTGGGACCCTGCTAACCAGGCCCCAGCACCAGTGTTCTTTCCCTAAAACTGTACCTTTGTCTCTACAATTGGCACAGCCCTGGCACATAGTTAAGTCCCTTGTAAAAGGTACCCATGGTACCAAGGGCCCTGTGGCCTGGGAAGGTCTCTAGGAGCTGCAGCGTGTATTATGCCACCTTGGGGACCCCTCACTCAGCACATGCCATGGCACATGCCTCACAGCTTGTGTATGTTGGTGGGGACAAAAAGACAATGTCAACATGGCACTCCCCTCAGAGTGCCATGCCCAGAACCCTCTGCCTGTGGTATAGGCAAGTCACCCCTCTAGCAGGCCCTACAGCCCTAAGGCAGGGTGCACCATACCACAGGTGAGGGCATTGCTGCATGCGCACTATGCTCCTACAGTGTCTAAGTCAATTTTTAGACATTGTAAGTGCAGGGTAGCCATACAGAGTATATGGTCTGGGATTTTGGCAAAAACAAACTCCACAGTTCCATAATGGCTACACTGAAATCTGGGAAGTTTAGTATCAAACGTCTCAGCACAATAAACCCACACTGATGCCAGTGTGGCATTTATTGAAAAATGCACACAGAGGGCATCTTAGAGATGCCCCCTGCATACCAGCCCAACTGCTAGTGCTCAGATGACTGGTCTCTGTTAGCCTGCCACTCCCTGACAAGTTTCTGGCCACATGGGGTGAGTGCCTTTGTGCACTCTGTGACCAGGAACAAAGCCTGACCTGGGTGGAGGTGATTCACACCTGCCCCTACAGGAACTGTAACACCTGGTGGTGAGCCTCAAAGGCTCAAGCCTGGTGTTACAGTACCCCAGGGCACTCCAGCTAGTGGAGATGCCTGCCCCAACCCCCTCCCCCACCCTCAACACAGCTCCCACTTTTGGCAGCAAGTCCGGGGAGATAATGAGAAAAACAAGGAGGAGTCACCACCTCAGCCAGGTCTGCCCCTAAGGTGACCAGAGCTGAAATGACCCCCTCCTTGGACAATCCTCCTTCTTGTTTTGGAGGATTTAGCCCAATAGGAATAGGGATGTATCCCCCTCCCCAAATGGAAGAGACACAAGGAGGATGTAGCCACCCTCAGGGACAGTAGCCATTGGCTTCTGCCCTCCAGCCCTAACACACCCATAAATCTAATATTTAGGGGTGACCCTGAACGCAGAAAATCAGATTCCTGGCAACCTACAAAGAAGATGGACTTCCTAGCTAAAAAAACCCGCAGAGAAGAAGAAAGATGACAACTGCTTTGGGCCCAGCCCTAGCAGTCTGTCTCCAACTTCAGAGAACCTGCATCAGCAATGCATCCTGCGGGCCCAGCGACCTCTGCCGACTCAGGGGAGTGCCCTGCAACTACAAAGGATCAAGAACTCCTGTGGACAGTGGACCTGTCCAACCAAAGAAAGAAGAAACCATCTTTAAAGGGTCTCTCACCTCACTCCAGAAGCGTGAGTCCCTTTCACTCTGCACCCAACGCCCCTAGCCCGTGTCCAGAGAAACCAATGAGCCAGAGAGGATTCCGAGGTGACTCCAACGTTGTGTCCACCCAGGGCTAACCTCTTTGCACCCCTACGACGACTCCTGCAGAGAGAATCCCGAGGACCCCCCTGACCGCGACTCCCGGGGACAAAGTTATCTGATGCCTGGAGAAGCACTGCACCCGCAGCCCCCAGGCATGTGAGAAACCGACCACCGGTGCAGCAGTGACCAGCAAGTTTCCCTCACCCTTGCCCAGTTGGTGGCTGGCCTGAGAAGCCCCCCTGTGCCCTGCCTGCAATGTCTGAGTGACCCCTGGGTCCCTCCATTGATTCCTATTACAAAGCTGATGCTCTGTTTACCCACTGCACCCGGACGCCCCTGTTGAGGGATGCCCCTGTTGAGGATGTGTTTTGTGTGCCTACCTGGGACCACCCCCAGTGCTCTACCAAACCCCCCTGGTCTGCTTCCCGAGGACGCGGGTACTTACCTGCCAGCAAATCGGGACAGGAGCACCCCCATCTCTATAGGCGCCAATGTTATTTGGGTTCTTCTTTGACCTCTGCACCTGACCGGCCCTGTGTTGCTGGTGCTGGGTGTTTGGGGTTGGCTTGAACCCCCAACAGTCGGCTACCCATACCATATTAATCAACCTGTACTTACCTCCCCCAGGAACTGTTAAATTTTGCAGTGTCCACTTTTAAAATAGCTTATTGACATTTTATGAAAAACTGTGTGCATTGCTGTTTTGGTTCAAAGTTCTAACTATATCCATGCCCAGTACCTTACATTTAATGCACTTACCTGCAATTTGAATCTTGTGGTTCTAAAATAAATGAAGAAAATAATATTTTTCCGTATGAAAACCTATTGGCCTGGAGTTAAGTCATTGAGTGTGTGTTCTCGTGTATTGCTTGAGTATGTACAACAAATGCTTAACACTACCCTCTCATAAGCCTAACTGCTCAACCACACTACCACAAATAGGGCATTAGTATAATCTATTATTGCCTTTGTCAAGCCTCTTGGGGAACCCCTGGACTCTGTGCACACTAAGGCCCTCATTATGACATTGGCGGTAAATGCCGCTTACCGCAGCCCTGACGGCCGCAAACTTACTGCAGCGCTGGCGAATATCCATTCACCATATTATGATACACTGACACCAACCCAACAGAATACAGCCACATACACAAGTCCTCCAGACAAAAGGTCAGTGCAAAAGTGGCGGTCCCAAAACCCACACCGTTACGTCAACAGAACAACACCCATCACATTATGACCCACGAATCACAACAACGGACATTCATCGGCGGCAAACCATTGGCGGTGCATACTGCCACGCTCACAATGGACAACCACATACAAAACAACACTACATTGGGCAATACAAAAAACACACACCTGACTCTCATACACCCACACCACTATAAAACACCCACCCACATTACACATGACCCATTACCAACAACTATTGCCACCCCGAGATTGAGAAGAAGAGCACAGAGACAACTAGACACACACACCACTGACACCCATACACCCCTCATGCACTCCACATCACACACCCCACCATATTACCCAACACACCCTCACCAACACACATCACACAACAACCATGGCACCACAAAGGCACCCCCATTTCACTGAGGAGGAGTTAAGGGTCATGGTGAAGGAAATCATCAGGGTAGAGCCGCAGCTCTTTGGAGCACAGGTGCAGCAGATATCAATAGCATGGAAGATGGAGCTATGACAGAGAATCGTGGACAGGGTCAACACCGTGGGACAGCACCCAAGAACAAGGGACGACATCAGGAAGAGGTGGAATGACTTATGGGGGAAGGTACATTCCACAGCAGCAAGACACCAGCTCGCCATACAGAGGAGTGGCGGTGGACCCCAACCTCCTCCCCCACAACTCACAGCATGGCAGGAGCAGGTACTGGCAATACTGCATCCTGAGGGACTCACTGGAGGACTGGACACTGGTAAGTCAACTTTTAACAGTTATTACCCCCACACCTGAATGACATTATACACCCTGACCCTCGCTCCCATCACTCCACCACATCCCACATACTCCACCAACACATCTCACTAATCCCAATGCCAGGCCCTGCATGCTGTACCAATGCATTGACACCCCTAACAGCCCTGGATGAACACCCATCACTAAAGCATGCACAGCATAGGGAAACTAACAACCCCACAATACACCAACATACACAAGCAAAAGCTGGCAGGGGAACAACAACCATAGAGGGGAAGCTACAGAAATACAAATGTCAGACACTTGAATCATAATAAATCAATTACATTCCCAAAGGTACCCCAGCCAATGTCACTGGAGAGGAGGTGCCACCACTATCCAGTCCCCCAACAGAAGAGGCCCACAGTGATTACAGAAACTATGGACTTCTGGATCTGAATGATCTACCTGGCCCATCAGGGACCACTGGACAGCCGGTCACCCAAGTCCACTCCCAGACCACCACAGAGCGTACCTCATCAGGAGCCAACACCACAACACCCACCCAGCGTATCCACACCTCTGACCCCAGGACACGTCAATCAGCAGTGTGCCCACCAGTACAGGGACCCCTAGCCACACCTCGCCCACAAGAAAATCAGGGACCTGGGGTCAGTGGCAGTGGGCACACCGTCCAGGGGACAGAGGCACAGGCCAACAGGGACACTGGGGGGACTCATGTGCACCAGGGGGAGGACAGGAGCAGGGAAACGACTCTACAGGAGGCACTCTCCGAGATCCTGGGAGCCTACCAACATTTCCAGGACACTATTTGCCAGATCCTAGACATCGTGCAGGAGAACAGGCGGCTGCAGGAGGGACAGTATTTGGGGATTCGGGAGGACTTGCAGGCCAGTAACAACACCCTGATCTCCATAGCAGGGGTGCTGGCAGACATGGCCAACATCATGAAGGAGGCAACAGCACACCAGTGGGCCCCTGCCACTAGCCAGTCATCTAAACAGCCCTCGACTTCTGCTGCCGCCAGTGGCCAGGAGGCCCTGCCACAGGACCCACAAGCCACCAGCACCCCTCCCCCTGCAGAAGGTGAACCACCCCGCAAATGCTCCCTGCGAACCAGACAGAAGCCAGAGACACTTGCCAAGACCACTGCCAGGAAATGAGATTCTCATGATTGTCCCCCTTGTGTCCCACAATGTCACCTTGTCCACTTTGAGCTGCCATAGCTCCCGTTCCTATGTCCCCATGGACAATGCACCTGTGCTACAAACAGATTGGAACAATACCCTGGACTTTCCTCCATCATCACATCATTCCTTTGCACTTTCCCCTCTATATTTTAGCACAACAATAAACACCGTTGGATAAAACTCGACTACTAGTATTTCATGTATTGCAAATTTGTATTGATTGAAACAGCTACAACCATTGCAAATGAATTGCAAATAGCATGAGCATAGAATTAATGGCCTGTAGCTGGCTATTGTGATCACACCAGGAGAATGTTTTCATATCACCAACATCTGTAAAATGAATATCCATAGGTAACCGTAAGTAGGGGAAAGAAGTGGGTAATGCCAGCATGCAAATGCCACAGAGAATACACCAATACTCATGCAATAGAAATGTGAAGTTGCACTGTCTCACCTATGTGTCTTTAGAAGTACTGACGTATCACCAATGTTCTGTTGTCCACATCTTCAGCCTCTGCCTCCTCATCCCCACTGTCCTCAGGGTCTACTGCTGCCACAGGGGCATCTCCAGTCTCCTCCTCCTGCAAAAAAGGGAGATGGCATCTGAGGGCCATGTTGTGCAACATGCAGCATGCCGCGACTATCTGTCAGACCTTCCTGGGTGAGTAGCACAGGGATCCACTTGTTAGATGCAGGCACCTGAACCTGGCCTTCAGGAGGCCAAAGGTCCTTTTAATGTTCCTTCTGGTTCGCCCATGTGCCTCATTATAACGCTTTCCAACCCTTGTCCTGGCATTCCTCACAGGGGTCAGCAGCCATGATAGGTTTGGGTAACCAGAGTCACCTGCAAATAATGTGGGACAACATTTAGCCACACACCATCCTATATGCCTCATACCATAGGCATACACCAACATATTGTATTGTATTGTATTGTAATAGTATTTATATAGCGCTTACTACCCCTGACGAGGCTTCGAAGCACTTTTCGGTGAGTAGCACGCTACTCTGGAACCCAACAAGAATTAGTGATGGATTAGTATCGGGAAATAATGAATACAGTTTTAGTATTTTTATGAGTTAATTTGAGCTGTGGATATGAGAGTTTGTTAGTTAGATTGACTGGAGTAATGGAGGTGTGGAGGAGGAAAGAAATCCAGAAGTGTTAATTGGGAGTATATCCTTCATTTACTCAACCCAAAGGCTTGGGATGAGTGAAGGGGGATGGAGGAGGGAAGAGTATGTGGAAGGGTTAGGGAGAGCATAGTGGCAGGGTGAGATAAATGAGGGAGAATTTAGTAGGGTTGTGTGGGAGGTCACAGTAGTGGAGTGAGGTTTGGTGAGTTAGATGTGGAAGTGGAGGGAAGAGCTTAGGCAGAGTTATTTAGGAGATGAAAGTAGTAGAAAGGATTTGGGATGAGTCAGAGTGGGAGAGGAGGATAGTTTGAAATAGACATGACATATGATGATGGGTAGATAAGTGTGATAAAATGAGAGCAGGAATTCATAGATATCTAGTATAACAACCCACCCAGGAGCCATGCAATGACCCACGAACATGCCAAGCACAGAAACAACATATACACATACATACATACATATATATTTATACATACACACATATACAGACACATACAAACACACATGAATACACACACATATGCACATACAATACATAATTAGAACCATGAGTAAATATACTTAGTCAAACAGGTTTAAAGAGTGTGTGTATTTTATTGTTATGACATAGTAGCGATACATATTTTCTAAAGAACTATACATAACTAGAAATATACACATAATCAGAAAAAATATTTATCAACATAGGCATATGCAGTCCATAGTTGTTTGAATATGATGGTTATGAAGGAAAGAGCCAATTCTTGATTAGTTTTCTGAAGACAAGAAAGTTAACTGTGGCTCTTATAGTTGGGGGTAATGAATTCCATAGATTGGCTGCTTGAACGGAGAAGGATGTACCACCTATAGTCTTTTTCTTGTATGGTGGGGTTCTAAGGCGGGGTGCCAATCTTGAGCGGAGGTTTCTTTGTTGGATGTATTTGGTTATTTTGTTTCTGTATATCTTTGTGGGTGATACAAAGCAGCTTGAAAGTGCATCTTCTGGCAACGGGTAACCAGTGTAGTGCTCTCAAGGCAGGGGAGATGTGGGCTTGCGGCTTTACATATAATTGTAGCCTGGCTGCAGAATTCTGGATACGTTGTAGTTTTTTCATAATAGATAGAGATGGTCCATGGTAGAGGCCATTGGCATAATCCAGTTTGGATAGTACAAGTGAGAAAGTAGCTTGCACCTTGTGTGGAAATCCGAGGTGGGGGAAAATGCGTTGTAAGGTCTTCAAGGTGATGAAGCTTGTTCGTGCTAATTTGTCCACTTGGGCATTCATAGTTAACTTGGAATCCATGGTGATTCCTAGGTTTTTAACTTCCTTGAATAATTGAGGAGGTGGTCCGAGATCATCAGGCCAGACGCACAGAGGGTCATAATTGTTCCAGTCACCACATATGAGTATTTCTGTTTTGGAGGTATTTAGGCCCATATTTATACTTTTTGACGCAAAACTGCGCTAACGCAGTTTTGCGTCCAAAAAATTAGCGCCGGCTAACGCCATTCTGAAGCGCCATGCGGGCGCCGTATTTATTGAATGACATTAGCCTGCGTTAGCCGCCGGCGCCGTCTGGTGTGCGTTAAAAAAAACGACGTACACCAGGCAGCGCCGGCGTAGGGGGATATGGGGCTTGGGCGTCAAGAAATGGGGCAAGTCAGGTTGAGGCAATTTTTTCGCCTCAACCCGATTTGCGCCATTTTGTTTCACTCCCAACCCCCATAGAAATGACTCCAGTCTTAGCAAAGACAGGAGTCATGCCCCCTTGCCCAATGGCCATGCCCAGGGGACTTATGTCCCCTGGGCATGGTCATTGGGCATAGTGGCATGTAGGGGGGCACAAATCAGGCCCCCCTATGCCACAAAAAATAAATAAAAAAAAACACTTACCTGAACTTACCTTAATGTCCCTGGGATGGGTCCCTCCAGCCTTGGGTGTCCTCCTGGGGTGGGCAAGGGAGACAGGGGGTGTCCCTGGGGGCATGGGAGGGCACCTCAGGGCTCCTTCAGAGCCCAAAGGTCCCTTAACGCCTGCCTTTTGCAGGCGCTAAAAAAAAGCGCAAAAGCGTCCGTACGTCATTTTTTTTGACCCGCCCACTCCCGGGTGTGAATTTTGCCCGGGAGTATAAATCCGACGCACATGCCTCGGAGTCGATTTTTTAGACGGGAACGCCTACCTTGCATATAATTAACGCAAAGTGGGTGTCCACGCTAAAAAATTACGCTAACTCCATGGACTTTGGCGCTAGACGCGTCTAACGCCAAAGTATAAATATGGAGTTAGTTTTGCGGCAAAATTGAGTAAAAAAAAACGACGCAATTCCGGCGCAAACGGAGTATAAATATGCCCCTTAGTTTGAGATGGCTCCAGGTAATCCACTGATCAACAGCTCTGAGGCAACTGAAGATTTGTGAGTTTTCAATGTTTTTGGGGCATTCTAATTTAAGTAGTATTTGTGTGTCATCTGCATAGTTGTAGCATGTGAGATGGAAATCATTGATCAGTTCTGGTGAAGATGTCATGTAGATGTTGAAAAACAAAGGTGAGATGATTGATCCTTGGGGGACCCCTGCTTTTGTGAGGTAGGGTTCGGACGAGAAGGGGGGCGAGTGGATGATATTAGATCTTTTTTGAAGATAGGAAGTAATCCAGTCGAGAGCAATCCCTTATATGCCGGCTTCGTGGATTCTTTGAAATTAGGGTGTCATGGTCAACCGTATCAAAGGCAGCTGAGAGGTCCAAGAGAAGTAGTGCAGCAACTCCATTGCTGTCGACTGTGTTTTTAAGATCATCCCAGATTGCTATGAGTGCTGATTCAGTGCTTCTTCCTGGGCTTCTTCCTTGGCGGAATCCAGTTTGGAAGTCTGAAAGTATAGAATTGTCTTCAATGAATTGTGACATCTGGGCGAATGTTGCTCTTTCTATCTATTGGGTGGGAACCAGGGTTCACCTATCAGCCACACCCTGTGCCTCTGTAGTTGGGACATCACATTTGGGATACTGATATTCCTTAGGACGGAGGCATCATACCCCGATCCAGGATACTTAGTATTGACATGGGAGATGTACTGGTCCACCAGGCACACCATCTGCACATTCATGGAGTGGGAACTCTTACGATTCCTGTGCAACTGTTCATTCTGCCGGGGAGGGGGACAAATGCAATATGTGTTCCGTCAATCACCTCAAATATACTAGGGATATGTCCCATTGCCTAAAACCTGGCCTTCACAGTGGCTAAATCCTCCACCTGGGGGAAAGCAATGTAGCTGCACATGTGCTTTATTAGGGCAGACAAGACTCTTGCTAGCATGATTGAGAACATTGGCTGTGACATTCCTGCTGCCAAGCCAACTTCGAAAGAACCAGTTGCCAGAAATGGAGCACTGATAGAACCTGCACAAGAGGGGTGATCCCAGTAGGATGTCAGATAGCTGAGATGAGGTCAGGTTCCAACTGGGCACACAGCTCTGTGATTGTTGCCCTGTCCAGTTTATAGGTGAGTATAGTGTGCCTGTCCTCCAGTAGGCGATTGAGGGCATCACAGCAGCCACAAGAGGGTGAGTACAGTGACTATCATTACAACTTACAGCTGGTGGGGTGGTATCCAGGTGGTGGTTGTATGTCCTTGGGTGCCCCTAGGCCAAGCCAGAAATAACAGCGTAGGTCCTCTGGTGGCTAAGGGTTTGAATGTGAATTACTGCTTACCTAGCTTGTTAGTATTAAATTCTGGGGAGGGCTGCGTGGGTCCCAGGTGTGCTGCAGTTGGCGGTTTGGGCCCCTCCTCATTCCTTAGTGACTAGCCATTTCACTGGTAGTGCAATGCATAGAGCGTAGGCCTGTTCCCTGAGTGTGAGGGTGCTGTGTCCACCAACGGTGGTGTTGGTGCAGTCATTGACCCAGTCTAGCCTTTGTCTCTCTCTTCCCCTTTCTTGTTTCGTCATCCTGTCCTTATGTGCATTAGCCTCGACAGAGGGAGCTGCATCCCACAGGACCCTGGAGGCAGAGTCCACCGACACTGAGGGAACCAGTGGGAAGGAGGGTGAGGGGAGCATCATGGTGGGGACTGGAGGAGACAAAACAGACTCTGATACCTCCTCTGATGGGAGCTCCCTGGTGGTGGCGGACACCTCTGTGAGCACCCCAGCTGCAGATACAGCCGCCACCCCATATCAGCCCCGCCCTCCCAGTAGCCCCTCAGCAAGTTGTCCGTGCCCGCTCACCCAGGAGGGTGGGCATCTCCTTCACACCAGGGACCTCAGGCCCTGCCCCAGTCAGCCCTGCTGCCCTGAGTGAGGAGGCTATTGACCTCCTGAGATCCATCTCTGTAGGACAGTCAACCATTGTGAATGCCAAACCAGGGGCTGGCAGCCCAGATGCAGCAATGCATTCATGGTAGATTGGCGGCCCAACAGAGATCGATTCAGGCTCTGGCCTCCTCTCTGATGGCAGCTATTGTCCCTGTTTCTACCATCCCCCCTCAACTTCCACTTCCCAGTCCCATTCTCCTCATCCCCAACCCATCCCAAGCGCACAGACAGACGAGCATGTACACAAAACAACACCCAAGAGTGGCATAGGCAAACCCAAGTACCACACTTCATCCCACAGGCACTCACACAAACACCATTCAGTTGCAGACACAACAACATCCACTGTCTCTACTGTCTCCCCCTCCTCCTCCACCTCCCACCCAGTTACGTCCACACTCACACCTGCATGCACTACATCAATATCCACTACCAGTATCATCACCACACCAAGCAGAACACACACTTCACTGGCAGACTCCTACACAACATCCATGCATGCGTCTCCTGTGTCCTCTCCCACCATGTCTGTCCCCCCTCCTAAAGGACACAAACACAAGCGCTCAGACACCCAACAGCTATCCACCTCACATTAGCATACAGCCCATGCGCCTGCACCCAAATCCAGCAGACATACACCTCCGACGCCCAGTACTCCTCTCTCCTCCCGCCCCAGCGTCTCTTAAAAGCTTTTCCTTGCCCAACTTGACCTCTTCCCTACCTCGCCCCCGCCCTGCACGTATGGGCAGGGTATTAAGGACGCAGCCCAGCACCTCAGCCAAACAGTCCAGGGGGACAGTGGTAGCACCACCTACTCGTGGTGGTAGGGATACCAGAACAACAACACTGAAGGGGAAAGAGGCAGCACAACCTGGGATGAAAGGGAAGAGTCCAGCACCAGCTGTAAGGAAGGGGAAGGAGCCTGCATCAGCTGGGAAGAGGGAGAAGGAGCATGCACCTGCTGGGAAGAAGAGTAAGGAGCCTGCACCACCAGGCGGGGGGGGGAGACCATCCATCCCTGCCAGGAAGGGTAAGGGATCCCTAACCCATGACCAGGAGGAGAAGAGGCACTCTACGCCAACAGAAGCTGTCAGCCAAACACCACCACCACCACCAGCAGATGTCACGGGTCCTCCACCGCCAGCCATGGATGTGCTGCCATCACAGAGTGCAGGGGCTGCCCAGGAGCCTCCCACAAACACCACCAGCATGTAGCCATCACAGAGTGCAGGGGCTGCCCAGGAGCCTCCCACAACCACCACTAGCATGACGCCATGTAGTCCACCCTCCAGGGGCTACTGTGCGGGCTGCCCCCACAAGAACCAGTGGGCAAGACACCCACTTCAGAGACTGTGGCCTTGCACTCCCCAGGAAAAAGCACAGGGCATGTTGCCCCCTCCAGAACCAGTGGGGAAGACACCAACTCGAGAGACTGTGGCCTTGCACTCCCCAGGACAAAGCACAGGGCATGTTGCCCCCTCCAAAACCAGTGGGGAAGACACCCACTCAAGAGACTGTGGCCTTGCACTCCCAAGGACAAAGCACAGGGCATGTTGCCCCCTCTAGAACCAGTGGGGAAGACACCCACTCGAGACTCTGTGGCCATGCACTCCCCATACAAAGCACAGGGCATGTTGCCCCCTCCAGAACAAGTGGGCTTGTTCCCCCATCCGGCTCAGGTGCCCCCTTATCCCTCAGGTGCCTGTCTATTTGACAACCGATGCTCAACTAATGCTCCTGAAGTGTTCTATCCGGATTGGTGCAGGATTCGAGTTGGGCCTTGGACTGTACCCTGTGGCCATGTGGCCCCTTTGAACTGTGGACTGGGCAGTGTCCCTTTCTTATACAAGTGTACATATCCGTTTCATGGCCGAATCGGATTATTGATTTTGATGTTGAACTGATTACAATCAATTTCGTAAATTCATGTTGTCCTTGCATTAATCTGGAGATTTTCAAGGTCAAATTATTTTTGTAATGCAGCTGGTTGTGTGTATGGTTTGTGTGTGTCGGGTGTGTGTGGTGCGTGTATGTGTCACTCTTGTTTATCTCCCTCCCTCTTTCCCTCCCTCCCTCGTGTGCAAGGCGGCTGTACTCACTGTCGTCGTCTTCGCCGGCAATGGTGTTCGTGGTGGAGCATAACATAAAAGATCATCGGGAAAATTAGCAGTTTGGGTTCTATGGCGGCGTGGTTCTTCCCTGTATCTCCAATGGTAAGCCCTTTCACTTTCGTGATTTGTTTCCATCAGCTTTTGTTGACGTTGGTACTGCCCCGGAAAAGGTGGCAGTTTGCAGGGTCTTAATATGGTGGGTGGAACTTTGTCTTCCACCTGGCTGTAGGCGGCTACCTCCGTGGTGACTGTTGTTTCTGTGCTGGGCATCAGTGTGTTACATTGGCTGTCTATCGGAGATATCACTGCCATCGTCATAATTTGGCAGTAGTTTCCGCCAGCCTGTTGGCGGTATTATCGCCACATTAGCACCCACCGCCAGGGTTGTAATTAGGGCCTATATGTCATTTTGATATAGTATATACAGAGCCAGCCTCCTACATTACTGGATCAACGGTGGGGTCTAAGACTTTGCATTTGCTGGACAACTCAGACAATACCAGATTACACAACTAAATTCCAAAAATTAATTTTTGAATTTTGACTATTTTCCAAATTTTTTAAAGCCTTGTGAGCATCTCTTTTTTTAATTAAAGGTTTTGTAAAAGTTAGGATTTAAGTACTAGAAGGAGTCTGTAATTTCTTAAAAAGTAATCCCAACTTTTAGAGTCATAGTCCCTCATTACAACCCTGGCGGTAAATGCCGCTTACCGCCGTGCAGAAGACCGCCAACATAACGCTGAGGCCATGGAATTCCGCTACAGCTAGTACGACCCACAGCTCGGAATCCGCCATAATACAGATGCCCACACAAGTCCGCCACAAGGTCAGTGATAAACTGGCGATTACAAAACCGACACCGTCACGCCAACAGGAATACGCCCACACTATCATGACCCACGAATCAACGCGGCGGTCTTTCAACCGCGGTAATCCATTGGTGGTACACACCGCTGCGCTCAAAATACACACACATATACAAAACACAACCACATTGGACAATTCGAAATACACACACCTGATACACGTACACACACCACACACGCACAACACAATAAAACACACACCCACATTACCCACAAACCCTTACTACCAGAAATTTGAAAGCAGGAAAGAGAGAGACACTACCTAAAACAACACCAGCATCCACAGACACACAACACCATCACTTACACAACATCCACGCACCTCAAACAACACACACCAACACATCCCCTCACACATCACAACACACACCACCTCACACATCACCCACACTACATCATGGCACCTCAACCACACTCCAGGTTCTCTGAGGAGGAGCTCAAGGTCATTGTAGAGGAAATCGTCCGGGAAGAGCCACAGCTATTTGGATCACAGGTGCAGCACACCTCCATTGCAAGGAAGATGGAGCTATGGCGCAGAATTGTCGACAGGGTCAACGCAGTGGGACAGCACCCAAGAACAAGGGATGACATCAGGAAGAGGTGGAATGACCTACGGGGGAAGGTGCGTTCCATGGTCTCCAGACAACAGAGTGCTGTACAGAGGACTGTTGGTGGACTCCCACCTCCTTCCCCACAACTAACAACATGAGAAGAGCAAGTCTTGGCAATACTGAATCCTGAGGGCCTCACAGGAGTAGCAGGAGGACTGGACTCTGGTAAGACATGTCTTTATTACCAGATCTCCCACCCCACCTGCATGACATCACATACCCCTACCCTAACCCTCACCCCCGTCACTCCAACACCTCACATATGCCCCACGATCACAACCCAGCCATCCCAATACCAAGCCCTGCAGCCAACACCAAAGCATGGACACCCATTACCAAAGCATGTCCACTACAGATACCGGCACAGACCCCAAACCAACTATCACACAAGGACGAAGCAAAGAATGCAAGCATTGGAGTACAGGGTCACTCACCCATTGCACACAACGGCACACACAGATGCAATAATCATGCCCTTACACCCCTACAGGACCCCTACCCAACGTCACAGGACAGGAGGTGCCAGACATAGCCAGTCCCCCCACAGAAGAGACCCACAGTGATGACAGCAGCTCTGCACAACTGGATCAAGATGACCAGCCCGGTACATCAGGGACCTCGGGACAGTCGGTTCCCCTGACACAGTTACAAACCACCACTGAACCTCCCCCGCAGGAAACACCAGCACAGCACCCACTCAGCGGGCCCATCCCTCTGTCCCCAGGACACGTCAATCAGCAGTGTGCCCACCACTACAGGGAACCCAGGCAACCCCACTAACACAGGACGATCATGGACCTGGGGCAGTGGCAGTGGGCACACGATTCAGGGGACAGAGACACAGGAAAACAGGGAAGCTGGGAGGAGTGCTCTGCAACAGGGGGAGGACAGGCTCAGGGAACCCACTCTCCACGGGACACTCTCTAACATCATGGGAGCTTACCATCATTCCCAGGAGACGATGGCAATGGTACTGGCCAAGTTTCAGGAGACCCAGCGGCTGCAGGAGGAACACTACCTTGGGATCAGGGAGGACTTGAAGTCCATTTACAACCCTGGTCACCATTGCAGGGGTGCTGCAAGACTTTGTCAACACCAGGAGGGACACAGTGGCACAACAAGGGGCCCCTGAAACTAGCCTGGACGATGAACAGCCCTCCACCTCTGCCCGGAGCTAGTGGACAGGAGGCACCACCACAGGAACACGACACCAGCACCCCACCCCCTGCAGATGGAGAACCACCCCGCAAATGGTCCCTGAGATCCAGGAACAAGACAGAGAACATTGCCAAGACCCCCACCAGGAAATGAGACCCCCCTGAATGTCACCCATCTGTCCCACTTTGTCACCCTGTCCATCCTTCAACTGCCATTGCTCCACTTCCTATGCCCCTTTGGACAAAGCACCTGTGATACAAATAGACTGGACTCTGCCATGGACATTCCTCCACCATCCCCCAGCTCATTTTACAACCCCCTCCACTTATTGGCACAGAAATAAACACACTTCAATCACAAAACAATCTGGAGTCAGTCTGTGCTTTCACAAACGTGTAATTGCAATAACCATAGAATATAGCAATGTCAATTTACTTGTGCACATACCGATGTAACACAGCTGAAGGCCTGGAGGAAATATAGCAGAGGGCACAAAGTGGGACCCACATCTGTGAAATGGAAAGGCAAAGTGACAATTCAGGGTCCATACACTGAGTGAAAATGAAAGACTTATGCTAACTCCAGAAATTGCATGAGATGTGGGAGGCAGTGACAGGTTCTTACCTGTGTCTCACTGGAAGTATTGCATGATTATGTTGTTTTGGTTGTCAATATCCTCTTCTTCTGCCTCCTCTTCTTCACTGTCCACAGGCTCCACAGCTGCCACAAGACCACCAGCTGGCCCATCCTCCTGCAGAAAAGGCACCTGCCGTCCCAAAGCCAGGTTGTGCATCATACAGCAGGCGACGATGATCTGGCACACCTTCTTTGGTGAGTAGTAGAGGGAACCACCTGTCATATGGAGGCACCCAAATCTGGCCTTCAGGAGGCCGAAGGTTCATTCGATCACCCTCCTAGTTCGCCCATGTGCCTCATTGTAGCGTTCCTCTGCCCTTGTCCTGGGATTCCTCACTGGGGTCAGTAGCCATGACAGGTTGGGGTAACCAGAGTCACCTGCAAATATCGAAGGACAACTGTTAGACACACACTAACCTTTAGGGACAGCCCCATACCCAGACGCCTATTCACACTGTATTGGGTCCTTGGCCTCATCTATTAGCCACACCCGTGCCTCTGGAGTTGCCCCATCACATAAGGGATGCTGCTATTCCTCAAAATGTAGGCGTCATGCACTGAGCCAGGAAACTTGGCATTCACATTGGAGATGTACTGGTCTGCCAAACACACCATCTGCACATTCATAGAATGGTAGCTCTTCCAGTTTCTGTACAGCTGTTGATTCCTGCGGGGGGAGGGTACCATTGCTACTTGTGTCCCATCAATGGCACCAATGATGTTGGGGCTATGTCCCAGGGCATAGAAGTCACCTTTCACTGTAGGCAAATCTTCCACCTGAGGGAAGACGATTTGGCTGCGCATGTATTTCAGCAGGGCAGACAACACTCTGGACAACACGTTAGAGAACAATGGCTGGGACATCCCTGATGCAATGGCCACTGTTGTTTGAAAGGAACCACTTGCCAGGAAATGGAGTACTGACAGGACCTGCATTAGAGGGGGTATACCTGTGGGATGGTGGATAGCTGACATCAGGTCTGGCTCCAACTGGCCACACAGTTCATGGATTGTTGCACGATCAAGTCTGTATTTATGTGTCTCTCTTCCATTGTGGACAGGTCCACCAGGGGTCTGTACACCGGAGGATGATGCCATCTCATCACCTGCCCCAGCAGACGTGCCCTATGGAGGAGAACAGTGAGCAGAGAGTCAGCCAACACTGAGGTATCCCAAAATGCCATTTGCACAAAGTTATTAATACGCAATGTGCCTGTAACTGTGAGTATTCCAGGCCTACATAGGTGTGAAGCAGTTATTATTAATGCCATGTGGTCCCCTGAAATGGCGGCTGCCTGACCTGCAAGGTTGGACTAGGGGATATGAGGTAACTGCGCTGGCGTTCTACACCTTTGTGGTGGGCGGTCGAAGACCGCAGCGCTATCCTGCATTGGTTAACATTGGGCCCTATGGGTCCGAGGAGCCAATGATGATGTATGCCAGCTGTGACGGTATGCACCGCCACGGACGTGACCGCCATTTTCTGTAGTTTTACTCACTTGATACCTGACCTTCAACAGGAGAGGACCTACACTGCAAGTGCTGCTGTGACCTCAGTCTGGAAGCTATGATGGCTCATGTGTCTGGGGAAAGGGCCCCTGCCTTCACTACAGAGGAGTTGGAGAGACTAGTGGATGGGGTCCTCCCCCAGTACACGCAACTGTACGGTCCTCCAGACAAACAGGTGAGTACACTGTGAGCATGCTGCATGGGCAATGCTTGTTTTGAGTGGTGTGGATGGAAGATACATGGGGGGCTGAGGCCTGCATGTGCGGATGGGGAGTGTATGTGCGTCAGGGCAAGGGTGGGAACTGGGGCTATGAGTATGTCAGTCCGGACGGGCAAGTAATGTCCTTTCCCCCTGTACCATACCTCTAGGTCAGCACCCACCAGAAGAAGGATATTTGGCGTGCCATCACCAAGGACGTCCGGACCATGGGGGTCCACCCCAGACGGAGCACCCACTGCCGGAAAAGATGGGAGACCTGCGCTGCTGGAGCAAGAAGACGCAGGAGGCTCAGCTGGGGATGACCTCCCAACATGGGAGGGGTGCCTGTCACACCATGACCCCCCTGATGTTCCGGTTCCTGGCGGTGGCGTATCTGGATTTGGATCGGCGCTTGAGGGCATCACAGCAGCCACAAGGGGGTGAGTACACTCTCATTCAGCTGACTTTGCGCGCATTACGAGGTGTCTGGGTGGGGGAGGTGGGCAGTGGGTTCCCCTAGGCCAGGGCGATCTTGGCAGGCAAGGTCCCTCGTAAGGCAGGCTATGTGGCACCCCAACCCCACTAGTGGTTAGAGCAATCTACACCTAGTCAGGCTCCTGTGACTTCCAGGTGTGCAGAAATTGGGCTTAGGCCTCATACCCCATGGGCATGTGATTAATCTAGGAACTATAAGTGCATGGCGTAGTGCATAGGGCGGCTCACTGTCTGTCGTGTCCGCCAACGGTAGTGATGTTGCATGCACTGAACATGTCTTTCTTCTGTCTCCCCCCTGTTCTTGTGTGCAATAGCCTAATCAGGCAGAAGAGCATTGGCACCGGAGCAGGAGAGAGCTGCACCCCACTTGGCCCTGGAGGGTGAAGCAACGGAGTCTGAAGCCACTAGTGGGGCGGAGTGTGAGGGGAGCTCCACGACAGCGACAGGAGCAGAGACCAGCAACAGCGACTCCTCCTCTGATGGGAGCTCCCTTGTGGGGAGCCTCCCCCCTCCAACCTCCTCCACCCAGACCCAATCCCCTATACCTCAGTGTGAGAAAACAGGGCGGATTGCAGAGGCCCCCTAAATTTTTGCCCCCATTTTCCACTTTTTGCTGGTATTTTCCTGACTCTGATGGTACCCTGGGTACTGCTAACCAGTCCCAGGGCCTGTGCTCTGTGTAAAATGGATATGCAAATTAGGCTAATTATAATTGGCTAAGTTAACCTACCTATAAGTCCCTAGTATATGGTAGGGCATGTAGGTTTAGGGACCACAGCATAGGTAGTGCACCGCACCGCTGAGGTGCCCAGTGTCATTTTAAAGGCAGGCCTGCCTTGCTGGCTGCTTTTAAATTAAAGTTATATGCAAATTCGACTTTGGAATTAAAAGTAGTTACAAAGTCTTAAACTACCTTATTTTTACAAATAATTCACCCCTAAGGTGTGCCCTATGTGACCCTAGGGCTGGGTGCCATGTAACTATAAGAAGTGACTTTATAAAAATAGTTTTATAAGCCCTGGTGAGGTAAAAACAGCCACATTCGTTTTTCCCTCATGATAGTAAATGGCCTTCATAGGCTAGAATGGGGAGACTTTATTTTAATTTTTTAAGTCTCCTTAAATGATTCATACCAAGAGTTTGGTATCAAATGAATTGTTGTAATAAATCCCACAACTTCCAGTTGTTGGATTTAATTTAACTTGTTCAGGTAAAGAGTTTTAAACTTTACCTGAAAAGTTGCCAATTTCAGCCCTGCATAGTTTTTGCTGCTGTGCTCTGATTGGCCAGCCTGTAGCAGCTTGGCCAAGCTGCCTTGATGAGGTGTGAAGTGGCCTGGCTTCACACAAAGGAATGTGCCTGTGGGAAGGAATCTCCCCTCAGCAGATGGTGAGGCAGGAAGGGGGAGGGCTGCCAAACTGGTCTTCAAAGGCAGAGAAGGACATTTGGAGCAACCAGCAACACCCCCACATCCTGCAACCCCAGACAACTAGGTGCCCCCTTGATTAGATTAGGAGAGGGCAGGAGAGGGGTGTGTTTATGATTTTTAGCCACACCAGTGGGTGGGCTCAGCCAGATGTAACCTCCAAAAATCAGATTCAGCCATGATGGATCTTTAGAGAATGTTTCCTCCTGGGATTGATTTTTGCCACACTTCCCAGGAAGTGGTCATCACAGGGGGAAGGACCCTGCACCTGATTGGAGAACCAGGGCCCCCCTGTTTTTCACCCAGGAACAAGGATAAAACTGGCAGACCTGCACCCACACCTCAGTTCTCTACCACATCCAACAAGGAAGAACAACAGATGAAGAAGGACTGCCCTGCTGGACCCCTGGCCTGCACCTGGAACCTGCACTCAGAAGGACTGCACCAGCTGCACACTTGGGCTTCACCACAAGAAGGACTTTGGCTGGCTTCAACTGGTTCAAGGAGGGACTCCCTGTTTGCTACAGGTGAAACATTGCTACCCAGAGTCCCCTGCACCAACTCCTGAAGAAAGCGGCCAGCTGACCACTGTCCAGTGGCCAAAAAGGAGTTTGCGCCAGGTGCATTCTGGGAGTTGTAGTCCACACCCCCCAAGGACCATCTCAGAACTTCTGGACCCTTGGGGTGGGCTGTGGACCCCAAAAGAACCTTAAAAGGACATCTGGGAGAAGCCCCAGAAGTTTGGAGAAGTTTGGAGAACTTTTGAAAAAAAGCTCCATAGAGGGACAGACCCACCGCGGCAACTCTAGCCGGCTTGCCTCAACCGCAACCCAGCCTGATTTGCTGGTTCGTCCCGGTAAAGAAAATCTCTGAAAAAGAGACTAAGGCCCTCATTACGACCCTGGCGGTATAGAACCGCCAGGGCCGCGGCACGCGGGAGCACCGCCGACAGGCCGGCGGTGCCCCGCGGGGCATTCTGACCGCGGCGGCTTAGCCGCGGTCAGAGAAGGTAAACCGGCGGTCTCCCGCCGGTTTCCCGATGCCCCCAAGGAATCCTCCAAGCCGGCGCAGCTTGCTGCGCCGGCTTGGGGATTCCGACTCCCCCTCCCGCCATCCAGTTCCTGGCGGTTCTCCCGCCGGGAACCGGATGGCGGGAGGGGGAGTCGCGGGGCCCCTGGGGGCCCCTGCAGTGCCCATGCCAACGGCATGGGCACTGCAGGGGCCCCCGTAAGAGGGCCCTAAAATGTATTTCACTGTCTGCCTTGCAGACAGTGAAATACGCGACGGGTGCAACAGCACCCGTCGCACCTTCCCACTCCGCCGGCTCGATTACGAGCCGGCATCCTCGTGGGAAGGGAGTTTTTCCCTGGGCTGGCGGGCGGTCTTTTGGAGACCGCCCGCCAGCCCAGGGAAAAACTCATAATACCCTCCGCGGTCTTTTGACCGCGGAGCGGTATTATGGAGGGTTGAATTCTGGCGGGCGGCCTCCGCCGCCCGCCAGAATCAGAATGAGGGCCTAAGTCCGAAGGTAAAAAGTTGACAGGGACCTTCCAGCCAGCGTATCCGAGGAGGGCTCCATGGACGTCGGATCAAGATCCAGGTTTACCCCGGTCGAAGGATTTTCACCTTGAAAAAACGTCTACGTCCGAAGGTAAAAATCTCCACCGAGGATTCCAGCATCGTGTATCCGGAGAAGGGCTCCAGAAGGTCGGATTGGACTGGCAGGTTTGTCCTGCTGAAGAAAATCTTCGAAAAAGAGACTAAGGGGGTCATTACAACCCTGGCGGACGTTGTTAAATGTGCGGCAATACCGCAAACAGGCCGGCGGACAAAAAAAGGGAATTATGACCCTGGCAGAAACCGCCAACAAAGACAGCCACTTTAACACACTGCCCGCCACGGCGGTACAGAGAAGCAGCGCGGAGGTCACCGCCAACAGACAGGCGGAAGACAATGTACCGCCCACAGTATTACAACAGGCCAATCCGCCACCTTTTCGGGGGCGGATTCACCGTGGATAAAAACACGGCGGAAACAGTTACGGCAATGGGAAAACGCTCACCTGAACACATCCCACGAGGAACGAGGACTCCATGGAGCCCGAATTACACATTCTACTGGCCCTTGTATTCCTACTCATCTATGAAGACCAACAGCGGCGCGGCCGAAGACAACGGTGAGTACTGCACCTACGACATGGGGGAGGGGGAAGGCTAAAGTTAGGGGGACACACACGAAACACCCCCACCCCCACCCTCGCATATTACAACATACTCACCAATGCATCCACAAAAATCACAGTAACAACCCACAATCCCCCCGGAAGAATGCAAAGACAAAGCAAAATCAGTTCAAACATTGTAATGTAGCAATATACATGTCTGTCAAAAATGTACAGATATATTAGAAAATCAGCCAGAAATATATACATTACGAGAAGTAGTGCAGATATGCACATAGCAATGTCCGTGCACCACTAGTCCAAAAATGCATGGGCGAGGCCCACAGTAGATACCTGTCCACAATCAGAGAGAACACTGCTGGGGCATCAGATAGAAATACTACAGGCACCTCAGGGGGAAGGGAGGAGGGGTCACCTCAGCCGGATGACAGCACCACGTCACATCCACAACGGGGCTCCATGCCCATTGATGTATCCTGGGGAGTGCAAAGCCACAGTCTCACAAGTCTCTACAGTGGGTGGGTTGCCCACTGTACCATCCTGGGGAGTGCAAAGCCACAGTCTCTCAAGTCTCTACAGTGGGTGGCTTGCCCACTGTTCCATCCTGGGGAGTGCCAAGCCACAATTTCGCAAGTAGATAACAGCCGCCACTGTCTCTGGAGGGGGACTGGTGCCCAGAATGGATTAGCCTCCCCGTGAAAGTTCCTGTCCCGTCACTGTCCCAGCTGCACATGGGATAACGATGCTTGATGTGGCGGTCATTTCATTCTTTCCCGGTGCATGCCCTGTTCAGCGGTGCTTTGCCATGGCGGTCTCTGGACTGTTCAGCGGTGCTTTGCCATGGCGGTCTCTGGACTGTTCAGCGGTGCTTTGCCATGGCGTTCTCTGGAACGGGCATTGGTGTGTGGCATGACGTTCCCTGGACTTGGCATTGGTGTGTGGCATGACGTTTCCTGGACTGGGCATTGGTGTGTGGCATGACGTTCCCTCATAGCCCACCTGGGCTGTGGCAGCCGTGGCCCTCCTGGGCAATGACTCCGGCGGTGGCGGTGGTCTCCTAACCAGTGACGATACTTGGGCCCTTTTGGGCACTGACTCCGGCGGTGGCGGTGGTCTCCTGACCAGTGACGATACTTGGGCCCACTGGGCACTGACTCCGGCGGTGGTCTCCTGACCAGTGACGATACTTGGGCCCTCCTGGTCACTGCCTCTGGCGGTGGTCTCCTGACCAGTGACGATACTTGGGCCCTCCTGGGCAATGACTCCGGCGGTGGTCTCCTGACCAGTGACGATACTTGGGCCCTCCTGGGCACTGACTCCGGCGGTGGCGGTGGTCTCCTGACCAGTGACGATACTTGGGCCCTCCTGGGCACTGACTCCGGCGGTGGTCTCCTGACCAGTGACGATACTTGGGCCCTCCTGGGCACTGACTCCGGCGGTGGTCTCCTGACCAGTGACGATACTTGGGCCCTCCTGGGCAATGACTCCGGAAGTGGTCTCCTGACCAGTGACGATACTTGGGCCCTCCTGGGCACTGACTCCGGCATTGGCGGTGGTCTCCTGACCAGTGAGGATACTTGGGCCCTCCTGGGCAATGACTCCGGCGGTGGTCTCCTGACCAGTGACGATACTTGGGCCCTCCTGGGCACTGACTCCGGCGGTGGTCTCCTGACCAGTGACGATACTTGGGCCCTCCTGGGCAATGACTCTGGCGGTGGTCTCCGGACCAGTGACGATGGTGCTGGCAGTGGCGTCTCGACCGCCGTGAATGATGCCGCCCTTCTCCGCCGTAATACTCACAACAGGCTGGGCAGAGTTCCTCTGGCCCTTCCCGACCTTTGGTGGAGTCACAGCTGACTCTCCAATCCCCTTGGGACCCCTGTGAGTTGTCTTCCCTCCAGGAGTCTTCACACGGTCCCGTCACCCACTTTCCAATTTCAGAGCCTTTACAGGGGGTGGGCTGCCAGTGCCTTGGCTCCGGGTCATACTGCCTGCCCTGGTGGCCGGTGCACTCCACACACCTTGAACAGGCACCACTGGTATTGGAGGCTTTTTGGCTGAGGCGCTACGACGGGACTGATGAATTGGAGGGGGGGGAGCAAATAGGTCAACTTTACAGAGGGACAGTTTCTGACGAACACTGGGATGGGTAGTTGGTGGGGGCCTGGGAGTGGAGGAAGAGGAGGTGGTTTTAGGAGGTGTCACTTTAGGTGTTTTGGGTGCAGGTGCAGGTACTGGAGGCTGTCGTGAGGTGGATGGATGTTGGGTGTGTGGGTGGCCGCGTTTGTGTACTTTGGTAGGGGGCGTCACAAAAACACTGGGAGAGGACACATGGGACGTGTAAATGGCAGTGGAGGTGGTGAGTGCAGGTGAGCGGGATGTGGTGCTGGGTGTTCTGTAGCGACTCCTGGTGCCTGTAGATGTAGTGCATGCAGGTGTGTGTGTAGACGAGACTGGGAGGGAGGAGGGAGAAGAGGAAGAGGGGGACACAGTGGAGGCAGTGGATGTTGCTGTGTCTGTATGTGGGTGAGGCTTGCGTGAGTGCCTGTGGGTTGTGTGGTGCCTATGTTTGCTTGAGCTACTTGTGTGTGTTGACTTGTGTGCATGCTGGTCTGTAGGTGTGCTTGGGATGGGCTGGGGTACAGGGGATTGGGTCTGGGTGGAGGAGGTTGGAGGGGGGAGGCTAGACACAGGGACAATGGCTGCCATCAGTGCTGAGGCCAGAGATTGCAGGGTTTGCTGAAGGACAGCCTGGCCAGAATGAATGCCCTCCAGGAATGCATTACCGTGTTGCAACTCCCTTTCTACACCCTGGATGGCATTCACAATGGTAGACTGCCCAACAGTGAGTGACCTAAGGACCTCAATGGCCTCCTCACTGAGGCCAGCAGGGGTGACTGGGGCAGGGCCTGAGGTGCCTGGGGCGAAGGTGATGCCCACCCTCCTGGGTGAGCGGGCACGGGGCGAACGCTGAGGGGCTGCTGGGAGGGCGGTGTTGGCCCACAAGGGAGCTCTCATCGGCGGACGAGTCCGTGTCCCTGGTTGGTGATCCGGTTGCCGACGTGAAGCTCCCCTCGCCCTCCGTCCCACTGGTGCATTCAGAGTCCGTGGTGTGGCCCTCCATGGCCATGTGGGATGCAGCTCCCTCGTGCTCCGGTGCCACTGTACCTCCGCCTGATGATGCTGATGCACAAAAGAACAGGGAGAGCACAAAAAAAGGGGGGGGGGAAGACAGAAGAAGAACAGGTTGAGTGCATGGCATACTGCTACCATTGGCGGACAAGACAGACACAGCAGCCCCCTGCACTACGCCGTGCTCCTAGCCTCTGCTTATGCAATTCTTGGGATATGGGATACATGGCTATGGTGGACATCTGCACACATGGATGCCACAGGGGCATATATACCTGTACTTGGCACTCTACGGCGGTGGTGTGGAGCTCCACATGGTCTGCATGACAGAGGGGCCTAGTCTACGTATTTCTGGCTGGCCTAGGTACACCCACAAGCCTCCTCCCCCACCCAGACCCCTCTACTGCACGCAAAGTCCACAGAATGAGGTTGTACTCACCCCCTTGTGTCTGCTGTGATGCCCTCAAGCGCCCATCCAACTCCGGGTAGGCCACAGCCAGGATCAGGAACATCAGGGGGGTCATGGTGCTACGGGCACCCCTCCCACGTTGGGAGGCCATCCCAAGCTGAGCTTCCGCCGTCTTCTTGCTGCAGCGGCGAATATCCTCCCATCTCTTCCGGCAGTGGGTGCCCCCTCTCTGGTGGGCCTCCAGGCTCCGGATGTGCTTGGCGATGGCACGCCAAATGTCCCTCTTCTGGTGGGCGCTGACCTACATGACATGCACAAGGGAAGACAAAAAGTCATTACCAACTGCACCGACGATGTGAGTGGCCCCCTCCCTACTCTAGCCATGTGGCCCATTCATTCACATGCATTAATGTACCCTGAACTCTGCCCCCTTCCCTCTTCCAACCAGCCCTCTCCACCCAGGCCTAGCCCATACAACGTGCTCTCTGTGTACTAACCTGTTGGTCTGGAGGACCGTAGAGTAGCGTGTACTGGGGGAGGACCCCGTCTACCAGTTTCTCCAACTCCTGAGCAGTGAAGGCAGGGGCCCTTTCCCCAGACGCAGCAGCCATCGTCACTTCCAGACCGAGGTCACAGCAGCATTTGCAGTGTAGGTCCTCTCCTGTCGAAGGTCAAGTATCTAGTGATTGAACAGATAGAAAATGGCGGTGATGTCCGCGGCGGTGACGTCCACGGCGGTGCGTATCATCACCCCCGGCGCACCTGTTCATTGGCTCCTGGGACCCATAGGGTCCTATGTTAACCAATGCAGCATTGCGCCGCGATCTACGACCGCCTACCGTGACGGTGTGCAAGGCCAGCGCACTTACCCCACAATCCCATTGTCCCAGAGGTCAGGCAGCCGCCATTTCAGGGGCCCACATGGCTTCATTTACTTCTGCGTCACACATAGCTAGGCCTAAACTCAACACACATACAGGAAGGGTTTTGTGTTTGGTGTAGTCTTCTGTGTAACTGTGGGTACATACCTGGAGGAAAATTGACTTTATCCTAGCTGTTGTCCTTCATAGGCACCGTCAGCTGGGAAATGTGAGAAGATGGCGGAATCCTCCGGTGTACCGACCGCTGGTGGACCTGTTGACAATGGAAGAGCGACATGTAATCGTCACCTACAGGTTTGACCGTGCCACAATCCAGGAACTATGTACCCAGTTGGAGCCAGACCTGATGTCACCAATCCGCCATCCCACTGGAATCCCCCCTGACGTGCAGGTGCTGTCAGTGCTCCATTTCCTTGCAAGTGGGTCTTTTCAAACAACTGTGGCCATGGCATCCGGGATGTCCCAGCCTATGTTTTCCAATGTCTTGTCCAGAGTGTTGTCTGCCTTGCTGAAACACGTAAGGAGATACATCATTTTCCCTGAGGTGGAAAATTTGCCTACAGTTAAAGGTGACTTCTATGCCATTGGACATATCCCCAACGTCATAGGTGCCATTGATGGGACCCATGTAGCTCTGGTCCCCCCCCACAGGAGTGAACAGGTGTACAGGAACAGGAAGAGTTATCATTCCATGAATATACAGATGGTCTGTTTGGCAGACCAGTACATCTCCCAGGTTAATGCTATGTTCCCTGGCTCAGTGCATGACGCCTACATCCTGCGGAATAGCAGCATCCCTGATATGATGGGTCAACTCCAGAGGCGCCGTGTATGGCTATTAGGGGACTCTGGTTAACCCAACCTTTCCTGGCTATTGACCCCAGTGAGGAATCCCAGGACCAGGGCAGAGGAACGGTACAATGAGGCCCATGGGCGGACTAGGAGGGTCATCGAACACACCTTTGGCCTCCTTAAGGCGAGGTTCAGGAGCCTCCATTTGACACTGCTGGTTCCCTATTCTACTCATCGAAAAAGTGTGCCAGATCATCATCGCCTGCTCGATGCTTCATAATTTGGCTTTGCGACGCCAGGTGCCTTTTCTGCAGGAGGATGGTCCAGATGACGGTGTTGTGGCAGCTGTGGAGCCTGTGGAGCCTGTGGACAGTGATGAGGAGGAAGCTGAGGAAGAAGACAACGACAACAGGGAGTCAGTCATAAAGCAATATTTCCAGTGACACACAGGTGAGAACATTTTCAGTTTTAACATTACATTCACTGTCACACGTCTTCCTCTATCCTGTGTGTAATTTATTGGGATTATTTGGTAATTGAGGTGTTTCTTTCCATTACGGTTTCACAGGTGTGGTTACCAACGTGTGTCATCTACTTGCATCCTTCAAGGACTTTTGATGTGTGCCATTGGAATGTTGCCTTTACATCTCACAACGCATTTTGACACTGTCATAGATATTACATTTTAACAAATCATAGACTGACTCCAGATTGTTTTGTGTTTCAAGGGTGTTTATTGAAGTGCTCAGAAATGGGAGGGGGTTGTAAAATGGTGATGGGTGATGGTGGAGGATTGTCCATGGCAGAGTCCAGTCTATTAGTCTCACAGGTGCACTGCCCATATGGGCATAGGAAGTGCAGCTGGGGCAGTTCAAGTATGGACAGGGTTACAAAGCGGGACAGTGGGGCGACAATCAGGGTGGTCTCATTTCCTGGCGGGTTCTTGCCATCTTGCTCTGTCCTGATGCTGGCTCTCAGGGACCGCTTGCGTGGTGGTTGACCGTCTGCAGGGGGGGGTGCTGGTGTGGTGGTCCTGTGGCGGGGCGTCCTGTCCACTAGCGCCGGCGGAGGTGGTGGGCAGTTCATCGTCCTGGCTAGTGTCAGGGGCCCCTTGGAGTGCCACGGTGTCCCTCAGGGTCTGCTGTATGTCCTTCAGCACCCCTACGATGGTGCCCAGGGCGGAGCCGATGGTCCTGAGCTCCTCCCTGAACCCCAAATACTGGTCATCCTGTAGGCGCTGGGTCTCCTGAAACTTTACCAGGACCGTCGCCATCGTCTTCTGGGAGTGGTGGTATGCTCCCATGATGGAGGTGAGGGCCTCGTGGATAGTGGGTTCCCTTGGCCTGACCGCCCCCTGTCGCACAGCAGCCCTCCCAGTTCCCCTGTGTTCCTGTGCCTCCGTCCCCTGGACCATGTGCCCACTACCACTGCCCCCAGGTCCCTGTTGTTGTTGGGGTGGTGGGTTATCCTGGGTTTCCTGTAGTGGTGGACACACGGCTGATTGACCAGTCCTGGGTAGGGAGGTTTGGGCCCGCTGGGTGGGTGCTGTGCTGGTTTTACCAGAGGGTGGAAGGTCAGTGTTGGGCTGTGCCTGTGCAAGGGGAACCGACTGTCCCGAGGCCCACAATGGTCCGGGCTGGTCATCAGAGTCCAGTAGGGCAGAGCTGCTATCGTCACTGTGGGCCTCTTCTGGGGGTGGAGTGGTGTTGTTTTGACCCTCTGGTGTGGTGACGGTCCTTTGTGTTCCTGCAGGGGCATGAGAGCATGATTATAGCATTTGTGTGTGTGAAGGTGTGCAATGGGTGGGTGACCGTGTACCCCAGTGCTAGCATTCCTGTGTGGGGGCTTGTGTGATGACGGTTAGGGGGTTGTTCTGGGTATGTGCAGTGGGCATGCTTGGGTGATAGGTGTCCATGCTTAGTTGTGTCATGCAGGGCTTGGTGTTGGGATGTGTAGTTTGTGTTATGCATACATTACTGAGGATTTGGGGTGTTAGGGGAGGGTGTGAGGGTGGGGGTGTGTGATAGCATGCAGGTAGGGTGGGGGATATGATAGTTAAGATTTGACTTACCAGTGTCCCATCCTCCACCGACTCCTCCGAGGCCCTCTGGATGCATGATGGTCAAGACTTGCTCCTCCCATGTTGTTAGTTGTGGGGGAGGAGGTGGGGGTCCGCCGCCAGTCCGCTGAACCGCAATGTTGTGCCTGGAGACCGTTGAACGCACCTTCCCCCGTAGGTCATTCCACCTCTTCCTGATGTCCTCCCTATTTCTTGGGTGCTGTCCCACTGCGTTGACCCTGTCCACTATTCTTTGCCATAGCTCCATCTTCCTGGCTATGGATGTGTGCTGCACCTGTGAGCCAAATAGCTGTGGCTCTTCCCAGACAATTTCCTCCACCATGACCCGGAGCTCTTCCTCGGAAAAGCGGGGGTGTTTTTGGCGTGACATGGGGTGGTGTGGGTGATGTGTGGGGTGGAGTGTGTGGTGATAAGTGTGGTGATTTGTAGTGGTGTGTGGTGTTTTGTGCGTGGAAGTTGTGTGGGTGATGGTGTTGTGTGCCTGTGGATGCTGTTATTCTTGCTGGTGCTCTCTCTTTGTGCTTCTTTCAGATTTTCTGGTCATAGGGGTTTGTGGGTGATGTGGTTGTGTGTTTTATATAGTGTTGGGTGTGGTGGGAGTGGTGTGTGTATGTGTATCAGGTGTGTGTATTTGGAATTGTCCAATGTGGATGTGTTTTGGAGATGTGTGTGTATTTTGAGCGCAGCGGTGTGTACCGCCAATGGAATACCGCATTTGAAAGACCGCCGCGTGGATTCGTGGGTCGTAATAGCATGGGCGTGTTTCTGTTGGCGTGGAGGTGGAGGTTTTGTTTTCGCCAGTTTATCACTGACCTTTGGTGTGGCGGACTTGTGTGGGTGTCTGAATTTCGGCGGTTTCCGAGATGTGTGTCATAATAGCTGTGGCGGAATTCCACCGCGGCGGCGGTGTATTGGCTGTCTTCTGCACGGCGGTAAGCGCCTTTTACCGCCAATGTTGTAATGACCACCTAAGTGTGAAGGTAAACTTTTAACCGAGGCCTCCCGCGGCCTGTAGCCGAGCAGGGCTCCATCGCGGTCGGCCTGAAACTTTGACTTTGCCCCGGTCGAGGTACAACCAGATGACCCGATTGGCACTTTTTGTTTCTAGGTGCTAAAAAAATAATAATTCTTTAAAAATTCATATCTCCGGTTCCCCTTATCTGATTTGATTCGTTTTGGTGTCATTTTAAAGATAAAATATAATCTATTTTGGTTTTGGATTTTTAAACTATTTCCTGTGTTTTATTTAATTACTGTTTTGTGATATTTGAATGCTTTACACTCTGTCTCCTAAGTTAAGCCTTGATGTTCGTTGCCAAGCTACCAAGGGTTGAGTTGGGGTTAATTTACTGAGACCTAACTGGACCTTAGTGGTGGTTAGAGGCCTATTGCTAAGTGTAGGTACCTACCTGCCCTTACCAATAACCCATTTTCCAGCACTCAGCCTATCCCAAGCACACCATCAGACCAGCATGCACACACATCAACACACAAGAGTGGCTCAGGCAAACATAAGCACCACACAACCCACAGGCACTCACACAAGCATCATACCCATGCACACATACCAACATCCACTTCCTCCACTGTGTCCCCTTCCTCCACGTCTCCATCCTCCCTCCCAGTCTCGTCTCCACTCATACCTGCATGCACTACATCCTCAGCCACTACCTCAATCACCAGCACACCTATCACCACACACCGCTCATATGCACTCACCCCCCCCACTACCATTCACACATCACTAGTGTCCTCTCCCAGTGTGTCAGTGATCCCTCCTCCCAAAGAACACAAACGCAGGCACACACCTACCCAACAGCCATCCACCTCACAACAGCCTCCAGCCTATGCACCTTCACCCAAATTCAGCAGACGTACACTTCCTACAACCACTACCTCTTCCTCCACTCCCAAACTCCCTCCATCTACCCATCCCAGTGTGTCTAAAAAACATTTCCTGGCTAACATTGACCTCTTCCCTACACCTCCCCCTCCCGTCCTTCTCCTAGGTCCAGGCTTTTGAGGTCCCAGCCCAGCACCTCAGCAACCACATCCACAGGCACAGTGGTGCCAGCAACTGAGGGGTCATGGATTGCGCCAACCATCAGGGCTGCCAGTGTGCTACGGAGCGAGGGCAAGGACATTCCGCCACTTGCCAAGTTTAAAAAGCCGAAAACACCTGCCACCAAGAGGTCAGCGAAAACGAAAGGGGATAGTGGCAAGATAACTGCACCACCATCAAAGGTGGGGAAGGGCCAAAAACTGAAGAGCAGGTCAGGAGGGGCATGGTAGCACCGACTGAGGGACCAGTGTCACACCTTCTGTCCATGTCCACGCCAACCTGTACGGCGGCGAACACCGCCACCGCCACCTGCACCGCCTCCGGCGTGTCTACAGCTGCTGCGACAGTCCCCAGCTCTTCCCTGGTGGGCATCCATCCGAGGCTGCAGGAGACATCCAGCTTTCTCACTCAGCAGGTGCTGACACATGCCCCGTCGGCACTAACCCTGCCGCCACAGACCCCGCAGCCAGCACAGCTGCCAGAGACCCCACCGCCAGCACCACCGCCACAGACCCCGCAGCCAGTCGCCACCGCCACAGACCCTGCAGCCAGCACCGCCGCCACTAACCCCGCAGCCAGCACTGCCATGACTGACACCACCGCATGCACCACCACAACTGACACCGCCGCAAGCACCGCCAGCGGCCCCGCGACGTCCTCAGACATGCCTACCATCCCCAGCGGTCAGTTGTCCGAGGCTGGTGGTGAATTCCAGGACCCTGGGCAGCTTCCATGAAGCATTGCTGTCATTGCAGTTATCACCTGCGGGTAGAATGCAAAGCCGCACCAGTGTGGGGTATGTCGCAGCCTCCATGGCGTATCATGCTACCTGTACCTCAGCAATCTTGTGGCACACACACCCAGATGAGGGAGTTGTACCTGCCACACTGCACGTGAAGCACTCTGGGCACCAAGCCCCCTCCAGAACCAGTGGAGTATCACATCCACTTCCTCAGTCCTTGGCAGGACTCTGCTTTTAAATTTGTCACTGTAGGCTAGTGACTTCATTTACCAATTTCAATTGGCACACTGGACCCTCCTTATAAGTCGTTAGTATATGGTACCTAGGCACCCAGGGCATTGGGGTTCCCGGAGATCCTTTTGGGCTGCACCGTTTGTTTTGCCACCTATAAGCAGCTCAGACAAACCCTTCCACAGGCCTGCCATTGCAGCCTGCGTGAAATAGTGCACACACTATTTCACAGCCATTTTCACTGCACTTAAGTAACTTATAAGTTACCTTTATGTCTAACCTTCACTTGCTGAAGGTTAGGTGCAAAGTTACTAAGTGTGAGGGCACCCTTGCACTAGCAAAGGTGCCCCCACATAGTTCAGGGCCATTTCCCGGGACTTTGTGAGTGCAGGGACGCCACAACACTCATGCCCTACATATAGGTCAACACCTATATGTAGATTCACAATGGTAACTCCGAATATAGCCATGTAAGGTGTCTAAGATCATGGAATTGTCTCCCCCATTCCAAATCTTGTATTGGGGGGCCAATTCCATGCATCCTGGGGGCTACCCCATGGACCCCCAGTACTGCCAAACCAGCTCTCTGAGACTTACACTGCAGCTACAGCTGCTGCCACCTCACAGACAGGGTTCTGCCATCCTGGGGTCTGGGAAGCCCAGTTCCAGGAAGGCAGAACAAAGCATTTCCTCTGAGAGCAGGGTGTCACACCTTCTCCCTTTGAAAACAGGTGTTACAGGCTGGGGAGGGGTAGCCTCCCCCAGCCTCTGGAAATACTTTGAAGGCCACTGATGGTGCCCAGTCTACACCGGTTCAAGGACCCCTTATCTCCTGCTCTGGCGTGAAACTGGACAAAGGAAAGGGGAGTGACTACTCCCCTGTCCATCACCACCCCAGGGGTGGTGCCCAGAGCTCCTCCAGTGTGTCCCAGACTTCAGACATCTTGCTGAGAAAGGTGTGGTGGCAGTCTGGGGGGCTCTGAGTGGCCAGTGCCAGCAGGTGACATCAGAGACCCCTCCTGATAGGTCCATACCTGATAAGGTAGCCAATCCCCTTCTCAGGTCTATTTAGGATCTCTCCTGTGGTTTCTCTTCAGATTCTGCTTGCAAGTTTCCTTCAGGAATCCTCTGCAACAATTTCAGCATCCTCTGACCTCAGATCAACTGCAGCCTGCTCCAAGAAACACTGTAACTGCAACAAAGTGTCTACAAGAGACACTTTTCTTCAGCAGCCTCAGCTCCAAGTCAGCAACTGCAACAGTTTACACAGTGTGCATGCTCTGGGGACTCCCTCTCTTCATCCTGCACCAGAAGGACCAAAGAAATCTCCTGTGGGGTGATGGAGTCACTCCCCTGCTCCAAGTAGGCACCTTCCAAGGCAGCAACCGGTACACTGGGCCTCCTCTCACGGCAACAAGCCTGCTCCTAAGGACACAGAGGGTGGACATCATTGACATAGACTGTCCTGAGGTCCTGCTGACGCAATTTGGAGGAGGTAAGACCTTGTCTTCCCCGAGAGCGACAGTACCCCTGTGTTTTGTGTCTTTTTTGCCTCCTGAGGCCTCTGTGCACTCTTTGCAAAACTCATTCATGCACAGCCTGCCCCAGGTCCCCAGCACTCCACCCTGTGAAGGTCAACTCACTGAGTTGTTCTCCGGCTGCGTGGGACCTTCTTTTGTTGTACTTCATCAACTGCATTTTGCACCTCCTTTGAACACAGATCCTGCCGCTTCTGGGGGTGATGTCTGGCATCCTGAGGACTCTCTAAAGTGCTGAGAGCCTTCTCTTCCTCCTCATACAAAGATGAGGCCCCTAGGTCCTTCCTGGGTCCATCCAGCGCCATTTTGATGAAAGACACACTTTTACCATAGCCAAGGCTTGTTGGTGCCTTCCAACACGAAATCTCATCTGCAACGATCTTCACGCCATGGGACATCTTTTGCTTCATGCAGGAGCCTCTTCCTATGGTAAATTTCTGCAGTTTTCAACTAGCTTCTTTTGCACTCTCCTTTGGGTTGGCAGTGGCTCCTGTCCTTGCTGGAACTTCTTTCGACTTCTGGACTTGGTGCCCTTCTTTTGCAGGTCTTCAGGCATAATAATCCAGCAGTTGTTCTTTGCAGACTTGGTTGGCTGCTGCAAAATCCCCAAAACAAGGTGTAGTGTGTCCTAAGGAAACTTGCAGTACTTTACTCCTGCTTTTCTGGGCTCTGGGGTGGGGTAATTTACTTACCTGTATTCTTACACTCCCAGCGATTCTGCACACACTACACTTGTCTAGGTGGGAATTTGTGATTCACTTTCCACTTTTTTAGTATATGGTTTGGGTTGCCTCTAGACCTATTTTTTCCCATTTCATTCTATAGGATTTCCTACTGTTTGCTTTGTTTTATGACTAGTTACGTGTCTAATTTTGGTATCTAGTGTATATACTGTGTATAATACTCACCTCCAGAAGGAGTATTGTCTCTAAGATACTTTTGGTACTGTGTCACCCAAATAAATACTTTTAATTTTGGAAACACTGAGTATTGTCTTTACTTGTGTATAAGTACTGTGTAACTATAAGTGATATTGCATGAGCTTTGCGTATCTCCTAGTTCTGCCTAAGCTGCTCTGCTATTGCTACCTCTATCAGCCTAAGCTGCTAGAACACTACTACATTCACCAACAAGGGATAACTGGACCTGGTGTAAGGTGTAAGTACCCAAGGTACCCACTACAAACCAGGCCAGACTCCTATAGGCACCCTATCAGTGTGGCTGCCTGGTGCCTGGGATCCTCTCCCATCTGGTGTAGCTGTGGACACTACTGTGCCCCTGGACTGGGTGGCTGAGGTGCTGGGCTGGGTTCTGACCACCCTGTTCTGACGTGAGGCACGGGGGAGAGGGCTAGAGAAGAGGTCAAAGGTGGAGAGGAAAGCTTCTTAGGGACATTGGGGCTGGAAGAGGGAGATGGTTGGGAGTGGAGGTAGAGGGAGTGGTTGTTGGAGATGTCTGCTGTGTTTGGGTGCAGGTGCATGGGCTGGATGCTGTTGTGAGGTGGATGGCTGTTGGGTGTCTGAGTGCTTGTGTTTGTGTACTTTGGGAGGAGGGGGCACAGACACAGTGGGAGAGGACACAGGGGACGTGTGCATGGAAGTGGGGGTGGTGACTGCTAGTGAGGGGTGTGTTCTGACAGGTGTTCTGGTGATGGGTGTAGTGGATGAGGATGTGGTGCATGCAGGTGTGAGTGTAGATACAACTGGGAGGGAGGTGGACGAGGAGGAGGGGGGGGCCACAGTGGAGGCAGTGGATGTTGGTGTGTCTGCATCTGGATGTTGTTTGTATGAGTGCCTGTGGGATGAAGTGTGGTGCTTGTGTTTGCTATGTCCTCTCTTGTGTGTTGTCCTGGGTGCATGCTCGTCTAACTATGTGCTTGGGATAGGTTGGGGTTAAGGGGAATGGGATTGGGTAGAGGAAGTTGGAGGGGGGAGGCTAGAAACAGGGATAATGGCTGCCATCAGACAGGAGGCCAGAGCCTGGATTGATCTATGTTGGGCCACCATGCCAGTGTGAATGTCCTCCAGGAATGCATTTGTCTGTTGCTTTTGGGCTGCCAGCCCCTGGATGGCATTCACAATGCTTGACTGCCAACAGGGCAGCAGGGCTGACTGGGGCAGGGCCTGAGGTGCCTGGGGTGATGATGATGCCCACTCTCCTGGGTGAGCGGGCACAGGAAACACAATGAGGGGCTGCTGGGAGGGCGGTGCTGGTACGGGGCTGGTGGATGTACCTGTAGCTGGGGTGGGCACAGAGGTGTCCGCCACCAGCAGGGAGCTTCCATCGGAGGAGGAATCCATGTTTGAACTGTCCCCACCTGTCTCTGCCATGGTGCTCCCCTTGCCCTCCGTCCCACTGATGCCCTCACCGTCGGTGGATTCGGCCTCCAGGGCCCTGTGGAATGCAGCTCCCTCCGGTGCCTCAGCTCCTCTGCCAGATGATGCTAATGCACATAAGGACAGGGTGACAAAACAAAAAGGAGGGGAAGAGACAAAGGATACAAATGGTCAATGGTGGCAACAACACCACTGTTGGCATACACAAGTAAGAACCTTACGCACTAGGCAATGCACTACCAGTCACAATGCTAGTCACCAGCCCATGGATATGGACACCTAACGCTAATTGTAGTATACCTGAGACCCACAGACCCCTGCCCAGTAGTGGTTGCCTACTAGCTTGTTTGGAGGTATTTTACATCAGAACCCTGCCCAACATGGGACCTACTCTGCAATGTCAGGCCTGCCCTAGGGGCACCCACAGGCCCACATCCCCCACCTGGATACCACCCCACCAGTTGCAAGTTGTATATTGGGGCACTGTACTCACCCCCTTGTGGCTGCTGTGATGCTCCCAAGCGCCCATCCAGCTCCAGATAGGCCACCGCCAGTTTGCGGGCCATCAGGGGGGTCAAGGTTTGACGGGCACCACTTCCTCGTTGGGAGGCCATCCCCAGCTGGGCCTCCGCCATCTTCTGTGCCCAGCATCTCAGGTCCTCCCACCGCTTGCGACAGTGGGTGCTCCGCCTGCCGTAAACCCCCAGGGTCCGCACGTCCTTGGTGATGGCACACCATATACCCTTTTTCTGATGGGCGCTGACCTGCAGGGAAATGGACACAGGGAAAGATATTAGTCTGACCGTCCTGCCTGTTACCCTCATGGCCCACCATGCCCCTTCCCATCCTCATTAGCACAGACATGGCCCACCTTACATAGAACACGCTGCCCAGCGCCAATCCACCAACCCCCCCCACATGAGGCCTTCACAGAGCACTCCATGCATTCACGACCCATGCATCGTACTCACGGTGTACTCACCTGTTGGTCTTGAGGCCCATTCAGCATTCGGTACTGGGGTAGGACCCCATCTACCAGTCGCTCCAACTCCACCGAGGTGAAGACTAGGGCCCTTTCCCCAGTGACACGAGCCATGATCAGTTCCAGACACAGGTCACAGCAGCACTTTCAGTGCAGGTCCTCTCCTGTTGAAGGTCAGGTAGCAAGTGAGTGACAGATAGAAAATGATCACCGCCGGCGTACATCACCATTGGCCTCTGTACCCCATAGGGCTCAATGTTAACCAATAGGAGTTGCACAGCGGTTTTCAACCGCCTCCCGCAATGGCGCACAACGTCAGCGGAATTACCTCATTACCATCTGTCCCTCCAAACAGGGCAGGCAGACGCCATTTCATGGGGGTTGCAGGCCATGGTTCCTAACTGCGTCACAGTACACATATGCACCATTTGGATCTCTCCAACAAATACTGTTACAATCACAACATGCATTTAGGTGTACTGGCTGGAAATAAGAGATACTGACGAGCTGCTCACCATTTTGCCCCATAGATTCCAACCACTGCTGATGAATAGTAGATGGAGACATACCCCCATGTGCAGACCCCTGGTGGACTAGGCAGCAATGGAGTATAGGCACATTATCCTCACCTATAGAGTGGACAGGGCCACAATCACAGAGCTGTGTGTCCAATTGAAGCCTGACCTAATATCTACTATCCGTTACCCCATTGGGATCCTCCCTCTTGTGCAAGTGCTATCAGTGCTCCATTTCCTGGCAACTGGCTCCTTCCAAGTGACAGTGGGCTTGGCAGCACATCATTTTCACCCAGGTGGAGGATTTGGCCACAGTGAAAGGTGATTTCTAAGCAATGGGACATATCCCCAACATTATTGGGGCAATTGATGGTACACATATAGCACTTGTCCCCCCCCAATGAAATGAACAGGTGTTCAGAAATCGAAAGAGCTTTCACTCGATGAATGTGCAGATGGTGTGCCTGGCAGACCCGTACATCTCCCATGTCAATGCAAAGTATCCTGGGTCTGTGCATGATGCCTTTATCCTGAGGAATAGCAGAATCCCATATGTGATGGCTCAACTCCAGAGGCACAGGGTATGGCTAGTAGGTGAGCCCTGGTTCCAACCCAGTGGATGTTGGTGTATGGGTATGTTGTGGGCCCTAAAGTTTGGTGTGTGGCTAACAGTTGTCCCTCAGTATTTGCAGGTGACTCAGGTTACCCCAACCTCTCATGGCTACTGACCCCTGTGAGGAGTCCGAGGACAAGGGCAGAGGAACGTTACAATGAGGCACATGGGTGAACAAGAAGAATTATATAGAGGACCTTTGGCCTCCTGAAGGCCAGGTTTCGTTGCCTCCATCAAACAGGTGGATCCCTGTACTACTCACCCAAGAAGGTCTGCCAGATCATTGTGGCATGCTGTATGTTGTACAACCTTGCCTTACGTCGGGAGGTGCCTTTTCTGCAGGAGGATGAGGTTGCAGATGGCCATGTGGCATCAGTGGACCCTGTGGACAGTGAAGATGAGGAAGCAGAGAATGAGGACAACAGAAGTGAAATAATTTGTCAATACTTCCAATGACACACAGGTAGGACAGTGTAACTTCACATTTAATTGACCGTTTTGTGTTTGACATTGTCACTGATTGGCTGATTTTCCCTCTTCTATGGCCACTCACTGTGGCCTTTGGCATCTCTATTTGCAGATATTTGTTCCCCACTATAGCTCCTGCTGTGTTGACTGCAGCCAACTACAGATCATTCCTATGTATACATTTCTGTACAGTTGATTTTCAATGTTTAAACCTTGTTTAACAAATACATACTTAAATCATTTCACATACTCCATACCATTTTTTCAAAGGGTGTTTATTTAAGTGCTAAGAGTTAGAGGGGGATGTGCAATGGGCTGGGGAGTTGATGGAGGAAAGTCCAGGTTGGAGTCCAGTCTATTTGTATCACACGTGCATTGTCCAAGGAGGCATAGGAAGGGGAGCAATGGCAGTTCAAGGAGGACAGGGTGACAGAGTGGGACACAAGGGTGACAATCAGGAGAGTCTTATTTCCGGGCGGGGGTCTTGGCAATAGTCTCTTACTTCTGCCTGGATCACAGGGATTGTTTGCGGGGTGGTTCACCTTCTGCAGTGGGAGGGGTGCTGGTGGCCTGTTGTTCCTGTGGTGGGGCCTCCTGTCCACTAGCGGCAGCAGAGGTGGAGGGCTGTTCATCGGTTTGGCTAGTGGCAGAGGCCTGGTGGTGTGCCACTGCCTCCCTCATAGCGTTGGCCACGTCTGCCAGCACCCCTGCAATGGAGACCAGGGTGGTGTTGATGTCCTTCAAATCCTCCCTGATCCCCAGGTACTGTTCCTCCTGCAGCTGCATGTTCTCCTGCAACTTGTCCAGTATCTGGCCCATCGTCTCCTGGGAATGGTGGTATGCTCCAAGGATCACGGTGATTGCCTCCTGGAGAGTCGGTTCCCTGGGCCTGTCCTCCCCCTGTTGCACAGCAGTCCTCTCAGCTTCCCTATTTCCTGTGCTGCTGTGTCCTGAACCGTGTGCCCACTGCCACTGACCCCAGGCCCCTGATCGTCCTGTGTTTGTGGGGTGGCCTGGGGTCCCTGTAGTGGTGGACACACTGCTGATTGACGAGTCTTGGGGACAGAGGTATGGGTCCGTTTGGTAGGTGCTGTGGTGGTGCTTCCTGAGGGGGGACACTCTGTGGTGGTGTGAGAGTGTGCCTGGGTAACCGACTGTCCGGAGGTCGCTGATGGGCCAGGTTGGTCATCCAGATCCAGGTGAGCAGAGATGCTGTCATCACTGTGGGCCTCTTCTGTGGGGGGACTGGATGTTACTGGCACCTCTTCTCCCATGACATTGGCTGGGGGACCTGTGGGGATGTAAATGCAGTGTTACTGTTTCTGCGTGTGGCATCATGTGCATGGGTGTGTTGGCCTCTATGGTTGTTGTTGCCATGGCAGATTTGCTTTTGTGTGAGTTACTATTTGGTGGGCTAGGTGATTCTCTCCAGTGTGCATGCAGTGGTGATAGGTGTCCATGCAGGTCTGTGAGGGGTGTCCATGCATTGGTGTTACATGCAGGGCTTGGTATTGGGATGAGTGGGTTGTGATGGTGGGGTATGTAGGTGGTGGTGGAGTGACGGGAGTGAGGGTAAGGGTGGGGGTTTATGATGGCATGCAGGTAAGGGGGTGATAGTATTAGAGATTTGATTTACCAGAGTCCAGTCCTCCTCCTACTCCTGCCACACCCTCAGAATGCATGATTGGCAAGACTTGCTCCTCCCATGTTGTTAGTTGTGAGGGAGGAGGTGGGGCTCCACCGCCAGTCCTCTGTACAGCTAAGTGGTGTCTTGCTGCTGTGGAATGCACCTTCCACGTAGGTTTTTCCAACTATTCCCGATTTGCTCCCTTGTTCTTGGGTGCTGTCCCACGGGGTTGACCCTGTCCATGATTGTTCACAATAGCTCCATCTTCCTAGCAATGGATGTCTGCTGCACCTGTAATCCAAATAGCTGTGGCTCTACCTGGATGATTTCCTCCACCATGGCCCTTAGTTCCTCCTCAATCAATCTGGGGTGTCGTTGTGGTGCCATGGGTGTAGGGTGAGTGGTGTGGGGGAGGGTGTGTGGGGTGATGTGTTGGGGTGTGTGATGTAAGGTGTGTGGATGGTGTATAGGTGATGATGTTCTGTGGCTCTGGTTGTGTGTGTGCTCTTGCTGTCTCTCTGGTGGCAATTCTTTCTAGTCGTAAAGGGTTGTGGGTAGTGTGGGTGTGTGTTTTATAGTGGTGTGGGTGTGGTATGTGTATGAGTTTCAGGTGTGTGTAGTTTGAATTGTTCAATGTGGTGTAGTTTTGTTTGAGTGTGTGTATTTTGAGCACAGCGGTATGTCCCGCCAATGGTTTACCGCCATTGAATGTACGCTGCAGTGATTCGTGGGTCATAATGCTATGGGAGTAGTTCTGTTGGAATAACGGTGTTGGTTTTGCTACTGCCACTTTATCACTGACCTTTGGCCTGGGGGACTTGTGTGTGTGGCGTTATGTTGGCGGCAGTCGGCATGGTGGTAAGCGGCATTTACCGCCAATGTCATAATGAGGGCCTTAGTTCCTCTCTGACCAATGCAGTAAAGTTAACGGGCAATGATCTACCCTGTTTCACAGTAGTTTCTGTTTGCTTTTCTGCAAAGAGACCCAAGGTGCCACGTGTTAGGGCATTTACATGATGGTGAACATTTTCGGACACTCTAAGCTTGGGCTCTGAGGGTGTGTGTGTGTAGGGGTGGGATTTACTATGGTAATCCTTGTGCCCTACAACATCACTCAAAAAGTATAGTTTGAAATAGGCACTGTATCCATAACAAACAAAGCGTGGGGCAGAATTTTGATTATGCTGGAGTAATCAGAGTAATCTCTGCACTCTGCATTGCTCTTTAATTCAGAATTACTGAAATGTATGCAATTGCTCCTGCTAAGAGTAACTTGGGGGGAAAAATCCTGCAGTGAGAGGACATTCAGCGAGCATTAGTGCAAAAATGCATCTTTACAACCATTTTAAAACACAAAGGTGCATTTTGGGCTTAGAAAATAGCACTAAATGCTGGTAGTAATTTGGAGGAAACTCTGGGCCCAACAGTACATTTAGTGAGCAGCTGCTTGGGTTCCCTATTCATGTTCTGTTGCATTTAGCACTATTTCGTACCAGAAAATGCATTCTCACATCCATTTTAGAAGGGAGGGAGCAATTTTGTGCTACAAAATACGGCTAAATGCGGAATGACTCTTCTTGTGTAATTCAAGCGTAATCTCCCAGAACTCTTAGGTAATTATGCATGATTGCACTACACTGAACTTCATGAGTTACCTGCCCCCCTACAACATGATCACAGACAGATGTCAGGCAGGACAAAAGCAGGGTCCTAAAGCAACCAGTTAGGCCACACACAATAATTGTCCTAGAATTCTGTTTCCTCCTTTTGAAGGGTACAAAACCTTTACATGTGGCAGAGATAGATATACCATGCAGAATATTATACTGGGGTGTCAATAGTATGGGGGACAGGGGGTGAAACATTCCGCTCCGCTGGCAGATTTAGTGGAATTTTGACGACTCTACCATAATCTTGTAACATGGACTTTTGGCTAAATTCCACCAATCGCCACATGGATTTTTTTTCTTTTCAAAACTAACTGCAGAATAACAAGGTGGCGAGCAAGATTTGGCATCCCATAGAGTGATTTCCAGTTGCTAGGAGGACATCTGGTGAGATTTTTCTAATGTAAGCAGCTATGTTCTCACTGTCAAAAGGCTGCCACCTGAGTAGAAAATCTACTAGAGTGGCAGCAAAATCAGCTCAAGGACCTGTAGCCTCTGGCCTGCTGTCTAGTGCTATTCATAGTGATTTTTCAGCACCAAACTCAATCCCAGCGCTAATTCAGAGCACCACCAGCACAACATGCCTATTTCCATCCATTGATGGAACTCTTCAACACCTCATAGGGTTTTTATGTAACTCTCCAGAATTTTGCAAAGCCCCAACCTGCATTTTTTATGTACCTCAGAGGAGTCATCTCTTCCCATTCAGTCCTGCCTGTTGTGTGCCTCTGGGAGGAATTACATACCCCATTCACACCTCATTCAAGACTGAGCACTGGCTGTGAATAATGCAAATTAGACCCCTGATGGCTCAGGCAGATAAAGGCTAACTTTTTCTTAATATTTATTCATGATTAAGTTTCCTTAATATTTTACAAAATATAGTTTCATCATTGAATTGGAAGTTATTAAATATTAAAAATAGTGGTTCAATCAAGTTTCTAGCCGGTCTCTTTTTCTGGGTTTTATTAGTATTTTAATTTTCACTCTTTAATTTGGTTTTCTACATGGGACAGCAAGGCCTGCCACAGTGAAAATAGCTTGAAATGCCAAATGGGAAGCAATGCCATGTGGCTCAGATCCATCCCTAAAGTATACAAAAAGAGATGGATAGAATACTTCAATTAATCTCAGCCACTAGTAACTACACGGCCCGCAACCCATTCCATTGTTATTTTGAACACCATAACACCTCGCTTTGGATTAAGCCACGTGCAAATCAGTCTTAACCCTTCTCCCATGGGAACAGTCCAGCCTTAACCCTGACACCAGCCTCAACCCCAAGGAACTCATCACAAAAAACCTAGGCACTTGGCACTAGTTTTCTATGCCAAAGAAAGTGAAACTGTCCCTCCCAAAAAGCAAAGCTAGAACAGTTGTTCAAGGGATCTTACATCTAGATGGTGATGACACCCCGCTTTGAGGCTTTCCAAACTCTACATTGGTCCTCGTATACACCACAGCACATCTCATTAAGGGCCTGAAAAACCTTTGTCACGTCACCCCTGCCCTAAAAAATTCCACTGGCATCCTTTGTCAGTCAGCTCCACCTTCAAGGTAAATGCATCATCTACAAAGCCGAAATACTCAACACCCTTGAAGATCTGGCTGACATGCTCACCATCACTAGTGGCTCTTTACACACCCAAAACTACAAAACCATCAGACTGGAGTCAATGTGCAAAAATGTAAAACCAAAAAAACAAACAATGGGTCTTCTCACTATTTGCACCTAGCATCCAGAATAGCATATCATTACCCATCAGGTATGCCCCATCCTTCTTCAATTCATAAAAGATTTGAAGACATATCTCTTTAAAGAACACTAATTTGTAAAGCAGTAAGGAGGACCAAAACACAGAACCTAGGCCCGTATTTATACTTTTTGACGCTAAACTGCGCTAACGCAGTTTAGCGTCAAAATTTTTTGCGCCGGCTAACGCCATTCTGAAGCGCCATGCGGGCGCCGTATTTATTGAATGGCGTTAGCCGGCGCTAGCAGACCGGCGCTGCCTGGTGTGCGTGGAAAAAAACCACGTACACCAGGCAGCGTCGGCATTGGGAAAAATGGCGTTAGGGCGTCTTAAAAATGGTGCAAGTCAGGTTGACGCAAAAAAATCGCCTCCACCCGATTTGCGCCATTTTTAACGACGCCCAGACGCCATTTACATGACTCCTGTCTTAGTAAAGACAGGAGTCATGCCCCCTTGCCCAATGGCCATGCCCAGGGGACTTATGTCCCCTGGGCATGGTCATTGGGCATTGTGGCATGTAGGGGGGCACAAATCAGGCCCACCTATGAAAAAAAAAATATATAAAAAAAAAAAAAATTATACTTACCTGAACTTACCTGAATGTCCCTGGGGTTGGTCCCTCCATCCTTGGGTGTCCTCCTGGGGTGGGCAAGGGTGGCAGGGGGGGTCCCTGGGGGCATGGGAGGGCAGCTGTGGGCTCATTTTGAGCCCACTGGTCCCTTAACGCCTGCCCTGACCCAGGCGTTAAAAAGAGGCGCAAATGCGGGGTTTTTTGCCCCGCCCACTCCCGGGCATGATTTTTGCCCGGGAGTATAAATACGACGCATTTGCGTCGCAGTCATTTTTTGGGACGGGAACGCCTACCTTGCATCTCATTAACGCAAGGAAGGCGTTCACGCAAAAAAATGATGCTCTTTACTTATACTTTGGCGCTAGACGCGTCTAACGCCAAAGTATAAATATGGCGTTAGTTTTGCGCCGAATTTGCGTCGAAAAAAACGACGCAAATTTGGCGCAAACAGAGTATAAATATGCCCCCAAGTGTCTAGACTTACTTTCGGATTTAATCTCAGCCTGTGAACCTTCACAGCACTCCACTGTATTTTTAGGTAGATTTGTGCTATGCAAGTACTACATGCATGAACGCATACATACAGAGGTCAGAAAGCATATGGTTGTTCAGTTGCTTTGTAATGTGCGCAGCAAAAGGCGGACTTGCAGCTTATACAAGGTGCATTAACTAGCATGCAGAATCTTGAAATACACCACCTTGCAAATCACCTTATCTTCCAAAACGGCCATCAGGTCAGAGGGATAACATGGCAATTATGTTAAATGAAGAGAGTTTCCTCACATTTTCCAGCTAGGCATGTTTTTGGAAGGATTGTGCTTACAGTGATCACCTCTTTACCTATCTGCAAACCCCATCAACATAAAGGGTACACTGACTTCTGCTGCCATAAGATGCTAGTCCCAACAAGCACAAGGCTGTACAGCATGGATACTCAAAGTACGGCCCGCGGGCCTCATGCGGCCCCTCTGACCTTTACATGCGGCCCCTTGGGCAACAGGAGCACTGGGCAGCTGTTTGCTCAACTCCGCACTAACAATGAAAATATTAAATACACACACAATCATTTATTTCAAACTTAACTGGTGTTAAAGAAAGGAAGTAACTAAGGATTTAGATAACATGCAGAACCTTTTTGCCTTAGTAAAAAATATTTTAGCAGTGCATTGAGATGTATTCCTTTAAAAGTGATAGTTTTCAAACATACATTTGAAAACATAAATTTTGAAACATTAATTATTTCCCTTACCCTGAGAACACCACTAATAGTAAGTTAAAGAGGCAAGTCACTTGGTATGGCACTTTATGGGTGGCCTGGGTTCCTATCATACATTAACAACATTATAGTTTATTAAAGCAAACATAGAAGCAGGTTTCGTGCAGCGCACACCATAAATCATGTATTTCGAGGTCATCTTAAATGTGATAATCCAAAAAAAGGAGGGAAAGTGAGACTAAACAATTGCCTAGGATCACACAATTTGGAAAAGTGGGTAAGCCGGGATTCATTTCAGGTTTTCTGGTTTCCCATTGTTTATTTCAGCCACTAGATGTATATCATTTGCTTCTCCTACACCTACCTTGCTACCAATCCCCCAAGCCACCCCACTTGACCGCCACTGCCCTGGCATCAATGCGGCCCCCAGGCGCATCACAGACCAAACTTTTTGGCCCCTGGGAAAATGTTTGCGAGTACCCATGCTGTACAGCATACATTGAAATGGACCAGCAAGGAAATTCCCTCATCTTAGTCACTGTGTCAAACTGATGGCGTGGTGACCTACTTGTATAAGGTGATTATACTCATAATTTGCCCGCTAGGCCATTTGTGGTGGGCGATGTGTGCAGCTTCTGCACCAAAAGCACTGACAGCATCCCCACGAGTCGTGTCTAGCTGCTGTACGTGAGCCTTTCACAAGTTAGTGGGTTTCAGGTATGCATGAGAGAGGAGATGTGAATCTGTACCGAGCAATTCTAATGTGAGTATACATGCAGCTCAGACCAAGGTAAGTCTCTCCTCAGGTGTTAGTTCTCAGGTCTGTGGTCAGCCAAATAAACTACTGTCTTATGCAAACTGATATCTATGCTGGTAAGTAGACTAGGCTGACTGGCTTTAGTTGGGTTTAGCACAGCCTTGATTAACATAGGTTTTGTGGCTCCGCCTGGACTGTACTCGCAGTGCCCACACGTCTCCACTGCTGCCTCCACCATTCAACACAGCCCCATGAAATCTCATGCTCCAAGAACAGCCACCCATAAGAGTTATGTTTACAAAAGTATTGCTCTAGTCCTAGCCACATAAGAAGCTCCATCGAACAAATTCAGGGCACATTCTGCTAAGATAACACAGTATGATTTAGACACCACATGGGAATGACTGCCCACAAACAGATCACTAAACGAACAGTGAAATATATATTTCACGTATATTTATGTCGATGTGCAAGTTGTGGGAAATTCAAGAAACTCCATGGTAGATGTTTTGGACTCAAACGGACACACCTAAATGTTTATGGTTTGGGTTCTAAAACATTGGTGACAATGTCAAGATAGTGATGAAAAACTACGCTGTGAACCATACGTCCTAATGATGTGACAGTTAAGAATTTAAAACCATGTATGTTTTTATGACCACGACTGAGAAGAATAAGGTAGGTAGTTGGATCATTGTGTATAGGAATCGCACTGCTGGTGGCGTTCATTGTAAATGGCCCTAGCCCAAATGTCTACTGTGAAAGAAACCAGAGCTTCTCACCCCGAGGGATCTTGGGGTGTGAGAGGCGAGACACTTCTGCATCAAACAGCAGCTCATGCAAATTGCAGTGCCGACCTGACGTGAACGTGGTGGCCCTATGTCAGCAGAATGCACCCTAAAATGATAATTTGGGGTTCTAGAAGAGCCTTAATTTTATGACGTCACCATCATTGTCACAAGAACGTGAACTTTATTGAAATTCCGCTATATTTAAACATGATTCCACCCTGAAAAGCAAAATTAACATTGTAAGTACATGGACAGACAGACAGGAAGACATTTGAGAGCAAACAGCACATTATGCATGTTTTACCTATGTCTAATATTTAGAAGGAGGCCAAACATTATTCCAGCTTTCCTGCAAATATATTTTGTTTTCTAGATTTAAACTATTGTTCAGCAGTTCAGAGGCATCCAGAAAATGAACAGCCCCTTTATAAATATAGGTAGAGATGTGCCATTTATTTGTTCATACCCATCTCCTCGGAAATCTTAATACGACAAATTGTGGGAGGAGGATGGACTTGGAATGGGCCTTAAAAGTTTTTAAACACTGGCAAAGTTTGTCCAGACAACCCAACATATCATGGATGTTTCTTTGTGTTTGTTGGGATTGAGCCAAAGGTCTCAAAACAACAGAAGAATGAAAAACAGGACTATGTTTAAATGTAATTTATAGTGTTCATGTGGAAGATTTCGGGGGTCATTCTGACCGCGGCGGGCGGCGGACGCCGCCCCCCTGTCGGTCACCACCATTTGGCTGCTCCGCCGTCAAAAGACCGCCAAAGGAGCGCCCGCCGGCCCAGCGGGAAAGGCCCTGCAACACAGAGGCCGGCTCCGAATGGAGCCGGCGGTGTTGCAGGGGTGCGACAGGTGCAGTTGCACCCGTCGCGATTTTCACTGTCTGCTAAGCAGACAGTGAAAATCATGCTGGGGCCCTGTTAGGGGGCCCCTGCACTGCTCATGCCAGTGGCATGGGCAGTGCAGGGGCCCCCAGGGGCCCCACGACACCCGTTCCCGCCATCCTGTTCCTGGCGGTAAAAACCGCCAGAAACAGGGTGGCGGGAAGGGGGTCGGAATCTCCAGCAGCGCCGCCATGGAGATTCAGCCCAGCCAGGGGAAATCCGGCGGGAAACCGCCGGATCCCCTTTTCTGACCGCGGCTTTACCGCCGCGGTCAGAATGGGCACTGAAGCACCGCCAGCCTGTTGGCGGTGCTTCCGTTGCCCGTGGCCCTGGCGGTTTAGGACCGCCAGGGTCAGAATCAGGGCCTTAATTCCTTAAGATCGTTTTGTCGGCTGTCGTTTCCAAAACAGCATTCAATTACACAAAACTAGAACTGTTATTTTGTCAAACAACAGTCACATACAAAACCATACTCCTGCAATTTGAAATAAGGAATTCAATGTTGTGTTTTCTTCCAATAATTTGGCCTGTTTTCTTTTACCTTCGAGCCTTTTCCACAATATGTTTAGCATCTAATGTTCGCTTGACTCGGAAACGAGAATTTTTAGATGCAGTTTGAACGTATATATTATGTATTTGTAGTCTCTATGGATGGTTTAAAAATAATGCTTCCCTTTCACCAGCCATGTACAATAGTGATCAAATTAACTGACTTGATGTATGTGTTTCCAAAGCAGTACAATTGATTTAGCCTATTTTTGTTGGCAATTTCAAATATCGGCTTATTTAATTGCGGCTGAAATAATCAGCAATTTATCTTCGAACGACAAGAAGTCATTTTATTTCAGCCCATGCAAGAGTTTTCGTTGAATTAACACATCAAATAATGTTTACTCAACTCAGCACGAAAACTATATTCCACAATTGCAGCCAGAGTGGTTATTAGTAACTCGAGACTCATTGAGTGTTCTTTTTACTTTTAGTATTTGAGTAGTGCTACAAACGTTCAGGAGTCATCCTTCTAGTGAAAGAAAAAAACAGTACACATTTTTAAAACACACATCCGCATTAGCAACAGGACTTTTTGCAAAACTAGGTCCAAATAAAATAAGGTAAACACTGGGGGCCAGATTTAAAGAAAAGTGGCACAGCGCGGTGCTGCACCAAAATTGGCAGTGCCACACTGAGTCACTTTAGAAACGCAGGGATGCGCTGTGTGTAAGGAAATACGGCGCACCTCTGCATTTCCCCCTGCGCTGGCGCTAAATTTAACTGCCAGTGCCAACACAGGCATCCTTGCACCATCGTGCAAGGATGTCTGTGTTGAGGGGTGTGATTGTTTATGTGCGGGAAGGTGTCCCTTCCTGCACATAAACAATCACTAATGGCGCTTTGGCAATTCTGTGTGTGCTGCACAATGCAACACACACAGAAGTGCCAAAGCGTAATTTTCAAATGATTGTTTATGTGCAGGAAGGGACACCTTGCCGCACATCAACAATAATTTCTGGCATTTTGCTTTTTCCATGAGGGCGGCAGAATGCGGCACTCACAGAAAAAGCAAAAAACGAGGAGTAATAAAAGTATTCCTCCTCATTGCACCCTGATAACGCCACCCCTGAGGGTGGCATTAGATTTTGGCGCTGCCTTAGGTTTGCAAAATTTCATAAATCTGAGGCAGTGTCAAAATGCAATGGTGTTGCTGTGGCACGCCCACAGCAACACCCATTGCACACCCTTTTCCACGCACCGTGCTGCGTTGGAAAGGGCCACATTTACAAGGTGGTGCTAAGCCACAAAAAGTGGCTTAATGCCACCTTGTAAATACGGCTCAATGCTTAGCGACACAAAGTGACATTTCTGTTGCGCTAGGGGCCAAAAAATACGGCCCTGGAAGTGCTAATTTTAGGCAAGGTCTCTGTCATTTTGTCGTTTTGTCAGCCGTGGTTTCCAAAACAGCATTCAATTACATGATACTAGAACTGTTATTTTGTCTAACAACAGTCACATACAAAACCACACTCCAGCAATTTCAGATAAGGAATTCAATGTTGTGTTTTCTTCCAATAATTTGGCATGCCTTCTTTTACCTTCCAGCCTTTTCCACAATATGTTTAGCTTCTAATGTTCGCTTGACTGAGGAGAACTTTTAGATGCAGTTTGAGCATGTATACTATGTATTTGTAGTCTCTATGGATGGTTTAAAAATGATGCTTCCCTTTCACCAGCCATGTACAATAGTGATCAAATTAACTGACTTGATGTATGTGTTTCCAAAGCAGCACAATTGATTTAGCCTATTTTTGTTGGCAATTTCAAATATCGGCTTATTTAACTGAGGCTGAAATAATCAGCAATTTATCTTCGAACGACAAGAAGTCATTTTATTTCAGCCCATGAAAGAGTTTTCGTTGAAGTAACACATCAAGTAATGTTTACTTAACTCAGCACAAAAAATGTATTCTAGAATTGCAGCCAGAGTGGTTATTAGTAACTCGATACTTATTTCTCGTAAACGTTCAGGAGTCATCCTTATATTGAAAGAAAAAAACATTACACCTTGTTAAACACACATCTGTATTAGCAACAGGACTTTTTGCACAACTAGGTCCAAATAAAATAAGGTAAACACTGAGGGCCAGATTTAAAGAAAAGTGTTGCAGTGCGGTGCTGCGCCAAAATTGGCAGCGCCACGCTGCATCACTTTAGAAATGCAGGGATGCACCGTATTTGAGGAAATATGGCGCATCCCTGCATTTTACCCTGCGCTGGCGCTAAATTTAGCTGCCAGTGCCAACTCAGGCATCCTTGCACCATCGTGCAAGGATGTCTGTGTTGAGGGGTGTGATTGTTTATGTGCGGGAAGGTGTCCTTTCCTCCACATAAACAATCACTAATGGCACTTTGGCAATTCTGTGTGTGCTGCACAATGCAAAACACACAGAAGTGCCAAAGCGTAATTTTCAAATGATTGTTTATGTGCAGGAAGGGACACCTTCCTGCACATTAACAATAATTTCTGGCATTTTGCTTTTTCCATGCGTGCGGCAGAATGCGGCACTCACAGAAAAAGCAAAAAACGAGGAGTAATAATAGTACTCCTCGTTGTGCCCTGCTAACGCTAACCCTGGGGGTGGCGTTAGATTTTGGCGCTGCCTCAGGTTTACGAAATTTCATAAATCTGAGGCAGTGTCTAAATGATATGGGTGTCGCTGTGGCACGCCCACAGCAACACCCATTGTACGCCCCTTCCACGCACAGTACTGCGTGGGAAGGGGACATATTTACAAGGTGGGGTAATCCACAAAAAGTGGCTTAAGGCCACCTTGTAAATACGGCTCAATGCTTAGCAGTGGTTAATTATGGTTTGTCACTGGAATTTCATAGGAATGTGCTTCTTATGACTGGAAATGTAGCAATATGATTGACCCTTTTTAAAGTAATAACAGAAGACATAAAAGTAAGCAAAATAGCAAAAGAAATGTTTTAAGACACACTACGTCAAAAAGGAATGAAATACAATGACCAAAGTAGACATAGCAGTAATACAATGCAATAATCGAGCACAAAACACAGTGGCAGACCGAAATAAACCAACATCGCAGCACAACAAACTTTCTGGCCACACATTACCACCCACCACAAAGCTGATTACATATTACAGTGGTGAAAGATGTGTGCACCAAGCACTGTCTTATTTACTAATGTGTGTTAGTAAATGTTACTAAATTATTTGGGCCAAGAGTTTTGATGAATGGAACCCCAATGAAAACTGAGTGAAATGTTTATGTATGTGTGGCCCTGTGTGTACGTGTGTGTGTGATTCTATGTATTTTTAGCCCAGCAGTTCTGGAAATTGTGTCTTATTCTTTGTATTGTTTTCCATTTTTCTTTCATTCACTACACTTCAGAAATTTCTACCACCTTATTTTTACTAGACTTATTTTAAGGTGGTATTTTGCATTGGTTTTCAATTACCTCTCTTACCTTTAATTGGGTTTTATTTACCATATGTGTCATTTTTCTGATGTGGTAAATAACACAAGAAGTAAATTGCACATGCAGTGCATAGTGCATGTGGACTACAGAATGCAGTATTTAGCGCATGTGAAAAAGACCACATGTGGTTTTTAACCTGTGATCTGGCAGGTCCGTATATTCACACGTTATTTACGCAGGCATTCCGTAATTATCACTACACCTAACTCAATATCCGAGCCCTTGTATCAATTTTTATTGCGTGCGATAATTGTCGTGGATAAAACTGTACTACTCGTGGTGAGGGCATTAGTTGCAAAGTATTCATGTTAACTCAGAAAAGTACTTTAACTCTGAAAAATGTATTTTACATGTAATAAAATAAAATGAAATGCTTTTTCTAGCAAAAGCTCTTTACTACTTTCATGGGCAGGTAAAGTTTTGTATGCTTTTTTCCCACAAAGGTGGCAAGAATTATGTATTTGTAACTTGTTGTTTACTTAGCACTTAATAGTGCATATTTTCCCTTTTTATGGGTGAGCGCAAAGCGCTCCATCCATAAAGTAATATCTCTTTGGGCTTCAAACCACGCCCAGGTCAGGTCAGTCTCTTTTATTGGTTCCTGGGCTTGCTCTTTAAAATCTGCTTGCTTTCATTTGTGAAAGGCATGCATACCTCATGCCTTTTCCAGTGTTTAGCCTGCCTACACAGCATCGGTAAACTACTAGAAACATGCGAGGCTCGATGTTTTGAGCCTGGTTTATGCACTACTTTATCTGTTAATTTTGGGAGAGAGTGACCAGACCAACACGCGTTCCTTGTGTGTGTAAAAGGCCGCTTTATTGGAACAGGTGCCCTTAAACCTACCCCACCTGGCCTTTGCCTTACAAAACTAAAGCCTCACTAGACATCAATTCACCTGTCCCCACCCCTCCTCCTCCCCTACCTCGATCCCTCCCCCCCTTATTCTCGTCCTGTCTCCTCCTTCCTCTTGTCTCCTTTCTTTTCTCCGTTCCATCTGCTTCTTTGAACCTGTCCGCTAATGAGCAGTCCCCTGCCTGCCCCTTTCTAATTAATACTCCTTACCGTCCTAATACCTGAAATGCCCTGCCAACTCCGTCCTCCACCCGAGCTTTAAATAGCTGCCCTGCAGCTGTCCCCGCCGCAGCCCGCACCTGTCCCAAGCGACAACCTACCCCAAGAGGACACCCGCTCCAACAAACCAACCTAATGAATTGGGAGGGAGGGAGGGAAAAGAAACAACGAGGAGCCCAATACTAGCGTCCCAGCCACCAGATCACCTTTATCAAAATGGTGGCCGGACTTACAAAATGTCCGGTTAAATAATGCCCCCCACCCCTCCCTTAACTGGCACCCCGGACGCCCAACCGCGTTGCGGGTCGTGCCACCTCCCCCAAAAACCCCGGGGGGGAACTCCTCGTTCCTCGTCCTCCCCCCCGAGGCCCCATTGGGAGAGAGTGACCAGACCAAAACGCGTTCCTTGTGTGTGTAAAAGGGCGCTTTATTGGAACAGGTGCCCTTAAACCTACCCCACCTGGCCTTTGCCTTACAAAACAAAAGCCTCACTAGACATCAATTCACCTGTCCCCACCCTTCCCCCTCCCCTACCCCGATCCCTCCCCCCCTTATTCTCGTCCTGTCTCCTCCTTCCTCTTGTCTCCTTTCTTTTCCCCGTTCCATCCGCTTCTTTGAATCTGTCCGCTAATGAGCAGTCCCCTGCCTGTCCCTGTCTAATTAATACTCCTTCCCGTCCTAATACCTGAAATGCCCTGCCAACTCCGTCCTCCACCCAAGCTTTAAATAGCTGCCCTGCAGCTGTCCCCGCCACCAGAAAAGGCCCTGACTTTTCTGCCCCCCCCCTAGGGCTCCTTGAACAAATTCTTCAACTGCTCCTTCACCTGCAATAGGTACAACTCCATCCCTACGAAAGATAAGTGTACCCCATCATCCCTAAAAAACTCGACATCCTCAAACTTTAAATCTACATGTTCTAAAAAGGTTACTCCTCGACCTGTACAAAAACCTTTCATTTCTTTGTTAACCTTACACCTGGCCCTCTTGATCGCTCCGGGCTTCCTCGCCCCTCTCCATACCCGATGCGGAACAAATGCCGCAAAAACTACGTGGCATCCTTTCCACTGCTCCAACAAAAGCTGCAAGTCCCTTTTCATCATTTTCAACAGGTTTAAACCCGTTGTTCGCACTAAATCATTTTCCCCTAAATGAATAACTAGCACGTCCGGACAATGTCCCCTGCCTCTTGTGGCTTGAAGTCGCGGCAACAGCTCCTTCCATAACATACCCCCTTTTCCTATCCACCTAAACCGGTAGCGCGCCGAATCTAAACCCAAGCTGTCTCCTATGGACGTCCTCCGAGCCTGTCGTTGTGCCCACTTTAAAACGAGTGTCCAATGACCCAGATTTCCAGGTAATCCGCTTTCGGCCCCAGTACAACACCTGAAAAAGAGAAAACAAGTATGAAACCGCATACAACACAATACTTTCAATCTTTAAACGTCCCAACCCCGCACGTAACGCCTAAAACCATCTGATTTCCACCTCCCCAGGGCCATCAGCTCCTCCCTGCTCCATCCCTTGTTCCCCGCCTCAGTGGCCACCCCAATCCTAAAGGAGTGCGTGCCAAAGTTCATTGCTTCCAGGCCGATACTGGCCAACCCTTTCTGCAAAACTGCTAAAAGCTGTGCCGCGGACACCCTTCTACCATCCGCATGACAAAAAACCTGACCGTCCAAAGAGGTAGCCCCTTCCCGCAAGCGGCCCCCCCTAAAAACTGGGCAAATATACTTAACCGGATAAGGCCTAAGGTATACCGTAACCCCCAAACCTTTTTGATCCGTCTTCGAATGCCAAACGCGCAACGCCAAACCTTCCTCCCCTTGCTGTACATCGCACCACCTGATACCCGACCTCCCCTGCAACCCCAGCAACTCCGACGCGCTAAACGCCCCAAAAAACAGCCACACCATCAAGGTTCTGAAGATTAAAGTCTCATATCCATCATAACATATCTCCCCCAACACCGGTAGCAATAATTTTAAAATTGCTATAGATATTGGTTGCCGCACACGTCCCGTCGCCCCCAACGATTTTTCCCAACCCTGGAGGATCCTCATACCCAGCTCGCCTGCCGAAGGAGGGTAACCCCAAATTAACTTCCCCATAAACCCGAGCGCCGACAACTTACCCGAAATCGTTACTCTGGACTGCCCTTTCCCAATTAAATCCATAATAAATTGCACCACATCTTCCACAACCTCCTCCTGCCTTACCCGTCGCCGAGCCCCGGATCCTAGGAACTTTTTCCATGCTTTCGCATAAGCCCGCCGTGTAGGCGGAGCCAGAGAGTTCATAACCAGCTGTAGCATCCGTGATTGCCTACTGTCCAAAGCACCTCCGGCATGCGGATTCTTCTCAGCGCGACACCCGTGGTTTATCCATGGAACCGCTCCCACTGTGAACGAGACAAAGCATCCGCTATTTCATTATTCGCCCCCAGCACATGTCTCGCTCTAAAATGTATGTCATGCCGCAGGCATTGAAGAACAAATACACGCATCAATTGTAAAACCCCTGCTTCCCGCGCCGACTGCCGATTAACCATCTGCACCACTGCCATGTTATCCACCCGGAAAAGCACCCGCGAATGCCGAAGTTCCGCACCCCATAGACAAACCGCCACTATCAACGGGAAAAGCTCCAAAAACGCGATGCTGCGACCCCGTGCTTCCATTCGCTCGGCCATTCTTCCGCACACCAACGTCCCTCCCAGTACAAGCCAAAACCATAGGCTCCCGCCGCATCTGAAAAAAGCTGGACATCCCATTCGCAATCCCACCACACCTTCAAAGGAATGCCCTTAAAGGATTCCAAGAACGTTGCCCACATGCGCAAATCCTCACGCACCCCCACTTTCAACCGCACATGATGATGCGAAAGTGCGTGCCCTGATAACGCCAACGAAAGTCGTCTGCAAAATGTCCTTCCCGCGCGCACCACTCTGCATGCAAAATTCAAGTGGCCCAACAGCACCTGAACTTCCCGCACTGTGACCTTGTTCCGGCCCAGCATTCCACAAATCCGCTCAATCATGTCTGCTTTTTTGTCGGCCGGCAATCTGGCCATCCCTTCCACTGTGTCCAGCTCTCTCCCCAAAAAAGACAGTGCCGTAGTTGGCCCCACTGTCTTCTCGGGAGCCAGGGGCACTCCTAGGTCTCCCATTATTTCCACAAAGCCGCTCAGCACCGCCGCACAAAGCGTGCTGTCCGCCGGCGCTGCAAAGAAAAAGTAATCCAAATAGTGTGTTACCCATTGGTGACCCGTAATCCTCTGGAAAATCCACTGTACAGCCGTACTAAAACGCTCAAACAGGGCACACGAGCTGGAGCATCCCATGGGCAAAGCCTTGTCCACATACCAATTTCCTTGAAACTGTATGCCCAACAATTCAAAGTCATCTGGATGAACCGGAAGTAACCGAAATGCCGACTTCACGTCGGTTTTTGCCATCAGAGCCCCGGGGCCCAACTGCTCAATCATGTCAACCGCCACATCCACCGACGCATATGAAACTTTAGTGACCTCCTCCGGAATGAAATCATTGACTGACGTTCCTTCCGGCCACGACAAATGATGAATCAGCCAAAACTGCCCTTTTTCTTTTTTGGGAACTACCCCAATGGGGACACAATGAGATTCTTCAACGGCCAATCCGAGAAGGGGCCCGCCATGGGACCCTCTCGAACTTCTTTGCACAACTTCTCTTGCGTCAGCTCCTCCTTACCGTGAACAGATCAAAAATTTTCCGCCCAGCGCCACTCCCGCGGACCTTGATACCCCAGACGAAAACCGACCCGAAAGCCCCGCACCAACAACTCCGCCTCCCCCGGCCTGTCATATCCCGCCAAAAAGATCTCCAAGAAGTCCACCTTAACCGGCGTAAGAGCCCTTACTTGCCACTCCTTGCCGCTGACACTGCCCGTCTCGACCACCATAGCTAGTGTTCGGGCCCCCACTCTGGGTTCCCCCCGAGCCAGTTGCATTTTGCTGGCCGCCACATAAAGTGACCGGATGTCTCCCCGCGCACTTGGAGCACTCGTGCCAGAACTTGCAGTACTCTCTGGTACAAAGTCCCTTATTATAGTCCCAGCAAGCTCTCGTTCGACCTGACCCGACGTTGTTGGACCTGCTTGGGCTAGAGCCCCCGGACCCCACCCCTTGGGTGGGGCACTCCCGAAAGGGCCGATATATTATTGGCAATCCGCTAGCCATAAAAACGGTCTTGCCAAATTTTGCGGGACCCATGGTGTGCTGCCACAGATCAGAATCAATTTCTCTCCACTGCACCTCCGAATCCGCCGACAATCGCGCCCTGAATTCCTCATCATACTGCCGCCAGGCATAACCACCGTAGTTGAGTTGTGCCTTTCGTATGATATCCATATACTTAAACAACGCAACCGACCTCTCCGGAAACCGCTCGCAATAAACACTGGCGAAAATCAGGAAAGCTGCCGTCCAATTCTCTATAGTTACCGGCACTTTCGGCCGCTTGGAAAGCTCCCACTTTTTCTTCTTTAGAGCCTTCCTTCGCCCTGACCTCCCTATGTAGCAATTTAAGTATATCAATATATTCCCCTTTCCAAATCTTTTCTTTCATCGCCGACGTTAAATGCGCCCCAAGCGGTTTTGCCGTTCCCATGTATGGCAGCTTGACCCATTTCAACACCGGCTCCTTCTCCTTCTCTTCTTTAGCCTTCCCCGCTTTGTCTTCCGCACCTCCCTCTCCCCCCTTACTGGTATCCGCCTTTCCGATCCGCCGCGCCGTCCGTAGACACCCCCATATCCTGAACATATACCCCTTTCACCAATCGCACTGACTCGTCTCTCGCTTCCGACGCTACAGACACCATTGAGGATGACGAAACCTTACCTGGAGACAAAAGCGGGGGCGATCCTGTACCTTCCGTTCTTCTCCTCTCCTGGGAACCGCCCCTAGGCCGCCGACCCGCATGCGTAACCTGCAGCGACTTCCGGACAGGGTTAGACACTCCCCGCCCCTGCCGCTCCCACCACTCAGTCTCACTTCCACTAGTACGCAACTCTCCCTCCTCAAGACTCACATCGGACATCCTTTCCTCCCTGACCGATCCTTTCCGCCCTCCCTGCTCACCATGGCCACCACACCAAGCACAACCCGCATACTCCCTTGCGTTCACAGGCCATTTTGGTGCCGGGCCCGGACGTTGCTCCTCCTAAGCCGCGGCGTCGGGGGGCGCATCACCCACACTGCCACACCGCCCAGAAGAAGCGTCCACAGCCCTCCGCCGTCGTCCACACCGTCCTGACGATGCCATCCGGCTAGCCGCCCCAGGGCCAGCCTTCACTTCTTCCGAAGGTACTAGAGCCGCCCCTTGCTCTCCTGGGTCGTCCTCATCAAAATCCAATGGGCCCTGCCAAACCAGGTCTGGTGCACTAGGTAACAAAAAAAACCCTCTTCCCTCTCGCACCTTACCTTTATCCCCACCTATATCACCTCCCTCCCCACTGCTCCCTTCTTCATCCCCTGACGTAACCCCTCGCCGTGATCCAAAAACCCCTCCTGAGGCCTCCTTAGTCACTGCTGCTGAAGCACCCTCCTCGCCTGACCCGGAATCCCCCACCTCCCCAGACACCCCTTCCTCATCACTGCTGCTCCAAACCAACATGGTGGGCCACTTTTTTTAAACTGGGACCCTAGGGTCCCGTTGTTCCTTCATCCCTGCTACTTCCGAATGAGAACCCTCCCCCCTACCAGGTTGAGGGGCCTTGGACCCTCCCACTGCCACCGCCCTGCTGCCTGCAAAAACCTGCTCCCCCGCCCCCACCCCTTGCTCCAATTGCCCTGAATGGGCCGCCCTGGCCCTCCCCACTGTCGCCCTCGCACCCTTAACCAGGCCCGCCCTGTGGCCGAGGGGCGCCTCAGCCCCTGTCTTTTCCGCTGCCCCGAGCCGAGGCCCATATCGCCTCATTACAGGACTGCGCTGGGCAACCTTCCCGCCAGCGCGCAGCCCTCGGCTCCGGGCCTCTCCGAGGGAAGCCCTCGGGGATCCCCGGGCCGTACCGCCTCCTCTAGCCCACCCACGAAACACCCTTGAGGCTCCTGGCCCCGTCCCGCGTACCGCCTTCCCCCGCGAACCTCCTACCTGAGCTCTGTGGGCTGGGCGCGGCGGGGAGCACGCCGCAACCGCCGCAGCAACTCCGGCCGAGGCACGGTGCGCCGGACGGCTGGGCGCCAACGTCCCTCCTTCAGCAAATCCAACCATCCTGCTTGCCGAAGCAACGCCAAAGCCTCCTGCACTTTGGGATCCATCTCTCGATACCGCCTCACCTAATTAGCAGGTAAACTCGCTACCTCCCTTAACTTCGCACAAACCCAAACCTGTTTCACGAAACCTGTCTTGTCCTCACCACTAAACTGATTATTCCACTAAAAACACCTGCCTAAATGCTCAACTAACGTCAACCAAACTCAATACAACCACTTTCAAAAGAAACAACGAGGAGCCCAAAACTAGCGTCCCAGCCACCCGGACACCTTTATCAAAATGGTGGCCGGACTTACAAAATGTCCGGTTAAATTATGCCCCCCACCCTTCCCTTAACTGGCACCCCGGACGCCCAACCACGTCGCGGGTCGTGCCACCTCCCCCAAAAACCCCGGGGGGGAACTCCTCGTTCCTCGTCCTCCCCCCCGAGGCCCCATTCCCCGCAGCACGATCGCGCTCCATTTTTTCATTTTCAACTTCAGCGCGATTGCGCTGCATTTTACATAGCACGATCGCGCTGTGTTTTTTTTCTTTTAATTTCTGTGGCAAGAAAAGTTAAGTTAGGAGTTTACAACGCAAGAAGCTCCAACTCGATCAAATACGTGCCCCGTTGCACTGAAAATGCTTGTTTGTCATGAAACCACTAACAAATGCTCTCTAATTTAACAGCACTTATTTAACTACCTCTCAATAGTAAAAGGCTGGTTTGGCTTTGACAACATTTACATTTCTGACCAGTAGATCATCCGGGCCAAATCATAAAACACTTTTACCTTGTGCTATTACATGTTCTGGTGGTATGGAAGACAGTGCTTGGCGTAAACACCTTTCAATATAGTATTATTAAAGCAGCCGTCTGGAGATAGCTAGGTGTAACTAGAATATTCGTGTACCTTTGTAGTATAGAATTTTGTTGTGGTGGTTTTTAGGCCTCGGGGTAACTTTTGGTACGCAGGCAGGTATAATTTGGCATAGTCTTGGCATTTTATTACACTTAACACCCAAAAGTTCCCTATTAGGCCTCTCATAAACAACAACATGTAGCTGGGATCTTTTCTTTTTTGGAACATGAAGTAAGTTCAGCGCAGTTCCATTCAAAATGTTTGTGCTGACAGACAACACTATTTTTGTCCTTTTTTCCTTTTTTTGTTCCCAATGGCATGGAGCTTGGATTAGGGAGGGTGCAGGCAGACCCACGTGAGACTAAGGGATAAGCAACATTGTTTAACGGTGAAGGCCTGGTGTTAATAATTATTGCCCAACTTTTTGGTGAATTTTGTCCATATTTGACTTTGTACTGTGGCATGTTTTAGTTTTTGAAACCTAGGCTGCAATAGGCCTTGGATGAATTTTTAATGTCATTTTCACATTTTTATAGCTACCGTGCTAGATTCATTTTTAATATTGAGTGACTTGTGGATGACCACGAGTTCATGCCAAATGTAGGTTGTTGTTTTGTTTGCACATGCAAGTTTAGTGGCTGTTGTTAGGGTGGCTCCAGTAGGCCAGACCCAAGTACCTGGATATTTTCCTTTGTTATTCCCATTATTTGTGTCAGACAGCTGATTGTTTCTCTTCAACTTTTAAAAGTAGTTTCCAAGAGTAATTGTTTGTGCTGTCTGGTATGGAGCATTATAAAATGTATTTAAATCCCGTATTAATTGCTTAAATTTTCCTATGCCTTTATTATATTTTTTATACTTTGAGCTGTTTTCTAAATTATTGTTGCTGCTTTAATGAATTGTACTAACGACCCACGGACAGGGTCAGTCACATTTTGAGTGTTTATTTATGCAATCCTTTCCATACAATTTTGAACATTTTTGCTGGTGGGGCGGTAGGATGGGTTCCAGCTAGGGTAGGTCATAGTTTTGTCTTTGTTTTTGATGACTCTTTCTTAGCTACCCTCTGTTCGGCACCATTTCAAGGAGAGGCCACCATTTTATGGAGCCATTGTGTGTGCTTGTGTGTGCGCCACAGATGGCAATATTGTCTTTGTTCTGCTTGCCTCCTTCTTTGCTAGCTATGTAGTCACAGACATTTTGGTGAGTCAGTGTGTGTATGTGTGTGTGTGTCTGAGAGAGAGTGTCAGAAACGCCCATTTTGTCTTTGTTCCTCATGTGTTTTTCTTTGTTGTGAATGTGGAAACCAGCATTTTCTGGAACCAGTACATCACAGATGGCCATTTTGTCTGTTCTCCATGCCTCCTTCATTGTTGACCATGTGGTGAGCGCCCATCACTTAGTAGAATCAGTGTGAGTATTTATATCATTTTATTTGATTATTAAAAGGCATTTTCTATGAAGATTAATAAAATTCTATGTCATATTTGTTAATTTTTTTTAAATATATATTTTTCCTGGTATACTTATTTGAGATTTTGACTCACTGTGATAGTGTGTAGTACACAGTTGTTGTTTTTAATTAATGTATTTGTCTTTTGTCAGCCTTCTTCTGCCTCCTTAGAATTATTAAGTTTCACCTTTTTCCTATTTAAGTGGCCTTCAGTTGAACAAGGGTGTACTGATTAAGAATAAATGAAGTATGTGAATTAACTGACACTGGAGTCCAGATACTTCTGTGCTAGGTGCTTCTGCTCCTGCTGATGATCATTAGTAGAAGATGTAAAGATGATTGCCCCGAAGAAGCTTCTGCAAAGAAAGCCACCAGTGAGGAGAAAAAGTTGGTTGCTGCTAAGTGTCACCAAGTCCTCATCCATTTTCTGGTTACACAGCACACTTCCCTCACCTGCTTTATAAGAGTGCTGGTAGGAGGATCACCCATAGACTAACAATGGAACCACCAAATCTGAATCAGCTGTTTCTCAGCAATGTTGAGAGCAATTAATCTGAATTCGAATTATCCCAGCAGAATACTGAATCATCACAGGAAACTCAAGAGAACTAGAGTTTTCTATACCTGATAATCGAAAGGTAGGAGTAGAATATGACATTGAGCTTTCTGGAGAAGAGCTGGATGTTGTGACGCATAGGCCCTCATTACAACATTGGCGGTATTGACCGCCTACTGCCACAGCGATGGCAGCCAACATACCGTTGCCATGGCTACCAGCCGCCCACCCACATTATGACCATAGACAGAATTCTGCCAGAAGACTGGCGGAATACCGTCAATGGTCATGGCGGCGGACAGCGGTAAAGTGACACTGCTGTCAGTAGCAGTACCACGCCAGCAAAACACCGCTGACTTTATCCTGTTCCATGATACAGCCAGGTGGTGTTTTGCTGGCGGACACTGCTGCTGGCAGCAGCGCCGCGTCCCATCTCCTGCCAGATGACCCCTGCAAGCAAGAAAGTCAGGTTCTTCGACAGGAGAGGTGGGTGTGGGGTGATGTGTGCCTGTGTGTGACTGTGTGTGTGTGTGCCTGTTTTTGTATGCGTGCATGCAGGTGTGAGTCGCGTGGAATGCATGCATGTATGACTGAATGTGAGTGTACGTGTCTCTTGTGTCTTGTGAATGCGTGTGTGTGATAATGTATGGTAGTGTGTATTGCGGTGTGTGGGTATGTATGTGTGCATGTGTGGGTGGATGTGGGTATGCGTGTGTGTATGAGTTTGTATGTGTGCGTGTGTGTGGATGTTGGGGGGTTGGAATGGGGAGGTTGGTGGCGGTCTCTGGGGAGGGGGCGGGGGAGACCCCTATCAGTGCCAGGGAAGGAATTCCCCGGCACTGATAGTGCCTACCACCATGGTTTTCGTGGCAGTAAAAAAGCCACGAAAAACCATGGCGGAAGGCAGGGTCATAATCTAGAGGGTCTCCAGCTGAAGTCTCCAGCCCGGCGACTGTTGCCACCCTGGTGTACCGAGCAGTACATTGGCGGTTTGGCTTGAGCCAAACTGCCAATGTCATAATTTGGGAAAAGGTACCACCAGCCTGTTGGCAGTACCTTTCCCCAAATTACCGCCATTCACCAGGGTCGTAATGACCTTCTTAGTTTTGTATTTGAAAATTTTGATGTGTCCACATAGGGTTTTGGGGCATTTCCTTTCGCAGACACCAGGCCTACCCATAGAAGTGAGGTACAATTTTTATCGGTAGACTTGGGGAAAGGAAATTTGTGGCTCCTCTCAGAGTCAAGAACTTTCTGTCACCGAAATGCGAGGAAAAAGTGTTTTTTTGGCCAAATTGTGAGGTTTGCAAAGGATTCTGGGTAACAGAACTTGGTGAGAGCCCCACAAGTCACCACATCTTGGATTCCCCTAGATGTCTAGTTTTAAAAAATGCACAGGTTTGTTAAGTTTCCCTAGGTGCCGGCTGAGCTAGAGGACAAAATCCACAGCTAGGCACTTTCTAAAAAATCAGCTCTGTTTTCTTCGGGAAAATGTGATGTGTCCATAATGTGTTTTGGGGCATTTTCTGTCGCGGGCACTAGGCCTACCCACACAAGTTAGGTACCATTTTTATTGGGAGACTTTGAGGAACACTGGGTGGAAGGAAATTTGTGGCTCCTTTCAGATTCCAGAACTTTCTGTCACCGAAATGTGAGGAAAAAGTGTTTTGTTAGCCACATTTTGAGATTTGCAAAGGATTCTGGGTAACAGAACTTGGTGAGAGCCCCACAAGTCACCACATCTTGGATTCCCCTAGATGTCTAGTTTTAAAAAATGCACAGGTTTGTTAAGTTTCCCTAGGTGCCGGCTGAGCTAGAGGACAAAATCCACAGCTAGGCACTTTCTAAAAAATCAGCTCTGTTTTCTTCGGGAAAATGTGATGTGTCCATAATGTGTTTTGGGGCATTTTCTGTCGCGGGCACTAGGCCTACCGACACAAGTTAGGTACCATTTTTATTGGGAGACTTGGGGGTACGCTGGGTGGAAGTAAATTTGTGGCTCTTCTCACATTCCAGAACCAGAACTGTCACCGAAATGTGAGGAAAAAGTGTTTTTGTAGCCAAATTGTGAGGTTTGCAAAGGATTCTGGGTAACAGAACCTGGTGAGAGCCCCACAAGTCACCTCATATTGGATTGCCCTAGGTGTCTAGTTTAAAAAAATGCACAGGTTGGGTAGGTTTCCCTCAGTGCCGGCTGAGCTAGTGACCAAAACTCACAGCTAGGCACTTTGTTAAAAACAGGTCTGTTTTCTTTGGCAAAATGTGATGTGTCCACGTTGTGTTTTCGGGCATTTCCTGTTGCGGGCACTAGGCCTACCCACACAAGTGAGGTATCATTTTTATTGGGAGACTTGGGGGAATGCTGGGTGGAAGTAAATTGGTGGACCCTCTCAGATTCCAGAACCAGAACTGTCACCGAAATGTGAGGAAAAAATGTTTTTTTTAGCCTAATTATCAGGTTTGCAAAGGATTCTGGGTAACAGAACCTGGTGAGAGCCACACAAGTCACCCCATCCTGGATTCCTCTTGGTATCTAGTTTTAAAAAATTCACAGGTTTGGTAGGTTTCCTTAAGTGCCGGCTGAGCTAGAGGCCAAAATCCTCAGCTATGCACTTTGCAAAAAAACACGTCAGATTTCAATGTAAAAATGTCCATGTTGCGTTTCCTGTCACGAGCATTAGGCCTACCCATCCATTTTTATCGGGATACTTGGGGGACCACAGAATAGCAAAACAAGTGTTATTGCCCCTTGTCTTTCTCTACATTTTTTCCTTCAAAATATAAGACAGTGTGTAAAAAAGATATCTATTTGAGAAATGCCCTGTAATTCATATGCTAGTATGGGCACCCCTGAATTCAGAGATGTGCAAATAACCACTGATTCTCAACACCTTATATGGTGCCCATTTTGGAAATACAAAGGTTTTCTTGAAACCTATTTTTCACTCTTTCTATTTCAGCAAATCAATTGCTGTATTCCCGGTATACAATGAAAACCCATTGCAAGGTGTAGCTCATTTATTGGCTCTAGAATACCTAGGGTTCTTGATGAACCTGCAAGCCCTATATATCCCCGCAACCAAAAGAGTCCCGCATACGTAATGTTATATTTCTTTAAAAAATCTGACATCGCAGGAAAAAGTTACAGAGTAAAACTTTTCATTTGAGCTGTTATTTTCTGTAGGAAACCTTTGTAGGATCTACACAACTTACCACTTGCTAAATTCAGAATTTTGTCTACTTTTCAGATATGTGTAGCTCGCCGGGATCCAGCATTGGTTTCACACCCATTTCTGTCACTAACTGGAAGGAGGCTGAAAGCACAAAAACTCGTACAAATGGGGTATGTCCCAGTAAAATGCCAAAATTGTGTTGAAAAATTGGGTTTTCTGATTCAAGTCTGCCTTTTCCTGACAGCTGGGAAGAGGGTGATTGTAGCTCTGCAAACCCTTTGCTGATGCCATTTTCAGGAAAAAAACACAAGCCTTCTTCTGCAGCCCTTTTCCCCCTTTTTAAAAAACAAATGAAATGTTCGCTGTAGTTTGACTAATTTCTTGGTCTCCTTCAGGGGAACCCAAAAACTCTGGGAACCTCTAGAATCCCTAGGATGTTGAACAAAAAGGACACAAATTTGACGTGGGTAGCTTATGTGGACAAAACGTGAGGGCCTAAGAGCAAACTGCCCCAAATAGCCAAAAAAAGGCCTGGAACATGATGGGGAAAAGGCCCGGTAGTGCAGGGGTCAATGCCTGCTCTGAGCAGGCGTTTAAAGTGCTGTACAAAATGATGCAAGGAATTCACTTAGATTCATGTGTGCCATTTTTTCCACCCCTCTAATGGGGGAACGCCCCCTTTGCATACATTATGCCTGGCATGCATGCATTGTGCCACTTTGTAAATATGGCACTAGGATTTTGACCTCGTTATGCCACATTAGCGTAATAGAAGAGTGACACTAATGTGGCGCAAGGTGGTGCTAGGTGTTTATAAATATGCCGCTAAGTAGGTTAACTCAACCATCATCTTCTTTACATGACAGATGTGCTTCACTCATAGACTAGCTGAGTGCTATGATTGTTTCTCTAAACTTTTGCCTAATTTCCCCATCCATCCAATCATTAACTTCCTAGTACTCTTCTCCAAGATGTGAAATCTATTGTGCAGTTAACTATTTTGATCATCAACAAGTCTCAACTTGCCGGATAAGACATAAGCAATACTACGCTCTTACACTGACAGCCTCCAAAATTTTTCTAGTTTGCCTAAACCATCCCTCATATGTTTGTGGGCTTCGGTCTGTTAATGTTTTAGCTGGAGAGCAGTGCCTTTATATGGAGCATTCTGCAACACCACAGATACTCTAAATCTGCTCCCTTCAAATGTCTGTTTTTCTAGCAGAATTGTTAAGTAAAGTATTAGCACAGTCACATCCAAGCCAAGCTAAAAATATCACAAAGCCCTTTGCCATTTTGTATTAAAGGCTTTAAGCATATCATAGCTAGTGCGATCCACTCCGAGCAGAAAAATGGCAAAAGCCATTTTAAATTCCTAGGCACAGCATTACAGTGTTAGATTGGTGAAATACCACCCAAGCCCACATGGAATTAATTAAAGAAAGCCCAGATACATGTGTTTCTCTCTAATTAGAGCTCATCTGAGGTTTTAGCTTTGCCGAGATAAAGAGGAATACCCAGGATAAGAAATACAATGCCCTTTCAGGCTTTGAGTACCGAATAAATTAAGCAAAGCTTGTTTGTCTCAGGTTGTATTTTATCCAGACGAAAGCTGTAATATTGTGTCCGACTGCAGAGTCTCACCATGGTAAAATATTGGGAAAATAAAAATATTTATTAAACTTGGAAAGTATCAAAGTATCAAAAATATTTTTATGATAAATATTAATAAAAATTAATTTCAAATAATTATTTTAAATATAGAACGAAATAAGAAATTTATTCTAAAATTGATTCTTAAATTATTGTAAATATAATAAAATGAATGACATTATCTTTTAGACGTATTATTGAAAAAAATACATTTCCACCTCAAGTTAAAAATCACTATGCACTAATAATTAAGAAAAGAGATGTACATTTATTTAAAGTAATGTATTTAACTTTTAATTAAATGTATTTTACAATCACTTTTCAATGCAAAATTGTTATTAAAATATAATTTTTAAGAATTATTTTAATATTAATTTAAATGTAACTGTCCTTTTAACTATTTCAAATAATGTATTTTAATTTCACCTTATTTTTATGGGGATTTATTTTTGGTCGCTAACTGCATTATTTTCTATTGGTGGCGGATGCAATACCAGTGGTTCCCCATGTGTGGTGCTAGACTTACTCCAGGTCTGAGCTGGAGTATTTTACTACTGTGTTGGGTCTGTTTTTGGCTGTAGTAAATATAGAAGTGCAGTGTGTAAAGAGCAGTAGGCTACTCTTACCTGCTCATCGTTCCTCCCTAAACCCCCCAACCCTTCATAAATTTCTCCTTGCTCCTCCCTAATCCCCTGCCTTTTACTTGTAACTGTTTCCCATTCTCTAGCCACTTCCCTGTGTACCTCACAAATGCACTTTTAAAATGTATACTTACACATGTGGCATAGGAGAGGTGCAGGCGTAAACTCTGCATGTAGGCTTGTGAATAGCATTTTGGAGTGAGTTTTTAATATTACAAAGCATGCTACAAAATGCACTGTAAACAGGCCCCTGAGTCTATGATTTACCTGACCTTCTTTCAAGAAGGTTATTGAATACAAACTGAGTAAATCATTGTTCACCATGAAGTGGAGTCATTTAATTGATATCTGTGGAAAATCTCTTTTCATATTATTACATATTATTCAGTTGTGTCTTCTTTGAGAGTATTCTATATATTAGGTGGCATTTTTACTTACATTTCACGCAATGGAGAGCAGCAGCATTTTTGTTGTGCTGCATTGTGTGAAAGGAGACAGCAGATTTGTGCCATATCACAGAAGATTTGGTTCATTCATTCTGTGTCCAAACTCTGGCACACCATGTGTTGCCTAGCACCAATGAAAGCAACCTTGCACCATGGTGCAAGGGCACCTGCATTGCAGTCCCAAACCCATCAAACGTGTTTCAATTTGTTTTTCAGCATTTAGGCTGATTACTTTGGTCATATTATGTATGCTCATGTGCTTGTTTTCCAAATTAGATGAATTCATTTCTACATTTGCCTGAGAAGCTTCTTAAAAATATTACTAACCTCATTTTTTTGTTTTGGCTTGGTTGCACATAACTGATAAAAATGTATCTGCACTGAAAGCAATTCAAATGTATCCAACATATGAATTTTGTAGACTTTGATTCTTGTATATCAGACAGGCCTCTTGATGCAAACTGCATTCTGTGCAAACCAAGCAGAATATTGTACAGCATAGGTTCTCTACTGAAGTCTTTTGAGCTCTGCGTTTCGTAGACATCACAGTCAAACAGGATTTTAAGTACTTGGGCCCTGATTTATATTTTTTTACGCAAAACTGCGCGAACGCGATTTGCGCCAAAAAAGTTAACGTGACTCGCTGACCAGCGACATTTTTTAAGGCCACTTGGCGTCAAATTTATGCTTTGACGCTGAGTGTCCCCAAAACATTTTTAGAGTCATTTTTTCCCACGTTAACCATTGCGCCTTGTCTGAAGGTAAAATGACGTTAATGGAGGAAAAATGACTCTAATCTGGTTTACGACATGGAAACACATCATAAAGGGGAAATACACAATTTTTAACCGCAATAATGTCAAAAACAGATGCTAACGTGGCAAACTGTGCAAAGGAGCCCCAAAATGGATCCTAGAAGCCAGGAGAGACCCCAGGGATACCCCAGTCAAACAGGAACCATCCAGGATGACACAGACAAGACCTAGGGGAGGGAGAAGAAAAAGAGGAAGTGTCGTTTCAGCACAGAGCACCACAAAATACTGGTGAGAGAGGTAACAGAGCATCAAAATAAACTCTTCGTCACCTCCAAATTGCCAATTGGAAGGAGAGAGGCAATCTGTCAGCAGGTTGTGGATAAGGTCAACAGTGTTGCAGAGCTTAGGAGAACAGAGATTGAGGACAAGAAACACTGGCATGACTGCAAGAGAAGGACCAAGGAAAAAATGGCATGGAACAGGAAGGCAGCACTGCAAACTGGAGGTGGGAGTCCAGCACCACAAGAGGACATGGAGGAGATGGTTGCAGTGGTCATCCCAGAATAAATCATCACAGGGATACAAGGACAGGACAGTGCAGAATACTAGGAAACACCACAAATGCAGGTTAAGTTGCATGGGGGAAATATATGCTTAAATGTCAGGTGCAAGAAGGGGACGGCACATAGGACTCACACAATGTATGTCAAAGGAGCGCAGAGGGATACAGTGCACATTAAGCAACTTGCACCATGCCAACATAAGCTTACCCATTTACCTGCTCCTTGGGAGTGCCATGCACCATTAAAACATTCACAATCTGGACATATTAAGAACACCAGGCCTAAATACCCACATGTACAAATGCAGCGCCTGGGACGTATGGCATGTATAATCACTGAGCCATTGGTTGTGATATCACTAAATCCCTTGCATGTAGTCACATCAATACCACTAACACGACCAAGACATCAGAGACCAGGTAGTCAGTGAACACCATTCCTGGGGCAACTACATAGTGGCGCCCCTTGCTGCAACATTTTCTAACAGCCTTGCCCCATTGCCCAAACGCATGTGTGCTGCATCTCACAGCACACTAGTCATTGCAACTGTCCCATCAGTCCCCAGGCATGTGCCAGTAGCACCACCACACTTAGACAACACGTCCACATGAGGCAGCCATCCCTGTATCATGCAGTTAGGGTGTCCCCTGGGTGCATGGAATAATTAACTCAACAGGTGCTGTTGGAATAGCAGGCTGGACTGAAATCATTGGTATCATGCCACTACTCAGACCAACTAAATAGACGTTGTGTTCAACCACACATATTGATGCTGAACTGAAATGTGCCAATACACATAATATGTACCACAGATAGCAAACAGTAGGTCACAACAGTCACAGGCTGAGCCCACAACTATTTGGACACAATTTGGAAATAAGCACACTCAAACAACACATGGGGCATGGCTTTCACATAATGGCAGTTAATTCCACACCAACAGGCGGGAGATGGTGCATGGGCAAGCCCGGCGTTGGTAAGGCTGCCAGTTCAGTGTACCCACTGCACTTGGCAGTATGAGTCACACGTTGGGATGGGGGCTGATAATATGTCTGCAAATGGTAGCTCTGTGTGGCACACACTTCAGTGCCAGTTGTGGCCTGCATTGGGTGTAACAGGACAATCTGCACCCAGCCCTGCAAATCAGGCAGTGGAAAGGGAAAAGGGCCAATGTATGGGACACCCTGCACTGCCCATGCCAAGTACATGGGCTGTGCAGGGCCACCAAGGGGGACACCACACCACTTCACCAACAACCATTTAATGGGGGTTACACCCCCATGCAAAGGCTGGAGGAAATTTGGAAATAAACCTGGAGGGTAGTGTTGAACGTATCACTGGTCTGGTGTCACAGGACTGATGCAATAGCTAGTCTGTCAGCTGCTGGTAACCTGCCATGTCCAGGCCATTGGTCCATGGGGAATTACACATTGACAACAGTTGCCACTACCACCTGTGCTCTAGGGGGTGAACAATTACACAGTGGCAGTTAGGTGCCCCTTGGACTGTTGCACATTAAATATGAATGACCTGAGTACAACTCCTCAGAATTGGCAATGTCCATAGACACATTTACCATCAGGCACTGTTACAAACAGAATGGTGTACACATCAGAAATGTCATACCCATAGTTGCCATCCCTGGGTTCAAACCTGTGCTTTTGTCACATGAGTTGTACTGTCACCATGCTGCACTTATGTATCATAGTGCAAGGAGGGCTGCACTTGAGGGGGAGGACATAGGTGGTCAGTAAGATAAACAATCTACTCCAACAGGAGTAGAAACAGTACTCTGCCAGGTTCATGAGTGCTATGCAAAGTAGCACACAAACACAAATCACAACATCAGTAGACATCAAAGGCATCAAGAGCACAGTGTGGTGACTATACCATCCCTGGGGTGGTACAAGGTCTCAGCACAGCATGGGTGTATGTGAAATATGTAAGACTTGGACAGGTGAAAATTGCCATGTGTGGTGCTGTGCCATGAGCACAGCAACACACATTGCAAGGCAACACCATGCAAATGGATGCAAAGGGATGGTAGAACAAGATAAGAGGCCATCAAAGACACAATAAGGATAGACAACACACTTAGAAGATATGACACAGACAATTGTGGCAACTAGGCTTTCATTCATGTGACATGCAGGTTGGGCGTAGGGCTGTAGACTGCAGCTATGATGTACTGGAACAGTCCATTTTAACTAATGGGTGCATCATAGGCCCTTAGCGCCATTGGAGCAGCACTTTCAGTGATGCTTCAGTGGTGCTAAGCACTGCGCTGTATTGACAAGGTAGCGTTAAGACACTCTTTATGGCATTATGTCACATTGTAAATATGTAGGCACCTGATCATGACAGTGTGTGGAAGGCAGTGCAATGGGTGTTGCTGCGGGTGTGCCACAGCAACACACAATATATTTCAATGCTGCCTCAGATAAATGGAATATTGTAAACTTGAGGTAGGGCCAAACCTATTATGCCAGCCCCAGGGGTGGCATTAGCAGGGTGCAACGAGGAGGAATACATTTGTACCTCCTTCATTTCTGAGTTCCTATGTCTGCTGCAATCTGCAGCATGCATAGGAAGAACAAAATTCAAAAAATGGTCATTTAAGACTGTGAAGGTGTAACTCCATGCACATAAACAATCATATGTAAATTACGCTTTGGGTCTATGGAGTGTACTGCATTCTACAGCTCACACAGAAGTGCCAAAGTACTATTGGTGATTGGTAATGTGCATGAAGGGACACTTTCACACATATTAACAGTCACACCCCTCAACGCATACTTCCTTGCACGATGGTGCAAGGATGCCTACAATTACACTGGCAGCTGAATCTTGCACCAGTGTGGGGATCAACACAGGGGTTCCCCATAATCACTTGCACACAGTGCAATCTTGTGTCACCCAAGTGAAGCAGTGCGGCGCAGATTATTATTGCACAGCACTGTACGGCACCACTTCTACATCAACATGGGCCTATTATGACAATGTGCCTCAAATATCAAGTCAGTGACATGACCTGTCAACTGCCATAACACAGACAGACTGATTTTACACCATCTCATTGCAGAGGGTGATGGGTCTCCTGTGGATCTGCTTGTCCTGGAGTACCCTGATGACCTGGATGACCAGCTGGCAACTATCAGCCAAGAGACCCTCCAAGAATTCCTTGTGAACATGCAGACACCACCTCCAGATGTAAGGAGGAGTATTGAATTAGCAGACATCCCACAGGCCCCACTTAGAACCTCAAGAGTACGATCTGTCAGCACTGACACAGCAGAGGACTCTTAGGACACAGTCACCAGCTTTGAGAGGAAAGTGGTTGGAATCCAGTGGGAGCTGGCCAAGGAGGTGTGGGTGGGGATGCAAACAATGGCAGCCAGCCTTGAGGGGATGTGGATGTGCATGGTCACGGCAACAGAACAGACTGCAGCCAACCGAAGCACAAACTCCCCAATGCGTGGAGTCCAGGAGTGTCTGACAGACATAGCTGCTGCCATGAGGGAGAGCCATAGCAACTGCCCTTCTAAACTGGCAGCATGGGTGCCTAAGGACAATAAGGACTCCATGCACCAGGAATTGGTCTGTCTACCAAAGGGATGTTGCAGCTATACTTAAAAACCAGCAGCTCCTCCTTGCTGCAGTGATGCCATATGTAGTGCCACAGATGGCAGCTGCCGGGAATTGGGAGACCACATCTGCAACCACTGAGGTATGTGTGGCACCCTTTACCTCCCCACTACCACCATCAAGGGTAGAGGAGGCACCACACACATCAGAGAATGAAGATGTGGAACAGATCATCTTCACTCGTAGGAGTACCCGGTAGCACCAGCCCATGCCAAATGGGCAGTGTTTTCCTTAGTCCTGTGCTTGACATCATGCCAGTGTTGGCACACTGACAGATATGCACTCCACCTCAGCACACTTTTGACCACTCTGCAATTGAATGCTATTGTCCCTAGCTGTCCATTTTGCAAATGTATGTACGTCTGCACTGAAATACTCTTTACCCAAACATGTCCCATGACATGTCCCTCAACCCTGGACTTTTGTTGTGTTCCAATTAGATGGATTCTACAAATGGGGTCACAGACCTGGACATTGTATATATTCTGCACTGTTACACTTGTAAATAAACACCACCTATGCAACCAGCATGTTTATGTGTGTTGTAACACTTCTACTATGCCTAGTGTTTGTGATGTGTGTAACATGTCTCAAGTCACAGAGTGTCAGTACAAGAGTGCATGAACATGTGGGCACATATCTTTGTATATGGTACCTACATGTTGTACATTGATGTTGGCCTCATCCCCTACAATCAAATCACTGAATATGTAATCTATTTTGAAAACATATGCTACACCCACTACATACTGGAAGAATGGGTGTGAAACAGTAATCGGGCAATTTTGTCAGCTGGAAGTAACACTAGAACACATTGGTGTGAAACAGAGGGACTCAAACCCATCCATTATTGACACTGGTCTGTTTAGAAAGATAGGAATGATATATAGGCAGTTGTAACATTTCCCCCAGTGCCCAACATCCCAAAACAAAACACGTGCAATGTTAGCTGAATTCCCACATATATCCTGTCCTATACATGGTCAACATTTTTGTATATTTTTCAGGGCCTTGCTATTCTTGTCCACCTTCTCCTCAATGGAGTCAAAATTCTGGAGAACCAGTTGTACATCCCTCTGAAGATCTTTTATGGGCCTCATTTCGATGGCATCTGGTGTGGTTGGCTGTGTCATGGTCCTTGTGGTTGCAGCAGCTGTAGCAGTGGTAATGTTAGCATCTGTGGGCCCCTGCACAGCAATTGTGCTTGGTCCGGCCTGTATGGGCTGTGTGGGTCCACCTTAGCTGTATGCCCACCACTCACCAGTGGATCGCTCCGACCAATAGCGGTGTGCCATCCTACTGAACCCAGATTACACTGCCAAAATGTGCATATAGCACACTGCTCTCTTCTGAAACGCACTGAGTTGGAAGTTGCTCATGTTGGCAGCTGTAAAAATGAGACAGGCAACCATCAGCGTCAGCATTGTGTGGAGTATGTACAGTAAATCAGCTTGCTATCAACATTGAATTGGACATGCACTCCTACTCAAAATCCAGATGATTAAATGGCCCTAATGGATGAAACGACAATGCTGCCTTAGCACCATTTCCCTTACACCATATCCATCCACAACAAGATTAGGTAACAAACAAATTCAGATGTGCTTAAACTTTGCACCATGTGTAACAATGCTAAGGCATCATCAAATTCACATTGATCAGGGCCACTATTCCTCTTCTTAAGTCTCACATTTTCAAACATACATCACCGGAAACTTGATGCTGTTATTGTGAGTATGGGATGATGTTGTTTACCATAAGGGTTCAGTGTTGATAGGCACACATGCAAGCCTGACCAAAAGTACTGTCACCTACACAGTGAGCATCACATCTACCTACACATTTATTGATCCCACCCCCTGTGCCCCAGGGAGTATGGCCATGCAGATCAACATCTCAACTGTCCAGGTCATCCACCAATGCATGCCCACTCATACATGGAGTCAGGGGGTGGACCATAATTTAGGTGATGACAAAATATGAAGCTGGTATCCATAGGTCTCTCACTTCTACATTAATGTGTCCAGGTGCAGACACCCATCAATACATGATCAGCCAATACCATTCCTCACACACCCATAACCATGCCAGGACACAATTGTACTTGACCTGAATGTACGTCTATCACATTCCATTTAGTTGTCATGTAGGTGACAGGATTACTGGCACCATGCTGGTGGACAAATGCCCACACATTCCTACATGTACATCACAATACAGGGATGCGCCAATTTGTCAAGAAAATGGTACATCACTGTGTTGTATGAATGACAGTGTGTTCCAGTGCCATTACATACACAACGGTGCACATCTAAGTCACATAAGGAGCTACATGTGGCTTGTCATCACCTTGTTTACACAATGCTGGCCATTGAGCACCAGAAACTTCACAAAATATGACTCTCTGCCCTTGCATGGGGAACCACTTAAATGTGACACATTGTCATAATCCATCCTACTCTGCTTTCTGATCATTTTACAGCTCATCACGCCTAGCATTGGGTGCTGAACTCATGACTCACTCACTCTAAACCCTTCAACACTACACAGGACAGACAAAATCACACTTACTGAATACATCTGTATCCTCAATTCTTGCCACTTCACCTATGGTCTAGGGGGGAGGTCCACCTGAAATATATGGATGGAAAACTATGGTTAGAATCACATCACTGTCACTACTAGTGGGCAACATATGGCAGTATGTACTATTTCAGAAGAGTGAGGTATTCATCCAGGTTGTGGACAGTGCAATAGACACCCTACTGGATACTCATAATGAGACTGTCACTCTGGTGTAGGAGAGCCATGCATCTGCACTCTTACACTAGGCCTGAGACTCATATAGTGCTACACCCTGCCACAACCAATCTGTAGAAGATGGAACTCCAAGGTATGAGGGGGAGTTGGGTGACAGATAAATGACATGACCCTTGTGCTCTGCAAGACAACTGATTCAGGTATTCTGTCTTGTACTGCAAGGCACACAGAGGCACTTTGTGGAGGACAAGCGGCTAAATACTTAGTCTGCAATTCACATGCATTGAGTAATCCATGACTGATGTGTCAAAGTTGGCTGATGGCATCAAATGGCCCATTGCCAGTGCCCTCTAAGGAGGGTATTCCCCCTTTGTAAACATAATGTCAGGGCTGATGTATGTGAAACTCTGACATTATTGCACAATACATGGATTGTCGTACTTAGTTATCACAATCCACTAACAAATGGTATGCTGGCACTGTTTAACCTTATCATACATGACACAATGCTGGGGCACAGGTGTTGCCATTGCCTATGAAATGTGTGACTTAGTTATGGATGTGCATGACTATCTGAACTTCTGACTTGCATTGGTTAAATGTTAGGATATGTGAAGCCCATGTCTATACTGCCACAGTGACACTTCATTCTGATTGCATGCAACCTGTCCACAAGCATTGCATGCAGCATGCCAACACATCTGCTACTGGCATTCAATTGTAGTGAACAGTAATGAGTTAGCTAAAGGGGAACTAACTAACAGGCCCACCAATCACCCCACCAAGATGGTCCAGAAGATCCTGCTCCCTTCCCACAAGTTCAGCCCAGCGATGCTTCAGCTGATGGTCATTGTGACTGGTGTGCTACACCCTCTTCAGGTGGTGGAGCATCTTTTCCAAAAGCAGTCGATTTGCCTTCGTATGGGCCCTGGATCACACAGCCACCCATCTCTAGCATCAATGGGAGGTAGTGGGCTACCAGCCAAAGAAAGCCTTCCAGCTCCTCCTCCCCCATTCTGGTCAGGCTCCTCCAGCCAGACATTGCACTGGGGTACAGGTAGAAAAACATGTAATACAGTACAATGGAGAAACAGAAATAACAAAAGGAAACTTAACACTCACAAATTCAATAACCCAACTAACCCACCTATAGTACTAACCCAGACAGACACCCAACAGCACAAGTACAAGGTAAAATACACTAAACCCAACAAATTCACAGACACTGGGACAAATGTCAATAAAATACAACAGTAAACATGACAGGAGGGACAGCACAAGATAGACTAAATCGCAAGAAGACACCACCAACTCTAAAACACAACCACAGAGTCAAAAGAGGCACAGACTGTAAAGAGAAAGTGAAAGTACACCCACTGTACCATGCATGTAAACAGGCTATCCTATTACATCACTTCCTGTGCCTTTGCAACACGATTTCAGTTATGCATGTATTTTTTTGAAGCATCTGATATTTGCGTATTTCTGACGCATTACTTACGTGCTCAATTTACATAGACACATTACCGTTATGTGTCAATTTCACAGTGAATCCGTATTGCGAGAAGTGCAAAGGTGGAAAATACGCTAAGGGCCCATGGGTCATGTAGTTTGTGGTTGTGGATATTTTTGACACATTTGCGTATTTTTTTCTTTTGCTCTAATCGTGATTGCGTGATTTTGAGATTTGTTGATGTATGCACCCTGTATCAACATAATAATTGTATGTGATGGGCTGCGGTATGGCATTTTGTGTATGGCCATTGTGGTAGTCCATTGTTCAATGTAATTTGTGTGTTATTGTTGTGTTTCACCAATGAGTGGGTTGCAGAATCAACAGCATGCAAATGTATACACGTCATGCATATGTCTCTATGTGTGACAGCAGGGTATCCACATATGTATGGCATTCAGTACTATGCAAGGGTCATGGTATGTAATTGTGATTTGTGTTCACTTATGTGCTGTGTGTAGATATCTTACAGCGCATCATATTTCATGCAATATTCACAGCTCAGGGATTGTTGATGATGGCTGATGCTTGCAAATCGACAAATGTCTCCATATGTTGTTCTTGAGGATATGGATGACTTGTGTGTGGACTACACACATGTCTGACATGTGGACATTTTTGCTACATACTGTGATTGACGACATTCCTACCATTTCATGTACTGAACACAATAACCAGTTGAAAATCACAACATTTTGCTTTGTAATTACAATTACTTTGTGGTGGACCTGCAGACATAACTGCTCATGCTATCATTCATTCTGATGTGCATTCCATATACATGTCCGTACAAAGTGTGAGGTCATGTGTACCCTGTGACAGGACTGGGCACCATGACAGTGGCAGGCATGATATCCATGGAGGTACTCAGCATGCTCCAGTTCTCCCATTGCTTGTCATACCTGGGTTAATCATGTTGGGCATTGTCACCAATGATGTCCCCACTGTGTCACACATGCTCCATGTAGCCATTGTAAATCTCACACTGATTTGTGTTAGTGGTCTGTCCAAACATTACAGTCTCACTATAGTTTGACATCCACTGCCTTATGTGTGGACCCTTTATTTAGATCATTTGTGAGCATGTTATTGTTGTGTTTGATGTGCTATTGTTATACAATTTGGCAACATGGATGTAAATTATATGTTGTGGTCCATAAACGGTGTCCTTCAGTTGGCACATTCAAGTGATGAGGCTAATTGTGATGTGTGTGATGGTAGTAGTTCACTCTTACGCTTCACATGTGATGTTGCAACAGTACTCTACAGATTTGTATTTGTTACATGCTCCCTGAGGTTAGACTAATAATCCTAAGGTATATTTTGGAGAGATTGAAGACACCAAAGCCTTATTGTGTGGATGAGTGAGATGTTTATTGCCAAAAGTTACAAGGTGAGTTACGTGATGATTATGTGAAGACGTTCTGTACAATTTGAAGTCTGCAGCGTATACCAGCAGCTGTGTTGTGGTCTTCCCCCTCATTTACTTCTCCACCATCGACGTCCTCCTCCTCAGGCAGGTCATCAACCTGCTCATATAACGGTACGTTCACCCATACAGATATGTTGTAAACAATGGCACAAGTCAATATGATCTTGCAGACAATTTCTGGGGCATATAGGAGGCTGCCTCCTGTGATGTCCAGGCACCTGAATCTGGATTTCAGGATGCCAAATGTCCTCTCCATAATGGTCTGTGTCCTCGGATGTCCCTCATTATAACCACACTCTGTTGATGTGCTTGGGTTGTGAAGTGGGGTCATAGGTCATGGCTGTATGCCATAACCTATATCCGCTGCAAAAGATTACAGGAGAAAATCATTGTGAGGGCTTGCCAGATGTAAGTCACGTACCATGGCAGTTGATATAAGGATCTGGTTGTGGCTCATATGTATTTGTGTTTTGGTGTGAGTTCCTAACCTTCAGTGATCTTTCCTCAGCACTAGATTGCTGGAGATAACAAACATGTGTATGGGTCAAAGACCTAGAACACTTCAATCAATCAATCAATCAAAAAATTTATTAAGCGCGCTACTCACCCGAAAGGGTCTCAAGGCGCTGTGGGGGGGGGGGGGCGGGGGGATGCCATTTACTGCTCAAAAAGCCATGTCTTGAGGTACTTTCTGAAAGTCAGGAGGTCCTGGGTCTTGCATAGGTTGGTGGGGAGGGAGTTCCAGGACTTTTATTTGGTTTCCACACTGATAGTCATTATGTACGTACCATGCATTTTGTAGTGCACTTTTGTATCAGTGTGCTATCAATAGAGGGGACATGACACATCCTGACAACACAATGGGGTCAGATGTGTGGAAATGTTAGCACTACAGTGCCTGGACATCCCATCCCTTTTGACATGTGTCATTGCAGATGAGGTGTGACACTTAGGGCCTATGAAATCGGTTAGTGTGAATGCACAACATGTCTCCTAAATTGGCTGCTGTGTCCTCCAACATTTCAACAATGCAAGGATGCCCCATGTGTGACATGTTACTTGGCAACCCTTTGTTGTCCCCTGTGCCATTTGCACATGGGTAGCTGTACAACAACGCTACCTACCCTGCACCAGTGTACTTGGCTATCTGCCATGAGAAGGTGGATGTATCTGTGCTGTACAGTACACCACCCTGGACAAATGCTTTTTTGATGGCCAATTGGCTCTTTTTGTGTGTGCAGCCATGTGCAGCATGCATTTGTGCCACATTCATCTGAGTTCATAGCACCGTAAACCTCCTATTTGCAAACTGCATACTGCACCTTTGGGGTGGTGTTTTTTTTGGTACTTCCTCAGGTCTTAGGGGACAGAAACATGTGGGTCTGCGCCTTCATGCTATGTATCGTGTAGTGACAGACCTGAGGCGGGAAACATTTCACACCCCTTCCATGCTACATGCAGCATGGGAGGGTGGCCAATTTAGAATGTGGCTTAAAGTAATGTAGAGATGGTCATCTGCAATATGTACATACAGTGCAGGCCATGACTATAGCACTGTGGGCTATTACATTGTTTCATTGGTGTTCCAGAGTAGCAGATAATGTTTGTTTCAGCCATGAGATGTCCAAGGGTTTGTATCCTATTTTCACTAGATGATCAACATAACTAGCAGTGTCTCTCCTATCTTCCAAAACATTAATGTTCATTTCTACTGTCGACACATGCACAGTGCAAGCTATGGGATGTAGCTCAGTTACTTAGCAAATGTGTCCTCTGGCACAGTGCATGTGAGGTCAGTGATGTCCTGTTGTCTCCTACTGGGACCCACTATGACATCCACGATCTACACTGTCTGACTGTGTCTCTGCCCCCTGTTAGGCCATTTTTTGTATCTGGTACAGACATGATGGTGTTGTGAGTCAGTGAGGGCTCCATGTGAGTTGCACTACAGTGACTGTGGTTCCACTTCTAACACATCTAGCACATGGTATGTGTTGGTGATTGATCTTGTATTCCTATGTGTATGAGCCACTGCGTCCACAGATGTCTCTGCACACTACAGGTAAGTTAGGTATGTGTTGATGAAATGCAGTAGGTTTTGGTGCAAGTTGTGTGGTGTTTGTTACTTGGTCTGGTAATGATTAGCACATGATTTGAGACATCTGTTCCTATTTGGAAGTTACATGACATGGGAATGATGTATGCCCTTGATGTGTCTGTGCTATTGTTTGTTTGGTGTAGTGTGTGTGATGTGTACATAGTGGGCATCCTGAAGCCACCTGTAGTAGTCAGTGTAGTTCTGCAGTTTTCAAAGGGTACATGTCTGCACCTGTCCCTCCTGTCATGTGCCTGTCAAGCTGTAGGCGTGTTACGTACATGTGGGTGTGAGTGTATTGGTGTTGTGCACTGATTGTGCTGTACTGCAGAATGTTGCATATGTGTTATCACCTGCACATGCGTGTAACCCTGGCCATATGTTACTGTAGTGGTGTTTGTCTTGTGTGTCCGACAGGGTTGGGGTGTTATGTGTACATTACTAGATTTGTAGACCTACCCACAAGTAGGCCATTTCCAAATTGTCCATCCTGGAACTGTTCATTGGTCATAGTTTGCCGGAATATGTAGGCGTCATGGATACTCCCTGGATACTTGGCCAAATGTTTATGAATAATCATGGTGGTTAACTATGCCCTGCACATTAATGGAATGCATGTGCTTCTGATTCCAGTATAAGTGCTTGGTTGCTGCAGGTGGTACTAGCTGGACATTGGTGCAGACCATTGCACCGAGCACATGCGGGAAGCCATGGATTTGATAGAACCCTCTTTGTTCTCCTGCTGCTCTTGCTTGGTGTTTGGGAATCTGATGTGGTGGGATGTTAGGGAGATGATGGCGTCTAAGACCTTTGGCAGGAATGCAGAGAACGACGGCTGTGAGACACCAGCAACCAGTGCACCCCTTCTTTGGAATGAGCCACTTGCCAGCATGAGCAGGACTGCGAGCAGCTTTGTTATAAGTGGTATATTGTGTGGGGTCTGCAGGCTGGCTGCAATTTGTGGCTCAGTGTGGTACAGCAGGTGTAGTATGGCTTGCTGGTTCAGTCTATAGGTCCTAATTATGTCAAGGTCCCTGAGGCCAAGGAGGGTTGTCCTAGTTCTTACGAGCCTCTCCTGCCTTCTGTGTTGCCTTTGTGGGCTGCGTTGTAGTGGTGATGATTGCTGGAGTTGTTGCTGTCCTCTGCGCCATCAGCAAGCTCTATCAGTATCACTTCCATCTTGTCCTGGGGTTGTAATGTTTCTTCTGTATGTTTTTTTAAGTGGTGTGTTTGTCTCATTTTAACACCAGCCCTGACCCAGGCGTTACATTTTGATACAAATCAGTGTTAACATCATTTTTTGGTTCTGCCTCCCACCTGTGTCTATTTTGCCCGGGTGGATAAATATGGCGCTAGGACGTTTGAGTCATTTTTTGGATGGGAACGCCTACCCCGCATGTCATTGATGCAAGAAGGTTTCACACATCTGAAAAATAACATTAACATCATTATTAGCGTCAAAATATAAATATGGTGTTAAGTTTGCACCAGATTTGCGTAGGCAAAGCAAACATAAAACTGTTACTGCCGTGTGTCTATCAGTAGATTTCTCTAGAATCAGGAAGCACTTATGACTTATTCTTAATGAACATTTATTATCGAACATCTATTATTTTCAAAAAGTCTCTTTAAACACATATGGGTCACTAACGAGAAAACTAAATAAATGTCTATATTTCTTCCTAATTTTTAGGGTCGAGTGAGCAAGTGCTCTGTCCCTATTGTAATCTCTGTGGGCTTTCAACCACACCCACGTCATGCTTATCACTTTCATTGGCCCTTGGGCTTGCCTTTGAAAATGTGCTTCATTTCATTAGTGAAAGGCATGCATACGTCATGCCTTTTCCGGTGTTTAGCCCTCCTTGTGCACATCGACCAACTACTGAAAACATACGAGGCTCCATGTTTCACGTATGTGTTCTGGACTACTTTATCTTTTTATTTCCTACTCAGCGCGATCTCGATGGGCAGTAGTCGAGCACTTTGCATGACATTGACCCTATTACATGGATAATTGCATAACTGCTGAGAGGTTTGACTGCGAGCAAATTTCTGTTTCCTTTTGTGTATCTACTTCACGCTTGATGTTCATACCGTAGCCCTTTAAATCGTGAAACTGTTTTACATTTCATTTTTCTCTGCTTGTTATGTTACCGCAGTTTCATTATGACGGCATCAACTCCACAAAAGAAAGGTTTCACTTTCAGTCTTATTTTTCACATAGAACGCCGAACTACAGTAAGAGCAGCCACTAAGGGACTTTAAGTGGGCATGGTTATTTATGTTTATTAGGGTGCAGTGTTTTCACCCAGCTTTTTAATGAAACCTGCAGCACGCCTTTCGTTTACCATCAAATTGGCTTCTAGCACATTACAACCGAAGCTTTTCCTCTTTGGTGTTTCACGAAGGTTAACTTTAATTCCAACTGCAATATCTTATTGTTATGACCTTACATTTTTCACCCCCCCCCCCACATTAGTCAGTGTGGTGACTTGTTAACAAACTTATTGAGTTTTAAAACTATACAGTGAAAACACATTTACAAAACTAAAGACATGGTTACTGTTGTGCGGTGAGTGCATTTGTTTTGTGAAAGTGCAGCATTTTATTATCCTGCCCTGACTGTACTAGTTTTGAAATGTTTGTGTGGACGTATATACTTTAATTTTCTTTATTTTGTGACACATCAAAAAGAGAAGTGATTGTAATTTTTGTGTGTTATAAAGGACCTCACCCGCCCAGGCGCTCACTTTTAAAACAAGGATTATGGGTTTATGTTAGATTTGATAGCACATGTATAGCTCTTTTTCACAGCAGTATAAGATTTTGTGAGTGTTGTGTGGAAGAAAACGTCAAAAATAAAAACAAATACCCCCTCACTTGCTATCTATGTAATTTTAATAAAAGTACTATGTGATGCAAAAACACAATATGAGGCACTCATCGCAGGGCTGCCTAGTCACACAGTCAACTTGAGGACCTCTGCTGAACACATGAATAGCATGATTAAAAACACACAGTCAGCAAGGATTGGGAAAGCCACTAACTCTCACCTATGCAAGAGCTGTTGGCATTCCTAAGGTGTTTTAGCCATGTTGTACAGCCGTGGGGCTGTGAACCAAAGCTACAAGTAAAAGTAGAAACAAATCACTATAACATCATATCCCTTTTTTCAAACTTCACATCAGCGCGAGCAGTGAACAGACACTAATCAGGATGGATCAGTCTGAACTTGGTCCATGCTGATGTAGAACATGGATAGAAGACATTGGCCAAGCCTGGAGCCCACACATAGGTGAAACTTAGCGGCTTTACCAATGCTTGCTTATACATACCTCTTGAATCAACACCAGTGGGTGCACAAATTTTGTCTCCAGTTCTCTCAATGTCTTTAGACAGCTAATTGTCAATAATCTATGTTGAAATTTGTGTTGCTATATTTTCAGCTGACTGGAATTATACTGTCAGCTGAAAATATAGCAACATAGTTCTATTCACTCTGACAATTTCAACTTGCAGTTATCTTCTTGGTCTGCTTTACTACATCCTTCCAATTTAGAAAACCCCTAACTAAGGTCTCTGTCAAAAGAAGCAGTTGGTACCTAGAAAGGAAAAGCAAATAGACAATCACAATTTAATTGAATATAGCTACCCTCCGTATTGGGTCAGCATACAGATTCAGTCTTCGTCCTCAGGACCTCAGTTGATTCGCCATCAGCCAGGAACTCAGTAAGTCGGGTAAGAAGGGTAAAAGGGTACTTCCCTCATAAGGAGGTAAAGTATAAACGGGCAATATAAGGGCAAGGATGGTTTAAAGAACCAAACAACAAAGTCTCTATGCAGAGTGACAAAGTGTCTGGGTCATAGCAATTCGCAATAGCATCTCCCCTCTCCTAGTCTCCCAGTCTCCTCGTCTCTACTACTTCCTTGTGTCAAGGAATTTTATCCCTTTTCTGTTGTACAGTCCCCTAATTTTCCATTGGTTGAGGGTTGGCACCCCACTATCTCCATCCAATAGGTTACCAATGAGTTCATCAAATTTGTCACCCCATAACAGTTCTCACGTAGTTTATTGGTCCTCATGATTGACGTCTCCAGCAGATAGAATGTCCGGTATGATTTCATACTCTTGTGGTCCTTTGCACATCTTCAGTCAGTGGCTCCATTGTCTGTATCGGTTCAGGCGACCTTGTACCTGCAAATAGTCTACACTGTTGCATTCAGAAAAAATGTTTCCTTGAGCAAGTCGAATTTCATGAGAACGGATCTACTACAGTTACACTCAGCTTCTAGCTTTTAGAAAAAGTACGAGTTCATGTCCTTCAGCAAGTCAGCACACTGTACGTTAGACAAACACATTTAAAATGAAACCAGGCAGCTAGGCCTCGACTCATGCTAACTAAGGCCTAATGATTTATTAGCAAAACTTTAACATATAACCCTCAATATTTAGTATAAAACCATACATTAGTATACTTATTCTACATTATTAGACAGTTTAATTAATCATTGTATACGTTGACGGCCACTCCCTGTGGGCACATTTCAAGCATGTGTTTAGCCAAATACATTAATATATTTTCTATGCAGCATTATTATGGATTAGTTCATAAACATTACGGCCCGTATTTATACTTTTTGATGCTAAACTGCGCTAACGCAGTTTAGCGTCAAAAAGTTTAGCGCCGGCTAACGCCATTCTGAAGCGCCATGCGGGCGCCGTATTTATTGAATGGCGTTAGCCGGCGCTAGCAGACCGGCGCTGCCTGGTGTGCGTGGAAAAAACCCACGTACACCAGGCAGCGCCGGCGTTGGGGAAAATGGCGTTAGGGCGTCTTAAAAATGGTGCAAGTCAGGTTGACGCTAAAAAATCGCCTCCACCCGATTTGTGCCATTTTTAACGACGCCCAGACGCCATTTACATGACTCCTGTCTTAGTAAAGACAGGAGTCATGCCCCCTTGCCCAATGGCCATGCCCAGGGGACTTATGTCCCCTGGGCATGGTCATTGGGCATTGAGGCATGTAGGGGGGCACAAATCAGGCCCCCCTATGCCAAAAAAAAATATAAACAAAATAAATAATTATACTTACCTGAACTTACCTGAATGTCCCTGGGGTGGGTCCCTCCATCCTTGGGTGTCCTCCTGGGGTGGGCAAGGGTGACAGGGGGGGTCCCTGTGGGCATGGGAGGGCAGCTGTGGGCTCATTTTGAGCACACAGGTCCCTTAACGCCTGCCCTGACCCAGGCGTTAAAAAGAGGCGCAAATGCAGGGTTTTTTGCCCCGCCTACTCCCGGGCGTGATTTTTGCCCGGGAGTATAAATACGACGCATTTGTGTTGCAGTCATTTTTTGGGACGGGAACGCCTACCTTGCATCTCATTAACGCAAGGAAGGCGTTCACGCAAAAAAACGACGCTCTTTCCTCATACTTTGGCGCTAGACGCGTCTAACGCCAAAGTATAAATATGGCGTTAGTTTTGTGCCGAATTTGCGTCGAAACAAACAACGCTAATTCGGCGCAAACGGAGTATAAATATGCCCCTACATGTTAATATTGAGTATATAAGCTTCGCTCTCTCAGTCCCTCCTCTGATGACACTTGTTATCACACAAAACCTTTCCCTTCACAACCTTTCATTTTCTTTAGGCTACGCATTTCAATTTCTTCTTCTCTGTGTGATCTTTCCCAAATTTCTTTGAACATTTTCTCCTTTTCCTTTTCTTCTTTCCTTTTATTTCGTTTTGCCAAATTTCTCCTGATTCTTTAACTAATTTTGCATGACAACCATATTTCGAATAAACAAGTTATAACAATCAATATACACCCTATTATTTTGGTAAGTACCACATTTCAAATACTACTAAACCAATTCCCTACTTTAGTAATTCCTTTCCCAACATTTTCCCAAACTCCAGGTTCTTTCAGCTCTTTTAAATCTGCACTGTCTCTTGTTAGGTTAGTAAGCATACCTCTAATCTTATTACTATTATCAGGAATGAATGCACAACAATGGCGCTCATTAACATCTTACAGACTCCGCTACTCTTTGCTAAAAGAATGTCTAAAGCAAGCCAGTTTTGAAGAGTCATAGCCCTCTCCGCAGCAAGTTCAATATCCATCAGGAGTGTAGCCCCTGTGAAGTTTGTCAGCATGTTATCCACAATAGTAGACAACTTTCAAATCTTTATGGAGTTTAAGATAACCCCTACTGAAGGAATTATGGCTCCAAATATGTCACCTACGACAGCAGCCACTGTCTCTCTCTTTTGTCTAGCATGATGTAATTCAGACATTTTAGGAAGTTGCTTCAAGTCAACCAAACCAAAAGACAGGGCGCGACTCCCTTCCCTTCCATTACGATATAGGCTGGAGTACCCTCAGGCGGTGTAGGCTCTCATTTGCTGCAATGAATGTATCTCCCCTCAAGGGACATTTTAGAGCCTTGAAAAACTTCATTTTTGCGTCTTTTATTTTGTTTAGAATCTAATCAGGAAGTGACTTAAATTCCCAGAACACTCTTCACCCACCTTTCTTAACCAATTGCCTCTCACCGACAGCTGCCAATCCGTGCGCACCCCTCTTGGCAACTGACCTATCCCAGCGCAGCTCAAGTGACGACACACTCACACAAACTGCGGCTGACAAAGTCTTGCGGCTTGTCCTCCTCACACAGAACTAATGCAATATAATACGGGCACCTTTAACAACAAAACCCAAATTTGCCGGTTTATTACAGGAAGGGTAACACAATCGCTTCAGAACTTTACAGAGATTTCACGTGAAGCCTCGGCCGCTACTCTCTCCTTCTCAGCTCCCGCAAGCAGAATTTGACACGCAAATCCTACTCTCGACTTGTCAATGGTTCGTTCTAGTGCACTTTAGAACTTGCCAAATCTCCATTGAAGGTTTTCATTCCCACATTTTGACTCAAACTCGACTTGTAAACCACGCCCGATTGACCTATTAAACGGCACAAATTCCAACATAAACCAAGTGTCTCCTACACTTGTCAATATACTCCGGAGTCTTAGACCACGACGGGTCCGTACATCACCAACAACCATGTGGATAATTTTTCGAGTACAAAGTGCCACACTCACATGAAGTTCGCCGACTTCCCTACTCTCATACTGCAGAGTGCGCCCACTCCTACTAAAACAACATTACCTGGCCTAAATTCACACAAACTTCACAAATCACCTGCAATATACATAAGCTGAGCAAGCGCAAATTCTACACCACACATGCTAAAACGCCGAGAACATACCCAACTCACTTAGACAGGCTCCAAGATTCCGGGAAAGTCATGGGGAATTTAGAAACACATCATACCTCCAATTTGCATTATTTTGAAAAACAATTCTAAACAATGGTTCTTCGTCCTAGGGCCCCAAAGGGCCAAACCATCGTTTTGCTACCAGAACTGTTAACGCGTCCCTTCATGACTAATTTATACACTCCGGGACTCGTTTTAGGCAAATGAATCTTTTGACCCTGATTGAAGACACCTTAGAACGAGATAGCTGATCAACATGTCAATCAACATGTCAATCAATATGTCAATAACGTCATCAATATTTACTATAATAAGACAATTCAGTTTAGTCAAAGACATTAGTAAGACTCAAGAAACTACCATGACCTTTCAGCCATGAATAACCACACCAGTTTAGTACAATTTTGTGATATTTATTCCCTATTGATTACAATTCTACTAGCAAGTTTATTAATCTCAAAACCAAGAAACACATTAGCATAGTCACGATATGGCAACTCTAATAAGACGCTTATCAAAGCAAGGATCACGAATATTAGAACATAGCAGGGGCGTCAACATAGATTATTCTTAGCAGAGTAACATTAGCGCATCATTCAACAAAGCATAGATTCAGTCATTTGTCTATTTGCGTCTGATTAATGAACCCCTCAACTAACCTCAATTAGCATTGGCATGTTGGGCTTCATGCAAAACAAATTAGCAACATCAATTTAGAAAACCTCTAACTAAGGTCTCTGTCAAAAGAAGCAGTTGGTACCTAGAAAGGAAAAGCAAACAGACAATCACAAATTCATTGTCATATAGTTACCTTCCGTATTGGGTCAGCATACAGATGTAGTCTTCGTCCTCAGGACCTCAGTTGATTCGCCATCAGCCAGGAACTCTGTAAGTTGGGTAAGAAGGGTAAAAGGGTTCTTCCCTCATGAGGAGGTGAAGTATAAACAGGCAATATAAGGGCAAGGATGGGTTTTAAGAACCAAACAGCAAAGTCTGTATGCAGAGTGACAAAGTGTCTGGGTCATAGCAATTCGCAACCAATTCAGGCGACCTTGTACCTGCGACTAGTCTACACTGTTGCATTCAGCAAAAATGTTTCCTTGAGCAAGTCGAATTTCATGAGAATGGATCTACTACAGTTACACTCAGCTTCTAGCTTTTAGAAAAAGTACGAGTTCATGTCCTTCAGCAAGTCAGCACACTGTATGTTAGAAAAACACATTTAATATGAAACCAGGCAGCTAGGCCTCGACTCATGCTAACTAAGGCCTAATGATTTATTAGCAAAACTTTAACATATAATCCTTAATATTTAGTATAAAACCGTACATTAGTATACTTATTCTACATTATTAGACAGTTTAATTAATCATTGTATACACTGGCGGCCACTCCCCGTGGGCACATTTCAAGCATGCGTTTAGCAAAATACATTAATACATTTTCTATGCGGCATTATTATGCATTAGTTCATAAACATTACATGTTAATATTAAGTATATAAGCTACGCTCTCTCAAGCTTATTATGAGTATCACCACCAGGTTCCTTTCAAACCTTTGCTGCTCCCAAACAAAGGTTCCATCTGCTGAAAAACATAGGGACATTGTTCCCAAACAGGACACAGACTGGCAGATAATGCCAGTACCAACGAAGCAGAACATCTGCATCCTATGAGGAAATAATTAATTCTTGTGTAAGCTCTCCATATCTTGCCCATCAATAATTTGGTTTCTTCATTGGAGCCAAGAGCATTTAGTGGCTGTCACTGCTCCTCTGTTGAAATATTGCTTCATTTTGTGCCCCAGGTTCTCACACACATTCCAGTGTAAAAATGCTTAACTATCCCATTCCATATCTAAATCTTTAGTCAGTTGGGCTTTGAAGGATTACTTGTTGATAGAGCCTTGCAAAAACCAGTGCAGCAATTGCACACTTGAAAGTTGTGATACTGTGGAGTGTGGTATTCCAGGGTTTGAACCTACTGAATAGGGTTCACCCGCTAATCGCAAGAAAGTTCTAAGTTCTGAGCTGTGCAGTGTTGCAATTAGCAGTGTTTGCCTGAAGTATTGTTTCAAGTCTTGACCTGGTGAAAATCATGCCGACAAACAGTGCAATCTGCAATAAGCTTAGAATTCTGATTTGGGCACAAATTGCTGTTTGCACCCAAATAGGGATTTGCAAAGTGTCTGATTGACCTCAGTGTTTATGATGAACCTCCTACTCATTGAGTAAATATGATAGTTGCTTCCTTCTTGAAAGGCAATATGCCATCCACGTGCACATTTTTTAAATGGCCTGTAGTACCGCGCTGAGCGGCCAGCGCGCTACTGCGAATAAACACACGGAGGCTCGGTGTGTGTTTATAGTTGTATTTATTGCTCTAGTCACACTCGCTTTCCAAACTTAAACTTCCCGCCCTTGCTCTCCCTTTTATGCCCTCCCCACCTTTGTCATAGTGCAAACCATCTTGCACCACTTGCGGAGGGGTCAGGCTTTCAGACCCCATCCCTGGTTTCCATTGTTGGTGTTGACTGCTTCCGCTGTCAACACTACATCCCTCCCCAACGGGGGAGAGTGTAGGTGAATTAAACTCGTAACTAACCTTTATTTTCTGAATGGCTCATCGCCCATGAACACTTATATATTGGAGGCCTACTTCTGAACAGCATGCTGGTTTGATCAGTCACATGCAAAATCGGCGTATCGCCGTGATGGTCCTGGATTATGCCTTAGTAAATACCTCCCTGCACCGGATCACCCTGATGCTTGCGCCCCCTCTTCGTTCGGGTCGGGCGTCTCCGCTCCTGCCGCTCGGGCTTGTCCTCGTTCCGGTGATGGACGACCTTCTAGCTGCTCCTGGCTGTGCCTCGGTTCCTCTGGTGCAGTGTCCCAGTCGTTGGGTTCTGTATCCGACTCGGCTCTTGCCTCTGTGTAGCTCCTGCCCTCTCCGCTGGGTGTCGGCAGGGTCACTTGCTTGAAAAACGCCACGTTTCGGGTTACCTTTTCTTGCCCCCTCTGGGCTGTCACCATCGTGCCTTTTACAGCGGTCACCGTCCATGGCTTTACTTCGAAAAGTAGTCGGAACTTGCTACCTGGATGGCGGTCTTTTACCAGCACCGTATCTCCTACTTGCATCCTTGCCTGCCTAGTTCTTCTTTTCTGGGAGGCGTATGTGTTTGTAGCATTCCTCCTGGCTGTTGACTTATCGGGCGGTGGGGTACTCATTTCCCAGGATGGGTGGTGCGGGATAGCGTCCACTACTGTTCTGCTGAAGCAGAGTTGACTGGGAGTGACCCCTGTGGTGGCGTGTGGTGTTTCTCTGTATTCCCTTAGGAACACATAAATTGCTCTCTCTATGTCTCTTGCTTCAGCCACCGCTATGCGAATGACTTTGTTGAGGGTCCTCACAAACCTCTCCACCTCGCCATTTGCTTGTGGCCATCGTGGAGTGATGCGTCTGTGCTTTGTGTTCGTGGATGCTAGGAACTCCTCCCATTCATGGCCGTTAAATGGGGGTCCATTGTCTGTGCGGATTTCTCCGAAGAACCCGTGAGTCGCCATTAGCTTCTCGAACTTGGGGATGACTGTTTGCGCTGAGGTTGACTGCACTATCTCTACTTCTGGATACCGCGAGTAGTCATCCACCACAATGACCATGTGTGAGCCGTCAGGTAGGTGCCCAAAGTCTGCGCTTACTCTTTGCCCAGGTGTCTTAGGGCCTTGCTCTGTTATGATGGGCGCGGGTGGGTCAGGGCTGCCACTGGCTTGGCAGACTATGCACTTTTTGATGGTGTCCTCCACTAATATGTCAAGGCCTGGGAACCAGACTTTGTTCCTGATGCGGGCTTTGGATTTGACAATCCCTTGGTGTGCTCTGTGGGCCAGGGATACCACTCTGTTCGTGAGGCTCGCCGGCATTACGAGACGGAGTCCCCTGAGTAGACAGCCTTCCTCGCTTACCGACAGCTCTTGGCGCACATTGAACAACGCATGCAGGCAAACCTGGGCCTGTTGTGTGCGGAACGAGTCTGGCCTTTGGAGAGGTCTCCATTCTCCTGTGCGGGTTGCTGCTATGGCTAGTTGTAAACACTCATCCATTTTGGTCGCTGTCACCACTTCGCTGAGTGGTATAGGTAGTGGTCGTGCTTGCTCTACTACCATTCTCACGTACTCTTCTGTATCTTTGGCTTCCTCGATTTCCTTTGATGTGGCTGGGCGTGCGTGTCTAGATAGGAAGTCTGCTGGGTTCTTTGTGCCAGGCTGGTACGTGAGCGTGAAGTCGTACTCTTGCAGCTGCAGGATCCTCTTCTCGATCCTGGGCGGTGGCTTGGAGGATGATCCTTTGAACAAAGGCAGTAGCGGTTTGTTGTCTGTCACTACCGAAAAGGAGTTGCCGTAAAGGTACAGGTGGAAGTGGCGGCAACCCCAGTGGATGGCGGTGGCTTCTCGTTCGATTTGTGAGTACCTTTGCTCCGTAGGTGTCAGTGTACGGCTAGCAAAAGCGATGGGAGCCCATTCGCCGCAGTCCTGTTTTTGCGCTAGCACTGCTCCTAGCCCGGTAGGGCTTGCGTCTACTACCAGCTGTGATTGTCGCTGGGGGTCGAAAAAAGCTAGCGTGGTGTCTGCTGAGAGTGCCTCTTTGGTGGCCCGGAAGGCGGCCTCTTGCTCTTCACCCCACATCCATGGTTGGTTGAATTGCGTAAGCTTTTTAGGGGCCCCGTGATGTCAGCCAGGTTTTTCATAAACCGCCCACAGTATGTGACCATTCCCAGGAAACTTCTTATTCCTGTGACTGTTGTTGGTGCCGGGGCGTTCTGGATGTCCTTTACTTTCTGAGGGTCCGGTCTGACCCCTTGTTTCGAGAAACGGTATCCAAAGAAACAGATTTCCTCCTTGAGGAAGTCGCATTTGTCTTTGTGGAGCGTCAGGCCTTTTGTTTGTAGCCTGGCGAAAACAGCCCTCAGTCATTTCATATGTATTTCAATGGTTGGTGCGTGTACTAGGATGTCGTCGATGACGTTCAACACTCCTGGGAGGCCCTGCAGGACTTCCTTGATGACCTGCTGGAAGACCTCTGCAGCACTGGATATGCCGAAGTTAAGTCTTTTGTAGCGCCACAGTCCGTTGTGAGTGGAGAAAGTGGTAATGGGTCTTGATTCGGGGTGCAGCATGATCTGGTGGTACCCCGATCGAAGGTCCATCTTGGAGAACCAGCAGGACCCCGTCAACTCACTCAGGATGTCATTGATTGTTGGGGTGAGGTGGCGCTCTCTTTTTATTGCTTGGTTTGGCATGCGCATGTCCACGCAAATCCTGACTGCGTCAGGTTGTTTGGGCTTTTTTGCGACCACAATCGGGGATACCCATGGTGTGGGGCCTGTGACTCTTTCAATAATCCCTGCTTGCTTCAGCATGTGGAGTTCATGTTCCACCTTGGGGCGGAGGTGAAAAGCAATGCGGCGATGTCTGAGTGCTGTTGGCGTGACAGATTTGTCTACTTGAAGCCGTAATGGGGGTCCTTTTAGGCACCCAATGCCATCAAATAGGGTCTTGAATTCTTGTGTGAGGTGGAGCAGCGCGTGTGCATGAATGCTGAAAGCAAAATGTGCCAGCTCTAAGTCTTGGGCCGTTTGGCAACCTAGCAGGAATCCTGTGCCGTCCTTGGATACGTATACCTTTGTGGGTTTTATGGTGTCCTCATGGGTGATCTCTGTGGTGAAAGTTCCTGCAATTTCCAGGGGTTGGCTGTTCCCGAAGGCAAACACCTGGACGTTGGTGGGTCTTAACAGTGGTAGCAGCTTAGGTAGGGTGTCGTATATATCCATGGCCATTAGATTTATTGATGCTCCCGTGTCCACCAGTGCTGGTACTTGTGTGCCTTGAATTTTGACTTGACATGTGGGCAGCCGGCGGCCTTTGATGGTGTGTATGATGTGCACCATGTGCGTTTCATTGTCCATGTCGCTGTCGGAGTCTGGGTCCCAAGTGGTTTCGACCATTTTGACTGTTTTCCTGGGGGCCGTGGTTGGTTGTTTCGGTGTTGATCTGCACACCATCGCGAAGTGGTTTTGTTTTCCACAAGCACTGCATATTTTGCCCCATACTGGGCAGGTCGTTGGGTGTGGTGCTGGGCCTCCGCACCATTTGCACACTCTGCTTTTGGGTTTGCCTTTGTATGATTCTTTGTGTCGCGCAGCCTCTCTCATTATTGCATTGGCTGTTTCGGCCTTTGGTTGGGCTGTGGGGGCTTGTTCCATGTGCGCTGCTCGGGCCCGCGCTAGTTCTTGCGATCGCCCCAACTTGAGTATGTCTTTCATCGACATATTCGGTTGTTGCAGGATGCGTTCTCTAAGTTTTGATGACGAACATCCTTGAATGAACTGCGTCCTGATCTCCTCACCGGGTAGTGTGCAGGTACTTGCTAGTTCTCATAATCTGGTGTAGAAAACATCTACGGACTCGTCGGTTACCTGTCGGGCTTGGCGTAGGAGGAATCTTTCATAGTCCGGGTTTGCATACGGTTCAAAGTGTGCTGTAATTGCCCCTTTTAGAGTGTTGTATGTACGTGGTCTGGCTTCCGTGACCGGCTTGAAGATTTTATGTATGTCCGCTCCCCCGATGTGGAGAAGGAGGGGTCTCCTTCTTTCAGCTTGTACGCCTAACGCCTCGAAGTACGTTTCCAGGCGCTCCACCCAAACTTTCCATCTTGCTGCTTGGGTAGGGGGTTCACCTGTCACTGTGAATGGTTCTAGTGGCGGTATGCCAGCCATGCCTGCCTGTCCGTTAGTATATTCTTTGTGAGGAGATAACACGTATCAAACAGTGTCTTTTCTTTTTTTTTTTTAGAAGAAAGGGAGAAGAATTTTTTTTGCCTGCTTTTCTTTTTTTTTTTTTTCTGCCTCTTTCTTTGTATGTCTTTTTTTTTTTTGATTTTCCTTTTGTTGTGCAGAGTGGCGCAGCGGGCGTCTGAGGTTTATTTTTGGCTGCCGGGGTGCACAAGACTCGTGCGCGAGGGCCTGATATGCAGATTTGCGCAGCGGAGCGGTCTGGGCTGAACGGCACCTTGGGAGTGTCAGGGCTCCTTACCTGACACGTGCCGTTGTTCTTTTTTTTTTCTGGCGCGCGTGCGCGGCCTGCAGCGTGGCGTCTCCCCTCGCAGGTGCGCGGTCTGCCAGTTGTAGGTCGCGGCCTTCAATTGCAGGGTGCGGCCTTCAATTGCAGGGGGCGGCCTCCGGTGGCAGGGCGCGGCCTCTCCCAGTCGCGGTGAGAGTCGGGCTAGAGGAGCGGCAACGCACGCAGACACGCCTGTGTCCAAGTCGGGCGATGACGGGCTTCATCTATCGGGGCTGCACACTCACGGTGAGGTTCGGCGGCGGTCTTTTGCTCTGGGTGCGAGCGGGACCTCGGTGGCGCTGTGTCACATGGGGTGCTTTAGTACCTTTGTCGCCAATGTAGTACCGTGCTGAGCGGCCAGCTCGCTACTGCGAATAAACACACAGAGGCTCGGTGTGTGTTTATAGTTGTATTTATTGCTCTAGTCACACTCGCTTTCCAAACGGAAACTTCCCGCCCTTGCTCTCCCTTTTATACCCTCCCACCTCCATCATGGTGCAAACCATCTTGCACCACTTGCGGAGGGGTCAGGCTTTCAGACCCCCTCCCTGGTTTCCCTTGTTGGTGTTGACTGCTTCTGCTGTCAACACTACATGGCCCTTGAAAACATACCAGTATAGTGGTTTCTCACTGAGGCAAATCATTGTAATCTCTACTAGTAATGCACCACTGCACTTAATTGATGGCTTCAATTCCCTGTTGTCCAAAGAAAGTCGTATAGTAGTACTAAATGCCCAGATTTAGTTGGGCAAACCTCTGTATATTCAGTACCATTTTTAGGTTTGTGAACAGGGGCCTTTTCATGAGGCAGAAGGCATGGCTAAAGTCTTTAACTTAAAATACATGAGCTGGATGAAGTAATGAACCAACTGCTGGAAAAAAGACCTCTCTTCGATCCATCCTGGAAGAAATTGCTCAAGCAATACAACTCAAACAGAGACAGCCAAATGGAGGCGCACCATCCTCAAGTAATCATCTGAATCACAGAATCACAGCATTCCTTTTGGTTGGTCAGTGCTTTCTAGTCCTGAAAGGAGGGACGTTCTTCTTCAAACTACATCACTACTGACTTGCTCTGTAGCAATTCACATGATGATGGCCTCAGTGATTGTGCTTTAAATGCCTACAGGCCAGACATGTTACTTCATATATTTCTACCTACTTTTCACATGTTTACAAATACAACTTTTGCTTTGTTTAAACATCCCAGGGTCCATTGAAGCCTGTATTATAATAGCTAATCTACGCCATAGGTTCCATTTACTCATCCTAAGTCTTATGAACAAATCCAGCAAGGTGAAACTTCATCTTCAGTCTTTCTAGAGGTAATTTATTTGTAAGACTGTCAGAAATGTATTTCTTGTTCTGTATTTGCAAGTTCAGTAAACCAGTTGCTTCCTTTTAATGCAGTTCCCAGTGAAAAAATGTTATGTTTTTATTTTAATTTTATACATAAATATTAGACATTTTGGGCCAGATGTAGGAAACACTTTGCGAGTCGCAAACGGCAAAATCAGCCGTTTGCGACTCGCAAATGCGTGTTTCCTATGCAGAAATGCATTTTGCGAGTCGTTACCGACTCGCAAAATGCATTTCCGAATCGCAAATAGGAAGGGGTGTTCCCTTCCTATTTGCGAGTCGCAGTGGTATGCAACTCCATTTGCGACCACGTATGCGGTCGCAAATGGAGTCGCAGTTACCATCCACTTCAAGTGGATGGTAACCCACTCGCAAATTGGAAGGGGTCCCCATGGGACCCCTTCCAGTTTGAGACTGGACCCCAAAACATTTTTTCAGGGCAGGGAGTGGTCCAAGGGACCACTCCCTGCCCTGAAAAAACCAAAACAAAAGGTTTCGGATTTATTTGAAATGCAGCTCGTTTTCCCTTAGGGAAAACGGGCTACATTTAAAAAAAAAAAAATGCTTTATTTAAAAGCAGGTCGCTAACATGGAGGTCTGCTGACGTCAGCAGGCCTCCATGTTAGCGAGTGCCTATACTCGCAATGGGGCCGCAATTTGCGACCCACCTCATGAATATTCATGAGGTGGGTCATTGCGACCCCATTGCGTGTTGCAGTCGGTGTCTGAGACACCGTACTGCATAGCAATTTGCAACTTGCAAATTGCGAGTCGCAGGGACTCACAATTTGCAAGTCGCAAATTGCTTTTTTGCTACATCTGGCCCTTTGTGCTGTGTAGACACCTGACATATAACCTGCTTAATGTTTCTGCCTCTGAAGTCCATAGTCAGGTGAATTGTTAAAGTTATTTTTTGTTGTTTTGTAATGCCCTTTACAATCTGTGTAGTATGTTCCAAATAAAATGACTTTTCAAGTTTTGTAAACTCTACCACACCTATTTCTTCCCCACCTCCCTTTTTAGGTTGAGAATAGCAGTGCCCAGGCGCTGCTTTTTTTGACGTGTTGTTATCTATTTTGGGCTTTTAGCCACACCCAGCTCACGCCCATCACTATAGCTGGTTCATGGGCTTGCCGTTCAAAGATCCTTTGGTATCATTGGTAAATGTTTTACGTTTGTCCCTCCTTGGGGTGTTTTAGTTACCGGCGTTGACATCGACCCATTTACATGGCTAATTGCACTTTTGCCAATACGTTTGACTGCAAGCAAACTTCCTTTTCCTTTTGTGTGTCTCCTTCACACTCATGGGGCCTCATTATGACCCTGGCGGGCGGCGGAGGCCGCCCGACAGGATGCCGCCCTCCATAATACCGCTCCGCGGTCAGAAGACCGCGGAGGGTATAATGAGTTTTTCCCTGGGCTGGCGGGCGGTCTCCAAAAGACCGCCCGCCAGCCCAGGGAAAAACTCCCTTCCCACGAGGATGCCGGCTCGTAATCGAGCCGGCGGAGTGGGAAGGTGCGACGGGTGCTACTGCACCCGTCGCGTATTTCACTGTCTGCTATGCAGACAGTGAAATACTAGCGGGGCCCTCTTACGGGGGCCCCTGCAGTGCCCATGCCATTGGCATGGGCACTGCAGGGGCCCCCAGGGGCCCCACGACAATCCCTACCGCCATCCTGTTCCTGGCGGGCGAGCCGCCAGGAACAGGATGGCGGTAGGGATTGTCAGAATCCCCTCGGCGGCGCAGCGAGCTGCGCCGCCTTGGAGGATTCTTACGGGCAGTGGAAAACCGGCAGGAGACCGCCGGTTTTCCCGTTCTGACCGCGGCCAAAGCGCCGCGGTCAGAATGCCCAAGGGAGCACCGCCGGCCTGTCGGCGGTGCTCCCGCCCCCGTTGGCCCTGGCGGTTCTCTACCGCCAGGGTCATAATGAGGCCCATTGTGTGGCACTTTTAAATTTGCTCACTTATGTAAAACTGTATTACTTTTCATTTTCAACTTATGTGGCAAGAAAAGTCCAGTTAGGAATTTACAATGCTAATAACTCTAACTTGAGCAAATGCAAGATCCACTGCATTGCAAATGCTTGTTAAAACCAGCAAACAAACAATATATTGGCATTTCAACTAAAGGATTAAAGGCTTTACACTATGTTATTAAAATGTATATTACTGACATTATTGAAATTGAAACATAAATACGGTTACGCTACCTATTACACTTCTTTGATTGGTCTGCACAAAAATATATTGTGAGACAAAAACAATAATTAATACATAGCATTAAAGTCTATGGGAAATAAAAAAAAACACATAACCATAGAGAACCATCAATTCTTCTTTTAATGGAACAGAAATGTAATTAAGAAATGTTACACCAATCTGATAAATTAGTTCAACCTATAGCATTCCATTTCTTTAGATTTTTAGGTTACACCACATTGTTTTGGTTCTGCAGCCAGGCATTCAAATTAGCTAACCCAAAACCTTTAGAATGAAGACTATGTTCAAATATTGAATTTATTCTTCAGAGCGTGCCATATGGAATATGCCGATACTCCAGGATGCTTTGGTCACTTCGATTCCTAAGAGTGAACTGAGAAAGGCTAAGATGATACCTGTGTGATCTGTCCAGAAGAGAAGGATTACCCAATATTACAAAAGGGCATGTTGACTAAGGCAAGCATTCAGACCTCAGTAGACATTACAATGATGGTGTGGCACACAAAACGTTTGAAAATTCACAAAATAGGAGCTGAGACGCTTACACAAGCAGATCAGAATTTTCATACAGATGTTATTTGCTTCTTGTTTCTTTTTGCTGGGTTTCTCTCACTTGGTTGCAGGCAATACTTGAGTCACGTGCATCCTCACCACTCATCACTGTGAGAGAGTGCCATCCATGCATCCTCACAAGTGATAAAGGCTTAAGGAAATGTTATCAAATCACACGCACCCTCCGGGATCTCTATCAGCTCGCCCTTGCACAACTGGTTTGGATTCATGATGTGATGCATCATTTTTTAAACTGGCCTCAAATAATCCTCGTTAAATGCCAAAACATACTTCATAGAGGACATGGTGTTTGCAGTCAAGACATCACCTAGAGCAAGTCAAGAAATGCAAGCGGAAGACCAGAAGAATAACCTATTGCTTTACAAATCTAAAGGTAAGTTTGTGCTTAATAAAAACCCTTCTCTGCATAGCGCTAACTCCTTCGCTTCTAGGACCCCTCACCAGTGCTAAGCCTTGTTTTGGTTATTTGTTGTAGTCTGTGCTTAGGCATCCATAACTTTTTGTCCACATAAACTATCCACACCAAATGTGTTTCCTTTTTTTCCAACATCCTGGGTATTCTGAAGGTACACAGATTTTGTGGATTCCCCTAAAAGCGACCTAGAAATTAGCCAAAATATAGATACATTTTGTTTTCTTGGGAAAACTGGGGGGAAAAGTGCTGAAGATGAAAGTGTCCATTATTTTTCTTTCTCTAAATTACGTCAACAAAAGCTTTCCAGTGCTAGAATCACCATTATCCCAGCTTTCAGGACCAGACAGACTTGATTCAGAAAAACACATTTTTTACCACAGTTTTGCCATTTTCCTGGGAGATAGTCAATTTTTCCTATTTTCTGTGCTTTTGACCTCCTTCCAGTATGTGGAGGAAACGGGTGTGAAACCCATTGTGGATCTCAGAAAGCCACACATTTCTAAAACCTAGATAAAAGTCTGAATTCAGTAAGGAGTCATTTATGTAGATCCTTCAAGGTTTTTGAAAGAAAATAAGTGTTGACATTAAAAAACATTGAAAATTAGTAAGAATAAAACTGCCATTTGTGACAACATTCTCATTTGTAACTTCTCATTATGATGGTCTATTTGCAAAAGCAATATACCATTACATCTGTTCGACTCTTCTGCTTGTGGTGATATGGGAAAAAATAATTAGTGAACAATAAGGATCAAGAAACCTATGTATTTATGAAATGGGCACATGATTTTAAGCAGTAGTTATTTGCACATCTCTGAATTTGTGGTTAATCATAATAGCATGTGAATTAGAGATTATTTCTCAAAAGGACGTCTTTCTTACACACAGTTTTAAATTTGGAAGGCACAAATTAACACTCTACTGATCTGTGTTTCCCCACGTCTTAAGATAAAAATGGTATTGTGTGGGTTGGCTTAGTGCCCAGGACAAGAAAAGGCACAAAACACAATGTGGACTCATCACATTTTTCTAATGAAAACAGACTCATTTTTACAATGTGCCTAGCTGTGGATTTTGGGCTCTATTTCAGCAAGCACCTAGGGAAACCTAGCAAACCTACACATTTCTTAGACCTAGATACCTAGGGGAATCCATATTGGGGTGACTTGCATGGCTCTCACCAGGTTTTGTTACCCAGAATTCCTTGTAAACCTCAAACTTTGACTAAAAACAAATTTTCATCACATTTCTGTGATGGAATGTTCTGGAATTTGTTGGGAGCCACAAACTTCCTTCCCCCCAGCATTTCCCCTAGGTTTTTTTAAATAGAAATGGTACCTCACACGTATGGGTAGGCTTAGTGCCCGTGACAGGAAACGTCTTAAAACGCAATGTGGACACACATTTTTCCACTGAAAACTGACCCTGTCTTTGAAATGTGCCTAGCTGTGGATTTTGGTCATTAGCTCAGCTGGCACCTAGGGAAGTATAGCAAACTGTATATTTTGAAAACTAGAAACCTAGGGGAATCCAGAATTAGGTGACTTGCATAGCTCTCACCAGGTTGTGTTACCCAGAAGGCCTTGCAAATCTCAGACTTTGACTAAAAACACATTTTCTTCACATTTCTGTGATGAAAAACTCTGGAATCAGGGGGGTGCCATAAAACGTCTCCCCCCCAGCCTTCTGATAAGAATGGCACATCACTTGTGTGGGTAAGCTTAGTGCCCACAACATGAAATGGCCCAAAATGAACATGGACAGAACACATTTTTCCTCTGAAAACTGACCCCTTTTTTGCAATGTGCCTAGATGTGGATTTTGGGCCCTAGCTCAGCCGGCAGAAACCTAGCAAACCTATACACTTTTGAAAAGTAGACATCTAGAGGAATCCAGGATGAGGTAACCTGCATGACTCTCACTAGGTTGTGTTACCTATAATCTTTTGCAAACCTCAAAATTAGACTAAAAACACATTTTCCTCACATTTCTGTGATGGAAAGTTCTGGAATCTTTGGGCAGACACAAACTTCCTCCCCCCCCCAGAATATTTCACAGTCTTCTGCTAAAAATGGTACCTCATTTGTGTGGGTAGGCTTAGTGCCCACGACAGGGAATGGCCCAAAACGCAATTTGGATACTACATTTTTGTCACTGAAAACTGACCCTTTTTTGCAATGTGCCTAGCTGTGGATTTTGGGCCGTAGCTCAGTTAGCATGTAATTAAACATAGCAAACCTATTCATTTTGAAAACTAGATACCTAGAGGAATCCAGGATGGGGTGACTTGTGTGGCTGTCACTAGGTTGTGTTACCCAGAATCCATTGCAAACTTCATAATGTGACTTTCCTCACATTCCTGTGCTGGAAAGTTGTGGATTCTGCGGGGAGCCACAAACGTCCTTCCACCCAGCATACCCCCAAAGTCTTCTGATAAAAATAGTACCTCACTTGTGTGTCAGGGCCTAGTGTCTGTGATAGAACAAATCAAACAAAGGTCAATGAGGATCTCTTGCAAGGACTCCGATTGATGTTAGTTTGACCAGCTTCTGTCGAGTGGGCCAGGCCCAGATACACAAGTGGAGTTGCATTTTCATTGGGACAAGTGGGAAAACTTTGGGTGGTAGGAATTTTGTGGTTTCTTTCTGATTCTGGAAGAATATGGCACATAAATGGAAGGAAACTGTGTGACTTAGGTCAAAATGTGAGGTTTGCAGGACATTATGGGTAAAACAACTTAATGGGATGCACAAGCAGCACTCTCCTGTACTTCCCTAGTTTATGAAAATGTCAGAGTTGGTAGATTTTCCCTAGAGACAATGTACGCAAGGGCAGAGCAAAACAGAAAGATAAATATTACTGCACAACCATCTATTCCTCAAAAACACACACATGCTTGCTGGATTTAGCATGAGGGTGAGTGAAAGGTACAAAATATAAATTCTATTAACAAAAGATTTCACAAAAAGTAAATAAAAAAATGAACAAATGACTCACAGCTTAGGAGCTGTAAAGCCTGAACAAGACACCAACCAGAGGTCGTTCACACACCTTTCATTCATGACACACACAAAAACAGTCACACTGCCAGCCGAAGGCCCAGCACATTACAGGGCTCACATCATCAGACAGTGGCATTAAAGGGCCCATCACTGTCAGCTGCCCACAAGACTGACAGTAACCACTGGCTGGCAGCTGATGGAGTGTGTGGACTGGCGTTTGGCTGGCAACGTGTGTAGTGAACAGCAGCAAGTCACTACACACACACACCACTAACCTAGTCCAAGCACACCACCGGCCAAGCTCCAGTTCATGCATACTGCAAGTCAAGCACAAGTTTGCTAAAGCTGCCTGCCGAGCACCAATCCACTCACATTGCCAACCTAGCACCTTTACAAGCATAGTTCCAGGCAACACTGCCCGCCATAAGCAATCCACGCACACCACTAAGTGCCAGTCCATGCACATTGCCAGCCAAGCGCCAGTCTACGCACACCTCTGTAGGAAAGTAGCCTCTTTCTTCTTGTTTTCTAACAAAATTGTTCCTTTTGGCAATACTCAAAGATTTCCTCTCCCTGACAACAGCCAGTCAGTAGAAAGAACCAGATGTCGGGCCTGCAAACCCAAATATGCTCCAGAACTAACATCTGGTGTTTTGTAAAGTGTTCCCCTAAGCAAATCACCTACCCTTGCATGTGCCAATGATTGTGGTTGCCTTTGAGAAATGTTTACTTGTGCCAATGCTTGTTTTAGAACTTGTGTAGGATTCTGGGCATGTGTCAGCTTGTTGCCTGAGCTTGTGGCATCCTCATGCTTTAGACAGGGTGCGGCAGGTACAGTAGCCTCATGACTCAAATTGGGTGTGGCCAGGTGATGCAGATTGAGACTGGGTGTGGCCAGGTGCAGCAGGTATTGAAAGTCACACCAGTCTTGAGGTGATTGCTTGCTGTCGGAGGTTTTCAAATGCAGAGCGGGATTCTCTGCTCCTCAGCGCTTGTTACTGGATTGTCAATTCATTCCGATCCTAGAAAAGAAGAGATCAAGAAGATTAGCATCATAAAAGGCAGTAACACACTATGGTGGTCATTCTAACCCTGGCGGTAAAAACCGCCAGGGCGAATGACCACGGGAGCACCGCCAACAGCCTGGCGGTGCCCCTTAGGGCATTCTGACCGCGGCGCTTTGGCCGCGGTCAGTGCAGGAAAACCGGCGGTCTCCCGCCGGTTTTCCGCTGCCCGTCAGAATCCTCCAAGGCGGCGCAGCATGCTGCGCCGCCTTGGGGATTCTGACACCCCCTACCGCCATCCTGTTCCTGGCGGTTCGCCCGCCAGGAACAGGATGGCGGTAGGGGGTGTCGCGGGGCCCCTGGGGGCCCCTGCAGTGCCCATGCCAATGGCATGGGCACTGCAGGGGCCCCCGTAAGAGGGCCCCGCTTGTATTTCACTGTCTGCATAGCAGACAGTGAAATACGCGACAGGTGCAGTAGCACCCGTCGCACCTTCCCACTCCGCCGGCTCGATTACGAGCCGGCATCATGGTGGGAAGGTCGTTTTCCCCTGGGCTGGCGGGCGGCCTTTCGGCGGCCGCCCGCCAGCCCAGGGGAAAACTCAAAATACCCGCCGCGGTCTTCCGACCGCGGTACGGTATTTTGGCGGCTCCCGCCGGGCGCGCGGTGACCGCGTCCGGCGGGAGTCAGAATGACCCCCTATATGTGCTTCAAAGGCTTCTTCCCGGCTACCTTTGACAGTTGAATACCGGATGTTCAGACGGGCAGCGCGCACTAGAAGCGCATTTTGTTAGTGTTCCTGAATACTTGAATACTTGCTGTCTGCCGAATAATAAAGCTTATTGTTGTTAGCTTGCAATGAGAGTACAAATTTGAGCACGTGTTAGACAATTGTTATTTTAACGATGTACTATGAACATGTTTGTTATAGATGAGTTTAATGAAGCATTTTAGTGATACTAATCATTGTCTATGATAAAGAACATTCAGTGCTTGGCACACGCTAGTTTCAAAACGTGAATCAAAAATCTTTTATTTCTATGTTCAATTGTCACAGTGATATAACAGCGATGAAACCAATTACATACAAAAGTGAGCTTTAGCATATTAACCCCATGCTCTCCGTGTGATTAAAAACACTGAATTGTATTCTTTCCAGTACTAATACACTGTCCTGATTAATCCATGAATATTTGAGAAATCTAAATACTTAAGAATTGATTTTCCTTCTTTATCATCTGTTCTATGTCTATGATTGTGAGTGTGACCGTGTTTTAGAAAGGCTAAAGGCTAAACATTGTATTTGGTTGCAGGTTCCATACTGTTTCTTGAAGATCCCTAGAGAGAGGGGAGAGCTATCAAAAGCAGGAAAGGGGACCATGACAGGTACACCTAGTTTGTGGGACTAATGTTTAATTCATCATAGGAGATATCTGCTCTTTGTAGAGCACCGCTAACCATTCTGATTCTTCCAGGTGACATCAATGTTTTTCTCTCTCTCTCTCATCCATTCCCTTTCTCCCTGAAAGTTATCAAGCCATTGACGTACAAGTAGGTGGAATTGGGAGCAAGCAACTTGGATCAGCATTGTGTCTCTGTGGGACGAACAAGTCACTGCTTGACACCAGGCATAGCTCATGCCTCCCAGTGAGTGCATCATGACCAAAGATAAGGGATCATCCGGCACCAACAGGGCATGCTAGATAAATATACCCGGCTAGGCAGACTATCGGCACAAACTGGACCACACACCCTTAATGCGGTGGTCCTGGGCAATGCAGTGCTCTTGGCAGCTATTCCACAGTCTTGTGATTCTCTGGATGCCAAGATAGGAGCTGTTGGACCGAAGGTTACACTACTAACGCAAGATCTCTGCAACGCTGTGGAACAGATCACTGAGACAGAAACCGCTCCAATACCCAGCAAAACGTAAAGTTCTCTACCAATCAAAGACTTTCTTCTTCGACACCCCAGAAGAGATATTCCAGTGAACGAACAGGTGGATCCATGTCAAACCTCATACCCTGCCATTTCTAGAGTCAGACTCATCTCAAGGGGGCAACTGGACCAAGACCACAAACACTCAAGCTGCTCCTTGGCATAAGTCTCATTCCTCCTGGTGGCGCCCCAGGTAAAGGCAGATTCTGCTGCAGCTGATGGGGTGGTCCCCTACATTTCAGACATCTGACACTGACTCTCCTAAATAGCATTGCAACATTGTAACATCTATATCCTATTTGAGACTTTCGCTTGAATATACATCACAATTATGTCATAGGCGGCCGAGCACTGTGTTCCTCAAGAGTGCTTGCCTCTTTCTTCAATTTGTTAATGTTGTGGGTGATTCATTGGAAAATGTTGGAGCAGAACCCAGTTGGGGTCTACCATGGACCATTTCTGCAACAGCAACAGATGCTTCCTGGTTTTGATGTATGGGGTGGGATTGAGGGGTGTTTGTGGTTCAAAGGAACAGCTATAGTTTCCATACTCTGACAGTAATGTGGTTCTTTACGTCAAGGGTGTTGTTGTTATTGCCATGTTGAATTAAATCTTCCCCTTTTTTCTGTCTCACTAGACACCCACACCTCCCACACATGGTCTTTAAACACTACAGCAACACGCTGACATGAGGACCACACATAAGGTGACCCCCTACACATCACCTTCGTATAGTGTCATGGAATGTAAACCGCCTCCTGGACAAGATTAAAAGAGAGGTTGTCCTATGGCAGGCTTAACATCTGGAAGCCCCAAATCTTTAGTTTCAGAAGACCCATCTTAGTGGAAATAAAGTCCTATGTCTGAAACACTGGGGATATACATAGGTTTACCACTCAGGGTTCACACAGGGCTCCAGGGGTAGGGCAACCTTGATCAGACAGCTGTTCCTATTTCAACGCTTTAAACATGGTTGGACAAATATGGTAGGTACACTGCCGTAGCAGGGTCACTCTGCAGGAAACCTAGCACAATGGTAAGTGTATACGCCCCCCTCCCCCTCAGGCAGTCTCATTGAGGTACTGACAAGGATGTGGAGTGAATTGCCAGGAGGCTTTGTAGTGGTGGGAGGATTGGAATGGTATTGTGGCCCCAGGAATAGACAGATGGTGCCCACAGGCCCATGCCCAGGGGTGGAACTGACGCCCCTCTGCTCCTTTATATCTGCAGGGCTTCATTCTACCCCTATGAGATATAGCTTTTTCTAAAACGCCCGCAGTTCCTAGTCCTGCTTAGAGTATTTCCTGATCCCTTGTACTTACGTACACAGAATGATTGATATTATGGTCCTTCCAAGGGACTTGTTGGATCAGTATTCAGTGACCCTGGAACTGCTAGTTAGGCCGCTGTGCAAGGCTTTCTGCTGGAGATTATTATCATGGCACCTTCAGTGTCCTAAGTATTGTAAGCATATGGAGGACTCATAAATTGATATTTTGCACTAAACATAGGTTCAGTTACATCTCCCATGTGGGTGTGTTGTGGGAAGCCATGAAGCACACGATCAGGGGTTTGGACAGTAGTTATTGTACTGGCATGCGGCAATGGGCTGCGCAACAGTTACTAGATTTAAAGATGGAAATCTTAGAATTAGACCCACAAGGTCTTCAGGATGGCGGTCAACATGCATGAAGACAGCTCACTCTAGTGCAACAGCAATATACCAGACTCTTATGGATGAGGCACACTGGCTTGGGGGGCATTGCAGAGTCGAAACTACCAGTGGGGGGATACATCCAGCTAGATGCTCCATAGATTATGCCGGGGCCTGCCCAAAATACCTACCCTTCCACTGATCAAGAACACTTGGGTGCCATGCTCACTGACCTGTAGGAGATAGTATGTATTTTTGCTATAGGGTGGGTGGGGGGGTTACTCCAGGTGCGAAATTATACCCAGCACGCAAATAGAAGAATTTGTGAGGGATCTTCCTCTTAAGATTCAATCTGCCATGGCACGCACATCACTAGATGTGAAGCTGACAAAAAAGGAATTGCCCTAAGCCATGGCTGGTATGAAACCTGGCAAGGCCCCTGGGCCAAATGGGTTGCCTTGCTAGTTCTTTAAGGCCTACCAGGTCATCCAGCAGATGATTTTACCTCATACCACCTCATCTTTCTTTTGAACTTGGAGGTTAAGATGTTGGCCAAGACAGATTAATTACTCACGTACCGGATCTTGTAAACCCAGACCATTCAGGCTTTATGCCCCACCGGAAACCTGACAAAATGTTCACTGTGTCAAAATGAGATAGCAATGGCAGATAAACTAAGAGAACCTGCAATGCTCTTTTTTAGGCAACATTTACAAGGCCTTCAATTCTGTGAGTTAGGAATATCTATTTATCCTCCTCCAGTGTCTTAACTTTGGATTGTGGTTTACTTCCTATCTACACCTCTTATACACAGACTTAACAGCGTTGGTGATGATAGCGGGCCCAATCAGCTTCCTTTCCAGTACAGAGAGGGTCACAGCAAGGCTGCCCTTTGCCCCCCCTATCATTTGTCCTTGTTATGGAACCCCTTGTGATGTGGGTGAGAATGGATGTGCAAGTCAGGGGTCTGGAATGGGGGGATGGATTGTCCAGCAAAATCGTACCATATACTGAAAATGACGGGTCCCATACTACTGCAGATTATGCGCCTGTTTGGAGAAACCTCTGGCCTTTATATTAATACTTCCAAATCCACTGTCTTTGTTTTGGGCCATGGGACGCATGAACTGGGGTGGACATTGGAACTGTGGTAGACCCAAACCAGTTTTAGGTACCTGAGTGTGTATATATATTCCCTGAAGAGGCTGTGGAATGGGGAAAAAATATTGAACTTATATTTGCTTGTCTAAAAGAAACTGTAAAGATCTGGTCACTCCTCTGACAATCCCTACCAGGATGGCCAGTGATTTTTTAAAATGATCTCCCTACCCTAATTTCTTTATCAACTACAGAACTTTCCTTACCCAATTCCACAGCAATGGTTATCTAAGTGAAACTCCATCCTCAATGATTTCCTGTGGGATGGAGAGATCCCACGGCTGGCCCTCAGTAAATGCTTCTAATCCACACATTGTGATGGAATTGCAACTGTGGATGTTGAATCATACTATCTAGTGGCCCATCTTTTGATAATCAATGATTGGTGGTATGACACCAAAGGAGACTGGGCAAATGAGCCCCATCCCACTATTGGCACACATCTACAGTGTAGGTCAACACACAGATCTAGCCCCAGCGACATGGTCAGTCCTTAGATTATGGCAATCACCACTCCAATGGATGAAGTGGTGTGGCAAACTGGTGGAGCAAACACAGCTGTGATGCCGTGAACCTTTTTCCACAGATGGCCAGATTTTCTGGTTTTCTGAAGTGGGACCTCATCAGGATTTCCGCCCTGGGATACGTTATGCAAAGCATAATTCTTAAATCTTTTCAAGACTCGCAGACGGATCTCAAACTGCATCATAATCAGCTATTTCAATATTTACAACTTCACCACACACTACATAAATACATCATCAGTTCTCCCTGAAATTAATCCTTTGGAGGGTAAGCTCCTTATGGGAGACTAAGACGATCACAAAATAGCAAAAATCTACCAGACACTTATGTCTAATCAACCTGACAAATTTGGCTCCCTTAAAGCAGCCTGGGAAACTGATGTGGGAGAACTGGAAAATGAGGACTGGATCGAAATTCTGGGTTCCCCGCAGAAAGCGGTCATTGCAGCCCACCTTCTCTTGACCCAATTTAATATCTACTTAGAGTTTACCTCATGTGCCATCAACTCTGGTGCATGGGAGTGATTGACACGCCATTCTGTCTTCATGATGGTGCAGGAGAGGGCACCTCCCTCCATACAGTATGGAGCTGCCCAGCACGTCACAAATGTTGGCATGGAGTATTTCACTGTTTGGGAGAGGTCTTGTCCTGGCACCTCCCATGAAACCCAAACTCCTCCACCTTATGGAGGTTGTGGGGGTATAATAGATATAAGCCAATTCTCCTTCGTGTGGGCCTTCCACACGCCAAGCCTGTTAAAGCCAGGGAACGGAAGGCTACACCCACCATCCCTGATGGTTTGGAAGAAGGAAATGGACCATTGAATGGGGACGGAGATAGCAGTATATAAGACATGGGGATACCCACAGAAATATCTCAAAATATGACAAAGATGGGCAGATTATGGGGCATAGTCCTGGCACTCATCCATCAACCAAACCAATCTATAGATGAAGAAATCAAGACATTTGAGGCACCAACAGGGGTCCAATAGAAGTATATGTGCTAATCACGTTTTATGCTGCAGTGGGTTCTGTATTATTACACAACACATTGTAGAAGTGGGGGAGGGGTTGAGAAGGTCAATTTTTCTTTTTTGGTTTTCCCATGTCTTTATTTTATGTGGTAATTTTATTGTTTTGTTTACAATTCTGTGACTATTTGGGCCAGGTTGGCCGTAGTGTAATTTTCTACTGCATACTAATAAAATATGTTTAAAAAAAGTGACAGGCATAAACATTTCTGAGAAGTGACCATGAGTTGTAATTATAAAAGGAAATGTGTATGAATTTTGAGATCTATTCAAGCTGAACTAAGCTGGAGTATATTTAATGCTCCAAAATGTCTATGAGAGCAATAGGAATTTGACTTTACAGTTGGTAGTTGTTACTTTGTGCCCCATTAGCAATGCATTGCAGATTTTGTTCTGATTGGACTTTACTATCAAAACCTAGATATTTAAGATTGTATTTAATTGAAGAAATGAGCAATTCATTTTTCAGCACCACCTTCTATGGAAAACATGTAATCTAAAATCACAAGCTTTCTCCTAGGAGTGAGTGGAACCAATGTGTTCTCTCTTCTACTTCCCTTATAAGTATTCTGTTCAGGTCTGCATATGTCCTGTTGCTCTTCTGTGGATTTACCTCAAAAAACAAAAGACAAGAAGTGTTTGTCAAAGCAGGAATAATTGGTTTAATTAAATGCAGTGGCCAGGAGAGTTGTGGTCTGATGACTGTCTCAAAATACATTGGTTCTGAGCATCATTAAATGTATTTCTTGAGGCGTCATAAACAATTCTATGCATTATTTGGAGAAAGAAATCTGGTCATGGAGTCCTAAATTTGACCATCTGATAAAGTGCGCAGGTCGGCCTCGACCTTGCACAAACATAATGCAGGCCAGTAGGTAATATGTCCAGATGATCACTGTGTGATCACTTCGTGTTGTGTGTGTGCTGTATTCTGATTGGCTGAGTGTTCATAACTTCATGTGGCATTTAACTTTGTATGGTGTTTTGGGAACCTCCACCCCTCAGGCCAAATGTGTTTTATTGGGGGTCAATTTCCTAGGGGCATTGTGGTGTTGCTGCTTTTCTGAGGTATCAATATGGGTTTTTCCTGTTTGCACATTTGTCTGAGGCTACGTGTCACCCCACCTGGAATCTGTCCATCAGTTGCTTCTGGCCTAGGTTTCCCTGACCATGTATTTCTGACTCTGGGTTGATGAGGAGGTCACATCGGGTAGATTTGACAACTGTGATGTGAGTTTGCTGTGAGTAAACATATCATGGCGTACATTGACAGCTTTTATCAATGTTAGCATTCCTATGCACAGAGCTAGCCTTCGCGGAGGGACACTTATGACAATTAAAACATTAAAGATCACTATTATTTTCAATAAAATAAATGTGGGTTTGCCTATTTAGCAGGACACAATCAATGCAGACCCAAAGCCACCGGATGTCCAAAGCAAAACAATAGCAAAATAATGACTTCCTTATGTTATTCCTCTTATTTCTCTTTCCAAGTTCTATGTTTACTCTCCATGGGTTCCTTCTTTATTTGACTTGCCAATTACTCCACCATCCCCATTTCTCACTTACTTTACTCTTTACTCTTTCACATACAAAATGTCTGATAATGGCAGCCTTCCATGTTTTACAGAAGTGACCCAAGACATCCAATACATTTTGAATAAATAGATGTAATGGCATATGGTCAAATGGAGGTAATAATTATAGTGATGATTGATACTGAGCTTCAAATATATTGATTGGGAGTATATAGTGAGAAGAATAGAAAACAGCAATCATCTGGCCATGTTATTAGTCCCACCACACTTCCTGGGCAATTATAGGAATACTAATTTGCAAATGTAATAGAAGTAATTGCTATGTAGTTTGCAAAGGAAACATGTATCTTTAAGTTGGTAGATGTCAAACCTCCACAAAGCTCCCTGGTCTGCCGGTGTATTTGCACCGCTGCGGCCGGCAGTGAGCACCTCCAACCTGGTGGCAGGCTTCAGCCTGCCAGCTTGATTATAAGGCTGCAGACCGCCGGGCTTTCCGTGGCGGTCACCCCACCATGAAAACCCTGGCAGAAAAACATCCGGCAACATGAATCCCCATTCCTGTCACCCGCACACCCCCCCCACACGTTCACACACATGCAGGCATCCCCCACCCATCCACACACTTACAAACACCGCCCACCCCTTCACGCAGGCATGCATTCACATACACACCCCTAGGCATACGCATACATTCACACAGACACCCCCACTCACTCGCATACATGCAGACACACACCCCCACTCACTTGCATACATGCAGACACACACCCCATTTACGCGCAAGCATGCAGACACACACCCCATTCATGCACACATAAACGCACACAAACATTCACATTCAATCACATACACATACGCATTTACCACCCCCTCCCTCTCCGATTACTCGCACTCATGCACTCACACACGCATACACACACCCACAAATACCTCCCCTACCGTAAACATCCATTTACACATCTGCACTCTCACTTACTCACCCCCTCGTCCACACACTTGCACACAGACACACCCACTCAATCGCTCACAAACATGTACTCATACACCCCCATTTGCACACATACACGCACACACCACACAAATGTACCCAACACACCCCACCCCCCTTTCAGACGATCACTTACCTTCTCCGTCGAGGAGGTCGTCCGGGAGGGGATGGGTCTCGGCGGTCTTGCATCGCCAGCACCACCACTCCAGCAAGACTCCATCAAACTGTATTACGACTTGTAATACGGTGGGTGGAGTCTTGCTGGCGTGGCTGTGCTGGCGATGCAAACGCCTCTTCGGAGTCAGACTTCTGACCATAAATGGGCAGAAGTCCACCAATGACTACTAATATGGCGGTCAGCAGACCGCCAGCACTGGCGGTCTGTTGGCTGCAGCGGCTTCGGTGGTCTTTCAAAAAGACCGCCGAAGCCAAAATGAGGGCATATATATACAGTGCTTTACTATTTGATATAATTTGTGATCTTGAATTCGGTGGTATTCAACCACCCTTCAGAGAGTTTCGTTGCTCCCTGGTGGTGCTCTGTAGAAGAGCAGCATTATAACTGATTCCAGAGTAACAATTCAAATCCCTAATTTTCACTGTAGTGTTTTTCTTTCCTAATTATTTCCTTTAGCGCTCTGTTGTGTTCACTGATCTCAAAGGAGGCAGGTAGCTTAAAGTTATGGTCTTAGTGTGTAAAGTTGGGGACAGGTGTGCAGTAGTGTGGGGTGTGCCCCAACAAAAATAGAAAGTTTTTTACAGCAGTTCGAGTCACAACAAAAAGTGTTCATCAACACGTTCCAGTCCTGTCAGGGGAATAAAGATACGGACCATTGATGTTTCAAAAATGTGTTGCTATTTTCATTTAGGATTCAGCCTTCTACATGACAGGCTTGATGGCTATAGGAATAATTACACTGAAACTGATTTTTCTGTTTCTATTGAGAGAGGCGAATTATTTCAGTTAATTCACTCAATAAATTAACAGGTTCCAAGAGTATAAATGCAAACCATCAAACACCCATTTTAGAAGAAATACTACAGAATCTTCATTTGATTCCTACATTAGTCATTAGTATCGCCACAACTTTTCTTTTGTGTGAAATTCCGTAAATATATTCAGCTAGTCCTTGAAGGAAGCTTTTATACTAAACTGAATATAAGTTAAATCATGGAAAGCGTTATGTTTTGAAGCACATGGCTGAGATAGTCACCCTTATGGGTGGGTGGATGACGTTTCCTTCCATGATAGTAGTAAGGGAGATTTCGAAACTTTGTTCCATACTGGAATGAAAATAAGTAGTACTTTGTACTCCCTATTTGCATGAGCTACACATTAAAGTGGTGTGAGGATTGTATATTCAAGGAACATTACAATTTGTGTTGTAGTCAGGTTTCATGGCTGCCAAAGTGGGCACATTAAAGTCTCTTGCGATCATCAAGTTATCCAAACTATAACTTTCATTTCCATTCCACCTTCTGCCACTGACATGCACTGAGCTTGCCCTTGACATATAAGAGGGCCCTCTTGAAATTTCGTACCCATGGAGTCATCATTGCATGACTTGGCACCTCTCTACTTTTTCAAATGTTGAGAATAAACTCAATGGATGATAGCTGATTTATTTTGGTCTCATTAAGATTAGTAATGGCCTAACAATAACAACATTATATGCAATATTTTCCACAGAATGTAGCTCTTTTAAAAAATATTCGGTAGGTTTGCACACACTTTTCTACAGATGTCGGTTCCTTCTAATTGCACAACTTGAAAACCGCCTTCAACTCTATAGCATAGGTATTAGTGATTAAAGGCATTTTTCACCACGAGAACCCTAAGGCTTAGAGTGCTCGCTTTCTTCAGCAGATATTGGTCTCTCCTGCAACTCAGCATGACCTGCAATGTCGAACATGGCACTTCAAATCACTCTTGTAGCTAATTTACTTCAAGACACTTCGGGGCATATTTATACTCCGTTTGCGCCGAATTTGCGTTGTTTTTTTCGACGCAAATTCGACGCAAAACTAACTCCATATTTATACTTTGGCGTTAGACGCGTCTAGCGCCAAAGTTCATGGAGTTAGCGTCATTTTTTTGCGTGAACACCTTCCTTGCGTTAATGATATGCAAGGTAGGCGTTCCCGTCTTAAAAAATGACTCCGATGCATATGCGTCGGATTTATACTCCCGGGCAAAAATGATGCCCGGGAGTGGGCGGGTCTAAAAAACCCGCATTAGCGCCGGATTTTAGCGCCTGGGTCAGGGCAGGCGTTAAGGGACCTGTGGGCTCAGAATGAGCCCAGAGGTGCCCTCCCCTGCCCCCAGGGACACTCCCTGCCACCCTTGCCCACCCCAGGAGGACACCCAAGGATGGAGGGACCCACCCCAGGGACATTAAGGTAAGTCCAGGTAAGTATTTTTTTTTTTTTTTTTTGTGGCATAGGGGGGCCTGATTTGTGCCCCCCTACATGCCACTATGCCCAATGACCATGCCCAGGGGACAGAAGTCCCCTGGGCATGGCCATTGGGCAAGGGGGCATGACTCCTGTCTTTGCTAAGACAGGAGTCATTTCAATGGGGGATGGGCGTCGTAAAAAAATGGCGCAAATCGGGTTGTGGCGATTTTTTTGCCTCAGTCTGACTTGCACCATTTGTGGACGCCCATACGCCATTTTCCCCCTACGCCGGCGCTGCCTGGTGTACGTCGTTTTTTTTAACGCACACCAGACAGCGCCGGCGGCTAACGCCGGCTAACGTCATTCAATAAATACGGCGCCCGCATGGTGCTTCAGAATGGCGCTAATTTTTTTGACGCAAAACTGCGTTGGCGCAGTTTTGCGTCAAAAAGTATAAATATGGGCCTTAGTAATAATAAGTTCCATTGCATTTATGCCGCTGAGATCTGAATTCACATAAAATTGTTTGCAACTGAGTGACAGTCTCCAGGTCTGCTTTTCCAAGAGGGGTTTTCAACTTCTTTAATCAATAATAGAAAAAAACAGATTTGTCCTTGAAAAGCGATAGGTAGCTTTTTTTTAGCTTTTTTCTTGTGACCGTTTTGCCAAATGTAACCTTCATGAGTCTTCTGTCGACTTTACGTGCATCCTGAACCATTCAAAAGGCTAAGGACCCTTTTACTACGTTGAACCTTCACTGATAATTTAAATCAGCAGTTTGTCTCTTAGACTCCTTCCTGACTTGTTATATTATTCAAAATCAGCAGAAAAAAAAACCAGAAGAAAAATGTCACACCGGTATCTTAATCATGCGCAGAATATTTGCGGATTTTGTAATGATTTTGGTAAGTTAACCGCGTATTGCACTATTTCATCTTCTACTATAGTTTTTAATTTTTGTAAACACACTTGAACCATTCTGTCCCCCACAATTCCCACTCGTGTGTGCATGCCAATAATTCAATAATTTCACACAATGGATAGGAAGTTATTGCTCACTATGGGCTATAATCTTGTACTGAATGATCACGCATATGATATCTACACAGAAGGTTATACAATGCTGAAAAACATTGTATTGGAGAAAAAAATGATTTTCCAAATGTAGAAATTGGGTTGTTGGTCGACTAGGGTGTTAACCTTAGTCAAACAGCAACCACAATCCTAATCAGGGTGTCAGGCAAACCCTAAATTAACCTTTACTTACCCTCTGGTAGCTTCACACAGAATGATAGGGCTTAACTTAGAGACAGTGTGTAATGTATTTGTGCAGCACTTCAAACAGTAAAACAGTGAAAACACCACAAAAAATGAATCCACGCCAGTTTAGAAAAAAGGGTATGATTAAATAAATAAAACAACATCAAAATGACAAACCTCCATAGAGTAGAACTTGGGTTATGAATTTTTAAGGATGAAACTGTAAAATGGCACTTAAAAGCAATAAGCACCAATTGAGGATAACTGGTCGCGCCTGACCAGCACAAAGTCAAAGGTTCAGGCTGATGATGATGGAGCGTGGTTCGGAAACAGGGTCCTAGGTAGGCCCGCTGAACAGAAGTACCTTAAATCCTAGCTGCGGACCGTTGCGTCAGTTCCAGACCATGCAGTACAGGTAATGAGTCAAGTTGCTCCACACAATAGAGGTGATGCATTGGTTCTAAGATGTGGGGCAGTTAGGGTGTGAATTCCTGCTGCTTCAATGTGGAAGATCCAGGTGCCGGGGCTTTCGATGTGAAGACCGGTGTTATGGATGTGTTGTGCTGTCAAGGTGATGCATCGGTCCCAATGAGTACAGAGGCTGCAATGCAGAGTTTCAACATCATTGTTGAGGTTGCTTTCTACATGCACCCAAGGACCTTGCTCCAGGAAAAGTGTTGCAGGGGTAGTTCCAAAGGCAATGTGCAGGTCCTGTTCTATGCAACAGCGGCAATGCATTGATTCTGCTCGCTCCTGCAGCAGATAATGTGTTGGATCCGCTGGAGCAAACCCCTTAGGCTCATTTCTAAGGATCTAGGACTGGGGGGGCAACACTTGACAGGGCAGACTCACAGATGGTAGTGTCCAGGTGCAGGAGCAGGGTGGGTTGAAGGCTTTTATGTCCCTGAGACTTCAGATCAGGATGCCAGCAAGGTGGCCCTGGAGTCACTCTGGATTCTGCTGCAGGTCCAGTCTTTCTCACTGAGGCAGGGGAACAGGAGGCAGCAAGGCAGGAGTCAAGAAAATCAGCAGTCCATCCGAGTGGCCATCCTTCAGCAGCACAGCAGTTCTTCTTCCTGACAGAGTCTCCACAGCTCCAGAAGTGTACTGAGTTGATGATGTCAAAGGTCAAGTACTTTACCCAGTTGGGGCTTTTAGGTGGGGGAGACTTCAAAGACAAACCTTTGAAGTGCACAGATGTCCTACCCTCCCCAGCTCCAGACTCACTACCGGGAGTTAAGCAGCCCTTTGCGTGGAGACAGAGCACAGCCTATTCAGATATAAGTGAGGCTGTGGCCAGTTCCTCCCTCTCATCCTGCCAAGATGGCCCATCAAGGCCCATCACGTCAAACCTAAGCTCCCATTGTGTGTAGCTGTATAGGGGAAAAACACAAACCCCAGCTGTCGCTCACCCCAGACAAGTGATCAGAGGCAGGCACAGGCCCCAAATGGCTAAAGTCAGAAAATGCCAACTTTCTAAAAGTGGCATCTTCAGAATTTCAATAAAAAATCCAACTTCACAGTAAGTTGTGATTTTAAATTGTGATTTTGGAGACACCAAACACAAAAGGTTTATCTCTTCCGGGTTGTGAATTACACTTATAAGATGCAATAAGGTCTCCCAATGTTGTCATATTGGAGAGATAGGCCTTGTTGTAGCGGAAAACAATTTTGGGGAGTTTTTCACTACCAGGGCAGGTAAAACTTACAAATACATATATTGCCTTTTAAATACATTGCATCCTGCCCTCTGGGCTGTGCACGGCCTACCTTAGGGATGACAGATGTATAAAAAGGGAAGGTGTGGGCCTGACAAAATAGTTATTTTGCCATCACAGCATGGCAATGTAAAACTGCACATACAGGTTCTGCAATGGCAGGCCTAAGACATGGTTAGGCCTGAGACATGGTGGGTGGCACAATCAGTGCTACAGGCCCTCAAGTAGCATTTAATTTGCAGGCCCTGAGTACATGTAGTGCACTTTACTAGGGACCTATAAGTAAATTACATTTGCCGGCTGGGGATTAACCAATGTTACCATGTTTAGTGGAGAAAGCGCAAATACTTTAGAGCTGGCTAGCAGTGGAAACGTGCACACAGTACTAAAGACAGAAAAAAGTAGGTCAGAAAAGTGTAGGAGGTAGGCAAAATGTTAGGGGGCAGACCCCCCCCCACCCCAGGGCTGTAACATGTAACACCAAAGATTCTCAAAATCTTCAATACTACTCTTATTTAATCAATTATGGTAGCATTTGTCTTACTGATTAGAAAACCTTTTCAATCGTGCAGTAAAAGTTATTTTTTACTTGGTTGCTAAGATACATAGCCTCTCATTTCTTTAAAGTGATGATCTGTACTATTCAATAAAGTTTAAATAATAGCTACGAGTTTATATACAAAAATTGTGTGCATCAATAAAAACAATGAGATAGGAAAGAATGTCGCTTGTTAAATGGAAATCAATCAAATGTTTGTTGCCTGCTCTTTTCCATTTGAATTATCAAGTTGTGTATCTGAAGAGCTAGCTCTATACATTGGATGCATTGTTTCGACAGTCAACAGACGAGTGCTCCGCATTTCACCTTATAAACTACCGAAGTGTATCCCTTTTATTGTACTAGATTTATCTTAAATGCAGACGCCTAATTTAAGTGAGATTTAAAAAATATGTTTTGTCTACACTAAACCTACAGAGCGTCTACTTGATGTGAAGGATTTCTGAGAAATATGTGACCAAGCCCTGAGAGGCCTTTTAGAAATCAAAGCCTTTCATACATGCAGTCATTGAGGTAAGGGGTTCATTCACGAAGCCATAGAAAGGAATTTAATTGCAGAATGCATAATAAGATGAGCTTGAATTTAGTGAAGCATCTTGGCAACCCTGTCCAACACGAAGAACTAGAATTTGTTTTTTGAAGATTCCTTTGATTAATATTATTCACGGTAACTATCACTGTGCTTCTTACATTGTTCGCAACCAGTCAAAGAATAGAACATAGTAAAACGCTGTTCGTTTTCTGCAATAACTACACGAGTTCCATAATGTGGAGACTTGAAATCACATCCTGATTGCAAAATAATCACAGAGTTTTAGTTTCTTTTTAGAACGTTTCATGCTCGTGCAATACAATTTTACGTGTATATACAATTAGATACAAAGCAGAATATTTCCGTTTATATGAGAATATAAAATGACTTTGCAGATGCTGCTTACGTGATCAGCAGACAATCGCACGAGCAATCACCAGAATAATCGCCTGCAGACTTATTGCATAAACACTTAAGGAAATAATGAGTGACAGGATATCTCATAAAAATAGTATAGCAACAGTGTGATAAACCGGATGACAATTGGTATAAATCTCAAATTTTGCTACTTATTTGCAAAGCACTTTCGTGCCTTAACAGGGGGAGAATGCTCTAGATAATTGCCAAGAGAAACTAACCAGCTTGTCAGAGACATAGATTTGTCAGACACAAGGTAGCACCTAATATAGATCAAAGCAGTATGCTTTCAGGCTTAAAGTGCTTAGAGAGCAAAACACGTGTCAGTGACTTATTTTATTCGTTCCAGGCTGACTTGGATGGTATTTTACTTGTCCAAAGCTGTAATGCTGTTCCTGGAGTGATATATAAATCTTTTGTTTAGAATTTGTCACTTTTTCTAGCTTAGCCTGGGTCGGATGGTGTCATCGTAATCGAATGTAAATGTCTTTTTATCAATGCATTATGCATGTTTCTAATTGTAACTCAAGCCCTAAATTAACTAAAGTAACAATTACTCGTGCCCCCATCATGTACAGTCTGGTCATCAATTATGTCATTTCAGATGTCATATTATCAGTGATGTCATGGGTCATGCATTGAGTGATGTGATAGCTGAAGCAATTAGCAGCGCATGGATAACTATAACTGATGAATTTCAGTGTTTTTTAAAAATTTAACCTTTAGTTTTTTCAGTGAATTTTCAAGCTTTTTTAAAATGCAAGCTAAGATATAGGCCCTCATTATGATGTTGGCGGTGTGGGCCTCCAAGCCGGCGGTGGTGGGAAATTCGGCCAGCCGGCATGGCGGCCCACACCGCCACATAATGAAGCCAGAGAGGGCCACCTAGGTGGCCCTCACCGACCGCCAGGCTGCCTCCGTCAGGCAGCCTGCGGTGGACGGCATCATTATCTGACAGGGCAGCGGTGCTGCCCCTCGGATAATGATCCCAAATCTCCCAGCCTTTCCCTGGTGGGATAACCCGTCAGGGAAAGGCTGGCGGATGGGGTGCACCGGGGCACCCCTGGTTGCCCCTGAACTGCCCATGCACTTAGCATGGGCAGTTCAGGGGCCCCTGTGCAGTTCCTCATGATCTGCGTGACGGGTGCAGCTGCACCTGCCGCACACAGGAATTGGCAGCAGCTCCATGTGGGGCCGCCGTCAATGTCCCGGCCAGGCAATCCTCTGGGCCGGTGGGCATAAAACAATGTTTCCGCCCCCCAGCCCAGAGGACTGTCCATAATATGGCCAGCGGGGTTCCGGGGGAGCTGGCGGTCACTAGAAAGACCGCCAACATGAACACGGCGGTTTTGACCGCCATCTTCATAATGAGGGCCATAATGACAATTCCTAACTATAATGTTACTCTAACCTTTGTTTTTTCAGTGAATTTCTATATTTTTTTAAGGTAAAGTAATATTTTATTACCATTCATAAAGCCACCCTCACTCTGCACATGCCTTTCAGTCATGTGTGCCTTGCCCACTGCACAGGACCTTTGGTTGTGCATGGTGTGTAGGTGGCCAACCCCTCACAGGCAAGCAGCCTCACACCACACATAATCTTCTGGCATGTGCAGTATGCAGTTGGTCTTGCAGATCCCAGCTGCACTCAGGCAGACTTACTGACCTTGTGAAAGAGTCAAAAGACCAACATTTGAAAATTGGGCCTATTGGCTTTATCAAGGATTGAGCATATCAATATACATAGCAGATCAATCATCCAAGAACCACCATTCTTTTTAAACAAATGTATAATTCAGAAATTCACACAATGCAATGATTAATAATAGTGATTTTTTGATTTTTTTTAATAAAGTCTTATTTTTGAAAATCAACATACCTGTGAATCTTTCTTTTAATATGGTTTTCAATATTGAATTTGTGGTCAGAAAAATGTTTAAAAAAGGACCCAGAGACAAATATATATATATTTTTTATTTTAATGTGTCTCTAGGTCTTTCTTTTAACATTTTCAACCCACAAAATACAGTCATAAACATGAGCAGAAGGGGACCTTGGACTCCTGATGAAGAGTTGAAAGCTTCAGCAAGGAGCATTTTGAAAAATATAGTAAGTTCTCCTAACATCATGAATTTAATGACCCAGGAGACTTACTGTTTTTTAATGCTGTTGGGGGGCTGATGCACTCCAAGCAGCCCCCACAATATTACATACAAAAAATGACTGGCAGAGCCCCATCCTCTTCTAGGTTCACCACAAGCATGGAAATATGACAAATGAGAATGTCCTAGTGCATTATGGGCCACTCCCTGCTAGCTGCCATTCATTTATTATTCCTTTTTTTAAATATATTTGGGTGTTCTACATCTCCCCCGGAAGACCTGTATCCTTATTTTGTGCCAGGGGCAACAAGGGGAGCCTAATCAACTTCCCTGCCAGCATCCATCACAGTGCCAGTGGAACCCGGCAATTCTTTTTTTTAGGGAGGTGAGTTTGCGGCCCTCCTCCATAATCCTTTATGGGCCCCAGGTACCTCATTCCTTGGGCCGTAGTGTATTTTGTAAGCGGAGGAGAGTGTGCAGTTCATCTACTTGAGCCTTTAGCAGCTTCAGGGACCCAAACCCTGAGTCAGTTCTCTTTTTTATGGTGAGGGGGGCACCCAGCCTTCTCCCCAAGCCCGTACAGTCCCCTGTGAACCCCATTTCCTGGAGTTAATTTCTATTTTCTGGGGTAGGGAGCATGCAGCACCCTTCCCAAATCTCTATAGGCCCCAGGGACCCCAATCTCCGGGTACTAATGTGGGTGTGTTGATTTCTGAAATATATGTATATATACACACACACACACACACAAAACATCCATTTCAATGCACATGTGCATTCACCTACATCCATCCAAATATGAGGTAACATCTGTCGAAAGCCATTCTAGGAACACCAATGAGCTTTAAAAATGAGAATGGAATCTACACGTAAAAACATATATAAATATTTTGCAAACAATATAAATGAAATTAAGGCACTTATGCACCATTTCTAATGTATTTTAATTTTACTCTCCATACGTTGAGTCACACTAACATCTGTAAATGTGCTGCATTTCATTTTATTGTAAGTTCAACTTCAGTGTGCATGTCTTTTTGATATTAACGTTTGAACACTTTATATGTGGCACTACTAGATTGTTCAATTACCTTTCCTGTTCTGGGAGAAATGGTTTGGTTTGTTTTCAAACTGTGGTGCATAGATTTATTTCTGTGATTGATGAAAGGAGCACTCTGTTTTTCCAAATAGTGCCGCACGACATCAATCTCTGGGAGAGAGCACAAACTGCCATTGATTCGGTCTTGCCATCTGGGGATACAAGTCCTAAAAGAATTTTCCCTGCTTTTAACGAGTGTAGGCAGTCAATAACATCTGCATTACCAAGGGAGTGTGGAGCTGAGAAACAATAAACAATCACACAGTGCAGACCCTTTTAGTCTTTTATTTCAGGAAAGAGTTTCTTCTTTTTTTACACCTCTAAGGTAGTTATAACAGATGTAATATGTCAAGTTCCACATATAAAGGTTTTTTTGCCTATAAATCGTCATATGTGCCTGCATTAATATCCACTTGCAAATATTAATTTTGATGTAAAATGACAATTGTAATGGAAACTGACACCGTTTCAAAGCATTATGGCCCTCATTCTGACCCTGGCGGTCGGTGATAAAGCGGCGGCCAAGCCGCCAACAGGCCGGCGGTCTAAAATATGCAATTCTGACCCTGGCGGGAACCGCCAACACAGCCCGCCAACTTAACACTCCGCCCGCCACGGCGGTACAAACAAACAGCGCGGCGGTCCCCGCCAACAGCCAGGCGGCAGACAATGTACCGCCCACCCTATCACGACCCACCAATCCGCCACCTTTTCCGGGGCGGGAGCACCGCCGATAAGAACACGGCGGAAACAGACTACGAACGGGAAAACGCTCACCTCTACGCACTCCACGCGAGATTCCGGCAGTATGGAACCAGAGTTGCAGGTCATCCCCGCACTCCTATACCTGCTCATATACCAGGAGCACGCCCGGCGGCGCGGAAGACATCGGTGAGTACTGCACCTACGACACAGGGGAGGGAAAAGATTACCGGCACACACCCACCCACCCACACCCACTACAACACACACATCAATGCATTCCCACAGATCACTGTCACAACCCACAAACCACCCCCCTCCGAAATAATGCAAAGACCAAAATAAGAGATCATAAACGGGCAGATATATTGAAATATGTACACCAGTAATCCCAATAAATAAATAAACTATGTACAAAATATACACAGCTACTAAATGTAGTCCAACCACTGTCCGTGGATCACAGGGGTCCTGTGCAAAGGGGCAAGGCCCAGTCCCACGACAAGAACTCCACGGAGAGAACACTGCAGGGGCATCAGAAAGAAAATAGGACAGGCACCTCAGGGGGAAGGGAAGGGGGGGCACCTCAGCCACTTGAGTACACGACGCCAGATCCACGAGGGGACTCCATGACCACTGGGCCATCCTGGGGAGTGCTAAGCCACAGTCCATACAGTCCATACAGTGGGTGGCCTGCCCACTGGGCCATCCTGGGGAGAGCAAAGCCACAGTCCAAACAGTCCATACAGTGGGTGGCCTGCCCACTGGGCCATCCTGGGGAGAGCAAAGCCACAGTCCAAACAGTCCATACAGTGGGTGGCCTGCCCACTGGGCCATCCTGGGGAGAGCAAAGCCACAGTCCAAACAGTCCATACAGTGGGTGGCCTGCCCACTGGGCCATCCTGGGGAGAGCAAAGCCACAGTCCATACAGTCCATACAGTGGGTGGCCTGCCCACTGGGCCATCCTGGGGAGAGCAAAGCCACAGTCCAAACAGTCCATACAGTGGGTGGCCTGCCCACTGGGCCATCCTGGGGAGAGCAAAGCCACAGTCCATACAGTCCATACAGTGGGTGGCCTGCCCACTGGGCCATCCTGGGGAGTGCAAAGCCACGGTCCATACAGTCCATAACAGACCCCACTGCCACTGGAGGAGGCAAGTTGGCCAGAGGACATCCTGCAGCCCTGCCCGAGATAGATCCTGCCCTGCCACGTCTGCCAAAGGGCCAGCGGTTCTTGCCTTGAAGGGCCCAGTTCAGCGGTTCTTGAGACGGCGGGGCCCAGTTCAGCGCTCCTTGCCTTGAAGGGCCCAGTTCAGCGGTTCTTGAGACTGCGGGGCCCAGTGGAGCGGTTCATGAGACGGCGGGGCCCAGTTCAGCGGTTCTTGAGACGGCGGGGCCCAGTTCAGCGCTCCCTGCCTTGAAGGGCTCAGTTCAGCGGTTCTTGAGACGGCGGGGCCCAGCGGAGCGGTTCATGAGACGGCGGGGCCCAGTTCAGCGGTTCTTGAGACGGCGGGCCCAGTTCAGCGCTCCTTGCCTTGAAGGGCCCAGTTCAGCGGTTCTTGAGACGGCGGGGCCCAGCGGAGCGGTGCTTGAGACGGCGGGGCCCAGTTCAGCGGTTCTGGAGACGGCGGGGCCCAGTTCAGCGCTCCTTGCCTTGAAGGGCCCAGTTCAGCGGTTCTTGAGACGGCGGGGCCCAGTTCAGCGCTCCTTGCCTTGAAGGGCCCAGTTCAGCGGTTCTTGAGACGGCGGGGCCCAGCGGAGCGGTTCTTGAGACGGCGGGGCCCAGTTCAGCGGTTCTTGAGACGGCGGAGCCCAGTTCAGCGCTCCTTGCCTTGAAGGGCCCAGTTCAGCGGTTCTTGAGACGGCGGGGCCCAGCGGAGCGGTGCGTGAGACGGCGGGGCCCAGTTCAGCGGTTCTTGAGACGGCGGGGCCCAGTTCAGCGCTCCTTGCCTTGAAGGGCCCAGTTCAGCGGTTCTTGAGACGGCGGGGCCCAGTTCAGCGCTCCTTGCCTTGAAGGGCCCAGTTCAGCGGTTCTTGAGACGGCGGGGCCCAGTTCAGCGGTTCTGGAGACGGCGGGGCCCAGTTCAGCGGTTCTGGAGACGGCGGCCGGTCTATGGCCAACTGCTCATTGCCTGGTGGTGCCCTCCTGGGCAGCGGGGATGGTGCTCCTTCAATGCCCACCTGGGCTGTGGGTGGTGGGGCCCTCCTGGCCAGCTGGGCTGGGTCCTCCCTGGGCAGCGGCTATGGGGGTGGTGGGCTCTCCCGGGGCAGCTGTGCCGGTTCCTCCCGGGGCAGCGGCTATGGGGGTTGTGGGCTCCTCCTGGGCAGCAGGCCTGCTGCCTGACCTCTCCGACTTGCTGCCCTTGCCCTCCTTAGTCGTGGGCCTGTGGCCCTTTCCTCCCTTTGGAGCTGTGGCTGGTGACTGTCTCTGGGTGGTGTCCGGGGGGGATGTAGAAGGCGGGCTCCTGCGGCGCCCCTTCCGCCTTCTGCTCCTCTTCCCAGGGGGTGGGCTGGCTGTCCCCTTGCTGCTGGGCGAAGATCCAGACATGCGGGCTGGCGGGCTCCAATACCCCTGCACCCTTGTCAAGGGGGCTGCAGGGCTGGTGGTGGCTGAGGTGCTCTTCTTACCCCGACGAGAAGGAGGGGGGGCTCAGGGTCAGGAAAGAAGTTAGTAGTGGCGAGGAAGAGTTTCTTGGGACAATGGAGAGTGGGAGGTACAGTGGGAATGGGAGTGGAGGGAGAGGATGTGGTTGTAGGTGAGTCACGTTTGCTGTCTTTGGGTGCAGGTGCAGGAGGGATAGGCTGTCGTGAGGTGGATAGCTGTTGGGTGGGTGGGTGGCTGCGTTTGTGTGGTGTGGAAGAGGGGGTGACAGACACAGTGGGAGAGGACACAGGGGACGTGTAAATGGCAGTGGGGGTGGTGACTGCACGTGTGCGGACTGGAGTGGAGGGTGTGCTGGTGATGGAAACACTGGCTGATGCTGAGGTGAATGGAGGTGTGAGTGTAGACGTCACAGGGAGGGAGGAGGGAGACGAGGAGGTGGGGGTCACAGAGGTGGTAGTGACTGTTGGCATGTCTGCATCGGAATGTTGCGTGTGTGAATGTCTGCGTGATCTGTGGTGCTTATGTTTGGATGAGCTTCTCTTGGGTGTTGAGGTGTGTGCAGGCTGGTCTGATGGTGTGGGTGGGACAGGCAGAGCAACAGGAGACTGGGAGGAGGGAGTTAGTAGAGGGAGGCAGGAGACAGGGACAATGGCTGCCGTCAGTGCTGAGGCCAGAGCCTGGAACGATCGCTGATGGGCAGCCTGACCCGAATGAATGCCCTCCAGGTACGCATTGCTGCGATGAACCTCCCTCTCCACCCCCTGGATGGCATTCAAAAGGGTAGTCTGCCCAACAATGAGCGTTCGGAGGAGGTCAATGACCTCCTCACTGAGGGCAGCGGGGGTAACAGGGGCAGGGCCTGAGGTGCCTGGGGCGAAGGAGATGCCCGGCTTCCTGGCAGAGCGGGCACGGGGCGAACGCTGAGGGGCTGCTGGGAGGGCGGAGATGGTGTGCTGGGTGGTGGCTGTACCTGTAATGGCGGAGGGCACGGATGGTGCCACCCCCGCAAGGGAGCCCCCTTCCGAGGACGTGTCCGTGTCGCTGCAGGGTCCAGTCGTCCCCGTCGTGGAGCTCCCCTCGCCCTACGTCTCACTGGTCCAGTCTGACTCTGTGGCATGGCCCTCCTGGGCCATGTGAGATGCAGCTCCCTCCTGCCCCGATGCCACTTCTCCTCCGCCTGATGATGCTGATGCACACAAGCACAGAAAGACAAACAAAAAGGGGGGGGGAGAGAGAAATAAAGGGATATTGAGTACATGGATCTCCGGTACAGTTAGCGGACATGACAGACACAGATGCCCCCTGCACTAAGTTGCGCACTTGGGGTCCACTACGCATTCCGTGGAACATGCCCTACACGCCTAGAGTTGACAACTGCACCCATGGATGACACGGCCCAGGGATGGCTGTACTGACAAACTACTGAGGGTGGTGGCTGGGGACACAGGGGCTTACGGGGGTGCCCAGCCTACAGATATCGCCCTGGCCTAGGGGGACCCCCAGCCCTCCTCCCCCACCCAGACACCTCCAATGCGCGACAACAGAGTAGATAATGCTTGTACTCACCCCCTTGTGTCTGCTGTGCTGCCCTCACGCGCCCATCCAAATCAGGGTAGGCCACCGCCAGGATCCGGAACATCAGGGGGCTCAGTTGACGGCAGGCACCCCGCCTACGTTGGGAGGCCATCCCCAGCAGAGACTCGGCGGTCTTCTTGGTCCCGCGGCGGATGTCCTCCCACCTCTTGCGGCAGTGGGTGCCCCGTCGATGGTGGACCCCCAGGGTCCGGACTTCCTTGGCGATGGCACGCCAAATCCCGATCTTCTCATGGGCGCGGACCTATGTGACACAGGGAGGGAGAAATACCACGTTCAAGTTTGTCAGCATTTTCCTTGCCAGTGGCCCAACGCCCCCCATCCCCGCCAGGCCCCCCGCCATGCCCCCCGCCATGCCCAACATGCCCCCCATCCCCGCCAGGCCCCCCGCCAGGCCCAACATGCCCCCCATCCCCGCCAGGCCCCCCGCCATGCCCCCCGCCAGGCCCAACATGCCCCCCATCCCCGCCAGGCCCCCCGCCATGCCCAACATGCCCCCCATCCCCGCCAGGCCCCCCGCCATGCCCCCCGCCAGGCCCAACATGCCCCCCATCCCCGCCATGCCCCCCGCCATGCCCCCCGCCATGCCCAACATGCCCCCCATCCCCGCAAGGCCCCCCGCCATGCCCAACATGCCCCCCATCCCCGCCAGGCCCCCCGCCAGGCCCCCAAGCCAGCCAGTGGCCCCAAATCCAGATTGAATTAAACTCACTTGTTGGTCTGGAGGACCGTAGAGTAGCGCATACTGGGGGAGGACCCCATCCACAAGTTTCTCCAACTCCTCTCCAGTGAAGGCAGGGGCCCTTTCCCCAGGCGCAGCAGCCATTGTCCCTTCCAGACCGAGGTCACAGCAACACTTGCAGTATAAGTCCTCTCCTGTGAAAGTTCAAGTCGCAAGTGGATAAGTAGATAGAAAATGGCGGTCACGTCCGCGGCGGTGCCTACCGTGGCGGTGCGTCCCGCCACCGCCGGCGCCCTTCGCCATTGGCTCCTGAAACCCATAGGCTTCAATGTTAACCAATGCGGCTTCGCGCCGCGGTCTTCGCCCGCCGCCCGCCGCGGTGTGCCACGCCAGCGCATTGACCTCACATCCCATTGTCACACTTCACAGGTCAGGCAGCCGCCATTTCCAGGGCCCACATGGCTCAATTTCAACTGCGTCACACAGGCCTAGGCCTTGCATAGCCACTCAGACACGCCATTCACTGCATAGAGAATCGTTTACTGTGCTAGCTGTGAGTACGTACCTGTGGGTTGCTTGACTGTGTGCTCCATGTTGTCCTTCCTAGGCACCGTCCGCTGGGTTGGGCGAGGAGACGGATGAATCCTCCCGTGTACCGACCGCTGGTGGACCTGTCGACAATGGAAGAACGCCACATTATCCTGACCTACCGTCTTAACCGTGCCACTATCCATGAACTGTGTGCCCAGCTGGAGCCCGACCTGATGTCCCCCATCCGCCAACCCACAGGGATTCCCCCTCTGGTGCAGGTCATGTCAGTACTCCATTTCTTGGCAAGTGGGTCATTTCAGACAACAGTGGGAATTGCTTCTGGGATGTCTCAGCCCATGTTTTCGAAGGTGTTATCCAGAGTGTTGTCTGCCCTGATGAAATCCGTGAGGAGCTACATCATTTTCCCTGAGGTGGGCGAATTGGCTACAGTGAAGGGTGATTTCTACGCCCTTGGACATATTCCCAACGTAATTGGTGCCATTGATGGGACCCATGTGGCTTTGGTTCCCCCAAGAGACAGGGAGCAGGTGTACAGGAACAGAAAAAATTACCATTCAATGAACATCCAGGTGGTGTGTTTGGCTGACCAGTACATCTCGCATGTAAATGCCAAATTCCCAGGGTCAGTGCATGACGCCTACATCCTCAGGAATAGCAGCATCCCTTACGTGATGGAACAGCTACAGAGACACCGTGTATGGCTAGTGGGGGACTCTGGGTACCCCAACCTGTCGTGGCTACTGACCCCAGTAAGGAATCCCCGGACCAGGGCAGAGGAACGGTACAATGAGGCCCATGGGCGTACTAGGAGGGTGATCGAACGCACCTTTGGCCTCCTAAAGGCCAGGTTTAGGTGCCTGCATATGACAGGTGGATCCCTAATGTACTCACCTAAGAAGGTGTGTCACATCATCGTGGCCTGCTGCATGCTTCACAACCTGGCTTTGCGCCGCCAGGTGCCTTTCCTGCAGGAGGATGGTCGAGACGGTGGTGTTGTGGCAGCGGTGGAACCTGAGGAGAGTGACGAGGAGGAAGACGACGGGGCTGAAACAGACAACAGGGACAGAATCATTGAACAGTACTTCCAATAGGACACAGGTAACATTTCAAAGATAATTTAGTAAATGTTAACTACTCTCCTGCATCTCTGCTGCCTGTCTATTTGCCCCAGTGTATGATGACTGAGTTTTGGCTTTTCCCTCCCTATTTCAGATCTGGGGTCCCCACTACGAGTCCTGTGCTTCGTTTCCCCATGGACTACAGCTTTGTGGCAGCTGTTTGTTGACTTCACCATGTACAAGGACATATTTGCACTGTCATGTCAATTACAATATATTGAAATCACAGCCAGACTCCAGATAGTTTTGTGCAAAATAGGTGTTTATTTAAGTGCTCAAAATGGGATGGGTGGTTTCAAGTGGGTGGGGGCTATGGTGAAGGAATGTCCATGGCAGAGTCCAGAGTAACAGTCACACAGGTGCATTGTCCAGAGGCCTGTGGAGAGATGGAGCATGGGCAGTTCAAGGATGGACAGGGTGACAATGTGGGACAGTGGGATGACATCAGGTGGTATCCATTGCTGGCGGGGGTCTTGACATCCTACTCTGTCTTCTTGCGAGATCTCAGGGCCCTCTTGCGGGGTGGTTCTTCTCCTGCAGGAGGTGGGGGTCTGGTGGGCTGCTGCTGTGCGGGGGCCTCCTGTCCACTAGCGCCGGCGGAGGTGGTTGGCTGTTCTTGGTCCAGGCTAGTGGCAGGGGCCCTTGGGTGTTGTTGAGTGTCCGCCCTGGTGTTGACGAGGTCCTGCAGCAGCCCTACCATGGTAACCAGGGTGGTGTTGATGGCTCTGATGTCCTCCCTGTACCCCCGATAGTGTTCCTCCTGCAGTACCTGGATCTCCTGGAACCGGGCCAGTACCGTCGCCATCGTCTCCTGGGAGCGGTTGTATGCTCCCATGATGGTGGTGAGGACCTCGTGGAGAGTGGGTTCCCTGGGCCCGTCCCCCCCCTGTCGCACAGCTGCCCTCCGAGTTGCCCTGTTTCCCTGGGCCTCTGCCCCCTGGCCGGTGTGCCCACTACCACTGCCCCCAGGTCCCTGTTGTTGTTGGGGTGGTGGGTTATCCTGGGTGCCCTGTAGTGGTAGACACACCGCAGATTGACGCGCCCTGGAGACAGAGGCATGGGCCCGCTGGGTGGGAGCTGTGCTGGTGTTCCCAGAGGGGTTTGGGTCTGTAGTGGCCTGGGCCTGTGTGAGGGGAACCGACTGTCCAGAGGTCCCCGATGGTCCGGGCTGGTCATCGGTGTCCAGGTCGACAGAGCTGCTGTCATCGCTGACGGCCTCTTGGGTGGGGGGTGTGGAGAATTCTGGCCCCTCCGCCGCGGTGTGTTGACGGTCGGGTCCTGCAGGGGTATAGAGGTATGGTTATAGTTTCAATGTGTGGCATATGGGTGTATCTATGGGTTCTCGTGTCCCCAAGTGCTGGCATTCGTGTGTAGGGGCTTTGGTGAGGGTGGCTTGTGGGGGGGATGTGTATATGCATTGGGCATGCTTTGGTGATGGGTGTCCATGCTTAGTGGACGCATGCAGGCCTAGGTTTTGGGATGTGTGGGTTGTGATGGTGAGACATTGGCGGGGAATAGGTGTGCTGGGGGTGGGGGTGAGGATGGTGGTGGGGGTGAGGATGGTGGTGGGGGTGAGGGTGGGGGTGAGGATGGGGGTGGGGGTGAGGGTGGGGTTCGAGGATGGGGGTGAGGGTTGGGGTATGATTTGGCATGCAGGTGGGGGGGAAGCAGTAGTGAAGCTTCAACTTACCAGTATCCATTCCTCCGCCGACTCCTGCGAGGCCGTCAGGATGCAGGATGTTCAAGACTTCCTCCTCCCATGATGTGAATTGTGGGGGTTGAGGTGGGGGTCCTCCGCCAGTCTTCTGCACGGCGATGTTGTGCCTGGATACCATGGAACGCACCTTCCCCCGTAGGTCGTTCCATCGCTTCCTGATGTCTTCCCGATTTCTGGGGTGCTGTCCCACTGCGTTGACCCTGTCGACAATCCTCTGCCATAGCTCCGTCCTCCGGGCAATGCTGGTGTATTGTATCTGTGTGCCGAACAGCTGGGGCTCTACCCGAACGATTTCCTCCACCATGACCCTGAGTTCTTCGTCTGTGAAGCGGGGTTGTCTTTGGGGTGCCATGGGGTGGTGTGTATGATGTGTGGGGTGGAGTATGTGTAGTTAAGTGTGTTGAGTGTGGTGGTGTGTGTTGTTTTGTGTGTGGATAGTGTGTGGGTGATGGTGTTGAGTGGCTGTGGCTGTTAGTTTGTGGATGCTGGTGTCTCGCTCTGGCCTTCTTTCAGAATTTTTTTGCGTAGGGGTTTGTGGGTGATGTGGGTGGGTGTTTTATATTGTATTGTGTGTGTGGGAGTGGTGTGTGTATGTGTATCAGGTGTGTGGGATTCAAATCGTCCAATGTGGCTGAGTTTTGTTCGTTTGTGTGTATTCTGACCGCGGCGGTGTGTCCCGCCAATGGAATACCGCGTTTGAATGACCGCCGCGTGGATTCGTGGGTCGTAATGGCATGGGCGTATTTCTGTTGGCGTGGCGGTGGAGGTTTGGTCACCTCCACCTTTCCGCCGACCGCTGGTCTGGCGGTCGGTTGTGGCTGTCGGATTTTCGGAGGTTTGCCTTCTGCGGGTCAGAATGACCGTGGCGGGTTTCCGCGGCCGCGGCGGTGTTATGGCGGTCTTCTGACCGGCGGTAAGTGCATTTTACCGCCGGGGTCAGAATGAGGGCCTATGTTCTATGCAAGACATGCCATTTTAGTTCTGGACCTTAAGAAATACAAGCATAAAAGCGAAAAGGAGAAAACAAGTACAGTATCTGCCTTGGTCCTTTTAGTCCATATAAAATGTAATCTAGTATTAAACCTGTGCTGGGGATGCACTGCAGCTGCTATCACTGTGGCAACCTCCATCGTGTTGAAGCTCAATCATAAATCAACCCCACTGCATTGCCTTTTCAGTAGGGTAAAGTATAGAAAAAATGGTGGATGAGATGCTTTAATTAATCTCAACCACTTGTAATCACTAAGGGCCACCGTTATTTTGCACACCATGCCACCTTGGTTTTGACCCAGCCATATGCATATCAGTCTTACCCCTGCTCCAGTTCAACCTTGTTAGAACTCATCAGTCAGGTATAGCTTGGTTCCAGTGACGCACAGTGTGCAGGACCCATATCTGGATATATCCATCCACTTAGGGCTACGCTGTAAGGGCAAAACTGGTATTAAGTTGCTTGCAGTCCGATTCAAGGAGAACCTGGCCTGGCAGTTTGGGCTGGACTGTTCTCATTGGAGCAGAATCAACACTGATTTGCATACAGCTGGACTGGTGTACTTAGCAGAGCTTAATCTAAACATTCAATCCATCACTTTTTGTGTACTCAGTGACATAGCCAGTGTATCAAGGCCCTAGTGCAAGAACTCAAATCACCACCACACCCTCCACACTCAGCTGCCATCTCAAATATATAAAATAAGGAAACATTCTGGGTTCAATGGGCCTCTGTGCCATGTTGCCACTGCACCTGCTGAGCCTCCTTCTGCCTTCCTGTTGTATTCTTTTGGTCCACTCCTAGAAGACTGAGGCCCCTCATGGGGCTATTCTACCACAATATTAAGTTTTAAGTACCAACCAGTTAGAATATGTACTCCAGAATATCGACTACCATACTATCCTCAAGTTACGTATATATAAGTGAGTACAGATTTACTGTTCTTAGCTCCACATATTCATAGTTTGACAATAACATATTTTCTAAGTATAGTGGTGTTAAGAGTAGTAAATTTATATTTACCTTTACATGCTTATCTTTATTGTAGTCGATATGATGGACTGACTATTTTAGCAGGAGAATATTTTGTCACTTTATATTATGACATACAGACTTTCAAGGAGAGCCAGAGGATGGGTCATAAGCACCAACCCAGCAGTTCCTTAATTATTTTCACAAAACAGCATAGTAATGTTAAGGAGAAACACTCACAGAATCCTTGCCCATATACATTGCATCTCAAATACAAGCGTGGATATTTTAAAGAAACTCATAAAGTAGATTGGTGGGAAAGAGATCAATGGGTAGAAGACCAATAACACCTGGAGAATGACTGCCAAAGCATTCGCAATGGAGAGAGCAGACTGAGCCGGAGCAGTGCACTATTTATACCTGAAAAAGCACATGATTGCTTGACTAACCATGTATGTGGTATTTGCATAGTGCATACTTAGCTGACAGGCAGTGAGGAGCTTTACAGGCTCAAGGACAAGCATGGAGTCAATTACTGTTTGAAGGAGTAGCTGGTTTATGATAGTGGGAAGTGACATACTGCATTGTGGTGTGGTATTTTTTAAGCAGGCGTGTCTTCAACTTTTTCCTAATTTGGAGCAGGAATGGTGCTTGGTTGGGGATAAACATACAAAATTTTAGGTATTGATTACAGGGAATGCACACATGCATATCCATTTATGGAGCAGCATTGGTTTTGCCGAGCACAGGTGCATAGTGGATGACTTTTATGTTGGTGTTTATATTTCAGCTATAAGGGCAAAGAATAAAAAAAAATCTAGCTTACGCGTCAAGAATTTTCAATTCTATTAAGGACAAGGAGGCGAGGATTATCCCACCCTGCAGATAATGGTAATCTTTATCCTATTATATTGCTTGAAGATACTATGCATATTATGTGAATTTACATGCCCACCCTTTATATTGGATTATTTTATGAAGAGATTAGATGTTACTGCATGTCTCCCTTATTTCTCTTCAGGTGCAGAAAACAAAAATACCTGATTGATATTTTCAGACGGAGGAGAAAGAAGTTGGGGTCAGATGTACAAAGGCTTTAACGCTTTGCAAACAGCGAAAATCGCTGTTTGCGAGGCACTAAACCCACAACGCAATGCCTATTACCATTTTGCGAGTCGGTAACATGGTTACCAACTCACAAAATAGGACTGCGAGTCGCAAATAGGAAGGGGTGTTTTATTCTATCTCAGGACGGGAGGCTTCAGATTATGCTAGTTCAAAGCTGATCCACCACTGCGGAAACAACATCAACAATAGGTTTGTGATAAAAAACTTTAAATGTGGAATCTGAAGACCAATCAGCCTCTCTCATCATGTCCTCCAAACGAGAACCAACCGAGAAGGCCTTAGAAGCCATAGCACCACGAACTGAGTGTGCCCCAAACCTAGGAATTTCTATTCCAGCTTCCCAAATAATCCATCGAACCCATCTGGCCAAAGAAGTCACAGATAATGGACCAAAGGGTAAAGAAATGAGCAATTGCCCCAGTATATCGCTGCGAAGTATACAAGTGCATTCTTCATAAGCTTTCAAACATTTGACAATGCATAATTTCTGATGATGGAGAAATGCTGGATAAGTTACACATCTAGAAGCAGTCTTCGTACGGTTAGAAATAGTAAATGAAACTCCCGAAGGAGTACATATTCCACCTGCTAAATCCAAAGCCCGAACGTCTGATACTCGTCGACAAGATAAAAGACAAAGGGGGTCATCATGAACATGGTGGTAAACACTGTCTCCCGCCGTGGCGACGGTGAACAGAATCCTGCCATTGGCGGTGAACATAAACCCCCCACATAAAGATGTAAAAAACAGAATCTGCCAAAAATATTCCTACCACCAGCCTCTGCCAGGGCCTTGTCGGCAAAAAAGCTGCACATCCCACCCCGCCACAGCAGAGCACACAAATCCCCCACCCTCCAAATAATGATGAACAAATTACTGCAGCGGTCAGTGGATGTCGAACGACCGTTGGTGGTACAGACCGCCACGGCCAGCACGTGGACCCAACAGTTAGAAATGCACACATTGGCAAGTTTGAAACCCACACACCTGACACACATCCACAACACTATAAAACACTCACAGACACACCCCACAATCCTACCAACAGGCAGGAAGAGGATGGGCCCAGTACAAGTGGTACCGCCAGACCTGTGCAGGGGACACAGACACAGGGGGCTAAGCCCAGTGGGAGGGCATCAGTGGCCAAGGGTGGAGGCCACAGGATGGATGCTGCAGCCCATGACATGAGTTTGGAGGTCCTGGGAGCCTACCACCATACCCAGGACAGACTGGCCCAGATAGTGTCCACCCTTGAGCAGAGTCAGAGGATACAGCAAGCACACCACCAAGAGACCATGGAGCAGTGGAAACTGCACAATGGCCAGCATAGCAGGTGTGCTTCTGCAGCTTGTCGAAACATAGCCTGAGGCTCACACAGAACAGGAAGCCCCCACTACAGCACAGGATACAGACCGGACAACAAGAGCATCAGCATCAACCTCACATGTACTCCCCTTCTGAGGAAATACAGGAGACATCCATCTCAACCCCTACAGGCCAACAACAGGCTCCCAAATGGACCCTCAGGCCAAGATATGGGACAGGAACACCTGCCAAGAACAAGGCCCCCTCTAAGAAGTGACTCTGCTAAAAACTGTCCAACCAGTGTCCCACTCAATCAACCACAAAACTGTGCTACAAATAATGAAAACTCATGTAAGAATGGATGGACCTACCAATAATGCCAACAATGCTGCCACCATGTTGCCATTTTGGATAACCATCATTGACCCACTCCCATCACTGTAATCTGCACGATTTTATCCCTGCATCAAATTAAAAAAAAACATTTTCATCCTGTTACAATGTCCCCTGTCATCAAGTGTGAACAAAGTGAAGTATGGATGCAACTGGTTGATAACTCCTTTATTTGTACCTGAGTAGCATGAAAAGCACCACACGCATTACATGTTGTTGTGCCTGAATATGTGTTGAAATAATGGACTCAATTGTAATCTGTCCTATGCAGCCCTGGTCACAGTGACAAATAGTATTGATCCAACCCCCCAGATGACAAGGCACACTGACAGTATGATGTACAGACACCAATCTCAGCCAATTGTCCCACATAGTTACTGGAAGTAGAGTTGTATCAGTTGGGTCCTGGAATTTACATCTTCCCCTTCCTTGTCATCATCATCACTCTCATCCCCTCTCTGAGGAAGCTGGTCTAGATATACAGCACCCTCCTCCTCCAAGAGGGGGATAGAATTTCTCACAGCCACGTTGTGCAGCATGCAGCAGGCCACCACTATTCTATACACCTTTTCAGGCCCATAGGGCAGGGAACTGCCAGAGATATGTAGACAATGAAATCAAGCCTTCAGGAGACCTATTGTGCGCTCTATCACCCTCTAGAACGTCCATGGGCCTCACTGTAATTCCTCTCTGCATCTGTTCCAGGATTCCTCACTGGTGTCAGGAGCCAACGCAAGTTGGGATCACCTAGAAAAAGGTGCACAACACAACTTTAAATGACAAGCCTCAGAGGCAGACAGCCAAGCTGTGTGCTAGGTGGCAATAAGTGACAGAAACACCTACCTATGATCCACCCTCTGTCCTCTTGTAGTTGTTCCATCTTGTGTGGCACACTACTGTTCCTCAGCACAAATGAATCATGGACTGAATCAGGGAACATGGCATTCACATGTGTGATGTACTGATCTGCAGTACACACCAATTGAATGTTCTTGGTATGAAAGTTCTTCCTGTTTTTGTACACCTGATCACTGAATCTTGGGGGGATGATAGACCTTTGGGTGCCATTGATGGCACCTATCACATGGGGTATGTTGGCAAAGGCATAGAAGTCCGAATTGATGGCAGGGAGGTCAGCACTTTGGGAAACCTCACTTTGGACTGCATGTGCCGTACAAATGCATTCAGGAATCTTGTCATGCACATTGTAACTTCAAATGAGCCCGTGGCCAGGAAATGGGGTGCAGAAAGCACCTGCACTTTAGTAGGGATGGCATGCTGATTATGGTTTGCCGGAGTCAGTGCAGGATCCAGTAATGCACAAAGTACAAGAATAGTTGCACGGATGAGTCTGTAATTGATGATGATGTGACGCTCCACCATGGTCCCGAAATCCACAAGTGGTCTGTACACAGATGGGGTCCTTCCTCGCCACAAGGGTCTGTACCTAGGAGGAGTTGAAAACACGTGTGAGGAACACACATACATTGGCACACATTGTCAGTCATTGAGCACTGCTGGCATGATTGTCGTCAACACAAATGCATAGTGTGTAAGACATAACAGCAACTTGACCACAATGATAGATTAGGGCTTGTCATGTGCGGTAATGTTAATTGCCACATGCCTATGGGTGTTTGAGGAACAATGGGCCTGCATTGCGCAGATGTGAGTTTTAAAAATGCATAGTGTTTGCCAAAATGTCTGCCCCATGTAATCCACTACTGTCGTTGTGGAAGTGACCTCATACCGCTAGCGGTTGACCTACCAGCATAAGGCGGTGTTTACCGCTGTGCGCCAATTCATTGGTTAACATGGATGTCAATGGGGAATCCTAGCGTATCATGATCGCCACTGGCGGTGACGGTGCACACTGTGGCGGTGCGTATGTGAACTCTTCACCCCAACTTCACTTGACTCCCTGATCTTGTGCAAACAGGTACTCCACTGAGTGTACTGCTGTGTCCTGCCTCTGGTCATGGAAGTGGCACATGTTACAGGGGAAATAGCCCTGGCCTTCACCCAAGAGGAATTGAAAAGGCTTGTGGATGGGGTCCTGCCCCTATACGCCAATCTCTACGTACGGCCAGAGGTACAGGTGAGTAGGAAGACTGGGGTCCATGGATGTGAGTAATGGTTGGTGTTGGCTGCATACATGTGTGCAGATCTGACACTGGATGGGCCAGGGTTCCGGACATGCTGCATGTGTATGTGCTGTTCGTCGGTTTGTACTGTCCGTCACATTGTGGACGTATAGCCTACTGTATATGATTGGCCAGTGCCTGACCTCTGTGTTACATTTATGTGTTTCTTCTTTAGGTAAGCGCCCACCAGAAGAGGGCACTTTGGCATGCCAAGGAGGTGCGGACCCTGAAGGTCTACAACCAGTGGAGCACCCACTGCAGGAAGAGGTGGGAGGACCTGCGGTGCTGGGCGTGAAAAATCTGCGAGGTCCAGCTGGGGAAGTCCTCCCAACGGGGAACGGGTGCCCGTCGGGCACTGACCCCCCCCCTATACAACACATCCTGGCGGTAGTGTACCCAGACCTGGATGGGCGCCTGAAGGCTGCACAGCAGTCACAAGAGGGTGAGTACACATCCCATTTATTTGTCCCTTGATGGATGTGTGTGTGTGCATTCGGACTTATGCTGCTTAGTTGCAGGGACTCTGACTGATGTCCATCTACATTATGGCCCCAGGGGGAATATAGGTGTTTTTGTCCTGTCTACTGCACGTCGGGTCCTTAAGTTATTTGGGGAATAGCTGTAGACCAGTGTTCTGGGCACTAGTCAGGGGCGTAGCCATGGGTATAGCGGTAGGTGCTGCCTGTAGGAGGGTCTTCTGGGTGGGTGTATGTAGGAACCACTATGTTAACTCCATTCAGCTATTTACAAGTGTCTCTGCTTTTTTGTCTCACCATCCCTGCTCTCTTGTGTTGTCTGTGTACATCAGCATCTTCTGGCGAGGGAGCTGAGGCACCGGCGAGTGGGGATGCAGCGGCCCACAGATCCTCGGAGGCAGAGTCATCCGATGCCAAGGGGACCAGTGGGTTGGAGGGCGAGGGGAGTACCACAGGGGATGCAACTACCACTGGAGATAGTGACTCCGATCCCTCCTCCGATGGGGGCTCCCAGGCGGTGGTGGACCCTAGTGGGCCCACACCTACTGTGTCATCTTCTGCCACCCCCATACCATCACCGCCCTCCCATTTGCTCCCCACCGAGTTGCCCATGCCCGCTCACCCAGAAGGGTGGGCGTCTCCTTTGCCCCAGTCCTGCTGCCCTCACAGAGGAGGTTATTGACCTCCTGAGAACCATCTCTGTAGGGCAGACAACCATCATCAATGCCATCCAGGGGCTAGCATCAGAGATGCAGCAGATCAATGCCTATCTGGATGGCATACACGGTGTCGTATCTGGCCTAGAGAGATCTTTTCAGGCTATGGCCTCCTCTTGGACTGCAGCCAGTGTCCCTGGTCCTTCCTTCCCCCCTCCAACCTCCTCTACCCCTTCCAGCATCCAACTCCCTTCACCCGTCCAAAGCACACATTCTGACACACAGGCACACACCTCAACACACAAGAAGCACACTTCAGAACACAAGCACCACTCCTCCCACCACAAGCATTCACACAGCCAACATACACATCCCCACACAACAACATCCACTTCCCCCAGTGTTCCCACCTCTTCCGCCTCCCTATCTGTCCCCTCTACATACACACCCCCAGGCACTTCACCTTCATTCATTGTTGCTGAGCCTATTCCTGCAGTTAATACAATAGCACACATCCATACATGCACCCCAGACACCACACCTGCACTCACCACAACTACTTTAGTTGACACATGCAGCACACTCACCAGACTTCCAGACACCCACACAACATACATTAACACTGGCAGCCTGTCTTGTCCCACTGTGTTCACCCTCCTCCTCCCAAGACACTCAAACGCACCAAAACACTCACCCATCACACATCCACCACACCTCAGCATACTGTCCAGTCACCTGCACCCACGTCACACACACCTACACCACTTACAACCACTCCCTCAACCTCCACTCCCACGCCTTCCTCCAGGCCCAACCCATTTGCACCAAAGAAACTTTTCCTCTCCTGTGCTGACCTATTCCAACCCACTGGCCCACTGTGTCTCATCCCTAAATGTGCACACCCCCTTGCCATATCCACTCCTTCCACGTCACAGTCCGCCCATGTCTGCCCTCCCCATTCCTGTGCCTCTTCCTCAGAGAGGAAGAAGCCCTGTGCTGAGCCTGTTCCGTCTGCCTCCACCCGGTCCGAGCACACTCCCCCACCTTCCAAGGCCAAACCCAATCCTCCTCCACCTTCCGAACGTAAATGTAAGCCCCACCCCTGTCGTAAATCCCCACCCCCACCACCCACTACCCCGTTCCCTGAGGTGCCTGGATACCCCATTGTTGCCTCTATGGGGTGGAGTACCGTTGCACTTGTCGGAGTCAGGTTGGGGCCTTTGTGGCCCATCGGATTGGTGGTCTGACAGACTGGCCTTTGGCCTTACAGCCACTTCGTTTGCTCTGTGTGGGCACAATAGAAAGTTAATGTGTGGCCTGTGTTTTTGGCGGCACACTCTGGATCCCGGGTCTCTCGTTTCATTGTTTTTGGGTGTGGGGCACATGCATGTAATTTGGATAGGTTGGATTTGCCTTGTGTCGGGTAAGTCCCTCTTGCTGTGGGGTGTATGGTTTGTGCTGCTGTGAAGAGTTGTGGGAGCATTGCAGGGAGGGGGGATTGGGTGGGTCTATAACTGCGCCCTTTCTTGCCTTGTTTCGTAGGTTGCGGTACTTACCGTCATCGTCTTCATCGGTGGTCTTGGTCGTGAAGGCATATGGCAAAGAGAAGGGCTGGCATGATATGCAGCTCTCTATCCTTGTCTGCTTCAGCGTGTTGTGTGATCCTCTGGTGAATGTTTCCTTATATTTGGTTAGTTTCTGCCTGGCTTTGCGTGGTTCCCGCCCCGGAACTGATGGAGGTCTAGTGGTTTATTATTTGATGGATGGGTAGGGCCTTTCCGTCGGCCTGTGGGCAGGCTCTGCCGTCGTTGTCAGCACTCCTCTGCTGGCAGTGGGTGGTTTTCAGGATGCCTGTGTTTTAGTTGGTTCATTGTTTGGCGGTCCAGACCGCACGTCTGCTAGCGGTTTTTACCTCTGCCGTCGGTGGTGCGGTGTTTACCGCTGTGTTCATCATGAGGGCCAGAGTCTCAAGGCAAACAAGTCCATTGAACAAGGACCACATTGAAGATTCAGTTTTCGGAATATTAGAGGGTTGAGTTTTCAATCGCTGCCATCTCTGAGGAACCGAGAATTCCAATCCTCTCTCAGATTGCACGACCCGGTAATTATTCTGCCTTCACCGAAATTTGGTGTTGAAGGCACAACTGCCAGAATTCTTTCTCAATCTCCACCAGAACACAAGATCTGGTTCCCCCCCATCGATTGATATATTAAACCGCCGAGATGTTGTCCATACGTAGAAGGATGCAACATTTTGCTTGCGAAAGGAATCGGATTGCAAAAGCTCCCACTAAAAGTTCTACACAGTTGATATGTAGTTTCAGTTCTTCCGTCGACCATCGGCCCCCCATGTGAACTGAACCACAACAAGCCCCCCAGCCCCATCTGCTGGCATCGGACTCTATTATCATCTCTGGGACTGATGCAAAGATGGCTCTGCCGTTCCATGCATCCATGTGAGCCAGCCACCAAGCTAATTCCGCTCTGGCTTCCTCCGACGGGCAAATCAGTTCCGCATAGGCTAGTCCCCTGCGCAGATGCTAAATCTTCAGCCGTTTTAAGGTTCGGTAATAAGGAGGGCCTGGAAAATCACTTTAATGGAGGAGGCTAACAGACCCATCAGGCATGCCAGGGTCTTCAACTATGTAGTCGGAGAGGCAAGGGCTCTCCTCAACTCTTTCAAGATGGAACTCCTCTTCGCTGGAGGCAATAACAGTTGGGCCTTGACAGAGTATACCTGAAAACCTAAGAACTCTATAACTCTGGACGGAATCATTATTGATTTGTCCGAGTTGATTAGAAAGCCTAGATCCTGCAAGAGATGGATCGTCCAAGAGAGATGTAACAAGACTGACTCTTCCGTTTGGCCCATGATCAGAATGTCGTCCAGATATATAATGAGGCAAATGCCCCTCTCTCTGAGAAATTGTACCACTGGTCTTAGAAGCTTGGTGAAACACCACAGAGCGGAAGACAGTCCGAACGGGAGAACAGAAAACTTGTACCATTGATCTCGCCACTGGAATTGAAGATATTGTTGATGAGGTTCGAATATAGGGACTGTAAGGTATGCGTCTTTGAGATCCAGATGCACCATATAATGTCCTTCTTGAAGAAGATCTCTTAATAGATGTATACCCTCCATCTTGAAATGACGATAAACCACCCAGGAGTCGAAATCCTTTAGACTGAGTACAAGAGGCAAACCGCCTCCCTTCTTATGCACCAGGAAAATAGAGCTGACAAAGCCTGAAGGGTAAGGGCTTGATTTGATGATGGCACGTTTGTGGAGAAGGGCCTCTACCTCTGCATCTATGAAAGAACTCTCTAACTTGGAAAAAAGAATGGGCAGAGGAAAGGAAGTCTGTCGGGGTCGGGCATAAAACTCCAGTTGAAACTCCCTTACCGTCTGCAGAACCCAAGGGTCTTGTGAAATATGTTCCCAAGCTCTGACATAGTCCTTCAATCTTCCCCCCAGAAAAACCTCTGAAAACAGAATGATCCTCAACTGTAAGTGTTCCGTCTGGGGAGTTGAAGCCACCTCAGTTGCTCCAGGAACCACAACCTCAGCATCTCCAGGCTCTAGAAGGATAGAACCCCGTTATGGAATAAGAATTTTGGCTCTGCTGATTGTATCATCCAGAGGTCTGGTAGAATCCACGGCCTGGCGTTCATCCTCTATAGCATCCGTCCCGTGCAAAAAGGCCCCTGCTGAACATCTTCTTCATTGAAGATTGGGCTTTGTCCAGCGCAGAAAAGGTTCCGCACACATTTCCCCAAGTCCTTGAAGAATTTGTCTCCGAAGAGCAAGCCATTCGCCAAAGAACCTGCTTTGTTAGTGGCTAATTCCGCTAGTTTGGGGTCAATTCTCATCAAAAACGAGCATCTGCGCTCCGTAGACATGGCATGATTAGCATTGCCTAACAAACAGATGGCTCTCTGTGCCCATTCCAACATAATTTGTGGATCCATAGGAGTGTTAAACTCCTTAGCTTGGACAGCTAACTATAAGATCTTTGTTAGAGGACCAGATATGTCTAAATGTTTGTCCTGATAGTTTTTCCAGGCTCTGTCTAAGCCCTAGAAGAACTCTTTATGAAAGTAGCAATGTTGGGGTCAAGCTCAGGCATCTCCTCCATCTTGCCCGGAAACGAAGGCCGAGGGCATTCCGAGTGCAAAGTGATGCGTACGTCTCGATCAAAACCCTTCCTGATTCAGTCCTGTACATAATGTGCTACATCTGCACATGGTATCCACTCCGTGGATCACAGTTGGATTATATTTTCTGGATCAAAAGATAAAGTGCAGGAAGTCTGGTCACTCTCTTGTGTATTACTTGACTTATGCTTGCGCTTACCAGAAGGTTTGGGTTCAGCTTGCTCTTGATCAGAACCTGAGGATAGGGAATTTGAAGAGGGATTGCCCTCTGTATGAATAGCTGATTCCATCCTGGTCTCTGGAACATCCAGGGCCAGAAAGGAGCCATATTTGTGGTCCTTTATCACTGGTGCAGCCATATGCACCAGGATCTCCAACCCCAGCGCCAGCGCCAACGCCGTCACGCCCTCACAGGATTTGTGCGAATCCCTCGCCACTTTCTTCCATCGCAAGATCAGCGACCTCCACGACAGCTTCGGACACCAGACCCAACCATACACCACTGAACCCGCTTCCCCGGACATCACCCTCAACAACTGGTCCCACATCAACACGGAAGAAACCAAATCCATCATGAACTCTATCCACTCCGGCGCCCCTTCGGACCCCTGCCCGCACTTCATCTTTAACAAAGCCGACGACATCATCGCCCCGCACCTCCAGACCGTCATCAACTCTTCTTTTTCTTCTGCTACCTTCCCCGAATGCTGGAAGCACGCTGAAGTCAACGCCCTACTAAAGAAACCTACGGCTGACCCAAGCGACCTGAAAAACTTCCGCCCCATCTCTCTTCTACCTTTCCCAGCCAAGGTAATAGAAAAGACCGTCAACAAACAGCTGACCACCTTCCTGGAAGACAACAACCTGCTCGACCCTTCACAAACCGGATTCCGAACCAACCACAGCACGGAAACCGCCCTCATCTCAGTCACAGACGACATTAGAACCCTGATGGACAACGGTGAAACAGTCGCCCTCATTCTCCTCGACCTCTCGGCTGCCTTTGACACCGTCTGTCACCGCACCCTAATCACCCGCCTACGCTCCACCGGGATCCAAGGCCAGGCCCTGGACTGGATCGCCTCCTTCCTCGCTAACCGCTCCCAAAGAGTTTACCTCCCTCCGTTTCGCTCAGAACCCACCAAGATCATCTGCGGCGTACCTCAAGGCTCATCGCTCAGCCCGACACTCTTCAATGTCTACATGAGCCCCCTCGCCGACATCGTACGCAAGCACGACATCATCATCACCTCCTACGCCGACGACACCCAACTTGTACTCTCCCTCACCAAGGACCCCGCCAGCGCCAAGACCAACCTACAAGAGGGTATGAAGGACGTCGCAGTTTGGATGAGGCTCAGCCGCCTAAAGCTGAACTCTGAAAAAACGGAAGTCCTCATCCCCGGCAACACCCCGTCCGCCTGGGCCGACTCCTGGTGGCCCACGGCCCTCGGCACCGCACCGACCCCCGCAGACCACGCCCGCAACCTCGGCTTCATCTTGGACCCTCTTCTCACCATGACCAAGCAAGTCAACGCCGTGTCCTCCGCCTGCTTCCTCACTCTCCGCATGCTCCGTAAGATCTTCCGCTGGATCCCCGCCGACACCAGAAAAACCGTGACCCACGCCCTCGTCACGAGCCGCCTGGACTACGGCAACACCCTCTACGCCGGGACCACAGCCAAACTCCAAAACCGCCTGCAACGCATCCAAAACGCCTCGGCCCGCCTCATCCTCGACGTACCCCGCAACAGCCACATCTCCGCACACCTGAGACACCTGCATTGGCTCCCAGTCAGCAAAAGGATCACCTTCCGTCTTCTCACCCACGCACACAAAGCCCTCCACAACAAGGGACCGGAATACCTCAACAGACGCCTCAGCTTCTACGTCCCCACCCGCCCCCTCCGCTCCGCTGGCCTCGCACTTGCTGCCGTCCCTCGCACCCGCCGCTCCACGGCGGGTGGGAGATCTTTCTCCTTCCTGGCGGCCAAGACCTGGAACTCCCTCCCCACCAGCCTCAGGACCACCCAGGACCACTCCGCTTTCCGGAGACTCCTAAAGACTTGGCTGTTCGAGCAGCGATAACCCCCCCTTTCCCCCCTAGCGCCTTGAGACCCGCACGGGTGAGTAGCGCGCTTTATAAATGTTAATGATTTGATTTGATTTGATTTGATTTGATTTGATCTCTTCGGATGAAACTGGTCCTTTATAGGCTCATCAGGAGAAGCCCACATCCATACTCTGGCCATGCTGAGAACCAGTTTCAAGTAGTGAACACCCTCTCAGTTCACAGTGACTAAATCTTGTCAGTGGTTGAGTAAAGGGCTTTAAATCCTTTACAAGAGCCTGATTTACGGAGTCCTGGATGTGATAGCCCAAGGCTTCCACCAATCTCTCCTCCATATGCTGTTCCTTTGCCATTTCAGGAAGGTCCTGCTCATATTCATCCTCTTCGGAGTAGTACACCATGATTCTCCTGAGGGTGAATGAAGGAGTTCAATGGGGGGGACAAATGACCCAGAAGGAATAGGCTTGTAAGAGTCAATCAAAATATATATATAGTATATATATTTTATGAAGTGAAGGCTAAAACATGGAGGGAGCTCCTGCTCATCAACACAAGGCAAGGCCTCAATAATGTTTATTCGCCCCATTGGGCGTTAAGGAGCTAAAAATAAACTTTTGTCTTGAAAACTGAAAGTGCATGTGATCGCACAGCGTCTCCTCTGAGTTCTCCACACACTGCAGAAGAAATTGGGAAGAGCACATGCGCGATGGTAGACATAGAAAGAGGACTAGTCTCTTCACCGCGTACGTGGTCTCGAGTCGCAAGGACTCCAAAGCTTCAAATAATCGGGCAAAGCCCATGGAGATACCACGCCTCGCACGGTGACCGCTAAATTAGCCAAAGCGGAACTTTACATCAAGCGCTACACCGCGATCGCAATCCCAGTGAAAAACAATTGCACGAGCAGCGTGGATAAATGAAGATGAAGCCCCAAAATACCTTTTAAGCCAGCTCCCGCTCCACGCTGCTAACATATATAAATGTATCAAAAACAATTGCATTAAAATATAACACAAGGAGGACCACTTATCTTTGGGCTGCAAGCAGCAAAGAAAGAGGAAGGACTGTGTTTGCAGAGTTAGAAATACAGGGAGCAGACCTGTGATTGGTGGACATTATGGACCACAGACAATATGGGAAATTTAGTTTTTTGTAGTTAAGTGTTTCAATTGGCTGCTGTTTGTTTGCAGTGAAAAGCATAATCTGAAGCCTCTGGTCCGGACATAGAATCAGGACTTAAGCCCTCACGTAGAACTTCTACTGCCCAGACCTTTGAAGAGTGAGGGAAAACATCACAAATTGTGCATGTCCAATGGACTGGGGCTAGGCGTTAGGACCTTGAGGCATGCACTTTGTCACATAGAAACACTGATGCACAATGTTGTTTTGAAGAAGTTGAATCTAAAATACCGATTCAGAAAGCTGCCATAATGAGACTCAGGTAAACATACAAAACGTCCTAAAGGTGGCACTGTGAGATGTGCCTAGATCCTTCCACTGACATAAACTGGCCCTTGCATAGTGTTTGTAATTCGTGGCATATTTTGGAAATCAGAGCCACGATAATACCCATACAAGGTATTAGGTATGTTGGAAATGCTCCTGTCCCACAAAGGAAAGATGAATAATGGATTTGAAGGTTAATCTCACAATCTCCTCAACAGAGGTCCCCCACGTCCATCTTTTGACTTTTTTGGAAGTGACGTTGTGTGGGACATTTGTACCTGTTGTTGATCAGGGAGTCCACTCCTTTTCCTTCAGGCACGGACTTGACTTGATGGAACCTTGTGAGTGCCCCATGTGCAGCCTTTCAGAGTGTAGGCCATCTGCGCTTCGGTCCAAGGGTCCAACAGGTCACTCCTTCTGATGTTCCAGGCAGTTATCTGAAAAGATTCTGCAGTTCTGTCATATTTATCTTCCATTTTGAACTAGCAGGTGGGGAGACACACCAACCAGTGGGAATAAAGCTGACTCACCCTGCTCTAATCACTTCCTGCAAAGTGTGGCATATTTTTGAAACAGAATGCACTGTCCTCCCAAAAAACAAAATGGAGAAAATCTTTCATTGCTGTGTGTAACCCAACCCAGAGGTGTGGCTATCAACTGATTACACTCCCCTTCTAGCCCCTATCATAATCTAATTAATGGGGCTCCCATTTGGCTAGAGAGCAAGGAAGTGGGGGTGGACTGGTTCCTAGAACATCTGTTTTCTGTAGAGGCTACTGCTTCTGAAGTGCAGCTTATTTATTTAGAACCCTCCTTCTCCAGGAAGCAAATCACCTTCTACAAAATGGCTGTCATGTTGCAGCTCCAGGCCTCTTCACACCTAATCAGAGAGATGCTTGGTTCAGGATGTCAAAGGCTGACCAATCAGAAGAGGCTGCTACAGGACTGTTGTAGGTAACCTTGGGACAGTAATTTCTAAAACCACTTTCCTGTCAGAAATATAATAAATCTGATCTTGGCAAGTTCTTGGATTTGTTTTATTGTAACCATTATTTTGATACTTTGAATTGTGTTGCTAGCTAGCTCTAATGCAGATTTGAATTAAATTGAATAAAGCCTTTCCCATGTTATCTCATGTGGCTAACAGCACTGCAATGGGGAACATTACTTTGATTGTTTTTCCCTACCAGGGCACAATAAATATATGTATATTGTCCCTGTTTTTTTATAACAAGTCGTCTTACTCTTGGGGCACCTAGGGCAGCCCATAGTGATGACATATAAGTAATAAAAAGGTAGTTTTGGACTTTGGACATACTTTTAATTAAAAAGTAGAATTTAGACACAGTTTTATTTTACAACCAGTCTGAAAGGCAGGTCTGGCTTTAAAATGACACTAGACACCACAGCAGTGTCCACTTAAGTGCATTAAGAGCACTGAAGTTTCTAATTCTACATGTCCTACCATACACTATGGGCTGACAGGTATCTTGTGTTCGCCAATTAGAACTATACCAATTGCCGTATACCGCTAGAGGACAGAGTACGAACCATGGCCCGGGATAGCAGAACCCAGTGCACTTTCAGAGTCAGTAACCACCACTATCAGTCTAAAAATGGATGTAATCAGGGCATAACAGACGCCTTTCCTACTGATATAATGTATTTTTTCATAGTTTAAAATAGAATACCATGGTATAATGATGCTCACCATCTACATAATGCTGGCCCTGCTACAATGGTAGTAATTCTTGATACAGTTGAGTATCCATTGCTTGATAGTCTTCATATATGTATTTGCTGGCCTTGGCAAGGATGCTGGTTATTTTTAGAACTATTTATGCATCACTTCATGATTAAACCAACCCCTCATATAACACTTACTCTGACAAAATGGTACTAGTTTATGGCATATTGTGGGCTTCCTTGTCATGGGAGAGTGATATATGGGGATTAAAGGCAGGATCAATCCATATGTACAATGGTACAGGCGAATACCTGACAATGAAAATTAATGTTTGAGAACCACATATTCATTTACTAAACATTTAGGTGGGGATTACGAGATATAAAGGGCACCCTACTGCCTTTCTCACAAAAACTATCACTTTGGAGTACTTAGTTTATTTTTCAAAACAGAAAAGTCTACATACATGTAAAATAGCAAAATGCGTATACTTTCAGAAACGGAAACATTGTTGTTTAGAGACAAAATAACTTTGATTTGAATTATGTGTTCATATATTATCACTGATATTTGTATGATACTCACTACAGCTGCCTGCACTTTGCTTGTATGATTGATGTATTCTCTGTGCATTTGTAGTCTTTTATACTCTTTAGAGCGATAAGACTGATGTATCGGCTTATGAAACCTGAGCTCCACTGTCTAGGTCTTAGGATCATGTGATGTGTAAATTTTTTCACACTGTCCTATCCGCGGAGTTTCTCAAACATAACACATTCCTGACAATCTGTTTCTACATCGCAGAATAGTAACTTTATGAATTAAAAAAAAATTCTACAACACAATGGTCAGCCCCATGAAACTGAAAGGGAGGTGCCAGTTCTTCATAAAATTGTTTTGGGGAGAACAACCTCAAACTCTCCTGGAATAAGTCTTGATTCTTTCATAATGATTGTCTTCCATCTATTGCTGCTTAACATGTTCCTATTTTCTATAGCTGCTGAGGATTTTCCCTCCAGTGCTAAGCCCTTTATTGATGTTCAGGGCTTGTCACACGTAAGCCTGCAACACATTTTCCCACAGTAGGATCCTATCAATACTTGAGTCCTTTTTTTCCCATTAACTGGGGAACGTTAAAAATTGGATCTCTAGTTAGAAGGGGTGTCTACCCTATCCACGTAGGGACCACAATTCTAGTCAGGGTAAGTCAAATACACAACCTAAATTAACCTGTGCTCACCCTCTGGTTGCTTGGCACAGAGCAGACAGACTTAACTTAGAAGGCAATGTGTAGAGCGTTTGTGCAAAACACAAACAGCAATTACCATGAAAACACCACAAAAAGGACTTTACACTGGTTTATGAAAAATAATGCTTATTTATCATAACAGATTGAGACTAAAGTGACAAAAATCCCAACAGCTATATTGGAGTAATTCAAGTAAAAGGTTGTCAAAACAAGAGAAATTAAATTAAGAGGATGTCAAAACAGGAGCATTTGGCACAGTGCTCATTTTAGAGCAATTACGTCACTGTTACAAGCATGATGATACCTCGGTGAGAATCGCCCAGAATTTGTAGCTGGGGCTGTTCGTGCCTGGTCTGTTGTCAAGGTGCGTGGTAGGACAGGGGTCACACTGGAAGGTGGTCTGAAGTAAGATTTTCTTTGCTTGTGCTCGCCAACTTAACGTTGGCTAGTTCGAATGAAGAAAAAACTCTGCTACACAAAGTATTTCAGAACTCCATGCACTACGTTAATGGCCTGCCTTGGCTCCGTCAGTTAGGGAGATTTGCCTGTACCCAGAGGTGAGATTAAAGGTATTTAAGTACTTGGCAGCCCTAGTCTGTCAATCTGTTTATTAACCCCGGTTTTGGGATGAGCATCAGTTTTGGTTACAGAACTTAGGGCCAGATGTAGCAAGCTGTTTGCATGTCGCAAACTGCGAAAATCGCAGTTTGCGCCATGCAAACGGCCTCATGCGATGCTCATTCCCAAATTGCGAGTCGGTACTGACTCTTAATTTGGGAATGCAACTCGCAAATAGGAAGGGGTGTTCCCTTCCTATTTGCGACTCGCATCGCAATTCAGAGTTGCTTTGTGACCGCGAATGCAGTCGCAAACCAACTCGCAGTTACCACCAGTGTCACACTGGTGGTAACTCATTCGCAAAAGGGAAGGGGTCCCAATGGGACCCCTTCCCCTTTGTGAATGTCTACAAAAATATTTTTTCAGAGCAGGCAGTGGTCCTATGGACCAATGCGACCCAGCTCATGAATATTGATGAGGTGGGACTTTGTGACCCCATTGCGAGTCGCAGACGGTGTCTGAGACACCGTTCTGCATCCGAGATTGCGACTCGGAAATTGCGAGTCGGACTAACTCGCAATTTCCGAGTCGCAATCTCAGACTTTCCTACATGTGGCCCAGAGTCCTCTGTAATCCACAGCAACACTTAGTTAAATGTGGTGCCCGAAGGGGCAACTTTTGGTACCAGAACCACAGGAACGAACCTGGGGCTACAGGAGGATTCTATCACCCCCAAATCCAGCACCTTAGCAACCTCGCTCTTGATGCTGGCTCTCACCTTATCCAACAACCTGTAAGACTTGTTCTTGACAGGGAGGTTGCCTGTGTCCACATCATGGGTACATAGGTGGGTAAGTCCAGGAGTAAGGGAGAAAAGTGAGGAGAACTATTCCAATGCTTTGCGACAGGCTGTCTGCTGTTCAGGTGTCATGGTGGGGGAAAGGATCATTCCATCCACAGACCCTCCCTTCTCCTTGGAGGCTAAGAAGTCAGGCAAAGGTTCACTCTCCTCCTCATCAGCTCCATCAGTCACCAGCAATATGGTGACCTCAGACCTCTAAAAGTTGGGTTTGAGGCAATTGATATGAAGCACCCCATGGAATGTCCTAGGGTATTTAAGGTCCACCACATAGGTGACCTCACCCTTTTTCTTAACTGCCTTGAAGGGCCCAGACCTGCAATTCTGCAGGGCCTCAGGCTCCACAGTTTCCACCACCTACACTTTCTGCCCAAGCCTGAAATTCCACAGTGCTAGAGTTTTGCTCGTACCACTCCTTCATCAAGCCTGGCTGGCTTCTAAGTTGTCAGAAGCTTGCTTCCACAGCTTAGCCATTTGGCTACAGAAGGTCAGCATGTAGTTAAATACATCCTGGGGGACTTTCTTGGGAGCTTCCTCCCAACCCTTCTTAACCAAGCTAAGAGATTCCCTGACAGGGTGTCCAACAGAACCTCAAAAGGGCTGAAACCCACTTTCTTCTGCGGTATCTCACTGTAGGCAAACAACAAACAGGGCAAGAGGATATCCTACTTCATCCTCAGGCAGACTTCTGCTCATGCCTTTGAGGGTTTTGTTGAACCTCTCAACGAGCCCGTTGGTTTGGGTTGGAGTACTTATAAGTTACTCCACACTCCTTCCACATGGACTGCATGTAAGCAGACATGTAGTTGGTGCCCCTGCCTGACACCACTTCCTTGGGAAAACCCACCCGGGTGAAAATCTCAATAAGGGCTCTTTCCACTGCAGGTGCAGTGTTGGTCCTCAGAGGTATGGCCTCTGAGTAACGACTGGCATGATCCAGCAGGATGAGCTTGTGCCCAGAATGAGTATGGGGATCCACAGGCCCAATTATGTCAAAGCCCTCCATTTCCAAGGAGGAGCTAACGACTGGCAGAGGTTCGAGGGGAGCTTTCAGCTTCTACCCTGTCTTCCCACTGGGTTGGCAGGTCACGCAGGTCCTACAGAATATGTCTAATGAAGTCCTCATCTTGGACCAATGGATGTGTGGGACAAGCCTTGCAAAGGTCTTGTTTTGGCCCAAGTGTCCTACCTGGGATATCTCATGAATCAGCTCCAGTAGAAAGGCTCTATAGCATTGGGGATCCACAAGGGCCCTTGTTGTCCAATGCACAGGCGCCTTAGACTCACAATATAGGAAGCCACCCTCCCAGTAAATGTGACAGCTCTCAGAGACATCACCTGCTGCTTGGCCTTCTGCCTGTTGCCTCATGCCCTCAAGGGTTGGGCACTCTGTCTTGGTGGGTTCTTCTTTCACCTGCCAGTCTGCAGGTGTAGGCCGGACCTGTAGGGTGGCAGTGCCCTCCTCAGAGGACTCCGGGGTGGCCTCAGTGGGCACCTCATCCATATCACTAGGCGGACGCTCAGGGCCTGGTTTATCATGACCTCTGCCTCTCCCCTTTTTAGCTGCTGGCTGGGCCATTGTTCCAGGCCCATTCCTGGGAAGCCACAAATATTGTGGTAACACAGATCCAGTCATATAACACTACCATATCCACATGAGCCTTGAGCTCCACCTCCTTCAAGATAGAGGACTCCAGGTCATTACGTAACAAACAGTCCACAGGAGTGGCAGGGCTTACAGCAACTTTCAGAAGACCTGAAGCCCCTCCCCCACTCAAACGGAACCAGGGCCACTGGATAGTGGCCCTCCCTGTTGCCAGCCACCCCAACTTGTTAGAATGCATTGGGACTCACCTGCTCTTGGGACACAGTTGACTCCTTACAATAGTCATACTGGCACCTGTGTCCCTCAGAGCCTCCACACCTTGCCCATTGATGGTGATCCATTGCCTATACATGGTAGTATTCAATGACATATGGATCTTAGGAACTATCTCACTGTCACCCAGGGACTTTAGGGTAATCCCACTAAACTCCCCCCATTAACTGGGACAAACTCCTCCCCAAGCCCTGTGCTAGCCACCCCTAGGTTCTTAACTTCATTAGGAAAATGTAGTTTTTTTGGACACTTGAGGTATCCCTTGTAGGGTCCATACTCGCCACACTCATAGCACTTGGGTGGTTTGGGCTGCTGACGTTTGTCAGGGAAGTTTGGTTTCTGATGGCCAGACTGGGAATATGAACTCAAGCCTTTCTCTTGTGAGTTGCTTTGGGGGCCTTTAGAGAACTACTTCTTTTCATCTCCCCATTCTTTCTTCTGGTGGAAACCCTGACCACCCTTTTGGAAGTCCCCCCCCCAGATACATTTGTGGACACCCTGGTGCTGACCCAGGTGTCCCCCTCCTCAGCAAGCTTCCTGGGACTAGGCAGCTTGCTATCCACAAGGTGTTGAAACAGATCTGGAAAACAACTATCAAGCATGTGCCTCTTCAAAAACAAAGTGTACAGCCCATTAAAATCATTCACATTTCTGCCCTTTACCTAGCTCTTCATTGCCACACCAGCATAGTCCAAAAAATCCACCCAGGTTTCTATGTTGAGTTGGCAACTGGCCCTGAACCTCTGCGTATACCTTTCTGGTATCAGAACAATCTTCTTGATTGGGATGGCTTTCATAACAGGGTAGTTGGTTTGGTCCTCCACCTCTAAAGTAAAAAGGGTGTCCCCCTCTACCCTGGTCATGTACCGCCAAAGACTTCCTCCTCAGAACTCTTCTAGGGCCCTGTGCACTCTTAGAGCCACTTCATAGGCTGCTAGCCACTCATCCATATCATTCCTCACACTGAAACTGGGTTCTACATCTTTTACAATGTGGATTTTAAACAAATTTGAAGACACTGCAGATATTCTTTCACAATTTCCGTTGTTGGACCCTACTTCCAGGGCTCTTATGTCCAACTCTCTCAGCTTCTTCTCTTCAAAAGCCAGTTTCCTCACAGGCCTGATCCAATCTAGCAAGCTCAAGCATGAGCTTTCTTTCCTCCCTCCTGTCTGCCAGCTCATCTGGTGAAAGGTTCCTGAAAGAGACACTCAACTTTTGCTTCTTGCAATCTGTTGGCCCTTTCCACAGGTGATTCCCTTTCCTCACGGAATTGAGAATCTGGTCATCCTCCTCAGGAATTACCTGCTTCTCCTCTGGTATGTTACCCCCCGCAGCTTCGGCCGCTGCCCAAGCACTCAAAGCATTCCGTAGTTCTACCTTCCTGGTGAAATCCCTTGAAAGTCCTTTCAGAGATCCTTCAGTTGTTGCACAGTGTAAGACTCCAACCTGGTCTGCTCACATTCAATTACTTCAGGTGCAGGTGCAGGTGCATGTGCGGCTTCACCAAAGCCAGACATAATTTAACAGAAAAAAATCCAAAAGACCATTATGGGAACTGAAAAATCAAAAAGGAAAGTTGCCAATTGATACAGGTCAGGCAAACATGTCACCAATTAGGATCAATAGATCTAAGTATTGAGTTGTAGTGTACATTGACTCACTACATAATATTGCGCCAACCCAAGTCCTATCCTCACCGCTGATCAGCAATGTTAGAAATAGGGTGTCTAGTTGGAAGGGGTATGTGCCCTGTCAAATACACATACTAATTTATCTGTGCTTACCCTTTGGTAGCTTGGCAAACATCAGGCAGGCGTAACTTAGAAGGCAATGTGTAAAGAGTTTGTGTAACTCACATATAGCAATCTCCATGACAACATCACAAAAAGGACTCCACATCTGTTTATGACAAAATGAAGATTATTTATCTGAATAAATCTAGACTAAGGTGACAGAAATCCCAATAAATATATCAGATTAATTTAGGTAAAAGGCTGTCAAAGCATGAGCAATGCATTTTAAGATGATGTCAAAATAAGAGCACTCTGCACTGTGCTTGTTTTAGGCTAATTATGGTAATGCAACAATCACGATAATGCCTCAGCGAGAATCACCATCAAGTTGTAGATGGGGCCATTTGGGCCTGGTCTGGTGTCGAGATGCAAGGGAATATTGGAGTCACACTGTTGCGGCCATGGGTCATAAACCCAGAGACACCTTGGGCCAACTCTGCAGCAGGAAAAGTGAAGCAGTGTGAGAATGTGGCTCACCAACCAATGGGGTGCAGCACATCCCTGCTGCTATGGTGACCAGGTGAGCTTGGGGGGCTGTAGTGCAGAGGATGAGAGCAGTTTAGGTGCTGTGCTTTGCAGGTGAATCCTCGGTGTGGGGAACCTGCAGGTTCTCCCAGGATGAGGAGAAGGCGATAGCACGCGGAGCTACTCACTGGTTGGTGAGTTACAATGAAACCGCTCTCAGGATGTTAGCTGCTCGGAGCAGCAAGCTTGGAGGAAGCCACTCCTGGAATGGAGGGTGAACGGGTCAAAGTATCTTAAATGAGGCCACTCCCAGGGGTGTTTGATGAATCTGGGCAACAGACTCAGGTGAAGCCGCTCCAGAAGTTGTTAAAATTGGTGTGGTAGGTCTAACGTAGCCACTAACGAGGCCCTTGATGTTCCTGAGACCTCGAGGGAGAACAGGGGACAAGCCAGAATACACTTGGACTCACTCTGGGTGCAGTTCTGTGGCCCCTCTGCAGGGCAGAGGTCAGCAGGCATCAGGACAGTGCAGCAAAGCAGAGTAACAGTTCCTAGGAGCAGACAGTTCCAGAAAAGAGGTAATTTTTCGGGTGCAGCAGCCTTTACTCCAGCAGAGGTTAATCCAGGTTGAGGAGTGAACTTGAGTAGGTCATGGACCCAGTACTTATACTGAAAAGTGCCTTTGATGTGCAGATACTCCTCTCAGATCAGGAATTACAGCTTAAAGATATTATAAGGAATTCCCAATGCTGGCCTATGAGAGGGGCAGGCTTCACAGTGATGAAAAAAAAATGTGAGCAGTTTTTCATTATCAGGATGAGAACTTGAAAGTATATGTCCTGCCTTTTGCTTACATGGCATCCTGCCCTATGGGCTACCTAAGGCCTACCCTAGGGGTTGCTTATATGTAAGAAAATGGGAGTTCTAGGCTTGGCATGAGGTTTTAAGTGCCAAGTCAGGGTGGTTGTGAGATTGCACACACAGGCTCTGCAGTTGCAAGACTGGGACATGTTTACGGAGCTACTTGAGTGGGTGACACGCTCAGTGCTGCAGGCCTACTGGTGGCATTTAATTTACAGGCCCTGTGTATATGGTATAGCACTCTCCAAGGGGCTAACAGGTAAATTAAATCTGCCACTTATAGATACACCAATGTTATCATGTTTTAGGGGAGAAGCACACACTCTTTAGCACTGATCAACAGTGGTAACGTTCCCCGAGTCCTAAGACCAACAAAAGATACCTCGACAAAACAGGTGGTAAAGTCATACAATCTGGTGGCTTTAACAGGGATCATAAGGTACTTAGGGTTTATGGGTTGCCCTTGAGGAACACACGCTTTAAGCCAAAATATACCATGTTTTTTAAATGGGAAAAAAGTGCTGTGCAAAAAGCTTATTTTTATAAAAAATTGCATCAACAAAAGGTTTGCCATGCGAAAATCACCATCTTTACAGTTTGAAAAACCAGCAAAGTTAAAAAAAATTAACACAGTTTTTACATTTTGCTAAGTGGAAGTTCATTTTTCCTACTTTTTTGCTGCTTAAACCTACTTGCAGTTTGTGGTGGAAACATTTGTGAAACTCATGGGTGAAACCACAAACCTATACATTTCTGAGAAGTAGACAAACCTTAGAATTCAGCTGTTGACCGTTTGTGCTCATGCTTTACTGGAAGATACACATTTTTGAGAACATAATGAATGTACAAATTTTGGAGAAAATAAAAATAATTGACAATGTATGCGTTTATATTTTTTTGCCACAATGTCTACGTCTGTTAGAGCCGTCTGGTCACAGGGATATAGGCCCTCATTACAGCCCTGGAGGTCAATGATAAAGCGTCTGTAATATCACCAACAGGCCGGCGGTAAAAAAAATTGAATTTATCCATGGCGGAAACCGCCAACAAAGACAGGCACTTTAACATACCGATCGCCATGGCAGTAGCAACAAGCACCGCGGAGGTAACCGCCAACAGCCAGGCGGAAGACAATGTACCGCCCATTGAATTATGAGAGGCCAATCTGCCACCTTTTCCAGGGCAGTCACAATGCCATCAAAAGCACAGCAGTAACAGCACACAGAAGGGAAACAACTCACCTCTCAACACTGAAGGAAGAACCACAAATCCATGGAGCATGAGTTGCATATATTTCCCATGTTGGTCTACCTCCTCCTACACCAGGAACACGAACTGCGGTGAAGACGACCATGATGAGTTGCGCACCTAGCACACAAGGGAGGGGGGGAGGAAAAAGAGAGTGACACACATGCAACATGCAACACCCCCACCCTCACCCCCAACACCATACACACAAACAGATGCAACAACATTATATATCCACCCCGTAACCCTCAGGAATAACGCATGGACAAAAGGATGTGAGTAAAGCCAGTGTAATAATGCAAATTTAGATAAATACATCCTTAAAGCACAAAACAGTTTCTACAATATAAACAAATGGAGAGACAATGCCCAGTCCAAAATGCCCTTGGCCCACAGGGCCATAACACATAGGCAAAGGCCACACTTGACTCTTGCCTCAATACTGAGAGAACAGTGATGGGGCATCAGTTCGAAGATACACAGGCACCTCAGGGGGAAGGGGAACAGGGGGCACCTCAGCCGGAAGATGGCACAATGCCACTTCTCCTGGAGGGGGCTACATGCCCTCTGCAAAGCCACAGTCTCTCTAGTGGGTGGTTTGCACACTGTTTGGCCCTGGGGAGTGCAAAGTCACAGTCTCTCAAGTGGGTGGTTTGCACACTGTTTGGTCCTGGGGAGTGCAAAGTCACAGTCTCTCAAGTGGGTGGTTTGCCCACTGCTTGGTCATGGGGAGTGCAAAGCCCCAGTCTCTCAAGTGGGTGGTTTGCCCACTGCTTGGTCCTCGGGAGTGCAAAGCCACAGTCTCTTAGGTGGGTGTTTGCCCACTGCTTGGTCGTGGGTGGTTTGCCCACTGCTTGGTCCTGGGGAGTGCAAAGCCACAGTCTCTCAAGTTGGCGGTTTTCCCACTGCTTGGTCCTGGGGAATACAAAGCCACAGTCTCTCTAGTTGGCGGTTTACCCAGTGCTTGGTCCTGGGGAGTGAAAAGCCACAGTCTCACTAGTGGGTGGTTTGCCCACTGTTTGGTCCTCGGGAGTGCAAATCCACAGTCTCTCAAGTGGGTGGTTTGCCCACTGCTTGGTCCTGGGGAGTGCAAAGCCACAGTCTCTCTAGTGGGTGGTTTGCCCACTGCTTGGTCCTGGGGAGTGCAAAACCACAGTCTGGCTAGTGGGTGGTTTTCCCACTGTTTGGTCCTGGGAATGCAAAGCCACAGTCTCTCAAGTGGGTGGTTTGCCCACTGCTTGGTCCTGGGAAGAACAAATCCACAGTCCCTCAAGTGGATGCCTTTTTCCACTGGTTCTGGAGGGGGGCTTGTGCCCAGTGTGCTTCATCCTGGCAAGGAGGGGGTGACTGGATGCCTTCTTCCACTGGTTCTGGAGGGGGCTTTGTGCCCTGTGATGCAGATCCTGGATGGTGCAAGGTCACAGTCTCTCACCTGGGTGTCACACCTACAGTTGTTGCAGGGGCCAGGATGCACTATAGCCATGTAGTCACAACTACACACTGCTCGCCGGCGGTGATGGCTGCTCAGTGGTGTCAGTTGCGGGGCTGGTGGCCGTGCTGTCAGTGGTGGTGGGAGGCTCCAGAATTTCCCCTGCAACCTCAGATGGCTGCCCACTGGAGCTGCTGCTGCTGGCAGTCGTCTGCTGGCAGTGGTGCAGGTGGCAGTGCTGGTGGCGGTGCAGTTGGCAGTGCTGCCAGTGGTGGGGGGAGGCTCCAGCCCTTCCCCTGCAGCCTCGGACAGCTCCCCACTGGGGCGGCTGTTGCTGGCAGTGGTGCAGGTGTCGGTGCAGGTGTTGGTGCAGGTGGCGGTGCAGGTGGCGGTGCTGGCGGCGGTGCAGGTGGTGGTGCTGCCAGTGGTGGGGGAGGCTCCAGCCCTTCCCCTGCAGCCTCGGACGGCTGAAGTGCCATGGCTGGTGTTGTTTGCAGAGATGCTGCTCCAGCCCCAGGCACCAGATACATCCTGCCTGCGGCATCTGTTCCTTATACATTGACCTTGGCAGCTGTTGTTCCCTTCCTGCCCTTGGCAGCTGGTGGTGCCTCCTTGCTTCTGCCAGCTGGTGTTCCCTTCAGGCCCTTGCTAGCTGGTGGTGCCTCCTTGCCAGCTGGTGGTGCCTCCTTGCCCTTGCTAGCTGGTGATGTCTCCTTGCCCTTGCTGGCTGGTGTTCCCTTACTGCCCTTGCTAGCCGGCGGCCCCTTCTTGCCCTTGGCAGGTGGTGCAGGCACACTGGCAGTGCTGACGAGTGCCTCCTTGGAGCCTTTCACACATGCAGTAGCTGCAGAAACTATAGTGGCCGTGGAATGGGTGGCTGAGGTGCTGGCCTGGCTTCTGCCCACCCTGGCCCAAAGTGAAGGATGGGGGGAGGGGCAAGGAATAGGTCAAGCGTGGAGAGGAAAAGCCTTTTAGGGACACTGGGGCTGGAAGAGGGTGAAGGTTTGGGGGTGGAGGAAGAGGGAGTGTCTGTCAGAGGTGTCTGAATGCTGTGTTTGAGTGCAGGTGCATGGACTGGATGCTGTCGTGAGGTGGATGGCTGTTGGGTGTCTGAGTGATGGCGTTTGTGTACTTTGGGAAGATGGGGCACAGACACAGTGGGAGAGGACACAGGGGACGTGTGCATGGATGTGGGGGTGGTGACTGCCAGTGAGGGACGTGTAGTGATAAGTGTGCTGGTGATGGAGGTAGTAGATGAGGATGTAGTGCATGCAGGTGTGAGTGGAGACGCTACTGGGAGGGAGGTGGATGACGAGGAGGAGGGGAACACAGTGGAGGCAGTGGATGTTGGTGTGTCTGCATCTGGATGGTGCTTGTGTGAGTGCCTGTGGGATGAACTTTGGTGCTTGTGTTTGCCTGAGCCTCTTCTGTGTGTTGATTTGTGTGCATGCTGGTCTGAAGGTGTGCTTGGGATAGGCTGGGGTTGAGGGAATGGGACTGGGTAGAGGAAGTTGGAGGTGGGAGGCTAGAGACAGGGACGATGGCTGCCATCAGTGAGTTGGCCAGAGCCTGGAATGATCTCTGTTGGGCTGCGATGCCAGAATGAATGCCCTCCAGGAATGCATTTGTTTATTGCAAATGCCCTGCTAGACTCTGGATGGCATTCAGATGGTTGACTGCCCAACAGAGAGAGATCTCAGGAGGTCAATAGCCTCCTCACTGGGTGCAGCAGGGCTGACCGGGGCAGGGCCTGAGGTGCCTGGAGCGAAGGAGATGCCCACCCTCCTGGGTGAGCGGGCACGGGAAACTCGCTGAGGGGCTGCTGGGAGGGCGGTGCTGGTATGGGGGGTGGCAGCTGTACCTGTAGTTGGGGTGGCCACAGAGGTGTCTGCCACTGTCAGGGAGCTTCCATCTGAGGAGGTGTCACTGTCTGAACTGTCCCCTCCTGTCTCCGCCGTGGTGCTCCCGTCGCCCTCCGTCCCACTGGTGCCCTCACCATCGGTGGATTCGGCCTCCAGGCCCATGTGGGATGCAGCTTCCTCCATCGCCGGTGCTTCTGCTCCTCCGCCAGATGTTGCTAGTGCACACAAGGAAAGGGTGACAAAACAAAAAGGGGGGGAGAGACAGAGGATACACTTGGTCAATGACAGCAACAACACCACCGTTGGCATACACAACTAAAAGGGAACAGCCCTGTGCACTAGGCCATGCAATACCAGTTACAATGCTAGTCACCAGGCCATTGGGTACAATGCCTACTGCCATTAGCAGCACACCTTAAACCCACAGGACCCTGCCCAGTAGTAGATGCCCACTAGTATTATTGGGTTTGGAGTCCATCTAAGCCTGCCCATCATGGAACCTACCCTGACATGTTCACCCTGGCCTAGGGGCACTCACAGACCCACATCCCCCACCCAGATAACACCTCAATGCACGCAACTTCGTGATTCTGAATCTGTACTCACCCCCCCTGTGGCTGCTGTGATGCCTTCAAGCGCCCATCCAACTCCGAATAGGCCACCGCCAGGAAGCGGAACATCAGGGAGGTCAGGGTACGACAGGCACCCCTTCCTCGTTGGGAAGCCATCCCCAGCTGGGTCTCCGCCGACTTCCTTGCCTAGTGGCGCAGGTCCTCCTACCATTTGCGACAATGGGTGCTCTGCCTTTCAAAGACCCCCAGGGTCCGCACGTCCTTGGCACGCTAAAAACCCTTTTTCTGATGGGCGCTGACCTGCAGAAAAAGATACATAAGAAAAGATATTAGTCATACAGTCTGGACTGATTCACTCATGGCTCACCATAACCCTCCCATCACCTTACGCACAGACATTACCCACCAAACATGCAGCACTCTGCCCAGGTCCCCTCAGCCCCCCCCCAAACGAGGCTTACACATACAGCACTCCATACATTCATGCCCCACACATTGTGCTCACAGTGTACTCACCTGTTTGTCTGGAGGACTATAAATTAAAGGGTACAGGGTAGGACCCCATCCACTAGTCTCTCCAACTCCTCCAAAGTGAGGGCAGGGGCGCTTTCCCCAAACACTCGACCGATGGTCGCTTCCAGTCACAGGTCACAGCAGCACTTGCAGTGTAGGTCCTCTCCTGTTGAAGGTCAGTTAGCAAGTGAGTGACCAGATAGAATATGGCGGTCACGTCCGCGGCGGTGCGTACTGTCACCACCAGCATACATCACCATTGGCTCCTGGAACCCTTAGGCCCCAATGATAGCCAATGATGTGTTGCATGGAGGTCATCGACTGCCTCCCACAACGGTGGACAACTTCAGCACAATTACCTCATTTTCACTTGTCCCTCCTCACTGGTCAGGCGGACGCCATTTCAGGGGGGAACAGGCCATGGCACCCTACTGCATCACAGCAGACATATGCACATCAACAGACCTACACGTTCACATACTGTTTCTGTAACAAAATGCAAGGCATATTAATCTGAGGATATCTTTGAATATGACCATCTGCTCACCGTTTTTCACCCTAAAGTTCAACTACTGAGGATGAATAGGAGACGGATACATAACCCTGTGTACAGACCCCTGGAGGACCTGGCGACAATGGAGGACAGGCACATTTTCCTAAACTACAGACTTGATAGGGCCACAATCCATGAGCTGTGTGCACAATTGGAGCCAGACCTGATCTCAGCTATCCGCCGCCCCACTGGTAGCCCCCCTCTTGTGCAGGTCCTGTCAGTGCTCCATTTCTTGGCAAGTGGGTCCTTCCAAGCGACAGTGGCCATGGCAGTAGGGATGTCACAGCCTATGTTCCCAAATGTGCTGACCAGAGTGTTCTCTGCCCTGATGAAACACATGCGCAGCTGCATCGTATTCACCCAGGTGGAGGATTTGGCCACAGTGAAGGCTGACTTCTATACAATGGAACATATCCTCAACATCATTGGTGCTATTGATGGTACACATATTGCCCTTGCCCCCCCCCCCTGGAGAAATTAACAGGTGCTCAGAAATCGAAAGAGCTATCACTCTCTGAATGTGCAGATAGTGTGCCTGGCGGACCAGTACATCTCCCATGTCAATGCAAAGTATCCTGGGTCTGTGCATAATGCCTTTATTTTATGGAATAGCAGCATTCCATATGTGATATCTCAACTCCAGAGGTACAGGGTGCAGCTAATATGTGAGCCCATAGTCCCCTCCCAGTGTCTTTTGTTGTATGGGAGTGGGTTTGGCCCGAAGGGTAAGTGTCATGGCTAACAGGTATCCCTCGATATTTACAGGTGACTCTGGTTACCCAAACCTCTCATGGCTACTGACCCCAGTCAGGAATGCCAGGACAAGGGCAGAGAAACGTTACAATGAGGCACATGGGTGAACTAGAAGGATCATTGTGCGCACCTTTGGCCTCCTGAAGGCCAGATTCTGGTGCCTCCATCTGACAGGGGGATCCCTGTGCTACTCACCCAAGAAGGTGTGCCAGATCATCGTTGCATGTTGCATGTTGTACAACCTGGCCTTGAGAAGCCAGGTGCCTTTTCTGCAGTAGGATGAGGTTGGAGATGGTCGTGTGTCAGCGGTGGAGCCTGTGGACAGTGACGAAGAGGAGGCAGAGGAAGCGGATGTGGGCAACAGAACAACTATAATTCAACAGTACTTCCAGTGGCACACTGGTAAGACGCTGTAACTTCACCTTCCATTGCAGTTTTGTGTTGGACACTGTACATGGCAGCCTGATTTTCCAAATTCTATGGCCACTTACTGTACCCTTTGGCATCTCTATTTTCAGATACCTGTGCCCCACTCTGACTCCTGGTGTGTTTACTGCTGCCCACTACAGGCCATACCGATGTATATATAACTGTACATTTGAATTGCAATGTTGACAGCTTGTTAAACTAATACATATTTCAATCAATTGACAGACTCCATACTTGTATTAGATCCAAGGGTGTTTATTTATATGATAATAAGTGTAGGGAGTATTGCATTGGACTAGATCGATGATGGAGGAATGTCCAGGATAGGGTCCAGTTCTATTGGTATCACAGGTGCATTGTCCAAGTGGGCATAGGGAGTTGGGCAATGGCAGTTCAAGGTGGACAGGGTGACAGAGTGGGACGCAAGGGTGACATTCAGGGGAGTCTTATTTCCTGGTGGGGGTCTTGGCAATGTTCTCCGGCTTCTGCCTGGATCGCAGGGACCTTTGCGTGGTGGTTCTCCTTCTGCAGGGGGAGGGGTGTTGGTGGCCTGTTGTTCCTGTGGCAGGGCCTCCTGTCCACTAGAGTCAGCAGAGGTGGAGGGCTGTTCATTGGTGTGGCTGGTGTCAGGGGCCCGGTGGTGTGCCACTGCCTTCCTCATGGTGCTGGCCATGTCTGCCAGCACCCCTGCAATGGTGACCAGGGTGGTGTGGATGTCCCTCAGGTCCTCCCTGATCCCCAGGTACTTTCCCTCCTGCAGCCGCTGGTTCTCCTGTAACTTGGCCAGTTTCTGGTCCATCGTCTCCTGGGAATGGTGGTATGCTCCCAGGATGTTGGTGAGTGCCTCATGGAGAGTCAGTTCCCTGGGCCTGTGTTCCCTCTTTAGCACAACAGTCCCCCCAGCTTCCCTGTTGTCTTGTGCCTTTGTCCCCTGAATCTTGTGCCCACTGACCCCAGGTCCCTGATTGTCCTGTGTTTGTGGGGTTGCCTGGGGCCCCTGTAGTGGTAGACACACTGCTGATTGATGTGTCCTGGGGACAGAGAGATGGGCCCGCTGGGTGGGTGCTGTGCTGGTGTTTCCTGAGGGGGAGGCTCTGTGGTGGTATGAACTATGCCTGGGTCACCGACTGTCCAGAGGTCCTTGATGGGCCAGGTTGGTCATCCTGATCCAGGCGTGCAGAGCTGCTGTCATCACTGTGGGCTTCTTTGGGGGGTACTGGAGGTTGTTGGCACTTCCTCACCAGGGATGTTGTATGGGGTCCTGTGGGGATATAAATGCAGTGTCATTGTTACTGCGTGTGAAATCATGTGCATGGGTATGTTTCCCCCTATGGTTGGCTTTTGTGAGTTGTGATTTTGTTGGATAAGTTATTGTCACTAGTGTGCATGCTGTGGTGATGGGTGTCCATGAAGGGCTGTGAGAGGTGTCTTTGCATTTGTGGTGCATGCAGTGCTGTTGTGATGGTGGTGTGTATGTGAGGTGGTCAGATGATGGGGGTGGGGGTAGGGGAATGTGATGACATGCAGGTAGGGAGTGATAGTAGTAAAGAGTTGACTTACCAGATTCCAGTCCTCCTCCTACTCCTGCCAGGTCCTCAGGATGCATGATCGTCAAGACTTGCTCCTCCCATGTTGTTAGTTGTGGGGGAGGAGGTGGGGTTCCACCGCCAGTTCTCTGTACGGCTATCTGGTGTCTAGCAACCACGGAACGCACCTTTCCCCATAGGTAGTTCCACCTCTTCCTGATGTCATCCCTTGTTCTGGGGTGCTGTCCCACGGCGTTGACCCTGTCCACGACTCTCCGTCATAACTCCATCTTCCTTGCAATGGATGTCTGCTGCACTTGTTATCCGAATAGCTGTGGTTCTACCCTGATGATTTCCTCCACCATGACCCTTTGCTCCTCCTTTGAGAACCTGGGGAGCCATGGGTGTCATGTGAGTGGTGTGTGTGAGTGTGTGAGGGGTGATGTGTTGGAGTGTGTGATGTGAGGTGTGTGGATAGTGTATGGGTGATTGTGTTCTGTGGCTCTGGTTCTGTGGGTGCTCCTGGCGTGTCTCTCTCTCAGTTGTTAATTGTTTATAGTGGTAAAGGGTTGTGGGTAGTGTGTGTGTGTTTTATAGTGTTGTGGGTGTGTGGTGTGTGTATGTGTGTCAGGTGTGTGTAATTTGAATTGTCCAATGTGGTGTTGTTTTGTTTGAGTGTGTATATTTTGAGCACTGGGGTATGTACTGCCAATGGTTTACCGTGGTTGAATGTCCGCTGCGGTGATTCGCGGGTCATAATGTTGTGGGCGTATTTCTGTTGGTGTAACGGTGTTGGTTTGGATACCGCCAGTTTATCACTGACCTTTGGTGTGGCGGACTTGTGTGTGTGTCTGTATAGTTGCGGATTTCTATGTGTGGGTCATAATACGCTTAGCTGTATACCGCTGCGGTCACGGTATATTGGCCGCAGTCAGCATGGTGGTAAGTGGCACTTACCACCATTGTCATAATGAGGGCAATAGTGTTTGTTGGTTGTGCAAAGACATGTGATACCCAGAGCCAGCTACTGAGATGCAGCTTGTAATGCTTTTTCACTGTGTACTGATGATCCAGCAATTCATATAGTAAAATGTAATGACTGAAAAATGAGTATGAAAGAAACCTGAGTTTTTTAAAATGTACCCAAAACACTGAGTTTACGACTAGTGATTTGCACAACTCTAAATGTGGGGTTAGACAAACTATTGTGATTTAGAGGGCATATTGGAAAATGTGTTCAGAGTCTTCATAGCATCACTCACTTGCGTTTCCCACCGTCGAGCAGGGTCCCATGGTTGCAAGCAGCCCTTATTATCCAGAATACTATTATTATGGAATCGCGTGCTACAGCAATCTTATCCTGAGTAAATTAAGTATTGGTGAACCCCTTTAAAAACTGATTCTGTGCTTCTCCATTGTAGCTACTTTCATTAATCACTGATTCTATAGTGATTGCTTGACTCTTTCTTTGGGGTGTCAAGTCCCTTGTAAGTACATTGTCTTAACATACACTAAGTGGTGAAGTTATATGGGTCTGGGTCTTGGTTTTTACCACGTGTCCTTACTATATAGTTGTGCTGATGAGACACACCATTCTTTTTAGGGTTGAAACACCATCAAATGTAGCTAAGTGAACCTCATAATATAAACCTTTGAAATTAATTGGGTTATACATATGGATTGTTGATTGATTTAGGTCACTTTTGTTTTTATGTATAGGAAACCTGGACTTGAAATGTGATGAATGTTTGTGATTTTCAAAAGGTTTTGTACTTGGGGATTCCTTTTTTTTTTTTAACAATGTATTTTCTCTGTGGGTACTTTGAGGTCTTATGCTATTGATTTTGTGTTTTGTAACAAGAATACAATTCTTTTTCATTAATAAAGGGGTTGTGTCTCCGTATTCGGATAAGGGATCTCTGTTCAGTCATCCTATAAGTATATTAATAATGTGATTGGGCTATGTTTTAACAAATATGCATACAGTTTTCAACAAGAACCACTGTTGCAGGTAAATATTGTACGGCCCAGGTTCTTTGTTAGTAGGGCTGCCCTTGTTGTGTTCTATAAACATTTTTACACTGACTTACATTTGGAGAACAAAAATGCAGAGATATTCAGTTGATAATCTGATGAACACAGTAACCTATTTGTTTAGGTGGGCTTATCACTTGCAATTGGAAAGTTCCAAACTACCACATGGAGGCATCAGATTTTGGTCATGAAAAATCAAGAATTTGGGACTGGGTTTAGCCAACCTCCCCCCAAACACACAAACACACACACACACCGGGAAACTTATCAAACCAAAATATTTGTAAAAACTACGCACCCAGGAAGTCCATGTTGGAGTGATGTATGTCATTTCCCACTATTCTTTATTACCCAGAATCGCCTCCTAAAATCAGACTTTAGGCCACAATCACACTTTTTCATCATATGTCTGTTTGGGAAAGTACCAGATGCAGCAGTGTCTACAATATTCTTATTTCCCAGCTTCCTCACACTTCTCTCATGAAAAAGTCTAATCTACTGTCCAGTGGTCTTTCTGCTCCTACAGGGGGGCAAATATGGGGTAATTAGGAAAACTGCCATTTAATGCCCCAGGGGAAGCAGAGTGACTGTTATTTTTATGGGGGGAGGACATTCCCATGTTCAGGGGATCTCTACCAGACAACGTTTCCCTGGTGTCTAGTGGATGGATCCCTGCTTATGGTCCTGGAGCAATACCCAAACATGGATCAACTAGATCTTTACTTGATCATTGGCGGAAGTGCAGAATTAGGACCCGCCAAGCACCAATCAAAATAAAATCATTTGGCACTTAAGGGTGCCTGTTAATCTCACTTTTGTCACTATCACATCCGCATTCTGTGCATGTTGTGCTTCAAAGTGACAACAATTTCTTGATGCCAAAGAAGTGCTTTCCTCACATTCTGAAATCATTTTTAAAGAGAAAATCCCTCTGGTGCAATCACTAAAAGGATTTTCTCTGGCACTTCAGAGGATGAGACAGTCATGACCTCTTCATTCCAGAGGTAATGCAGCAACTATAAATGCCGGTTCTGGAGCACTTGAAAGGTTAAATCTCACTAATATATCACGTTTTTGGGGGGATATACTCACAACAATAATGCATCAAATAAAGATTTACACTGGAAGACACTCACTGTTTTAAATTTAAGATGAATAAGGAAAAGGATACAGTGAAACTTTGAAAGAAAGGTGATCATTAGTAGCGGAATAAAGAGCAAATGTAGAAGGCCTATAAGAAATGCAGGAAGCCTACACCTCTAACATCTTGTGTGGGAAAGTACCATCTTGCCTGGCATGTTACCCCCAATATTTACTTGTTTGTTAGTTTGTTTTTGCCTGTCTCACTGTGATCCTGCTAGCCAGGACCCCAGTGCTCATAGTTGTGGCCTGAATGTGTTCCCTGTGTGGTGCCTAACTGTGTCACTGAGGCTCTGCTAACCAGAACCTCAGTGCTTACGCTCACTCTGCTTTTAAAATTGTCACTGCAGGCTAGTGACAATTTTTACCAATTCTGATTGGCATACTGGAACACCCTTATAATTCTGTAGTATATGGTACTCAGGGTATTGGTGTTAAAGGAGATCCCTATGGGCTGCAGCATTTCTTTTGCCACCCATAGGGAGCTCAGACCAATATTACACAGGGCTGCTACTGCAGCCTGAGTGAAATAACGTCCACGTTATTTTACAGCAATTTTACACTGCACTTAAGTAACTTATGAGTCACCTATATGTCTAACCCTCACTTGGTGAAGGTTGGGTGCAAAGTTACTTAGTGTGAGGGCACCCTGGCACTAGCAAAGGTGCCCCCACATAGTTCAGGGTAATTTCCCCAGACTTTGTGAGTGCGGGGCACCTTTGCACGCGTGCACTAGATATAGGTCCATTTTAGACTTTTCATCCTTGGTGTGGTCTCCCTTAACTTTTTGCCTCTGTTCCCCAGGTTGTTGATGTGTGCTGGACTCTGATTCTGCTGTTTTTATTACTCTGGGTACTTTACCACTGCTAACCAGTGCTAAAGTGCAAGTGCTCCTGTTTAAAATGTGTACGTAATTGGTTCTCCATGATTGGCATATTTGTTTTACTTTTAAGTCCCTAGTAAAGTGCACTAGAGGTGCCCAGGGTCTGTAAATCAAATGTTACTAGTGGGCCTGCAGCACTGATTGTGCCACCCACCTAAGTAACCCTGTAATCATTTCTCAGACCTGCCACTGCAGTGTCTGTGTGTGTACCTTTACACTATAAATTGGACATGGCAAGTGAACCCACTTGCCAGGCATAAACCTTCCCTTTTCTTACATGTAAGGCACCCCTAAGGTAGGCCCTAGGTAGCCCCAAGGGCAGGGTGCAGTGTATGAATAAGGTAGGACATATAGTAATGTGGTTTATATGTCCTGACAGTGAAATACTGCCAACTTCGTTTTTCAATGTTGCAAGGCCTGTCTCTCTCATAGGATAACATGGGGGCTACATTTAAATATGATTAAAGTGTAGATTCCCCTAGAGAGTAGATGGACATGTGAACTCACAATTTAAAAATACATCTTTTAGTAAAGTTGATTTTAAGATTGTGCGTTTGAAAATGCCACTTTTAGAAAGTGAGCATTTTCTTGCTTAAACCATTCTGTGACTCTGCCTTGTTTGTGGATTCCCTGTCTGGGTCAGTTTGACAGTTGGGTTGTTTTTCACCTCGCACTAGACAGTGACACAAAGGGAGCTGGGGTGTAACCTGCATTTCCTGATTAGCCATCTCTGCTGGGAGGGAGGGGTGGAGTGGTCACTCTCATCTGAAAGGACTGTGCCTACCTCTGACAATGCAGGCTCCAACCCCCTGATGTGTGTCTGAGGCCTTGCCTGGGCAAGGCAGGATTTCACAAGTAGGTGTGAGTCCCCTTTGAAGAAAGGTGACTTCAGAGACTAAAATGGGTATAAGAAGGGCACCCAAATCTACAGACTTTAGAAACACTTCTGGAACCAAGAGGAACCTCTGCCTGGAGAAGAGCTGATAGCTGAGGAAGAAGTGCTGCCCTGCCTGTGACTGTGCTTTGTGGAGCTTTCCTGCAGTGCTGCTTCTGCCAGAGTAAGAGGGCAAAGACTGGACTTTGTGTGCCTTCCATCTTGTGAAGAAATCTCCAAGGGCTTGAGTTAGAGATTGCCTCCTGTTGTTTGAAGTCTCAGGGACAGCAAAGACTTCTCTCTGCCAGCACCTGGAGTCTCTGGAGAGACTCTTGCTCTGACAAGTGGTGCCCTATCCACTTCCTGGGCCCTTGAAAGGAAAGCTGGTGGGAATCCAAGGAAATCGACTTCGGACGACTCCGGACCGACGGCACTGCTGAATCCGGTAACGCCGCTTGCACCTGACGCCGTGACCTTCGCTGGAACGCGACGCTCTTCGCAGGCCCGACGCCACAGCAGCCCCGCTGAAGTCCGTGACTCCGTGGAAGTCGCAGCACCACGTCGTGACCGACGCCGCTCGAAGTGCACGGATTCAACGTTTCGCACAGACGCCGCGATCCCCGACTTCGCGCATCGGCTTGTTTTCACTCTTCACCAAAGGTACTGTACTTGGGGGTCTACACGACTCCATGTCCGGCGCCGCTGGTGTCGGCTTGTTGGGAACGACTCCGTCACGACGCCGTGTTAACATCTCATCAAAGCATTTTTGTTTCTAAGCACTATTTTTGAGTTTAATCTCTAAAAAATTCATAACTTGACTTGTGTATGTCGGATTTTTGTCGTTTTGGTCTTGTTTTGTTTAGATAAATATTTCCTATTTTTCTAAACCGGTGTTGTGTCATTTTGTAGTGTTTTCGTTGAGTTACTGTGTGTGTTGGTACAAATACTTTGCACCTAGCACTCTGAAGTTAAGCCTACTGCTATGCCAAGCTACCAAGAGGGTAAGCAGGGGTTAGCTGAGGGTGATTCTCTTTTACCCTGACTAGAGTGAGGGTCCTTGCTTGAACAGGGGGTAACCTGACTGTCAATCAAAGACCCCATTTCTAACAGTCAATAAATATATGTAGGTCCACAATGGTAACTCCGAATATGGTCATGTAACATGTCTAAGATCATGGAATTGTCCCCCCATGCCAAACCTGGTATTGGGGTGCCAATCCCATGCATCCCCGGGGCTCCAGCATGGACCCCGGGTACTGCCAAACCAGCTCTCTGGGGTTTTCACTGCAGCTACCGCTGCTGCCAACCCACAGACAGGCTTCTGCCCTCCTGGGGTCTGGGCAGCCCCATCCCAGGAAGGCAAAACAAAGGATTTCCTCTGAGAGAGGGTGTTACACCCTCTCCCTTTGGAAATAGGTGTTAATGGCCTGAGAGGAGTAGCCTCTCCTGGCCTCTGGGAATGCGTTGCAGGGCACAGAGGGTGCCCTCCTTTCATAAACCAGTCTACACCGGTTCAGGGATCCCCCAGCCCCTGCTCTGGAGCGAAACTGGACTAAGGAAAGGGGAGTGACCACTCCCCTGTCCATCACCACCCCAGGGGTGGTGCCCAGAGCTCCTCCAGTGTGTCACAGACCTCTGCACCTTGAATGCAGATGTGTGAGGGCACAATGGAGGTCTCTTAGTGGCCAGTGCCAGGAGGTGACATCAGAGACCCCTCCTGATAGGTGCTTACCTGACTAGGCAGCCAATCCTCCTCTGAGGGCTATTTAGGGTCTCTCCTGTGGGCTTCTCTTCAGATAACGAATGCAAGAGCTCACCAGAGTTCCTCTGCATCTCCCTCTTCGACTTCTGCCAAGGATAGACCCCTGACTGCTCCAGGACCCCTGCAAAACTGCAACAAAGTAGCAAGAAGACTACCAGCGACATTGTAACGCCTAATCCTGCTGGCTTTTTCAACTGTTTCCTAGTAGTGCATGCTCTGGGGGCTGTATGCCTTCACCCTGCACTGGAAGCCAAGACGAAATCTCCTGTGGGTCGACGGAAACTTCCCCCTGCTAACGCAGGCACCAAACTTCTGCTTCACTGGTTCACTGGGTCCCCTCTCATCTTGACGAGCGTGGTCCCTGAAACACAGGAGTTGGATCCAAGTGACCCCGACAGTCCAGTGGTCCATCTGTCCAAATTTGGTGGATGTAAGTCCTTGCCTCCCCACGCCAGACAGTAATCCTGTGTAATATGTGAACTGAAGCTGCTAGGGCGTCTATGCACTTTTAAAAGGAATCCTTCATGCACAGCACAGCCCAGGTCCCCGGCACTCCATCCTGCATTGCTCAACTCACTGAGTTGACCACCGGGTGCGTGGGACCCTCCTTTGTAGTGTTGAGACGACTTCCATGCTCAGTTTTCTTGAACCCATGTTCAAGTACTTCTGTGGGTGCTGCCTGCTTCTGCATGGGCTCTCTGTTTTGCTGAATATCTCCTCTGTCTCCTCTTGCAAGGGGTGACCTCTTGGTCCTTCCTGGACCCAGGAAGCACCCATTTACTTCTACTGTAACCTTTGCAGCTAGCAAGGCTTGTTTGCGGTCTTTCAGTGTAGAAAAAACTCTAGCATCCTCCAGCATTCCGTGGGACATCTTCTGTGCAAAGGATAAGTTCCTGGCATATTCCTTTGTTGCAGAATCTTTAACTTCTTCCATCCAGAGGCAGGCATTTTGCACCTTAATCCAGGGTTTAGTGGGCTCCTGCCCCCCTGGACACTTTTGTGACTCTTGGACTTGGTCCCCTTCCTTTGCAGGTCCTCAGGTCCAGGAATCTGTCTTCAGTGCTTTGCAGTCTGTTGTGGTCCTACTAGAATCTCCTATCACGACTTTAGTGTGTTTCTGAGGAAGTAGGGTAAGTTTACTCCTACTTTTCAGGGTCTTGGGGTGGGGTATCTTGGACACCCTTAGTGTTTTCTTACACTCCCAGCGACCCTCTACACACTACACTAGCCTAGGGGTCCATTTGTGGTTCGCATTCCACTTTCTTAGTATATGTTTTTTGTTGCCCCTAGGCCTATTGCATCCTATTGTATTCTACAGTGTTTGCACTACTTTCTGACTGTTTTACTTACCTGATTTTGGTTTGTGTGTATATTTTGTGTATTTGTCCTACCTCCTAAGGGAGTATATCCTCTGAGATATTTTTGGCACATTGTCACTAAAATAAAGTACCCTTATTTTTAGTAACTCTGAGTATTGTGATTCTTGTGATATAGTGCTATATGATATAAGTGGTATAGTAGGAGCTTTGCATGTCTCCTAGTTCAACCTAAGCTGCTCTGCTATACCTACCTCTGTCAGCCTAAGCTGCTAGAACACTACTAATCTACTAATGAGGGATAACTGGACCTGGCACAAGGTGTAAGTACCATTGGTACTCACTATAAGACAGGCCAGCCTCCTACACTTAATTACATATTCATTTATTGGGATATATATATATATGTATTTAAATACATACATATTAGTTTATTGGGATATTCAAATAAATATCTAAATATATATATATATATTTTTTTTTTACTCAACAAACCAAAGGTCACAAGAACGTCATAGTTAGTTCACATTTCAGACATACAAAACCTGAGCTATAGCTTACGCCCCCACATTGCACTACAATGACCTCACATATTAGGTCACTCATGACAACGTCAGTGACATCACTGATGACATCTCAAATTATAGTTAGCTCAGGTAACTATAACTGCTGAATTTAACTGGTTTTGTATGTCTGAAATGTGGCCTTACTATAACATTGTTGTAACCATTGGCTTTTTTAGGGAATCTCTAAGTTTAAAAAAAATATTTTTGCTAACTATAACGTCCTTGTGACCTTTGTTTTTTTTCAGTAAATTTCTATGTTTTTTAAAATTTGAATTCCAAACTTCAACATCCCGGTAACCATTTTTTAAGTGAATTTAATTGCATTTTCTATAGTGAAGTATTTATACTAGTATGCGTTAATGTAAAAACTGCTGTGAATGGCGTTAGGATGTCTGAAGCACTGAATGTCACCCTGGTGTTTTTTGTGACCAAAATGTGTTGGCAAACATTGGCACCATGCACTCCTGTATTGCAATGAAGACCTGTTTTCACTGATATGTAGATTGCAGGTCTCTATCTGTGAAATAAACTAACATAGGTGTGTTGAGGCTTCTCATTTCATTTACCACATTGTGCTAATAATAACTGCTTCTAGTTACAGTACCAGTTGAACTCCGACTCACACAACAAAAATGTAATTGACACACTATATACAGGAGAGGAGATTAGGTGAATGTATGATTCCTTGCTGACAGTTTGCTATGCATGGTACATGAAATAATCCCATCCATATGTTGCTGTCATTGGTCTTCATGGTGAATTAATAGTTTCTTGACCACTAGTAATACTTACACACATATATATATATATATTTAAAATTTAAGAGTTGTGAACCTTCGCACACAGTACGCGGCTTATTCATGAATTACAAGTTTGTAGACTACACCTATATATACAAACTATTAAAATTTTGTTATATATACTAGGTTTACTAATGTAAAATTTAACAACACACAAAAAATATTTTTAAATGTGTTTGTAATACTTTTTCCAGAGTTGCAACATGGTTGTGCACTGTTCCTGCATGTATTTCCAGATTCACTGAGGCTAAGCAGCCCCGGTGTTTGGTAAGGGCAGGTAAGTACCTACACTTAGCAATAGTCCACTAACCTCTACTTAGAGGTCCAGTTAGGTCTCAGTAAATTAAACTTAGCTCAACCCTTGGTAGGTTGGCAACGAACGACAAGCCTTAACTTAGGAGACAAAGCGTAAAGCATTCAAATATCACAAAACAGTAATTAAATAAAACACAGGAAACAGTTTAAAAATCCAAAATCAATTTATAAAATAGATTATATTTTATCTTTAAAATGACACCAAAATGAATAAAATCAGATAAGGGGAACTGGAGATATGAATTTTTAAAGAATTAATGCTTTCTAGCGCATAGAAACAAAACGCGCTAATCTGGTCATCTGGTCGAACCTCGACTGGGGCAAAGTCAAAGTTTAAGACCGACCGCGATGGAGCCCAGCTCGGCTACAGCCCGCGGGAGGCCTCGGTCAAAAGTTTACCTTAGGACTTAGTTGTTTTTCTGAAGATTTTCTTCAGCGGGACGAACCTGCCAGTCCAATCCTACCTCCTGGAACTCTTCTTTGGATACGCATCGCGGGAGCCCTCAGTAGAGATTTTTACCTTCGGACTTAGTCGTTTCTTCGAGGTGAAAATTCTTCGACCGGGGCAAACCTAGATCTTGATCCGATGTTCTTAGAGCCCTCCTCGGATACGCTGGCTGGGAGGTCCCGGTCAACTTCCTACGTTCCGACTTCGGGGGTCATTACAACATTTGTCGGTAAAAGCCGCTTACCGCCGTGCAGAAGACCACCAACACACCGCCGCGGCCACAGAATTCCACCACGGTCATTATGACCCACAGCTCGGAATCCGCCAAAATCCAGACACCCACACAAGTCTGCCACACCAAAGGTCAGTGATAAACTGGCGATAACAAAACCTTAACCGTCACGCCAACAGGAATACGCCCACACTATCACGACCCACAAATCAATGCGGCGGTCTTTCAACCGCAGTATTCCATTGGCGGTACACACCGCCGCGCTCAAAATATACACAAATTTACGAAACACAACCACATTGGACAATTCCAAATACACACACCTGATACACATACACACACCACTCCCACACATCTAATACTATATAAAACACACACCCACATCACCCACAAACCATTACAACCACAATTGCGACTGAGGGTCAGAGAGAGACACCACCATCTACAAACTAGCATCCACAGGCACTCAACACCATCACTCACCTCACACAGCACACCTCTAAATATCACCACACACATCACAACACACACCACCCCACACATCACCCACACCACCCCATGGAACCGCTAAGACATCGCAGGTTCTCTGAGGAAGAGCTCAGGGTCATAGTGGAGGAAATCATCTGGGTAGAGCCACAGCTATTTGGATCGCAGGTACAGCACACCACCATAGCTAGGAAGATGGAGCTATGGCGAAGAATCGTGGACAGGGTCAACGCAGTGGGACAGCACCCAAGAACTAGGGATGACATCAGGAAGAGGTGGAACGACCTACGGGGGAAGGTGCGTTCCGTGGTCTCAAGACACCACATTGCGGTTCAGAGGACTGGCAGTGGACCCCCACAACCTCCCCCACAACTAACAACATGGGAGGAACAGGTCTTGGTGATCATGCATCCTGAGGGCCTCGCAGGAGTAGCTGGAGGAATGGACTCTGGTAAGTCAAATCTTTCATTACTTTCACCCCCCCCCTGCATGCTATCAAATACCCCCACCCTCGCCCGCACCCTCATCACTCCAACTCCTCACGTGTGCCCCAATATCACAAACCACACATCCCAAACTCAAGCCCTGCATGTAACACCAAAGCATGGACACCCATCACCAATGCATGGCCACTACACATACCCATACACCCCCCTAAACCATTATCACACAAGGTCCTACACAGGAATGCAAGCACTGGGGTACACGATCACCCACCCATTGCACACCATGGCACACACAGATGCAATAATCATCCCTGCAGGACCCCTACCCAACCTCACCGGAAAGGAGGGTCCAGATATGTCCACTCCACCCACAGAAGAGGCCCACAGTGATGACAGCAGCTCTGTCAAACTGGATCAAGATGACCAGCCCGGCCCATCTGGGACCTCGGGACAGTCGATTCCCCTCACACTGGCATAGGCCACTACAGAGCTTGCCCTCTCTGGAAACACCAGCGCAGCACCCACCCAGCGGGCCCATACCTCTGTCCCCAGGACACGTCAATCAGCAGTGTGTCCACCACTACAGGGAACCCAGGCAAAACCACCACCCCTACAACACCAGGGACCTAGGGGCAGTGGTAGTGGGCACACGGTTCAGGGGACAGAGGCACAGGAAACACAGGGGAAATGGGAGGGCTGCTGTGCGACAGGGGTTGGACAGGCCCAGGGAACCCACTCTCCACGAGGCCCTCTCCAACATCATGGGAGCCTACCAGGAGACAATGGCCGCGGTCCTGCCCAAGTTTCTGGAGACCCAGCGGCAGTATTTGGGCTTCAGGGAGGAACTCAAATCCATCAATTCCACCCTGGTCACCTTTGTAGGGGTGCTGAAGGAACTCTTCAACACCAGGAGGGACACTGTGGCACAACAAGGGCCCCCTGACACTAGCCTGGACGATGAAATGCCCACCACCTACGCCGGCGCTAGTGGACAGGAGGCACCGCCACTGGACCACCACCCCAGCACCCCACCCCCTGCAGATGGAGAACCACCCCGCAAACGGTCCCTGAGATCCAGGACAAAGACAGAGAACAATGCCAAGACCCCCGCCAAGAAATGAGACCACCCTGATTGTCATCCTTCTGTTCCACTTTGTCACCCTGTCCATACTTAAACTACCCCAGCTCCACTTCCTATGCCCCTTTGGACAATGCACCTGTGAGACTAATAGTCTGGACTCTGCCGTGGACATTCCTCTACCATCACCCCTGACCATTTTACAACCCCCTCCACTATTGAGCACTTAAATAAACACCCTTAAATCAAAAAACAATCTGGAGTCAGTCTGTGCTTTCGAAAATGTGTATTTGCAATTACAGTGGCAAAATGCTATATCAAATGTAATGTCAACATACCTATGTCACACAGCACTAATCCATGCTTAAACAAAGCTGATGCCACACAGTGGGACCCACATCTGTGAAATTGTAAGGGAAAGTGACAACTCAGTGACCATACACTGGGTGAAAATGACAGACAGATGAGAGGTAGTAGAATTTAATCAGATGTAGCAGGCTGTGTTGTCTTCTTGCCTGTGTCTCACTGGAAGTATTGCAGGATCACCGTATTCCTGTTGTCTATGTCCTCTTCTTCAACTTCCTCGTCTTCATTGTCCACAGGCTCCACAGCTGCCACAACACCTCTATCTGGACCATCCTCCTGCAGAAAAGGCACTTGTCGTCGCAGAGCCAAGTTGTGAAGAATACAGCAGGCCACAATGATCTGGCATACCATCTTTGGTGAGTAGAATAGTGAACCACCTGTCATATGGAGGCACCGGAACCTGGCCTTCAGGAGGCCGAAGGTCCTCTCTATAATCCTCCTAGTTCGCCCATGGTCCTCATTGTAGCGTTCCTCTGCCCTTGTCCTAGGATTCCTCACAGGGGTCAGTAGCCATGACAGGTTGGGGTAGCCAGAGTCACCTGCAAATGTCGAGGGACAACTGTTAGACACACACTAACCCTGAGGGACAACCCCAGACCCAGACAACTATCCACACTGTATAGGGTCCATGTCCTCACCTAATAGCCACACACAGTGCCTCTGGAGTTGCCCCATCACATAAGGGATGCTGCTATTCCGCAGAATGTAAGCGTCATGCACTGAGCCAGGAAACTTGGCATTCACATGGGAGATGTACAGGTCGGCCAAACACACCATCTGCACATTCATTGAATGGTAACTCTTCCGGTTTCTGTAAACCTGTTCACTCCTGCGGGGGGGACCAAGGCCACATGTGTCCCATCAATGGCACCTATGATGTTGGGGATATGTCCCAGGGCACAGAAATCACCTTTCACTGTAGGCAAATCCTCCACCTGAGAGAAAACGATGTAGCTTCGCATGTGTTTCATCAGGGCAGACAACACTCTGGACAATACGTTTGAAAACATAGGCTGGGACATCTCTGATGCTATGGCTACTGTTGTTTGAAATGACCCACTTGCTAGGAAATGGAGTACTGGCAGCACCTGCACTTGGGGGGGATTCCTGTGGGATGGCGGATAGCTGACATCAGGTCTGGCTCCAACTGGGCACACAGTTCCTGGATTGTGGCACAATCAAGTCTGTAGGTGATGATCACATGTCGCTCCTCCATTGTCGACAGGTCCACCAGCGGTCTGTACACCGGAGGATGCTACCATCTCCTCACATGCCCCAGCGAACGGTGCCTATGGAGGAAAACAGCGAGCAGAGAGTAAACCAACTCTGAGGTAAGCAAACACAGCATACTCAGAAATATTAGCAAATCGACATATGCCTGTATAAGTGTTTAGGCAAGGCCTAGATATGTGTGACGCAGTCCAAAATAATGCCATGAGGGCCCATGAAATCGCGGCTGCCTGACCTGTAAAGTGGGACAATGGGATATGAGGTAACTGCGCTGGCGCTGTACACTGTTGCGGTAGGCGGTCGAAGACTGCGTTGCAATCCTGCATTGGTTAACATGGGACCCTATGGGTCCCAGGAGCCAATGACGATGTACGCCGTGTTACCGCCATTTTCTCTCTGTTCAATCACTTGATACCTGATCTTCGACAGGAGAGGACCTACACTGCAAGTGCTGCTGTGACCTCAGTCTGAAAGAGACAATGGCTCGTGTGCCTGGGCAAAGGGCCCCTGCCTTCAACACGGAGGAGTTGGAGAAACTTGTGGATCGGGTCCTCCCCCAGTAAACGCTACTCTACAGTCCTCCAGACAAACAGGTAAGTACACTGTGAGCATGCTGTATGGGCAATGCCTGTGTGGAGTGGTGTGAATGAAAGATGGGGGGGGAGAATGAGCGTGCATGAAACAACAGTGAGTGCATGTAGGTCATGCCAAGGGTTGGGATGCGGGCCAATGACTGTGACGGTGTGGACGGTAATAACTTATATTTTTCCCCTGTACTTTTCCTGTAGGTCAGCTCCCACCAGAAGAAGGACATTTGGCGTGCCATCGCCAAGGAAGTCCGGACCCTGTGGGTCTACCACAGACGGAGCACCCACTGCCGGAAAAGATGGGAGGACATTCGCCGCAGGAGCAAGAAGACGGAGAAGGCCCAGCTAGGGATGGCCTCACAACGTGGGAGGGGTGCCCATCGCACCATGACCCCCCTAATGTTCAGGATCCTGGCAGTGGCGTATCCGGAGTTGGATGGGCGCTTGAGGGCATCACAGCAACCACAAGGGGGTAAGTACACTCTCATTCTGCTGATTCAGCGTGCATTGTAGTTGTCAGGGTGGGGGAGGTGGGCTGTGGGTTCCCCTAGGCCAGGGTTTAGTAGGCAAGGACTCTTCTTAAGGCAGGCCCTGTGGCACCCCACCCCACCTGTGTACAGTGCCAACTACACCTAGTCAGGCTCCTGTGACATCCATGTGTGCAGCAATCTGGCATAGCCTTGTAACCCATGTCCCTGGGATTGAATAGTGAAATCCAAGTGCACAGCATAGTGCAGGGGGCTTCTGTGTCTGTATTGTCCGCCAATGGAAGCGGTATTGCATGCACTCAACATGTCTTTCTTCTGTCTTCCCCCCACTTTTTGTGGTCTCCCTGTTCTTGTGTGCAATAGCATCATCAGGTGGAGGAGCAGCGGCACCGGAGCAGGAGGGAGCTGCATCCCACATGGCCCTGGAGGGCGACACTACGGCGTCTAAATTTACCAGTGGGATGGAGGGCGAGGGGAGCTCCACGGTGGGGACCGGAGCTGATACCAGCGGTATGGACTCCTCCTCTGATGGGAGCTCCCTTGCGGTGGCGGGCCCATCTGTGCCCCCCACATCTACGGGTACAGCCGCCACCCCCGTACCAGCACCGCCGCCCCAGCAGCCCCTCAGCGTTTGCCCAGTGCCTGCTCATCCAGGAGGGTGGTCAGCTCCTTCGCCCCAGGCACCTGAGCCCCTGCCCCTGTTAGCCCTGCTGCCCTCAGTGAGGAGGCCATTTACCTCCTCAAGTCCCTCACTGTTGGGCAGTCTACCATTTTGAATGCCATCCAGGGTGTAGAGAGTCAGTTGCAACAAACCAATGCATACCTGGAGGGCATTCACTCTGGTCAGGCAGACCATCAGCGAGATTTTCAGATTTGGCCTCAGCACTGATGGCAGCCATTGTCCCTGTCTATAGCCTCCCCCCTCCAACTTCCTCCACCCAGACCCAAACCCCTGTACCTCAGCCTATCCCAAGCACACACTATCAGACCAGCATGCACACACCTCAACACACAAGGGAAGCTTTGGCAACCATAAGCACCACACATCCCACAGGCACTCACGCAAGCATCACACACATACAGACAAATTAACATCCACTGCCTCCACTGTGTCCCCCTCCTCCTCGTCTCCCTCCTCCCTCCATGTCTCGTCTCCACTCACACCTGCATGCATTACATCCTAAGCCACTACGTCCATCACCAGCACACCCACCACCACACCCCGCGCACGTGCAGTCACCACCCCCACTACCATTCACACGTCCCCTGTGTCCTCTCCCAGTGTGTCTGTGAGGTCACCTCCCAAGGTACACAAACGCAGCCACACACCCACCCAACAGCCACCCACCTCACGACAGCCTCCAGCCCATAAACCTTCACCCAAAGTTATCAAACGTACACCTCCTACAACCACTACCTCTTCCTCCACACTCAAACCCCCTCCATCTACCCGTCCCAGTGTTCCTAAGAAACTTTTCCTGTCCAACCTTGACCTCTTTCCCTCACCTCCCCCACCCCTTCAGTCTCCTAGGGCCCGACTCTCCAGGTCCTAACCCAGCACCTCAGCCACAACATCTGTGGGACCAGTGGTGCCAGTAGTAACCGGCCTCTGGAGTGCGCCAGGCTGTAGGGCAGCCAGTGTGGCAAGGAGCCATAGCACGTACAGTCCTCCACCTATAAAGCATAAAAAGTTGGCCAGTGTCCGGCGGGAGAGGGGAAAGAAATCAGCCACCAAAGCCGCTCCCAGGGGTACAGTTGGGGGTGTGGAGACAGCTGCGCCACCATCCAAGGTGGGGAAGGGGCACAGTAAAACCAGAAAGTCTGGGAAGATCTGCATGGCGGACAAGACCGCCACAATCCCCGCTGCCCAGGACACCGCCGCCACCAGCCCTGCTGCCCAGGACACACCTGCCACCATCCCCGCTGCCCAGGCACCGTCAGCATCATCCCCGCTGTCCAGGACACTGCCGCCAGCAGCACCGCTGCCCAAGACACCGCCACCAACAGCACTGCTGCCCAAGACACCGCTGCCAGCAGCACCGCTGTCCAGGACACCGCCGACAGCAGCACTGCTGCCCAGGACACTGCCGCCAGCAGCACCGCAGGCCAGTGAGCTCCAATGATTCCGACCCTACTGAGGCCACCAAGGGTAGGATGAAGCACTCTGGGCACAAACCCCCTCCAGAACCAGTGGAGAAAGGCATCCACTACCTCTGTCCTTGGCAGGATGAAGCACTCTGGGCACAAAGTGTCAACACCAGAGCAGTACGTGCTCTATTGGCAACTAGAATGCAAAAACCCAGCACTCTCAAAACAACGTAATTTATGCATTGTGCTGATATGTTGTGGTTTAACCTTTTGCATTGCAGAGTTCAATCCTGAAAACTTATTTTTAATATACTTACAAATACTGTTCCTTTGCAATGTATTGCTACAGGTTTTCAGAGTTTGTTAGGGTGTGGCCCCTTTCCAGGGCCTTCCAGAGACTTTCCCTGCAACATGACTGGCGTGGTTGTGGGCTGGGCCAAGACTCTATAAAAGAGAGTCAGCCCAACTCCCACTGCTCACTATTCAGAGGTCCCGGTGCAGAGCAGCAGCTTCTTCCAGACCTCCTGTCCCGGCGGTCTATTGGATCTTCCAGGCTTCTGCCCTTCATCCTTCATTGGTGGTCATTGTTCCAGGCGGTAAGATGGTGGTTGGACTGTCCCGGCACCGTTATCGAGAATGTTCCTATTCTTGGTTTAATTCTTTAAGGATTAACAGATTACTTGCGCGCTACCATTTCTTGACATTTATATGGTAGTTTACAAATCGGCAAGACGCGCGATTTGTTACATAAAGATTTGACTTTGTTATTCATTGCGCGCTGCAATTTCTTGACATTGTATGGTGGCTTACGAATCGGCAAGACACGAGATTCGTTTCATAATGATTTGACTTAGTTATTCATTGCGCGCTGTTATTTCTTGACATTTGCATGGTGGCTTAAGAATCGGCAAGACGCGCGATTTGTTTTATGGTGTTTTAACATTGTTGTCCATTGCGCGCTACTATTTCTTGGTATTTACATGATGTCTTACGAATCGGCAAGATGCGCGATTCATTTCATGAGGATTTAACTTTGTTCATTGCGCGCTACTATTTCTTGACATTTACATGGTGGATTAAGAATCGGCAAAAGACGCGCAATTCGTTTCAATGTACTTTGATCTTGTTATTCATTGTGAGCTGTTATTTCTTGGCATTTACATCGTGGTTTTCGAATCGGCAAGATGCGCAATTCGTTTAATGATGATTTTACTTTGATATTCATTGCGTACTACCATTTCTTGGCATTTTACATGGTGACACTCGAATTGCCAAGACGCATGATTCTCTCCTCGAGTTTAATTCATGTTGTTTATTGTATGCCACTATTCTTAGGTATTTATTATGTAATATTCGAGTTGACAAGTTATGTGATTTGTTTCCTGAATCCATATTGTGTTATTCATGGTGCACAATCCTTTTATGGTGTTTACTATATATATATATATACATATATATATATATATATATAAAACTGCAATATGCACAATTTGTGTTGAAACATTTTAAGAGTACACAGAAGGCCAGAGTTTCTAGATGCAATATTGTATGGTCCTAGTATGCATTCTCAGAAAAGGATTTATATGACTGGTTTAAAATGTAATCAGAATGTTTTTCTGATTCTCATGTAAAGGAAAGTACTTGAATGAGAAAGTTTTCATTGAATCCATCTTGATTCCCTTACAGGTATCCGGCCATCTTGAAACTTAGGGGGTCATTCCAACCCTGGCGGTCGGTGTAAAAGCGGCGGCCAACCCGCAAACAGGCAGGCGGCCAAAAAAATTGAATTCCGACCCTGGCGGGAACCGCCAACACAGCCCGCCACTTTAACACTCCGACCGCCACGGCGGTACAGACAAGCAGCGCGGCGGTCACCGCCAACAGACAGGCGGCAGACAATGTACCGCCCACCCTATCACAACTCACCAATCCGCCACCTTTTCTGGGGCGGGAGCCCCGCCGATAAAAACACGGCGGAAACAGACTTCGAACGGGAAAACGCTCACCTCCATACACCCCACGAGGAATCTGGACAGCATGGAACCCGAACTACACATCCTACCAACTATTGTCTACCTGCTCCTCTACCAGGAGCACGAACGCCGGCGCAGAAGACAACGGTGAGTACTGCACCTACGACACAGGGGAGGGGGGAGGCAAAAAATTACGGGGACACACATACTCCACACCCCCACCACCACCCTCACCCACTACAACACACACATCAATGCAGAGCAACAAGTCAGAGTGACACCCCCCAACCCCCCCGGAAGAATGCAAAGACAAAATAAAATGATCATTAAAAATGAAGTATATTATAGCATAATTGAAGTTAAGTGAAATATGAAAATATAAATAAAATATATTACATCATGAACAATATATACATAGGTCAAAAGTCCGGCCCATATTGGCTATCATCCATTGTTCGTGGGCCAATGGGCCTAAACACATGGGCAAAGCCCACACACGAGACCCGATTCCATTGGAGAGAACACTGCAGGGGCATCAGATACTAAAACTACAGGCACCTCAGGGGGAAGGGAAGGGGGGGCACCTCAGCCAGTTCAGTCCACGACGCCAGATCCACGAGGGGCCTCCATGGCCACTGTACCATCCTGGGGAGTGCAAAGCCACAGTCCATCAAGTGGATTACAGACTCCACTGGTTCTGGAGGAGGCATGGTGCCCAGAGTGCTTCGTGAAGCCCTGGCCGACACAGATCCGGCCCTGCCAATGGGCCAGCGGTGCTTGAGATGAAGGGCCCAGCGGAGCGTTGCTTGACAGGAAGGGCCCAGCGGAGCAGTGCAGAGATGAAGGGCCCAGCGGAGCAGTGCTTGACAAGAAGGGCCCAGCAGAGCGGTGCTTGAGATGAAGGGCCCAGCGGAGCGTTGCTTGACAGGAAGGGCCCAGCGGAGCGGTGCTTGAGATGAAGGGCCCAGCGGAGCGGTGCTTGACAGGAAGGGCCCAGCGGAGCGGTGCTTGAGATGAAGGGCCCAGCGGAGCGGTGCTTGACAGGAAGGCCCCAGCGGAGCGGTGCTTGAGATGAAAGGCCCAGCGGAGCGGTGCTTGACAGGAAGGGCCCAGCGGAGCGGTGCTTGAGATGAAGAGCCCAGCGAAACGGTGCTTGACAGGAAGGGCCCAGCGGAGCGGTGCTTGACAGGAAGGGCCCAGCGGAGCGGTGCTTGAGATGAAGGGCCCAGCGGAGCGTTGCTTGACAGGAAGGGCCCAGCGGAGCGGTGCTTGAGATGAAGGGCCCAGCGGAGCGGTGCTTGACAGGAAGGGCCCAGCGGAGCGGTGCTTGAGATGAAGGGCCCAGCGGAGCAGTGCTTGACAGGAAGGGCCCAGCGGAGCGGTGCTTGACAGGAAGGGCCCAGCGGAGCAGTGCTTGACAGGAAGGGCCCAGCGGAGCGGTGCTTGAGATGAAGGGCCCAGCGGAGCGGTGCTTGAGATGAAGGGCCCAGCGGAGCGGTGCTTGACAGGAAGGGCCCAGCGGAGCGGTGCTTGAGATGAAGGGCCCAGCGGAGCGGTGCTTGACAGGAAGGGCCCAGCGGACAGGTGCTTGACAGGAAGGGCCCAGCGGAGCGGTGCTTGACAGGAAGGGCCCAGCGGAGCGGTGCTTGAGATGAAGGGCCCAGCGGAGCGGTGCTTGACAGGAAGGGCACAGCGGAGCGGTGCTTGTCACGGCGGGGCCCTGTTCAGCGGTGCTTGTCACGGCGGGGCCCTGTTCAGCGGTGCTTGTCACGGTGGGGCCCTGTTCAGCTGGGCTTGTCACGGTGGGGCCCTGTTCAGCGGTGCTTGTCACGGCGGGCCCTGTTCAGCGGTGTTTGTCACGGCGGGGCCCTGTTCAGCGGTGCTTGTCACGGCGGGCCCTGTTCAGCGGTGCTTGTCACGGCGGGGCCCTGTTCAGCGGTGCTTGACATGTGTTCCCAGGGAACCAGATCGGGCCAATATTTTCCGCTCAGTCGCCATCCGACCTTTCGCTTGAGTGGCCCTCCTGTGCTGGAGTCCTGGGCCCGTGGGTGTCCTCCTTCACACCCGAAATGGGGCTGGTGGGGCCCTCCTGGGCAGCTCGCCTGCTGCCGGAAATGTCCGCCCTGCTGCCCTTGCCGTCCTTTGCCAATTCTCTGGGGCCCTTGCCTCCCTTTGTGGATGTGCCAGGTGACGGTGCCAGGGTATTGCCTTTGGGGGCTGCCGTCTCTGGCCTCTCGCGCCGGCCCTTCCCTTTTTTAGTTTTTTTCCCAGGGGGTGGGCTGGCTGTCCCCTTGCTGCTGGCCTATGTTGCTGCCCTAGAGGCTGGTGGACTCCAATAGCCCTGGACTATGGTCCTTGTAGGTGCAGGGCTTGTGGTGGCTGAGGTGCTGTTTGGACTCTTACGAGATGGAGGGGGTGGGTCAGGTGATGCAAAGAGGTTAATTTTGGAGAGGAAAAACTTTTTAGGAGCAGTGGGAAGGGTAGGTGCAGTGGGTATGGGAGTGGAGGAAGAGGATGTGGTTGTAGGAGAGTCAAGTGTGCTGTCTTTGGGTGCAGGTGCTTGTGACGGAGGCTGTCGTGAGGTGGATGGCTGTTGGGTGGGTGGCTGCCTGCGTTTGTGTGGTTTGGATGAGGGGGTGACAGACACACTGGGAGAGGACACAGGGGACGTGTAAATGGCAGTGGGGGTGGTGACTGCATGTATGCAGAGTGTTCTGGTAGGTGTGCTGGTGATGGACGTACTGGCTGATGGTGGTGTGCATGCAAGTGTGAGTGGAGACGTCACAGGGAGGGAGGAGGGAGACGAGGAGGAGGGGGACACAGAGGAGGCAGTGGCTGTTGGCATGTCTGCATGTGGATGTTGCATGTGTGAATGCTTGTGTAATCTGTGGTGCTTATGTCTGGATGAGCTGCCCTTGGGTGTTGATGTGTGTGCAGGCTGGTCTGTAGGTGTGGCTGGGATAGGCAGAGGAACAGGGGAGTGGGACTGGGATGAGGAAATTGGAGGGGGGAGGAAGGAGACAGGGACAATGGCTGCCGTCAGTGCTGAGGCCAGAGCGTTGAACGATCGTTGATGGGCAGCCTGACCCGAATGAATGCCCTCCAGGTATGCATTGCTCCGGTGCACCTCCCTTTCTACACCCTGGATGGCATTCAAAAGGGTAGACTGCCCAACAATGAGCGTCTGGAGGAGGTCAATGATCTCCTCACTGAGGGCAGCAGGGGTAACTGGGGCAGGGCCTTAGGTGCCTAGGGCGAAGGAGATGCCCGCCTTCCTGGCCGAGCGGGCACGGGGCGAACGCTGAGGGGCTGCTTGGAGGGCGGAGCTGGTGCGCGGGGTGGCGGCTGTACCTGTTGTAGCGGTGGGCACGGATGTTGCCGCCACCACAAGGGAGCTCCCTTCCGAGGACGTGTCTGTGTCGCTGACGTCTCCACGGGTCCCCGTTGTGGAGCTCCCCTCGCCCTCCGTCTCACTGGTCACCTCGGAGTCGGTTGCATGGCCCTCCGGGGCCATGTGAGATGCAGCTCCCTCGTGCTCCGATGCCACTTCTCCTCCGCCTGATGATGCTAATGCACACATGAACAGGAAGACCACAAATAAGGGGGGGGGAGAAAAAATTACATGTTGAGTGCATGCATTGGCGACACCGTTGGCGGAGAGGACAGACACAGAAGCCCCCTGCACTACGCCGCGCACTCGGTGTACACTACTCAATTATTGTGACTTGGCCTACAAGCCAATGGACGACAACTGCACACATAGGTGACCCAGGGCCATGCATAGCTGTACTTAGCACCCTACAGAGGTGGGGGGCGGGGGCACAGGGCCATGCCTTACCGAGGGGACCAGCCTACAGAAGTCGCCCTGGCCTAGAATTACCCACAGCCCTCCTCCCCCACCCAGACACCTCCACTGTGCGCTAACATAGCAGAATGTGCTGGTACTCACCCCCTTGTGTCTGCTGTGATGTCCTCACGCGCCCATCCAAATCGGGGTAGGCCACCGCCAGGATCCGGGACATCAGGGGGGTCAATTGACGGGAGCCACCCCTCCTACGTTGGGAGGCCATCCCCAGCAGAGCCTCCGCGGTCTTCCTGCTCCCGCGGCGGATGTCCTCCCACCTCTTGCGGCAGTGGGTGCCCCGTCTGTTGTGGACCCCCAGGGTCCGGACGTCCTTGGCGATGGCACGCCAAATGTCGATCTTCTGATGGGCGCTGACCTATGTGACATGTACAGGGTGGGAAAAAAAATATCATCATTTTCTGCATGGTCGATGTGAGTGGCCCCCCCCTCCCCAACTTTGCCATATGGCACATGCTCTCATCTGTCGTGCGATGCATGCCTCATTCGCTCCCCTCCCCACCATCTTTCATCCACCCGACTCAACACAGGCATTGCCCACAAAGCATGGTCCCAGTGTACTTACCTGTTGGTCTGGAGGACCGTAGAGTAGCGCATACTGGGGGAGGACCCCATCAACAAGTTTCTCCAATTCCTCAGATGTGAAGGCAGGGGCCCTTTCCCCAGTCGCAGCAGCCATTGTATCTTCCAGACCGAGGTCACAGCAGCACTTGCAGTATAGGTCCTCTCTTGTGGATGATCAGGTCTCGAGTGATTAAGCAGATAGAAGATGGCGGTCACGCCCGCGGCGGGGCGTACCACGGCGGTGCGTACCGCGACTGCCGGCGCACATCGTCATTGGCTCCTGAGACCCATAGGGTTCAATGTTAACCAATGCTGCTTTGCGCCGCGGTCTTCGACCGCCTACCGCCACGGTGTGCCACGCCAGCGCATTGACCTCACATCCCATTGTCACACTTCACAGGTCAGGCAGCCGCCATTTCAACGGCCCACATGGCTTAATTTGTACTGCGTCACACAGGCCTAGGCCTTGCATTGCCACTCATACAAGCCATTCAATGCATAGCGAATCGTGTTCTGTGCAAGCTGTGATTACGTACCTGTGGGTTGCTTGACTCTGTGCTCCATGTTGTCCTTCCTAGGCACCGTCCGCTGGGACTTGCGAGGAGATGGAGGAATGTTCCCGTGTACAGACCCCTGGTGGACCTGTCGACAATGGAAGAAAGACATGTCATACTGACATACAGACTTGACCGAGCCACTATACAGGAACTGTGTGCCCAGCTGGAGCCAGACCTGATGTCCCCCATTCGCCAACCCACAGGGATTCCCCCTCTGGTGCAGGTTCTGTCAGTACTCCATTTTTGGGCAAGTGGATCATTCCAAACAACAGTGGCCATTTCATCAGGGATGTCTCAGCCTATGTTTTCTAAGGTTTTGTCCATTTTGGCAATGTTATGTCTAATACATTTGTTCAAAATACAAGCAGACTCCAGATTTTTTAAGTGCAATAAGTGATTTTATTAAAGTGCTAAATTTAGGGACATGATTGTAAAACGGTGATGGGTGATGGTGGAGTAATGTCCATGGCAGAGTCCAGTTTTCTGTCTCACAGGTGCATTGTCCATATGCCTGTGGAAGGATGGAGCAGGGGCAGTTTAAGTTTGGACAGGGTGACAATGTGGGACAGTGGGATGACATCAGGGGGTATCGTTTGCTGGCGGGGGTCTTGGCATCCTACTCTGTCTTCTTGTGAGATCTCAGATACCGCTTGCGGGATGGTTCTTCTTCTGCAGGAGGTGGGGTTCTGGTGGCCTGTCATTGTGTGGGGGCCTCCTGTCCACTAGCGCCGGCGGAGGTGGTAGGCTGTTCCTGGTCCATGCTAGTGTCAGGGGCCCATTTGTGGTGCCGAATGGTCCCGCAATGTGGTGACTATCTGGTTAAGGGCCACGACGATGGTCCCCATTGCGGAACTAATGTTTCTCAGTTCCTCTCTGAACCCCATGTACTGTTCCTCCTGCAGTACCTGGATCTCCTGGAACCTGGCCAGTACCGTAGCCATCGTCTCCTGGGAGCGGTGGTATGCTCCCATGATGGAGGAGAGGGCCTTTTGGAGAGTCGATTCCCTGGGCCTGTCCCCCCCCTGTCGCACAGCAGCCCTCCCAGTTCCCCTGTTTCCCTGGGCCTCTGTCCCCTGGACCGTGTGCCCACTACCACTGCCCCCAGGTCCCTGTTGTTGTTGGGATGGTGGGTCAACCTGGGTGCCCTGTAGTGGTGGACACACCGCTGATTGACGTGTCCTGGAGACAGAGGCATGGGCCCGCTGGGTGGGAGCTGTGCTGGTGTTCCCAGAGGGGGTTAGGTCTGCTGTAGCCTGTGGCTGTCTGTGGGGAACCGACTGTCCCGAGGTCCCCGATGGGCCGGGCTGGTCATCTGGGTCCAGGGAGACAGAGCTGCTGTCATCACTGGGGGCCTCTTCTGGGGGTGGGATGGACATCTCTGGACCCTCCTGGGCGGTGTGGTGGCGTTCGGGTCCTGCAGGGGTATAAGAGTATGGTTATTGCTTCTGTGTGTGCCATTTCGTGTAATGGGTGGGTGGCCGTGTACCCCAGTGCTGGCATTCCCTTGTGGGGGCTTTTGTGACTGTGGCTTGTGGGGGAGATGGGTATGTGCAGTGGGCATGCTTTGGTGATGGGTGTCCATGCTTTGTGGACGCATGCAGGGCTAGGTTTTGGGATGGGTGGGTTGTGATGGTGAGCCATTTGCAAGGAGTTGGTGTGATGGGGGTGGGGGTGAGGGTGGGGGTATGATTTGGCATGTAGATGGGGTGGGGGGAATGAAGTAGTGAAGATTTGACTTACCAGAGTCCATTCCTCCGCCTACTCCTGCGAGGCCCTCAGGATGCAGGATGTGCAAGACTTCCTCCTCCCATGCTGTGAATTCTGGGGGAGAAGGTGGGGGTCCGCCGCCAGTCCGCTGTACCACAATGTTGTGCATTGATACCATGGAACGCACCTTCCCCCATAGGTCGTTCCACCGCTTCCTGATGTCATCCCGATTTCGTGCATGCTGTCCCACAGCGTTGACCCTCTCCACTATTCTGCTCCATAGCTCCATCTTCCTGGCAATGGTGGTGTGCTGCACCTGTGCCCCGAAGAGCTGGGGCTCTACCCGAACTATTTCCTCCACCATGACCCTGAGTTCTGTGTCAGAGAACCTGGGGTGTCTTTGGGGTGCCATGGGGTGGTGTGGATAGGGTGAGGGGTGGTATATGTGTTGTAGAGTGTGGTGAGTGTGGTGGTGTATGGTGTTTTGTGCTTGGAAATTGTGTGGGTGATGTTGTGATTTGCCTCTGTGTGATGGTCTACTCTATGCTGTGCTGTCTCTCTCTGTCCTTCAGTCGCAATTGTGGTCGTAAGGGTTTGTGTGTGATGTGGGTGTGTGTTTTATATTTAATTGGGTGTGTGGGAGTGGAGTGTGTATGTGTCTCAGGTGTGTGTATTTTGAATTGTCCAATGTGGTAGTGTTTTGTAAAGGTGTGTGTCTTTTGACCGCCAATGGAATACCGCGTTTGAAAGACCGCTGCGGGGATTTGTGGGTCGGAATGGCATGGGCGTATTTCTGTTGGCGTGATGGTGGAGGTTTGGTCATCGCCAGTTTTTCGCTGGCCGTTGCTGTGGCGGACTTTTGTTGATGTCGGTATTTGGCGGTTTGCCAGATGCGGGTCAGAATGACCGTGGCGGTTTACCGCGACCGCAGCGGTGTTATGGCGGTCTTCTGACCGGCGGTAAGCGCCTTTTACCGCCGAGGTCAGAATGACCACCTTAGTCATTTTAAAATTAATTCTTAGATTGTTCATGTTTTCAGAATGACTAGGCTTAGAATCATAGGCGGTCATTCCAACCCTGGCGGTCCGAGACCGCCAGGGTTGGGGACCGCGGGAGCACCGCCAACAGGCTGGCGGTGCTCCCATGGGCATTCTGACCGCGGCGGTACAGCCGCGGTCAGAAACGGAAAACCGGCGGTGTACCGCCGGTTTTCCGCTGCCCTGGGGAATCCTCCCTGCCATGGGGATTCCGACCCCCACACCGCCATCCAAACCGCCAGGACCAGGATGGCGGTATGGGGTGTCGTGGGGCCCCTGGGGGCCCCTGCAGTGCCCATGCCAATGGCATGGGCATTGCAGGGGCCCACAAAGATGGGGGCCCCACAAAGATTTTCAGTGTCTGCCATGCAGACACTGAAAATCGCGATGGGTGCAACTGCACCCGTCGCACCCCTTCCACTCCGCCGGCTCCATTCGGAGCCGGCATCCTCATGGAAGGGTGTTTCCCGCTGGGCTGGCGGGCGGCCTTCTGGCGGTCGCCCGCCAGCCCAGCGGGAAACCCAGAATAACCGCGGCAGTCTTCTGACCGCGCAGCGGTATTCTGGCGGCTCCCGCCGGCCCTGCGGTTACCGCGGCCGGCGGGAGTCAGAATGACCCCTATAGTCTAATATTGATTTCAGGAGATATAATTTTCATATTGTGTGTTTTAACCTCTTTCTTACTACAGGTCTCCTTCCCAGCTGTTCCCTTCCTAATCCCCTCTTCCCCTCTTGAACACTCTTAGCCTCTGTGATTTATCTATCAGAGTCTTGGAGCTGTTCAGTGGTGGACGTGTTGGGAATGTGTGCAGACCCTGAGGATCTGGTGACTCTGAAAGAATAGTGAGCCCACAAATTATTATCCTCCGGGATTGTGTATGTTCTCAGCATGGCCACACTAGACGAGTTAGTCAAGGCTATCACCTAGCTCCAAGCAGAGGTTGTATCATCCAAATAATTGACAACTAGCTTAGCAGAGAGAGTGATTCAGTTGCAAGATAAGGTAGAGAAGAAGGAACAAAGTCCCACAGGTGTGTCTTGGCCAGGTTCTTCTTCTCAGGCTTCTGGAAGTAATCCGACAAGCATCTCCCTAAATGTTCCTTCTGCAATTCCTTTAGCTCCCCCAGAACGTTTCTCAGATGACCCTTTGAAAGCGCAATCTTTCCTGGTTCAAGTGGAAGTACACTTCACCTGCAGACCACATACTTTCCCCGATGCCCAGTCCAAAGTAGCTTTCTTGTTATCATATCTGTCTGGGGATGCAGCTACTTGGGCAATTCCTCTTGTGCGTAAAGATAGTCCCTTGTTGTACAACTGGAGAAATTTTGTTTGTGGGTTTGAGAGAATTTTTGATCGTAGAACTGTAACACAGTCAGCAGATCGTGAATTATTAGATTGACGCCAAGGGAATCAAGACCTAGGGGGTTATTCTAACTTTGGAGGAGGTGTTAATCCGTCCCAAAAGTGACGGAAAAGTGACGGATTTACCACCAGCCGTATTACGAGTCCATTATATCCTAGGGAACTCGTAATACGGCTGGTGGTATATCCGTCACTTTACTGTCACTTTTGGGACGGATTAACACTCCTCCAAAGTTAGAATAACCCCCCTAGTGTCATATTTAGCCAACTTCAACTGTCTGGTTGCCGAGACATCCTGGCCTGAAGAAAAACAAGCGGTCTTGTTTTACAAGGGACTCAAAGAGGAACTAAAAGATATCTTAACGCAAATCGACCCACAACCTACAGGCTGTCAAGAATTAATAAACCTTGTCTTGAGACTTGATCATCGTTTAGCAGAACGTAAAGGAACGCGCAAAAAGATTGAAAAATATTCATGGCGCATTCATGATAACAGAGACTCAAAAACTCCGAAAGAAAGAACTGCGGAACCAATGGAAATTGGAATCATCAGAAGACCTTTGACCAAAGATGAAAAGGACTTACGCAGAAAAAATTGACAATGTCTTTATTGGGTGTGAAAGGGTAATTTTGCCAAAGATTGTCCAATCAAACCAAAGAACAAGCAAGGTATAGTTCAGAAGGTTGCAGCCAATGCACCAGTCGAGTTGGAAAACTAAAACACCCGAGATGCAGAGAAGGGTTGCTCTTGGGTGTCACCGTGGACCCTTCACAATCTAGACATCTTAAACTGGAAATAAGAGTTCAGGTCAAGAAAAAGATCTATTTCAAAAAAGCTCTAGTCGATTCTGGGGTTACTGGGAACTTTGTTGATGTCCAATTGGTTCGTGCATGGGGGATCCCATGTATTGAAAAGATGACTCCAGAAATCATCCAGGCAGTTGATGGAAAACTCTTGACTGGAGGTCCGGTAAATCTTCAGACTATCCCCTTGTCGATGATTTGTGAAGATAAGAATCAAAGAAAGGAACATAAAGAGAAAATCATCCTTGACGTGATCCATGCTCCCCAATATGGGATTATCCTCGGCTTGCCATGGTTAACTCATCACAATCCAGAGATCAATTAGGCAGAACGAAAAATAGTGTTCTCATCTGCGCTATGTAACAAACAATGTCTCCAAAAGATTAAAGAACTAAAAGTTTGCAACTCTTACATAGCTACTGCTGCGGAGAAAGAAATTCAGCTGCCCAAACAGTATTCATCTTACAAAGAAGTATTTGATGAGAAAGGAGCAGAGAATCTATCTCCTCATAGATCTTATGACTGTCAAATGGATCTAGCTCCAGGTGCAATACTTCCCAACTGTCGTGTATATGCCCTGTCAGAACATGAAAATCAACATTTACGAAAATACCTAGATCAATTTTTGGAGAATGGCTTCATTCGCCCCTCTAAGTCTCCTGTGGCTTCGCCCTTGTTTTTTGTTTCAAAAGCTAATGGAGAACTTCGAACTTGCATCGACTATAGGGGTTTGAACAAAGTCACCATCAAGAATAAATATCCTTTACCCCTAATTCCAGTATTATTGGAACAAATAAAGAGAGCAAAAATCTACACGAAGCTTGACCTTCAAGGTGCTTATCATTTGGTCAGAATGAGAGAGGGTGACGAATGGAAAACAGCGTTCAAGACAAGATATGGCCTTTTTGAATACACCGTCATGGCTTTTGGTCTGTGTAATGCTCCAGCAGCATTTAAATTTTTCTTGAATGACGTTCTTAGAGAGTACCTCGACATATTTGTCATAGTCTACATTGATGACATTTTGATCTACTCTGACAATGAAAACGAACATGTCCAACATGTCAAGAAAATTCTTGCAGCCCTTTGAAAGCACCATTTATATTGCAAACTAACCAAGTGTGAGTTTCATGTTACCACAGTTGAGTTTTTAGGGGTTATTCTTACTCCTCAAGGTATGGTGATGGCAGAAAATAAAGTAAAAGCTGTATCTTATTGGCCCACCCCAAAGACTGTTCGTGATGTACAATGTTTCCTGAGGTTTGCAAATTTTTACCGGAGGTTCATAAATCATTTCTCCCAGACAGTGGCTCCAATCATTAAGCTACTAAGAAACAAAGAAAAGTTTGTATGGTCCCCAGAAGCTGATCAAGCCTTCTCGACTTTGAAGGAAGCTTTCTCCACTGCCTCAGTCTTGACTCATCCTGATGTGAATCGACCTTTCATAGTGGAAGCTGATGCTTCAGATGTAGCAATAGGAGCCGTCTTTTCACAACGAAATAAAGACACTGGTCAACTTCATCCTGTAGCTTATATGTCTCGGAAGCTGAACGAAGCCGAACAGAACTATGTCATTGCTGAAAAAGAGCTTCTGGCGATTTGTGACGCCTTTAAAGAATGGAGACATAGGGGGTCATTCTGACCTCGGCGGTAAAAGGCGCTTACCGCCGGTCAGAAGACCGCCAGAACACCGCCGCGGTCGCGGTAAACCGCCACGGTCATTCTGACCCGCAACTGGCAACCCGCCAAAAACCCGACAACAACAAAAGTCCGCCACACCAACGGCCAGCGAAAAACTGCTGATGACCAAACCTCCACCGTCACGCCAACAGAAATACGCCCATGCTATTCCGACCCACAAATCCCCGCAGCGGTCTTTCAACCGCGGTATTCCATTGGCGGTACACACCGCCGCGCTCAAAATACACACACCTTTAAAAAACACAGCCACATTGGACAATTCAAAATACACACACCTGAGACACATACACACACCACTCCCACACACCCATTACAATATAAAACACACACCCACATCACCCACAAACCCTTACTACCACAATTGAGACTGAAGGCCAGAGAGAGACAGCACAGAATAGAGTACACCATCACACAGAGGCAAATCACAACATCACCCACACCACATCCACGCACAAAACACCACACACCACCACACTCACCACACTCTACAACACATACACCACCCCTCACCTCATCCACACCACCCCATGGCACCCCAAAGACACCCCAGGTTTTCTGACGCAGAACTCAGGGTCATGGTGGAGGAAATAGTTCGGGTAGAGCTCCAGCTCTTCGGGACACAGGTGCAGCACACCACCATTGCCAGGAAGATGGAGCTATGGCAAAGAATAGTGGACAGGGTCAACGCTGTGGGACAGCATCCACGAAATCGGGACGACATCAGGAAGCGGTGGAACGACCTACGGGGGAAGGTGCGTTCCATGGTATCAAGGCACAACATTGCGGTGCAGAAGACTGGCGGCGGACCCCCATCTACTCCCCCAGAATTTACAGCATGGGAGGAGCAAGTCTTGCACATCCTGCATCCTGAGGGCCTCGCAGGAGTAGGCGGAGGAATGGACTCTGGTAAGTCAAATCTTCAATACTTCATTCCCCCCACCCCACCTGCATGCCAAATCATACCCCCACTCTCACCCCCATCACACCAACTCCTTGCAAATGGCTCACCATCACAACCCACCCATCCCAACACCCAGCCCTGCATGCGTCCACAAAGCATGGACACCCATCACCAAAGCATGCCCACTGCACATACCCATCTCCCCCACAAGCCACAATCACAACAGCCCCCAGAAGGGAATGCCAGCACTGGGGTCCACGGCCACCCACCCATTGCACACTATGGCACACACAGAAGCAATAACCATACTCTTATACCCCTGCAGGACCCGAACGCCACCACACCGCCCAGGAGGGTCCAGAAATGTCCATCCCACCCCCAGAAGAGGCCCCCAGTGATGACAGCAGCTCTGTCTCCCTGGACCCAGATGACCAGCCCGGCCCATCGGGGACCTCAGGACAGTCGATTCCCCTCACACAGCCACAGGTCACAGCAGACCTACCCCCCTCTGGGAACACCAGCACAGCTCCCACCCAGCGGGCCCATGCCTCTGTCTCCAGGACACGTCAATCAGCGGTTGGTCCACCACTACAGGGCGCCCAGGTTGACCCACCACCCCAACAACAGCAGGGACCTGGGGGCAGTGGTAGTGGGCACATGGTCCAGGGGACAGAGGCCCAGGGAAACAGGGGAACTGGGAGGGCAGCTGTGCGACAGGTGGGGGACAGGCCCAGGGAACCGACTCTCCACGAGGCCCTCTCCTCCATCATGGGAGCATACCACCGCTCCCAGGAGACGATGGCTACGGTACTGGCCAGGTTCCAGGAGATCCAGGTACTGCAGGAGGAACAGTACATGGGGTTCAGGGAAGAACTCCGAGCCATTAGTTCCGCAATGAGGACCATCGTCGTGGCTCTTACCCAGATTGTCACCACATTGCGGGACCATGTGGCACCACAAAGGGCCCCTGTCATTAGCATGGACCAGGAACAGCCTACCACCTCCGCCGGCGCTAGTGGACAGGAGGCCCCCACACAACAACAGGCCACCAGAACCCCACCTCCTGCAGAAGAAGAACCACCCCGCAAGCGGTACCTGAGATCTAGGAAGAAGACAGAGTAGGATGCCAAGACCCCCGCCAGCAAAGGATACCCCCTGATGTCATCCCACTGTCCCACATTGTCACCCTGTCCAACCTTGAACTGCCCCTGCTCCATCCTTCCACAGGCATATGGACAATGCACCTGTGAGACTGAAAAGCTGGACTCTGCCATGGACATTACTCCACCATCACCCATCACCGATTTTCAAGCATGTCCCTAAATTTAGCACCTAAATAAAATCACTTATTGCACTAAAATTATCTGGAGTCTGCTTGTATTTTGAACAAATGTATTAGACATAACGGTGCCAAAATGATCAGTTACATTGTGATGACAACATACCACTGTCACACAGCTGTAGTCCATGGCCAAACAAAGCAGAGGTCACGCAGTGGGGCCCACATCTCTGAAAACGGAAGGGAAAGGCACAACTCAGATAACATAAACTGGGGGGAAACTCAGACAGTAGAGAGGCAGGAGACTGTAAGTACATGTAAAATGGCGGTGTTGATTCGTACCTGTGTGTTATTGAAAATACTGTTGTATCACTGTGTCCCCGTTGTCTGTGTCGTCCCCGTCGTCTTCCTCCTCTTCACTCTCCACAGGCTCCACAGCTGCCACAACACCACCCTCTGGACCATCCTCGTGCAGGAAAGGCACCTGGCGTCGCAAAGCCAGGTTGTGAAGCATACAGCAGGCCACAATGATCTGGCACACCTTCTTCGGTGAGTACATTAGGGATCCACCTGTCATATGCATGCACCTAAACCTGGCCTTCAGGAGGCCGAAGGTCCGCTCGATCACCCTCCTAGTCTGCCCATGGGCCTCATTGTACCGTTCCTCTGCCCTGGTCCGGGGATTCCTCACTGGGGTCAGTAGCCACGACAGGTTGGGGTAACCAGAGTCACCAATTAGCCACACACGGTGTCTCTGTAGCTGTTCCATCACATAAGGGATGCTGCTATTTCGCATGATGTACGGGTCATGCACTGACCCAGGGAACTTGGCATTTACATGGGAGATGTACTGGTCAGCCAAACAGACCACCTGGAAATTCATAGAATGATAACTTTTTCTGTTCCTGCACTCCTGTTTACTTTCACTGGGGGGAACCAAAGCCACATGGGTCCCATCAATGGCACCAATGATGTTGGGAATATGTCCAAGGGCATAGAAATCACCCTTCACTGTAGCCAAATCGCCCACCTCAGGGAAAATGATGTAGCTCCGCATGTATTTCATCAGGGCAGACAACACTCTGGACAAAACCTTAGAAAACATAGGCTGAGACATCCCTGATGAAATGGCCACTGTTGTTTGGAATGATCCACTTGCCAAAAAATGGAGTACTGACAGAACCTGCACCAGAGGGGGTCGGTCAAGTCTGTATGTCAGTATGACATGTCTTTCTTCCATTGTCGACAGGTCCACCAGCGGTCTGTACACAGGAACATTCCTCCATCTCCTCGCAAGTCCCAGCGGACGGTGCCTAGGAAGTACAACATGGAGCACAGAGTCATGCAAACCACAGGTACGTTCCCACAGCTTACACAGTACACGATTCGCTATGCATTGAATGGCTTGTATGAGTGGCAATGCAAGGCCTAGGCCTGTGTGACGCAGGAGATAATTAAGCCATGTGGGCCCTTGAAATGGCGGCTGCCTGACCTGTGAAGTGTGACAATGGGATGTGAGGTCAATGCGCTGGCGTGGCACACCGTGGCGGTAGGCGGTCGAAGACCGCGGCGCAAAGCTGCATTGGTTAACATAGAACCCTATGGGTACGCACCGCCGTGGGCCGGACCGCCATTTTCTCTCAGCTTAATCACTCGACACCTGATCATCCACAGGAGAGGACCTATACTGCAAGTGCTGCTGTGACCTCGGTCTGGAAGAGACAATGGCTGCTGCGACTGGGGAAAGGGCCCCTGCCTTCACTTCTGAAGAATTGGAGAAACTCGTGGATGGGGTCCTCCCCCAGTATGTGCTACTCTACGGTCCTCCAGACCAACAGGTTAGTACACTGGGACCATGCTTTGTGGGCAATGCCTGGGTTGATTGGGGTGAATGAACGAAGGTGCGGAGGGGAGCGTATGAGGCATGCATCAAACGACAGATGAGAGCATGTGCCACATGGCAAGGGTGGGGATGGGGGGACACTCACATGGAGCATGCAGAAAATGTTGATATTTTGTTTTCTCTCCCTGTACGTGTCACATAGGTCAGCGCCCATCAGAAAGTCGACATTTGGCGTGCCATCGCCAAGGACGTCCGGACCCTGGGGGTCCACAACAGACGGGGCACCCACTGCTGCAAGAGGTGGGAGGACATCCGCCGCGGGAGCAGAAAGACCGCGGAGGCTCTGCTGGGGATGGCCTCCCAACGTAGGAGGGGTGCCGCTCGTCTATTGACCCCCCTGATGTCTCGGATCCTGGCGGTGGCCTACCCAGATTTGGATGGGCGCGTGAGGACATCACAGCAGACACAAGGGGGTGAGTACAAGCACATTCTGCTATCTTAGCGTGCATTGGAGGTGTCTGGGTGGGGGAGGAGGGATGTGGGTATCCCTAGGCCAGGGCGATTTCTGTAGGCTAGTCCCCTCCGTAAGGCATGGCCCTGTGCCCCCGCCCTCCACCTCTGTAGGGTGCCAAGTACAGCTATCCATGGCCTTGTGTCACCTATGTGTGCAGATGTCATCCATTGGCTTGTAGGCCAAGTCTCACTGATTGAGTAGTGTACCCCAAGTGCGCGGCGTAGTGCAGGGGGCTTCTTTGTCTGTCCTCTCCGCCAACTGTGTTGCCAATGCATGCACTCAACATGTCTTTATTTCTCCCCCCCCTTTTTTTGTCTGCTCTTCCTGTTCATGTGTGCATTAGCATCATCTGGCGGAGGAGAAGTGGCATTGGAGCACGAGGGAGCTGCATCTCACATGGCCCCGAAGGGCCATGCAACGGACTCTGATGTCACCAGTGAGACGGAGGGCGAGGGGGGCTCCACAACGGGGACACGTGGAGACATCAGCGACACCGACACGTCCTCGGAAGGGAGCTCCCTTGTGGTGGCGGCAACTTCCGTGCCCACGGCAACAACAGGTACAGCCGCCACCCAGCGCACCAGCTCCGCCCTCCAAGCAGCCCCTCAGCGTTCGCCCCGTGGCCGCTCGCACACCAAGGCGGGCATCTCCTTCGCCCCAGGCACCTCAGGCCCTGCCCCAGTTACCCCTGCTGCCCTCAGTGAGGAGGTCATTGACCTCCTCCGGACGCTCATTGTTGGGCAGTCTACCCTTTTGAATGCCATCTAGGGGGTGGAAAGGGAGGTGCATCGGAGCAATGCATACCTGGAGGGCATTCATTCGGGTCAGGCTGCCCATCAGCGATCGTTCAACGCTCTGGCCTCAGCACTGACGGCAGCCATTGTCCCTGTCTCCTGCCTCCCTCCTCCAACTCCCTCCACCCAGTCCCACTCCCCTGTCCCTCTGCCTATCCCAGACACACCTACAGACCAGCCTGCACACACCTCAACACCCAAGGTCAGCTCATCCAAACATAAGCACCACACATCCCACAAGCATTCACACAAGCAACATCCACATGCAGACATACCAACTGCCACTGCCTCCTCTGTGTCCCCCTCCTCCTCGTCTCCCTCCTCCCTCC